>NW_027556402.1:162470074-163747574 GCF_003287225.1 Phascolarctos cinereus
TAAAACTGAACTCATCATTCCCACCCACCCCCATCTTCCTAACTTCCTTATTATCATTGAGAATACCTCAATTCTCCCAGCTACCCAAGCTTGAAACCTGGATGTCATGCTCAACTCTTCACTCTCATCTTCCATATTCATTTGGTCACCAAATCATCCTGTCCTTTCTACCTTTATAACATCTCTGTATATGCTCCCTTCTTTCCTCTGATACTTCCAGGCCAACATTGTCTCACATCTATCTGTACCATTGCAATAGAATTCTGGTTGCTTAGCACTTAGCATAGTACCTGGAATGTGGTAGGCACTTAATAAATATTGATTGATTGATTAGTTTCCCTACCTGAAGACTCTCTCCTCTCCAGTCCATACTTTACTCAGTTGTCAAACTGATCTTCCTAAAATTCAGGCCTTAATCTATCACTCCTCTATCCAAAAAATTCTATTCGCTACCAATTACCTGCAGAAACAAAATTCAAATCTGTTTGGGGCTTATGAAGGGCTTTACAATTCTTCCTCCTTCCCCCTCCCTACCTTTTCAGTCTTCTTTCAACAAACTCTGCTACACCTCCATGTGTACTGTGATCCAGTGACAATGGTCTCTGCTGTTTTTCACTGAGGACTCTCTATCTCCTGATTCGGAGGATTTTCATTGTCTGTTCTCCATGTCTGTAATGTTCTCCCTCCTCATCTGATTGCAGTTTCCTTGGCTTTCTTTGGGTCTCTGCTAACGTTCCAATTTTGCAACAAGCCTTTTTCAGTCCTTAATCTTCATACCTTCCTTCTCATGCTACCCCAGATTTATCCTACATATATTTTGTTTGTACGTAGTTATTTGCATGTTGTCTACCCCATTAGACCGTGAGCTCCTTGAGAGCTGGAAGAGGTTTTTGGACTTACTTTATATCTTCTCCAATAAGAAGAGTACTTGGCACATAGTAGGCGCTTTTAAAATGCTAGTTGACTGACTTTGTATGTTCACAACTATGTGTATACACACATAGATAAGGGTTATATATAAAACACAAACATGTAGGTCACATATGTGTGATCTCCTTTTGAATTTGATTACTATTATCCTAGCCTTCACTGATGAATTACGTCCTCTAACCAAGTCTTTCTTTTTTTTGTGTGTGAGGCAATTGGGGTTAAGTGACTTGCCCAGAGTCACACAGCTTGTGAGTGATATGTATCTAAGGCTGGATTTGAACTCAGGTCCTCCTGTATCTACCTAGCTGCCCCCAGATCAAGTCTTTATAATGCCTTGAGCCTCCATTCTGATGTGTTCTCCCCAAAGTTAACTGCCAGTGATTAGTGCCTCAGTTTCATGTAACCAACTAACCTGAGTTAACTTTTAAAAAGGGATATTTACTGAAAGGGTATAGCAAGAACAAGAATACAAATATTCATCCCCAAAACAAACAAACAAGCAAACAAACAAATAAACAAAAACACAGGCACACATTCTCCCCTATACCACTTTAGGCCCTAGGAGAATAGTTTCAAATGTCAATTGGTTTCTATGTAAAATTCACTCTCACCATATACATTCCACAATTCCATGCTGAAGAATGGAAAGCTATGGCTCCTTTTTGGCTGCCTTTATCCTGTGCTAGATCATATTGATTTGATTTTTGAGGATTTTGCTCCTCATCCTCTGGGCTGGCAGTAAAACCTGGCATGGACTTTAACTTCCAGACCGCTGGTAGCTTCCTAGTCCAACCTTGTGAAGCTCTCAAGGTTGCTGCCTTCTACAATATTCATTAACCTAAAAGCAAGCAACCAATCAATAAACAAACATTTATTAATGTTCCAATTAATGTTCCTTACTCTGTTCTAGGCACTGTGCTAAGCACTAGGGATAAAAAAAGAGGCAAAAGACAGCTCTAGCCCTCAAGGAATTTGCAATCTAATGGGGGAGACCATATGCAAACAAATATATACAAAATAATCTATATATGGCATAAATAGGAAATAATTAACAGAGGGAAGGTCCTGGGATGAAGAGGAGTTGGGGGGCTTTCTGTAGAATTGGAGATATTGGTTGAAACATCAAGGAAATCAGGGAAGTCAGTAGTTGGCAAGGAGGAGTGAGGATATCCAAGACATGAAGTCCAAGAGAATGTCTAGAGTTAAATGATGGAGTATCTTATTTTTGGAATAGCCAGGAGGCCAGTGTCACTGGATTGAAGAGCTGCTGTTTGTCCTTCATTCTGGAAGAGGACCATGACATCAGGGAGGTGATGTCATGATATGCAAGTGAATTGGACTGAAATGAGGGAGTGCTGTGCAAAGTCACCAGCCTCACTTTCTCCTCTGGAGCCATCTGGGCCCAATGGTCAGATGTAGATCTGTAAAACTGAAAATGAACCAGAATGCAGGGGGGGACCTGGGCCTTTTCAAGCTAAGGTTTTTGACAGGTCTCAATTTGACTGAGGCAACACCCATTTAGTGATTAAGACTTAATAAGAAATGAGGCAAAGAATGGCCTCTTAAAAAAAATACAGATGTGGGAGGGAAAGATCCTCAGTGTGTCTGGTCAAAATAGAGACAATTGGCTCATTCTAAGCCAATCAGGGCCCAAACAATGACCAGATAAGGCTGAGCCTGGTACCCATTATTGGCCAATTAGTGAGAGCCAGAATGATTTGGGATTAAGGCTGGTCCTTAAGAAAAAGGAAAAAAAAAGTTTCTGAGATTGAAATTTATATTCTCTTTGGGCAGAACACCTGAAAGTAAGGGTGTGATACCATATAGACTGAGGGAAATGAAGGGAAGGAATAAAGGAAGAAGCAGGGAATGAAGGAAAGATGGAAAGAAAGAGGAGAGGAGGAGAGAGGTGAAGAAAGGGGAAGGAGGTGAGGGAGAAAGGTGGATGCCAGTCTCACTAGACTGAAGTGCTTGTTCAGGAGTGATGCGTAGAAAGATTAGAAAGGTAGGAAATTTGTTGTTATCCTTTGTTCTCTAAAAGGACCAAAATGACATCATTGTGCTAGAGTTAAGTTACAATAAGAACCATTGTGGTTAATCAGATCATATGAGCTCAGAATGCCCCACCACAGATTAGGCACAAATAGTCCATGTGAATATTCGGAGTGGGTTCTCTAAATCTGCACATCTCATGTTTCTTTTGAGCTATTTCAATTCTGTTTTGCTAATAAAGCACAATTCCTTCTCTGATGAGGGCATGCCGTGCTGGGCAGTCTGGTGCCAGTGTCTCCCATGTTGATGTGGTCTAGGGGTGAAAGGAACCTCAAAATGCAAGAGTACAGGACAGGTCTGCCTCAAAAGAATTTGACCACTCAAGCCTTCTTTCAGTCCAAGCAGCAAGTTTATTATGACATTGGTTGGGTAGGAAAATCCCTAGTAATTCTGTGGTATTTGTGACACCAATACAAGTGGGCCAGATTCTAAGAATCTGTGCAATTTAATGGAGGGTAAGATTAATGCTTTTATATAGAAAAAGACTGTGAGAAAAATCTTGGATGGGATCAAGGAGTGGCAAGTAGCCTGGGATAGGCCAGTGTAGACAATGAAAGGCTAGGCTGGGTTGGAGGGCCACAATGAAAGGACAGTTGAAAGGATTATACTGGGATGGGCCTGATGCCTCAGGGAAATGCCAGGGCTGAAATGTGTGAGAAAGTTCAAGGGCTGAGGGTCTTTCCATTTTTAGGTTTGGGGTCTTATGACCCGCCAATGTCACACAATCAATTCCAAAGTGCTTAAGTGAGACCTTGAGAGTATCCTGGTATCGCTTCTTCTGAACACTATGTGAGCACTTGCTTGTGTGAGTTCTCCATAAAATAGTCTTTTAAGCAAGCATACATCTGGCATTTTAACGACATGGCCAGCCCATTGCGGTTGTGCTCTCTGCAATAGAGTTTGAATGCTTGGCAGCTTAGTTCAAGAAAGGACTTCAGTGTTTGGTATCTTATCCCACCAGGTGATCTTCAAAATTTTCCTAAAATAATTTAAATAGAAGCGATTGAGTTTCCTGGCATGGTGCTGGTATACTGTCCAGGTTTCACAGGCATACAACAATGAGGTCAACATTACAGTTTTGTAAACCTTCAGTGTGGTAGTCAGTCTAATACAGGGATGGGGAACCTGTGGCCTGGAGGCCACATGTGGCCCTCTACATCCTCAAGTGTGGCCCTTTGACTTAATTCAAACTTCACAGAACAAATCCCCTTAATAAAAGGATTTGTTCTGTAAAACTTGGATTCAGTCAAAAAGCCTCACCCAAGGCCCCACACGACCTTGAAGCCACAGGTTCCCCACCCCTGGGACTCCATCACTTCTTCTTTCCCACATTTTTCTTTGGAGCCTCCCAAACACTAAGCTAGCTCTGGCAATGCATGTGTCTACCTTATGGTCAACATGTATATCCCTAGAAAGTATACTGCCAAAGTAAGTGAACTAGGTTTTAAAAGGTGTGAATGCTAAACAGAGAATTTTGTATTTGTTCCTGGAGACAATAGGAAACCATTAGGGTTTATTGAGTGGGTAGTGAGGTCATGGTGACATAATAGAACCTGAGCTATGAAAATAGTGGCTGAATGAAGTATGTGTTCAAGTGGGAAGAGATTTGATGTAGGCAGATCCACTAGCAGGCTATTGCAATAACCAGGGCTTGAGGTGATGAGGGTTTGCACTAGAGTGCTGGTAGTATCAGAGGAGAGAAGAGGGAATATTGGAAAGATGTTATAAAGGTGAAATCAATAGGCCTTTACAATCTGATGACTGGATAAAGGGATAATGAGGAATCCAGGATGATCCTAGGTTGTGAGCCTGATAGAATGGAAAGATGGTGTTGCCTTCTACATTCATAGGGAAAGTAGGAGGGGGAAGAGTTTAGAGGAAAAGATAATGACTTTTTTTTGGACATAATGAATTTAAGATGTCTACTGGATATCTGATTCAAGAAATCTGAAAGGCATTTGAGGTTGATAGACTAGAGGTCAGCAGAGAGATTAGGGCAAGATAAGAAGATCTTAGAATCATCAGCATAGAGATTATAATTAAGTCCATGGGAGCTGATGAGATCACCAAGTGAAGTAATATAGAGAGAGAACAGGAGAGGGCCCAGGACAGAATACCGAAGGACACTTATGGTTAGAGGGCATGATCTAGTAGAGGATCTAGCAATGGAGACAGAGAAGGAGCAGGTAGGAGGAAAACCAGGGGAGAGTGGTGTCCCAAATATGTAAAGAGAAGACAATATCAAAGAGGAGAGAGTGATCAACAGTGTCAAAGGCCAAAAAGAAGTCAAGGAAAATGATGATTGAAAAAATGCCATTGCATTCCACAACTAACTAGTAACTTTGGAGAGAGCAGTTTTAGTGGAATGTTAAGGTCAGAATCCAGATTGCAAAAGGTTAAGAAGAGAATGAGAGGAGAAAAAGTGGAGGCACCTATTGTAGATGACCTTTTTAAGGAGGGTAGCTACAAAAGGCAGAAGAAATATAGGATGATAGCAGGGATGGAAGGATCAAGTGAGGGAGGATAGCATAAAAGAGAGAGAAGCAACAGCAGGAGAACGTACTCACAAGCAATATATATCACTTTAAAAAGCAGCAGTGAGAACTGAAAATAAGTATGTGCCGCTATTCTTAAGCTATGTAACTGAAAGTGGTTTACCTCCCAAAAGAACTTATCAAATGGTTAAGATCCAAGAATGGAATCAAAAAGCCTTTTTTTAAAAAAAAATAGAGGGGTTTAAGATGGTAATTCAGGTCAGGTCACTGCCATCAGTCATAGGATTTGTCAGTCATCAATTAACATTAATTAAGTACCTACTTTGTGCTAAGCAGTAGTTACACAATGAAAGGGCTACAAAGAAAGGCAAAAGACAATTCTTGCTGTCAAGGAGCTAATGGTCTAATGGGAAAACAACATTCAAACAACTAAAACAAGCTAAATATAAGACATGAAGTAATCATCAGGAGGAAGGCACTAAAATTAAGGGACAAGCTCTCTATATAAGGTAAGACTTTAACTGAGACTTGGGAGAAGCCAGGGAAGCCAGGAGTCAGAGACCAGGAAGGAGAGAATTCTATGGATGAGGGACAGCCAGTGGAAATGCCCAGAGTGAGGAGGTGGAGTGTCTTGTTCAAGAAACCACGAGGAGGCCAGTGTCACTGGATCCATGAATACTTGAGGTGGGTGTATAAGGTATAAAAAGATTAGAAAGAAGGGGAGCATGTCAGGAAGGGCTTTGAATTGTATTTGATCCAACAGGTTTTAGGGAGCCAATGAAGTTTATTGAATGAGGATGGGGAAGGGGGTGGGGTGTGTGGGTGTTAATCACTTCAGGAGGTGATCACTCTATACGTTAGGAAGATCACTCTGACATCAGAGTGAAGTATGGACTTGAGGGAAGAGAAATTTGTGGCAGGCTTACCAACTAATAGATTATTGCAATGGTGCAGTCATGAGGTGATAAGGGCCTTCACTTAAGCAGTGTCTGTTTCAAAGGAGAGAAGCGGGCATATGAGAGAGGTATTACAAAGGCAAAATCAGTTGGATAATAGGGACTTAATGATGAATGTAGATTATGTGAGGAAATGGAAACATAAAACAGCACTTCAGGTGGAAAAAAAAATTACTGCATATTTAGTGAGACGTGACCTAGTGACTAGAATAATCAGAAGCTTGCTATACATCATAAGCTAACAGAAAAATATTCTAGTACTATCCTGTAAAGCAAAATCCCGATTTGAAATGTCCTTCAGAATTCAGTAAATAAACTTTTTATGGAACTGGTGTATTATCACAGGCAAAATTATTTCTCACAATTACCAAGATATAACACTGAGTGATAAAAATTTTAGAACACTTTGAGTCTCTGCCACCATTCCAAAGGCTCACAATCTCCAAGCTATAGGGGGGATAAAAAGCTTTCAAAATATAGAGACCTAGTGGTAGAAATTAGAGCTACTTAGAAACTAGCTAATGCTCATACCATTCTCATTATCCTCTTGCCTACTAGAGTTCTCTCAAAGATGCTTTCACTGAGGCAAGAGATGAATTTATGTCCTAATATTTTAATTCTGTTACAAAAAGCAGGCATTTTTCCACCTGTGCAATATTCCACAAAACTTGTCCCAGGAATGATTCTATCTGAACTCCATAGAAAAATGTAAAACTGATACGTTAGCATTAATACTAATGCAAATTATACTAATTAATCCTAATAATAGCAGTTCACATTTGTATAATGCTTTGATATTTGCAAAAGACTTTATATACATTATTTCATTACTGTGACATCGTTATTATTATTATCCCCATGGTATAGATGAGAAAATAGAAAAATAGTGACATTAAGTGACTTTCCCCAGGGTCAAAATACTAGGGAGTATCTGAATTAGGGTTCCAATCTAAAGCTTCCTGATTCCAGATCCAGAAATCTAGCCATTGTGACATACTGCTTTTCAATTGTAGATTGGCCCTTTAGGGAGAAATTAAAGCATTCTTTCTCCAGTGGCTGTTAAATGACTTGCCCGTGGTCACATAGCTAGTAAGTGTCTGAGGTCACATTTGAAAGCAGGTCTTCCTGACTCCAGGCCTTGTACTGTAGCCACTGAACCACCTGTCTGTTTCCTATAATATAGTGGAGGAGATTCTTGTTTAGTGATGGGTTTCGGAGATTTTGTGATTCTGTAATTTATGTAAAACATTATACAAAATGGAAGTAGTTTATTACTTCATGATGTCTGGGCAAGTTAATTTAGTTTTATCTTAGCCCTAATGAGGCCAACAGTGGGTATGTACCCCATGCAAGCCATTAAATTTCCTCCAGAGAAAAGTTGTGTCCCATTACCCTAGATTGTCTCTCTAACTTATAGAATCTTCAGTTCAATGGCTTCTGTTATTCACAAAAGGGATTGGTTTAGAATGTGATTAATTGAGTGAAAATGCTATCTCTTTTCTGGGGGGAAAAAATAAACTGAATGGACTTGTCCTACTGTTAGTAGACCATTAGAGTCATGAAGGTAAATGAAGGACAGAACTTATATTTTATTATGCCATTATCAGATGCTAAAACATGGTTGTCTTCATTTTTAGTGAGTCTAGTTCAAAAAAAGGACTAGAGGTTTATACTGAGAGTTAGGAAACAATAGTGGCATTTGATCAATTTCAGGATGAATCAATGACAATTTCACTTTGAGGTTCTTTCTCAACTCCTTTTGATCATGACCCTCTAAAAAGTTCAGAAACACTGAGCTACCCCAGATCGACCACTGTCATAGAAGGAAAAAAAAAAGCTTACAGTATCTGTGGTGACTGTGAAAACTAAATGAAATATCCAAATTATACAAAAGGTTGAAAATGTTCAACTCACCTAAACAGAAATGCAAATGCAAAATTGTCAGACCTTGGCATTTCAGGGTTTTACTGCACTCCATTCAGAAAGCATCCCTGAAGATTTATGACTAATATAAAACACTAATTGAAGGTAAATCTTAGAAACACACCTGGAGATTTCTGCTAGTTACCTTTAACTTCTGTTACAGTGACACTCTCGGAAACTATTTTTGGAGATCAAATGGGTAGTACTTTGAAAAGCTCAGCTTGATTAAGAACAGACAACACACATTTAGAAAATGAAAGGAATTGCTCGCTACCTTTTTGAAATCTGTTAGGGACCTCACTCCAGGTAGAGAAATGGGAAGAAAAAGATAAAGAGGATTTTAAACTTAGATGTTTGGAAAACCTTTGACAAAATTTTTTACTGTCCTGTAAGATCTGAGGTACACACCAATGAAAGTAATAGGAAATTGGCTCACTAGACTGAACAATGATTTATGGACAGGAAACAAAGTTACTGGAAATAGCTTTTCAGGCCCAAACATGTTACTATATTTTGGTAATTCAGAAGTCAGCAACAAATGTCCGGCCTTGTAGTGAATAAAATAAAAACATTTGAGATTATTGCTTATAAAATATGACTTTTAGGCATATACTATAGTTTATAATATTAATGCAATATAATATGTATTATATAATAATAATAATAATTAGCATTTATATAGCACTTTAAGCTTTACAAAGTTGTTTTTGGGTTTTTTTTAAGTATATGGTAATTGATTTGATCCTCACCTAGAGATTTCTAGCAAATGCAATTGAGTTTTATTTGAAGGAGGAAGGAGCAGGGTCTTTGGAAGCTCACTGCTCTAGTCTAGTGTATTTAATAGCTATGAAATGATGGTCAGAAAAATCACAACCACTGTGGGGTAATAATCTGTGCCCCAGTTAATGTTCTCAACAGATTATAATGGATGGCTTTGATGGTTGTAATTATTTTTTACTTAGCTAGACTCACATAGCCAACTTTTGAATATCATCATTTTCATTTTTACTGACACTTTTTAAAAGCTGACCAACAAAACCTGGGATTTGTATTTGCTATGATTGATGACAAAGTGTTTTGTCTGGACAATCAGATTCAGTTGTTTACAACTTAATCCATATTTCTTTTTTTTTTAATCTTGTCTCACTTTAGGGCTACTTTATAGACATACTCTGAATATTAATTGGCCTTAGCAATGAAAATTCCTAAAGTACCATGAAACATCAGGTCTCACAGTATAGACTTAGGGGATAGGTTAGTGTAAAACCACTAGCATAAGGTTTTGAGGAGTCTAGGAACATATATTTATGTATGACAAGACAGGAAAGGCAGCATGTTGTACTGGAAACCAAGAAGCCTCAGTGTCAGGAACACTTGTATTCAGATACTGCCTCTGATTCTTATTGGCTTTGGGACCCTGGACAAGTCACTTAAACTCCCTGTTAGAAATCTAAGCAGTTTTCCAAGAATATAAAAGGCAGAAAAATTCCTGGTCCACATTATTCGAAAGAGTTTTTTCATTGGGAATTCCCCAAACCAATGAAATCAAAGGACCTGACACACACACACACACAAATAAATGAGATAAGAAGTAAAATGCACAGTATGATTAAACTATTTTGGAAAAGTTGTGGTAGATAGGGGAATCATTTTCTAAGCTTGGGGGTCTGTACCAGGGTGATGGCAGTGTCAGAGGAGAGAAGGAGTTATATATATGAGTTATTACGAAGGTAGATATTATAAGACTTGACATCTGTTGATAAGAAGGATGAGAGGGAGTGAGAAGTCAAGAATAACACATAGGTTATGAACCTTGGTGACTAGTAGAATTGTGGTGACCTCTATGGTAATTTAAAGCTTGAGAAGAAAGAAGGAGGGGTTTAGGGTAGACAGGAAAGGGGTGAAGATAATGAATATATTTTTGAACATTCTGAGTTTGAGATGTTTATTGGACGTCCAGTTTGAGATTTTCAGTAGGCTGTAGGTGATGTGAGACTGAAGGTCAGCAGAGAAGTTAGTCAAGGCTGGACAAGTAAATCCGAGAATCATCTGCATGGAGATGATCACTGAAACCATGTGAGTTGAGTTCATCAAGTTTAAATAGCAGAGAAGGATAAAAGAATAGATTAGATTAGATAAGGGAATTTCAGAGTTCCTGAACATTGTGCAGATCACTTGTATTGGGAAGATTAAAAGTATGTGTGTTGCAGAGGTAGGGTAGGTGAGTAGGTCATGGGAAATTAGTAAGTTGAGGAATTTAAAGATTAAAATATTTGAAGGAAAATCAATGTTGTTGTTAGAGTCTGTCTCCTAGTATGAGGGCAGGAGTTGAGGAGGAGAGAAAGGCAATCAGTCTGATACAAAACCAATTGAAAAAGGGAGAGTGTCTGAGAGATCTGTAGGCAGTTGACTAGTTGATGGATATTGATAGAATGACCCGAAGGAGTAGAGGTTACTGAGTGGTTGTACTAGATTGGAAGTGGAGATCTAAGGGGAACTGTGACCTAGGGAAGATGGGTTGGAGTGCAACAAGTACTTGAAAGAGTTACCACAGAAGTGATATCATCAGGATGGAGCCAGGTGCAAGAGGATTGGAAGGAATAGAAAAGGAGAAATTTTAAGATGAAATCTATTTTGTTGAAGCAGTCATTCCAAAGTCCACAGTGGGAGAGCAAGATAGCTTTGGAGTGGGAGATTAAGGAAGTTTGGGTTGAAGGGGATGGAAATAAAGGAGTGGTCAGTGGAGAATAGGGAAAGGGGGATTGGGTAAACAACAGCAACTGAAGATTCAGCATTGCTGGAATGTGAAGAAATATTAGATGGATTTATGTTAATCATTGCTGAATGAGTTAAAATAGTTTATCATGGTCCATAGGGGTTTGACCACTGGTCAGTCAACTGTGTGTGGAGGGAAGGGGAAAATGAGGGAAAGTTGTCCAGGCAAAGGCAAAGCAGACCCCATGGAGCTATAGGTGGTTAGGGAGGGATCCTGGAGCACCTGGAGCTCAACACAATGGCTACTATACCAAATAGGCACTTTTTTTTTCTAACATGTTGTCTGCAGTTTAGATTTGAATGGATGTGCTTTACATTTCTTTAGGTCATAATAAAACAATTTTTTCTTTTTGTCATTAGCATATGGTCAACTCTTCCATTTTTGTTTTGTGAATGAATGATTTACCTGGTGCAGGAGTATATGTGGTGTGAGTAATTCTGCTACCATTATATTAATTTGCCAATTCCAATATTCATTTTGCTGAATCTAGCAGAGTGTAACTATAACTATAGAATGGCTGTAGAATGGAAATCTTTGGTATCTTGTCATTGCTCTATGTCATGGAGTAACATTTCCTTTCAATTCAACAAGTATTTAGGAGCTTCCACTATCTGGTACTGATTAGCATATAAACAAGTCACGGTAATTATGGAAATCATAGGATTTAGAAATGCATAGGGATTTACAATCCAGCCTCCTTGTTTACAGATGAAGAAATTGAGCACCAAAGAGATAAATTGACTTGCCTCACATAACACTAGGTGTAAGCAGCAGAGTTAACATTCAAATCGAAGTACAATTCAGTGACTTCTGAAAACTCACTTAAGGCATCTGGTGTCTTAGAGGTGGTATAATGGCAAGTTTCTTTTGGATCTTTAGGAGCCCATGCTTCTGAACCAGCCAAAGTTTCTGAGTCAGGAGGTGAGGGGAAGGAATGACAATATTTTACAACAGAGTATTGGTTCTAGATCTCAGATAAAGACCCAAATTAGGGTCTTTTTGGACTTAAAGTGGTTCTGTGAAAAAGCTCAAAGTAGGTGGTGAGCACATCTGGCCAAGATACTTCTTGGACCACATATAGAATGGATTTGCATCTCGTTGACCCCCACACTCCTCTCTCTCATCCTCTCCCCTCCCATGTGGGCAGGGAGTAGATTCCAAGCATGAGTTGAGGCAGAAATGAAAGTAGCTGCCCTTACTACAGATGCTGTCTGGTACTGCAGACCTTTTGTTAGTTTATAATCTGGTCCCTATTGATGTCATTTTTTAACTCTTAGGATATCAGTTTGGTTCTATATTACAAAAATAAATGACTTAAACATGTGTTTAAGAATATGGTAGATGCATCTGAAAACAATAAAATCTAATTCCTTTTAGATTTCTTAAATTAAAATAAGTTTTATGACCGCCTCACTGATAGATGATCACAATCAATATTTAATTAGTTTGATCAGTTGTGTTTTTACAATATTTTTCCCCCTGAAAATTGCTCTACTGCATAGTGACAACGAAGCTTGTAATTAATAGCTGATTTTTTCCTCTATGAAAAATAAATTTTCTATAATTTTTCACCTCTACAATGCTTTGCTCTCAGAAAGTGAAATGTTCACATTTCTTGAAGCTAAATTTCACTCAGGTCATGAAAATAATCTCATCTTTCATTATCAAAAACATTATCTCTCTTTCCTTAATACTTTCTTTCCATGTTGTATATCTATGTTTCCATTTTGGTGAGGTCCAAAGCTCAGATTCAGGAGGGATAGAGGGATGATGGGAGGGTGAGGCCAAGGAGGAGGTTATACATATTTAACAAGGGACTGGCTATGTAATTTTCCCTGACAAATACAACACTGTGTCTTCTGGAATTTTGTAGGAAAGGCATTTAGCCCAGTCAGCACTGCTGTAAATTTCTAAACACCAGCTAGACAGAATTGAATTCAATCTTTTATGTGCCTTGGGACACATCCAACCCATTTCTGATTTTCCTCAGAAATCCTGCTGACTTGGAGCAGGTGTGCCTTAAAATAACAAGAACTCATCATGGCACGATTGTTATCACTCTGACGGCTTCTTCTTAACTCCTTCCTGTTGCGTACACCTGGTCGCATAGGCATCGTGAATTTTTTGGAGTGAGCGACAGACTGCCCCACAGAAAGGCCTTTTTTTTCTTGTGGAGGGATAAAAAGGGATTGTGGTATTAATAACTGATGATGGACATTGAAAATGGAATTGAGCTAATAAGGGAAGTTTTCAGAAGAGTTCTACCTGTGTTTGGTCTGCCACATTATCCTGACTTAGCACTTCACTTTGGGATAACAGGTGCAGATTCTTTGCTGTATTGAGAGATCTCATAAGCCATGTTCTCATTACTAATTATATAATTTCTTTCATTTTAATTGAAGCACTTAGAAATCTTCTCAGTCTAAACATCATAAAATGTTATTGGCAACCAGTTAACATTGTAATTCTGTTTTTAGCTGATGTAAACAAAAGCCATATTCCTTACAGTTTTCAAAATGTGGAAGAAAATAAAAAGTAAAAGAGAAGGACTTTATAAAAAACAGTAATAACAATTTAAGGCTTGACTTTTTCTTTCATTGAAAGTGAATTTAAGGGGTAGCTAAGTGGCACAGTGGATAGAGCACCTGCCCTGAAGTCAGCAGGACCTGAGTTCAAATCCAGTCTCAGACCAAATACTTGACACTTACTAGCTGTGTGACCCTGGGCAAGTCACTTAACCTCAATTGCTGAAAAAGAAAGTGAATTCAAGGGAATATGTCTTTATCAAAATTTGGTTGAATTGGCTGCTAGTTTGAGTGTTAGGTAATAAGAGGGAGCTAAGAGGTATAGTGGATAGAGTGTTGGACCAGGAGTAAGGGATATCTGGATTTAAATCTAGACTCAAAGACTTATTAGTTCTATTATCCTGGACAGGTCACTTAGCCTCTATGTGCCTCAATTTCTTCTCCTGTAAAATAGGGATAAAAATAGCACTTCCCAGGGTTGTTGTGAGAATAAAATACATGTTTGAAAATCACTTTGCAAGCCAGTTAGTATTTTGCAAATTTTAATTGTTATCATTATTATTTTATTAGAATTGCAGTTTACAATGCTGAGCACATGGGTGGCTAATAAGTATGCTTTGCAAACAATTGACAAGTGAAAGCTTTATAGGAAGATATAGACCAGAAACTCAAGATAGTCAGACATGGATGGATTCTGTACTGCATCACTGAAGTATATAAATGAGCTTTACAAAGCACTCTCCTCATATTGATGCTTTGGGGTAGACAAGATGTGTATTAACACCTCTGTCTTTGTGGATGAAAACAAGTGGATTCAGAGGGACTGAGTAACTTGCCCAAGAGCACAAAGCCTGATTTATCAGTGCTATCTCATTTTAAAATTCTTCCTTTCTCCTAAGAGTTTCTAATAACTATGGTCTTCAGCTGTCAAGATTGAATGAAGTTATGGGAGCTACTTAGAAGGCATACATTTTGGACCTTCTTAGTTGACTACCTGAAAAAAAATGGATTAAAGATTATAGTATTTACATGAGGACGAGCAAAGGTCAGATCATTATCCATCTATCTATCTATCCATCTGTCTATCTATCCATCTGTCTATCTATCCATCTGTCCATCTGTCTATAATCCATCACAACAATTAGCTTATTAATAACAATAATACCTCAAGTTTATTTATCAGTTTATAATTTACAGAGAACTTGCTTCACAATAACATTATGAAATAGGAAGTGCACAGATTAGTATCCCTTTTTTACAGATTAAGACATTGAGGCTTAAAGCAATAAAGTGACTTTGATGAAGGTCACCAAATTACGAAGTGACTGAGCCAAGACTCAGACTTGGTTCTTTTGATCCCTATTTAATCCAGTGCTCTTGCCACCACATGACTCTGTTTTGTCTATAATAAGTATGGTATAAATGTCACTCATCTCTGTCTTTACCCAGATACTTACCATACACTGAACGGGAGGAAAAGATGGGGTTATGTTGTATTTGGAAGAATTCTAAAACCCACTTAATGCCCCAAGCTTCCTCCCGTCCCAAGAGTCCATATGTTAATATTGATATGTTCCTAACAATGTCATAGGGTGGTGAATTATGGAACACTGTAATCTCAAAAAAAAAAATTTAAAATTGTAGACAAAAAATGACAATGTAAATATGTAAAGTTGTTACTGGAAGACTGTAGTATATTAACAATGATGACTTGCGAGACAAGTTATGTTGAAGACATAAATGAAATGTGTTAAACCAATCAGGCATGTAGCAAAAAGGAGGGTCAACAAATGGATACTCTTACTGCTGTGTTTGTATTCACAAAATATCAAGACCTTGAAAAAACCTCAAATGAGTTTGAAAAATCCTCTGTAGATGACTTATGGAAGGATATAGACAAGAATCATACAGGTTCAGAAGATCTGGATGGATTGTGATCTGAATAATTTCTAGGAATTCACAGGTCTATTCATGCTTAAACTCATCTGTCTTCCTTTCCTAATCTTGATTTTTCCATATCAGCCATACTGTAGACAAACACACACACACACACACACACACACATGTGTATGTATCTAAATGTACAGGGCTTAAACATGTATGTGTTTGTGTGTGTTGGTATGTGTGTATATATCAATTACTTGTGAACTTTTTGATCCTCCTCAAAACAATATAAACTCCTTAGGGGCAGAACTAGTTTCATTTTTGTCTTTTTATTCCCAGCACATGATATATAAAAAGTTCCTAGAATTTCTTTTTGAATTGAAATGCATTTCTGAGAAGATTACCCATACCCATGAGACCATGGATGCAGAATAGTATTGAGGTAAGAATGAATGAGGAAAAACAAATGAATGAACCTGTGACTGAACTAAAGTGACAAAATTTGGTCAAAGAAAAGTCTTATGCTGTATCATATCTCCAGAGTCAGATAAAACTGACACAACACCAATTCCAAATCAAGTGTATTCTGTTCAGTGGTAAGGTTAGAGTTAGTAAAATTAAACACATCTAGATTTGAATGAAACACAGCAAACCAATGGGGGAAAAAAAAGAATAAAAGTTTGAGGCATAGAATAGATATGTTAACCATTGAATGTAACTGTCACTTCATGACACCCCAAACTTCCTAAAGTGGTATTTTACAATGACTTTTATCCTTTAAATTATTATTGGAAATTAACTCAGCATGTTGTCTCAGCCAACCTTCTAGTTCTATGAGTCTGGCAAATATCCACACTTCTTCCATCAGTTGAAAATTATTAAATATATTTTCTTGTAAGTAAAGAAGAAAAAGATATAAAAGACTTTGTTGGTTTTCTGTATGACAGCAAGGATTTGAATACAAAAGGCCCAGTATTATGCATCATTTTGATACAGCAAACATTTGAGGAAAATAAGTAGAAATCATAAAGGGCTTAATATCTCTAAAAAGAAACACTATAATATGTTCTATGCACTTGAAATACAACTTATACAAAAGATCAATTTTATTTGAAGAGAAACAACACAATAAGTGTTTTGTAAAAATAGTTTTTAATCCTATTGTGTGAATCAAAATTTCTAGAGGTAGAAAAACAGCATTTCAAGATGGCTTGGTTTTATTTCGGGAAATTGTTCTAGTGAAGCATTTTTTAAAAATTTTTCTCGATTGGTAAAAATACACTGAATTGCCAGTTTCCTGACAGCTGGAAGTTCATTGTGGACTATGCTTTTTATTCCCCCACAGTGCCTAGTGTAGTAGAGTACTCATTCGTAACATACTTGTTAATTGGTGGTACAGTGGATAGAATGCTGGGCCCTACAGTCAGAAAGACGAGTTCAAATCTAGTCTCAGCTACCAGTTGTGTGACCCTGGACAAGTCACTTAAATTCCATTTACCTCAGTTTCCTCATCTATAAAGTGGGGATAATAATAACACCTGCTTCCCAGGATTGTTATGAGGGTCAAGTGAGATAATAATTGTAAAGTGCTTAGCACAGCGCCTGGCACATAGTACATGCTATATAAATGTTAGCTATCACTACTAGCTATTATTAATTAATTGATTTTCGGATAGAATATATAATGCTTGAGGACAGAGGATATTTGTTTTTTCTTTGTAGCTTCAGAACCTATCACAATGCTTGGAATTTAGTAGATGCTTAATTATTGTTGAATAGTGGGCAAGCATTGTAATTTGTTAATCATGACAACTGTCCAAGTTGTCAAAGAGTTTTCCTTAGAGCTTGAAAGATTTTATTAATTTTTTCGGATATGTGATTTATCCTCCAATTTTAATGAACATCTCTTGTTTGACCTTATACTCTCCATCTACTACCCTACCTACCTTTTTCTTCAAGGACTGATAATTAAATTAACTTTGCTATTGTGAAAAGAGTAACAATCTACTGCCTTATACCCTATGGCTCCATTCAGTATTCCTGTGCTATTGAGGTGGTAGTTGGCTGAGGAGAAGTTTCTTTTCCTGACCCTTCCTTAACATGCACCTGTCATCCATCAGCTTCATCCCTTTTATGTCCCTGAAACATTCTTGCATACCTTTCCCCCCTACCCTGAGAGGCAATTGGGGTTAAGTGACTTGCCCACAGTCACACAGCTACTAAGTGTTAAGTGCCTGAGGTCACATTTGAACTCAGGCCCTCCTGACTCCAGGGCCTGTGTTTGTTCCACTGCACCATTTAGCTACCCCTTTCCATACCCTTTCATTGTGCCCTCTAAAGTCTAGACCCTTGGTTTAGTGTTTCAAAACTATCTCAGTGTATGGATAAAAATGAACTCTCTTCCCATTTTACTTGCTGTTGTCCAGATAAAGAGTGCATTATGTATCCAAATAGTAGCACAGTTAGAAATCAGGTATGGAAATTTGGGCAACCTGAGTTTTACCCTGGAGCCTCCCTATCGTGTGACCTGCTAAGGCATGGAATTCAGTAGCATGCGAGGGAGAATGTCCAGTTTGGATGAGACTTCCTTCCCAGGAGCCCCATATTAAAACACCACCTTACCTGCTGTGCTCTCTTCTCCCAAAGGCTGCAGCCAAAGCAGAGTTAGAGAGAGGCTTCAATGTCATGTTTAAGAGTTTTAAAAGCTAATTACACATCTTCTGATATCTGCCCCACATTTTGTAGGAGAAACTTTAAATGTTTCGAAATTTCACAAACAAACAAACAAACAGAACATATATTATACCAGCCCTATGAAAAGCTAGAAAATGTGATGGTTTAGAGTTTCCATTAGCTTTGCCACAATATTCACAATGGAAAATTATATGACGTGGTGGCAGAATAGACATTTTAATGTGTTGCTTATATTTTACTTCAAATTAAATTGCAGATATAGGGTAATAAATAAAATTCATCATGCCTTTCAAAACAAAAAAAAACAACAAACCTGCTTGTAATATTAGATATATGTTCTCCCCTAAAGAAATTTATGTTATATATATCATATATAATAGAAATTACTATATACATATAGAACATTTATACATTTCTACACAAAGTGTATATGTATAGGTATGTGTATAATATTTAATATATGCATATAAATACATATATTATATATGTCTTTTAGGGAAAACACAAGTCTAATATTAAAGGCAGTTTAAATAAAAACACATAGAACAAAGATGCTAGATGATACAATGGAAGGAATTGTCTATAAACCTAAGCAGTAAATTGACTTGCCCAAAGTCACACAGTAAGTGTCAGAGATAAGACTTGATGAAAGTTGCCCTGGCTTCCAGGAACCAATTCTCTCTCCACTGTGTCTTGCTGCTTCTGTTAGATATCAGAACTAGTTTCATTTAATAATGTTTACATATTTTCTTAGGTTATTCTTCTTGAATATAGTTTACTTATCTCACTTTGCTTCAGCTTCAGGGACTTCTCTGCTAACCTATGCTGTCTGGCCCCAAGCTTACTGTCACATGGGGAAGGCAACATTTTTAGAACTCTACATTAAAACACACACACACACACACACACACACACACACACACACACACACACACACACAAAACCCAACCCATTCCTTTTGAGCATATTACCTCTAATGAGCTACTGTTTCATTTGCTCCCAAATTTCTCTTTTACCATAAATCTTTTTTTGCTCGGACACTAGTTAAGCCAAACCTTTCTTTCTCTTAATCAATAAGGCAAGAGCTCTTTGGAGGCTTCATTTTTGTCTTCTTTTGATATATTTACAAGCAATTTTCTAGACAGACCTACTCAATCTGAGACTGCGGAAATTCTTTAAAGTCAAGAAATCTTATCACTGACATTGATAAAAGGATCATAAACAAATGTTTAATTTCAGACTTTTTTCAGGAAGTTGAAGCTGCCTTCCTAGGATTTCCATAAGAGAAGGAAATTGGATCTCCACATAGGACAAGATACACAGTGACCTTGCTTTGAATGCAATTAATGATGTACGGGTCTGGAAGGAAGAAGAGAATCAGTGATTTGAGGTAAGATGTACTCTTCTACCCTGTTCCCCAAGTAATGCCAGGATATAGGTGACTTCTTCAGTTCTTTGGTGTGGAACACATAAGTTGCCCTTCAGAACATGGTCACATGGAAGAGGGCCAGCTGCTTTTACAAGAAGAGGTATGGGGGTTTCCATTAGGTATATCTGATTGGTTTCCTTCTCCTGATATTATAAGATGTGGAGTGAAGAAATTTGCCTGGTTCAAATTCAGGCTCTAACATTTGCTAACTATTTAACCCAGGGTGGTTATTTAATGCCTGAACCTCAGTTTCCTCATCTTAAAATGAGTGTAAACAACAGGCTTGTGATAAGGAAATCACTTTATAAATCTTTGAGTTACATAGTTTAAGTTGTGAAATAATAAATTACTTCCTGAACTACAGCTCCCTTTCTTGGGAGCCTATTATCCTGACCCTTTCTTAATTGGATCTGGCTATGTTCAGCATCTAACAAATCTACATTTCAATATTCCTTTATAAAATGACTTTGCTCTATAATAGTGTGTTAAAATAGTTGCATCATCAGGGCAGAGGGTGGTCTATTATTGATCTTCATTAAGAATTCCATTGTACAGTATTCATTGGTGTCTCCTTTTCCCCAGGAGGCCTTTAGGCTACCACTTTTACTTATGCATATCCAAAGTTAGCCTATTCACTATAGTAGAATAGCTTTGACTCAAGAAATAAATAGGTAATGGAAAGACCAGACATTTATGGCAAAGTACAAACCATCACACACAATCAGGGTTACAGAGTTATAAATGGAAGGAATATTAGAGGTAATCTGATGAACATCCTCCTCTTTTAGATTAGGTAACTGAATTCCAAAGAAGTTAAATGATTTCCCCAAGGTCAAACAAATAGTACAAAGGAGAATAGGTCTTTTTAATATAAATTCACTCACTGTAAATCTAGCACTAATTCTACTGTATAATGCTAGCTATTAGTTCATAATGCAATCTTTTTCTTTAGTATATTTTTAGTGTGGATAAAATATATTCAGTGTCTCTTCCTCAGATTAGCATCAAAGGATCATAGATTTGGGCTTGGAAGAAACCTTAGAATTCATCAAATCCAACCTCCTAATTTTATTCATGAGGTCAGAGAGGTTAAGCGATTTACCCAAAGTCACACAGATAGTAACAGAGTCCACATTTGAACCTAAATCCTCGGACTCAGAATTCAATGCTCTTTCCAGACTTCCATGCTGACTTTAATACATGAGTAGCATGATTGTGAGGCATATATTTATGTAGATGATCTCACCTTTTCCCATTTCAATATAATATATTAGAAAAAGTAGTAGACAGCAATATGCATGTGTGTGTTAATACCATATCATTTCAAGAAGCTTTAGGATTTCTTTGTCATAGATTCTCTTTCCAGAAAAAACAGACTGTAACTTCCCATTCAGGACTTTGGTAGATGGTTCGATGGGTTTGTTGTGACCCCTGCACCCCCTCTGCAAAAAATCTACTATCTGATGGCCAATTTTCCTTTTAGAAGACACATATGTGTCTGTTTGTGTGTACTCATACACACCAAACAGGCAATTGAGATTGAATTAGGAAGCATATCTAAACTTTAAATAGGACTGAAAATTAAAATGAGATAGACATCTAAAGTTCCCTTCCCCTCAAAAAGTAGAAAAATTTTTGTTTATTAGTTTTAATCTGGGGTCCCTAAGACCTCAAATACGTATTGATGTGGTATGGTGCTCAAGAAAGCAATGCTAAATTTTCTCATAAAGTATGGAGACATTGGACTTGAATTTCAATCCTGACTCAACCTTTTGCTATTTTCTTGACTTTGAAAAAAATCATTTAACCTGCTTGGTATGTTTCCTTCAATCATCTGTAAAAGTAGGCGCTGAATTAGAAGACCTCTTGAATCCCATCTAGTTCAGGATCTGTGATCATCCTAGCTTCAAGACCAAAGTGAAGTCATATCTACACAGGAAACTTTGAGAGATTTTTTTTTTCACTTTCCATTAGGTCCTGGAATCATGTTTGATGTGACCCTAAGGTCATTGCCAAATGCCTATTAAATGATAAATCTCTATGGATCCCTTCACTTATTATGGTTTCCCTGAGGTCGTTGGAATTAGGGATAATCTGTAGGATCTAGTTTTTATTACTTTAGGACTTCACTGATTCATGGAAACCTTTTAGGCCAGATTAATCTAAACCTGATATAAACTGTTACTTTTCACTCAAGGTAGTTTGGTCACACAATATTTCTCCGTACTCTGTCAGTGGTCATCAACTTCTCCTATACTGAAGCTGGATGCATCCATCCAGACAAAAGTGGGTAATTGAGTTCATCAACTAGCTGCTTGCTCTCCCTAATTCTATACATTTAATTTGATGAATTTTATTTTGATCGATTACTACTCCTTGAGGATCAGTCCTGCATCTTACTCATTTATGCATGTTCCCATAAATCCCAGAAAGGTGTTTTGCTTTCACTGGGCACTCAAGAAATTTCTGGTGAATCATGTTTAATATAAACTTTTTCAAGGCTAAGCCACTATTTTTTTTTTTTAGGCAATTGGGGTTAAGTGACATGCCCAGGATCCCACAGCTAGTAAATGTCCAATGTTTGGTCTGAGGCCGAATGTGAACTCAGGTCCTCCTGACTTCAGGGCCAGTGCTCTATGCACTGTGCCACCTACCTGCCCCTAACTAAACCACTTTTGAATGTAGGGTGTCTCTAAATCTTAAGAGAAAATCTATTTTGACTAGTCTGGGTGATCAGTTCATTTTTTCTCCAAACAGTAAAAAGATTCATTTACAATGTCATATGACTTACAACTTCCTGAGAGATATATAAATGTGATGAAGACTTGTCTCCTAACTTGGAGAGAATCCTCATGGAAACAGATATAAATAGTAAAAGTTCGGATATATTAAAACTTTGAGAGATTACCTGTCTAGCTCAGAGAGATTTATGGCTCTGGGAAAAAAAAAGGAAATTAATACATTTTCATTTGATATTTTTAGCAATTCCCTAATGATAAATCTGGTTCTCAAGGACCAGAAAGTAGCAAACATAACATGATTATTCAAAAAGTGGGACATAGAATACAGCAACCAATTATAGACAGGTTAAACTTTCATTAGCTGTGGGAGAAAAAATAGTAGAAACAATTTCCCAAACTATTTTGAAGCATTTCCTTCATTGGCTGATCTAATTAGAAGCAATCAAAATGGATTTATCAGTGGGACATTTTTGCTGTTTGGACATTTCTGTGTACTAGACATGAATTTTCTAGACTTTCTACATGAATTTTAAGAAGACAGTAAATTTATTTATTTTGAATAAAAATTTAAAAATGCCATTTTAAAAACAAAGGCTAGTAAACCATTGTGTGAGAAAGAATAGAAATAGATTGAAAAAGCTCTTCTTTATTAGAGAATACATGTGATTGATTTGGATAAGAATTACAAATGCAAAATATCCACGTGTCACTCAAATAATTAGGATTAATGCCATCACAGTAAAGGGCTTTATATCTTGTGGTTGATTTAGACAGAACAAGGAAATGCAGTGTTACATAGACAAATGTGAAATAATTAGCTTCAAAAACGGAGAATAGAAACTATGTATTTAATGAAACAGAATAGCCATGCAGTGTGTTGAGCAAAAATGGAATTATTTGTAGTAGTCAGCCATTAAAGGGAAGGAAGAACAAATGCTGTCCGTGCCCCCAAAAAAGGAAAACAGACCAAACTCAGAGGAAAAGAATACATAGAAAATAAAGATGCTTAGGGTAAAACATTCTCTCCCTGTGCTTATTTTGTTTTTGTAGAAATGAAAACAGTCTATAATGCAGCATTGGTAAACAAAAATCATTTTGGCTTATCTACAGGAGACAATTGTATTGAAGATGACCCTTAAGTTTAGATTCCTTCTGACCAGTCAGTCCTCAGATCCCACTGGCCTCATCTATGTACAGGGAATATATCCATACCTAGGAATTAATATATATGGGGCAAAGTGGACAGAACCATAAGGAGAGGGAGGAAGAAGACAGAGTACACGTTTGGTGTAGCCACCAGATGAAGGAATTGCATTCTAAGACATGCATTACTAAGTATAGCCTGCTGCTGTAGAGATGGGAGTGACCAGGGCCTGAGTTCTAGATCCTTGAAGGAAATATGCCCCATGACAAGGCCATCATGATCAAGGGTGGTACTGTTTGAGAGCCCACTGGGGTACAGCTACTGGAGAAAGCACAGAAGAAATGAAAACCAGCATCTACATTTCAGCCACCCAGGACAAAGACCCATTGTCCTGCTTCAGCAACACCTCAGTTAGCTGTTATTAATATTCTTTCTTTATAAATACTTTCAAAAGACTAATAATTATGTAGAGCTTTTGGATAAATGCAATCAATTATTAGGGCCATATTAGCATAGATCTAGAGCAGGTCCACCCAGGCCAGGCTCCTGTTTGTCATGTGACCTCGGCAACCAAGCACATAAGTCTCTCTATAGTCTAACCTGTCACATGACCTGCAACAACCATCCATCATCACTCTGTCTCTAGTCTAACATGTCATGTGACCCACAACAACCGATCCTTACCACCTGGTCTTTAATTTAACCTATCTGCAGCAGGAAGAAGTTTGTAAGTTGTGCAATTCTGATTTAGAGAGAGAAGGAAGCTTAGAGGTCCTTTACTTTTGACATCCAATCCAACACCTACATTTTACAGATGACAAAACAAAGTTACAGATGGCAAGAGAAGTGAAATGACTCATCCAAGATGAACTAGGTAAGTAGTGGCAAAGCCAGTATTTGACCTCAGGTCCTCTAACTCCAAAGATAGCCCTTTTCGAACCATAAGGGTTTTAAAAAAAATTATTTTTAACATATATGTTAAATTGTTTCTGATTTGAAATTGTCTCATTCTCAGCTTCTAGCAATATTTTTTAAGCCCATAGGGTTTTACAAGTTAAAGAGTTGTAATGATCCTCAAATCTCCATTTTCTTGCAGTTTGCTTTTCCCTCTTGCATTATTTAATTTTAAGAACCTTCATATTCAGAGGTTCAATAGAATATATAATTAAGGTAAGCTTTTTTTCTCCCCTGTTTTTAAAGGATTTGTGGATTCAGCTTGGTAGAGTTTTAGAGTTAAAATTTATTTTAAATATACCACAAATCAATAGATTTTAATATCATGATGCTGTTTCCCACACAGCTCCATGAACACAATTTAAATAGCTTTCAGAATAATGGGAGGATTTATCTCCACACATGAAAACTTAGTGAGCAAATTTTTTAAAAAAGGGAAGCTTGAATTATAAGAAAATATTAAAGCAATTTACCAAATATTCTAGAGTCCCTACAAAACTCACAGAGCAGTTGTGAGGATAAAATGGGACAAGAAAGGAAGATGCTTTTAGAATTTAAAAATAATTGTATAAATTGTTATGAAAGTTGACTTGCTTACAAATGAACTTTCATGGCAATTATGGAATATAGACAAAGTAAATTTTTGAAATGGCTGAAAAAAAACCTTAGCTCAATGTTACTTATTCCCTTTTTTCCTGGTATAATGTAAGGTGATATACAACGTGCCTTACAAAATTCTTTGATTTTTTTTTTTGCTTGTTAAGTTGGTGGTGGTATAAGAGATTATAACTTGTATAGAATATTGTTGTCTCTGGCTTTGTAATGAGATGTGGGCCTTACATTGTTCATTATTCTCTGATAAGATGAAAATGAAAACATAAAAACAACGTACAAGAATAAAAATTCACACTCTGAGATCACCCGGTAGTTACAAAATGCCTTACGCCCATTATATTATTTGGTCCTCACAATAATACTGTGAAATAGGTCATGCAAATATTTTCCCCATTTTACTGAGGAGGAAATTAGCTGAGAGAGGATCTATAACTTCCTTTAAGTTATTCAGCCAGTACCTGTATTGTGAAATAGAGTTGAACTCATGTCTTGTAACTGCGTCTCCACCTCTCTTTTTTACTTTACCAGAATCACAGAATTTCAAAGTTGGAAGGGGCTTCTAAGACCATGTTGTTTAACCAGTATGTGACAACTTCTACAGCAGTTGTGTCAAACTCAAATAGAAACAGGGGTCACTAACCCATACATAAGGAACACCATGGACAATAGGGATCGATAGTTTTAGAATGTAATATTTTCAGTGTTATTTTATTTGATTTTTAAGTGCTTCTCAGTTACATTTTAGTCTGGTTAGAGCAGCACTCGCTTGTGGCCTGCAGGCCCTGGGTTTGGCATCTCTGTTCTCCTATGTCCTTGATAAGTAGTCATCTAAACTTTAATTAAAAAAAAAATCCAGTGAGTCAGCATTTTAAAGTGCCTGCTACATGCCAGGTCCTGTAGTAAGTGCTTTATAAATATGATCTCATTTAGTCCTCACAACAGCCCTGTGACATAAGTGCTATTATTATTCCCTTTTTACAGTTGAGGAAATTAAGGCAACAGAAGTTAAGTGATTTGCCCAGATGCACACAGCTATCAAATATCTGAGGCTGGATTTGAACTCAGTTCTTCCCACCTCCAGGACCAGCACTCCAAACACTGTCCTACCTAGCTGGTGAAGGTCAAGGAAGCGACATTGATTAAGCACTTTAGGGTCAGTCAGGCATTATGCTAAGAGCTGAGAGAAAAAAGGAAGGCAAAGAGATAATCCCTTTCTTCTGGAGTTTGCAATCTAATGGGGGAGACAAGTAACAACTAGATAGATAGAAGTTGTATATGGAGTAGGTAGAAGGCACTCTGAGAATGGATGACATTAGCAGCTGAGGAAAAATCCTGGAAAGACTTGCTGAGTCTATTCCATTTGGGGATAACTAATTTTGATTGTTTTTATTTCCCCTTACAAGCATAAATTTATTCCTTTTCAACTTACTCCTTTTGCTCCTAGTTCTGTTCTCTAGGGCTAAACATAAAAAAAAAAATTGAATCCCTCTTCCATATAATGGGCATACAAATACTTGAAGAAAAGAATTGTGACCCCTGATAGGTCTTCTCTTTTCCAGGTGGGATATCCTGGGCCTCTTCAACAAATCTTTATATGGAATAATCTCATTCATTCATCATTTTTATCATCACCCTCTTGTTGCTTTCCAGTTTATCAGTGTCCTTGCTAAAATGTAGCCTGAACAAATCCTTCACAGCAGAATACAGTGACACAATCACCTCTCATTATAATCTAAGATAATATGTTCCTTGACTGTCACCTTACATTGAGCTTCCAATCTATGCAAAACTCTCTCTCTCTCTCTCTCTCTTCTCTCTCTCTCTCTCTCTCTCTCTCTCTCTCTCTCTCTCTCTCTCTCTCTCTCTCTCTCTCTGTGTCTCTCCAGAAATCTCCATATGCATTAATGTATTATCTCTCCCCATTAGAATGTGAACTCCTTGAGAGTTTACTTTTGTATCCCCAGTATTTACCATAGGGCTTCATTTATTCATTCATGTTATGAATTTTTGTCTTTGATCTGTCTGATAATATGATTGTAATTTTACAAATTATCTGATATACAGTATATTTTTCTTCTATATTCTCATTTTTATTCTGTGTGTATCTTTGCTTTTTTGCTGTGTATCTTATATGTAAGATTTTATGGGATTTTGTTTCCTTATCCATTCTGCCACTCTCATTTTATTGAATATTTTATTCTAGTAACTTTTAAAATTATGAGTTAAGCTTTATGGTTCTTCTATTTTATTTTAAAATTTTAATTTTTAAATTACTTTCCTCTTTTAAATCAGTACATTGTCCCAAGTCATCTGATTTTTAGTTCAAAAGTGAAACTAAAATTCCCCTCCTAAAATTGACAAAAAGCCTACTTTTCCAATGTGTCTGACTCTTAGTGACACCATGGACAAGTCCATGGCGTTTTCTTGGCAAGGACACTAGAATGGTTTGTCATTTCCTTCTCCAGCATGTCCCTACTTTACAAATGAGGAACTAAGGCAAATAGGGGTTAAATAACTTGCCCAGAGTCACACAGCTAAGTAAGTATCTGAGGTTGGATTTGATCTTCCTGACTCCAGGAAGTCTGGAAGTTCTATCCTGGTGTTCTATTCATTCCACCACCACCTAATTGCCCATTTTTTAAGGACCTTTTTTTTTTCTTTTTTTGCATATATCTATTCAATAACCTGCAGAGCATAATCCTCCTTTTCTTTTTCTAAATCTTCCAATGTCTTACTAGAAATTAACTTTATGTACTATTTCTCAATGTTTGATACTTCCGTTCAAAAATGAATGGACAAATCTATTTATCTGATCCTAACTTCTCTGCTGACCCCCAGCCTTGAATCTCAAATTACCTAATAGACACCTTGCACTGGATATATTGTACATATCTTAAATTCAACATGTCCAGAACTGAACTCGTTCTTTTTCTCTCATAACCCTCCATTCTTCTAAACTGCCCTGTTATTGTCAAACACTCATTCCAGTCTCTAGGCTCACAAGCTAAGTGTCATCCTCAACTCCTCACCCTCACTCCACCTCCATATTCAATCTTGCCAAGGCCAGTGAGTCTGTCTACCTTCATAGCAGCTCTCTCATATACCTCTTTTTGTCCTCTGCTACTGCCACCTCCCTGGTATAGGAACTCATGACATCATGGTTATACTCTTACAATAGCTTGCTGGTTTCTCTTCATCACACAGGCTTTTTTACTCCAATACAGCCTACAGTGAGGTAGGCTTCTCTACTCAGCAGGCTCCAGTGGTTGCCTGTCACCTCCAGGTTCAAATATAAAGTCTTCTGTTTGGCATTCAAAGTCCTTCATAACTTTCACCCACCCCAAATTTCCAGTCTTCTTACATCTTATACTCCACTATTGTCTTCTGCATTTCAGTGACACTGGCCTCCTTGCCGATCTTTTTTTTTGTTTGTTTGTTTGTGCTTTGTTTTAGGCAATGGGGTTAAGTGACTTGCCCAGGGTCACATAGCTAGTAAGTGTTATGTGTCTGAGGCTGGATTTGAACTCAGATCCTCCTGAATCCAGGGCCAGTGCTCTATCTACTTCTCCACCTAGCTGCCCCCCTTGCCGATCTTTTAACACAACATGCCATCTCCTGACTTTGGGCATTTTCACTAGCTATCCATCATGACTAGAATGTTCTCTACCTCTGGGCTTCTTTCAGGTTCCAGCTTAAATCCTATTTTCTTTAGGAAGCCTTTTCCAGTCTGTTTTAATTCCAATAGCTTCCCTCTTTTGATGATTTCCAGTTTATCTTGTATATAGCTTGTTCATACAAAATTATCTACATGTTGTCTCCCCTATTAGAATGTGAGCTCTTCAAGAGCAGAGATTGTCTTTTGCCTTTCTCTGTATCCCTGGCACTTAGTGTAGTGCCTAGCACATAGCAGCTTCCTAACGCATGTTTATTTATTTATTTATTTTGGGGAGAGGCAATGGGGTTAAGTGACTTGCCCAGGGTCACACAGCTAGTGTCAAGTGTCTGGTCTGAGACCAGATTTGAACTCAGGTCCTCTTGACTCCAGGGCCAGTGCTCTGTCCACTGCTCCACCTAGCTGCCCCTCTAACGAATGTTTATTGACAGACTCATTGACAAAGTCAGGTGTGCTGGTAAATGTTTAACAACCAGTGCTCAGGAGAAAATGTATTTATGAAATGCTTTAAAATGTATTCTGCTTTGTTGACATTTTCTTTGTCACTTTGTTATGTCTAGACAATAAAAAAAAATCAAGATCTAATTTACAGCATTTGATAATTTCTGAGATATAAGTGCTCACACTGGTTCTCAAGAGCTATTCTGAGCAGGCTTCAGTATATCCCTGGGTTGTAGAGTCTTCCCTACAATTTCAGCAGTTATTCATGGCCCCTTTTTGCTTATTCTTGCACTATTTTCAAGGCACACTCATTTTTTTGTTCCTGAGCAATCTCTATATTGAATCTTCTCTTAATATAACTACTTCTTTATCTAAGGTAGTTTTATGTATCCTTCATTTCTCAATTAGTGAAATTTTAGTTTGAATTTCATTCAGTCACTTGAGGGAACAGAAAGCAAAGTGTCATCCTTTGTTGTTCAAATTCACATCCAATTCAGTACATCTTTGTGTGGGAAAAACAGAGATAACGATGGGTTCATAGTTTATTTGAATGATACTCCAAGCCTTGTATCATAATAAGAACTGAAGCACTGTTTTCCCTTTGATTTTTATAGTGAGAATATGATAGATTTAATAGCTGTGAGAGTTCATTAATTAGTTTTCAGAAAAAGAATATCTAAAAATCTGAAAGTGTAGATGATCCAGTGCAATTGAAAGTAAAGTGCAAGGGAAGCTGAGAAAGATGCAGGATTTTTGGCTTGGTAAGAAAAATGAAATTCAGTATTATGCTGATAGTAACAATCCAAGGCACTTTTATGATGCCCTGAAGGCTATTTATGGGCCAAAGACTTGTGCTGCATCTCAGATACTCAGTGCTGATGGAGCCACATTGATGAGTGATAAGGACATGATCCTGGAGAGACGGGCTGAACACTTCCATAGTGTTCTCAAGAGATCATCATTAATCAATGCTGAAGCCACTGACCATAGACTTCAGGTTGAAGTTGTTCCCTCTGTAGCTGAATTTCCAACTGAAGAAGATGTTTAGATCGCCCTCGGACTTCTTTTGTGTGGCAAAGTACCTGGTGCTGATTGTATTTCGGCTGAGATTTAAGACATGGGGTCTACTGCTCACGCAGAAGCTGACTAAAATTTTTCGATGTTAAATGACATAAGGAGGTTATCCCCAAGGAGTTCAAGGATGCCTCCATTGTCCATCTCTACAAAGGAAAAGGAAATGGATTGTCCTGTGACAATCAAATGGGGTCTCTGTCTTAGTCATTGCCTGCAAGATTCTTGCCAGAGTCCTCCTTAACTGGCTGATCCATCACCTGGAAGTTGGTCATCTCCCTGGTAGAGAGTGTGTCTTCAGAAAGGGCGGAGGAATGGCTAACATAATGTTTGCTGCTCAACAACTTTAGAAGAAATGTCAGGGGCAGACAGAGATCTGTACACAACATTTGTTGATCTGACCAAGGTCTTTGATACTGTCATTCGTGAAGGCTTATGGAAAATTACGTCAAAATTTGATTGCCTGGAAAAGTTCATTAGTATTGCATGTCATTTTCATGATGACATGCTTATGTGGGTTCTGGATGATGGATAATAATCTAATGATTTTCCAGTTACCAATGGAGTGAAGCAAGACTGTGAGCTAATTTCCATGCTTTTTAATATATTTTCAGTGATGTTGTTAGACACCTCCAATGCTAATGGAAACAGCATCAAGGTCAGCTATCACACAGAAGGTAAATTATTTAACTTGAAAAGACTACAAGCCAAGACTAAAGTAGAAGGAGAGTTGGTGTGTGTGTTTTTTTTTTGTTTGCAGATGATTGTGCACTCAATGCAACCTTTGAAGCTGAGATGAAACAAAGTATGGATCAATTGTCTCTGCTGTTTGTGCTAATTTTCACCTCATCATTAACACCAAGAAAACACAGGTTCTTCATCTAGCATCATATCATCCATATATGGAACCATAAGTTATAGCAAATGGAGAAATATTGAATACTGTGGATAAGTTCACTTACCTTGGCAATATACTTTCTAGAAATGTCCATATAGGTGATGAGGTTGATGTACACATTGCCAGAGCTAGCTTAATATTTGGGAGGCCCTGAAGGAAATTGTGGGAACGAAGAGGTATTAGGCTGCCTACCAAACTGAAGGTCTACAGAGCCATTGTGCTGAGCTCATTGTTGTAGGTCAACGAAACTGGACAGTATACTAGTGCCAGACCAGGAAACTCAATTGTTGTCATCTGAATTGTCTTAGGAAGATTCTGAAGATTACCTGGCAAGATAAGGTACTAGACACTGAGGTCCTTTCTTGAGCTAAAATGTCAAGTATTCAAACTCTGCTTCAGAGAGTACAACATGCAGGCAGTGCTGGAGCCAGTCATGGTAAATGTGGTTCTACCAAATAGTAATTCAGAAGAGAGATGATGAGGCCAAGAACTAGGATTGTTCATGAAAGCCTATGTGAACAATAGAGGATTTAGCAACTGATTGGAATATCTAGGGTGATTAAGAGTGAAATGTAGAGGATGACAGCAAGGTTTCAAACTGGACTGGAAGGGTAGTCAGAGTGGTACGGGAGTAGGGCCATAACACATATACAGATGAAGAAATATAAATGTATGCACAAAATAAATATAATGTAATTTCAGGGAATCAGGAGTTATTTTAAAATGTCTTGCCAAATTTAAGTATGCTATGTTCATAAAATTGCCCTCAAATATCATTAATATATCAATCAGATGGGAAAATGACAAGCTGCCTAAACAAGGTATCAGGGCACCTAGACCGCTTACTCAGGTATGCTAAAGAGTGTAAAGGATTCCTCAGGTGATATCAAAGCTGCAGCTTCCATTGGCCTTGGTGGCTTTGATTTATCTCAGTTAAAACTTTCATTATTCTCATTGCCCAAGACCTCCAGAAGTTCTGTGGCATAGTAGGAAATATAGGATTTACAACCCAGGGAGCACAAACATTGTGTTGGCTGCATATGATGGACTTCAACACTATTTATTGTGAGATTTGGCTGAAGCTTATTGAGACTGAAAAAGAAGATGAAGTTCAGTCCAACTTGCTATGGACCTTGAGGAGAGAGGAAAGGGTGGAAGAGAGGAAGAACTGTGACTTCTGCTCAGGCCAGTCATTAAAAAGAGTGCCAGAGAGAGACATGTGGCTTCTGCCAGGGAGCAAGAAAGGGAATGAAACTGCCGATGGCACCACTTTTAGAGAGCTGAAGTCCTATGTGTGTCCTTATCTTTAAGGTCCACATGGCAGTACTTGCAGTCTATTTAGATCAGAGACTTTTCTTGATTTGCTACAGCCTGTTCCAAAGCTCCTCCAGAGAGCCTGAGGCCCGATCGAACCTTCTGCGTGTCAAGCTTTATGTTCTATTTGAGGGTCACTGATTATACGTATCCATTTTTGAAAGAGAATTTGAAATTCGAACTTTAAAGACACTATCTTTTAGATTCCATTCTCAATACATTTTCAAAATCTAGAGACTCCTTCTTCCAACCCCTACTGTGTTCCTAGGTGCTAAATGAAGGTCATATTATGGCAACTAAAAATCAAGGTCACCTGAAAATTAAGGCACCAGAAACTTTGTAGCAACAGTCAGACAAGGGGGTGGAAGCTACATTCCACCTCCATCTGAGTGCTACTCTACTTAGTGAGCCAACAAGAGGTTTCACCTACCTCTTTTTCCCTCTCAAGGTCAGTCAGTTCTTCAATACGTTCAGTACAATGAACCAGGCTATAAACACAAGGTAAGTCCTACATTTTTTTCAGCTTTGATGTGATGACTGCAAGCATCTCTATTGTGTGGACAAGGCTAATGACCTCCTATAAATGAATGACAGCACCTGGTGCCTTCTCACCCCCAAAGTTCAACTGCCTTATGGCAGTTGTAACACTGGGTGGTATTGGATTTAACTTGAAAAAGCCTTGATATTGTCAGAGAAAAGGTCCTTTCAGCTTGCCTAAAAAGATTTTTGTTTTTTTAAAGAAGAAAAGCTGTTAGAAAGTTATGCAAACAGCACTAATTGAGATACTTTTCAGGCTTTGAAGGCCTCTGAAATTAAGGATAATTTACTAAAAGCCCATCAAGCCAAATTTCAATATTATTATAATTACGATTTTAAACAAAATGTTTTTAAAAGTCCTTTACAATAAGCTCTTCACAGATAATCAGGAAAAAAAAAATGCTGTTTTGGATAGGGCTTTTTTTCTTCCCTATTTTTTTTATTGTGGATTTTTATTTCAGAAACCTCCAGCGGCTCCTTTGTTTTGTCTCTTACCTTTAACCTCTGGTTTTCAAGGGCCTCTTCAGTTTTCGAGCAGCAGCAGCAGCAGCATAAGTAACAACAACAGAGAGATTTTGCCTGGGCAGCAATGAGAAGCATTTCTGTAATGAAAGAGATAATTGTGGCTCCCTGCCTCTGCTATAATTGAAAATCGAGGATAGAGTCTATTCCATTTAACTTTATTGCCTGAGTTCAAACCACTGTACAGGAGGGAAAGCAACACTAGAGTAATTCCTCTAATGTCGCTTTTCTGTCCATACACCAGTTTGAAACCCAGCTTTAAAGTTAAGCAGAAGAGGCAATTAGATTTATTTGATTACAGCTGTGTGAAAGAAGCATAATTATCCGTTTCATTATTGGAAATGCACTGCTTGCCAAATATTTTCCTTGCTGGCCTGGCTACCAGATTCACTCCATCAGAGTAGAAAACTGATAACACTTCAGTAGTATGGTCCAGTTAATTAATCTTGAATTACAACAAAAAATCTGTTAGAGATGTAGTCATTGCCATATCTACATTAATGTGACGTGTGTTCTAAAGGCTATTGACATACCGTTAGGTGAATGTCACGTGGGCCTTTTCTATTAGGTAGTCTATGTTTAAAATGCTCAATGCCACCACTAATGTGGTGACAGTCCTCTCTTGGGATGAGAGTTGGAAGCAAGCTCAGCTGGTTTGATTCAGATAAACAATACCAGCCAAAGTCTGTTCTCACAGCTGTTAGACTCTGGGGATAGCAGGAGGAGGAAAAGCTGGGCATCTGAGACAGTAGAAGCATATGGTTGTTTTTAGCTGTCAGTAATTTTTGGACATTTAGGAAATATTCAGAAGTAAGCTGGAAGCTGGTGGAAGAGGTTATGGCCATCAGAACTAGCTCAGGGATTGTGAAATCAGTGTGTGAGCCCAGAGAACCATGATTTTGTTGGGTGGGTGAGGGGAGGGCAAAGAGAGACAGAGAGAGACAGAGACAGGAAAGACCAAAATAGTTTTTAGTAAGCATGAGAGAGTTAAGGAAGCTTGGGAGGCATGGCATTTGGTAGATAGGTAAGGTATCATTCAGGAAGAGTAACCAGGGAGAAGATAGCTAGGGTGTGTCTTTGGTGGATCCCTGGTGGATCTATACAGTATTTAACCTTATGTGTATCTACTGTGGGTCTTGCATCCCCACATTTCTGGGTTGCTCCAAATCTTTGATTGTAGTTAGATATGTAGGAAGACAGATGCAAGGGTTTGGGGTAAAACCTTTTTAGACTTTGATTCCATCTATAAATGAAGGAGTCAGAATCATGGCTGAGCAGGTAGCATATGCGATGATATTGTCCCCTGAGATTGGTCCTATATCTCTGTGTGATTTTTTTTCTATCAATGCATGTACATGGGAGAAGGGATTTAAGAGTTGAAAAAAAACCTTAGAAACCCAAACCCCCAGAGCTGTTTCATAGTTATTGTACAAGTAATCATTACCTGGTTTATATATTTCAGGGATTAAAATTTGGAGGATGTAACATGTTCAAAATAAATTCGGAGTCCCTCAGCCAAGGGCTAAACTCTGGTCCTGGAAAAGGAGTCCAGAGAAAAGCCCTTAGGGAATGACCCTACTCTTTTTTTCTAAAGAGATTGGCACCAGGGGCTAGGAATCTCCTGCTGGGGAGATGAAATTTTTAGTAATAGGCAAGACTCTGGGGGAACAACACAGGGACAGCTCTGCTGGTTCAGGGGAGAGAATTTCCTTCTCTTTCCTAAAAGAGCTAGGGAAATCCTACATAGAGGCTTTAGACTAAAAGAGCACGGCAGGCCCTATGCTGAAAATTTCAGCTGGGTCAGAAGCGGAGGAAGGTGGAGACTATAGTTACTCAGTGTCTCTGTAGGGACAAGTTCATCTGAACAGTGTTTCTCATAGCAGTCCAATAGAGGGACATCTGGCAGCCTCTGGCAGAGCTATAATCCTGGGGAGGCTAGCAGAGCAGCATGTGACAGACTGTGAGACCAGTGAAGAACAGGCCCATCTAGTAGAGGTTATTAATGATTATGGTGTCTTTGGGGGTAGCACGGTGGCATCACTAGAAGACTTCAGTGGAAAGCATCAGGCTTCAATAGTTGGAAGCAGGAGATGACCTTCCACATGCATGCTTGACCACACATGTCCCTAAAGCGAGCATTCCTCCATGCATAAGCCCTATGTGTCTCCACTCTTTGCATAGGTACTGTTTGTCTTCTAGGGAGAATGTGTCCCAGCTTTAGGGGTACTTATATTTTTGTTACTTTTCTTACTGTGCCTTTTCAGTAAATGTCTTTGTTTTGAACTAATTATATCCTCTTCTTAACTATTAAACAAAAACACAATAATAATAATAGTATTTTGTACTTTAAGCACTATAATAGCATTTTAAAAGTTGCAGTGCACCTTATTTTAATTCATTTGTCGTCTTACCTTGGGATTCATGAGCTAAGGGGTCTAGATCCACAGAGTACTTTAAATTGTGGGTCACAATGGGGTCAAGAAAAATTTGGCAACAGTGAACATGCAGTGAGCAAAAATTAATTAAAAATCAAATGCACAATGAATCCGAGGTGTTTCTGGCAGTGTTTGCCCATGTTGCATAGCACAACTTTGCTCTAGGTTCTGAACACAAAGTATGGCATTTTACACTGTGCATGCCCTCAGGTCATGCAACGCCAAAGAATGCTGCTGAAACTCGAAAGGGGGACTTGAGTGGAAAAAAATGTAAGAAGCCCTGTTCTAGGGAACCTGCCTTCTAAGTTGAATATATATATATATATATATATATATATATATATATATATATATATATATATATATATATATATATGTATATATATATATGTGTATATATATATATATGTGTATATATATGTGTATATATATGTATATATATGTATATATATGTATATATACGTATATATATACGTATATATATGTATATATATATATACATATACGTATATATATATACGTATATATATATACATATATATATATAACATTTTAAAGAGGAAATCTCATTCTAACAAATTAAAATTAGCAAATAACCTAATTATTACTATAAAATGTACTGATTTTTACTGTTTAAATTATACCAAGAGTCAACTAGTTATCTGTTTTAGTGCCAGCAGGTATGAGTCATGTTTTCTGAACGGGGTGGTGAAAATGTGAGAGAAAAGTCTACTTTCTCTGAAAGTCTATCTTAAATTTTTTTTTATCTTAAGATTATTCTTCTAGTGACTAGAACTAATGCTTCAGTTAATTAGAATTGACATAGATCCCATTTCAAGGCAGCAGTCACAATGAAAGAGGATCAGGAAGAAGTTGCCTTGAGAAGTGGTACTCAGTATCTCGTCTCCAAAAGAGAAGTTGTTGTACACATGGGCACTTCACATGACATCTGGACTCCGTCTAGTCACAGTTCCTGGAGTGATATCAGGTCTTGGGAAGTCTGCTCAACACTTATGTAACTGTAATGTTTAATCAAGTACCAAATACCACCCCAGCACCACCACTCCCACTACACACACACACACACACACACACACACACACACACACACACACACACACACCCTCCTCTCTAACCCCACCGTGTTATTTTCCTAACCCACCAGAGAATGTAGTTGTTCTAACTTGCAGGACAGCAGTGTTTTGTTTGGTGTTGTCTTTCCTACAGAAGGCTTATAGAAAGCCATAAGTCACAAGAACAATTTTTTCTTACCTATTTCAGTATTTTTCCTTTAAATTTTAATACAGGGATAAAGTGCTATCTTAACTCATCAGAAAGCATATTTTTATTTTATTTTTATGATTTGTGCATCCCTAGCAGTGACAGAAGGCTGAATGTGATGATAGGAGTATAGGTATTTGAGTGTGAAGATAAAGTGAAATATATCACAGCTTCAAGACACTGTGCATATCAAAGTGATGGGCATAAAAATATTGATTTTAAACTATGATTCAGCCAAGACAGTGAAATTAAAAATCACAGAACTGTAGTTATTGTCAGTGAATTCTCATCAAGTGTTAAATGGCAAGGAGTAAGAAGACAGCAACAATTTCACACTTTAACAGGAACAGAAGTTTAATTTTTTAACTTCTCTGTTGTAAAAAGCCTTGCCATTTAGTTAATGAGTTTTACTCTTGGTCTGAAGATCATGGCTGGAACTTGTAAGAAGTCATTGATTGAAATTGGGATGTTTGAAGAAAATTTCAATTTTTCTTATTGACCTGGCAAATTTGGTTAATTTACCATGGACAATCCATAAATATCAACCTGTAATTTCATTTGATCCTCAAAACAACTCTGAGCCAAATAACATGAGTATTATTCTTCTTACTTTAGAGATGACAAACTAATGCTCAGGAGGTAGATTAAAAGTCCCTGGTGACCTAACTATTGTGTCAGAGGAAGGATTAAAATCAAGGTCTTCCTGATTCTAAATTCATCCCTCTAGGCACTAAGGATAGATATCTAAAGGTAACAAGTTAAACGTGGGCTTTTCTTTAAAATGCACTGATACATTTTTTGTCTTTGTATCTTCATTGCCTAATACCAGGGCTTGAGATGGACATTGTACTGGCACTTAGTAAATGCTTTTGAATAAACCATGAGTGGTTTGCTTTGGCATTAGACAGTTTGTGAACCCAAACTATGTTAGGTGATATAGGAAATGAAGACAGACTTTCCTTTTTAATTGCTCTGCAGCAGATCTGCCCAATTTTGCAATCATCAGGCCTGTATCCATTCAGGTCCCAGCAACAAACGGAATGCAGAAGAGTCAATAACTAACTCTACAATATAGACTGTGACTGGTCCTGGATCTACATTTCCCTTTGTAACCTGCTGAACTGAACATAGATAGAAAGGGAAATAGAACATTGATAGGTGCATAGATAGATGGTAGGAAATGTGGATGTATGGTGTCTCAAAACTCTTAGTAGTTTAGCGTGTGTGTTAACTATGAGAAGAAACTATGAATACATTTAAAATGATAAAAATAAGTCAGTCCAATTTTAAGCTTTAAACACAAATAATTATAACTAGAGTGTATTACACATATATAGATACATAGTTATCTATACCTCTACCTGTATGTATTTCCATTTATGTACACTAAACATACTATATGTGCATATGTAGTATATATGTATACACATGTGTTACACATGTATAAAATATGCATTATATGTTTTACACCTTAGTCTTTTCAACTATATTATAAACTCTGAGGGCAAAGTCACTGTCCTATCACTCTTGCCTGTTTGTTGGAAGTATAGGCTGTTGTTGCTTTGTGTAAATTCCCATTACACAAATTCTAGTTTACATAAAGAATTCTGAAAGAAAACTGGGTTCAAAAAAAGAACAAAAACCAAAACCTTATGTTTACTGTGTAGTGTAGTGTGCTCTCTTCTTGCTCCTGCCCTTCCGTAGGCACTCTGTAATGTCCTCTTCATCCCATCAAAAAAAAAAAACACCAAACCTTTTAAATGAAAGCGTAATAACAGAGGATGGTGTCCCATGTCTGCCCCTTCCCCCTGCCCCTCCATTCTTCCTCTCTGTTCATTCTGACCAGACCCCTATGTTGCCCCTCCCTCCACAGAGTCTCCTTTCTCCTCTCTTCCTCTGTCCTGTCCCTGGGCAATTTTACATTACTGTAAAAATCATTTTAGTGGAGGCTCCACTTTCCTAAAGCAAGAACTGTCTGTACTAAATATGTCTGAAGATGATAACTAACATAAAAAGGAAACTAATCATACAAGGCAGTAATCAATGTCTAGTATGTCCAATGAGACATTCAGCTAATGAGTACCATAGGATTTCAAAATGGGAGTGATCATTCTAGGTTGTGATGACCAGGGAAGGCTCTGTGGAGGAAGCAGAGGGAGTTGAGCATTAAAGTATTTATTTAGTGGAAAGAAGAGAGGCTTTGACTGATGTGTATGTGTGTTGTGAGATAAATAAATCATTCTTATTGACTATTTGAATAGCTTTCTAGCTCCCTGTCTCAGGTATTCCTATTTCAACCTTCCTCCACCCAGTATTTTCCCAAGTATATGTCAAACCATATCAACTTTGCCCTTCACCACCCTCCTGCACTACCCCCTATTTCTTGAAGAGCTTAACCCATTCATACACACTTTTCTTTTAGCAGCTTTCCTGACTTTTCAGACTTTCCCGTTTTCTCTTATGTACCTTGAGTGTAGGTAGTGTACTTTGCTGGTATTTGTACTCCCAGTGCTTAGCACAGTGTCTGGCACATACTAAATGCCATAATAAGACTTTCCCTTTGGAGTGTAGCCTTTATAAAAGGAAATAATGGGATATAAGACTTGGAAAGGAAATTGGCTCTATAATGTGACATATCTTGAGTACCAAGATAAATATACTTGACTTTAGTTTGTAGGTAATGAAGAGGTTTTTGATTAAGGAAATGACACAATAAAAGTAATGTTTTAAAAGAATATTGTATGGAATTAAACAATTATCCCTAATATGCATGTAGTAAGCCATAAATGACAGGTGAAACAGTAACCCTAACACCTTGTTCCCATTATCCAATACATGCTCACGAGGCTGGTGTTCTGTAGAGAAATGGAAAAGTAAGGCCAATGATGAGATATTTACATTTCTAAGTGAAATTACAGTGCTTTTTTTTTCTGCTGTCACAGGAAAGTGTTTAGAAGTAGGCAGTATTCTATTATTAGAATTTAAGATCCAGAAAATATACACTTTTAAATTATTATTTTAAAAATCAAATACATATTTAATTAATGATGTGTCATTCTGAAAATATCAGGAGAGACAGAGTAATACCACGTGTCTAGCAATTTTGAAGTGACAGATCTGGCCTGTCTATATAAACATCCAAGGGAAAGAAAAAGCTATGAAAATTCAACTTCCTAACTGGCAAAGACCTTGCTATTTGATTATTCTTTGCCTGGTACAGTGTAGATGTTATATATGTTGTAAATATACTTTTATCACTTTATTTGATTGAATTTTTCAAGATACCCCCTGTCCCAGTGTCCTAGTGGTCCCAGAAAACTTTGGTCTGTATTTGATTATGTGACATTTGGGTTTGTTTTGTGTTGTTCTCAGTGGGGCTTTCAAAATAGGTAAAAAGTTCATGGGGATCATGTCACCAGATCATATCAGAGATATAGCCTAGACTAACTTAAGAAGGCCCTATCATCATAGAGATACTTCATACTGTGATAGAAAACCCCAAAGCTTCTCTGGATCCATTGTCCATTGCTAGAGGATTAAAAAAAAATTAAAAACCTCACACAGTGGTCAGACTATTACAATTGACCATTAGCTCCATTCTTCTTCCTTCATATTCCATGGTACGCTATCCCTATGCCATCATAATGCATTGCAAAGACTGGCCCTTTCCATGGAGATAGCTCAGTGCTTTTGGTCTCTTGCCTTTGGCCCAGGTGCTCAGAAAATCCACCTTTTTTATTCTCTCACCATTCTCCCATAGGAAAGGTTGTCATAGCCTCGCTGGATGTATCTGTGATGCAGGTCCTTAAACAAGGAGGGAGTCTAGATATGCTTTATTAACTCCAGCAGGCCAGTCTCCGGCCTGTATGTCTTTGTTTTGATCCAGAATGCAAAATTTCTTATACCTCATATACATCACTTTTCCTGCCAGGATTATATAAACGTTGGTCCATTGACCTCATCTCAGTGTTCGGTATCTTAAAAGCAAATAATATGGAATTACTTCAGTAAGATAGGAAAGAAAGATTTTTGAATACTTTGAATGCTTTTTTGAGTAATGTTAACTTGAGGTAGCCATATTTATTCTTGGCCATGAAAAAGTCATGATTCTGTCTTTTATAATGGACAGAAAATGACACTTAAGCATGGATTTCCTTGAGAAGTAGATTTGAGAGATTTTAATGGGAATAGGAAGAAATATCAGCAGGATAGCTGGGGGGGTTACCAGTAGGCTGTGAAGCCTGGGTCTTCTATGGCAGAATTAGTCATGGTAATTCACTGACTCTGAAGTTTTGTTCCCCAAAGCAAGCAACTGGGGCTATATGACTTTTGCTTTCAAGAGACAAGAGTCTTATTCTAAAGGCATTTGTAAATGAAAGGAGCTATTTTGTTCCCTTTTCTTCCTTTTTTCTCTTCCTTCCCTCCATCTTTCCCAGGTGTAAACATAGACTAACTGTGCAACAGTCTATATGTTTGTGCAAGGTCATTTGTTCTCTTCTTCCTAGAGAGGAGAGAAGTTGCATTCAATACATTTGTAACATAGTTTCAGTGATTCAATAAAACCATCCATTGAGCTCCCCCTGGAGAGGTCCGTCTCTTAACTGATTCCCTCCAGTGCAAATAATACTTCTAGGGGTTATAAGCGGTGTTTCCCCTTTATACCAATTTCCACAAATAGTTCACGTTAAATTCTCCATTTTTACTTGTATTATGCTATGAAGTACAACTGCTGCTGAGAACATTTATAGGTCACTGCAGAATACCACAGGTGTTGGTATCTGTCACAGAGCGACCATTTCCTGCACCTATGACCAACAGCCCTGGTAAAAGTGCAAATCATCAGACACTATGTTCAACATTTGGCTAACAGACAAGCCTTGAGATGTTAAGAAGGGAAGTTAATGTGAAGGTCAAAAATTTTATGGAGGATGTAATTACATGTCGCATAACTCTGGTTGATGATATAACAGAAGTTAGGCAAAGAATAAAGTCTTCCCTTTTCATTTTGTCTTGTAGTCATCCCAGCAAAGCATGATTCAGACTTTACAGCTTATAAAATCAGTAAAACATTTCTTACAGATTATACAGCATTTTAGGGAGGACTATTTTTAGACCTCATTTTATTGGATGTTAGGCACTTGGGTTGCTACAAAAGAAGCATTTTGAAGAACAATGTTTCCAAATTGGAGAAATTACCATATGTGACAAATAGAATAGATTTTCCCTGTGGTCAGAGAATATCCTAAAATTGTTAACTTGATTTCAGAATTGAGCTGAAATGGAAAGCATATTTTCAGTAAATTTAAAATAAAATAGATTACTGGAATGAACATAACTCCTTAGACTGGATTGCTAATAATCTCATTCTCAGACTTGAAGAATGTTGAAAGCAATATCATGTAAAGAAGAACATAGATAATATTTCTTTCCTTATCCATTTAATGTTTTAGGGGTTAAATATTCTCATTTGAATGTGCCAGGTTGATAATTTTTTTTTCTAATGAAAGGGAATTATTTGGCAATGATTGTTAAAAGAGCCAGGGATCCTTTTTTAAAAAAGGTAGTCTGACATTGTCATTTAAATTACCCAGATTCCCTCAGTGCAGGTAAACTTGCAGGTTCTATGTTAGCCTTTCTCATGAGCCCTTTCACTTCCATTTGTTCTTCCCTTACATGTGCAGATATTTTAGTGGATCCGTTGGTGGTTCTGCCATCTCTGTATGTATAGAACAAAACAAGATGTGCAAGGCCAGTCTGAAACCAGATAAAAGATCAAGGGAAGTTCCCATTAGTTCCCACATCTACCTTCTGTGTACCGTGCCCCCCCCTTCTTATACAATACCTCTTCTTCCTTGTGATTCTTTTATCTTTATTATTATGAAATCCAGTTCATGTTTATATAGCACTTTAATATTTCCAAAGCACTGTCCTCACAGCAATCCTGTAATGTTGGCAGTGCAAGAATTATTGTCTCCATTTTACAGATGGAGAAATTGAATTTTGAAGAGTTGAAGTGATCATGCTAGGGTTACATGAATATTAACTATCTAAGCTAGTATTCAGATGCACATTTCTCGATTCCTCATCTGTTTCTCTTTCAATATATCATGGCACTTCTCTAAGAAGGGGGGTGATTCATTTGTTAAAGGGAAATAAATATAATGACTGCTAGCTTTAAAATGTTGACAGTGAGTCTAACCTGAAGTCAATGGAATAAATCCCAAATTATAGAATTTTAGATGGCCCAGGATTTCCTGACAGTCTGGATTTATGTGGATTTTGGTTTGTTGCTCCAACTGTAATTATGCAAAAGAAATCTCTCAATACAGAGTGTCCCAAAAGTCTTATTCAGGTGTGTCTTAGGCTTAGGTTTTTGCAAAAGTAGGCAAAAGTCATTCTTAGGTCCCACAAGATCTCTCAAGAAAGGATCTGTAAATTAGGTATGTGAAACCTTTTATTTTGCCCTATGCAAGGTCACAAAAGACATTAAAAAACCAATAAACAGAGGTAGAAAATGCATAAAGCACTTATCCCATAAGTTCCTCCTGGAAGACAACTAAAATTGGGTCACTCTTAAAGCATCCTTTTGACATTTTGTTGATTCCATTCCTAGAAGCCTATACATTCCCATCAAGACTCTTAGTACTACACTTTTTAGGTTCTCTCTACAAGGTACACTGGGGGCTGCTGAACAAGCAAACCACTTTCTATTGGTACTTCATTAAAAAAAAATCATTAGCTTTGCTTTTTAAGTAGAATACTGTATGAGAATTATGCAGATAATCTTTTTTTTCTCTTCCCCAGCCCTGCCCTGACTTTCTGAACTTCAAAACTATGCTCCTACACCAGCTATATTCCTCCTCTCCCTAACTCCTAGCTCACTTTTGTGTGTTGTTTTTCCCCTTTAGAATATGAATTCCCCAAAGGAAGGAACTGTATTTTTGCTTGTATTTTTATCCATGTAGTACATGCTTAATAAATGTTTCTTTCCTTCTTTCTTTCTAAGAACATACTGCATCAATAAATCTTTCTCTCTCTAGAAAGTTCAAACTTTGGAACTAGGAAACTGCTAAAACTGGGATTCAAAGGCAAATCCCAAACTGGTGCTATGCAAAGAACTAACAAACAAAAAAAACCTCTCCCAAATCTATTTAGAAATTCAGAGTTTTGAATGATGCTGTATAGGAATTCAAAATTCTCTCATATAAGAAGAGAGTTAAAGAAAACGATCCATGAACTACTATCTTTAGCCATGTGCAAACACATGCTTATCTCTGCCATGTTCTCCTGATTAAATTACCATCAGTTTTTCCCAGGGTAAGAAACTCTACATGGGCACAGGTTTACTTCCTGCCACCCCCGCCCCCAACCCATACCACAGGTATATTCTGCTACGTACTGATAGCTTCTTCGAGTCCACAAGAGAGTGAGAGATTGATCCTTTAGCTTGTTTTTATATAACATGAAGAAGTGACTTTTCTATTGAGTCTGTCTTCCTTGTATAACATGGAGAAGAGTGACTTTTCTATTGAGTCTGCCTTCCTAAGTTTCAATAAGTTATAATAAGGTAGTGCCAGTCTCTGAAACTCCCAACAGTACAGCACTAAAGGGTATGCCAACAGTGCATGGAGAGATACCTTTCAATGCCTCCAAAGCCCCACACTCTATAAGCTTGAAATTAATAATGGACTACCTGGAGGTGATTCTTTGATGACAGTGAACTTATTTGTACCCCTGAAATCATCAGTGGTTGCAGCTGCCTACTCCTGTTATTCATTCACATAAATAACTCTTGTGAGAATTGGAGCAAGATAATCTTGACTTTGTGTACAAAATGATCTTAGTTTTTTCTGTAGTGCTAAGGTGAAAGGACAGCAAAAAAAGTGCATATATACATAAGGTACTATTAACAAATATAATTAGATAGATTTAGAATCATTTTGCAGACATACTTCTCTATCTGTATTGCTTAAAAATAAGCCCTTGTAATTGCTAGGTATGTTTAAAGAATTGTTTCAACTATTCCTCCCACATCCACAAATAGCTTGACCTTGAGGGTAAATGTGGTTGGTTGCATAGAGCACTGTCACAGAAATTTACCCTAAATTATATAATTTAATTATAACAACATAAAACATGCTGTATAATTTAATTATAACAACATAAATCATTACATTAATTATAATGATATATATTACATTGTATTAATTATGTTATGTTGTTTTGTCAAAATATTATTTTTATATTTAAATTATTGATTATTGTGATGACTCCACCTGGAAATTATAAGTCCTGAGTAGGATGTAGGACTAGAACCCTGATGCTTAGAGAGGTAATATTTCTGATGGTCCAGGCTATAACTACAATACTGTATTTAGCTCTCAGCACCAGATTTCAGGAAGGGCATTGAAAAGCTCAAGTGTGTCCACTAGAGAGTCACCAAAATATTGGAAGGTCTTTGGCTCATGCTATATGAGGATTTGTTGAATATGAATGGCTCAACATATAGAAAAACTTTACCCAAATTAGTATTATGTAGAAGCAGAAAGGGCTAGCTCGGGAGATAATTAATCCCCCTTACTTGAAGACCTCAAGAAAAAAAAAAGACTTCAAGCAAATGCTAGATGACCACTTGTCAGGTAGGCAGTAGAGGAGATTTTTATTCCTGTACATGTCGCTGCCTGTGAGGTTCCTTCCAACTCTGAGATTCCAAGATTCTGCAATCAATTTGATTAAATTTGACAAGCATTTATTAAACTACTACAGTGTGACTACAGTATTAAACTACTACATGTGACACTGTCCTGATGTGGTAGGAGGATGTAGGACAAAAATGAAACAATCGTTGTCTTTAAAGAGTAAACACCAAATGTGCACAGATAAGCAAATACAAAACAATTTGGAGAGGAGATAGTTAAGGGCTTGAAGTTGCAGGTTTTATGAACTTTCCCCTGTCCCCCATCTCTGGCCACAGAATAAAGGATATTTTTAAAGCATTATTTGTATAGTAAGTTATACATAGATTTTTCTAGTTATATAAGCATAACCTAGCATCAATTCCTGATAGGTAGCATTTTTCAGATGTAAAGTGCAATAGCATTTTTGAACATATCTGTTGTATTGAGTTTTATGTAATTCTAGGGTATGTCAACCCTTGTGACTGCTATAATATTCTATTGATTTATATATTAGACTAGAAGTTCATTTATAAACTCCCACATATTTCTGAGACAAACTATTCTTTACCTCTTCATTTTCCAGTTTGAACTTTAAAAGATGATTTTTGATCCCAAGTATAAGATTTAACATTGGCCCCTGTTAAACTACCTGTTATTAGTTTGGCCCAATGATCTCTGTCTTGGCTTTTTTCAGGTTCTAATTATATTAACTGTCCTTTCCAACTTGGAATGAACTGGAAATTTGATAAACATAGCATTTATGCTTTTATCCAAGTTTTGGCATAAAATGCTGAACAGTCAAACATAGATCCTGAGGGTATTCCTTCCACGTTGACACTGAGCCATCAGTAACTGCTTGATGATTTGTATACCCAACTAATCCTGAATCAACTTAACTTTATGACTGTCTAGCTCATAGTTCTTTATGTCATCTAAAAGAATAGCGTAAGAGACTCTCAAAATTATTTGCTACATTCTAGGTAAATTACATCTTTAAAATTCCTCTGAAGTGACAATCTAGCAACTCTGTCAAAAAAGAAAATGCAATTAGTGTAGCATGACCTGATCTTAATAAAGCCATGTAGTCTCTTTGTGAGGATTATTTCCTTTTAAAAAATATTCACTGACCATCGCTTTGATAAATTGTTCTAAAATTTTACTAAAAATCACTTTCCTTACACTAATTTTCTGACTCTACTCTCTTAAAAAAAATCAGGACAACAATTGCCCTTTTACAGTCTTGTGGCATATTTCCTGTTTTCCAGGATCTCTCAAGGGTCATTTAAGGTAGCTCAGAAAGAATATCCACAAGTAATTTCCCTAACTTGTGATGTAGTTTAGCTGTTGTCAGTAACACACACACTGAAAGCAGATAGTTACCCTATTACTTTCTCCCTACTAATCTTGTATATCTCTGCCCTCTTAACCAATTTTGCTCTTCAGTTAAGGTTGCAGAGTTATTCATGGAGCATATTATAAAGGGCATTATTATTTAGGTAGATTCTGGACTAGATAGCTTTTGAAATGCCTTCCACCTCTGAGAATTTGGTTCTATTTTGGCTATTTCTAATGTATTTTCAGTCCTGTTATTTATTGTGTTAAATGTGATTATGTTTATTAGAACTTTTCCATTTTTAAGTATAAATTTATTTGTTTACTACTTTCTATTTTCTTTTTTTCTTTTGTTATTAGTCATTTTAAAACACTTAATGCTTCCAAATGAAAACATCTTTTTTTAATTGAAATGAGTTCTATTACATTAAAGTTCTTTCTAGTATATAGCATATTGGTGGTAACTTCAGTAAACAAATGTACAAATAGTCATACAGTGCTCAAAAATAGGATGCATTATAAGTTGGAAAACAGAAATTGAATTAAGCCACAGTCAACAGAAATATGGAAACATTGGGCCTTATGTTATGCTATTGTTTGAGATCCATCAATCTCTTTAAATGGCCAGGATTCTATTTTATACTTTACTAGATAATCTACTGGGGTACAATGCTGGGCCTGGAGTCAGGAAGACTCATTTTCCAATGTTCATATCTGGTCTTAGACACTAGCTGTGTGACCCTGGGCAAATCCTTTAATCCCATTTGCCTCAGTTTCCTCGTCAGTAAAATGAGCTGGAAAAGGAAATGGCAAATCACTCTAGTATCTTTGCCAAGAAAACTCCAAATGGGGTCACAGAGTTAGACACGACCAAACAACACAATAAAGGTAGTATACTACTAGTATAGGTTAACTATGTAGTGCAGATTATATTGTATAGTTTATATTATACAAAGATTCTTTTACCCTCTTCTCTCTGATATAATCAATACTGTTTTGCATATAGGCCACAAAAATTTAAAAAAAAAAGAATTCCTGAATAATTAGAGAGAGGAATGAAGAAGATGAATTTCTACGTGGAAGCCATCCTTGCTAGTGAAATATAACCAACTTGATGGACCATCTTGGAGATAATGCATTCCATGAATAAAATTAACATTTGATTCTGTAGGTGTTCTTTGGCACCATTGTTCACCTATCTACACACTGTCTTAACCACAATAAAAACTTCCCTTAGGGATGGTTTTATTTCTGTTCAGTTCAAAAGGACGATGTCTCTCGCTCTGTAAGTGATGAAGCATGTGCTCAAATTATTGCAGGATATTTGTCAGTAAGAAATACTGGTTCCAGTGACTGGTAATTCTGCCAGGTATTCTCCGAGGTAATTAATCATCTCCACTTATTTTCACTAGTGACTAATTTACATTGTCAGAGATATACTACCTATGGTTTGGCATGTGACAAAGTGATTCTAAACTTCACCCTCTGAGTTACTAGTGCTGGAGAAGATATCCAGTAATTATTAGAGCATTATGAGCAAAATTCAATGAGGAGATGATAAGATAACTAAGAGGGCCTCTTTCTTTCATTGTCATTTGGTTGATATATGGTTCTTATTAATGCTATTACAGAAATTGCCAAATTAAATCATGATCTCAGGGTTACAATGTTGTTTGTTTTCTCTATGGTAATTAAAACATTTTTAATGCATAGGACTGATTTTAGCTTATCAGTTAAGGGGGAAGAACCTGGACTCTTGAGTAGTTAGAAATAGACATTATTTTGGGGGATAGGTTAGATTTTTGTTGCATTTCTCTTGGGATTCATTTGCTGCTCCCCCACCGCCCCCCAAATAGACTCAACCCCTTTAGCCTTACTTCCTTCCTTATTTAGCACTCTGAGTTATAGATAGGACTGGTTGCACTGTGAGATGGCGTAAGGGCATTGTTTTACAGTTGAATGGGAATTCATTTCTAACCACATTAATCTTTTTTGCTTTTAATTCTGTACGATTTTTCCTCTGAGACACTTTGAGTTTGTCAGTTCTTCACTAAAGCAGATATATGCAGCACAATATCACATGACTGCCTGACTGGATTTCAAATTAACCTTCTATTAATGCTAAAATACAATACTTGACCACTAAATGTACTGTTAATGTCTCACAACCTCCAAATGGTATTAAACTTAAAAATAAATCAGCCGTTCTTATATTAGGATCAGATTAAGGATTTACACTTGGTAAAAGGTTAAGCAAACCTCCATGCTTTTTGATATTTTTTAATTTGCATCTTTAATAAGCTGTAGCATCACCAGAGTTACTGGTTTAGTTTCTTTGTACTTGGAGACATGAAATTTGCTCTCTTCTCCACAGTACCCAAAGTCACTCCCCATCAAAAGTTAGATTCTTAGTCATATTCAATCCTTGAAGCTACAGAGGCAGTAGGCAATTGGTGCATTAAGGTATCTTAGCATTGAGGACCAGAGCTTAAAGTGGTGGTGTCATCACTCTGAATTTCACACTTAATTCTCCATAGCACCTATTATATACTCAGTGGGTGTTCACCATGGAGTATTTGGCTACTTTACAGCATTTGTTGAAGCATTGCCTAATGGACTGAAGTCTTTGTCCCATCCTCCTTACCCCTTCAAAATAGGAACTGATTCAAATGCTGGAGAAAATCTGCCACTATATACATTAACTCTTTCAGACCACTAGGGTATTGTTTGGTAAGTTTCTGCTGTAGTTTAACACATTTCTGCAAGGTGCCTAAATTATTTCCTGGGAATCATTTAGACAATGGAGGAATCTGTGGTGCAAATTTTCTTCAGAGCCTAAATCACTCCCTTGCTAAGTGTCAGTGCATTAACTCTTTCAGGCCCCCAGAGTATCATTCTGAGCACTGGGGCAATAAGGTGCTTAGGGAAGCCCATTAACTCTTTTAGACTATTAAGGTGCTATTGCTTTTATATAAGAGTTAATGGGCTTCCCTAAGCAATTTATTTACTGCCAAGGAGTATTGTAACACAGGATATAAGATGAAATGTTAAGGAGTGCTTTATCATTTGGAGATTGTGAGTTCTTTGTCTAGACTTCCTTCAAGAGTACAAATGTAAGGTCTTGATGTATATGTATACAAAGCAGATTTTCTTTTGTTCGATGGTAGTATGGATTTTTTTTTTAATCCAGACCTGTTATCTTAACTGGGCAGAGCACTCAGGGTAAGGAAGCTCCCACTGCCATTGACTGTTTAAGAGAACTACCTGGAGCCAATGAGAATCTAAATGACTTGAACAGGGTAATGTAGCTAGGATGTTTGAGAAGGCAGATTTAAGGTAGGTTAGGTTATCCTGAATCCAAGATCAGCCCTTCCTCTGCTATGCCAGGCTGGCTTTCTCTTGCTTTATTAATCTTTACTTTTAAAAGAGACTTGAAAATGTGGATGCAAGGTGAGGCTGGAAATAAGAAACCAAATGCTGCCCCGAAAACATTATTTTCTTGATTATTCTTAGCTGTTCTATTAGATATATAGTAAGGAAGCATAGCAGGTAAAGGCAAGCATAGATTAGCATGTGAAGATATGTGGTGAAGTGAGTTGCTATTGAAGCCAACACTAATGTACGTCCTGTAGTGAGCAGAAATGAAGTGCCTGTGTAACTCTGTTGGTCCATTTACAACTCCAGATATAGCTGTCCCAGGCTTACTTTTCAATAGTATCGACAATTAACGCCCTACCAAGGACTTTATATATTTATTTGTATGTTAACTATGAATAGAAAGATGAATTGATTACTAGCACAAAGGAATGACCCAAAATTATAGAAGATGGAACCATGAAAAAGTGAACTTTTCTGCAATCGACATAACTTTAGTTACTTTTGATGGGAGCCCACCATGTTTTGTTGTTGTTGTCGTTTTGGTATGACAGTATAAATAATGTTTTGTGCTTATGGTCCCCTAACTTTCCAGTGAAGGGAAGGAGGTGCATTTTCAGATCTCTTTTTTAGGGACAAGCTCATTATAATTACATTGGATTCTTTTTTTAAAAATTATTGCTCTTTTTATTTGCTGTTATTGTTTATGTTCTTTTTCTGATTCTATTTATTTCATTCTATATCTGCTTATGTAGTCATTTCCTATGCATCTCTGAATTAGAATCCCATCATGACTAGTCACAGAAAGGTTCACCCAATAGACTGCATGGGTGAAGAGAAAGGGGCAAAAAAAAAGTTTTGCTTTGTACTGTTTCAGTTCTATTTATTAATGCAGTTCCTTTGTCTCAAAAATTAAAGTGTTGTCTTGGCTCTAATAACATCTTCCTTTGAACATTTATCCTGAAAAGGTAAGATTTTGCTAGCCTCTTATCTGCTTGAATTTTCCTAGTAATTAATTTGGAATGATTAAAACCCTTACGGTTATGATTGAAGGTTATCAGTGAAGAGAATCACTCTGTGTGTGTGTGTGTGTGTGTGTGTGTGTGTCCCTGACAATGGAGAGAAGTGTGTCAGGGTACTTAGGTAATAGATGCTGTAGCGCGTTAACAGCAATGTACATGCGTATAAAAAGTGAAGTAAGAGAATGTCAAATACATGTAAGCTTGGAGAAGGAAGTGAGCCATTCATGAAGTGAAAGCATGGATGAAAGGTGGAGAGCCTGAGTGTTACATTTGTATCCCAAGGTATTCTATGACTCTGAAATGTTTCCAGAGGGTTATATGTGTCCTCAGTGGAGGATTCCTGGGCCAGGGGTGGGGAGGTAGTGAGGTGGAGAGGGGGAAATGAACAAAACTCACCGAGGATACAAAGGCATGGATAGGCTGTTAATTAGCATTGCTGGAGGAAGTAAATACTGCATTGATATCACAGATTCATTAAAATATCAATTTATAGCCATGCTGCTGGAGTGTAACCAGGTTACAAAGTTGAAGTTATTCGTGGTGATAAACCAGTGACCCCAATTACATTTATTTTTCCTCTTTTCATGGCTGAAGTTGCATTACTTAGGATGGTACTTTGCCATTATAGATTTGTAATAAGGAATTATAGGAAAAATCTGAGATTTTATCACTTTAAAGAACTATCTTCATCATAACAAATCATCAGTCCCTTTGTGTCTTAGTAGATAGGCTCTGGGGAGTTACCTGACATGCACAGAAGTTGTGACTTTTCCAGAGTCAAATAACTAGAAAGTGTCAGAAGTGAATCCAAGTTTCCCTGACCCTAAGCCTAGCACTCTGTTCACCACACTAAGGCTGCCGTTATAGATCTATATAATTTTTTAAAAACATAACTTTTCTTACAGTGATATTTTAAAATTTCCCAAAGAATATACTTAACCATAGTTCCAATAAAGCAAAATTCATTAAAACATAAAAAAATCAAACAAACAAAACACTCCTTCAAGAAAGCCTTGTCATTTGAATTCAACCTTGGGAAAACTTTTCAGGAGCACTGTAATTGACATACTATTGGCACCTGATTTTGCCAAAGCAGGTCAAGCATTTTAAAAAATTCTTAGAATGACCAGTACCAGTTTTCAATCCCTTTATATAGAATGTTGGGCTTAACAAAAAGAATTCCATGCCCGTACTTCTCAGGTGCCCCAAAGCAACTATTAATATCTATCTTCATATATGTGATCATATACAAACACATACATAAACATATCTCAGTAAGATATATGTGTACATTATATATATATATATATAAAACTGTGAGTATATTCATACAAAAAGTGAGGTAAAAATTTAGCATTATCAGTCTGTCTCTATCCCTATCCACCCTCTCTATCTCCCTCTCCTTCTCTCTCTCTATACACACACAGACACTATACACATATGCACACACTTTGCCAAAGTGTATGACAAAACTTTGGGATTATGAGGAAGTTCTTTCTCAGATATTCAAATGCATCTGTGATCTTTCTAATCTAGGAACTTCCTCAAATAATGCAGCTCATGGCCCACTCAAGTCTGCCCTTTCTCTTAAACTCCTGTCCATGTACTCCATGCAACAGAGAGGCTAGTCCTCATGCTGGCAGCCTTCTTTGCTTTCTCCTGATACTGTGAGGGGAGTTCCCATTACATGTAAATACTTGAAGCCATGGTTTCATTAGCTTATTGGAATTTATGTTGGGAGAAACTTTACCATTTAAACTGTATGTTGAAATTTGGTTTTTATGTGGTACATAAAAATAACTTGGAAGAAAACCCAAGGAGATAAATCTCTCCATAAATTCAAAGTTGAAGTAAGAAGTATAGGGGAATACTCTTTAGTACTATATTTTACAGCAAGGAAGAATCGTACATGTTTTATCGTTATTTATATGGTGGGGAGTAATGTAGTCCTCTGAGAGTTGCTGTTTGTCCCACCCGTTTTCTCTTAAGGTGTTTTAAGAAGTACCCTCAGATAATTTAAGAATCTTATGCATCTTACTGAGGATAATTGAGAAACAACTGGGATGACAGTGTGGTGCTCTGCCAAGTCTCTAAACATGAGAGCAGTGCTGTAATAGGCCAAAGGTGCACTACCCAGCTTGTAGGGAAGAAGAGACATTTAATGTTGATGAATCAGCATGAACCAGTTGGAATTGAGTATGGTACAAAGGGAAGTGGTTGCATTCACAAAATACAAAAATTATAGGACTTGCAGTACAAAAAAAAATGCCTAGGAGACATAACTGTGTTTTTGCTTTTTGCCATGAGATGATGGAGATTTCTGAAATGGAAATTTGGTCCCTTAGGAAAGATAATACCTGTCACCTGCTGTCGGCTGAGCAGAATTTCAGGAGGGAGAATTACAAAAAGCAGGAAATACACATAAAGAAATTCAGGATAGTGAAAGGAATATAAGACAGAGAACAACAACCAGTGACATCTACTGAAAGTGGTGAAAGGTGTGGGTTTTAGGAGAAAACACTGTGATGAAAAAGAGACGTAGAGAGAAGGACCAATATGGTATAAGCCCCACCAGATACTGCTTGATTGACCTGTGACAATAGTGAAGTCACTAACACTATGTGGTCTTCCAGAAGGTGTTATTTTTATCTATGGGTTCTAGTATTCTATTTGTTTCAGCTAACCTGTAAGACAATCCATTTATCCTTTGAGACTTGTGAATCTGTGTGCTTGTAAGGTGTGTGTGCGTGTGTGTGTGTGTGTGTGTGTGTGTGTGTGTGTGTGTGTGTGTAAGATGAAGAGAGAGAGAGAGAGTACCAAATGTGGTTACAGATTATTACTATGCCAATTTTGAAATATAACACATATCAAGCATGAGGAGCCCATTTCTTCTCAGCCTCTCTTCCACTAGAAAATACTTCCAAATGAAAAAAAAATAGGGCTACATTCAAATGAAATTTCTTTCTTTTTCTTTTTTGCATAATGTATGAATGCTATATCAAAACACAATTGGAAGCAGTTATAAATAAGGACATAATTTTCCCCCAGTGGTAGTCTGAACTGCACATCAACACGTTGTCAAGCAGTACTGGGAAATCATAAAACAATGTTAACAACAACTTCATTCATGAACCTAAATTAGATGAAATAAGATATCAATTCAAAGAGCCACTAAAATCTGAAGAGAGGAAACTTGGAAAATCTGAGGTCAGTCCATTAGTCCATTAGTCACCAAGTTTTTAGTTAGCCTTGACTCAAAAATTATATCTAAAAATGAAAGGGATAATAAAAGCAGAGCTAGTATATCTTTTTTAAAAAATCATTATGATTTATTTATTTATTTTTAGTTTTCAACTTACTTCCATAAGTTACTTACTTCAATTTACTTCCATAAGATTTTGAGTTTTAAATTTTCTCCCCCTCTCTCTCCTCCCTCCTCCCCAAGATGGTATGTAATCTGATATAGGCTCTACTTATACATTCATATTAAACATTTTCACATTTGTCATGATGTAAAGAAGAATTAGAAATAATGGGAGGAACCATGAGAAAGAAGAAACAAAACAAAATACAAAAGAAAAGGAGAGCAAATAGTATGCTTCCATTTGCATTCAAATTCTTTCTCTGGATGAGGATAGCATTTTCCATTGTGAGTCTTTTGGAGTTGTCTTAGATCCTTGCATTGCTGAGAAGAGCTAAGTCTATCAAAGTCAGTCATCATACAGTGTGGCTATTACTGTGTACAATGTTCTCCTGGTTCTGCTCATTTGACTCTGCATCAGTTCATATAAGTCTTTTTTTGTTTGTTTGTTTGGTTTTTTTTGCCTTTTTTTGGTGAGACAGTCGGGGTGAAGTGACTTGCCTAAGGCCACACAGCTAGTAAGTGTCATGTGTCTGAAGTCGGATTTGAATTCAGGTCCTCCTTACTCCAAGGCTAGAGCTTATCCACTGCGCCCCCTAGCTGCCCCCATGTAAGTCTTTGCAGGTTTTTCTGAAGTCTGCCTACTCATCATTTCTTATAGCACAATAGTATTTCATTACATTCACATACCACAACTTGTTCAGCCATTCCCAAACTGATGGACGTGCCCTCAATTTCCAGTTCTTTGCCACTAGAAAAAGAGCTGCTTAAATCTTTTTGTGCATGTGGGTCCTTTGTTCATTTTTATGATCTCTTTAGTATAAAGCCCTAGAAGTGGTGTTGCTGGGTCGAACGGTATTCACAACTTTGTAGCCCTTTGGGCACAGTTCCAAATTGCTTTCTAGAATGGTTGGATCAGTTCATAACCCAACCAACAATGTATTAGTGTTCCAATTTTCCTACATATTTTTCAACATTAAATGAAATTTCATTTAGCTGTTTTGAGACACTCTTAAAGGTTTCAACTTTAATGTTTTTGAATTTTGAATGGGGAACATTGAAGTCTAGTCAATAATAATAATAATTAATTGGATGTATTTGTATCTATATGCCTCAATTCCATAACATGTTCAGTTAAGGAGGAGAGAGAGACCTGTATAACTAAGAGTGGGAGAGGGAGAAAGACTTGTGAGGCAAGAAAGGGCCGAGGGAAATAAAAATAAATATAAAACCAGAGTAGAGAGAAGGAGAGAGAGTACAAGAATTTGAAGGACAAACAGAAGAGACAAAATGTTTATAGAAAAGGATAGTGGAAAGGAAACATCAATAGACAAGAGTGGGAGAGTCAACCAAAAAAATGAGGAGCATTGGGAGGGGAGAAATATTCAGAAGGAAGAAGGAAAAATAAAGAAAATGGAAGGGAAAATAGTTAAAGAGATAATGAAATGCCAAGCTATAAAGGGTACCAGCCTGGAGAAAGTGTCATCCAAGGGCCACCCTATTAAAATATCACAAAAACATAGGCCACCCAGTAGTATCTTAGGTATGAGTCCCTCGTTCAACACTCTGAGCCTCAGTTTCCTTGTCTGTACAATGAGGCAAGCTGGAATTGCTGATCTCTAAGGACCCTTCCCACTCTAAATCTATTAACTATTATGCTATATTTTCCTAATTTTTAATGATCCAGGGTGTATGACATTTTGCTGACTATAATGCTTTGATTGTAGTTGTTATGTGGCTAAATATATAAAAAGTGTAAAAAATATAAAATAATAAGAAAAACAAAGTAGATGCAGAACACACATCACGTCAATCATGACAAGTAGCTAGATGAGCAAGCCCTTAAGTTAGCACACCATTAATAATCATCTTGGGCAGGCAATGATGAAATATAATAAACTGATCCCAAAGTTAAGTAGGAGAAAGAATCCAATCAATCACATTTGACAAAATAATGTTTTTAGTTAAAAAAAATCATTTTCAGTAAAGCTATTTATTGATAGAAAAAGCTTAACCTTTTAACACCAAACTTTTCCCAATGGTGCATGTAGCTGTAAGTCATGGAATAGTGTGATCTTAAAAAAAATAAATTACCGTTGATCCAAAGGATATTGGAATTTATGTTGGTTGCCAGCATGACTTATGCTTACATATGTCATGTTACTGATAAAGACTTGCATGGATCTGTGTGACTGGCAAAAGAGGAATACTGTTCATGTCCAGGAGTCAGAGATAATATGATATATGATAGACACCTTGAATATTAATGGTATCCATAAAACATTTTTAAAGCAACATTTTAGAAGTCTTTGGATTTTCTAAAGAGGAGTTACGGAACAATGCAAAGATTGTACAACAGAAGGTGTTAATTGTGACTTGCAGTAGTACAGAAGACACCCACAAGAATGAGATAGATGCATGGAATTATTAAAGTAAATTGAATATTCTGAGAGTACCTATAGAAGTAGGATATTGTTAAACACATAAGGTGCCAAATAAATGCTTTTGGAAGAAGACAAATGTTATTGCTGCTGTGACAATCCTTATCCTGAAGAAGAAGGCTTCATTCAGTCAAAACTTATCTATGGCTAGCCTAAACCAGGGATATTTTAATTCAAAAGATACTTAAGAAGCAATTTTTTTTTTTGGTTTTGGTTTCCTTTTATTACAAAGAATCATTTTGAATTTTTGTAATTTCTGCATCTGAAGGAAGGGCTTTTGTTTATCTGATTTTTTTTTTTTTATTTTTAACAAAGACAGACCAAAGCAGACACTTCTGTTATCCTTGGATCTCCCAGTCCTTATGATGGTATTGGTAGTGTTGCGGTGTGAGAGGTTGAGAGGTTGTGACCCCTCAAAGACTGGAATACAGGACAGGTCATCTGGAATGAATTCACAGACTCAAGCATTCTTTAATTCAAGGTGGCAAAGATTTATTGTTATGCTTTTCAGCGGGCAAGGATTCTTAAGGATCCTGCAAGAGATTGAGAATGCAGCTAGGGTTTATATGGAAAAGAGCATGGGAAAGTAAGGCCAGGAACACTGATGTGGTAATCCAAAGGTTCAGGTGTCTTTGGGGGCTATGGATGGGAAAGTACAGGGAGTATACCAGACAGGGAGGGAGATGACAGAGGTATGGATCTTTGGAGTCTGGCAGGAGGAAGAGTCCTTGGGCTGGCCAAGGACAAAACTCCTTGGGCTGGGCAAGGCACCCCATTCCCTCTGTCTTGATGAGAGAATGTTCTGCAACAAGGGAAAGCTTTCTTACAATACAGGAACTACTAAGGAATTGGGAGGCTTCCAGAGACATGATCTGAGGGCTGGGGCCTGAGCATCCCAGCTCTGTGTAGCTGTACCAGGGAGAGAGATAAGGGTCCTGCTGAGGCCCATGCATGAATAACTGCTAGGCACAGTGTCCTTGGGCTGGGGAGAAACTGTCAGGGATAGTGTTTCTGAGGCTAAGGAGAAATTGGGGTACAAGCACAAGCACCCAAACACAAGCACCAAAGCACCCCATCAGTAGTAAGTAGGTATCTCTGGAGTTCATAAGATCACAGAATTGAATTTGTCATGGACCTTTAAAGGCGTCTAGTATAAGCTTCTCACTTAACAGAGGAGTAATTGAAGCTGAGAAAGGTGAAATCACTTGTCCAAGGTTCCACAGATTCAGATCATAATTAATAATAATAAAAAAGCTCACATTTTTGTAGCACATGTTAGTTTGCAAAACATGTCCACCATGCATGTGATCACACAATCTCTAAGTAGAACAATTGCATTTGAGCATAGGTCTGTGACTAGAGGGATCTAGGTGGTGCAGTGGATAAAACATGGGAAAGGTCTGAGTTCAAACCCACACTCAGACACTTACTAGCTCTGTGACCCTTTGCAGGTCACTTAACCTCTGTCTGCCTCAGTTTCCTCAACTATAAAATCAATATAATGACAGTATCTACCTCTCAGAGTTACTGTAATAATCAAACGAGAATTTATTTATTTATTTATTTGGCTAGGCAGTGGGATTAAGTGATTAAGGGTCACACAGCTAGTAAGTGTCAAGTGTCTGAGGCAGGATTTGAACTCAGGCCCTCCTGACTCCAGGGCCAGTGCTCTATCCACTGTGCCACCTAGCTGCCCTGAGAATTTATTTTTAAAGTAATTAGCATAGTGGCTGGCATATAGTGGGTGTAAAATAAATACTAATTCAATTTCTACTCCATATCTAGTGATCTTTTAACTTTACCAGATTGCTTTAATTCAGGTGTGGGGAACCTGCGGCCTCGAGGCCACATGTGGCCCTCTAGGTCCTCAAGTGTGGCTTGTTGACTGAATCAAAACAAATCCTAAAGGATTTGTTTGTAGGGCCACATGTGGCCTTGAGGCCGCAGGTTCCCCACTCCTAGTGTCTCTTCATTTTTACTTTTTCTTTTAAAATAATTCAGTTTAATTCCAGAAAATAAGTAAGTGCAAATAATGTCCTAAGTCCAGTGCTAGATTTTAGAGAAAAAAAAATCCAAAAGCAGAGACTTTCCTGTCTTCAAATAGCTTGCATTCTAGTGTCATATGTCCAAATGGATATAATACAAGTTATATTGATGGAAAGAGAGCACTAACTAGAGGAACCAGCAAAGGCCTCACAGTGAAAGTGCCGCCCAAGCTGAGGCTTTAAGGAAATAAAGAATTCTTGGAAGTGGTAATGAGTGGATTTCAGGCATGGTGAAGGGATTGTGTAAATGCATGGGGGAAGGCATTGGAATATCAGTGTTGTAGAAAAATTTGGCTGGAACATAGAGTTCAGGAAGGGGAGTAGTATGAAATAAAGCCAGTGAGTGAGGCAGGTGGAACCCAGGTCATGAAGAATTAAATGCCAGGTTAGGTTTATATTTTATCCTTTATCCAGTAAGAAGCCACTAAGTATTTTTGAGTAGCTATATAAAAGATGAATTATATATATTATACATATATATATATATATATATATATATATATATATACATAAAAGATGAATTAGAGAGGTAGAGAGCCTGCTAGAACAGAACACAATTATGAGGATACTCTAATAGATGGCTATCTCTTAGTTAACACAATCGTGAGGTTAGCCTCACGATTGTGTTTTGCTCTACTAGCAGTCTCCAGATATGAGAAGTACTAAAGACCTGCAACAGTTCATTCAGAGAGTTTGGAGAGAAGTTGTATAGATAACATGATTTGATGGCAAGAAATAAGACCCAGGCTCGTAAAGGAAGGAGGAATGTATGTGAAAGAAAAAAATTCTGATGCTAATTAAATATTTATTTTATACTTTTAATATATTGATAGAGAGGACTGATCCTTCATTGAATTCCAGTAGGTAACTGTCTAAAGTTATAAAGCTTTCCACACATTCCATTGTTTATGTGCTCATGTGCATTTGTGATCCAAGTAAGACTTAGCACTGCTATGACAATGCATACAATCATATGAAATGATCCTATTAAATGCTTTAATCACTTCCCATCTTGACTATTGCAATTAACTCCTTTATTGTCTTCCTAAATCTTCACACTCTGAACATCAGGGGGTCCAAAATGTTGCTGAAAATAATAGCTTTCTTTCTAATTCCAGGACATGGAATTGCAACATTCTTTTTCTTGTATTCTCTGATTAATTCAGTGTCGGCACTTAAAGTTAAAATTGCCTCATTATATGTTTTAAAGAAGCAGTGTCTTTACAAGGAAATTAGGAACAAGTCAAAGCATGGAGAGCTAAGAAGGAGTCTTATATAGGGGAGAAAAAATGAAAAAAGAAAAAAAGGAAAGGAAAGAAATGAGAAAGGGTAGAGATAAAGAGGAAAGGTTTGGTTTTTTTTAAAGTTTGTCTATGATCTGCAAATAGCAGAAAAAAGAGGTTTTTTTAGTTCTTTCATATAAAATAGACTTTAAGAAAAGAAGATATTTTAATAAAAATGATGAAAATTGAGAAAGGATATGAATGAAATGTGTAAAATCATAAATACAAATAGTAAGGATAAGGTGAACGTATGTTTCTTTCCTAAATTTCAGTATACAAGAATTAGGCATGTGAAACTATAAAGAGGTGATTTTAGGTCAAATAAAAGGAGGCACAACTTAGGCTGAGAGCTATTCCAAGCATAAAGCAAGTACGATTTAACAAAAGTATAATACGTTTATATATGATTACTCAGTGAGTATTTATTGGGTAATAAGTACCCTAACATGTGACCTACTATATCGTTAGCATCATGTCCCATAGTACATATCTCCCCAACTGGGAAAGTGAGAGAATCTAAGGATGCTTGGGCTACAGTCTTTGATATTTAAAGTTGATGTAATGGAGGAAAATTGTTCTCCCTGAAAAGATGCACCTTGTTCTTGCTATTTGACAGAGAATTCTAGACAGAATGATCTGTCTCTCTATCTTAGTGTACAGTGTTGATGATCTTATGATTTTCTATAATTCTGTACTTGAATGTAAGTTTTTTCCCCCAATTTATATTCTTCATTCCTGTTATTGCAAGTATTTAATTCTTCAAAGCATAATTCATATTCATGTATGACTTCAGGCCATTTTCTTCCTGAAATGTAAGGTGCTTGGAGCATTTTTAACAGGTGTGCAGTAATGGGTCACGTGGCTTATTTATTTGATGCTGTCTCATTAATATTACTTTTATTACCATGGATTTATTATGTCAATGAAATGGAAATTGGAAATTCCCCTTTAAATTAATAAGATCACTCAAATAAATAGGTTCAGTTCAAATCTCGGTCATGACCGTTCCATATCTCCTGAGTGTTCTTGGCCTAGCATTCCAGGAACTAGCCATTCCTAGGTCACGTTGACATGGAGGGTTGGCTCCTCTCCTTGTGAGACGTGATGTTATTAAAAAACAAAATACCAAGCCTCAGGCAGATGGGAGCGTGGCTAAGGTCAAATGTGTATTGGACAAACCATGAATAGCGCAAGCATCAAAAAGGGGTTCTTGGCCCCAAGCCTTCTTTGTTTAGAACAATATAAAAACACTGCGTCCTGTAAGCCCGCTGAGCCTCACCCGCGGGAAGGACGCTTCGCCCGGGAAAATCTTTACACAATTCAAGTTTGTACTGGCTGCAACGGGGCTCCCAGCCGTTGATTGACTTTGGAGGTTCCCTTGAATTGGTGATGTATTCTCTTCCATTACCGACTCTCTTGATCGGTGCTATATTATTGATTGTTCTTATTATTTATGCTTTCTATGCAAATTCAAACTATCTGTGCTTTACTTCTTCTAAATAAATTATCTATTTCCTATTATTTTCTGGTGCATTGGAGAGTGTCATTTATAGGAGCGAATCCGAACCTCACTAAATCCTATTAATACAGTCAATAATCCCTATTTGATTGAGCACTCTTTAACACTAAAGAATGAGTTTGGAATTTTTGCATTATGCTGCTGCACAGCAAAGATAATTGAGATAAAACCTTACAATCTACATTCAATTTAACAATCTTGAATTTTTTTCTCTCATTATTTTCTCTCTTGTTTTATCATCTAATGTTTTATAAGTGTTTGTAACTGCCTTAATTTATTTGGTTTGTCTGGGCTTTATTTATTAATTTTTCAATTGCTGCAAACATTTGGGAATATAGTTTTCTCTTCTTTTATTTTCCCATGTAGATATTGAAAATAATCATTTGGGAAAAAAAAATCTTTAGTCTTCAGACTGTGAAAGTGATATTACTGAGTTTTCTATGTTTACAAAAAGTTTAGTAGTTTGGGGTAGTCTAATGTACCACCAAAATAGTGCTGACTAATTGTTATACTTTGAAAAGCTCTATGGGAGTTCAATTCTTTTGGCCACTGTAACCAGGAGAAGCATTCTTTGTCCCAAATGCCACGTAATAACATTCTCAGGAATTGCTTCAGTTTGCCAAAGCAAGACATCAGACATGAGGGGAAATGTCCAACATTACAGTTCCTACCTTGTTTCTTACTATGTAATTATAAGTGTTTCATAGATTGCAAATATATCAAATTATTTTAAAAAGAGAGAGAAACACAACATATTTTATAATCTTAAGGGTAGTTTATTTTGAACTAATTAATTATGGAAGGGAAAATAACACCATATCTATGTTGATTATTTACATATTTTGCATTGTGTAGATTTTCATTGTGGCCCAGAAAACAACACGACTTTTGAAATATGTTCTTTTTTTTTCTCAAGGCATAGTCATTTTCTCAGCTACTTGTCAGTGATTGACAGTAATAAAATATTCTGCACAATATGTTTTGTGTCATTTTATGAAAACTAATTGTGGTCAAAGGAGATTCGGAAAACTGATGATTATGCAATGAGTTAGTTAGCTTGTGTATATGTGGCACTAGGTGAAATAGAGATTTTTGTCATTGCTAAACATATTGGGTTGATGTAGGCAGTCAACATGAAAAAACAGTCCCAAATTTAGCTCTTAAATATGACTTGGTGATCACTTGCTTATAATGACCAAAACTTTCACAATCACAGCAGTATATTTAAATCTGGAAGGAACTTTGGAACTCCGACATTCTAATTTCACAGATGAAGAAATTGAAGGCCAGAAAAGATGTGTGACTTGCCCAAGGAGTCACATATTAAGTAGGAAAGCCAAGATTTGAACCCAAGTTCAAATTGAACCACATAGCTAGGGCTACTAGTGTCTTCCTCTTCCAAGATGAAGGGGAGGTTATGAATAGAAAGACCAGAGTTTTAGAATACCCCAAAGAGTCAATATGTATTGACAGTGCACATTTGCCCATACTAGAGAGAAGCATGAAATTATTTTATTTATTTCAAGGTAAAATAATATCTGCTTGTAATTATTTGTATTTAAAGCTTATTTGCACGGAAAGGAGAAAATATAGTGAATTATAATAAAATTTTTCAAATATTAAAACTTACTTGAAAAGTTCCTGTATCAATTTGCACAATAGGTGTACCTAATCCTAGAGAACATGGTGGAAGAGTATGCAAAGGGAACCTAGGGTCAGCTGTTGCCAGAGTTCATTATACTATTGGTACTTATGTCCGTTTGAGCACCCAGCATGTTCAGCCTTTCCCACTGATTTTCCAGACTGTCATCCATAAAGCTCATTTATCCTATCTGTCCCAAGGTCCCCATGCCATTTGAGAAGCAACCATTGGAGTTGGGGGGAATGTGGACCTGAAAGAGAATCATGACAGCTATGGGACCCTGAGGAAATGGCACTCTATAGCACAATTGGGTTGAAGAGAGCAGATCTCTGGATATGTTTTTAGAGGTAAAGCCCTGGTTGCTCACTCTTAGTTCCAGGTCCAGACATACAAATACAAATATACCAAATACACATACACATCTCTGTCTCTCTCTGTCTCTGTCTTTGTCTCTCTCTCTCTCTCTATCCATCTATCTATATCTACATCTACTATAACTTGAGTGTATTGAGAAGGCAATTGTCACTTTTAAATGCAATTGGACCTACTTATACAAAGGGTTAATGAAGGCAGTTTGAAAGATAGGTTTTAGTGGAAGAGAATGGATATAAAGACAAGAGAACTCTTTAGTCAGTAGTGATAAAGGAGTTCTTAACATGGGGACCATGGACTACAGTGGATATGTGTAGAGATTTGAAGATCTCTATGAACTTGCATAGGAAAGAAAAATTACATTTATTTTGCTAATCTCTGACAAATTTGTTATTTACCTCAATTATTTAAAAACAGTCTTAGAAGGAGTCTATACACTTCAACAGAATGCAAAAAAAAAGTCTACAATAAAAAAAGGGTTAAGAACCCCTGCAGTCTGTCATATGCCTTCTACCCTGAACGGCCTAGACATCCCCTTTTAATATAAAGTATCCTTTGCATATTTCTGATCAGGTACTCATTAATTATCATCCAGGAAAATGGTGTTTCCAGATGAGCAGCAGACCATGGAGAGAGATGTCAACCTTCAGGTTCTGGGATCCTGGCCTGTTTATCAGGTCAGTCATTGTCTAAGGGCTAGGAAGGGTCACAGCCTTGCTGCAAGTTCTAACAAATGCATTTCTTCTTAATTTGATCCCACAGTTTATTCTTGGTCCTAAATTAGATTTCTGAGAGGCATTTTCCTGGATTAATCCTGTACACAAAATGTGTAGCAATTGAAGGCCTTATTCTGGACTTTTGGGCACAGTAGTGAAGTGGTAGCCTCTTACTTCCTTGGGAACTCTTTCAGGGAAATGCATGACAGTGAATAGCTCTGCAGGAGTTTGATTTGAAAGACAGGAGGTGGGAAAAGAGGAACCACAATAAAAGGTGCAGTTCATGACAAAATGGGCCCTACGAGAGACAGTGCTACAAAGTCATTAAAACAAGAGATACAGAAAGAGAGCCAATCTGGCTCCTGGGACAGTTGTAAAGACTTAAAATGCTATTTTAAAAAGTGAAAGTATTGTAGGGTAAAACATGAAACAGACAACCACTCCTCTGAAGGTTTCTGAAGAGAAAGGTGATCAAAGAGAGATGACAGAGGGTCTTTAAAGCAACGTAATTCTGCCTTGAGTCTAGTCTTCTACATGTTTCTTTGTTTTTAGCACTTAACATTCAGTTGATGTCTTACTCTGCTGGTCTCCATCCTCTGTCCCCATGTATATGCTATAGAGAATGTCTAAAGCAACATCAGGCTCCCTCTGCTCACTCAGCTCTATGTTAAACTCTACAAATGAATATTCCTTTATTGCTGAGTGCCCACCACTCTGGCTTTCCAGTGATGAATTTGGTAGAACACATTCAGAGCATAAAAAAAATGCTCAGTGTGTGACAGAATTTTACACAATCTTGGCAACTCTTCTAGTTAGGTTTAATGGATTGTACTGGGAGAGGTCGCCGGGCATTTAGTGCATAGGGCAATGGTCCTTCAGATGGGTTTGCTTGTTAGCATGGTCTTGCTTGCCATGGGACTTAAGCATTCTGAATGTTGTGCCAGAGAATTTGGGAGATTTGTTCATTTCCATTGTCCTGTGATTAAGTGCAACCAGTTTTGTGGAGGGTTTTTTTCCTAATAAATTCAAGGTCTCTGTGTGTAGTACTTGGAAAGTTATTTAGACAGTACTATACTTACATACTATACATATTGGGTAAGTAAAATTTATGTTAAATTATTTTTAAATTATATTATTATTTTATCTGCAAAAATATATCATATAAAATTTTATGGTACACTTACTAAAACTCATACTCACAAGGGGAGGAGGAGAAGAGATGCCAACAAGGAATAGTCTTAGTGTACAGCCCCCATTGTTCTACACCAAAGAAATATGGGGGAGGTTTTGGGGTGGTGATGCTGCAGTTTCCAGACATGGAATTGTGCACAGTCATTATAGAGGCTTTTTCAGTTTAAACTTATATAGAGTTTAGACAAAGAGCAAGCGGTACCAATAGGAGGCTACCCTTGTTATCCATAAAGGAAGATAGCTTAGTTAGGCAGGACCAGTGAAATAATGGTATTTTCTAATTTGCTTAATAAAGAATGAGGAATGAGGGGCTGGGACTCAAGGAAGTAAGGAATTTAATTCTTACTGTACCATACCGCTGGAGGCTGGGGGATCTGGGTTAAATAACGTAAATTTTCTGGGTTTATTAGCCTTAGCACATATGCATCCTGGAGTGTTCAGACCTCCCAGTTTAAATGGTTTTGATCTCTTCACAAGGAGCTTTCTAAGGTCCCCCACACTCCCATACTTATATCATAGGAGTATGTGCCTTAAAGGGTTAGCCTCCTCCTGTGAATGGGGTAAGAGGAAGAGGCAGGTTACGTTTTCCATGTGCTTCCTGGTGGGGGGTGGAGAAGCTGTAGAACTTTGTAAGAGTGTGCAAGGATACCTTAATTGTTCCATTGTGAGAATTTAAGAAAAGATGCCCCACAGTATTATAGCTCTTTGCAATTTTTTTTTTCCCCCAAAGCACTTTCACTTAAGTATTTCATTTGGTTAAGTAGTGGAAAGAACAGAAAGAATTCTAGACCTAATCTGAGTACCTGGGATTGAATTTCAGCTTTGCCATTTGTATTTTGGTAATTATAATTATACACACACACACACACACACACACACACACACACACACACACACACACACACACACACGTAATCACTTAGTGGTTTCCAAAAGCCTAGCAGGTACATGCTATTATACCGATTTTCCATTTGAGGAAACAGAGGCAAAAAGAAGTTAAGTGACGTCCAGGGTCACGCAGTCGCTAAGTGTATGGGGCTAGATTTTAACTCTGGTGTTTTCCAACTCGAGGCTTAGCATCGTAAATACTGTACCATTCAGCTGCTACCTCTTTGCAACCTTAGGAAAGTCATTTTACTTCTAAGTTTCCTTTTCCCAAAAGTAAAATAAAAATATGATCTCTAATGTCTCTTCTAGCAATAAAGCTGCTACATTATGACCTTTTCAGTAATCCTATGGGAAAATTAGAACATTTGAAAAATAGGAAAACTGAGATAACAAACTCAGATATTTGACTAGGCCCAGGGTAAGTCCCTGCAGCTAGCTGTGCCTAAATGCTAGCTCTGGTTGCCGTGTGCCACGCTGCCTTCTATGATTCCAGTGCCCTTCCACTGACCTGTACAGAAAGTGTTAGATAGCCTAGGTGGAATGGATAATAGAAGACTCTGTAGGATAGATGGTTTCCCTTCAACACATAGGTGGATGATGCTTCCAGGAGTATGTTCTTTATGACCTCCCGCCTTCAGTTTAAGTCATTTGTCATGCATTTAGTTATACAAAGTAGTTTGAGATGAAATTTCTTTGTAAATAATGGGAAAAATATTATCCTATTTGGTTCCTAACATTGTTCTGTCCACCATAGAGGTACGTAAATGTTCAAATAAACCATTTATACCCTGCTGGCTTAAATTCTTCCATTCCCTCCAAGAGTAAGCTTGTATTTAATGTATGTCACAGGCTTTACTGTATTGACAGTAATTTATTATGAGTATCATGCATTCATAGAATGCCTATAACTTTACCAAAGAGTTCACTATCGACTTCATATTAAAGCCAGCCTGGTTCTTGCATGACACTGAAGGATTAACAAATTATTTAACCAATGGAGCTCATGATTAGTCTGGTAACACTTAAAAATAATGTCCTGCTCATTAAAGGCATGGTATTTATTGTAATGACATTCATCATGATGAACTCAATTGCTTTTAATGTAGGTATCATAAGGACTAATATGGGATTTCCAGTATAATTCAACATTGATTAACTGGACTATTATTTTAATGTATTCCAAGAGTTTTACAGGATATCTGTATATTCTCAAATTGCCTTTCTACAGTTTTCAAAAAAAAATACTTTAGGAAGATAAGCACCCAAATGATCATTTGTTAGGCAATAAATCCAAATAAAATTGATGACTGAAGCTGTGCTGATAGTGAGTAATATCAACTCCTTTTAAAAAAGTTTTGTGAACATTATATTTACTTATATTATTTTTTTCTCTTCCATTCCCAAGTTCCCCACAACAATGAGATTTGCCTGTTTTACACATTCTAAGCCAATGGCATTAGACATTATGTTTAATCTTTGTTTGATCTCTTCTTCTTTAATCTACATACTAAATCTTATTCCAAATACCATATGTACGTATATATGTATATACACTACTACTATATACACTGCTACTTTCTGTTTCTTCTCTGTTCTTCTGCGCATTTTTATTGTTGTTGAGTCATTTCAGACTCTGCATGACCCCATTTTGGGGTTTTCTTGGCAAAGATAATAGGGGGTTGTTTGTCCTTTCCTTTCTCCTGCTCATTTAACAGATGAGGAACTGAGGCAATCAGTATTAAATGACTTGCCCAAGGTCACACATCTAGTCCATGTCTGAGGCTGGATTTGAACTCATGAGTATGAGTCTTCCTGACTCCAGGGCCTGTGCTTTATCTACTGCACCATCTAGCTGCCTCAGGCATTGTTTTAGACATTGATTACTCTTTTGCTACAAGGTAGCTTCTGGCTTGATGCAGCTCCAGTGTGTTTAATAAGAAAGTGAGTTCTGCCCAGGAAGATGTGATTGGTTTCCCACCTCCCAAGTCACATTTGTGGATTCTGTACTTAGGTTTCCAGAGAAAGGGACAATGCCAAAGGGAGAGAGTTCCAGGAAGGTGGAGATAGCACCAAGCAAGAGGAGGGAACATAGTCAAGGCAGAGACAGCTTATTTAAATGTCAAAATCTAGGCCTGAAAACTGACATTGTTTTCTGTATTACAACTGACTACGTGGCAAAAGGGTAGTGAAAAAAAGGAAGCAAAGTATTCCAGAAACAAAATTTTGCTTTATAGTTTAGCTGTGTGACACCCTAGGTCAAATCAATTAACAGTCATTTATATGTGCTTACTGTGCTCCAGGCATTGTGCTGGTTATGAGGGATTCAAAGACAAAAATGAAACAATCCTTGGCAACAAATAGCTAAAGTTCTAATCGGGTAGACTTATACACCAATGATTATGTACAGGATAGGGGACTGAATCCGTGATTTTTTTTGACACAGGAAAGTCCCACATGAAGTAAACTGCCTTCATGAAAGCAGGTGACCACCTTTTCTGCAATTTAGAGTCTTAGAACTGTCTGAATTGCTGAGAATTTAAATGGCTTGCTGAGGGTTGTACAGCCAGCATGTGTCAGAGATGAGATTTGGACTCAAGTCTTCTTGGCCTTGTGACCAACCATCTGTCCAGTAAGTCCTATTGCCTCTCATATAGGATATTTAAAAAAAATACAGTGCAATAGGTGAGAGGGTAGATGGAGCATCTAACAATTGGGGGAAATTACAGTTTGTGAAAGGCAGAAATGAAGAAAATATACATTCTGGGGATGGGAGCCAGACTGTGCAAAGGAATGGAGAGAGGAAATTGAGCAGTGTGTGTTGAGGAACCATAAGAAAACCAACTTGGATAGATAATAGAACGTGGTCCCTGTATCTTGTGATATGTATTATAGCAGAAAGATCAGTTGGAGCCAGACCATGGAGGACTTTAAATGACCAACAACAGAGTTTGTAATTGATCCTAGGCATAGTAGACACTGGAGTATTTGTAGTAGGGAGAAATGTGTTAAACCATATGCTTTTGGGAAACCACTTCGTCTGATATATAGAGGGCAGATTGAAGGGAGAATAAAGGCTAGATACAGATTAGTAAACTATTCTGGGAAGAGGAAATGGGGGCTACCTGAGAGTGATGGTTGTTGTGTGGGATACAGACCACTTACCCAAATAAAAATTCAGAGGTTTCTCTCAGTAGAAACAAAAGTTTTATTTAGCAAGTCTTGTGTGAGAATTGGGCATCATCTACCCACGGAGGACTGGAATAGGGAGGCAGGATACAAGCAGCAAGCAAACAATTATATACCCCTAGAGAAACAATTCTAAGAAAACCCCACCCTCCCACCTTTTAACCTGAATCTCTTTATCCCCATTGGTTGAAGTAAGAGACCTTACATTCTATCCAGAAGCTAAGAGATACATTTTACCCAAAAACAAGTTTGGAAGCTAGAAGATTGCCTTATATGGCAAAGATAAGGCTGGGGTGGTGGTTATAAAACAAGGGAGGGGGTGGGCGATAGGTGTATGCCACTCTCACATGGTTTACAGGAAAACAAAACTTAGGCCTGGCTAATGCTAAAGCCTTAACTACATTTTTGGGGCATAACTTCCATTTCATATGAGAAACTTTCAGTTGTCCCACACATCGTGTAAGAGGGGTACATGAGAGATGTATTATTAAAATACACAGGACTTGGCATTTGATATGTAATGAAGGGTAGTGAAGAATCAAAAATGACACTGAAATTGTTAGCCTGGGGGAAGGTAAAGTTGGTTAACCCTTGACAGAAATAAGAAAGTCTGGAAGAGGAATGATTTTTGGGAAATAAAGTGTTCCGTTTGAGATATGTTAAGTTTGAGATATGTGGATACAGTGGGTAAAGTACTGGGCTTGGGGTCAGAAAAACTTGAGTTCAAATCTAGCCTCAGATAACATAATAACTGTGTAACCCCGGGCAAGTCACTTAACCTCTGTTTCCCTCAATTTCCTTATATGTAAAATAGGGATAAAATAACACCACCTACTGCCCAAAATTATTGTGAGGATCAAATGAGATAATATTTATAAAATATATAGCATTAGTGACTGACACATAGTAGGTGTCAAATGCTATTTATTATTATTATTATTATTATTATTATTAACAACTATATGCATGAGATATCTAGTCTGCAAAGTTCAATAGAAGAGTGGGGCTAGACGTAAAGATGTGGAAGTTTCTGCACAAAGAAATTAGGCCCATATTAACTAATGAGTTCATCAGAGAAAGAAAAAGTGGATGATCTGCTAGAAAGAAGTATTGAATAGTGCAAAATCTACTGTATTTGAATCCAGAAGACTTGAGCCTGAATCCTTGATTTGCCATTTACTAGTGTTGGGCAATGAATGCCTTTATCTCTCTTAGATTTGGTTTCCTCATCTGTAAAATAAGGCTAGAGTATATGTAATACCTCACAAGGCCATTGGGAGCAAAGTACTTTGCATCTCTTAAAATACTAAGTTAATGTTAATATGAACAGTTAATATGTGGTGATAACTTTTGAACTACTTATTTCATCGGGCCAATAGATTGTAAGGGGATGGGAAAATGTTAGCCATTGTCTCTAGGCCTGATGCAAAACTGCGCAGTATACAGCATGTCCCTTGTCCCTATCACTTTCCTGGGGTCTATCATCCAGCCTCTGAAGTAGGTTTATTAGTGACCAAGACAGGATGGGAAGGAGGGAACCAATTCTATTACTTATCCCTTGATAAATCATATATCAAATCTCACCCACTTCCCCTCACAGAATAATTGGATATTCAATCTGAAGAGTATATAATTTATTTAATGTACATAAATAATTACAGGCAAGTGAGGAAGGCTCAACTCTCTAAAGGGAATGTGAAATAAAGTTAATGGAGGAAATGTCAGAATGTCACAATATCATAGTGCAAACGTCAAGCCATCATTCTAAAATTTGGGCCTGTTTCCTCCTCCCCACTCCATTTTTTTTAAACATTCATTGCCTCTTTAGAGATTTATATTCCATGAATTTTCAAATTTGGTACTACAGCATCTACTACCATGAATAAATGATGTTGACATACAAATTATTCATCTTTTGTTCTACCCAGAGCTTGTGTGGGGTCTCACTTAATGTAGATGATAGTATAAACCTTATGGAATGGTTAAACCTCTTTATCAAAACTTTTAAATTAAGCTTCTGGTTGATTTGAGTAACTGTTCCAAATTTTTAGGAACTCTATCCCAGTTATAACTTTAACATTGCATAAGAGGGCAATAAAGTCATCATTTATGAAAAAAATCATATATAAAATAGTAACACTTTATTTTAATTTGAGATAAAATATTAATATAAGATAAAATAATAATATACACCAATCTAAATTTGAATATGCAGAAAAAGAATAAAATTCTAAATTATTTTAGGAGCAAAGAATACTATTTACCATTCTTACAAGATACAAATAAAATTGAATTTTAGCAATAATTCTTCATAAGAATGTTATAATTAGGGCAGGTAGGTGGTGCAGTGGATAGAGCACCGGCACTGGATTCAGGAGGACCTGAGTTCAAATTTGGCCTTAGATCCATAACATTTATTAGCTGTGTGACCCTGGGCAAGTCACTTAACCCCATTGCCTAACCAAAACCAAAACCAAAACCAAAAAAGAATTATATTCATTTAAAATTATGGATTCTATTATAAACCTATTTAGGAACATTCAACTTATTTAAAGAAATCAACAGATAAAAACAGTGAATAAAGCAAAATATGTACAAAATATACGAAGTAGATCAAAGCTACTTTCAGAAAGTGGCATAACAAGAAGAATAGCATTTTATAGTTCTTCAAGGACAGCAGAGCTTTTTATAGGTTATCTCACTTGAACCTCCAGATAAACCTGAAACCTAAGTCCTATTTAACCCCCATTTTATAGGTGAAGAAAGTTAGAAAGGCTAAGGGATTTCCCCTAGAGCAACACAGCTACTGAGTTCTCAAGCAAGATTTGAACCCAGCTTTTTCTCACTCCAAGTCTAGTGTTCTCTCTACCATGACACATAGCTGCTTAAATCTTTAGCTAAATCTTAAAGGAGACCCAAGAGTTACAAGGATAGAAGTGAGGAAGAGCATCCTTAGGTATGAGGAAAAATCAGTGCCAGGTAAATAGTGATGAGAGAGAGACCAGCATGTCTGAGGAATAACAAGTAGATCAGTATTGTTGGACTAGAAAGTACGTGAAAGGGAATAATCTGTAAGAAGACTAGAAAGATAGGGAAAAAAGGAGATCTTAAAATGTATGAAGGGAATTGATGTATATAATATGGCTAGAAAGTTAGATTCTAAAGTAGAGCAATTTCTGTTTGATCCTTTGATTCTAGAGGCAATGTAGAAGCACTGTAGTTTTTTTTTTTCCTTCTTCCTCGTCAGGAGAAAGGTGACCTAGTGAGACCTATGCTTTAGGAAAATCATGTTGGCATCTTTGTAATCCACCTGAATGGATGCTGTAATCTTGCCAAATATCCTTATCATGCTAAAACTAAGAAAACTTTTGTTTCTAGTTAAATACTACATGTCATTTTGTTCTATTTCCAAATCTGAACCATTAGATTATAGCTTGAACATAAGATATGTGATATGTTGGAATAAAACAATCATTTGTCTCCAAATTTCTCTCAGTACTTTTGATTTAATAGACTTAGAAAAGCATTTTTTTAAAACTAGGCAGTAATTAAACTATAAGTTTTTATTAGTACTAGATTAGTTAGCATGGATTGTAAAATGAGCTGGAAAAGGAAATGGCAAATGACTCCAGTATTTTTGCCAAGAAAATCCTAAATAGGGTCATAAAGAGTCAGACACGACTGAAATGACTGAACAACAACAAAAAGCATGGATTAGTTTATAAAAATAATTAATAAAACCTTGAATGAAACGAATTTAACATAAGTAAATGTTTATAAGGCACAAGGGAGGGAATTCTAGTAAAATAGCTGAGGGAGAGGTAATATGTAAACATATCTTGTCCTCATGATCTCAAAATATCAAGAAATATACCCAAATAGTATCAACAATAACAAGGTAGGTGAAAAAAATCTTCATAAAGCTATCTCCAGAGGAAAAACACTTGAGAGAATACAAGAATGAGTGAGCAAAAGACAAAACAAGCAAAAAAGTTACTGTTATGTTGCAGAAATATTGTGAAGTTTAAAAAATACGGAAAGAAATCTCAAAAGAAAATAATTTATTAGTGACTAGATGGGGTCATGAAGAGTCAGACATGACTGAAAAAATGACTGAACAAAAACCTAGAATCTTTCTGTTTCTAAAGAAAATGAAATGGTTTAAAAAAAATTTAAAAAGAACCTCCAAGAGACATTGAGGAGCCTAATAAATGAATTGAAAGAAGAAATAAAAGAGCAATTAAAAATTCAAAGGAAAATTGATGGCTTAGAATATAAGGTGAACTGTAACAAAGTTGTAGATATTCTGATAAAGTCAGACAGAACCCAGAAGTGTAAAGATATATGAAGAATCTTATTAATAGAAATAAAGCCCTCTTATACTTGACTATATTTATAAAGACACTTTTGGTGAGTTGCCGAATTGCGGAAAAGTGGATGCCTATCAATTGGGGAATTGCTAAGCAAATGATAGAATATGAATGTAGTGTAGTAATATAACATAAATGTGAGGAATACAAAGCAGGGAAATTAATATTAAATAAATTAAATAAACTGATGCAAAGTGAAATAAGTAGAGCCAAGAAAACAATACATATTGACTATAGCAACATAAATAGAAAGAACCATAAGCATAAAACAGCTGAAATGGAATATCACAGTATTATAAAGAACAATCACAACTCTAAATAGTCATGTGAAGACATCACCCTACTCCTTTTAAGAGGCAGAAGATCTACAGGAGATGAATGAAACCTTGCACACATGTTCATATTCTTTTCAGGTATTGATTGGTTTTTATGATTTTTTTCTCTTCCTTAAAAATTTTTTGTTGTTGTTGCATGAGATAAGTAGGGGGAGAAGTTAGAAATACAAGGGGAAATTTAGGGATGTAAAGCAAAACATAGCAACAAAATATAGCAATTATATAGCAATTGTTTTTTAAAAAAGAATCATTCAAGATTACTCATTACAGTTTAGAAAGGAAAGTAAAAACTGAAATATAATATTCTGAAAAGAATGTGAGAAAATTCTGAATCCAAGAATAATTTCCCCTGCAAAGTTGAGGGTAATATCATAGTAGGATAAAAGGGTGTTTATCAAAATTATTGATTTCCAAGCATTCTTTTTGAGAAAAATAAAATTGCATAGTCTTTGAACTATAAACAAAACATACAAAATATATTTAAAAATAATCACGTTTAGCTTGAAAGAACTGGATGATGATGCAGTACTTAAATAAGGAAAAGGGGAAATAAACTTTTATGAGCTCCACCTTGTCTAAAGGTCATTGAAGAAACAAATATTATACAGGGATTTTTTAAAGAAAAAAAAAACCCAAAATGATCACAACTCTCAATGTTAATTGAATAAACTCACCAATAAATAGAAGAAGGTGGCAGATAATAAAGATTTATACTAAGTTGAAAAAGAGAGTTTAAAGTAGAATTTATTATGTCTCAGGAGAATACAATCTGTAGTGGCACTCAGAATTTCAAGTAAGAAAACAGGAAAAAGATTTCCAAGAGTCCAGAAGGAAAACAACATTGTTTTAAGATGCCACAGTTGTTGAAACTAATAAAAATATATGTGTGTGTGTGTGTGTGTGTGTGTATATATATACATATACACACACACATATATATGTGTATACATACGCACACATACATATGTAATGTAGATATGTATGTAAATATATGCATTAAATAGCTTAACATCTAAGAAATTAATGGAAAACTAAATTGCAACAAAAAGAGTTATGTATGATAATTATAGGTGACATCAACATGCCTCTTTCAGACAGGAGAATATAAAATATTTATTAACAAGAAAGGCACTAATGATCTGAAAATGCTATAAAAGTTATATATGATAAGATCTGATTTTTGTTGAATGGAAAATCAATGGTCATAACATTTTTCTGAATCTCAGTACTTATATAAAATTTGCTCACATCCTAAGGCATAAAGAATTCAAATGCAAGAAGGTAGAAATATTTTAAAAACTCATCGTCAACCACAAGGTAACAAAATTTTATAAGACATTATGACAATATATAATCAATCTCAGAAATTTGAGTATTTACAACTGTTAAAGTTGCAATGCTTATAAAGAGTGATGCCTGACCACATTCTGCATCCCTTATCCTTGTCCTCCCAGAAATTTGCCACAGATGGTCTACACAATATAATGGGGACCATCTTTCTGTTTTCTTGATATAATGACAATATTCTTTCTGGTGGGTTTGTTGTGTGTTTTTTGACAGTATACAGAAGGGATGATAATTTGTATGGATGCATTTTACATCCTGAAATTTTAATGAAGTCATTGTTTCACTTGATTTTAGTTGACTCCATATAGTTTTCTGAAGTTCACTATTATATCTACAAAAATAATAATTATGTATCTTCTTTAACTGTTTATTTCCTCGATATCTTTTTTCTTGTCTTATAGATATAGCCAACATTTCTAGTGGTATGTCAGATAGAAGCAATGATAATGAGCATGCTTATTTCATTCCTGATTTTATGGAAAAGGATTCTAATTTATCCTCATTATATGTAATGGTAGCCCTGGGTTTTAGTTATATACTATTTATTATTTTAAAGAAAGATCCATTCCTATATATTTTAGTTTTTATATTATTATTATGTTATCACCACTATCATCATTATCATCATTTTTTAAAATGGGTATTATATTATGACTTTTATTCTGGGAGGACTATGATCCTTAAGTTGTTTTTATGCATCCTGTCTTCAAGAACAATGTGTTTTGCTTGTTTACAGATCATGTGTTCTTTTAACATTATTTTAACATTATTGATTTTTAAAAAATTTTCGTCCTGCAAATCGTCTTTTAAGTTAGTACATTTGTTTTCCCATCAGTTGTTTACTCTTTTACTACTTTTGAGAGTTTTCCAATTAGTTCTTTGTCTTTTTTTTTTTTTACTTTTGAGGGACTCACTATCATGGATTCAAGTTTTTTGCTACTTTTGCTACTCAGATCATTAATTCTGTCATTTGTTCACTTTTAATTTTTTCCCCCCTAAGGATTATAATTTTGCTTTCTGTGCAAACAAAACTAATGTAACCACGATTAGAAAGAAAGCAGAAACTAGGGGAAAAGTTTCAGTTTCAATGATGAAGGTCTAATTTCTCAAATATATAAGGAATGTAGTCAAATTTATAAGAATATGAGTTACTGCCCAATTGATAAATGGTCAAGGGATGTGTATGAATAGGCGGTTTTCAGAAGAAATCAAAGCTATCTGTGGTCACAAGAAAAAAAGTGTTCTAACTCATTATTGATTAGAGAAATGCAAATTAAAACAACTCAGTTACCATCTCACACCTATCAGATTGGCTAACATGACAGAAAAAGAAAATGACTCATATTGGAGGAGATGATGAAAAACTGGGACACTAATACATTATTGGTAGAGTTGTGAACTGATCCAGCCATTCTGGAAAAGAATTTGGAACTATGTCCAACTACATACCTTTTGACCAAACAATACCACTACTATATTTTCATCCCAAAGAGATCAAAGAAAAATGAAAAAAAAAACGAACAAAATATTTATGAACAAAAATATTTATAGTGGTTCTTTTTTTTGTGGTAGCAAAGCATTGGAAACTAGGTGATGTCCATCAATTAGGGAATGGCTGAACAACTTGTGGTATATGATTGTAGTTGAATACTATGGTACTATAAAAAATGATGAGCAGGATGGTTTCAGAAAAAAACCTGGGAAGACTTATATGAACTTATATGAACTACAAAGAGAACTGAGTGGAACCAGGAGAACATTGTACACAGTAACAGCAATATTCTATAACGATCAACTGTTAATGACTTAGCTTTTCTCAGAAATACGATTCAAGACATTTTGAAGGACTTACGATGAAAAAAAATCTTCACCTCCAGAGAAAGAATTGTTGGAGTCTGAATGCAGATTGAAGTATACTTTTTTGGGGGGAGGGGAGGATGTCTGTGTTTTCTTTCACAGCATTGCTAATAGGGGTATATTTTTTGCATGACTACACATGTATAATCTATATCAAATTGCTTGTCTTCTCATTGAGGGGTATAGGGAAGGAGGAAGGGAGAAAATCTGGAATTCAAAATTTAAAAAAAAATGCTAAATTGTTTTTACCTGTAATTGGAAAAATATTTTTTTTTCAAAATTTTAACCATTTGGGAACATCCTACTTTGATTCCCTCTTACCTTTAAGAATCTACTATGTCCTCTCTCATTAGGTTTTGGTTCGGTCCTTTGTTTTGTATTAAGGGAAGTTTGAAGTCATATAAGTGTTTGAATAACCATCTTTCCTTTCTGTTTGTCCTTCTCTGGTGATTTGTTTGCCTGTGCTTTTGGTTTTTAACTGACTTCATGGTAATCTCCTGATATTTAGCCTCTCGAAATTTTCCTAGTCTGGGCAGGTCCATACATCAAGTCCTTCCATTTTTTTATAACATGGTAGAGTTCACAGGTGATACTGTAACTTTTTAAAACCTAGGATCACCCTTACCTCAAGACAGGAGCAGAACGTCAGTTTTTTTTTTTACGACTGTTTTCTTTATCTTTAATAATAGATTTACCAAAGTAAGGGACATCATTTCGTTATGCTTCTTTTTTTATATGGAAGGCACTATACCATTCTGGAAAGAATTCTAGATTTCAAGCCAGAGGACCTGTGCCTGAATCTTAGATTTGCAAGTTAATGTTTGACTGTGTGTCAGTCATTCAGTGTCACTAGTCTTCATTTAGAAAATGAGGTGATTGGATTAGATGACCTCTGATGTCTTTCCAGTTCAAAGTCTAAGATTCTATAATAAATTAGTTAGACCATTTAGATATTAAGATACATTTTTTCTATGCTTCTCACACTACCTATTATAACATTTGTAAGTAATTAAAGCCGTTATTTGTACCAAGATAGACAATATGAAGTTTGAAGTGAATTCAATTACATGGATAATTCATAATGAATTACCATAGCCATTGGTAACCAGGGGGTACAGTGGACGGAATATGGGGTCTAGAGTCATGAAAGACTTGAGTTCAAATTTGGCCTCACACTAGCTATGTGCTCCTGGGCAAGTCACTTAACTTCTGTTTGCCTCACTTTCCTTAGTTGTAAAATCTGTATAATAACATTGCCTACTTCACAGGGTTGTTGTGAATATCAAATGACAACGTTTGTAAAGTGCTTAACATGCTGCCTGGCCCACAGTAGGAGCTTAATGAATGAAGATTCCCTTCTTTCCTTCCTTTCCTTTCATTAAAACTGAACAACTTCCATTTGTTCTTTCTATTGTAGAAAGCCTCCTTGTAAGGCAGCATTTGTATGTCAAGGAAACATAGATATTTAAATAAAATACCAACCTTTTTCTCAGTAAAATCTGTCTCAGTAATATATTTTGGTAAAACTTATTCTGTTCCATCATTTGTAAACATGTATTTCTTTCAGGTGCTTTGCTTAGGGAAAACCACAAGCAATTCCAATATTTTGATTTGCAACAGAGCTTCTTTTGAACCTTTGACTAATCACCATAAATAATCACAATCACTTTAATTTATGTGCTAACTACACAAAACAATAATCCAGCCAGTTTGTTTTCATAGTCAAAACAATGATGTGTTTACATGAACTTTAAATTAAATTCAGTGTTATCTGTGGATGTCTAGGAGGCAAGCCCTCAATTGTTTTAAGCCTATGAGTAATTATGGACATATTACAAAACCCAGAATCATAGATAGCATGTTAGTTAAAGCTAATGACATTTCTCTTAAAACTGGAACTTTTGTTTTAGTAATAAAGTCAACGTAAATGTATTGTCTATTAATTTTACTTTAGTATTTTAAAGGATTGCATCAGCATGAATATTCCCACCTTTCCTGTTGATTGTAACCTATTCACACCTTCTTATCTGTAAGGGTCTTGTTTGAGATACATAGAAGGCCACCTTCTATATCTTTTCCTTTTTTGTGGGTGCCAGTGGAGTCCTTGTACTATATACCTTTGAGAATCAGCTGGAAGCAGTAGAAAGAATTCAGAACGGATCAGAGTCTGATTCCTGTCTCAGACATTTACACACTGTGTGACACTGGACACACTCTTTGCTTCAGTTTTTTCATGAGAGGGTTGGATTTGATGACTTCTAAAGTCTCTTCTAGGACAGCTGGGTAGCACAGTGGATAGAACACTGGCCTTGGAATCAGGAAGATGAGTCTTCCTGAGTTTAAAACTGGCCTCAGACACTTACTAGCTTTGTGACCCTAGGCAAGTCATTTAAACCTGTTTGCCTCAGTTCCTCAACTGCAAAATAAATTGGAGAAGGAAATGATAAAGCACTCCAGTACCTTTGCCAAAAAATACCCCAAATGGGGTCACAAAGAGTAGGACATAACTGAGCAAAAAAAAAAAAATCTCTTAGAACTCTAAAAATGTGATTTTATATGCTTATGAATCTATGATCCCAGGGCCCATCCATAAAATTCTCTTTTTCTTGCTATATGATTCATCCACCTCATATTTTAATCATACATTTCCTGGGTGAATCTCTGATGCAACTTATATATGCTTTTATGGGAGTACTATCTCTTCCCTGAGTATATTTGGTGGTAACTGCTGCCAAATGCATATTTTTCACAACACAAAAATTATAGAGGTAAAAACCTAAGTTTTATTATTATTCTCAGGCATAGGTTCAGGCCTCAGAGAAAACCTGAACAATTATGAGAATTCTGACAGGGCTTCTTATATAAGCAAGATTACATCAGAGTGATGGAGAAATAATTCATTTATATATTACAAACTTGTACATTCCTTTTAGGCAATAAAAAGAGAAGATAGAGCCATAATCCTATGCTTCCTTCAAAGTCATAAAAATTGAACAAATTTAGAGTCATAATCTCATATGTCTCCTAAAGAAACAAAGCCTATCAAACAAATTCTACAGGTAAACTAAGTCAGATTAAACTGTATTTAGAGGATTCACAATTAGGCTGATTGTAGCCTAGGAGTCAGGGACAGTTGAAATTCTTCCTCTGCCTTCTTATGGGCACCTCTTAATGGTCCTTAACAATGTTTAGGAAAACTAGCACCTCTGGTGTGACGTTTTGCCTAGTCCTTTTCAGAGCTATTTGTCCACCTTTGGTGTCCATCTGATCATCACCCAACTCTCACCTGTGGCTCCAGGAAGCTGTAGCATGCATAGTAGCAATATCCAAGAGAACCATCTCAGCAGATGGACTAAACTGAGTTGAAGGTAACCGACAGGCTTCAAACATGTTGGCGAGTTAGGGGGATGGCAACTCCAAGCATGTGAAGACTTTCCCTAGCGGAATGGGCAGATGAGGACAAATTGTTCCAACAGCCATGAAGGTGCCTGAAGCAGGTGCTTTGGAATGTTTACAGCTTGGTCAGGAATTAAAGACATCAAGGTTATCCACTGAATACCAGTCATTGCTGGTTGTCTTGACTTTTGATAGGAAGAGAGAGGGAGGCTAATGACTTTGTTCAACTTGCCTCACTTAAATCCAATTCTTGTACAAGTTAAGACATCACACATTCTATAATTGGTCGTCTTGGAAATGGACAAACAGCATCTAAGAAATACTGAAGGCTCTTAAATATTTTTACATCTTACAGGACAGCTTTTGTTTAGACAAAGTTAATATTAAAACACACTTTTAGTTAACCAAAAATTGCAGGAGGAATAGCCCTGAGTTCTGCATAATAAAAAGGAAATAAAAATTCCCATAACAATGTCATTGTCCAAAATATTCTATAGTCTATTTATGCCTCCCATTCATATGTGCATTGCTATTTGGGTCACCTACAACTTTGATTCTTTGGATGATGGAATTTTCCATATTTGTAATCATATAACATTCCTAGGAGAATTTGTATTTAAAAAATGTTTTTGTCTTAGGAAAATAATTTTAATAATAATTTTAAATTTTGCTTCAGTCACTTACTAGCTTTGTGACTCTGAGCAAGTCACTTAACCTCTGTTGCCTCAGTTTCTTCACTGGTAAAATGGGCATGTAGGTGTCCCAGTAGAAAGAAGTCTGGGTTTTATGAGTTTCAAATCTGGTGTCAGATACTTATTAGCCATGTAACCCTTGGAAAGTCACTTCATTCTGTTTGTCTCAGTTTCTTCTTCTGTAAAATGAACTGGAGAAGGAAATGACAAATCACTCCAATATCTTTGCCAAGAAAACCCGAAAATGGGGTCATGGAGAGTCAGACATGACTAAAACAATAAACAGCAACAACAAAATGGAGAAAATAACACCTACCTCCTAGGCTTGTTATGAGAATCAAATGAGATAATATTTGTAGAGCACTTAACATAGGGAATAGCACATAGTAGGTACTTAATGAATGCTTGTTTCTTTCTTTTCCATCTTTCCTATTCTGTTCATGGCAAAATTCATGGTCCAATTGTAGTGCTTGTCACAAGTGTTTGGACTAATGTATTAACTTAATGAATTGGCCTTCCAACTATAAATCAAAGATATGTTGAATGTGTAGCTTCAGAAGATTTTCCTGGAAATTACTTTCAGTAAATTTATAAGGTTTTCACTATGAAAAAAATAAATAAAAAACTCTTCCTTTCTCTATGTGTGGTTTGTTTTTTTTTTTGGTCTGTGTGTTTGTTTCAGACCTGTGATTAGGTTGGTGCAAGGAATACCAAATGAGGAAATTAGGAGTATGATATGTTTCTGTAATACAGATTGAAACTATTCTACAATTTAGATTGAGAGTTATCTGGAGTGACGAATGACTAAATGATTAACATAGGGTCTAACAGCTAGTATGGGTCAGAAATAGGACTTGAAAATGGATCTTTCTGGATCTTAGGTCAATTTTTTATGAATTAGGTTGTTCTGCCTCACCAGAACAACCAGTATCAGCTATTTAATCTGAACTTGGATATATATGTGTATATGTATATGTGTATATGTAGTTATATACATGGTCACATAAAGTTCTAACATACATATATGCACATGCATATTTATACATACACACATATGTGTGTGTGCATGTAAAATGTGTTCGCATTATTCACATCCTGCTTTGCATTTTGGAGGGAAATGAAAAAAAGGATATTCAATAACCAATCTGTCTTTTGAAAAATCATCCAAGTACACCTTTGTCTTACCATATAATATGGAGAACTGCCTTACTTCCATATGTATGTATATGTGAGTGGGTGTTTATATCTCTGTGTATATACTCATATATATGATGATTTAATTCCAGTTCTGTTTTCATCAGTAATAAGTACATTCCTATAAGTAAACCATTCTCAATGGGATTGATTTCTCTATGGCCTTTAAATAAAAGGACCATAAAAATTAGACCCTCTGGCGTAAAATGTCCAAAACCATGCAAAGATACTTTCTATTCACACATAATCAAATTTGGGAGTGTATTCTGATAGAATATCATCAGCTTCCTGCATTCCTTACACCATCCTGGGATTGAGCATAGTGGTGTATGTGAACTGGTAAACTTGCCTTTTTAATCAGTACATTATTCAATAGACTTTCTAGAGGCAGCTCTAACAGTTGGAAAGAGGAATTAATTTGGAATTAGAGGTCCTGGACTCAAATTAGTTGTTTTTGTCTGTAAAATTTCACGGCACAACCTATGAGATCCCTTCTATTTCTAAATGTATCATTCTATGAAAGAACCAATTTATGCATTTTTAAAGTGAAGTAATTGATGTGTGTACAGATATAGATAAATATGCAGTATGTAGACATATCACATAAGTACATACATGTATATTTATACACATATAGGTATATTTATATACATATGCACATGCATACACACATGCATGTACACTGACATATCACGTAAGTACATACATGTATATTTATACACATATAGGTATATTTATATACATATGCACATGCATACACACATGCATGTACACTGTGACATGACAAAAGGAGTTCATGGGCCACATGATCATAGATTTGTAGTTGGAAGAGACCTTGGAGGTAATCTATTTCAACTGTATCATCTTACAAATGAATATACATGTGTGAATTGTTTTTTCTTCCCATGCTTACGATTATTTCCTTCAGTCCTACTTTCCCTTCAGTTATTATTGCTTCTATTACTGGCAGTACTTCTGCTAATTTTCTTATTTATCCTCTTTCCCTGTCTTTTCTAACTCTTCCTCCCTCTTAAATCAAATTGTTCCTACTATTCTGTCATTAGCACTTCTTTTCCTTGGTAGTCCTTTTTATTCTCCTGGTTTCACCTTTTGCCTGTACATGGATAACTTCCATATGTGTGGGACAGAGACCACTTACTCAAAAATAAAAACAAAGACTTAGATACCTTGAAAGTAGCTATTTAATCTGAACTTGGATATATATGTCTATATGTATATGTGTATATGTAGTTATATACATGGTCACATAAAGTTCTAACATACATATATGCACACACATTTATACATACATACATACACAATACACACATGTATATACACACATATATGTGTGTGCGTGTAAAGTGTGTTCACATTATTCACATCCTGCTTTGCATTTTGGAGGGAAATGAAAAAAAAGGATATTCAATAACCAATCCATCTTTTGAAAAATCATCCAAGTACACCTTTGCCTTACCATATAATATGAGGTTTATTGCTTTCTCATGAGAAAGGGTACCGCTCCTCATCGTCATTGTGGGCCAGGGGAGTACGAGTTTGCTATAGAAATCAAGGCTTATTTATACCCTAATGTGAGCTCCTCCACCCTAACCCACTTCCCCATATCCCATTGGCTGGGCTTTCAGGGGTACAGTCTATTCACGAAAATACAAGTTTGCCCAGAGACAAGAAAAGGCGGGAAGCTTTTCAAGGGCAAGCAGTTCAGGTTGAGGGCAGGGCTATTCTTTCTGCTAAGTACATAAAAACAGGGTCTGAGCAGGGAAGGGTTTTGAAAGCAACAATCAAGAAGTATTAACAAGAACCATTGACCCCCTAAGGAGGCTTCACTTCTGAGAGATCATCTCTCACACATATCTTTCTCTAACCAGGGTCACTTTCCCAGCCTTACAGTTATATTTCCAGCAGTATCTTAGATGTCTACTTCCCATCAGTCAATCAACAAACCTTTATTAAGTGTCTGCTTTGTGCCACACATTGTGCTATTATGTCATATCATCAAACTACACATATTTTAAGCTGAAGTTATTATTTAACTCCAAAATATCAATGATAGCAAAAAAACAATATCTTGAGTTTCCTATATTTTTAGTGTTCCCACATTATCTTAGTCATTTAGTCTAGAAATCTCAAAAAAAAGCATTTAGATCTTCCACCTTTTTTTGTTCCTTATAAAGACATACCTTTGAAATGTCTTAGAATCCATCTCTTTCCACAAACTCCATAATGTCAATTAATTTGTTCTTGTATAGGGCATTGCACAAAGGTGCTTAATGAGTGGTTGTTGAACTGACTTCAAATTACAAAATTTTACAAACTTGTCATTTTATAGAGAAGGAAATTTAATGCTAGAGGTAGGTGACCAAAAGATTAAACAGTTGAGGCAGAACAGTGGTGCCCCTGGGACAATTAGATAAGATCTGAAGAAAAATCCCAGAGTCCCCGTGAAGAGTAAACTTCCCGGCTACCACTGAAACAACAAGAGGCAAGCCCTGGGTTTAGCTGGGTTAAGAGGCTGCCTCTGCCCCAGTCTCAAGTCCCAGGAACCTTTCCCCCTTGGACAATGCGGGGAGTTGGGCGTCTGAGCCAGGTAAGATTGAGGGAGCCTCTGCTGACAAGGAACTCCAGACCCAGTTGTGCTGCACAGACGCAGCCGGAGGCAAGAAGGAACCAGCACATGCCTGTGTAGTGCAGAAGCAGTGGGGTGGGGACTTTGCTGCTGTGGGCACTTACAGGAGGCTGGAGGTCTTGGTTTTTGGTTTCAGGCTAGAGGGGACAGCTGAAGGAGGAGCTGAGGCCAGAAGTACCACCCCCCATATCCCAGAGGTAGAGGTGATTAGGAAGAATCCAGCCACAGAGGAATTAGTATGGGAATAGAGAAGACCAGGGTTCATCTTCAGAGGAGGATACTGAAGCAAAGAAACCTGCTTCTACCCCCAAAAGTAACATCAAATGGTCACCTACTCAAAAAGAATTCACAAAAGAACTTCAAAAAGGCTTTAAAAATCAAATGAGAGAGATTGAGGAAAAACTAAAAACAAAAAATAAAAAAAGAACAATCCAAGAAAAACAAGAAGATTATGAAAAGAAATGCAACCAATTAGAAAAGGAGATCCAGAATCTTAAGGAAGAAAGTGACTCCTTGAAAATCAGAACTGGGCAAGGGGAGGCTAGTGAAGTTACAAGAGATCAAGAAATAATGAAACGAAATATAAAGAATGAAAAAATAGAAGAGAATTTGAAATATCTCATAAGAAAAACAGCTGATCTGGAGAATATGGTCAAGAAAAGGAAAAAAATCCATTGATCACCACCTGAAAGAGATCATACCAGGAAAAACCTACAGGAATGTCATAGTTAAATTCTGAAACACCCAGCTCAAGGACAAAATATTAGGAGCAACAAGAAAAAAAAATTAAGTATGGTGGTGCCACAGTTACTGAGAGAGATAACAAAAATGTTTGTTTCCATAGAATTGAAACAACAGCTAGAAAAGTAACTAAGGAAAATAGGATATAGCTGGTCTTATTTTGTTTTACTGTTAGAAGTTAATAAGTAGGACAAAGGTTAAGCTTCGCTTAGAGTGTGCATGCTTAATAGGCTTGTGAATATTAATTCTCCACCTCCCGGAGGGGCTAAGACACCATTTTCTGAACATTAGAGGTATGAAAGAAGGAGAAGGGACATATCAAGGGGTAGATGTGTTGTACACTCTGGAGTACTCAGCCAATGAGGAAACAGAGGAGGGACTTTGCTGGAATTAGAGATAAATATTGAACTTTTGCTTTGGTACAGTATGTCCTAATCCATAGGACATCCGAAATTGCAACTGCATAATAAACTGGGCTTTTAACTTCATCCTTCCAGATGAGTTATTTCTCATAATTCCAATCACACAAGACCTTGCAATGGCAACACTGAAAGACCATAAGTCTTGGAACACTATATATCAAAGATGAAAAGAACTGGGATTCCGGCTGAAAATGTCATACCCAGCAAAGCTAAGTATAATCCTGAATGAAAAAAGAAATGGATATTTAATGAATTGTTGGACTTTCCAGAATTTTACTCAACAAAAACTGAACTTAATAAAAGATTTGACATACAAGAGCCAAAAGAACTATAAGGTACATACCAAAGACTAATAACAAGGGGCTCAGCAAGGACAGACTGTTTACCTTTTATCCATGGAAAATGTAAAGTGATTGTTATTAGTAATTGGGTAGTTCATCAGAAAGATTGGGGTAGACCTGAGCATGATATAATTTTAAAGAGTAAAACTGTTTAGAAACAGCTAAAAAGAGTAATTGTATTATACAAATGAGGTGTGAGGAAGAACTGACACAAAGAATTAAATGGGGGAGGAGGGCTGGTAGCTCTGGAAACCTACTTTCATTGGGAATGGGTTTAAGAGGGAACAACAAATATATATATATATATATATATATATATATAATATATATATATATATATATATATATATGAGTGTAAAAGTCTTCTCAATTCAGAGAGAAATAAAATGCTAATGGGATGGGGAGGTGGGAAAATAAGCAAGGGATCTTTGGAGGGAAGAGTGAGGGGATATCTTAAAGGGGGATACAGAAGGGTGTTTAGATTAATGGGAATGGGAAGATAAGGGGAGGATCCTTGGAGGGGGGTAGGTTAAGTAATATGAGGGCAAGGTAAAGTAGAGGAGTCAGGAGGCATAGGAAATAAGAGATATTCACAAACATAAAATGAAGGTCAGGAGTGGAATTCATTAGGGAAAAAGAAGCAGGGATGGTAATTAGGATCTTGGACAAAGTTAAAGCTAAAATAGATTTAACTGAGAGAGAATAGGGAAACTGCACTGTGTCAGCCATATTTGTAAATATAATTTTGGACTATTTAAAACAACTAGACAGTGTAAGGTGGGAATATTTCTGTGGTGTAGGAAATGACGAGTTTGTGGACTTGGAAAATTATGGAAAGACTTGGACCTATCAAGGAAGAAGTTATCCACCCTCAGAGAAACAGAAGATAAATAAGTATAGTAAGGTCTTACATAGATGCATATGAATATAGATGTCTGTATATGATTATGATTATTGATATCTAAGTCTATGTACATGTATGTGTGTTTATGTATATATGGATGTGTATGTCTATATATGTTTGTATATATGTATGTGTGTATATATATGCAGATTTATATGTATGTATATATGTATGTATAAAAATATGCCCATAAATGTATGTGTGTGTATGTGTGTGTGTGTGTGTGTGTGTGTGTGTGTGTGTACACACACAAAGACACATATATATCTACACTTAATTGTAGCCTTCTGGGTGGGGGGAGAAGAAGAAGGGGGGAAAAGAACAAAATAAAAAATGCACAGTAGAGAACAAAAAAAAACTTACAGGGGAGCAAAGAAAAGGACAGCTTTCAACACAATGCATAGTATTTATTATATAGGCTTTCTTGAAATGGAAATTTATTGCTATATATTTTGAATCGTCACCTTATAAGTGCTGGATAATGCTTTTTTTCTTTTCTTATTTTGTATTTTAGTTTTAGCATTTAAGTTTCTTCTTTCTTTTCTTATTTTGTATTTGTTTAAAATTTTTAAAAAAATAAAAAAAAATAAATTAAACAACTAGTTAGTGGTAGAGACTAAAACCCATATCTCCTGAGTCCATACAATTCTGTGCCTTTTTCATTATATCATGTTGCCTATTTTAAATTGAATTAACTTGTTTGGAAAAAGCTTTCTGACTGGCTTTCCCAACTTTGTTTTTCATGAGTCCAACCCATGTCTCAGAAATTTATCTTCAAAAGTATAGCTCAACAGCTTTATTTTTGTTACCTCCCCATTCAAAATCCTTTAATAACTCCTTATTGCCCACAAAATAAAACATAAACTTTAGTGGAGGGAAGAGTGCTCCTGATCTGGAGCCAAGACCATACCCTTACAGTCTTGTCTTTCATAACATTGGTGTCATACTCAAATAGAAACAAATCCCTGGGGCTGGTTGGAAGGAGGCTGCAAATATTGACTTAGAAAACTACAAATGACTCTTATTGGTGTTGTATTTTATTTATTTTGTTAAACATTTCCTAATTACGTATTACATTTGGTTCCAATTATACCTGGATTATTGCAGGCCACATGTTGCTTGAGTTGGACACTTCTACAATATGGTGTAGTAGAGTACTGGTACTTTATCAAAGGCCTTGAGCCTCCAGGTCACTTTCCTGTTGCTCCTTAACTCCACAAATGGTTGAAGGATCCAAGTGTCAGCATTAGATCCAGGCCCCAATCCACCTTCTGCAAGATGTGTTTCCTGCTGCCACCTTTTCTCGTCCCCCTGCCATGCCTTTACTCTGAGATTTTCTCCCACTAATAATGTATATGTTTCATATATACCTAGTTGTTTTCAAATTATTTTTCCCCATTAGAATAGGAGCTCCCTCAGTGCAGCAGCCATTTTTGTTTGTTTGTTTTCCGTTTACTACTGGGCTTGGTACATAGCAAGCACTTAAAATATGCTTATTGACCAACTGACTCCCTGTGCAACTCTGGGTGAGTTATTTAAAAAAAACCAAAACTTTTAAGCATTTTTATTTAAAGTTTTGAGTTCCAAATTCTACCCCTCCCTCCCTTTTCCCCTCCCTGAGATGGTAAGCAATCAGATATAGGTTATATATATGTGTAATTATGTAAAACATTTCCATATTAGTCATTTTGTACAAGAAGACTCAAGTAAAAGAAAAAATGAAAGAAAGAAAGTGAAAAATAGCTCGCTTCAGTCTGTGTTCAATCAATATCAGTTCTTTCTTTGGAGGTGAATAGAATGCTTTGTCATTAGTCCTTTGAGATTGTCTTGGATCATTGCATTGCTGAGAATAGCTAAGTCATTTACAATTCATCATCAAACAATATTGTTAACTGTGTACAGCGTTCTCCTGGTTCTGCTCACTTCACTATGCATCAGTTCATGTAAGTCTTTCCAGGTTTTTTCTGAAATCATTCTGCTTGTCATTTCCTATAGCAGAGAAATATTCCATCACAATCACATACAACAGCTTGTTCAGACATTCCCCAGTTGATGGGCATCCCTTTGATTTCCAGGCCTCAGCTGCCACAAAAAGAACTGCTACAAATATCTTTGTACATGTGGTTCTTTTTCCCTTATTTTTGATATCTTTGGAATATAGGTGTAACGGTGGTATTGATGAGTCAAAGGGTGTGCACAGTTTTATAGCCCTTTGGGCATAGTTCCAAATTGCTCTCCAGAACGTTTGGATCAGTTCATAACCTTGAGTGAGTTATTAAACCTCTTTTCCAGGCATAAGTTGCCTCCCTCTGTCAAAATGAGTAAAGTTTGACTAATGGACTCCTGTTCCAGTCAAACTAGACTTCCCTGTCTTTCCCAAACGTAGCCAATGCTTTCCCACTGCTAGTTAGCTGACACAGCTATGCTGTTCCTCTTCCAAGAAGTTCCTCCTTCCCCTGCCAGCTTTTCCTTAACCAGGAGCAATCTTCCTCTTCTCTGAATTTCCATAGCTCTTTATTTCAATCTATTTTATGGTATTTATCAAATTCTATTATGGTTATTTGTGTCCTTATCTTCTGTCGAACACTGAAGTCTATTTGAGGGCAGTGACCATAAAATATTGATTTATGCTTCTTTTACAATAGCATGCTGTCACACACATAGTAGATGAGCAAAAAGCAGTTATTAAATGGATGAATGCATGAATCAATCAAGTTGTTTCCCATGTTTCAGATTCCACCACACCTGAAATTTCTGTCCGCTAAAGCCCTATGCTGTTGCCTTATTGAAGTGTGGATGGCTCTGCTAGCAGGTCATGTACTCTGTTGCGTCCTGACAAATGGGAAAGGTTTTCAGTACTGTCCTGATATCTAAAGACCAGACTAGCTAAGTTTGGTAAGGCTCATTACCAAAAGATTGGCCATCAAGTGATGATCTTCTTTCCTTTTTCTCTCAGTCTCCCTGTCTCTCTCTCTCTGTCTCCCTAGATCCCTGGCTCTCTGATTGCTGCAATTTATGAACAGTGTCCACAAAGGTAGAGAAGTTTGCTATCTGTATTGATGGGAACAAGTATCCACATTGAAGAAATCATGTGTCTTTAAATATATTTAGGTCCCAAAACTCTGAAGGTGGTGGAGGGTGAAACCCTATTTAAACTGGTGTATTTTTGTTTTGCCATTCTGGGCAGGAGAGTTAGCAGTGGCAATAGCGGAAGCAACAGCAGGTTTCCTGTCTTCAACATTGCAGGCAGCAGGTATGGTGCTTAGCAACAAGCACATTCCATTAGGGCTCGAAGGGCTGCTGCTGTGCAGGTGACATGGGTTACCCATCAAAGTATCTTTTCCTTCTTTTTTTTCCTCCCATAGGTTTTTGTCAGCAATTGGCAAAGATCCCCGCAGTAAGAATGCTCTCAAAGACGAGCAAAAAGTAGTAAGGAATAATTAAATGTGGCCCACTGCCAACCCAAGTCTGCTTTTGAGGGGAGCAGAGCTGTTGGGCAATAGGAAAGATGCAGCTTCGTGCCCACACTCCAAATGAAAATTGCTGGGGAGGGTCAATAAGATAATGCAGTGGAAGCATAAAAGTTCCCCAAATTAGCACTTCCTAATGACTGTGGCATATTTTCTAGAAGTTATAATGCTGCGGGTTGGTAGCTGCAGCACTGGCATATGGAACTGAGAACCATGAACTCGCTCCTTCTTTCCCTCTGACAATTCCCTCATTAATGCACAGCCAGGAAACCTGGAAAAATGTGTGCTTTCATTGAGTGGGAGGGAGGTGACAGGACTGTCAGCTGCTAGGCTTTTGTTCCTTTGCTGGTCCCTAGGAAAAAAAAGAAAAGCAAAGAAAGGAAGTGGTGATGAGTTCTCTTTTCTCCAAGCCAATGGCCTGAAGGATTTATAGGACATCTGCTTTTTCATTGCTGTCTTTGAAAGGTTTCCCCTCATGTCTAAAAACACAAACACTAGACGATCACATCAGGAATCAAACATATTCAATTAATAGATGGTTTCTTCACTTGAATAATAGCTAGCATTAGGCATGAATAAGGTTCACAGAGGGGAGGGTGCATTAATTAACTCTTTCAGGGCAGTAAGATTACATTTAATGAACCAAATTATCCAATTGCCTGCTTTCCTCCTTCTACACCTGTTAGATCCTAGTCAAAACAAACATCTCTGGTCAGCTGGGTGCTCATTTACAAATTACTGCTTCTGTACTCTAGATAGCAGTTCAATTGACCATTGATATCTTGGATTATTAATGGAGGATGGACATCTTGTGTTGTGGGACCCAACACAACTTCTAAGGGTTCCAGGATATTGTGTGAACAGTTTTAACATCTTAGGAGTTTACTTAATTCGAGGAAGGTATACTTACCAACACTTGTTCCAGTGCTCCCAAAGCCCTAATCCATCTTCCATTGGCACTGAAACCTATTTATCATCAACCCAATTGCTTAATGCTCCATAATATGAACATGCTTTATTTATTTATTTATTTTGCTTAGGCAGTTGGGGTTAAGTGACTTACTCAGGGTCACATAGCTAGTAAGTGTAAAGTGTTTCGTCTGAGGCCACATTTGAACTCAGGTCCTCCTGACTTCAGGGCCAGTGCTCTATCCATTGCATCATCTAGCTGCCCCCTGAACATGTTTTATGAAAACCTATCTTAAAAGGTATATAATTCATTTCAAAGAATTACAAATTCATAAAATCATAGAACTGGAAAGTATCTTGGAGACCATTTAATCTGAAAACTTACCTATGAGAACCTTACTTTCTTTTGTTAGTTTGGATTCTTTTATTATTATTATTATTATTATTTTGAGTAAAAGGGAGCTTACTACCTCATGAATTATTTCCAGGCATCTCTAACTCTTAATTTTTCTTAAACTGAAATTTGCTTTACTGCCATTTACTGATTCTATTTCTGTCATCTGAAGCCAATGGACTAATACCTCTTTCATATGAAAACCCTCTAGGTACATGAAGGAGGTCATAACTAATCCCAGTGTCTTAAAAATTATTTCCTGGCCCTTTTCCATCCTATTGGGTTTTTATTCTTAAGAGACATTAGAGTTGTAAATCCTGTGATTTGTCAAAGTCCATAAATTCTGTGATCTTTGGGGGCATGCTTGCTTACCAATATGTATCAAATATGTGACAACCAGAAATGAACCTGTAATCCATATTTGGGGCTTTTTTAGAACAGAGTATGTTTGGTGGGACTATCACCTACAGTAATATGCAAATTAACTGAAAAAGATAATTCTCTGAATTGATTTATATTGTGTGTGGGACAACTGAAAGTTTCTCATATAAAATGGAAGCTATGCTCCAAAAATGTAGGAAGGCTTTAGCATGAGCTGGGCCTAAGTTTCACTTTCCTATAAATCTTATGTTGTTGGGGAAATAAAGTCCTACACAAGCTGCCCACCCCCTCCCTTGTTTTGTAACCACTACCCCAGCCTTATCTTTGCCAAATAAGGTAATCTGCTAACTTCCAAGCTTGTTTTGGGTAAAATGTATCTCTTAGTTCCTGGGCAAAGTTGTTTGTCTCTTACCTCAGCCAATGGGTAATTCAGATAAACAAGTGTGTGTAGGGTTTTTCTTAGAGTTGTTTGTCTAAGGGTGTATAACTGCTTCTTTGCTGCTTGGATCCTACCTCTCTACTCCAGTCCGCCCTGGGAAGGTGATCCCCAATTCTCGAGTGAGACTTGCTAAATAAAACTTCTGTTCCTACCTAGCGAAGCCTCTGAATTCTGTTTTGGGTAAGTGGTCTCTATCCCACTCACATAGGAAGTCATATGACATTTTACATTATTAAAACCTTTTAGTATGCAAATATGTCCTTTTGCTACAATCATATGCTTTATACATTTGTCACACACTACGTATCACACATATATGTATGTAGTATGTGTGTCAGATTTTTACACATTCTTTTTCATGAAACTACACGTAAGCCATTGAATATTAAGTGTACTTTCCGCAAACAGCCCATATTTCCCAATCAAACCTTGACAAAAGCCTCAAATTTTTCAATAAGGTTTCAATAAGGTTGGAATAAGGCAAGATGCAGGGCCTTTAAAGAATGCCTATATTCTTATAAATTTTAGAATTATTTTTGTGATATGTAGCATAGTAAAAGAGCTTAATGCAATATTCTGTCTCTTTAAAATTTCCATAATTATGGAGTAATTCTGCCTCACAGATCAACATATGTAACTGAGTTTGTCATTCTTTCATTATGGATAAGATTTCCAGGCCTGCTAAAAATAATAAAAAAAGAAGGTTCCAAAACATTTTTCATAGATGTTTTACAGTCTCATTAAGATACTTGTATTATAGAGGCTCACCTAGAATTCTCATGACAATAGTTTTGGTGTGTCCTCAAATGAAAAAAAAATTTTCGGCAGTAAAAATTATTTCCTCTCCATTATTCACCACTCTAATCTTGTACCTTGTGCACAAATACTTTTTTTTTCTTTATAGCAGTTGTAAGCAGCTGAAATTTTACTGGTGTTTTTCCCTGTTCTTTTAACTTCAGTAAGGCTATACTTTAGAGGAATTGATCACAACTTCTCTAGTTGTCATGTCTCTCTGAGCATCTCTGTTTGTTTTTTTTGTGTTAATTAATCTGTTTTGTAGCAAAACATTGTCGGTTCTTGGTGATATATTTTACTTTTAACTGTACTTTCCTTTGATTTTCCTACTATTGTAGATCTTGTTATATTGTGGACTTGAATAATACTTGAAATGCTTGTCTTTTCTATACCAACAACGGCTGCAATATCTTTGTCCTAGAGCTGTACTCTTTTAGAGTTATAACTTATATGTTTCCTTGGAGTAATATATATTCTTAAAAAAAAAACAACAGAGGAAATCAGTTAAATATATGTGTATGTAATCAAATCCACCTCTCAACTAAACTAACTAAAGATGGAGAATACATCTCAGTTCAGTTTCATCGTGTTAAGGTCAGACTTCTGGATGAGTATAGTGTCATTTAAGCACATACATATCACATTATCTCCACAAAAGAAAAACAAATTAAAATTTTTTCTTGTAATGGTCTAAAGTAGTTCTAACCACAGTGTACTTTATTTTCTAAGGTCGAATTAGTGTTTTTGGCAACAGTGACCATTGGCTTAAATGATCTCAAGTGATATCCTCTAGTCCTTTTTACATTAGCCATTTTCTAGTTACATTCCCTAAACCTGTACTTATGCAGTTGATTTCCTGAACTTGAGGTCAGGCCCTCCCTTACATTCCTCTCTGTTGAACGTGTCTTGTTAGTGTCAGCCCATCATCTGGCTTGTTGAAATGTTCTGGGGTTATTAAAATGTCACTGAAGGTCTCTCCCAACTTCTGCAAGTTTTGTTAAAAATTCCTTACCTGTTTTTATTCTAGCAACTATAAAAATAAAATGTTGAAAAGAAATTAGAAGAGAGCTCCAGAGCATGCTATTAGTCACCTTTACCAGATTGATGCCAATCCATTATTTCAAAACTCTTACACGTAGTTCAGACGGATCTGGATAGAATTCCTATTATCTAAACAACAAATTGGATACATAGAATTTCACCAGTTGGTCCATGACAAGCAGGCAAGAACAAAACAACAGTTGAATTCATTTTGATAACTATGCTTGATTTTTGTCATAATATTGACATGCTTAAAAATAAGAGAAAATGAAAATAAGAGTCTCCTAGATAAGCTCCTTCCTCTGTTTTTTGTTGTTGGGCCTTATTATAAATACATATATATATATATATATACATACATATATATATATATATATATATTCATCAATTAAAGCAGATATATATTATAATGATCACTTTCTGTGTCCATAGCACATTAAAAAGAATATGCAATTAGCACAATAAATAAATGTTGTGAATAGACTTGCAGTATGAGGCACTCCTTAAAATCTCTCCTATTGAATTTGTTTTGTTTTTCCTTCCAGTTACATCCTCCATCAAATTCCATTTTTAATCAGAGGCTTCTATAATTTTCCCTCTACATTCTCATTAGCTCCCATGGGCTCACCTATGATCTCTATGCAAATGACTCCAAAATCTAACATATCCAGACTTCATCTCTCTCCTGAGCTCCAGTGCCACTTCACTAATTTCTGGCTATATATACTAGTGGGATACTCCTTGACATTACAAACTCAACATTTCTAAAACAGAACTCATTACTGAATTTCACTCAACTTCCTAACTTCCTCACAGTGGTCGATGTTACCAAGTTTTGTTATTTCCTTTGCCCACGTATTATCAGATTCAAAGTCTATTAAATCTACCTCTATAACATATATTGCCTAAGTCAACTACCATACTGATTCAGGCCCTCATTACTTCTTATTAATCTCCTTGTTGATATTCTTTTGCATCATCTCCCCTACCCCCACCCCACCCTCAATATTTGCTAAATGGATCATTCTAAAATGCAGGCCTAATCATGTCAGTGTGCTGATCAGGAAACTTCTGTGCCTTTTTTGTGCTTTTAGGAAAATCAAACTCCTCATTGGTCATTTAAAGCCCTTCACAATGTGATTCTGATCCATGTTTCCATATGGATTTCACATGAAGCCACATATAAACTTTATATTTCAACCAAAGTGGTCAATTTTTTCTGCAGGACATTTGATCTCTCGTGTCTTTGCTGGCCAGAGTCATTAAATACTCTTCCACTCCAACTTGGCTACTTGGAATTCCTGGTTTTCCCTCAAGAACATGAGGTTCTTTTTCAATGTCACCATTTATTCATTCTGTCCCACTTCTGTAATTACTTTGTATGTATTTTTTATACATTTTCTTTTTTTCTTGTCTGGGTACATGTATTTATCCCAGTAGAATTTAAGCCCCTGACTCTTTGAGTACAAATATAGCTTCATCTGTGTCTATATATCCCCAGCACTTAGTAAGTTCCAGCATATAATAGACCCAATAAATACTTTTTCAACTGAATTAATTGAATATGCTGACTTTATTATTATTCTCTTTTGACATTATGAGAAGAATTAAAGCAATGATACATTTTGTAGTCCAATTCAATTCAGAAAAATAAAATAAAAATTCTCATGACAGTTCCCCTATACACTTTGGGACTCGGTTATACTAGGTTAATAAAAGAGATGGCAGTATAATGAAATTATTATTTTTACTTGAGTTCCAAACATATCAAGCATTGAAGCATGGAATACTTCCTGATGAAATCATAATGAGGCAAAAACAGCAGGTGAGAAAATGGACAAATCATGCAAGTATGAAGTTATTGGTAATTTTACTTCTTTTTTAATTTCTAATCTCTTTGACCTTTTTGTTTTCTTTCTCATTCTATCTTATGCAATTTATATTGAAATAGATAATTCTAATTTTGATTCAGGGAGATGGAGGCTGATTTTCTCTCATAGTAGCTGGACTTATATTCCAGGACTCATATGAGAGTAGAATCGAATTTCTCTGACAATTTATTCACCTAAGGTTCTATATATGAAAACGATGATGGTAGGCTTATCCAGAAAACTTTTGGCTAACAAATGGGACTGAGAGCCATCCCTAGAATAGGATTATACAGGAAAGGAGCACTCATCTAAACCAAGAAATCAGCGCTGATAACTTTTCTAGTGGTGCTATGTGACCGAAAATCATAGACCATGATGTCAGAGAAAACAGAATTCCAGATAACCTGAAAAAACAATGGAGAGTTAAATATTTTAAATATTGGGCATATTACCAGTGATGCCCTATATATATGAAAAGTGGCACAGGATCTGAACGACCAGAAACAAGTGGGGCTGGTCATGTAGCAAGAGTAAAAGTTATAAGATTACCCATCTCTGAGTATTAAGTTTGTTTACATAGAATATTAAAAGATCTAGCCTCTCGTCTATTGAGTAGATTGATTTTAAAGGGCAAATGGAAATATGTCGACAGAAGTTGCACAGAATGAGAATCCATGGATGGTTTGGGATCTGTACCAATGGGAGTAATTGTCCACATCAGTGATATCTACGATTCATCAGCATTTAAATATTAAGGAACTGTGATGATGTTTCACACATCTTTATTATAACCAACATAAATTTTGATGGATGTTTATCTCATGCCATTCTTTCCTGAGATGGACTCCTCATCCAATAAATCAATGAACTTGAATGTAATTCCACAGTTCTTTTCTTGTCAGTGTCTTTTATGTAACTAATTGTTTCTGCTTCTCTGGGTTTTCCATTAATTAATTTACCTGTCGAATTGTTTAAAATGTTTTTTTTTTCTAATACCAGAGTTAAACTTCTGTTTCCTTAGCCTTAGGCCACTTAATGTTTACTGCTTAAATTACCATTTTATGAGACTGTGACTAATTCTCTGCTTTCACTTATATTGCTAGTACAAATTCATGAAGGGTTTATGACCTGTTTTCCATCTCCCCATCTTCTTTCTTCTAGACTGCGTGTAAATTTCTATGCCCTTGCTACTTCTAAGAACTTGTAGTCTACTTTAATCTTTTTAGTTGCCCTGCTTTCTGTTTTCCCAGCTGCTCCCATTTGCAAACACCTTTACCTTTCCCTGTTTTCTTATTAACCTCCAGTAATACTTCACTGAGAATATGAAGTGTTAAGGAGCCATCTGGAAGATTGCTTAACTTTTTTCTGACCCTCCACATTTAGGGAGCCTAGTACTCCTATGATCATTTAAGACTTATTCATAGCAGCCCTACAAAGACATACCTCTAAAAATAATTGTACAACATACTGAGAAACAAGAAAATTTATGAGAATCATTAACAAATGGACCAACTGGTGAAATTCTTAGCGCTTACCAAGATGCCAGTTTGGTAAGTGTTTGACTACTAGGCACATAAACTATTTGATACATTATTGATTTAATACCAAATGTACAGATCTATCAAAAATTCCTCCTATATTATGAAAATAGAATAATTTTCAGTATTCTTAGACATTTTGAAACAGATATTTTTCTTGCCTACAGGACTACAATGGGTTTGTTTGCAACATTTGGACATTCCCATGGACTTCTCAGCTTCTAGCAGAAGGAGAGGGAGTCTGTTCAACTATATGGAAAGGTAAAGTAGAAAAAAATAAGAAATATCTGATATTCAGTTTAAACCTGGGGAACAGAAGAGTGGGAGCAGGCCCAAAACTATATTCATGGGTGGGGGGAAGGAGAGGAAAGAGAAGGAGAGGAACTTAGAGGTGATTTATTTGACCAAAGCTAAGAGAAAACAGGAATTGAGGAAAAGAGACCAACTTCAAAAGCTGCCTTCTACTGCTTCCAATCAAAGTAGGTCACAAGCTTCTATTCATATATTTCCTTCTAAGATCTGAAGGTGTTTCTCATCTATACTTTCTGTATTGTTGCAGTCATTTCAGTCATGTCCAAGTTTGTGACTCCATGTGAGGTTTTCTGGGCAAAGATATTGGAGTGGTTTGTTGTTTACTTCTCTGGGTCATTTTACAGATGAGGAAACTGAGGCAAACAGGGTTAAGTGACTTGCCCAGGGTCACACAGCTTAGTTAGTGTCTGAGGCCAGATTTGAATTCAGATTCTTCCTGATTCCAAGCCTGGCACTCTATTTACTTTGCTAAAGAGTTGCCCTTATAACTTCTTGGATGTGAGGAAATACTTACATTGGAAGCTTTTAAAAAAAAAAAAAGGAGGGTAAATGATCAGTTTGCATAAGCCTGGACCCTAAAACTGACTCAACCAAAGAGACCATATGACTATCTGTGGTCCAAAGTATTGAAAAAGACGGTTGTACTCCATTTAACAATGGAAAATTACTTTTCCATCCTTGGATTTTTGGGGATACTCCTGTGCTGGTGAACATGATAGAAGAAAAGACTAATTCTCTTCCCCTCACCCCTCTTTATGCAAATATAATTAATCTTGTGTTAACATTGGAAGAATTAATGGGACTTGGATCAAAAATATTAGCTGTTAGTTATTAATGATGATATTACTAAAGAGGCTGGAGATAGAAACACCCTATAACTGGATATAGTACTTTTTGTTGCTTTAAAAAAAATGTGTAGAAAAAATCTTGCCTGGATAAAGTTTTGTTTGACAGTTAAATGAATGGCAGTATCATTTTAGGGATGGCAGAAAAGATTAGAATTTTGAGGGCTAGTAGTCAGATATTTAGAGAATTGATCCACTAAAATGACACCAAAAAGCAATGTTTCTTTGATTTCTGTATATGTGTCCATGCAAGGTAAGTATCAGTATTGAATTGTTTAACTTAAGGTTAGCACATTTGGCTTTCCTTGTGATGCTTATATGAATGAAATGTTTAAAAAAACATTTTGCTGGATAAAACCCTGGTGACCTTTTCTACATGATTTTATTCTATAAACTACTATACTGTAATCATTTCTACAGTCTGGGAATTGTAAACTTGACATCTTTCATGGTTTCTTCCACCAACAAAGGTGGTTCTTTTTTGTTTCTTCAGAGTAACAAAACACCTGGGATTCAATAGTGTTCTTGCATAAATCCCCTTTTCACCGCCTTAGTTTACTTTCACATGTCTGTTTCACATTAACTGTTCTGGTTCAAGCAGAAGACATCAGTTGAACCAATGATTAAAATGATTTTGGGGAGAATTAAATGTAAAAGAGATTTTTTCCATATGTATTATTTCGGTTGAGGTAATTATTATTTGTTAGTGTATTTTAAAATCCAGAAAAAATAATTCAATTGGTATTCATTTTACCTTGATACTCCTAAGAGATTCTGAGAATATTCTCATGTCATGTTTACATATGTCAATGAAGTATATATTAACTGTTCTAGGTTTAATTTTTTTCTCATACTTGAGTTTTTCATTGTAGTGGAATGGATAACTTTTTATTGAGTGAATAATTATATGCTTCAGCATATGCCAAATCATCTTTTCCTAAATTGAATAATGTACATTATGTGTTAAGTTCCTCTTCTCTCCCCTTCCTTGCTTTTAGAAGGCACCTTTTCTCAAAGGAATTTCACTCTACTGAGGAGAAGCCAAAGACCTTTATTGAAGGATTAGATGATAAAGAGCTTATACAAGATCTAGGTTCCTTGAGTGATATGCATCTCTCTCTATCCAGAAAAGATGACCATTCCAGTAGACAGAGAGGTCTGTTGGGTGGATGAGGATGTTTCAGATTTCTTACGAGACTAGTAACTAATTAATCAGCTCCATTTTTGGTCCAGAAAGACCTGAGTTGCTTTGTTGCTAAGAGGATAGCTAAAATACCTTGTTACTGTCTTGTGACATAGACAGGGTCTGTTTCAAAGTCTATTATGACCTGGCTCTGGGTTGTTCATTCAACCTATGATAGTTCAGATAGTAAGCATTCTTTAGTTTTGTGATTTTTTTCTGTGTGGATAAAAAGGCAATAATCTTTTCAGGCATATTAATCCTATGTAGGAAACTCTGAAAGGTGGACTTCTATGCAATTAGCAAAATATCCCCTGTAGACAAGAGGTGGATCTGATCGTCTATGTGATTGGGACTCTGATGGACATGTCTCTTAACAATGAGAAACACCTTTAGTGACCATGTATCTTCCTGGTTTTTATTTGTTCATTTATTCACCTGTTTGTTTCTGTTCTATGTGTGTTGTTAGTAACTAGAGAGTTGTTGAGTCGGTTTACCTACCTACATTGCTATACCTTTCAAGGAATCTAATATGATTTTGACATGTGGAAGACACCTTGTTGAAGAAGTCTTTAAGATGGCATTTTGCTTGACAGATAATAATTTTTAACATAAGTAAACAAAAAGTACACTGGAATCTTATATTCTCTATTCCTTTAAGTCAGTTGTATAATTGAAATGTTTTAAACTATTGTTAGGCAAAGCCTACTTATTAACATATCGTACTTGTTTTGCCATATTCATTTTGATCCAAGTATGGATCAAAGATGTCCTCAAAGAGTTTGTAGATTATTCTTATAAAGAATTAAGATAGGAAAGTGACACTATGAGTCAATAGTTGATATTTTCTCATGGTAGTAACAAAATACATGATCCCCCCCTCCCAACATTTGGTTTCCTCTACTCTTAATATTTAAAGAATCAGCCCTTCACTCCTCTGGACCAAGTCTCACCTCTAGGGCAGAATTTCTGTTTTTTTAAATTAATTAATATTTTTCAGCATTCACCTTTATAAGATTTTAAGTTCTAAATGTTCTCCCCTCCTACTTCCCCACCCTCCCCAAGATGGCATGCAATCTGATATTGGCTATACATGTACAATCATATTAAACATATTTTCACATTAGTCATTTTGTGAAAGAAGAATCAGAATCAAAGGGAAAAACCATGAGAAAGAAATAAAAGAAGAGAAAATAGTATGCTTTATCTGCATTCAGACTCCATAGTTCTTCCTATGGATGTATTTTCCATCTTGAGTCTTTTGGAATTGTCTTAGATCATTATATTGTTGAGAAGAGCTAATTCTATCAAAGTTAGTCATCGGCACAATATTCTTGTTACATTGTAACAATGTTCTCTTGGTTCTGCTCATTTCACTCTGCATCAGTTCATCTGTCTTTCCAAGTTTTTTTGAAGTCTGCTTGCTCATCATTTCTTATAGCACAACAGTATTCCATTATATTCATATACCACAACTTGTTCAGCCATTCCTCAATTGATGGGCATCCCTTTAATTTCCAAGTCTTTGCCACCACAAAAAAAAGCTGCTATAAATATTTTTGTACATGTGGATCCTTTTCCCATTTTTATGATCTCTTTGGGATACGGACCTAGACGTGGTATTGCTGGGTCAAAGGGCATGCACAATTTTATAGCCCTTTGGGCATAGTTGCACATTGCTTTGCAGAATGGTTGGCTCATTTCACAACTTCACTAATAATTTATTAGAGTTCCAATTTTCCCACATCTTCTCCAACATTTATTATTTTACTGTTTTGTCATGTTAGCTAATCTTTTTTTTAAAAATTTTATTAATTTATTTTGATTTAGCAATAATCATTTCCATATGTTTTCAAGTTAAAATTTTTCTCCCCCTTCCTCCCCACCACCCTCCCCAAGACAGCGCACAATCTAATATAGGCTATACATTTACATTCCTATTAAACATATTTTCACATTAGTGGTGTTATGAGTAAAAATTAAAACCCATACGAGGAAACATCAGAAAGAGGAAACAAAACTCAGTAGAAAAGAAAAAAATAGCAATTCAACTTTCATACTTCTTTCTTTGGATGTGGATAGCATTTCCATCACGAGGCCTCTGGAGTTGCTTAGAGCCTTGTGTTGCTGGGAAAGGTTAAGTTTATCAATATTAGTCATAACACAACGTGGCTGTTATTGTGTACAACATTCTCTTGATTCTGCTCATTTCACTCAGCATCAGAGCATACAAGTCTTTCCAGGTTTTTGTGAAGTCAGCCTGTTCATCATTTCTTATAGCATAGTAGTGTATTCCATTACATTCCATATACCACAACTTGCTCAGCCATTCCCCAATTGATGGGCATCCTCTCAATTTCCAATTCTTTGTCACCACAAAAAGAACTGCTATGAATATTTTTGTACATGTGGGTCCTTTTCCCATTTGTATGATCTCTTTGGGATATAGCCCTAGAAGTGCTATTACTGGGTGAAAGGGTATGCACATTTTTATAGCCTTTTGGGCATAGTTCCAAATTGTTCTCCAAAATGGTTGAATCATTTCACAACTCCACCACATGTTAGCTAATCTGATAGGTGTGATGTGGTACCTCAGACTCGTTTTGATTTTCATTTCTCTAAGCAATAGTGATTTAGAGTATTTTTTCATATGAGTGTAGCTTTAATTTCTTCATTTGAAAACTACTTGTTTGTATCCTTTGACCATTTCACAGTTGGGGAATCCAGGGCAGAATTTCTCTATGTATACTTGGCCCAATGCAATTATTATTCCCATCTTTTTTCTCCTGAAATTCCATTTCTGTTTCCTCAGCACAGTAAATGTTCTGATATAAGAGTAAATATAGTAGCTTCACTGTTCTTCACCATAAAAAGGACTTTCTATCAAATCTTCACAGATATTTTCCATTTAAAAAAATCTGTTGAGCCCTTCTCAGTTTCATCCAGAAAGTATGCAGGATTTGGATTTATTTTAACCGGGTTTGAATTATGATTCTGCTGTGTACTAGCTTTGTGATCTTGAGCAAATCACTTAACATCTTTGACCCTCAGTTTCATGTAAAATATGTAAAATTAGAGTATTGGGCTAAATGTTTTCAAATGTCCTTTGGAGTTCTAAATATATAATTCTGTAAACCTCAGAAATGATATAAATTAGTTAGTGTCTTTTCAAGCTTTCTGGTCATTTTTATATTCTTTCATCCGGTGTCTTGCATAGAACCAGACAGATGTTTTTTGAGTGATTGACCTTCTTTCATAAGATTTTTACAAGGGAGTACACATTATAAATTGTTTGTTTTGCCCCTCACTCTTCTAGTGCCTGCCTCAGCCATTATATCATGCTGTTTGGCAAGATTAAGTATTTCCTAACCGAAGTGATTTTAGATTTTCTTGTTTTCCCTTGCCTTAAGACTCTTTCTATTCTAGTCCATCTTTCACACGGTTGCCAAAGTGATTTTCTAAAAGGTAGGTCTGACCATGTCCAGCCATCCTGATTGACATATTTTCTATTGCTCCCACACAGTGCTTTATCTCTTATCTCTGTGCGTTTGTGCAGGATGCCTCCATTTCTCTCCTTACTTCTGTCTCTTGGATCTCTGAATTCTTTGCTTATGTGCTAGCTCATTTGGGCAGCTTTTCCTTGTCCCTCTAGTTAATAGAGCCTTCTCCTATAGGGTTACCTCATATTGACTCTGTATTTTCTATAAGCTGAGTTGTATATTGAATAGAGAGCCAGTCTCAGTTGTAAAGACCTGGGTTCAAATTCTGCTACTAACCTCTTGACACTGTGATCCTGAGCAAATAAATCATTTGACCTCAAAATTCTCTAAGCACTTTGTTAAAAATATAAGCTATAAAGAAATCACTGGTTTTTGACAGAGGACATTTACTCATATGGGAGTCCCTATACCAATAAAATCGCATGTCTATTCTATATTCTTCATGAGTTTATTTATGTTTATCTATGTACATGTAGTCTGTCCATTAGAATGTAAAAATTTTGATATGTTGAATTGTTTTTGTATTTTCATTTGTATCTTTACTCTTGGCCTAGCATATAGCAAGTGCTTAATAAATCCTTGCTGGTTGATGCGTTAATAGGGCAATTGATTTATACAAGGTACATTTATTTAAGAAATATTAAACATTATTATTGATGACTTTTATCTATTTCTCATGTTTCATAATCAAATAGGTTGTTTAAATTTGTTGGAATTATCAAATATTTTTATTTTTATTCTTTCTTCTACCATACTATTTATTTTGACTTTTGTTCTAAAATGTCAATGATCTAACTGGACCTAGACATCTACTTTGCAAATGGCTCGCTCCTGCAACAATAACCAGTCATTTCCTGTCCAAAAAAAAAATAGACTCATGTTTTTTAATGCATAAAGATCACTAAAGGATAATATTTCATAATATCCTTGGCCAGCCACTTGCCATGTAGTATATAGGAACTTAGCTGTTTATGAACATGAGTGTAAAGATGTTGGTAGTTGAAATCTTGGAGAGCTTTGTGCTAAAATGGAATGTGTATTGCACTCCAATCAGTGGGACTGGATAAATTCTCAGGGTTTTAGCAAAATGAGGGGAATGAACTAATTGATCTGGAAAATAGAAGATTCATTGTAGCAATATGGGTTCTTTGTGTGCATTTTAGGTGTTTTTAAATGAGGAAACTTGATCACTTGGTCACAAATAATTATGTAATTTGGTATCTGCAGTAGAATGGGATTAGAGAGAGAAAATCCATACAAAGACTAATATCCAAAATAAATTTATTAGATATTTTCTTAAAATCAGATAGAGCTGGGAGCATGTGATTGAATCCTCTAAATCCATATTCATATTAGGTTAATGGTTTGGCATCCCCCTCAAGATGACTTCTCCATTTTCCCTATTGCATAAAAAAAGTCCTGTCTCTCACTATGTAGCAGATAATTACCCTCACACCAGCTTTGGGCCTCTAAGATGATGATTGGTAGGGAACAAAGTGCTATCTGTTACCTCCACTTTCAAATCCCACTTTGAAATCTTTTAGCACAGTAATTGGTTGAGGGTAATGAAAGCATGATATTAAATATTTCCTCATTTACTTGAGTACATTGTAGAGGGTCAGAAACCCTGAGGGTCTTTCCCTGCCAGATTGATTGTGTTTTTGACTAGATAAAAGAGGACTTTTTTTTTTGCTTCATTTCTTACCTAACTTTAATTCCTGAATGGGCATTGCCTCAGACAAACTGAGACCTGGAAATGTCCTTAGCTTAAAAAGGCCAAGGAATCCCATTGCATCAGGGGCCATCTCCAGTCATCCTGATCTATTTCTTGTCACTAAACCCAGATGGCTCCAGAGGAAAGAATGAGGCAAGTGATTTTGCACAGCCCTGCCTCACTTAAATCCAATTCACTTGCAAGTCGTGACATCACTTTCCTGATGTCATGGTCCTCTTTGAGAATGTGGGACAAACAATACATACACATATATTCACATACATGTGTGTATATATATCTATATCTATATCTATCTATCATATGTATGTATGTATGTATGTATTTATAGATTATGTATCAGGCAATATCAATTTAGTCACATTCCACAGGGGAAAAGTAGCATTTGCATTTACAAAATTCTTTTTTTTTATCCTTCATTTTTAAAACATTTATTTTGAATTAACAACAATCACTTCCATAAGCTTTTGAGTTTTAAATTTTTCTCCCCCTCTCTCTCTACCTCCCTCCTCAAGACAGCACACAATCTGATATAGGCTATACACATACATTCCTATTAAACATATTTTCACATTAGTGATGTTGTGAGGAAGAATTAGAACCCATAGGAGGAACCACCAGAAAGAGGAAACAAAACACAACAGAAGAAAAAAAAGAGCAAATAGTATGGTTCGATCAGCATTCAAACTCCCTAATTCTTTCTTTGGATGTGGATAGCATTTTCCATTACGAGACCTTTGGAGATGTCTTAGATCCTTGTATTGCTGAGAAGGGTTGTCTATCAATATTAGTGGCTATTATTATGTACAACATTCTGCTGGTTCTCCTCACTTCACTCAGCATCAGACTATATATGTCTTTCCAGGTTTTTCTGAAGTGAGCCTGTTCATCATCTCTTATAGGTCAATAGTATTCTATTATATTCATATACCACTACTTGTTCAGCCATTCACCAATTGATGGGCATCCTCTCGATTTCCAATTCTTTGCCACCACAAAAAGAGCTGCTATAAATATTTTTGTACATGTGGGTCCTTTTCCCATTTGTATGACTCTCGGATAAGCCTAGAAGTGCTATTGCTGACAAAGGGTATGCCATTTTATAGCCCTTTGGGCATAGTTCCAAATTGCTCTCCAAATGGTTGGATCATTTCACAACTCCATCGCCAATGCATTAGTGTCCCAATTTTCACACATTTTCTCCAACATTTATCATTTTCCTGTTTTGTCATATTGGCCAATCTGATAGGTGTGATGTGGTGCCTTAGAGTTGTTTTGATTTGCATTTCTCTAATTGATAATGATGTTAGAGCGTTTTTCATATGAGTATAGACGGCTTTAATTTCTTCATCTGAGAACTTCCTTTGACCATTTATCAATTGGGAATGACCTGTATTCTTATAAATTTGACTTAATTCTCTCTATATTTTAGAAATATATCCCTTATCAGAGATATCAGATATCTCCCTTATCAGAGACTGGTTGTAAAAATTCTTTCCCAATTTTCTACTTCCTTCTAATCTTGTTGCATTGGCTTTGTTTTGCAAAAACTTTTCAATTTAATGTAATCAAAGTTATCCATTTTGTTTTTTGTAATGTTCTCTGTCTCCTGTTTGATCATGAACTCTTCTGTTTTCCATAAATCTGGTAGGTAAACTATTCCTTGTTCTCCCAGTTTGCTTACAGTATCAGTTTTTCTATCTAAATCATGAACCCATTTTGACTTTATTTTGGTATATGGTGTGAGATTTTGATCTATGCCTAGTGTCTGCCATACTCTTTTCCAGTTTTCCCAGCAGTTTTTTCAAAGTGGTTCTTATCCCAGAAGCTGGGTCTTTGGTTTATCAAATAATAGATTACTATAGTCATTGACTACTGTGTCTTGCATATTTAACCTATTCTACTGATCCCCCACTCATTTCTTAGCCAGTACCAAGCAGTTTTGATGATTGCTACTTTATAATACAATTTAAGATCTGGAATGGTTAGACCACCTTCCCCTACATTTCTTTTCATAAGTTCCCTTGCTATTCTGGACCTTTTGTTCTTCCAAATGAATCTTGTTATTATTTTTTCCAACTCTATAAAATAATTTTTGATAGTTTGATTGGTATGGCTCTGAATAAGTAAATTAACGTAGGTAGGATTGTCATTTTATTATATTAGCTCAGCCTACCCATGAGCAACTTATGTTTTTCCAGTTATTTAGATCTGATTTTATTTGCGTGTAAAGCGTTTTGTAATTCTGTTCATATGGTTCCTGGGTTTATTTTGGTAGGTAGACTCCTAAATATTTTATAACGTCTACAGTAACTTTAAATGGAATTTCTGTATCTCTTGCTGTTGGGCTTTGTTGGTAATATATAGAAATGCCGATAATTTATGTGGGTTTATTTTATAGCCTACAACTTTGCTAAAGTTGTTTATTATTTCAAGTAGTTTTTTACTTGATTCTCTAGGATTCTCTAAGTATATCATGATGTCATCTGCAAAGAGTGATAGCTTTGTTTCTTCTTCATCTACTCTAATGTCTTCAGTTTCTTTTCTTCTCTTACTGCTAAAGCTAACGTTTCCAGTACAATATTGAACAACAGTGGTGATAATGGACGTCCTTGTTTCACTCCCAGTCTTATGGACATGCTTCTAGCTTGTCCCCATTACGTACTTCATTGTCTATTGTGCCTTTTAGCAGGATATAGTTTCCTTCCTTATCTGTTTGGATAAGATCTATTTTTGCTTTTTCTTTGTTTGAGATGAGGATTGGTATCCCTGTTTTTTTTACTTCAGCTGAAGCATAATATATTCTGCTCCATCCTTTTGCCTTTACTCTATGTGTGTCACTCTTTTTCAAATATGTTTCCTATAAACAACATATTGTTTTTAATCCATCTTGCTGTCTACTTCCTTTTTATGGGATAGTTCATCCCATTCACATTCACAGTTATGATTACTATCTGTGTCTTTGTCTCCATGCTTTCCCTTCTGTTTATGCTTTTTTCCCCCTCCTTTCTCCTTTTCCCTCCTCACTGTTGTTTTGCTTTTGACTACCACCTCCCTCAGTCCTGCCTCCCTTCTATTAGCCCTTTCCCTTTTCTTCCCCTTAACCCTTACTGCTTCTTCCGTCCCTTCTATCCACCCTCCCTTTTCTTTCCCCTTTTTCTTCCTATTGCCTATAGGGAAAGTTAGATTTCTATACCTAACTGATTATGTTATTCCCTTCTTGAGCCAAATCTGATGAGAGTAAGGTTCTAACAGTGCTCATCTCCCTCCCTTCTGTCCCTCTGCTGTAATAGGTTTTTGTGCTTTTTCCTGTAATGCAATTTACCCTTGGTGCCTCCTCCTTTCCTTTTCTCTCAGTACATTTCCTTAGATCTAATTAATCCACTTACTTGGATCCATTTAACCCACTTGATTAGATTTTTTTTAGTCACTACATCAAAGTCAACTTATGTCTACCCCCTTTATGTATACCCCTTTAACATGGTGTAATAACAATACAGTTCTCAAGAGTTACAAGTGTCATCTTCCCTTGTAGGGATGTAAACAGTTTGCTCTTATTAACAACACGTTATAACTTTCTGTCTCGTTTACTTTTTTATGTCCTTCTTGAATCTTGTATTTGAAGATCAAATCTTCTGTTGAGCTCTGGTCTTTTTACTAGGAAAGTTTAGAAGTCCCCTATTTCATTGAATATCCATCTCCTGCCCTGAAAGATCATGCTCATTTTCTCTAGGTAGTTGATTCTTGGTTGTAATCCAAGCTTCTTCACCTTACAGAATATTATATTCCATGCTCTATGGTCTTTTAATGTAGAATCTGCAAAGTCCTGTGTAATCCTGACTGTGATTCCATGATATTTAAATTGTTTCTTTATGGCTGCTTGCAGTATTTTCTCTTTCACTTGGTAATTTTTGAATTTGGCTATCATATTCCTTGGCGTTGTCAATTTGGGATCTCTTTCAGGAGGTAATCAGTGGATTTTTTCTATGGCTATTTTATCCTCTGGTTCTAGAATCTCAGGGCAGTTTTCTTTGATAATTTCCTGAAAGATACTGTCCAGGCTCTTTTTTTCATCATGATTTTCAGATAGTCCAATAATTTTTAAATTGTCTCTCCTGGATCTGTGTTACAGGTCAGTTGTTTTACCAATGAGGTATTTTACGTTTTAATCGATTTTTTCATTTTTTTTGTTTCTATTTGACTGATTCTTGCTCTCTCATAGAGTCATTAGCTTTCATTTGCCCAATTCTAATTTTTAACAAATTGTTTTCTTCTATTAGATTTTGTACCTCCTTACTCATTTTGACCAATTGTATCTTTTAGGGACTTGTTTTCTTCAGTTTTTTTCCAGTTGGTCAATTGTATTTTTTAAGGACTCTTCTACGACTCTCATTTGACTTTTAAAATCCTTCTTGAGCTCTTCTAAGAAGGCTTTTTGGGCTTCAGACCAGTTTGTATTCCCTTTTGAGGTTCCAGATGTGGGTTTGTTGACAATGTTGTCCTCTTCAGAATTTCTGCCTGGATCTTCACTGTTCTCATAATATGAATCTGTGGTACATTTCTTTTTGCACATGGTGTTTGCTTATCTCCTGGCCTGTAAAGAGATTGAGCTCTCCTGCTAGGGAGCAGAGGGCACTGACCCAAGCTTCTTGTGTTAGGAGCTTTGAGCCTGGTCACTGGCTTTGTGTGCTGGGACCTCTGATGTTGGCAGTTGGAGGCTGTAGGGTTCTGGCAGCTTACCTGGTGTTGGGCTGGAATCAGCAACATTGGAACTCTAGGAGTAGGATTGGGTAGTCTGGCCCCTGGAGGTTGCCTGCTTTTCCTTTCCTTTCACTTTCTTTAGCTCCTTTTAGATCGATGTTGCAGGATGTTTATCTGCCTGGGGCCCTTGGAGTGATTTGCAGAGTTTTGCTGAGGCACTGTGAGGCTGTTATAGAATGCCAAGGCACCTAGTGGTTTTCTGAGTTGGTTTCCACTGGTTCCCCAGCCCTCACTGAGGCACTTGGAGGTGCAGGTGTTGGTGTTTGCCTCCTTCACCACCTGGGTTTCAGGATCTCCTCCTGGTATGCTAAAGTGGGGCTTTCCGCTAGCTTGCCGGGATGCCTACCGTTCCGTACTGCTCCCCTTCCCCCAGGGCAAGAAGGGCCTTTCCCGTTAATCCCTGAAGCTCCTCGACTACTGGACTGCTGCACCCCATCTTTCTTCTGGTTCAGCTGTTCCAGGGCTTTTCCTGGGATGATATTTTCTGGGCTTTCAGAGGAGGGTAAGAGCAACTTACTTCTTACTCTGCCATCTTGGCTCTGGGAAGTGGAAGCTACAAAATTCTAAGAAGTAAGTATCTTTATACATCATATGAAAGGGTTTTAAAGCCACAAAACAGGTAATACAAAATAAGTCATAGTAGGTCGGTACAGCATCCTCTACAACAACTTGTAAGGCCTTTTTCTCACTCAAGGTCATGATCAGGTTCATAAATGTTTAGTCAATAGAGCATAGAGAAATACAGTGACTTTTTTACCCTACTTTTTTTCCCCTTTGCCAGTTTTTTTACCTCTTGCTTAGTGATTGATAATCTGATTCCCAGGACCGTTGCTGTGATGAAGGGTAAAGTCTGTGACAATCTATTGACCAGTGGCTCTATTTAGATTCCCTGTGATACTGAGTAATAAGCTGACTATGTCAAAGTTCCCTTCCCTGTCCACTCTCCCCTTTCATAGCCTCCATATGAGTCTCATATTTCCTATGTGTTTATGTATCACTATACTACCTGATCATAGCAGAGGCAGGAGTGTGACAGTATATAGAGCACCCAGTTTTAGCTCAGTTGTAGCCTCAGATACTTGTTAGTGAGTGACCCTGGATAAGTCATTTTGTCCACCTTAGTTTCTTCATCTGTAAAATGGGGATACTAATAGCTCATTCTCCTCTGGGCTGCTTGGAGGATAGAATGAGATAACAATGGAAAGTGATTTGTAAACCTTAAAGAGCTATGTAAATACTAGCTGCTATGATGATGGTGATGATGATGATGATGATGATGGTGCTGCCTTACAGAATGATGTATAGTTCAAAAAAATCCGTCTTTCATAGTGGAACTATGCCTTCCCTTTGGAATTTGCTTTGATATATTTTGTTTTAGATTCAATATTGTTTCCTCCTAAAGGAATGTAAACTCCTTATTGGCAGGGATTATAACTTTTTGCCTCTGTATACCCAATGCCAAGGACAGTGTCTGGCAAATAATACTTACTTAATAAATGCTTATTGAATTGAATTGAAATGAAATGAATTTAAGTGAAGTGAAAGGCCTAAGGAGGCACATAGGATGATTTGCCCATACACCACAGGATGCCAGGTTGTGCTTTCCTAGCTTTTTCATTTTCCTAAATACTCCCTTGTTGTTACTACTTACTGCTTTTATGTCTGCCTGTATCAGTCTCACTCCCTCTCCCTTCCTAGTTCAGTGCATCTACTCTGTGATGCACTTAGAAAGAAACTTGATTAACAAAGCTTTGTTTGAATTATGTATAAATTTGCTGATGATTTGAACATTACTCCTGTGAGCCAAACACATGAATTTTTCTGCACATCTTTTGTAACAGCTATTTTTCTTTTGTTCATAAACTTTCCCCCCTATACTTTCTTATACTCAGCTGCATTTGGCAAAGATGAAAAATGGTTAAGAAATAAATTGTTCACTATATGCTGCACTAAGAGTTTTTGGACATCCCATATAAATCTGACAGAAATATTTCACTTTAATCATTTGTCTGTCAACAGCTGCTTTCAACAAATACTATATGATTGAATAATGTATCAATAATTCAAAGATCTGTAGTTTATTTCTATTGTCTCTCCTCCAAATTTGAACTTCCAAACCCTTGAGATCTTAGTAAACAGGGGATTCTACAAGTTGCTATACCTCAAAACTTTATTCATGTAGCTGTCATCCTTTAGCTGGACTAATTCTCAGAACACTTAGCCTGGATTCAAAAGAACCTTAGGTGATCTCCATTCAACAAAGAGCAATTAGACAAGGTATTCATGAGTGGAGAAAAATAAGCAATACTTTTTCGTGAAATGCTCAGCACCCATGTTTCTCCCTGCAATATTCTGATTTTAGAATATGTACTATTACAACAATATAGAACTGTGAAATAAATAATAAAAATGTTAATTACAAGTCATAATTGCAGATTTAAAGAAATGATCAGACTACCTACTGATGGTGTTTTCAAAAATATTATGTCTCTTAAGTCTTTATTTGGCAGCCTTTGCTCTATGACGGTATAGAAAAAAAGCATCCATTTGCTTTCCATATAACTTCTGTTGATTTTGACATTATTTCTTCTAGAGGCACGAAAGCTTCAATATGCACTACAAAGAATACCAATCTGCTTTTCTGTCTTTAACATATTAAAAAAAGGATTTAATGTCTGTATTTTAAAAATCTAAATTATGTTGTGGGGAGGGACAATCTGTCAGTGCTATGCATGGCAGGTGAATTTTGTCCTAGAATCTTATGTAATTACTAACTCCATTTTAATAATTGGAATTTATAAATGGGTGACACCCACTTCAATTGCCCTTCCCAAAGAGAGTATGGATACATATACTGTAGTTTTAAGAGGAAATAGAACTTTGGAAGAGAGAGAGTTTTAATATATCCCCTTCCTTACATCCTTTTTTGTTGTTCAGTAATGTCTGATACCATTTAGAGTTTTCTTGGCAAAGATATTGGAGTGGTTTGTCATTTCCTTCTTCAGATCATTTTATGGATGAGGAAACTGAGACAAACAAGATTAAGTAACTTGCCTGGGGTCACACAACCAGTAAGTGTCTGAAGCTGGATTTGAACTCAAATCTTTCTGACTCCAGGCCTAGTGTTCTGTCCACTTCACCACCTAGCTGCCTTTCCTTACATCCTACTTCCTCCTAAAAGTATAGGTTGGCTACTAAGTGATTGTTAGGGCACAGCAAATAAGCCAGGGACAAAGAAAAGTGACAGTTAAATGGTAACAGATTCAATTGTCTCTCTGGCCAGGGCTATTGAAACTGGTGCTCCAAATACAAATAGATTTTATTCTGAGATCAGGGGCTTTACATTTTTTTGGGAGATAAGTTCTGGTGCTAGAAAGGCTCAAAGTCTTTTCCAAGTGGGAGACATTTTGCAAGCCAGAAGGTATATGAAATATAAAATTTATGAATCTCTGTCTAGTAATCAGCAAGCCTTTGTTAAAAATCCTTACCTAAGAAGTTTTATATTGCAAAAATAGTAGATGATTATATGCCCTGTGCAAGTCCACATTCTGTAATTGGATCCTCTCTAAAGCAGAATAAGCTGATTGTAAACAGGAAACAACTTTGTGGAGCTAATTTTGTTGTTTATGGTTCTTACCACCCTTTCATGCAGTTTTGCTTTTCATTTTCTCACTTTTACCAATCTGCCTTCTCCTCCCCTATTTTTTTTTTTTTTGCACTGGATTGTTAATTGATCTGCATGGGGAATTCCTAGTATGACATTTTCTTCTGGAAGTAACTCACAGCCTTAGACACTTTTCTGGGTACCATGAGCTATTAATCTGCGTGCCTGTAGTTGTTGTTCAGTCATTTCAGTTGTGTCTGACTGTATGTGACCCCATTTGGGGTTTTCTTGGCAAAAATCCTGGAGTGGTTCGCCATTCCTTCTCCAGCTCATTTTACAGATGAAGAAACAGAGGCAAACAGGATTAAGTGACTTGCCCAGGGTCACACAGCCAGTAAGTATCTGAGGCCAGATTTGAACTCAGAAAGATGAATCTTCCTGACTTTAGGTTCAGTGCTCTATCTACTGTATCACCTATCTTCCCTTGCCTGTGGTTACAAAGCCAGGACAAACCAGAGGCAGACCTTGGAGCTAGGTATTTGTATCTTGAAGGCTTTTTCCACTATGCATACTACTCTGCCTCTTTTTATACTCCCTCAAAATTATTTAACCAAAAAAGAAAGGGTTGATTGCTGTAGTGTTTTTGCTCCTTCTCACTATAGCTTTCTTTCTCAAAACACAGTCTCTTATGCTGTAAAGGAGGAAGAATCTGGACATGAGTTATTCTGGATCTATATTTCATGTTGCTTACCTCACTTGCAGATATATTGGGAGGATTGATGACTATTTAAAGTGCCTTACTATTGTACTTTCCATTAGAGAGAATGGTTTATACACATTACAAAAATCACCCAGTGGGAATTAGATTATACATACTCTCATACTCACCCAAACTTCCAGTTCGGTAAATTATAATGCAGTACATATTATAGAAATTTCATACTATAATACTCTTAGCAGCCAAAGAGAAATTGTAGAAATATTATGTGATTTTAAGAGGCAAAATAAATTATAGTTTACTATTATCATGTGTATTAGGCAAATAACATTTTTAAAAGACTAAGATGCTCACATTAAGATTTTATGGTCAGTCACCCCTATGGAAAAAAATACATTTCTTAAAAAGCCTCTATGCTGCTAATTTCCCCAGATATTTCTATCTTTCCATTATGAGAAAGCATTTAAGTAGATCATAAAAACCTATAATAATAATCAGATGCTGTGCCTTTTGGCCTGAGAATTGCCATCTTGTGACTATTAAAAAAAATTAGGATCTCATACATAAGGAAGCAAATGCCTTAGCAAACTTCATTGTCACTTAGATATACTTGCCTATAGGTACTTGACCAAACACAACTTTAAGTGTGTCTTACATTAAAATGTACTTCTTGAGACTGATCATTTTCTCTCCCAAGGGGGAAAAAAGATCCCTGTGGTAGTGTAAAATCAGGTTGTGATAAAACATTGCCATTTTGTAGATCATAAAGCACCAAAGTGCAGTGACATTTTTAGTGAAGACTTCACCATATTGTCCTATTTCATATTCAGGGTAAAGATTAACTTGTTATGGGTACAAATATAGTTAAATGCTTTAGGGGGTCCTGAGGGCATGGTCCATTTTGAAATCCCCATCTAGGCCACAGTTCATGTTTTATCAAGGAAATTTGAATGTGGAAAAGGAAATATTTATCAATTGCTAGGTGGTAAAGCTGCTAAATTCAGTTATTATGCCTATGGCATAGTTGTGCTAGTATACATATAGGCTAGCATTTTATGAGGATGTTAATTTATCTTATAGGCAATGTAAAGACTCAAAGCAGTAGAATATTATTGCCTCCCTTGGTGACAAGTAAATTTTGCACAGATTTAGAAATAGTTTTCATTAGGATTCTAGCTATGTCACTTACTATCTTGTGACTTTAGGCAAGTCACTTAACTTCTCATATATATATATATATATATATATATATATATGTATGTATACACATATATGTAGATATTTTCTCATCTATAAACTGGCATTGGACTCTATGTCTGCCAAGGATCCTTCCTGCTTTAAATTAGAACCTTGAACCATGCAATTTTTCATTATACCTTTACATAGCATTGTTCAATTGCAAAATGCTTTTCTATACTATCTGGTAGAAGGTCTTCACAATAAATTAGTATTCATAATTTATAGATCAGTCAATTAACAAACGTATATGAAATGCCTCATCTGTGTGAGGCACTATACTAAGCACCTACTTTTTGTTGTTATTGTTTAGCTGTTTTCAGTCAGATCTGATTCTTAGTGACCCTTTTGGGTTTTCTTGGCAAAGATACTGGGGAGGTTTGTCATTACCTTCTCCAGATCATTTTACAGATGAAGTAACTGAGGCACACAGAGTTAAGTGATTTGCCCAGGATCACACAACTAGTAAGTGTCTGAGGCCAGATCTGAACTCAGATCTTCCTGACTCCAGGCCTGGCACTCTATCCACTGGGCAACCTAGCTACCCTAATACAACAAGCACTATACTGACCACTAATCTCCCCTCTTTTTAATTTCCCTATCACTGAAGAGGGCATTACCATCTTGCTGGTCATCCATGATAGAGATAGGTGGCATTCTCCACTCCTTATTTTTTGTCACTACTGCCTCTACTCCCAATCCACTTTGTTCCTGCATCCTATCAATTCTACATTCATGACATTCCTCCTATATCGCCCCTCTTCTTTGGTCACTGCCACTAGCCCCCATATAGGCACTCATCACTTCAATCCTGGACTATTGCTATAGTCTTCTGCTATATCTTTACTTTCTCAAGTATCTTCCCACTTCAGTATCCCATGGTGACCTTTCAAAGTGATCACTTTAAAGCATTTGTCTGTCCATGTCATCTCCATTAAGTAAAATCCACTGGCTCTTTATTAACCTACAGTATGAAATATAAAATCCTCTTTTTTTTTTTCTTTTTAAGGCTCTTTATAACCTGGGCCTAGAGTCAGAAGACATGAGTACAAATCCTGCCTCAGACACTTAATTGTGTATGACCTTGGACAAGTCACTTAACCTCTACCTTGGTAATGGAGACAATAGTAGCCTCTGCCTCTCAGGATTATTGTGAGGATAAAATGAGATCATATTTGTCAAGCACTTTGAAACCCTTAAAATACAATATAAGTGCTATTGTTATTGTTGTTATGCGTCTATGTGTATGCATGTGAGTACACCAATATCTTTCTTGACATACTTTTTAAAAATTTAATTACTTTTTAATTTTGATGAACTTTGGTAGTGTAAGAAAGATAAAGAAAATGAATCAGAGAAAAGTTCCTAAGGTATAATACTCTAATCAAAATCTATGCCAGAATTAAGCAAGAAGAAAAAGAAATTGTTCTTCCCCTTCATGACAGTTTGATGATGACATTATTAATACCTAAGCAGATGATTTGGAAATGTGAGGTAAGTTCATGGAAATTGATATTTAAATAATATGAAACAGTTGAAATCTGCCTAATAGCCTCCCCAGCTAGAACCCTAGGAAGCTGATGAAAGGACCCTGATATATAATGATTTTTCATACAGTTTTGTTTGAGAACCTTATAATAAGATGTGAAAAGGCATATTCATTCTTTCTTCCTAATCAAGGGAAAGACATTTATATCTAAATGAATTAAGTTCATATATTACAAATTAGGGAAAATATCCATCACCCTTAACCTATTTGTTTGACTTCTATGCCATAATAAGGGAGAGAAAAATATGTAGGTTTTTAAAAATCCTTCATTTATTTTTAAAGTAAAACAGTGTTTGTTCTTTTATGATGTGATAGTTATTGTTTTGTAGAGGGACTTTTATTTTAAGTGTAAGAAATAGATTTATTACATAGATTTTCAAAAGCTTGCCCTTAAATAAAGAGGCAGTGGGGTTGTTGATAAAATGATGGACTTTGAGCTAGAAAAATCTGGGTTCGATTCCATTTTATATATTTATTCCCTGTATGTGTGTTTGATCCTAGACACATTGCTTAACATCTCTCAGGCCCAGTTTCCTCATGAATAAAATGAGGATAATAGCAATGTTTTCTCCAGGCTGTGTGTGTGTATGTGTGCGCGCGTGCATGCGTGCGTGTGCATACGTACATATGCATATATAAAGGACATTGCAAACTTTAAAGATTTATAGAAATGTTAGCTTAAGCTAGCATTTAAGCTAACATTTCTGTTTTGTTCTACCAATTATTAACTTAGGAGACTTGGTGCATCTGATTTTCTGGAATATTAGACAATATGGATAAAAGAACCTAAATAAATTTCTGAAATTAAATTAGGCATTTTGAATGTGTATGCAATTGAATGAAATGCTTATTTAGTCAAAGATTATTATGAGTGTATTATAGAATAAAAATATAACAGTAAAAAATTTTAAAAATGACAATTTATAATATCTTCAATATAGCACTTTATGCTTTTTGTATATTTTGTCTCATTTGATCCTCTCGACTACCTTATGAGATAGGTGTTATTATTATTATTATTGTATAGATAAGGAAACCATGTCACAAAATGTAAGTAACCTGTTGAGAGTCACACAGCTACTAAATGTTGGGGGCCTGATTTGAATTCAGGTCTTCCTGATTCTCAGTCCAGAGGCCTATCTGCTATGCCACTTATTAACCTCTAGAAAATTGAAAATGTTCATTTTTTTTTCCTTTTATTACTCTGGTCCTTAAATTTTTAATTATTCTGAACAATCTACTTAATTAAAGTGCACATGTAGAATGTATGGATATGTTATTGTATATGAATATAGAGACATTACAATGTTAGTGAAGTGCATGAAGGAATTATTTTTTAGATTGCTAATTTGCAATTGGAAAAAGCATTATAGGGTATCCAATTTTCTTATTTATGTAGGAGGGAAGGAAACAAGCATTTATTAAGTGTCTAATGTATACTGGACATTATGCTAAATACTTTGCAAATATTCTCTTATTTGTTCTAATAACAACCCGGGAAGTAGGTGCTATTATTATGCTTCCCCCCTTTTTTACAATTAAGGAAACTGAGGCAAACAAGTTAAGTGGTTTGCTCAGGGTCACACATCTAATAAATGTGTGAGGCTACATTAGAACATGTCTTTCTGATTGTAAGCACAGTGCTCTAGCTAATGTTCCGCCTAGCTGCTTCTTTTTGGATAAGAAAACTGAGGTCCAAGCAGGTAAGGTGGCTTGCCTCAGATCACATAGGTATTAAGTAACAAAGTCAGGGCTTAAATTCATATCCCTCTGTTTCCAAATTCATTGCTCTTGTCCCTTCACCAAATGCTTGGCAGTGTGTAAGAAATGGCATCTTTTACAGTCTCTTTCCCATGGGGAGAAGAGAAACCATTTGGAAGGGTACATAAATGAGATTCTTAAAACATATCTTAGTCACCAGTAGGTATTCTCTCTGGTTTCAGATTTAAAGCCATCAGTGCAGTTTTTGTAAGTCTATCTTTCTGTCTACCTCTTTATCTATCTTTTTGCTTCACTGTCTACCTGTCAATCATGTTTTTCTATAGTACCTATCACCATGCTGGGAGACTTGCAGAATGATAGCTACAGCCCACCTCAAGGGCTTAAAATACTTCATTTTTATAGCACTTTTGAGGTGCTTTCAGTGCTTTATAAACATTATCTCATTAACTTTCACAGTATCCTGTGAGGTAGATAGGTGGAAATTATTACTTATTTTATGGATGGATAAAGTGAGGGTCTAAGTCACCAAATAGAGTACTGTGAAAATAAAAGAGAAAAAACTGGATGAGATGTCATTTTATAAAAAGACAAATAAAATAGCATTGAATTTCCATGGGAATCTTTCTTTTTCTCAGATGTTTCTGGGAATAAGTTTCCAGGGATTTGGAAGAGAACTATTGAGTTAATTTGAACTGGCACCTCACTTTTGAAGCTAATTCTTATAGCTACAAACTCTAGGTTTCTGACATGACCAAATTTCTTCAAAGATCTCCTAAGTTACTGTAGAATTTTCAACAAAATTCAACAGAATTCAAAATAATGAATAAATCAAAATATGAATTGAAAATAATACCATGTAGCATTTGGAAGAGAGGAAGAGAACATAAAAAACCTCTGTGTGTGTGTGTGTGTATGTGTGTGTGAGATCACCAAGGCAAATGGTATAAAAGGGAGAAAGAAGAGGGTCCCAGTATCCCTGTGGGATACCTACAGTTAGAGGGTGTAATCTGGATGAGGATCCAGTAAAGGAGACTAAGGAGTTGTTAGATAGCAGGAGGAGAACCAGGAGAAAGTGGTGTCCTGAAAACCTAGATAGAATAGAGTAGCAAGAAGATATTCAACAGTGGACAGAGAAATTAAGGGGAATGAGTATTAAAAAAAGACAATTGGATTTGGCGATTGGCTGGCTGGTTGTTGGTTGTCCTTCACTCTCAAAGAGGACCAAAATGACATCACTATGTTGATGTCAAGTTATAGTGTGTCTGACTATGGCCAGTTAGACCAATATGAGCTCAGAAGTCTCTTACTACAGTTCAGCCACAAATAATCCATATGAACATTTGGAATAGAGATCTCTCTGAATTTGCACATCCAATGTTTCCTTTCATCTACTGCAATTCTACTTTGCTCATAGAGTACAGCACCTTCTTTGATGTGAGTGAACCGTACTGGGAGGTACTATGCCAGTGTCGCCCATGTCTTACAATCAGAATTCTTCAGAGAGACCTTGAGAGTACCCTTGTATCACTTCTTCTGACCTTCGTGTGACATTTGCATTATGTGAATTCTCTCAAAAATAGTCTTTTAGGCAAAGGTCATGTTTGACATTTGAATAGCATGGCCAGCCTATCAGAGCTGCACTCTCTGCAATACAGTTTGAATATTTGGTAGTTCAGCTTGAGAAAGAATAGTGTTTGGTACCTTATCTTGCCAGGTGATCTTCAGAATCTTCCTAACACAGTTCAGATGGAAGTGATTCAGTTTCTTGCCATTTCACTGATATACTGTCTAGGTTTCACAGGCATACGACGAATTTAGTACAATGGCTCTGTAGACCTTCAGTTTGGTAGGCAGTCAAATACCTCCTCTCTCCCACGTTTTCCTTTAGAGCCTCCAAAACACCGAGCTATCTCTGGCAATGTGTGTGTCAACCTCATCATCTGTGTGTACATCTCCAGAAAGCATACTGATAAGGTAGATCACTGATAACATTATTCTGAGGACATAGGTATCACTTCATTGCCTGAGGTCTCTTATAGCAGAAGAGGTCCATTATAACCAGTTCTCTGACTAATTATTACTGACTTTTACTTGAAGACATTTAGTGATGAAGACCTTATCAGTTCCCAAGCCAATCCATTCCACTTATGAACAGTTCAAATTACTAGAACATTTTATTCTTACATCACATCAAAATCAGTTTAGCTATGAATTTCGCCTATCACTTCTAGTTCTAAGAAGAACAAGTTTAATTCAGTTAATATGTGAAAACCCTTCACCTTTTCCATTAGCTAATTTTACTTATAGCCTTACCCTGACCAAGGATCTCTCTCCCAGGCAGAGGAAACAAAATAAAATTTGATTTTTTTTTCTGTCTTCTTTCCATCATTTATTATCATTATAGAATATAGGTTTCTTGAAGGCAGAGATTGTGTCCCCAGTGCCTGGCAAAGTGATGGGCAGGCACACAGTAGTCACTTAATAAATCTATCTCATCCCAACAGCAGTGCCATGCCTCTTTGGAATAAACAAGCTGTAGACATCATCAAGGCTTCAGATAGGGTGAAATTTGACAGGAGTAGGTTATAGTCATTGCCATTATTTTTCTTTATATCATCTTGAGTTTTGAGTTTTGACTTACTGGCTATAACTCATCCCTCACTCATACCCTACTACCACCACTACCACATAGTATTAGCCCTTTATTTGCTTTTGTAGCTTATGCTTGTTATGTCGTTTAAGAAATATGTTTTTGTTAGAATTCAGGTCTTCCTGACTACAGGCCTGGCTCTCTATCCACTGCACCACCTAATACAGTAAGAGGATCTAGGGTCAAATTTCACCTGATATTTAATACCTGAATTACATAAAGCAGACTTTTTAATAGTCTTGGACCTCAGCTTCATCATTTGGGAAATGAAGAGGTTGGACTAGATGACCTTCAAGGTATTGTCCACTTCTAGACTGTATATCTTTGGTAGAAGTGAAGTAAAAGGATTGCTAGGCTTTTTCGTGATTTCCATTTGAGGGTATCTAGATCTGAAGGGAGCAACAGCAGAGCATCTACTGCTGTGTTTCTTCTAAATCTATTTAATGCAAGTTGAACCAGGAACTGTCAAATCCTCATAATATTCCTGATTGCTTCATTTTATGTATGTATTTCTGATTTAGCTGACAGATACAAATACAGAGAACAGCCGCTTTGGAGCAGATGCTAAACACTGCAGGTTATTCTTGTCACTTCTACTTTTTTTCCCCCACCAGATTTTTCTTTCTCAGAAATAGAAAGTGTCCTAGTGCTTTAGGTTTTTTCTTCTTCTAATATTGCTCGCTTTGGATCAAGTTACTCAACCAATCAGGTATTTATTTAGTATCTATACTGGGTATAGCCCAAGGCTAGGATCACTGTGATGACTTTATATTCATCTGAAAATTATAGGTTAAAAAATTAGCCAAAAACATAAACCTGATTTAGGCACCAAATAGCATAGAAAAGTATGGGGAAAAATATAAAGGGTGTCAGGAATGGGATATTGCTTTTTTGTTTTAAAGACAATGAAAATTATGATAACTCTAAATCTGTTATAACTGTATTTTCCATTGCACAAAGAAAAATATCAAGGTGAATTAATTAGGGAAACCACAGCAAATATGTGCCCTTTTGTATGAATTGAAAGTAAAATCCATTAGGAAAACAATAAAAAATACAGACATGCATATATATATATATACACACACATATATTTACATACCATATAGAAAGCATGTATGTACATATCACATATATGCTTGTGCATGTATATGTGTATGTGTCACAAGTTATCACATGTTTAATTCTAAGGTATCATTGCTGACTACAGCCTTTAAAAATGGTTAAGTGATGAGTACAGAATCAGCTACTAGGATACAATTATTTAGTGAATATTACATCTACAGCAAAATAATAACTATAAGGTCTCTATGAGGATAAAATAGAAACAAAAGCTATAGTAATTATGAAATAATCAGAAGATCTCCAGGCACTATACAGTGGAGGATGCTCCTAATGTGTAAAAGATAGATTATATTTCTCTGAAATCTTTTAGATGTAGGGACCAAAATAAAAATATTAATAGTCAGAAGATCAAAAATAATATGTATAGCCTGGGTTTAAAAAACTATGAGCTTCTTAATCATAAATGCTTACAACCATGATAATTACTGTCAACCATCTCAGAATATAGTTCTCATATATTTTCAGATGGGATCAGGGAATCCTGTTGCTTAAGAGATTGACAGATATGTCAGTTGTGACGTAAAAGGAGAAAGTGCTTTCACTTTACTAGCATTACCCAGTGTCTACACTCTTCACATGGACTGCATAAACAGAATCTCAGTTATTTCAAAAATATGAACTGTCCAGTGTTTTTGTCTGAGTAAGAAGCTTCCAAAGAGAAATAAATGTACTATCCTAATGATTTCTTTAATATAAAGTATGTGGGATGCATTTGTGAAAAGATTAATTTAAACATTAATATAAACAATATCTGACATCATCCTCTTTAATAAAATTTGGGGAAATTTGAAGCAGTACCAAATAATGTATTTTCATCAGAATTAAATATTTTCTTTTAAGTGGAAAGTTATAGAATACACAGAAACCTGAGAAGATTGATAGCTTGTCAGTTACCATTACATGCATTCTCATTCCTTGTGTTGAATTCCGAAGGATGATTTTTCGTTGGTTGGAGCAAGAGATTTCCTGGAGCTCTGGCCTTGTGTTCACCACTTGAGCTACCTGTAAACTTGTGGATTGATTTTAATTTGAACTTGGTAGGTTTTATAACCCTCTCTGGTATTAAACTTGCAGTGTTTGAGACATTTTCCTTGAGCTCTGCATTTGGACACTGACCTCTTTGTAGAGGTTTTCCACTGGACACTAGTTTGGCTGTCGATCACAGTTTTGTTGGTAATGACCTACATGGGATGTCAAAACCCTTGCTATTCTTTCTTATTCTAAGAAGAATTGGTACCATAGTTGCTCATGAGATTGATATATCTTTTAAACACTTCTCTCACTGAGAGTGGTAGAGTGAATCAATATTGATTATGACACTTACAAAGAATGGCAAAGACGATGACTAACAATGCATTTTTAATTAATATTGTGTTGATACTTTATTTTTACATCATAGGGATTTCTAGACATACGTTCACACCAAGTAAGACTTCTTTGTTACAAAGTAAAAGAGTTAAGCAAAACTAGTCAACTGCATGACTACCTCTAGCAGCATATGCAATGTCCTGTATTATGCCTTCCTTCCTTCTTCTCCTCCCTAATTCAAGAAAAAAAGGAAGGTTCATATGCTCATCTGTTATCAGGGGCCATGATGGATCATTATAGTTACTTAGTGTTTGGCTTCATTTTAGTGTCTTTAAAAATATTATTGTAAACATTCATTCTGCTTTCTTCTCTTTGCATCAGTTTATAGAACTATTCCCATAGTTCTCTGAATTTTTCATATTTGTGATTTCTTGGAGCACAATAGCATTCCATTTTGTTAATATAACACAATTTATTCAATCATCCCCCACCAGTAGTCACACAATTTCTTTCTCCTCTTTTTCTTTCTCTTTCTCTCTTGTTTCTTTTTTCTTCCTTTCCTTTTTTCTCTTCTTTCTTTGTATCTCTTTTGTTTTCTCTCATACTTATTCTTTCTCATGCCTTCTTTTTTTTCCTTTCTTTTCCTCTCTTTTTCTTCCTTCCTTCTTTTCCAAAAAATGCTGCCTTGAATACTCAAATTCATTTGTGCTTTTCACTGATGTTGATATCCCTTCTAACAGTGCAAATCACAACTCCTTCACATTTGAGTATTCTGTTTGAATTTTGTCCAAATCCTCTAACATATTTACCCTTGGAGATGCTTCTGGCATATTAAGGATTCCCTTGCTTTTTCCTTGATTTCATGGAGATGACAGTTGAACATATGGACTGTCCACTTTAATCCTTTGCTCTCACACAATCATAAGTCTTTTCCTTTCACAAACACATATTTGTTTTTCTGGTGATATCCTTTACTCAGGTTCTTTCAAGATCCTTGTTTATTAAACATTGAATTGTCTTCATCTTGTCTCTCTCTATTGCCCTCTACTTATGTTGCTCATTTTAATTCTTCAGACACTATCATGTCCCACAAAATAACAATAACACTATCAATAGAATATTGATATAAAAGATGGGCATTTATTTCTAATGAAGACTTGACATTTTTAGAAGGAAATTCTTTCTCTTTTTAAATCTGGCCTCAATAATTTGAAGGTTGGTAATGTTTGTCTAAGTTATAGATGTATACTGATGAATGAGATCTATAGTTTATCTATGGGGCACAGTGGATAGAGGCTGGTCCTGGAGGCAGGAGGGTCTGAATTTGAATCCAGCCTCAGATACTTTCTAGCTATATGACCCTGGGAAAGTCACTTCTGTTTGCCTCAGTTTCTTTCTTCAGTTGCAAAGTATGGATACTAATAGTACCTACTTCCCCTGCTTGTTGTGAGGATGAAATGAAAGCATGTTTGTTGGGGGGGGGAACCTCTTAGCACAGTACCTGACACATAGTAGGCACTATATAAATGCATATCCCCTTTCTCCTTATGTAACTACGTGACATAAACCAAATAATAGAAACTATTCATATGCTTTTTCCTATGTGAATCAATGGCCAGACTCTTGGGAAATAATAAGCATTTCTTCTAGGAGGCTCTGCAGTGTCCCAAAGGCATGTTTCAAGCAGCACATTGTTATTTCCATGTAGAAATATCTGGAAGATTTCACTCTCAACAGGGAATCACCCTTCAATTTAGACTCCATGCTGGACCTCATCTATGAAAATGGCTAATACCTCTGGTGAACTACATGTCCTTATTATATTTTTTGTGTGATGTTTATCACTTTGAAGGTCAAAGAACAAAGATCTCTCATATCTCTGAATGAATCTATTGACATATAGATAGGAAATGTTTTGTTGGAAGAACGCCTTAGTGGCTTACTATACTTAATTAACTACTTTTGTATCAACATGGCACAGTGGCATCTTGTATTCCCTGTACCTTTTGATCAATTTTGTAATGGTAAAAATGTATTCTACTGCAAACTGATGCTTGCAAAGGTCTGCCTGTTCCAACTAATAATGAAACATGTGCTTGATGTGTGTATGTAATTGTCATGAACTTCTATATAGACAGGTATGTAGGCCTATCAATCAGGATTTATGAATGTTCTCTCAGTTACCTTATTTAGATACTCATAAAGTCTGAGATTTTCCCTATGCTACTGGTATCTGCCTCTATAAACAGGTAGTATATAAGGAAGAATTTCTTCTGTCTTTTGCTTCCTTAGGGTGTGGTTGGATAACTGGATCAAATAGGGATGTTTAGTTCAGTGATTTTTTTTTCCCCTTGTATAACTAATAGATTTCTAAAAAGGTTGCATTAATTTGTGGTTCTGCCAATAATGTATTAGTGTGCCTGTCTTCCCAGACTCCTTCCAACTTTACTTACATGTTTTGTCATCTTTATTAATTTGTTGTGTGCAAGAGCTATTTCAATTTGCATTGGTTTTATTGTTAATAACTTGAAGCAAGCCTTCCTATGTAAGATAACAGTATATAATTCTTTTAGGAATTATTTGATGTAATTCTCTGATAATTTATACATTGAGGTATGACTCTAGGGCTTATTATTCTTTTAGTTGTCTTGAATTTATCATTGTATTATTTCCCTTTGTGTCTTGGACATCAGACTATTATCAGAGATATTTGATTTTTTTAAATCTATGATAACATTGTATTTTTATGTACTTACTTCTTTCCCAATTTTCCTGAAAATGTTGTCTGGGAAATATATCTGGGAATATGCCACCAGTATGGGGCACTACCTATACTCTACTCAGTTTGTGAAACAATTCGTGAAAAGTTGCCATGAAGAATATGAATGAATTCTATAAAGATTTATTAAATACATACCATGTGCAAGGAATTTTGCTTGGTGATGTGATACTAATGTGAGAAAAAAAATAATGTCCTTATGGTAAAATTTCCACTCAAATAGGGTAAGTCGTATAGTACAGTTGCTCAAGTAAACATGTTACAAATTATAATGTCATAAGGGTAAAGAAGGCTTCTAGACACAAAATTATAGGAAATTCCAAGACATAAAGATCATTATCATTTGAGGGTGACAAGGTAAGTTTTCATGAAAGAGGTGGTGCCTGAGATGAGCTTTGAAAAGGGATATCAATCAGCTGAAATGTGGAAGGGGTATACTCCAGATTGAGTATGATACTTGCCAATATCTAGAGGCAACCAAAAAGAGGTCAAAAGTAGGGAATAGTGGGACAGCAAGGTGGTAAAGTGAATAGAGTGCCAGGCCTAGAGTCAGGAAGACTTATCTTCCTGAGTCCAGATCTGGCCTCAAACACTTACCCCGGGCAAGTCACTTAACCTTAATTGCCTTGAAAAATAGGGAATATTCATTACTCAACAAACATTTATTAAGATTTGCAATATGCCAGGTACTGTGCTATGTTCTGGGGATAAAAAGGAAGGCAAACACATGAAGCTTGTCTTCAAAGGACTTAAATTCTAATGAGGGAGAAGGCATAAATAGAAGACATATGCAGATATATGTAAGGTTCTCTTTGTGTGTAGTGACTATGTATATAGAATTCATAAAATGTCAAAGTAAGTGATAGAATTCATAAAGTGGGGAAGTAAGAGATAAGTGATAAGGGCCTGAATACATGTTCAATAATGCCGTCGTAAGAAATTTAAATTTTATCCTTTAGGGAATGGAGAGCCACTTTTTAAAAACAATATTGTATTTACTTATGTGTTTATACATTTGTTTATTAGCAAAGGGCTATTTATTGGCAAATTTATTTTTTAGCAAAATGTATATGCACAGATGTGGGTACATATATATTCTATTAAATGCAATACTTTTGGGATAATAGCTTGAGGGAATAGAAAGTCAAGTAATGGATTAGACTTCTATGCTTGATTGTGGATAGGAAATCTAGGACAAATGGGTTGAGAGAAAAGTTGCATAAAAATATGTAAAAGTTGCCTAAATAAGCTTTCTAAAAACAATTAACATACCTTGAAAGGTAGTAAAGACCTCTTAATGGAGAGTGACTGGTCCCTTTTAGCTTTGTGTTAGTAATAAAAGGCTTCACGCTCAAGTTAGGGTTTCAAATAAATGACATCTCATATCCCTTCCCAATATTGTATTTGGTTACTGCATGATCCTATGTGAATAAAATTAGAAATTTCTCGGGATAGGATTCACTCACTTCACTGCTTTTCCTCTAAAATATAATTTTACCTGTACAAGTTGAGGAAAAATGAAGCTTTTTAATAATATGTTGTTAACAAACTGATATTTGCATTCTGAACTTCAGTTTAAAATAGATGGATGATGAGTTTGGGAGAAAGAAGGTATGAAGGACATTTAATGAAGATTGGGAAAATGTGTTTGGGGAGAGTACTAAGGACACTATCAAAAAAGGTTTTAAATAGTAGGGAATTGTATTCTTGTTGTGTTCCCAATGATCACAAAATTTGCACAGATTTGTTTCTATTCAGTCATTTTAGTTGTGTCTGACTCTTCCTGACCCCATTTGGGGTTTTCATGGCTAAGATACTAGAGTAGTTTAGCATTTCCTTCTCCAGGTCATTTTACAGATGAGGATCTAAGGCAAACAGAGTTAAGTGACTTGCCCAGATTCACATTGCTAGCAAGTATCTGAGGCTAGATTTGAATTCAGTGAGAAGAATCTTCCTGTATTCAGGCTCAGAGCTCTATCCACTGCATGATGTAGCTCCCCTTTGCACAGATATAAAACAGAACTATATAATTGGGGAAGGTCTCTCTTTGTTGAAATCTGAGCCAGCTGGTTAGTTATTCAAATTTACCTTGTGAATAATTTCATCTTTTTTATTATTAATTTATTTTGATTTATCAACAATCTCTTCCATAAGATTTTGAGTTTTAAAATTTTTCTCTCCCTCTCTCCCCTTCTCCCTCCCCAAGGCAGTGTGCAATCTGATATAGGCTATACATATACATTCCTATTAAACGTATTTTCACATTAGTGATGTAAGGTAGAATCAGAACCAATAGGAGGAGCCACCAGAAAGAGGAAACAAAACAAAACAGAAGAAAAAACAGTAGCAAATAGTATGCTTCGATCTGCATTCAAATTCCACAGTTCTTTCTTTGGATATGGATACCATTTTACATCATGAAACCCTTTGAAATGTCTTAGATCCTTGCATTGCTGAGAAGGACTGTTTATCAATGTTAGTCATCGCACAATGTGGCTATTGCTGTGTAAAATGTTCTGGTTCTGCTCGCTTCACTCAACATCAGTCCATACTAGTCTTTCCAGGTTTTTCTGAAGTACACTTGCTCATCATTTCTTATAGCACAATAGTATTCCATTACATTCATATACCACAACTTGTTCTTCCATTCCCCAATTGATGGGCATTCTCTCAATTTCTAATTCTTTCACAAAAAGAGCTGCTATAAATATTTTTCTACATGTGGGCCTTTCCCCCATTTGTATGATCTCTTTGGGATACAGTCCTAGAAGTGCTATTGCTGGGTCAAAGGGTATACACATTTTTGTAGCCCTTTGGTCATAGTTCCAAATTGCTCTACATAATGGTTGGATCATTTCACAACTCCATCAACGATGTATTAGTGTTCCAATTTTCCCATGTCTTCTCCAACATTATTATTTTCCTGTTTTGTCATGTTGGCCAATCTGATAGGTGTGATGTGTTTGTTTTAATTTGTATTTCTCTAATCAATAGTAATTTAGAGCATTTTTTCATATGGCTATAGATGGCTGAATAGTTTCATCACTTTGAAAGTAAAGGAGGAGGTGAGGGGAAGTGCTTTATTTTCAGTCAACAAACACTTATTAAGCACTTAAGTGCCAGACATTGTGTTATCAATAAAGAAGAACTTGTGGAAAACTGAAAATAACTGTAATCTTGGGAAGAAGTAACCATGTAATCTAACAATTCATAATAGAAGAGGTGCCTTAAAAACTGAGAGAGGTCATTTTAAAGAGATCACAAGCAGCATAAGGAGGATTCCATGGCCTGTACTACATGGGAAAATAGTCCAAGAAGGATGGGAGGCTATCAAGAATAGAATTTTGAAGGAAAGAGAGGATAGTTTATCTGGAAAGGTAGATGTCCTTGTATAGACATTTTCATGATTAAAGGAAATTTAAATATATGTGTGTGTGTGTGTGTGTGTGTGTGTGTGTGTGTGTGTGTGTATGTATATGCGTGCGTGCACACACACACACACACACAAGAGACAGGAAGGGCAGTTAAACGAGTAAGAATAATAAAAATACTAAGCTTCATTGAGCTGAAGCTTGCAAAATACAAGAGCTAAGAAGTTTAATTTTAGCTATTCTGACACCAAGAAGAATAAGCAAGAGAAAGAAAGGACAGAACCACTTTTTGGTAGTGGATGGAATGATAATGAACAGCAGGAAGAATAGAAAGCTAGAAATTACTATCTAGCTTGTACTTTCTTCATCAGGCCTAATACTTTTCCTTCTTGGAAGAATAGAATAAAAATGGTTAGTCAGGAATTAAAACATAAGATAGTTGTGAAGATGATGATAAAACTCCTGTTTTCTCAAAAAAGTTGAAGTTCTATATCTTGTCTGACATCCTGGGCTATATCGTTTGCTGATATTAATGCTAAATTGCTGGCAGTGATCCTGGAGAAGGAGAGTGATGGTGAAGGAGAGAGGTGTTTATGGTTCGAGATGGGCAAAAGTGCCAATTATCAAAAAGGGAAAAAGGATACTTCAAACTCTAGGCCAGAGATTTTGATGCTGATTCTTGGCAAAACTGTAAGCCAAGTGATTAAATGGATGGATTTTGTTCAATGACTGAGGTAAGTAGTGCTCACTGAGAAGAAACATAGTTTCCTCAAAAACAGGTTATAGTAGAGTATCTTCATTTTCTTTTAGGAATGGGTGATCAAATTGAAGTGTTATGATAATTCTGAAGACAGAGTATATCTTTATTCCTTAAAAATTTTTTATAAAGTCTATCATAATATCTTTATAGAACAAATGTAGAGATAGGGGTGATAGTGTAAGTAACTGGATTCAGGGCTAGTTGAACAACCAGATCATATGAATGCTAATTAATGGATGAATTGAACCTGAAAGGAAGGCTCTGCCTTTAGCTTTCTTCTGTTTTATATTTTTTACAAATTACTTGAGTGAAGGCATAGATGTCTTGCTCTTCAAGAGTGTAGATAACATGTGAAACTTGGGAGGCTAAGGCATTAGAGTAGAGAATCAATAACAGAAAAGATCTTAACAGGCTTCAGCCTCAAAAATATAATCTTACATATAGCTAGGAGGAAGCAGTTGAAAAGGCATACATTTAAATTATGCAAAATTACTCATCAGTGAAGAGAAATGAAAGAGAAGGCTACAGTATGGTATGCTGAAAAGCAAAAGAAATCAGTTTGTACCACATAAAAGCATATCTTTAAAAATGATGTGGCAGGACACTTTGTTAGAAAAGATGGATCTTCAGTAGGATCACAGATGACCATTCATTCTTCATGGCAAAAACAAAACAAAACCAAACCAAACCTAGATAGTGCCTTTGACTCATTAAACAACACAAAATGAATAGGTTAGACAAGACCCCATTTCGGATACAAAGAAATGAGTAATAGTGAAGAAAAGTGATTGTCCCTGAAAATTTGCTTGAGAGTGGCTGACATAATAAAGACCAAGTATCTGAGGGACTAATTCCATTGCTATGATAGAGAAAACACTTTGAAGAAGAGAAGGTGCAGGGATTAAGGAAGAAATGAATTATTGGAATCAGAATGCCAAACATGAAGGTCATTTAGGAACAATTGGTGTTATGGGGTACAAAGAGACAGCTAAAACCATATCATATATAGTTTAGACAAGATAATTTTTAATAAAGATGATACTAGTAATCTAAAAAGACAGCCAGCTGGGGCCAAGTTGAGTGGGGAAGACATAGGATATGTCTATAGTATACCAGAAAAATTGGGTTGGATTGTTTTAAGCAAGACAAGCATTATAATACCGTGTTCTGATATTCTTAAGGATATATATGATTTGAGGATGGAACAATCAAATTTAACATTTAAAACTTTGAATGTCAATTTACTATACTCACCCATAAATCAGAAGAGAATTACAGAATGGATTGTAAAATGAAACCCTATGCTTTCATGCTTCTAAGAAACAATTAAAGAGATAATAACTAGATTGCAGGTGAGGAGAGAATTTCACAGTAAGTAAAGAGGAAATTAATAAAATAGTCAGAAACTACTATACCCAGTTATTGGCCAATTTAATTTATAACATAAAGATGGAGGAGAAAGAAAAAAAATTCTTCCCAGGGGTTGAAAGATGCTAAATACACCAAAGAAATCATCAGATGGTGAAGGGATTGAACGATGGGTCAGAAGGAGGTTTAAAGGAGTCGCTTTGTGGGCACCAAGAGTAGGACCCTGTTGAGTTGTCTGTACTTAGATCTGATTCTCAGGCCTGGGTCTTAGTTCCAGTGTGAGGAGGAGCACTAGAACAGCAGAGCTTGGGGCCACAGGGGAGCAAGGACCTTGGTCACAGTTCCAGGGTAGAAAAGAGTGCTTGTGGTCACTCACAAACTGTTACACAGTGCAGGAGAGTAGTAAACAAACCTTTCCCTGGATAATACTACATTGGAAGAACCAAAAAACTTACAGATCTCCAGAATTATCTCTGAAAACAGCTACACAAAAAACCTGAAGTTTGGAACAGTGCTCCCTCCACTTGGGAAGCAGAACCTTGTTATAGCATAGACTTAAAAGTCAAGAAATAGGCTAGAAAATGAGCAAACAACAAACAAATTCTGACCATAGAAAGTTACTATGGTAACAAGGAAGATCAAAAGACACACTCAGAAGAGTCAAAATTCATGCATTCAGAACCTCAAAGAAAAATATGAATTGGTCTCAGGCCATGTAAGAGCTCAAAAAGGATTTAAAAAATCAAGTAAAAGAGGTAGAGGGAAAATTGGGAAGAGAAATGAGAGTGATGGAAGAAAATCATGAAAAAAAGAGTAGCAACTTGGTAAAAATACTGAAGAAAATAACACTTTAAGAAACAGACTAAGCCAAATGGTAAAGGAGGCACAAAAATCCAACAAAGAGAAGAATGCTTTGAAAAGCAGAATTAGCCAAATGGAAAAGGATTACAAAAGCTCACTGAAGAAAATGATTTCTTAAAAGTTAGAAATGTGGCAGCTAAGTGGTGCAGTGGATAGAGCATCAGCCTTGGAGTTCAAATCTGGCCTCAGACATATAACACTTACTAGCTGTGTGACTTCAGGCAAGTCTTAAGCCCAATTGTCTCACAAAAAAAAGTTAGAATTGGGCAAGTGGAAGCTAATGACTTTATGAGACATCAAGAAACAATTAAACATAATCAAAAGAATGAAAAAAAAAGACAGTGTGAAATGTCTCATTGGAAAAACAACTCACCTGGAAAATAGATCCAGGAGAAATGAGTTAAGAATTATTGGACTACGTGGAAGTCATGGTAAAAAGAAGAGGTTAGACATCATCTTTCTAGAAATTATCAAGGAAAACTGCCCTAATTTTCTAGCACCAGAGGGTAAAATAGAAATTGAAACAATCCATTGAGCACTTCCTGAGAGAGATCCCAAAATGAAAACTCCAAGGAATATTATAGCTAAATTCTTGCCAGATCAAAGATAAAATACTGCAAGAAGCAAAAAATAAACAATTCAAATATCATGCACCTACAGTCAAGATAACACAAGATTTAGCAGCTTTTACATTAAAGAATGGGAGGGCTTGGAATATGATATTCCAGGGCAAAAGCACTAGGATTACAAACCAGAATCACCTACACAGCAACACTGAGTACATTCGTTTGGGAAAATGGATATTTAATGAAATAGAGGACTTCCAAGCTTTCCTGATGAAAAGACCTGAGCTTTATAGAAAAATTGACTTTCAAATACGAGATGTAAAAAATGCATAGAAAGTAAACAGGAAAGAAAAATCATAAGGATTTGATAAGGTTAAACTATTTATATTCCTACATGAGAAAAGGATATATTTATAATTCCTAAAAACTTTCTCATTATTAGGGCAGTTAGAAGGAGTATATGTAGACAGAAAGCAGAGGTGTGAGTTGAATGTGATGGCATAATTATCTAAAAAAAAAATAAGGTATGAGAAGGAAGAATGCACTGGGAGAATTGGAAAGGGAGAAGCAGAATGGTGTAAATTACCTGACATAAAAGACACCTGATAGAGATTTTACAGTGGAGGGGAAAATGGGGAAGCAGGGAGAGGAGCACATGAATCTTACTCTCATTGGTTATTGGCTCAAAGGAGAAATAATATATACACTCAGTTGGGTGCAGAAATGTATCTTACCATGCAGGAAAAGTAGTAAGGGAAGAGGATAAGGGAAAGGGGAGAGCTGATAGGAACAGGGTGGAGCTTGGGGGAGGTAAAAATCAAAAGCAAAACACTTTTGAGAATGGACAGTGTAAAAGGAGAGAGAGAGACAGAGAGAGAGAAAGACAAATGGGAAAAATAGGATGGAGGGAAATATACATAGTCGATAATCATTACTGTGAAAAAAAATTTACAGTGAGTTTTCTGATGAAGACTTCATTTCTCAAACGTATAGAAAACTGAGTCATATTTATAGAAATAAGAGCCGTTCTTCAATTGATAAATGGTCAAAGGATTTGAGCAGGCAGTTTTCAGACAAAGTAATCAAAGCTATCTATAGTCATATAAAAAATTCTCTCACTAATGATGAGAGAAATGCAAATTTAAACAACTCTGAGCTACTATCTCACTTGTCAGGTTGGATAATATGACAGAAAAGCAAAATGAAAAATGTTGGAGGGGATGTGCAAAAATTAAAACACTAATGTATTATTGTTGAAGTTGTATACTGCTTTAACCATTCTGGAACCCTTGGAACCACTGGAACTGCACAAAGGACTATAAAATCATGTATACCCTTTCACCAAGCAATATCAATACTAGGTCTTATCGCAAAGAGATAAAAAGCAAAAAGGAAAAGGATCATGTGTACAAAAATATTTATAGCAGCTCTTTTAGTCATGGCAAAGAATTGGAAATTGAGGAAATGTCCATCATTTGGGGAATGGCTGATCAAGTTGTGTATGATTGTGATAGGATACTATTGTGCTTTAAGAAATGATGAGCAGGATGCTCTCAGAAAAAAAAAACATGGAAAAACTTACATGAACTGATACAAAGTAAAATGAGCAGAACCAGGAGAACATCATAAACAGTAATTACAATATTGTAGGGTGATCTATTGGGAATAAACTTAGCTATTCTCTGCGATAACAGTGATCCAAGGCAATTCTATAGGACATATGATGAAAGGTGCTATCCATCTCTGAAAAAGAACTGGTAGAGCCTGAATGCAGATCAGAGATATTTTTTCTTTTTTTTCTTTGTTTTCTTTCTTTTTTTAATTTGTATTTTTTATATATTTTAAACTTAAATATAAAATAAGAAAAGTAAACTTAAATACTAAAACTAAAATAATACAAAAAAAGAAAAAAAAGCATTGCTATGTGCACAGCAGAACACAAGAGAGGATTCAAAATATACAGCAATACATTTCCATTTCAAGAAAGCCCAACTAATAAGTACTACGCATTGTGTTGAGAGCAGTCCATCTTCTCTTTGTTCTCTTGTAAATTTTCTTTTGTTGTGTGGTGTGCACTTTTTACTTTTTTTTTTCTCCCCTTCCTCGACCCCTCACAAAAGGCTACAATTAAACATGGATATACACACACATACATACATACATAGACATATATGCACCTTATATTTCTCTTGGCTCTCCTATGTCAAATCTTCAGTGTTTTTTTTCTTTCCACAAAATCTTGAAAGTTTGACAATTCATTAAATGTTCATTTTTTCATTCAGTATTATGCTTATCTTTGCTAGATATCTGCATTTTCTTTCACAGAATGACTCACATGGAAATGTATTTTGCATGACTACTCACATATAGCTGATATCAAATTGCTTGCCTTCTCATTGAGGGAGGGGGATGGGATGGTGGGAAAGAATTTGAAACTCAAAATTAAAAAAAAATTAAAATTGTTTTTACATATAATTGGGGAAATATATTAAATAATAATAATAAAAAACAAATTCTGAGGATTTTATTGCAATCAAATGGAATTCAATCAGCAAATAATGTCCTCCCTTTGCATTTTGGGAGTGGTGAGAGTGAATATGTGAGAATAGCAAGGTGACTCTTTTTGTCTCCCCGTATTTATAGATACTTGCACAAGATAAGCCACCCCATCTGTTTTCTCTCCATAATTTATCTATTATATTAATCAATTTAATTGGGCCCTGCCTTCAAGATATAGGACAGAGTAGTCAATGTCTGCAGACTTCATTATATTTGATTATTCAGCCAAAAGCTTTATCTGGAGGGATTTCAAATTATTTGACATTGTAACTCTGTTCTTCTGTGCAAATGCCTAAAGAATAGAACTTCAGAAAAATAAGTTTGACAAAGTTACCACCAGCTCTTTCAAATCAGTCTCAATACTGGAACTCCAGAGGGCAAGAGGTTTTTGTTTTGTTTGGTCTTTATTTTCTCCTACTCTCACCTTCTTTCCTGTGAGTGCTGAGCTGATTTTGAGAGAAGTATGTCTCCTAGTCCACGATTTAGGTCAGGATTTAATGTAGTGAGAAAGCTGGAAATGTATTTGTTCCCCTGTACCTCAGGCACTGGAGGTACATGTTTCATTTTTGCGCATTTTCATGAACATATAAAGATGCTGGCTCAAAGTGGTTGACATTTGAAACATGCAATCTTTTTTTGTTTTTCAAGTTTCCTCTGAATGTTCCTCTACTGCCTGAAACTCTATAAAAGCTTTCAAATTAGAGTCATTCAGAGGAAAATTAAAGATCCCTGCCTTTGTTTGTTCCATTGAACCCCAGAGGAAATCTAAAAAAAAAAAAGAGAGAGAGAAAACAACAAAAATAACAATAAGTTTAAATGTAATAAAGCTTCATTTTTTTTCCTCTTTTCTCTCTGAAAGTCCTTGGTGATTGGTTTGAGGGCATGTTTTCCTGACAAGATGAGATTTACTGCCATAGAGAGGTAGATAAGTGATAGAAAAAAGAAGGGAAGGTAGAAAGAAGCAAAGAAAAAATAATTTATTGAGAATCTACTAAGGAGTAGGCATTTATGCTAAGCACTTTACACATTATCTGATTCGATTCTCACAAAAATGCTATGAAGCCTGTGTTTTTATTATCCATATTTTCTAATTAAGAATACTGAGGGAAATACATGATCAGGGTCACATAGCTAGGAATAGTCAGAAGTTGGGTTTGAATTCAGGACTTCTTGAGCTTAGGCACAGTTCTCTATTTACTGTGCCACTTAGTGGCTGATAAATATATAGGTAGAGAGCTAGATACAGCTGAAAGCATAAATGTATCTATATACATATATCTGTGTATACATTTTTCTTTTTTTTGTATTTTACAAATGTAATTGTAGTTTAGTTATCACCAGGTGTTGCTCATTGGAAGGGTAAAAGACCAAGGCATTTAGTACCTAATTATCACTCTCAGAATCACTGAATATAACTACTTGGAAGAATCTTTGAGATTATCTAGTCCAGATCTCCCAATCAGTGTGTGTGTGTGTGTGTGTGTGTATGTGTGTACACTCATACATATATACATGCACATAGATACACATGTGTGTTTATTCATGTATATGTAACTGCAAACATACACATATTTATAATATATATGCAAAGACATATACACAAATATACGCAGCTATATGCATATATACATACATATGGAAACTAACACCCAAGAGGGGATGTCACAGCTATCACCCTCTTTATAACAACCAGTAAATTACAATTGTGGACTTTGGTATATAAATATATACTCAGTTGCTATAACTCTTTTTAAGGGATACTCTACCAAAACTCAAACCCAAGTCTTCTGACTCCAAGTCAAATGTTCTTCACTTGACACATTCTCTTTCCACCTATGCTGCTGACTTCCTGGATTTCAAAACCATGCTTTAATTGTGGTATCCTACCTGAATACCTGTGGTCTACTCAGCCTGGAATATCAGTCTACCATGTCAGCCTCCTAATCCCATTGGGGAATTCTCCTTTGAGCCTTCATTTTGGGAAGGGTCCAGGCCGGCCAACCTTCATTTTCCTCTTGGGCATGTTTCTGACTTTCTAAACTTCAAAACTATGTCCCTTATTGGTAAATTCCCGCTGATATTTTTTGTTCCCATTTGGCTCTCATCTTACCAAGCCGCATTAGAATATAAAGCCTATTGAGGGAGGGTAGGGGCTATCTTTGTCTTTACTTATAGGTGTACCCCCAACACTTAGTACAATACCTGACTAATAGTAAGTGCTTAGTACATATTTATTGCCTTCCAGCCTGCTTGCATTAGGTTGCCCATGTGAGAAATGAACAAATGGCCTTTTATCAATTCTTATTCTTCTTGACCTCTTTGCATCCTATGTCATTGCTAATCACCTTTTTTTACTTGGTATTTTTTTTCCTCCAGGTTTTTGGGATACCAGTCACTGACGGTTCTCTTCCTGTGTCTCAGACTTCTCAGTCTTCTTTACTAGATCCTCATCCAGTTTACTCCTATTAACCTTAGGTGTCTCACAGGGCCCTTTCTTGGGCTATCTTCTTTTCTCCCTCTGTACTACTTCACTTGGTGATCTTGTCAGCTCTTATGGATTTAATTATCATTTCTATGCTGATGATTCTCAAATCTACCTAGGTTGCCCTAACCAGTCTGCTGCCCTCCATTTTTTCATATCTCCAAATTCCTTTCAGATATCTCTAATTACATGTATAGTAGATATCTTAAACTGAGCATGTCCAAAACTGAACTCATTGTTTTCCTTCTAAACTTTTCACCCTTCTAAATTTCCCTAATACTGTAGAGGACACCTCCTAGGACTATCCTCCTAGTGCCCTAGGCTGGCAAATTAGTTGTCATCCTCTATCTGGCACTTACTCCCATAACCAGTATGTTGCCAAGGCTGATCTATTTCACCTTTGCAACACCTCTCAGATACTCCCTTTTCTCTCCTCTGATATTGCTACCACCCTGGTGTAAGCCCTCATCACCTCACATTGGACCACTGCAATAGTCTTCTGATGGGTCTGCCTTCCACAAATATCTCCATGCTCCAATCCATCCTACATCTTCCAATGTGATTTTCCTTTAGGAATGTCTGACTATATCATTCCCTATTCAGTAAACTCACATGGCTTCTCATCATTTCCAGGATCAAATAAAAAAAAATATTTGTTTGCATTCAAAGCCCTTTATATCCTAGCTTCTCCTTTCCCTCCTATCCTGTCTTACTCTCCAGGTACTCTTTGGTTGGGACATTGTCTTCCTTGCCATTCTATGAACAAGTTATTCCATCTCTCAGCTCCAGGCATTTTCTTTTCTTTTCTTTTTTTTTTCAGTGAGGCAGTCAGGTTAAGGGACTTGCCCAGGGCCCACAGCTACTAAGTATCACGTGTTTAAGGCTGGATTTGAACTCAGGTCTTCCTGACTCCAGGGCCAGTGCTCTATTTACTGTGCCACCTAGCTGCCTCATGCTGCAGGCATTTTCTCTGGCTATCGTAGATGCTTGGAAATCTCTCCCTCCTCATCTCTACTTCCTGGCTTCCCTGGCTTCCTTCAAGTCTCATTTAAAATCCCATCTTCCAGAGGAACTCTTTTCCAAATCCTCCTAATTTTAGTGCCTTCTCTCTGTTAATTATTTCCTATTTATCCTGTTGATAGCTTGTTTTTACACATTTGTTTGCTTATTGCCTCCCTCACCCTCATTAGATTATGAGCTCTTTGAAGGCAGGGACTATCTTTTGAGTTTCTTTGTACCCACACAGTTAAGCACAACATGTGGCATATAGTAGGCACTTAATAAATGCTTATTGACTGGCTGACTCAAAGTTTGATAATTAGTCTGTCAGGATACACAACTAAGCGTCCTTTTTCCAACATGTTAAGCACTTTGCTGAGAATGATCCTGGGTGTCAACAGTAAGAAGAGGAAATGTGGTACAGTCAAAAGACTTCTGACTCTGGAGTCAGAGAATTTGGGTTCAAATCCTGTTTCAGCTTATTCAGAAAAACTTACCCAGCACAAGGTACACACACACACACAGTTCCATCCAGATTAAGAGGCTCCCTCTTCAATTAATAGATATTCTCCTGATACCAATAGTTATCTGGAATTCCTTTTCCTTCCCTCTGCTGATATTAATTTCTCACCTTGAGTAGTTCCTGCTATTTTATCTTAGGCAAGGATTCCTTGAATTGTTGTGACGTGAAAATAATGTATCAATTTCCAAATTACTCTTTAGTCTCCTATAGTACTAGAGTATATCCTAAAATTGGAATACCAAACAAATTATAATTGGCTGACAAAAATCACTACTCATCTGTTCACCCACATCCAAGCTAAACAAACAGTTATAAAAGCCTTGAAGTTCATTCAATATAAGATGTATATGATCATTATTTGTACTTATATATGGGTCATAGTTTAATTTGGATAATTAATTGATTGTGTGATATTTATGTCATTGACCAGGATTAAAGCTACAGTGTTTGCTATTTAGGGCTCCATTTCACAATTTAAGGAGAATATTTTCATTTTGTAGTTAAGTTCCACCAGGTGGCAATAACGATTTTCATCTATAGTAATGTTCCATTCAAAAAAGGCTATGATTTGGCTACATAGAGTATATAAAATTTCATCTGGGCCTTGGTGAATATGTAGGCTTACATGGATATCTACAATATTCAGTATGGGGGTGAATGGCATGGAGGTAGGAAAAAACATATATTTGGGGTTTGATGTGTAGATTAGTGTAACTGGAAGGAATTCTTTTCATAGGGGAAAAGTAGAAAAGAAAGTTATGACCTGATTATGAATCTAAGGATTTCATGCTTTGTCCTTTAGGCAACATAGAGCCACTGAAGGAACTTGAGTTAAAAGAAAATCACCAGTATAAGTTGTATACTCGGTTACTCTGGCAATAGTTTATAGGACTGGTTATAGGAGTGGGAGCATGATGGAGACTGGATACTGAAAGATGAAATGAAAATAGCAAAAGGTTGAGGTAGCAAGGTACTTAAACAGGGGAATGCCAATGGGAGATAATAGGAAGGAGAAGTTTGAAGGAATGTTGTGAAGGAAGAATTAATACAATTCTTTGATTTGAAGTAGAAAGTCTGAGAAAGAATAAGGAGTTAAAGATGAAAATGAAATCTTAAGCTTTGTTGACTAGAATAAAACCAAGAATAGGAATTGGGAAGATAGGAAATGAAGCTGGTAAAGGGTAGAAGATGAAGATGAGTTTTAGATATTTAAATGGTGAGAGCCAAAAGGCAGAAGTTTGGAGAAGCCCTATATGCTATTTAGAGAAGAAGGAAGAACAATTCTCAAATGTGACAGAGTCTAATTAGTCAGATGGATAATCTATCACTTTTGAGAGGGAAATTTGAGAAAAGACACAAAGGCCAAATGTCACTGGAAGTGGTAAGAAGACAGTGGAGGTCAATGAAATAGAAGGACCAGGAATCTGTGATTTTTCAGTAAATTTAATGATAAAAGGGAGAAGATAGGGGGATGATATTTGAATGGGATAGTATAGCTAAGTAAAGACTTTTAATTTATTTAAATTTATTTATTTATTGTTTTAATGACTGAGGCGACCTGAGAATGTATTTATTCAGATGAGAAGGATCCAGTTGAGAAGAATAGATTAAAGAAGCATGAGAAACATGATCACAGTTTGAGAAATGTCATAAATGAGGCAAAAGGAAATGGGACAAAGGTAGAGGGATTAGTGTAACCTAAAAAACTAGGAATACTGTATTTGTAACAAGAGGAAAGGAGGAGAGAGGGATTGATGATACTGAGAAAATTTGGTCAGTTGGAAAGGATCTTAGGAACCCATGTTGGGACAAAGGAAGAAATAGTTTTGCATGTGGGGTCTTGGAACCTGAATGTTAATTCATGCCTGTTATATGAGCAAAACATGGGATCCGTTCATGTCTACAAGACTTCTCCTACTCTTTCCTCCAAAACTTTACAAGATAGCCATTTCATGGCACTTGTAACCTCTTTGGTTCTAATAAAGATTATTGGAAAATAGCTAAATTGGCTTCTATAGACAGCAGTTGTTTATTTAAGGGGATTAAAACCTCTTTTGAACAACTCCAAAAATAGTATGAACAGAGTGTGTACATGAATACAGATCCAATAAGTAAAGATGAAGGATGATTTTTCATTTTGATTAGTAAAGTAGGGGGAAAACATTGATCAAGCACATGAATTTCCATTGAGAAGTACATTTAAAAAGAAGAAAAAAAGAGACTTTATCCAGTGGGTGGCAACACCATTACATGAGGTGATATTATTTGTCACCATCAAGATGCATGTGCTTTAAAGTAATTTTCTTATAGAGGTTGCAAAGGATATTTACCTGTATAATCTGGATCAATGCCCTTCTGAGCAATGATAGTCATTTGAAAAACAGACAACCTGAATTAAAGTTGCAGTCTATGGCCATGGAAGAGAACAAAGCTAATTAGATCTCAAGGAGAATCATTCATGAGCCAGGCTTCCTCCACACAGCGCTCTCACTGAAGTAACCAGGCCCTGGGTGGACAGTAAGCAATCAAGTTAGAGAACATATTACCCATAGAAGTGGCACAGCTTGAGAACAAAAATGAGTTCAATTAGGGTTAAGAAATTAATGATGCCAGATCTGTGCAAACTTACAACAGTGCACCAACATTCCTAGTATCAGTGATTTTGAAAAGGAATAGACCTTAGGAAATTTCAGAATGGGAATGAACATTGTTAGCCCCAATCTCCTCCTTTTATAGATGAGGAAACTGAGGTTGAGAGAGGATAAGTGATTTTACCAAATTCTCACAGATCATGGGTTTTAAGCCTTGGTCCTCTTTTACTAAATCCATTACTCTTTTGAAAAGGACCAGAAAGAAGAGACAAGCAGTTGATAATAGACAAGAAAGAGGTGACCAGAATCAGAAAGAATGGATAAGAGTAATAGTCAACCTCAAAAGGGAAAAACACATGTATCAAAAACAAATAAAGATATAAAAAGATAATAGTACCTGAAAGTTAGAATTTGGAGTCAGGTCAGACAGTGGAATTGAACATGGGACCTGGAGTCAGGAACTTTAAACTCATCTTTCTGAGTTTAAACCTGACCTCAGACACTTACTGGCTGTGTGACCCTGGGTAAGTCACTTAACCTTGTTTGCCTCAGTTCTTCATCTGTAAAGTGAGCTGGAGAAGGAAATGGTAAACCACGCCAGTATCTTTGCCAAGAAAACCCCAAATGATGTCATAGAGAGTTTGGCATGATTGAAATGACTGAAGAACAACAAGAAGAATATCTGTGAACATATAGGGTGAAGAGTCATTAAATACTGATAATCATTAGTTGGCCACGGGACATATGAAGTAGTGGTATAGAGGGAGAAGTAATATTTATTTATGTGCTACTAAGTTGGAGAGGGTTTTTATTGTATAAATGTAAAGTAATGAAATTGACTTGGCAATTACACATGCAACTCAGCAGCATTACTTAGAAATTATACCTTTGGTGCAAAATCATGTGATGATGATGGTAGTGGGTAAAATTTATAAAACACTCTTTAGCCTTGTGAAAACTAAAACAAGCGTTCGAAGTAGGTTCCTGTCCTTGATAGATGGCCCTAGAATAAATGTCAGGATATACAGTCCTCCAACCACATATGATTGGATTAGATATTAAGAGAGAGAACTAACCTAAAGAGTAGTGTATTAGAAAGAGAACTAGATTTAGAAACAGAGACCATAGGCTCTGTGGTGGTAATACATAGTACTACCTGTGTGAACGTAGGTATCTCTCAGGACCTCAGTTTCTTCATCTGTCAAGTAGAGGTGAGGGTAACCAGCCTTGTAATATCTCTTTATTCTCATGATAATATTTGACTTATGGAAGTAACTCATAGTTTTCAAGAAAAGTTCCTTGGTGTCACTATGTGGAAGACTGAATCCTGGTTCAGAGTATGTATGGAGTTTCTTATACTCTAATTTCACTCACCCATTGAGCTGTAAATATGTCATAGAAAAGCAGTCCTCTAGATCTGCTTGATTTTCCTAGCCTGGGTCTCCTATGATTAATAGTATAAAATGGACCTTGGATAATAGTAAATAAGCATTTGAAAGGCCTGGCAGATTAGTTGTATGGTAACAATGGTTTGGTCCCCTTTCTGTGATATTTTTCTTAGAACATGGTGGTCAGTAAAAAATGATATTGTTTTGTTGACCTTAAGCCTCCTTCTGCCATAGGCTTAAATGAACTTCACAGTGAAAATAATGCATGATCTTCACATGATATAAGAAGATGCAAAATGGCCTATAGAAAACCAAAGTTGAGAAAATTTACATAGTAAAATATTTCAATTTTCAGTGCTGAAATAAGAATAGAGAAAGAGACTTCCACAGTTGGAGTCTGTTTTTTAATTCAATAATATCAACTTAGCTTTGGATAGTTTTAATTTAAATCTGAAATTTTGTTGTTGTTGTTGTTGTTTTTTTCTTTTGGCTAGGCAATGGGGTTAAGTGACTTGCCCAAGGTCACACAGCAAGTAAGTGTTATGTGTCTGAGGCTGGATTTGAACTCAGGTCCTCCTGAATCCCGGCCAGCGCTCTATCCACTGCACCTCCTAGCTGCCCCTTAAATCTGAAATTTGACCACAAAAAAAAAATCCTAAATAATTCTGCATATATCATCATATTCTGGGGGGCAGAAATAGTAGCAGATCTATAATGGGGAATCTCATTTGATTGAGTTTTATTGTATTTTGGGGAAAAGAAACCCCAGGCCTTCAGTATTATAATTATGAAAGTTTATCTATTCAATCAATATATTCCAGGAGGAAATTGGAGCGATGTGACACTACCCAGCAAGGCTAGTTTGGTATGCTACTTTATGGATTTGACAAGAACGCTCTTATTTTTTAAAGTTTTCTGATGTGTATCTATCTCTACAAGTGAGTGGATGCTAAGTTATCCATAAAATCATTTTGTTGTTGCTGCAATACAAATTACTAACCTGGTCACATGCTACAGCAGATTGATTTCTGACAGGCTCCCTCAACAGATACAGAAAACCCAAACATTAATAGTAAAGTCTTAAAGAAAGCCCCATCTCCTTTCTCCACAGTCAAGGACACTAAGTAACCTTCAGGTGAGTTTTGGCAAAACAAAAGCTGCTCAGTAGAGGCGTATTATTGGGGAAGAGACTTGGTTCTAATGTGATATGCAGTTTATTTGTGGGAATAAACAGAATTACATATTTTGCTTAACTCAACCTATTTGAATGATATAAATACTTCACATATTGCTAACTGTACTTTAAAATGTATTTTGATTTGTTAATTTTAGTTTCTCATAAGTTTTCTTATTTTTTCATATGATTCAGTTCAAACAATATAAAACTTTAAAGGGAAATTCCTCTAGAAAAAGAAACAATTTGATTTTGTTTTGAGTTGACATTTTACAGTCTTTTCAGCAAGCATGAAACCTAATATTTTCTCAAAATTCTCTCAGTGATTATGAGAACCAGGAGGAAGACTAAAAGCCAGATGAAGTCCACTTGAGTACTTGAATCAAAAGTGTAAAATTATTAATATTTTTGAAGGACATATAGGGATGGAGGATTAAGTGAAAGATTATTTTGAAGCATAGGAAACAACTCTTGTAATCCACTGCGCAGCTGAGGAGGCAGTGCAGCAAGAGAGAAGAAGGTAGAAGGTTGGATGTGGCAGGGGGTTTGAGATACACTTTGCATATTTTTGTCCATATAATCCTCCTTATTGTACAAACCGAAGTGTTCTGTAAACTGCATGACTTAATAATACCTGCTATGATAATTAATATTACAGACTCAAAGTAGAAAAGTCCCTAGATCTTCTAGTTCTGACAGAAGTGCAAAATAGAGAAAAGATTGGAAATAAAGTCACAAGAGCCATGTTGAAACCAGGTTCAAAAGCACTTGTGTTAAAAGGAAAACAGTAGAGTAGATTTGGAACCAAAAGCCCTGGCTGCTGTTGTGATCATTGACAAATCACGGAACTTCTCTTCAACTGAAGTTTTTCAGTTGTAAAGTATGGATAATGATACCTTATCGGGATCATGTAGATAAATTATACCTCATAGGAATATGGTGAGAAAATCCTTTTTTATAAATACTTAATATTTTAAAGCACCAAACAAATGTGAATTGTTTTTACTTGTTGGCTCAATGAACTTAGATTAGTCATTTATGCTCTTTGAACCCAGTTTCCTCATTTGGATATATTAATGCTGGTTTTACCTTTCAGTTGTTAAGACCAATTGAAAAAAATAAAAAACAAAACATGTGAAGAACTTGATAACCTTAAAGGTATGAGTTTTTTTTTTTAACTTCAATCCTTTGGAAAGAAGTTGGTATCTATAGATACCAACTTCTTTAACAAAGAGATTTACTCTGGGTTTTTAAATAATGGACTGTGGCCCTTATTGATAATACTCAAGATCTTATTGAAAAGAGGCCGAGAAGTTAATCAGTAATACAATGCCAATTTTTTTTTTTGTGAGTGGAGCTAAAGGCAGCAATCCTAAATTAATCTCTGCAATCAGCTGAGTCTGGATTGGAATTTTGTGCCACATTAAGCCTAACTATCATTTTGCACTGTTGTGAAAAAAAAAACATTCTTAGAAAGATTGGAAGCCATATGTTGATACTTTCTTAATATGTTGAGAAATACAGCAGCTTTGTTTTGTTTTCTGTTCCCTTCTTAAGTGTTCTTGTAAGTTGTCCTGCCTATATGTTAATCGACGAAAGCCTGCGAAGTTTGTGTTTGAGAGCAGTTGATTGCTGGCAGCAAAAAATTCCAACTGTGTTGGCACCAGAGATAGTGTCTCCCAATTTTCTTCGAGGATCATCACCTTTGTTCTGAAAAGCTGCCTCACGTTGTGAACAGAAGTCATATGTTTGAGATTTTCTGCTTTGGCACCCAGGAAATCAGTGTGATTGAGTAAACATATTAAACTTACCCTGCATTTCCAGTCTGAACAGATGTTAAGTACAAGCTTATCCACCTACGTTCAACCCAAGAGAGTCCACATCCACAGACTGCTTCATTTTCTTCTTTCATTTCATGTAGAGGCATACGTTCTTACTGGCATATATAAATGTGGCATTTAAGGCAATCAGAAATGGTTCCACATCTCATTTGATTTCCACAATTGTTGCTGTAACGACAGACTACAGAGGAGAGAGACTTAATTTCCCTGGCATATCTTCCCACGTGGAAGCTACAGCATTCCAGGAGAGCCAATATTCGATAATTACAGCACAATTCCTCAGAGCCTCACAATTTGAGATCAGTACACATCTTCACAATATAAGGTTGATTTGCCTTTAACCAAATAAAAATGTAAAGAGATCTGGAAGCAATGGGCAATCTAGATCATTAGATGATTGATGTAAAATTAGAGTATATTTAAATGAGAATAGATTACAATTATCAGGAAGCTCAGAAAACTTTGAGTACATCGTTGATTTGGTAGCAAATTTGTTGCTTTTTTTTCTACTCTTAGTAGAAATTTAACTGTAGCATAAAATTTAAAATAGTTTACCCTAAATGGCTACTTGAATATTATTTCTATCTGTTCCCAACGAACACCCTCTGCTCTGGTCAGGTTAGTCTCCTTGCCGCTTGAACAAATTATAGTCATTCCTACCTCCATACTCTTTCAGTTACCTTTTCCCCTTCACGTATTATATCTTTCTCACCTCTCACTATCTAGCTCAACACAGAATCTTCTGTTAAGTGTTCTAATGTTTTCCAGGACTTAGCATGTGCTCTGACTCTACATACTCATGACATCTGGCAATGTCATATGCCCTACTGAGAAATCCTAAAGACTTCTGGGCCTTTCCATCTTGCCCTGAAGATTACCTTTCTTTTATTTGCTTTCCCTTCAAATTAGAGTGTGAGTTTCCTCAAGTCAGGAACTCTTCTTTATTATTTGTATTTGCAGTGCTTAGCATATTGTTTGGCACACAGTAAGTGCTTAACAAATGTTTTTTTTTTTTCATTCATTACATTATATTAAAGCACTATTGGGGTATGATTTGTCAAAATACTACTTGGCAAAATGAGGTGTACTATACAGAGGAGTATGCTTAGATATGAGAATATGGTGATAATGGCAGTGAGAAGGGTGAATAGATTTACATAGAATAAGAATGTGGATGAGAGCAGGGAGAGCACAAGAGGCTGGTGGTAGTACAGGCATCCTAATGAAGAGCTTTGAAGTCAAGCAATAGCTATTCCATTCCCTTATAGGTGGGTGCAAGCATTCAAATTTTGAGCAGTGTATTTTCATGGATTCAGTTGAATTAACCAGCACACATTCATTTTTTAGAGCTATTTAGTTTAAGGAAGCAAAGCTACCAATGTTATTAAATAAATGGACAAAATGAGCAATGGAACATTTCGTGGTTCTTACTGAAAAATGAACAAATGCTGCTCCATTAATGAAAGTCACCAGTGTAATGCAATGTTAAGACTGAAGTGGCTCTTTCCTATCATTTAAAAGACTGGTTCTGGAAAAGACTACTGTGGTAAACAAAACATGATCGTCATGGCAACATATACTTCAGCTTTTAACCTTTCATCACACAGAAATGTCTTTTTTTTAAACTTTTGAAAAAATTTTCATAGTTTATAATAACAGTGCTGACCCATGAATCTGGTATTTTCTGGAAGGTAATAATTGGCAAAGCCTCAGGCTCTCAACTTTTCCAGCCCATCAGTGCCTGCAAGTGTTTCACCCAGGGTTATCATTACTTAGAGAAAGCATTTTATTTCATGTGCTCTGAAACATGAAGAATAAATCAGTCCAGGTTTGTATTATGTAAATAATGTAATGTTTTAAAATATATAAGCTAAGATACTATTTAAGTATCTCACATAATTCTTAAGTTTTAAAATCATGTGCATATTTGTTTGTGTGTGTACGTATGGGAGAGTATATGTCTGTGTATATGCTTATAGTAAAATCTTTGGAAAGTGGAAAATGTAGAAAGGTGATGGAATAAGCAGTAACTTCCTGCAATTCCCACATTCACCTCCGAACAACCATAAAATAGTACCCCAAAACAAATCCTGGTACAGCAGAACCAGCAAAAAGATGGGGTGAAATAATCTGTTAGCCCAAGAAACTTGGAAGATTGGGAAGAAAGGTCTGTCTCACTCAGGTAAAGGGGGAATGCAGTCCAGGACAGGAAGTGTCCCAGCAAGCCAGGAGCAAGCCTCACTTCAGCAAACCAGTGGTAGATCCTGAGCTCCAGTGTGGTGGAGAAGGCAAACTCAAATACCAGGACCCCCTGTATACCTCAGCATAGCCAATGAATGGGCAGACTCCAGCTCCAAAAACAGCTACATGCTTATGGCTGTGGGCAAACAGGCAGCCTCCAGCAGCCAGATCATCACAAGATTAAGTGCAGCCCTGGAGAAACACAGAAACATCCCACTGGCCACAGCACATGCCAGATATCAGCCCTAGGGCCCCAACTCAGCACTAAGTAAGCTGCTAGACCCCATGGCCTCCAGCAGTACTACAAACTCAGTGCAGCACCAGACACAAGGGTCACCCCTCAGGCCTCAGGACAGTATCAGTGCAGCACCAGGTTAATAGCCAGGGCCTGTATAGAAGAAGCCTATGACAGTGCCCCTTCAACCCTGGGAGCAGAGTTCAAATTGAAGATAAAGGAAAAAGGCCAAAAAAGATGAGCAAAAACAAGAAAAAAAGAATCTGACCATGAAAGGTCATTATGGTGACTGAGAAGATCAAGACAGAAAATCAGAATAGGACAACAATGTCAGAATACCTGTGGGCAAAACCCCAAAGAAAAATAGGAAGTGGTCTCAGGCTCAGAAAGAACTCATGGAAGAGCTTAAAAAGGAGCTTAAAAATCATATAAGAGAGGTAGAAGAAAATTTGGGAAAAGAAATGAGAGTGATACAAAAGAATTATGAAAAAAAGCATCAACAGCTTGGGAAAGAGAAAAAACACAACTTAAAAGTAGAATTGGGCAAATTGGAAAAAAGAAGTACAAAAGCTAACTGAGAAAAACCAACAACTTAAAAGTCAGAATTGGGCAAGTGGAAGCTAATGACTCTCAGGGACATCAAGAATCAATCAAACAAATTCAAAAGAAAGAAAAAAATACCTCACTGGAAAAGCAACTGACCTGGAAAATAGATCCAGGACAGAAAATGTCAGAATCATTGACTACCTGAAAGCCATAATCAAAAGGAGGACCTGGACAGCATCTTTCAAGAAATCATCAAGAAAAACTTCCTTGATATGCTGGAACCAGAGGGTAAGATAGGCATTGAAAGAATCCACTGGTCACGTCAGGAAACAGATTCTCCCCCTCCCCCAATAAGAATAAACACCACCACCACCACCCCCAAACTCCAAGGAATATTACAGCCAAATTTCAGAACTATCAGGTCTGGAAAAAAATACTGCAAGGGGTCAGAAAGAAACAATTCAAATATCTGGGAGCCACAATCAGGATTGTGGGACTTAGCAGCTGCAACATTAAAGGATTGGAGGTCATGGAACATGATACTCTGGAAGGCAAAGGAGCTAGGACTGTAACTAAGAATCACGTACCCAGCAAAATTAAAGCATAATAGGGAGCAGTTCTGGGGGGCATTTCACTAAAAATGAGCAAAATTATTCAGTATCCAGCTGGGTCCAGTTTTTTCCACCTAAAATCACTTGTGGAAGAGACCTAGCTAGGCTCATGTATTGGTAGGAAGAGGCTTAGGTGCTCTGAGAGTCAGCCCCCAAGGAAACCAGCATCAGAGGAGAGGGAATCAGAGGGTGAGAAAGTGAGGTATAGGGGAAAGTAAGGGAGAAAAAAAAATACAAATTACAAAGCATCTCAGGAAGAAAAAAAAACAGCTGAGACTTTAAGCAGCTAAATCAACAGGAAAAACATTGACAACAGAAAGAAATATGGCCCCCATATCTAGGAAATTAGTTCAAGCATTTATGAATAAATGGTATAAAACAAAGGAAAATGATCCAACACCTGATAAGACAGAACATTCTGTGAAAGATTGAGGAGAATGTGGAGTTACACTGTACTCAAGTGGTTTAAAAGATAATTAGAATAGAATTTATGGCCTGAATAGCAAAAATAATGGACAGAATAGAAGAACTGCAATCTGCGGTTGAATCCACAAGTTTTACTAAAGAAATGAGAGAACAATAGAGTGGGAATGCAAATATGCAGAAATTAAAGACAATCTAGAAGAAGAGAAGTAAAAAACAGCAACATTAAAAGAAAATATGCTCTCTGTACATGCAAAACATACTGATCTTGAAGACAGGTTACATAGAGAGAACCGAAGGATCATATGTCTCCCAGAAGAACATGACAGGATGAAAACCTTAAATTAATGCCATAAATCAGGAATAATATAAAAAAATACCCAGAACTTCTGATGATATTAAATGAAATGCTGCAAACTCCAAGACACCAAGTGGTTAAATTTAACAATTCACTTTCAGAAACAAGTAATGTCAGTAATCATGATAAAGACCTTTGAATACCAGTGAAAGGCAATCTAAATAATGTGCTTGTTTTCCATGGTTAATCTCATTACTTGTATATGTTTATATGTGACTCATAACCTTGCTATTACTACTTCTTCTTCCTAAGAAGATTAGAAATTTTGGAATATGTAATATTTCTTTCCATATTATATTTATATTTACATATATATGTGTGTGTGTGTATGTGTGTGTGTGTGTGTGTGTGTGTGTGTGTGTGTGTGTGTGTGTGTGTGTGATAGATATGAGTGAAGGTCTGCAAAGGAATAATGTGGTGGCCAACATGACTATTCCTTATCCCCAGTGAAGACAGACCCTGCATCATAGCAAAGTTATGCTCCCTAATACTTCTGGCCCAACTGGTTTTGAAAGGCAATTGGTAATAGTGGCACAAGCATGGGAAAGTGTATGGTGTTATTATTATCCAAAATTAAAGGTGAAAGCATTATCCCTGTTCATTCCCATACTAGCTGAATAATATAAATATTAGTGCTTAATGTCTAACTTTTTTCTCTATCAATATATTTGTTTCCTACTTGGATTCTTACTTCAAGAGCTAGCCCCTACATTTTTTAACTATTGGTCACTGGATTTTCCCTCTAAAATACAACAAACTGTAGCCACAAGATGATTTAAACTGCTTAAGTTAAAAACAAAATTATTTCACATCTACTATGGATAAGTCACTGTTCTAAGCAATGGAAATACCAAAAAAAAAAAATGTTCCTACCCTTAAGGAGATTATCAACTATTAGGGAATACATAATATCCACAGATATGTAAATTCAAAGTACAGCATTAAAAATAGAGATTTCACAGAGGGGTTGTCACAGATGACCTTGTAGTTTTAATTATACAAAATGATATTTACCTTCTTTGTGTCTGATCATCTTTCTTAAAATAGGCAGTTGTATTTTGCCTGTCTCCTTGAGAGAGCGGTTAGCTATTTCTCCATCTAATAATATTTTGATGTTGCATGAAAGTCAAAAAGTAAAGATGGAATATCACTGAAAATACTAATCTGCATTGTCCCATGAATAAAATACTGAGCCTGAGAACAACTAATATCTTCTGACCGAGAGTAAGGAACAGTGTCCATTTGACTTGGTTTTTTTTTTCATTACAGATTCCTTTGTCAAGTTTACAGATCTATGCTTTTTATTTTCTAGATCTGAAACGCTAAAAGATTTTATTTCCCCTTTTCCCTACCCTGGAAAACCTATTACCACAGAATTCTTAAACACAGGTGTAAAACTGCATGATCCACTGGAATTTATGCTAGCACAATTTAAAAGAAAAACTATGTTGGAAAATCCATTATTTATCCAATAAGTAGATAATTACTCAGAGGAAACAGACTCAATGATATATACAGAACAATTTAAATGGATGAGGCATGTATAGCATTCATGTGGTGATATACACTTGTTGGCTAGTTTATTGAGTTGGTATATTGGCATATGTAATGGGAACAAGCCCTGAAAATAAAGAATGAGTTGAGCCTAGGATGATAGGAACTAGAGATGTCTGAATTTTATTTGGAATTTTATATTACCAATAATGATAACAAGCTGCTTCCAAATATAGAAACTGGTCTCTCTCTCTTTTTTAAAAATCCAAAGTTTGCCCAATGTTGTTTGATGGCTGTTATTTTGGAACCAGACAGTCTCTGAAGAATTGAGACTGCATGTGACCCAAAGGGAAATAGAGTCAGAATGACTACAAGTAGGTTTCAATATATTTTGATTCTGATCTAAACCCAAGTAGCATTAGAGATACCCTCCAAATATAAGAGATATTATCTGAGAAACATGATTGGGAAAGACAATCCTAGGACAAACATGCAGCAAGAGTAAGGAATGCTCAAAATCTATGCTAGTACCCATGGAACATAGAAAGATCAAGACAAATCTTTCCAGTACTTCGAATAGATTCTCAGACAAGGTACTATGGAGGATTTTGTTAAGAATTATTCACGATTAGAAGGCATTGTTGGGTTGTGAACTGTACTGATGGAGGTAATGCCCACTTTCATTTTAGTGTAGAACCATTGAAGCATTGAAAGATGAGTGTTTAAAAATGTCAGTGAAGATAGAAAAAGAAATCTGATAGCTTATTCAATAGCAAGGTTGTATAAAGATAGGTTGGATACACCATCATGTAACATTTTCTGGAGCTTTCCTTGAGCTGGAAGTGGCCTTGTTTCCTCTAGACATGGCCTTGCATGTTTGACATCATTCTCTATTCTACTATACTGTATTGATGGAATGACTGACTCAGATCCATCTTTGCCCCTTCATCCAGCTTTGATGTCTACTTCACAGTCATAATATGCCTTAATTGCTTAGTGGCAGCTTTGGGACATTAGCCATTGTTGTTCTTTTACTGCATATTCTGGAATAAGAGGCTGGAAAAATACATCTATATGAGAAGTGAGAATTTACTTTTTTTGATAAATTTATTTACTATTTCATTTAAGATATATCCACATGTGTTTATTTGTATACCTTATGGTCCTGCTGAGCCAGTCATGTTAATAATGAAATTTAGTCATTAGAACATCTTTTAAATTTTGAATAATAATCATTTATATATTTATATTGTTTGAACACCAGACATTAATTTAACATCTAAATAGAAGACTAAGAGTATGTCTTTCAGGAAGGGACAATTACGAAGGACACTCTTTTATATTAGGCTTAGGAACTCAGCTCACATTAAAGGCAGAGGTACTCTGTCACAGGTGTGGACTTAAATCTAACATGCTTCATTTATGTGTCCCACTTAGAAATCAGCAGCCAAGAAAAGACTGCCAGGAAAATTTACACTAAGAAGAGAAAATGAAGGTGTCCTACGTCATTCAGGACTGACTGTAGCAGAGATAGGTGTGGAACACTGATGATTACCTCCGAACTATCCAAAGGAGTTCCATGAAGACATGAGAGGACAAGGAGGATTCACTTAGATTACAGATGAGAAAAAGGTACCGGGCCAAACAAGAATAGGATCAAGAGCGCAAATGAAAGGAAGTCTTTAGCTTGGCAAGGAGTGAGGAATCTTCTTTCTCTGACAGAAGGAGGATTCTCTAACAGGAACAGTGGCCCAGCTAGGATTGCTTGTCAACTCTAGGGCAGCATCATGTTCACAAAACAACATAGGCATATTCTCTTAATGCAGGCCATTCCATTGAAACACTGAGTGCTTTTACTCTTATGTATACATTGGATTAAAGAATGTTATAGTAAAGCGAACATTGATTTTGGAAATAGAGAACCTGGTTTCAAATCCTTCCTCTTAGGTCTACTACGTGTGACCTTTGGCTAATCATTTAATGTCTCTGGGCTCATTGTATTATCTGTAAAGTGTGGGAATTGGACTAAATGACTAGATAGCCTTAGAGGTTCCTTCCTATATCTGTGATCCTGTGACCTCTAAGAAAAGTCAAAAATGTGTTTCATATGTTATCAAGGCATATTCTTCCTCTGTTGGTCTGAATATGAATCACCTTTGGATCCATTGAATAGAAATGTGAATCAATCTTGCTCTATTGGCAAGCTCAGTATGGAGATTTCTGAAAATTTAGTGAATCTTCTTCAACTTTCAAAAGGAAAATGAATGTGGTTGAAATGCCAGAGATTTTGATTTCTTTTGTAAGTTTTCTTAATAGACATTTTACATGAAAAACCCATAACTTCCAAGAAAATAGCCTGAAAGTAGATTTGCCACATTCTGATTTCAGGGGTAAAACAGAAGACTAAGAGAACCCGAAAATAAGAACATTTCTTTCTCAAGATATGAATGCAGTGTGATTAGTAAAAAAGAACATTGCGTTTAAGTACAAGCAACTAAAAAAAGGACAGAAAAAAATAAAGTTTCCCATTACATTAAAGTGGTAAATGAAAAGTAGAAACAACTGTGCCATCAGAACATTTATGAAACCATGAATCAAATCCTTCTTAGGATAACTAATAATTAAAATTTAATTCTTCTGTGGAAAATTGTAATAATGATATGCTTTACTTAAACCAACTGCGTTTGTGTGTGGGGGGCAGTTCAGAGTGAAAATGCAATGTGGGAATGAGGGAGAGTTTCTAGACCTATGATATCATTCATGTAAGGAAGTCTGGGAGAGAAAATCTATTTCACCATTGCGTATCAGTAACCAATAAACAACTGTTCTACAGCTTATAGTCTTAGTTAATTGCTTGGAAGTAAAAAAAAAAACAATCAGAGGTAGATGTGGGAGGGAAAACATTCCATGCATGGTGCCAGCCAGTGCAAAGGCATGGAGATGGGAAGAGTGTCCTATGTGAAGAACAGTAGACTAATGTGGTTAAGCATAGATTGAATGGTGGTGGAGAGTTATGTGTAAGAAGAGTGGAAATTAGGAAGGCTCTGAAGAACTTTAAATGTCAATAGAAGACTTTATATTTGATCTTGGAGTAAATAGAGTCAGCAGAGTTTATTGAGTATGGGGAAGGAGTCTGTGTGACATGGTCAGGCCACACCTCAGGAAAATTATTTTGCAGCTTTGAAGAATGGAAATTATTTAGAAGGTTATTATAATAGTCCAGCACAAGATATTTGGGAGTGATTTATGATGAGAAGTTGAAGATGACACCAAAGTTTTGAACCTGGTTGACTAAGACGATGATGATATCCATAACAGTTAGTTCAAAAGAGGAGAGGGTTTGGTGAAAGATGATGACTTCTGTTTTGTACAGGTTGAGTTTGAGTTGCCTAGAGAAAATCCACTTTAAGGTATATAAATGGTAGCTGCTAATTCAAAATTGGAGCTCAGGAGTGAGACTAGGCTGGATAACCAGGGTTAGGAAACATCTACATAGGACAGTTGTATGCATTGCAACTGATGACATCACCAAGTATAATATCATAGAGGGTAAAGAAATGATGCCTCAGCATAGAGACCTGGAGGATATTCATATTTAGTGGGGTTGACAAGGATGATGATTCGGTGAGACTGGAAGAAATAGGTAGTCGTTATATAGGAGAGAACCAAGAGAGTACAGAGTCACAAAAATACAAGGAGAGGATATTTAGGAAAAAGATGGATATCAGGAGTGCTAAATGCTGCATTGAGGTTAAAGATAAAGATTGGAAAAAGGACATTAGATGTAATAATTAAAAGATTATTGGTAACTTTGAAAAGGGTAATTTCAGTTTAATGATGAAGTCAGAAGCTATTGCAGAAAGATAAGAAGAAAGTGAGATTAAAGGAAATGGAGGCACATAATGTAGATACATTTCTCAAGGAATTAAATCACAAGAAGGAGAGATAGAAAGATAACTTCTGGGGAAGGTTGGATCAAAAGGGGATATTTTTAAGAATGGGGAAACATGGGCATGGTTATATGCATCAGAGAAAGGTGTCAGTAGATTGGGAGAGATTAAAGGTTAGAGAGAGAATTAGGATAATCAAAGGGCAAAGTGCTGGAGAAGAAAGGGGGAGATTGGATGAGGATACATGTACGTGGGTTGGCCTTGTTAGTTAAAGGTAAACATCTTCAAGAGTGAAATTGAGTATGGTGGGAGAAGATGCCTGAGAGATGTGAGAAAAGGAAGAGTAGATGGGGGCAGAGCCAAGATGGCAGAGTAAAAGCAGTGACTTGCTTGAGCTCTCCCCCAAACCCTTCCAAATACCTGTAAAAAATGGTTCTAAACAAATTCTAAAGCAGCAGAACCCACAAAAAGACAGAGTGAAGCAAATTTCCAACCCAAGACAATCTGGACGGTTGATCAGAAAGGTATATCGCAACAGACTGGTAGAGGAACATGGTGTGGTGTGGGCACGCAGGCCTCAGCAAACCTGGAGGAGGCCTCACAGGACTGAATCACGGGCAGCTGTGGAGGTTTCCAGATTCTCAATCTATGAACACCAAAGACAATTGAGAAGGTCAGTGGGAAAAGTCTGTTTCTGGGGTGCTGAGAGTGGAGCACAGGGTCTCAGTTCCAGTTCCCTGAGTGCAGGCCCCGGGGTCAGTGTCTGCCTCCTGAGCTTCTGGCCCACAGACTGAGGGGAAATCGAGTGGCTGATCAAAGAGGGATTGCAGGGATCTGTTTGCCAGTGCTGTGGCAGTAGTCTCTTGCTTTGCCCGTGCTTGGATCTGGGTCACAGTTTGGGTGGCGGTCCTGGGGCAAGAAGGATATCTGGCTTGGTGGAGCTTGTAGGGGCTGTGAAGAGAAAACCCTCCTCACAGTTCCAGGACAGAAATGAGTGCTTGTGGTCACTAATAGTTCACAGCACAGGCCAAGAAAGGAGTGGACACCTTGCCCCTTATCATACCACCTTGGAAGAACTGAAAATTTACAGGTCCCTACAAATATCTCTGAAAACAGCTGTGCAAACCCCCTAAGCTTGGAGCAGTACATTCTCCACATTGGAAGCAGACTCTTACCTTAACAAAAAGTTGAAAACTCAGGTAATTGGCCAGGATCATGAGCAATCCTCGCAAAAAGAGTCAGACTATCTTACTCTGGTGACAAAGAAGATCAAAGCATACAACCAGAAGAAGACAACAAAGTTAAAGTTCTTACATCCAAAGCCTCCAAGAAAAATATGAATCAGTCCCAGGCCTTGGAAGAGCTCAAAAGGGATTTTGAGAAGCAAGTAAGAGAAGTAGAGGAAAAACTGGGAAGAGAAATGAGAGTGATGCAAGAAAATCATGAAATACAAGTTAACAGCTTGTTAAAGGAGAGCCAAAAAAATACTGAAGAAAATAACACCTTAAAAAATATCCTAACCCAAATGGCAAAAGAGGTCCAAAAAGCCAATGAGGAGAAGAATGCCCTAAAAAGCAAAATTGGCCAAATGGAAAAGGAAGTCCAAAAGCTTACTGAAGAAAATACTTCCTTAAAAATTAGAATAGAGCAATTGGAAGCTAGTGACTTTATGAGAAGTCAAGACACTATGTAACAAATCCAAAAGAATGAAAAAAAAAATAGAAGGTAATGTGAAATATCTCATTGGAAAAACAACTGACCTGGAAAATAGATCCAGGAGAGAGAATTTAAAAATTATTGGACTATCTGAAAGCCATGATCAAAAAAAGAGCCTAGACATCATCTTTCAAGAAATTATCAAGGAAAACTGCCCTGATATTTAGAACCAGAGGGCAAAATAGAAATTGAAAGAATCCACCGATCTCCTCCTGAAAGAGATCCCCAAAGGAAAACTCCCAGGAATATTGTAGCCAAATTCCAGAGTTCCCAGGTCAAGGAGAAAATATTACAAGCTGCCAGAAAGAAACAATTCAAGTATTGTGGAAACACAATCAGGATAACACAAGATTTAGCAGCTTCTACATTAAAGGACCACAGGGCATGGAATATAATATTCTGGAGGGCAAAGGAGATAGGATTACAACCAAGAATCACCTACCCAGCAAAACTGAGTATAATCCTTCAGGGGAAAAAATGGTCATTCAGTGAAATAGAGGACTTTCAAGCATTCTTGATGAAAAGACCAGAGCTGAATAGAAAATTTGACTTTCAAATACAAGACTCAAGTGGAACATGAAGAGGTAAACAGGAAAGAGAAATCATAAGAGACTTATTAAGGTTGAACTGTTTACATTCCTGCATGGAAAGATGATATTTATAACTCATGAGACCTTTGTCAGTATTAGGGTAGTTGGAGGGAAAAAATTATATGTATGTATAGATTGATAGATAGATAGATAGATAGATAGATAGATAGATAGATAGAGGGCACAAGGTGAATTTAAGTTTAAGCGGTCATATCTGGAGAATAAAATTAAGGGATGAGAGAGGATTATAATAGGAGACAAAGAAAGGGAGAGGTAGAACAGGGTAAATTTTCTCACAAAAAAAACAGAAAAGAAAAGGCTGTTCAAGTGGAGGGGAAATGGGGGAAGGTGAGAGGGAATGAGTGAATCTTATTCTCATAGGATTTGGCTTAAGAAGGGAATAACATACACATTCAGTTGGGTCTGGAAATCTGTCTTACCTTGCAGGAAAATAGGGGAGAAGGGGAAGAGAGCAGGGGATGATAGAGAGGAGGGCAGATTGAGAAATGGGGTAATCAGAAGCAAATACTTCTGAGGAGGGACAGGGTCAAAAGAAAGAATAGAAAAATGGGGGGGGCAGGATAGGATTAAGGGAGATAGAGTTAGTTTTTCACAACGTCTCCTATGGAAGTATTTTGCATAACTGCACATGCGTAACCTATATTGAGTTGCCTGCTTTTTCAATGAGAGTGGGTGGTGAGGGAGGAAGAGAAAATTTGGAACCCAAAGTTTTAAAAACATATAAAAAAAATGTTTTCACATGCAACTGGGAAATAAGAAATACAGGAAATGGGGTACAGAATCTATCCTGCCCTACAGGAAGATAGAAGGGGAAGGGGATAAGAGAAAGGGGGGAGAGATAGAAGAGAGGGCAGACTAGGGGAAGGGGTATTCAGAATGCATGCCATGTTGGGGTGGGGAAGGACAAGATGGGGAGGAAATTTGGAAGTCAAAATCTTGTGGAAGTAAATGTTGAAAACTGAAAATAAACTTATATTAAAAAAAAGAAAAGGAAGAGTAGAGGAGTTAAACATGAAACTCTTAATGAATGGCCTCAATTTTTCAGTGAACTAAAATGTGAGATCTCCAGCAGAGAGTGTAGGGAGAGAGCATACCATAGGAGGTGTGAGGAGATATGAGAAGGTTTGAAAGATCCTCTGTGGAGTGTGAGAGGTTGAATCAATTATGAAGAAATAAAATAATTTGCTGCCGTAAAGACCTTGTTGAGATTCTGCAGTATAAAGATGTAGCAGACCCTATAAGGATAGTTTCATGATCTTTTTATTTTCTTCTCTTTTTTAGCAGCACAAAAAGGAGTGAAGGAGGTAGATGATAGGATAATCCAAGGTTGGAGTTTGGCAAGATATTATCAGCAATAGGACAAGGTACTGAGTAATAATGTAGAGTTGAACATAATCATTAAGCAATGAAGTTAGGAAAACTCAGGGGGAATAGCTAGTATTGGAATGATGATCTGGGAACTAACTGAGTGGTGAAAGGAATGGAGTTCATGGTAACCATAAAGACGAGGATTATGTTTCAGAAGTATAGAGGAAGGGGGAATTATGAAGTGATGGTGGTAGAGCAAGATTATCATTTTGCCAATGGAGAAAAAAAGTATATACTTTTGTTTCTACCTCAGTCACTGAGTGTGTGTGTGTATGGGAAGGGGGGGTTATCAGAAAACAAAACAAAACAAAACCAAAACAAAACCTAGCCATTACTGGAAAAGATTGCCATAAAAACAGTCATCAGGAGGGAGCCAAGTCTCAGTATTTGCCAGAAGATGGAAGTAGTGATAAAGGAAAAGGTTTAAGATGAAACAGAGCTTATTAATTATGGAGTAAACATTCCAGAGGATGCAGTGTAATCTTTGAAGTAGAGAGAATTTGGTGGGAAAAATGAGTTCTGTTTTGGACATGTTTAGTTTAAGACTTATGGGACATTTAATTGAAGATGTCCAAAACGCAGGTGGTGATGGAAGACTAGAACTCAGGAAAGAGGTTGATGCAGGATATAGAGATCTGGGTATCATCTGTGTAGAGATGATAAATGAGCTTATAGGAACCAACAAATTAACTAAGACTTTGGAGAGAGAAGAGGAACCAGTTCAGATCTTTGGGGTCCAACCACAAATAGGAGTTGGATGCAGATGATGCTTCTTCAAAGGAGACTTAAAAAGGAAAACTCAGTCAGGTAGGAGCAGAACCAAAAAAGAGTAGTATCATCATCAATTAACAACAACTAGAGATGAAAAGTCATTCAGGAGCAGGGTGATGAATAGGGCCAAAGGCTGTAGAGAGATCAAGAAGAATGAGGATTGAGAAAAGGTAATTAAATTTGACAGTTAAGAAATCTTTGATGATTGGAGACAGTAGATTCAGTTAAATAATAACATCAGAAGTCAGATTACAAGGGTTTAAAATCAAGTAAGAGGAAAGGAAAGGAAATGTGGGAAATGTGTATGAAAGGTTTTCTCAAATATTTTGTTGTAGTTGTTCATCCTTTGTTCTTTTAGAAGACCATTGACAGCAGGAGGGTGATATCTTGATTTGACAATGAATTGGATTTAGGTGAGGCACAGCTGTGCAAAGTCATCAGCCCCACTCTGTCCTCCAGGGTCATCAGAGTCCAGTGGGAAGACATAGATCAGGAGGACTGGTGATGACACAGTCAAATAGTTTGGCAAAGAAGGGAGGAGTAATACAGGATTACCTATAGCAGATATGGTAGGATCAAACTAAAAGTTTTGAAGGCTGGAGAGAAAATGAGCTCTTTGGTAGGTAACAGAGAAGAAACTAGTAGAGAGGGAGAGATTGAAGATTAGGGAGAGAGAATAGAAATGATGGAGGAAACAATTTGATGGAGAAGATAGGATGAGATGGGATCAAGTTTGCCTGTAGAGGGATTTACTTTCCAAAGGAAAAGGGCCATGTCTTCATGAGATATGGGTGAATGACAGCTTTATATAGAATATAATGAAATGATATAAACTGAGAAGAGGGAGCTCTCATTGAATGGCCTCATCTGAGGGGAAAAGTATTATGGGAACCCTAATACATGCATATGGAATGGAAAAGTGTATGGATTGGGAGGAGTAAAAGGTTGGGTTAATATAAATCTTTCATGAACCCAGTCAGAAGAGTTTCATGGCTTTCTACTGTTCCATTCAGTAGCATATGAAGAGGTGTGAATAATCCAAGGTTCAGGCTTGGTAAACCATGATTGCCAATAGGTCAAAAGAGCAAAAGATTCAAGAGTAGAGCGTAGTAACTGGTCTGTTCCACCAAGGTCTGTCCTCCCGAGATTAGGAAAGGATGAAATTTTAACCGGTACAAAGGAGATAACCTAGGAAAGAACTGAGAGATGAAGAGATTGGGGGTCATAATGAGGTGCAAGAACAAAGTTAGGGTACCATGAAAAGGAAAATAAATAGAATAATAAATGTTAGCTAATTAATTTTGAGTCATGATGTTAGTGAGGGCCTTCAAATACCGAAAGTATTCCCAAAAGGAAAAAGTGCCATCTTTAGGACCGTCTATTTCTATAAAGAAATAATTCATTGTCCCTTCTTATTCCCTGTATTGCATCCAATGCCACTTCAAAAGAAAATGACTTATTTTTTTCCAATAGTTTTGAAAATAGTGCTGTATAAAAAAGTGGTGTAATTTCATCACAATTTAGCTAAAATTGCATATATTCTATTAGTTTCCATGTATGTTTCAGTTAACTTTATTTCATAATGAATGACAATTATGACTTGAATATGACTCTGGAAATATATGCCTTTTATGAGAAAAAAGTAAAGAAAGCACTGGAGAAGTAATCTATTTTTTGTAAGGAAAAATATGCCCAGTGAGGAAATCTAGAGAGTAAAAAAATGGGGGAAGCATGGAAGATGCACAGTGGAAAGCATTTGGGTAAGGGTAAAGAGAAGATGGAGAATTTCAGTGCAGAATACTGGAGACCAAAATAATGGAAATGGGATTTGATAAACCAATTGCAAACTTGAGACAAGTGTGTGATATAAAATGAGGGGGGATTTCAAATGCTATCCAGATATGTATCAGAGCTCTCACTCTGCCCAAAGGAAATAGACTGATACATCTTTGGCTCACCATATCGATACTTTCATTTTTCAAAAGGTGAAAGAAATTTTGTGGAGAACTAGGACTTTTGGATGTGATTCTACCAAAGAAGGAAGATATATTGTTCTGAAGTAAAAAGTTTGTTATGTGCAATCTTCTCATGTAATTTAAGTCTAGCTCTTAATAGTCTGAAGAGCCAGAAACAATAAAAATCAATTCAAAATTATTTAAATGAAATATACTGCATCTTACTTGGATTTTAATAAATCTCCTGGCATACTTCCCTCTTACCTTCTTTATTCAACTATTAGATTTGGCTACTTAAAAATCTTGCTATAGGAGAAATTTCAATAGCAGTCTATAATTACTTTCTCTGTGAAGATTAAATGTCTTACACATTGCAACAATCTTTCTGCATACATATACAAAACCCCTCAATATGAGAAAAGCAAGAGGCATACTCCTAAAAATGCATCATCTTCTAAAAACTTTGTATGTTCAAGCATAATACTTTGATTTCATATTAGACCAAGTTTCATTTTTATCAAAGTTAAGCATATTTTCTAAATAAGTATGCTTATAAAGCTCTTTACATTTTTTTTTAGCATCATCTTTTATTTGAATGGTTGAAACTTACTGAAAAAAAGGTTAAATTTCTTAGATGCATTTTTAGTGACTGGTGTCCTTGCACAGTTCTCCATGGGAATTTCAAATTAAATTACACTAACTAAATTACTCTAAGGAGTCTTAATCAGAAATGTGTAAATTATTTAATTAAGTCAGTATTTCATATCTCCACATTGGAGGCTAATGGATACCAGCCTAATTTTTTTAAAAGAATATTGAAATTCAGTTTTAAAGAGGTGACAAAATTAAATGCACGTTCTTGTATACTATGTTTACTGCCAAATACATAGCTAAAGGATTCTTCTTAAAGTTGTATATAAAGAAAAGCCCATAGGATGTAACTGATAGGAAAGAGAAAATGTTTTATTTAAGCTTATTGCTACAATCTCATTTTAAAAACAGCAGGAAATCTGAAGTGTCCAAAAAGAATAAGGATTTGACTTCAATCTGTGAAGGAAAATGCTATGTTTTATAGAAAATAAAATAAAAATCAGAGGCTGCCTTTTCTTTTGAGAAAAAAAAAAGGTTCAGCAGTTGCTTAGTTGAAAAAAAAATTTACAGCCCATGAGGATACATGTTCTTGTAAAAACTGAAAAGGATAATTAAATCTTATAGCTGCAAAGGTAAAATATTAGCCATATATATTTTTTTAAACTAAAAGATTAGTTCAAATTAGTTCTAACCAGAGAAGAGCATCGACTGGCAGGAATTAAATCCATGCTACAAATACTTAAAAGGCACCTCATATTCCTATTAAGCTAAGGCCATGTGGTTCTTAAAAGTGAAGATTGTGCCACACTATGGGGTTTGAAAACTCATCCCTGGGAGAAGTCAGCTTGTGAGAGGTGTTATGTAGCTGCTTTGGATGCTTTGGCATTAAGTCAAAGTTGTACCTTTCACAGAAAGATTCTTCCAGTGATCCAAGTAGGTTTGGGCTGGGTAGCAATATTGGTACTTCTGTGATTCTCAGCAAAATCTCAGATTAAATAAGTGACTACTTCAGGGAAAAATAATTCCCTCATCCACATCCATGTAATTCAATAACACTATAAAGTATGGATCTTCTGACTGATAATTCACTATTATATAAAGCTTACAATTTACAAGTATTTTACATGTGTGCTGTCATTTAATTTTCACAATAATGCCAAATTTGTAGTGCCTACTTCAGGGCCTCAGGCATTGTCCATATTATATAGTGAAAATAAATTTGTAAACTGGATTAGCGTGGAGGGATTAAAAGAACACTGACTTTGGAATTGGTAGGTCTAGATTCCAATCCCAGCTCTGCCAGTTTTTACATGTAAGACCTTGGGTAGGACACTAAACTTCTCTGGGCCTCAGTTTCCTCTTCTGTAAAATGAGATAATTCAAAATCTAGAGCCCATAATTACAAATAAAGAATTACCCTGTTGTATGGTGCATAGCAGGACACAAGCAAAATATGATGTGTGGATTGGAATACTATTCTTGGTCAGGTATGTTTTCTGAGGGACTCAAAACACCATAAACATTAAAAACAATGAGATGGAGATTATACTCAGGCAAAACCATTGAAGAAAACCATCATTGACTTACAGAGGGAAAAGAAGGGAGAATATCAGGCAGTTCCACAATCCTACTGTGTAGGGGTGCTAAGTACAGCCATCACCCTCAGGGCACATCTTCATCAAAGGAGCATGAGAACAGCTGGGGCCAGCAGGGTACACGGCCCTGTATTCTCCAGTGTGTAGAACTGACAATATGTGCCTAGGTTCCTAAGTGACTTTTTGAATGCTACTAGCTAATGGCAAAGCAATACTAACCTTGATCTGGAAATAAGCCTGACTTGAGTGGAAAATTGAGGAGGAGTTCAGAGGAATTCCTCCTCTACCTTATGCTTCCATAAAATGAACTCTTTTTTTCCCCCTGTATATTCTGTAAAGGCAGAATCAGATTAAATTAGTAATATCAATGTCACCACAAAAAAATGAAAGTGATCATTTAAATTTAATATGAGGTGAGATGAGTAAAGTTAAATTAGGAATACTGCCTCAAAAAGTTCCTTTTATTCATAGAACAATCTATGATTATGAATATCATATATTATTCATTCAAAAAAGTGTTTAGTGTCTATGTGATGGACATTGCATTATTTTGGAGGTAGCTACAAATAAGAATCAATCCCTATACTCATAGAGCTTATAATCTAATAAGATAAATGGGTACACATAACTCACACAAAATAAGGTGCTACAACACAATGAAAATTTCAACAAACTATTTTGCAAGTTCAGAAGAAAAGATATGAACCAAGACCTCATAAAGAAAATTGTGTTTGAATCAGATGTTGAAATGGGATTGACAGAATAGGAAGGGAACACAGATAACAAACTGCATAAACAAACAAATAGAGGGAATAAATAAAAAGACATGATTTGGAAATGACATAGAGATTTGTTTAGCTAGAAGTATGTGAAATAGGAATAGTGGAAAATAATATTAGAAAGTTAAATTGAAGCCAAGTTCTGGAAGGATTTGAGTATAAAGGCAAAGTGTTCCAATTTCAGATGAACAGGTGTGGGAAAAGGTATAAACTGAATTTGGAGAATAGTGTGAAGTCTGGCTGTGATATCAAGAGAATGAAAAGGAGATGATAGGTTGTTTTTTTGTAGTAGTAATTCTTTGTAAAATCTGGAAATATTCTTCAAAGGAAGACTGGAAAAGTAGGTTGGAGATAGATCACAGAGGACTTTGAATGTCTTAAATAGAATGATGAGAAGTTTGAATTCTGTCCTTCAGTCAACAGAGTGTCACTGAGGTTTTTGGAAGAGGGGAGTGAGGTGGTATCATTTGTGTCTTGCAAGGATTATTTGGCTGAAGATCAGAGGTTAGAGCCATGATGTAAATGTAAACATTAGTACATGTTTATAATTATTCAGGTAAGAATGATTGAAATAAATTAATTCACATTTAGAAAAAGGACATGTTGAGAGGTTTCATGAAGGGTAAAATAAGTCAGAAGTGGGGCAATTGATTGAATATAGATGGTGAAGGAGAGGGAAGAGCCAAAAATGTTTCCAAGGGTTTAAGTCTGGGTGGTTTGGAGAAAGGTGTTTCTCTCAATAAGAATAGGGAAGTTAGGGAGAAGATAATATATTGTATTAAATTGATGTGATATGTTGAGTTTAAGATGCCAGAAAGACATCTACATAGGTGGGGATGTATCCTTTTTCCTGTATCAAGCTGTTTCTCTATTGTTATGAAATAAAATATTAAATGTTTTTTTCATAATGAATTATGGCTGCAAGCCAAACTGAATCCGAGTGACTCTTTACATAGATATTCTGGCAAAAGGTGGCTTCTTTTTTTTTCTTCCCTTTTCATTATTGATATATTTCAATTGATTGATTGTTAACTACTTCCAAAGAATATTGTTAACTATCATTAATTTTGTCTGAAAGTTTCTCACTGCATTTTGCTGTACTTATATCAATGCTAAAACATTTATTATCCATTATAATTTAGAGAGGAATCTAATTATTAATGAAAATAATTAGTGACTTTTAATCTGAGGACATTAATTTAAGATCTGTACCTTTTTTTTTTCTTCAAAAAGAATTTGAGACACCTTACAATACAAGATAAGACATCTAAAGATAACACTGAAGAGCAATCCATCTAATCTGAGGATATATTTGGAAAGGTAGAGACAGCAACAACTAAAAACAAAATAATCACATAAGAAGATTAAAAAAATAACAAATTCTGATCAGCTCTAGGTTCATATGAGAAAGACTGGTATATAGGAATTTAGAGAAGAAAAAGAAAAAAGAAAAAAAGAAAGAAAGAAAGAAAGAAAGGAAGGAAGGAAGGAAGGAAGGAAGGAAGGAAGGAAGGAAGGAAGGAAAGTGAGGAGGAAGGAAGGAAAGGAAAGGAAGGAAGGAAGGAAGGAAGAAAGAAAGAAAGAAAGAAAGAAAGAAAGAAAGAAAGAAAGAAAGAAAGGAAGAAAAAAGAGTACATGGCAAAGAATGTATCCATATTTGCTCCTGAATTCAAATCCTGTCTATTCCCCTTGTTACTTCTATTTTCTTGGACAAGACCATTAACTTATCTGGGCCTCTATTTTCTTTCTTTCTTTTTTCAGTCAAAGACAATGTTTATTAAAGATAAGCCATATTGGCCAGACTCTTAAGGAATTTAAATATTTGTGATGCTCGTATTGACAAGTGGGCTTGAGCAAGTCTCAGCCCCTTAATGGCTGCCAAGATGAGCGTTTGTATTGCTAATGCAAGTGGGCTAGATTTTAAAGAATCTGAGCACTTTCACGGAGACAAGATGGACTTTATATACAGAAAGACTGTGGGAGGGATCTAGGAGTGACCAAATAACCTGGGGTGACTGGCGGAGGGGTCTAAGGAGGATCTGGATGGGAGTGTCCAGTAAGCTGGGTCACGTGAGGTAACAGAACTCCAGGGACCTGGACCAGGAGGCCAATGGAGAATGGAGTCTAGATAGGAAGTGGCCAGGGGCAATATGGAGATAACAGAACAGAGTGGGGAAACTGGGCATAGCCACAATGTAAGGCCAGTTGAGTGGATTATATAGCCTAGGCAAACACCAGAGATTTGGCCACGTGGGAAAATTTAGGGCTTTTTTTTTGAGGGGTTCCAGATCCCAAAGACATGGTCTTTTCCTTTTAAGGGTTCAGATCCCATCCCCATCATTTCCCCCTCAAACAAATGGGGCCCAAATTCTTTTGGGGTAAAGGGCAAAGGTCTTGGCTTCTGAAACTGCTTCCTGCTAGCAGGGGGTATAAACAGGGGGTCCCAAAGAGGATGTTGACTAGAACCGAGCACAGACTACATCCGGGCACATTGGCTGGTACCCAATGTTTGCTACCAACTGTAGGTGAAAAGCCTGTAGTCTGGAAGACACAAATCTGACAGAAAAGACTGCAGATTCCAGATAGAGGGAGAAGTAAAAGTGTAAGAGCCCTATTAAAATCTTTTATATTTGACCAGCAGAATTATCTGATCTTGTTACTTTTTTGAAAGTTTAAGTAACAGTTTTGCAGGTAGAAGTTTTCCACCCCAGGTTCAATAGTTACACAAAGGGATTTGCCAGTGACTGACTTTCACTTCAATTATCCATGAAGTTCTCCTCCCCAAACCAAACTGAAGATGTTTCTGATTTAATTTCAGTTGTTTGGGGGGTATTGAATAACTACACATTCAGGTCAAAACAGCAAGACCTCACACACTTGCATTGATCTTTTACTGACCACTTGCTCTGATTATAGAAATTTCCTATAAAAGGATAAAGTAGGGACTAGATTTAGGGCCCAAATTTTCAGGATAAAATATCCTTAGCTCTGTTTGGATTCAGAAAATTCACAGTTTTCCAACCACGCAGTATCAAATCCACATCATAGCCAGTCTCAGTAATGGCCAGGTGGATAGCATTCCTTTTCGAAGGAACACAAAGGAAACTGAGCCAGGAGGATTCCATTTTAAACTGAGGCTAAAATTGTCCTCTCAGCTTTCCTCAGTGTAGACTTCTCACCTGTATCACATTCTCTCTGAGTAGCTTGTTGCATTTCTCTCGATGGTGGATTATTGACTATTGGTTATGGATGATTATTATCCATCAGACAACTCATAATAAAATAATTTACAATCCCATGAGCTTTTATGTGAAATAGCAAGTTTTACTAATCATAGCTTAGAGAAAACTTTTCCAGGATTTACATCTCAAATTTAAATTTGTCATGGTATAAAAATACAATCATTAGAGATTATTTCTGTGTACTTGCAAATTCTTAGCAAGCCATAACCCATCAAGCTTTTTGGCAAGTTTACACATTAAAACAATAATCAACAATAGCCAAATTGTTTTGACTATAACCAAATTATGAAAAGTTGACATAACTGATACAAAAAGCCTTACCAATTTGAAACTTAAAACAAACCCATTACCAATCAGGTGACTTCACTTTTGTTAGATGCATTTACAAATTACACAGAGACTCAACATCTCATCATTAACAGTTAAAACTACAACTTTAAAAGAGCGTGCTTACCCAAGTTCTGAGGCTAGCTGGCTTCTTTTCCTTGACCCAACTCTCTTCTCTCACAACGACTGCTGGGGGTTAAGGTGGGGGGTGGTGAGCAGGATGTACCAAACCTGGGTGATGCTTCCAGGCAGAGATTGCCCCAGGGCCCAAGGCCATTGCCAGTGGGGCCCATACTGTAGCTGCTGCTCATCCCCCCTTCTTCTTTTCCCCAGGTAGGGGAGGGTGAATTTGAAGGTGAGAAGGAAAGGGGAAATTCTCTTCTCCTATGAGAAGGGTTCATAGAGATACCCTCTTGACTCAAGGGAAGGGAGTGGGAGAAGGGAATGACCAAGGTTTTAAGGAGATGTTTCAAAACTCCTTAATGTTCAATCACAAAACCTCCAGAATCTGCTAAGATGTTTTTAGCTATTCTAACTTTTCCCTGTAATCTCCATGAAAGTAAATTGAGAGGTGTAGAAGGAAGGGAGTAAGTAAGCCTCAGGGAACCAAAAAGCACCTGTAGTTTTCCCCATTCCCTAGCTGCAAGAGAATTGACAGAATTGGGCATATGCTTTCAGATATGGCATCTGTCCTTGTCCTCTGTGCTGCCAAAGATGTACCCAGATCCATGGCCCCAAACTGAATTAGTGTATTGAAAGCCTGAGAGGATCAGGCTGAGTGTGAGACATTCTCGTAACTGTTTGCCCAAAAAGTCCCTCCAAGGTGATTGGAGAGTGACCCCCAACTGCAGGGCAAGAAAGAGGGGTGAGGCTTGCATACCTCCCATCTTGGCTGATGAAGAGGTTGGGGTTAGGCAGTTTCCCAGTATAGGCCACCAAAATGATGAGGTTTAGAGGTTTAGGGGTGCTGGGACCCCAAAATTATAATATATGGGTCCTGCCCAAATGACCCAAGTCTTTTTTCAAAAATGGGATTTATTAAAGATCAGCCACATTGGCCAGACTCTTAAGGAAACTAAACATTTGTGATGCTCCTATTGACAAGCAGGCTTAAACAAGTCTCAACCCCTTAATGGTACCCAAGGTGAGAATTCATATCCTAATGCAAGTCGGACAGATTGTGCAGAATCTGAGTCTCCATTTTCTCCTCTATAAGGTGAGGGAGTGGACTAGACAACTACTAAAGTCCCTTCAGCTTCTAAAGAAAAATCTTTGTTCCCTGTGACTAGATGACCTATAAGGTCCCTTCTAGTTTAAATCCATGAGCCTATTCTTCTTACAAGCATATGCTGTATGAAAAGTATAGAAAAAGGAATTTATATTTCTATTGTCATCAAAATTCATGCAGATGTCAGCTTTGGTGGGCATTTTAATTCTACTCGTGGAGATGAGTCATGTCAAAGATTACAGCCACAGAAGTTAACCCTCCCTCCTCCTTTATTGCTTTGTGGTGCAAGGAAGGATTCTTTGTTCTACAACCATTTCTGTAAAAAATTAACCTCTTTATTATATGTTCTAAAAACACTTGTCAATTCTCTTCTATTTTTTTGATGGAACATTGATGATTTTATAGCTTCCCTGGTCTATTGAATCCTGTGTTTCATTACCCTAATTTAGTTTTTGTTTAGACATCTTCTAGATGTATTGCCATCTATAATAACATATATACAATAAAACACATATACATATGTTTATATATGCAATACAGAATTGCATGCATTAAATATTTTAAATTATGATTGTAAACACATTTTTATTAAAAAATGAAGGGATGGTAGATCAAATGTTGTTGCCTTATCTCTTAGCCAAATCTCTTTCCTCCCGTCACTATATTGTTTTTGGCCAAATTTCCATGAGGCAAGAAGGAATCTCAAGGAACAACTTTTCCTTAGTGGCTAGAAAGGCCCACAGAGTAAGACACTCTGTAGCTCCAGGAACAGTCCATTTTAACTTCTAATTTGAGAGGTGTCATCTCCTTTTCCCCAACCTCTGCTCGAATGTCAGTGCCCAGTAAACACACAAGGCCCTTATCATTTGCATCTGCTTTAGGCAATGACAGAACTAACCTTTTACCATAGACCGCACCAATGGCATTAGTTCCAGCCCCTCCTGCCACCTGAACTTCACAGAGATTTCCCCACATGCTATCTTCCCCTGGATATGTTTGAGATATGATGATAGCCCCAATGAACCCCCGTGAAAGGAGAAAAATGAAACAAAACTAGATGATTTGTCATCTCTAATAATCAAGGATCTCTAAATGGCCATATTGGTACCACTTATCTTCCTGCCTATGGTCATATATCACAATTCATTTAGATGGTAAACTGCTTGAGAGTAGGGATTCTTAATTTTTGTATTTTGTATCTCCAGCACCCAGCCAACATATTGTGGATAATAGATACTTTCTGACTGAGTATAGGAAAAAAATGATAGATTATATTTCTATAACTACATGCAATAAGCACTGGAACCCTAAGCTGTGGTCAGCCACTTTATCCATTTTTATTTCTTATTGACTGAAATCAATGCTTCAACTTCCCTATTACCAATCCTGTGTAAATAGCTAATCATGACTAAAGTTTACAGACTCCTTTTAGTTCTATTCAAGAGGGTAGAAATCATCTACAGATCGGTTCTATATGTTGTCCACTGGACCTATTCAGAAATAGTCTCAGGACCTCAAACTCATGGACAGGTATGCCTTGCCATTCAGCTAAAGAAGAAGTGGAAATTCTAAAGAATGGATATGTTGACATTACAGATAGTGAAAAAATGTTCAGTTCTTGCAAAATAAATTCAAAGAGGAAGGCTTTTTGTTGTTCTATCTCAACCAAAAAACAGTTGGCCAGTATAATTTACTGCTGACTGTTCTTGTCACACATGGACTGAGAGCAAAGGAGAGAGCTAGCCAAGGTTATGACAGTGTTGCAAGGATGTGCTGTTTACAAGCTCGATTGAGTGAGAGGGTACCACATGCGCTGCACAGCCGCTGAAGTTCCCATCTGCCTATTATTAACACTTGTTTAGAAAATTTGTCCGGGCATTTGCATTAAGTTCATCATGTCACTGTGCAAATGTCTTCAAAGAGCAGGAATGTAATTACTCAGCCCAGAGGGGGGAACAATCATTGGAAATGTCTGGATGACACAAGATGGAGCTATAGAATGCCGAATGATGCTGCAATGCTACAGCTGGAGCAAGCTGTAATTCTCCACAGAAGCTGACAAAATCACAGTGGGTAAAAGGAAGGCACTTGACAGGCTGAATAGATCATCGCATGTGCTATAGACCAAGTTTGCTTTGAGTTCAGTTTGTTTGCAAGAGATCATGTGTCCTCTAATAGATCTGGTTTATATAATGTCTCAGTGGCACAGGAGGAGAAGAACTGACAATACCTAAACAAAATATAATCAGAAACTCAAGGAAAGGAAGGCATGCAGCCAAAGACATGGTCTTCAAGGTCTATAAACTTCCAGCAGAAGAAAGATAATAGTGAATTTGTTGATGATTAGTCATTTCAGTCATGTTTGACTCTTCGTGACCCCTTTTCCAGGGGTTTTCTTGGCAGAGATACTGGAGTGATTTGTCATTTCCTTCTCCAGCTCATTTTAGAGATGAAGAAACTGAGGTAAACAGGGTGGTGACTTGACCAGGGTCACAGAGCAAGTAAATGTCTGAAGCTGGATTTGAAGTCTTTCTGACTCCAGGACTCTAACCTAAATTGATGTCAAACAAATCATCATTAGTCATATTTGCATAACAACTTGGATCTGTAACTTTGTATGGCTTGGAATCTTCCCTTTTGGGACAATAATATGTCCTAATCTAAAGTTTTTTCCTTGTCTATTATAGCCTACCTCCTATAATATTCTTCCCTTTCCCCCCAGATTTCTGCAAACTTTTAAAAAATGTGTACTAATCTGTTTTGTTTGCTTTTCAAATTTTCCTTTATAAAAATAATTGGAGCTGAGGAGTTATTTGCCTTGATGGTGTAAACCATTTAGCTAGTTAAATACATTTTCCTCAATTTCCATCAGCTTAGAATACAGACATTTTATTATTTTCTATCCCCTTGCTACCATAAATAGATAGAAAAAAACTATAGTAACAACACAGTTGTATTTAACCTTTCATTTCAAGGGTATTGATAAATGAATTTAATCTGAAAAATGGAATTATAGGGTATTTCCCTATAACTTTTACATGTGTCTTTAAATTAAATCACAGATTTCTCATTAGAACTTATGTTCTTGATGTTTACCAAAATTATTTTCTTATTTTATGTTGCCTCCCTACCCAATCCTTCTCATCATTCCATTTTGTTAAGAAAATACAATTAAAATTGCATTATAAAGCAGCAATCATCAAAACTATTTGGTATTGGCTAAGAAATAGAATGATGGATCAGGGGAATAGGTTAGGTACATCAGACACAGTAGTCAATGACTATAGTAATAAAAATGTAAAATATGACTGTTTGGTAAACCCAAAGACCCCAGCTTCTGGGATAACAACTCACTATTTGACAAAAACAGTTGGGAAAACTGGAAAAGAGTATGGCAGAAACTAGGCATAGACCAAAATCTTACATCATATACAAAAATGAAGTCAAAATGAATACTTGATTTAGATATAAAGGCTGATACTGTAAGTAAACTGGGAGAGCAAGGGGTAGTTTACCTGTTAAATTTATGAAGAACAGAAGAATTTATGACCAAACAAGAAATAGAGAATATTATAAAATGCAAAATAGATAATTTTGATTACATTAAATTGAAAGGTTTTTGCACAAACAAAGCTAATACAACCAGGATTAGGAGGGAAGTAGAAAACTGGGAAAGAATTTTTACAACAATGTCTCTGATAAGGGCCTCGTGTCTGAAATATATAGAGAACTAAGTCAAATTTATAAGAATACAAGTCATTCCCTAATTCATAAATGGTCAAATGATATGAACAGGTAGTTTTCAGAGTAAGAAATCAGAACTATTTATAGTTGTATGAAAAAAAATGCTCTAAATCACTATTGATTAGAGAAATGCAAATCAAAACAACACTGAAGTACCACATCACGTTTCTCAGATTGGCCAACATGACAAGACAGGAAAATGATAAATGTTGGAGAAGATGTGGGAGAATTGGAACACTGATGCATTGTTGGTGGAGTTGTGAACTGACCCCACCATTTTGCAGAGCAATTTGGAAGTATGCCCAAAAGACTACAAAAATGTGCATAGCCTTTGACCCAGCAATAGCACTTCTAGGCTGTATCGTAAAGAGGTCATACAAATGGAAAAAGGACTCACATGTACAAAAATATTTATAGCAGCTCTTGGTGTGGTGGCAAAGAATAGGAAATTGAGGGGATGCCCATCCATTGGGGAATGGCTGAGCAAGTTGTGGTATATGAATGAAATGAAATACTATTGTGCTATAAGAAATGATGAGCAGATAGACTTCAGAAAAACCTGGAACAACTTATACGAACTGATGCCAAGTGAAATGAGCAGAACCTGAAAAACATTGTACATAGTAACAGCCACATTGAGTGATGATTAACTTTAATAGACTTGGCTTTTCTCAACAATACAAGGATGTAAGACAACTTCAAAAGCTTCATGATGGAAAATGCTATCCGCATCCAGAGAAAGAACTATGGAGCCTGAATGTGGATTAAAGCATACTATTTGATTTCTCTCTTTTTTTTCCTTTTGTTGTTTTGTTTTGTTTCTTCTTGTTCATGGTTCCTCCCATTGGTTCTAATACTTCTTGACAACGTAAATAATGTGAAAATATGTTAAATATGAATGTATATGTAAAGCCTATATCAGATTGCATGCTATCTTGGGGAAGGGTAAGGAGAGGGGAGGGGAGAAAATGGAAAACTCAAAATCTTATGGAAGTGATTGTTGAACACTAAAAATAAAAAAATTAAAAAGAAAGAAAAAAGAAAAAGTTAGGAGATCCAGTCCCTTTTTCACTTACTTACTGTTGCATAACTAGATGCTTCCAAGCCATTAAATTCTCAAATATTACAACTTTACTTACTTTATTATAAAAATATCAGAGGAGGTGGGAGATGCCTTATTCAACCAAACATGGCATGGAAATGTGAATGTGCCATTTCAATAAGATTGAGAAAAAAGTGCATTATAAGAAAAATACGTTGGTTCACTTAGCTTATGTAGTTCCAAAAGAAGCACAAATTGCTTAATTTTCTATGCAACATTTTTTTTATGTTTCCTATCAGTTGAAATCTAAGCATGTGCTTCATTACCTGAAAGTTTTCTCATAATGGCTGGATAACTTGATCTTAAGGAATGGTTCCTTCTGGTGACATGGAAGAAATTGAATTTTCTACTTAATGCATTATTGAGTATCGGGATGTGTTCTTTTCCATCAGCTGTCAGGACTATGAGTTAACTGTGAAACTTAGGATTTGGGGTAGCTAACACATCTCTGGACTTTACAACTTTGGAAATTCTATTGCAAATTAAGGTTATAAACATGGTGAGAGGCCAGCAGTAGCAACAGGCACAAGAACAAAAGAGTATCAGAAACATAAGTTCAAATTTTCTCTTTAGGTTTTTGAAGGAAGTAGGCACTAACAAAAACAGTTCATTATATTGAGTGAAATGAAAACAGCATCTATTTTACTTTGCCTGAAGTTGTAGCCAAAATTTCATGTGAAAAACTTTTTTCTTTTTATCTAATTATCATTATTTGTAAACATTGTCTTTTATTTATAAAATTGCACTGGCCACTTACTTTGCTTGCTTGTTTTTATATGAGTATGAAGTTATGTGTAAATAAGAATAATATTTATGTAAATAAGAATTAGTGTAGTGGATTGTAAGGACCCTGAACTAAAGCTTGATTCCAATGTCTCCTCATGTGGTGTGAAGCTAAACATAGGTTATTGAACTTAGTAGAGGCAGAATAGAAGTTATAGCAAGTCATGTTAAGCTGGAAAGTCTTCAAACTCTGATCTGGCAACAGATTGTACACCTGCCATCTGCAAACCAACTGCAAAATAAAGTGGAAAGAAACTACTTAACTATAGTTCATGTAAAATAGATCTGTGGATTTTATTGGACAGCCAATTCAGGAAGAGTAAGCAGTGTGACATAGCAGTAAAAAAAACCAAACCAAAACCAAAACCAAAACAAAAAAACCCCAAACAACCAAAAAACGTATGTAAAATTTTGCTGACATAAGAGAACTGTAGTGACTAGAATGGAACAAATAATAGTCCCAGTGTGGTTCAACCATATCTGGAGAAAAGTATTCAGTTCTGGGTGCCTCATCTATTTAACTTACAGGCTTCCAATGGGAAGAAACCAAAACCTCCCAAGGCTACGCACTCCACTTTGTAGATAATTTTAATTGTTAGCACTTTTTTTTTCCTCTTACAATAAGCCTAAATATACCTCTAAGCAGCTTCAATATATTGCTCCTAGTTCTGGGAAAGAATAAATGTAATCCCTTTTTGGTGTGACAGACCTTCAAGTTTTTAAGGCAGCTGTCATCTTCTGTGTTTTCTCTTCTGCAAATTTAATCTGACCCGATTCCTCACTATCTCTCAATTCTCTTTTAAAGGGCTTCCATCATTTTAGGTTATATCTAAGCATGCTTACCAGCACTTATTTCTGATTTTTGGTTCTTCTTTTCTTGTTTTTAAAACATTTCTGACTGAAGTAGGAGAGCTAGCCTAGGACAGGGACTGAGATAGCAGGCAGCTCAGACTTTAAAACATTATTTTCTCCTGGATCACAGAACCCAAAATATCCAGAATGCCTAACATATTCTATGAACAACATGTGATATCAATGGAATTGGTGACCCAAATCATTAGAAGTTAACAAATTCACATAAATGCTAACTACTTTGTTCACCTCATTTTAAGATGCTCCTTATTTCCTTTAATTGCTGAAAAATGGACAACAGTCTTCCTATACACTATGAAAGCTTACTTTTCCCCTCATTAAATGACTTACCAGCAATGATATGTGAATACTGGTCTCTTTTGTTAAATTTTGTGCATGTATGGGAGAACCAAGCTTCCAGACAAAATAATCATACCGGTCCATTAATGTATTTCATAGAACAAAATACCACTTTCAAATTTGGGAGAAATGATGATTTTCTGCAAACATTGGAAAGGTCACTTCTTTGAATGTTATTGATAAGGAAATGTCCCATTATATATAATCCCAAATATATCTCCAGAGATAAAAGAAAAAGTCACATCTAGAAACTTTCAGGAGAAGTTATTAGTTTCAGAACCTACTTTTATAGTGTGGACACACATAACCTACACAAGCAATATGCAAACTCAAGAACAGGTTCACAACAATTACTCTCAATGGGTTGTTTTAGCCTACATGTTTCCCTTTCACCAAAATTATAATGATTTTTTTCTAAATTATTATATACTTCTTTCATTTATGAGAGTATTTCACTTTTACAAAGCTGAACCCTAATCCTTATCTAAAACCCATATATTCCAAGGCCCTTCTACTTATTATGGCCACTAATATTTTGTAAGTTTTTAATAGGAGCAAAAATCTCATGATAAGATTTGTATTTCTTTAATAAGTGACTTCTAATAGTTACCTTATGTTAAAGAGTTATAATCAGAAAGGTGAATGAATATAAAGTAATAATAATGAAAATGTAACTTTCATGTTTGTACATTCATGTGATAGGTCATTATGATCAACACTTGCCTATAATTTTCTGCCTAGTGTGAATCACCCAGAGTACTATAATATAATGACAACATATCTCCCCGTTTAGATTGAATTTATTTTCTCACATTTCCCATTTTACTCTTTCACATTCTATTATAGATCTATTGATTATTCTTCCTTTCTATTGAGCAGCATGAAATCAAATCATTTAATACAAGTGTTAACACATTTCACTTTCACCAATGACCTGGGTGATGGAATAGAGAGGATGTTCAATATATTAGTAGATAACACAGGAGCTATGTCTACACAAGCAAATTACAGTTATAGAATTTTGGAGCTAAAATGGATCTGAGACATACTTTACTTGTATCCAAGCTCTTTATTTTGTAGCTGTGAAAATAGAATTGTAATGATTTGTTTGAAGGTCATAAACAGTGAGCTAGTGGCATGGTGAGGATGAGAACCAAGGAAGTCCCCTGAATCCCAACGTAGTGCTATTTCTGTAGAACCACAAAGCCTCAATTTTTACTGTTTGACCAAATTGCCTACTTCTTTGACTTGGCTAGTAGAGTTATATATGTCAATCAATCTTAAGATGTAGGAAAGAGGATGGAATAAAAATTCAGTATTCTGAGATGAGCAGATCAAAAGTATGAAAACTGACCTTAGTTAACTAGAGAATATAATGAATTCTACAGGATGGTTTTTTATAATACACTACAAAAGGAAAAAAAAAAGAAACCAGAAATGGAAAAATTGGCTATAACACATAGCAAGCTAATCTACCTACACATTAAATACAGGGGATATAGTATTTAAATAACAGCCTTTAAATCAATAATGTTCCTCAATTTAAAACAAATAAAAAATATGAAATGTAGAAATATAGAGTTTTCATTATGATCTGTAATAATTCAAAACCAACCCTAATACAATGTTGCATTGAGTTTTAACAACAATTAGACAGAGATACCATCTAATGAGAGGTGAAAATCCTTCTATGCCCTACTCTAGTCAGACTACATATGATTTGTCCAGGTTTCAGTAAGACATTTTACAAAAAAAAAAAAAAAATTAAACACACTCTTCAGGAGAAGCAGACCTAAACAGTGGAGGGATTCCAACCCCTTCTATTTAAATATTGGTTCAAATAACTCACATTGTTCATTCTGGAGGAGGGAAAATTTAGAGATGGCCATGATATGTGGCTTTAAAGGCCTTAATAGGTGTTATTTGGAAGAGTATTCAGACTTAATCTTCTTGGTTCCAAAGAGCAGGATTCGGACAGGCCCCAAGGCTGAAGCTATGGAATAGCATATTTTGGCTCAATATAAGGAAAAACTAAACAATTAGACCTATTAAAAAGCAGAATGGTCAGATTTGAAATGTAGTCAGTTCCTTGTTATTGTACAACCTCAAACAGAGGCTAGATGGCATCTTTGGGTGGATTTTATATCTGGAATTCACATTTTCAGTAAAGGTTGAATGTATGTAGCACCTGAGATCCCTGTAGTTCTATGATTCTATGAAAGAGAAGATGGTAACTAGGTATTTTCCAACTCCATTGAGATTAGAATAAGAAGAAATGAGTTTAAACTGAATCATAGGTAACTTAAATAAGATTTAATCTACACTTGGCTTATAATAAAGTTTGTTTGGTTATAATGTATAGATATAGTTTTTCTTTGATACTAAACCTTGAACTCAATCTAAAGTAGTCAACTAATGTCTCAGTCCTGGGTTATAAATAACAGACAAGAAAACACATACAGTCTCTAGCTCTGCTGGAATTACTGGTAATAGTCATTAATGGTTTTTGTCACATGTATTTTATAGAATTTGCTCTAGCATTTCATTAAAAAGCATTAAAAGGGGGGCAGCTAGATGGCTCAGTGGATAGAGCACTGGCCCTAGAGTCAGGAGGACCTGAGTACAAATCCAACCTCAGACACTTGACACTTACTAGCTGTGTGACCCTGGGCAAGTCACTTAATTCCATTGCCTAACCAAAAAGAGCATTAAAAGGGTTAATTTATGAAGAAACAACTTGACAAGGAAAGGTGTGCACAGTTTTTTTTTTTAAAGGAGTTTGGGGATTCCTTAAATTTCTGAAAGGAAGCAAGATTGGAATGGAAGGAAAATACTGTAATTTTTTTTCCTGTACTTTGTAGCATAATATAATTTGTGCAGTTTATTAAAATGAATTCTGTAATTAATCTAATTAACTGGGAATATTTAACTTAAAAGAGGCAGCATAGAATAGTTGAGAGGGTCAATCTTAAAGACTGACAGGAAGTTGTCAATCTAAGTCTTACCTGAAGCACTTAGTGCACGTATGATCCTAGGCAAATCACTTAACCTCTCAGTGCTCTAAGCAGCTCTCTGAGAAGGTGCCCCCCCCCAGCATCACTAGAGGGAGTTTCCTTAACTGAGAGTGACCTATACTGATGTAATGACAGAAGCACCCCCATTGCTGTTCTAAATAAGAATGTCTGAACTAATGTATAAGCTTAGCCCTTCTTACAGAGGCAGCTTATTTCTGTGAAATTAACACAAAACTATGATTTATGAAACTTTGAATCCAGTCTCAGCATTATCACTGGCTAGCTGTGTGACCTTGATCAAGTCTCTTGTTTCCCCTCCTGAAAAACAATAGCTCGTATCTGTATTACAGTCTAAGGCTGGCAAAGTGCTTTGCATACATTATCTCATTTGGTGACCTTGTGTATAAAATTAGAAAGTCAGGGTGGATGATCCTCTGAGGTCTCTGTCAGCTCAAAAATCTATGCTTCTGTGATATCTAATTTTTTTTTCTGACCTAACATCCTATAATATGTTATCTTTCTATGTAACTATATGAACAAAAATGTTGGAATCAATAGTTAGTTTATATAGTTTTGTAATCTTCTGAATGAGGCATCAGTAGAATAGCAAGATCAGCCCATCCACTACATCAAAAATAACCAATAACACCTGAAATACAAACCAACCTTGATGCACACCAACCTTGCTGATTAAGCTATGTCAAGGTGTCCTTTCACAAAAGAGAGCAATTACTTAACCAACCACATTTTATTGATCTCTTTATTACAGTTTCCTGATGTTATTCTGCAAAGTAGTTAATATCCTTATTTCCTTTGAAACAAAATCTCTCTTATCTAGCTACTCTGGTTTTCATTGGACTGACTGGGCCACACTATGCCAGTGCTTCAAGACATGCCATCGTTGTATTTTTAAGCTTCTGACAATTATACTATTTTGACAGAAAACTTCTGTTTTTGGGGGGCTACTAATAACTTTTAGTATGTGGCCTAAACTGATCAAAATATATTGTAGTAGCTAACATACCTATGAATATTTTACCCTGCTGTCAAGATAGGAGGGGGAAAAATTATTGAGCTGCATCAGGAAAACAACTTATTCAAACATCACCTGAATCAGGATGTTCCAGTTCATTGAATCTCAACTTACTATATGCTTGAGTGAACGCATACAACAGAGAACTATGCATAATTATGTAGGCAAGAGTGGGCTAGACGTAGTGGATGTTGGCTTGACCTCCACTCATAGGCTAGAATTTTATAACTACTCTCTCTATTCATTTTCGTCAGAAATTTTCATTTGGAAAATTATCTTTCCCCAATGTATCTCTAAGCCAAGTGCTGACTAATGTCTACAATGCCACCCGAAAAACAAAAGAGAGATAAAAGAACCCAATACAAAAGAAAAAAAAAGCAAATATCTGTGAACTAAGTGAAATTTATACAGAGATATGTGTATGCGAAGTCATTTCAATAGCTAGGATAAAATGTAAGGCGAGATGGTGAGGCATCCATCGTCATCAAAGTTAAAAAAAAAATCAGTAACTACATAGTCACAGGTAGATGCCCCAATTTTAATTAATTAATTTATTTTTGGCTCACACTTGTAAATTCAACAGTGCACTTGTCTACATGTACTATCATTTTCTTGTCAATGGTGAAGAAAGTCACTTTGCCAACATTGTAGATTAACAAATATATTCTGCAAACTGTAGCCCTAGTGTCTTAAACACTACGAGTTTAAGTGACATACCCAGGGTCTCACAACAAATATGTGTAAGGAATGGGATGTAAACTCAGGTCATTCTTTCACCAAAGGCATTTTCTGACATGACTCTTCAGGTTAGAAAATGCTGATGAAGCCACTGCATAAAGCTCCAGAGACCATGCTTTAGATGATTTTTGATACTCCTTTCCTAAACTGGGTATGGTGGTACATGGTTCTAATCCCTTCTATTAGGGAGGCTGAGAAAGTAGATCTCTTGAGTTTAGGGTTCCTGAGTTGCAGTGGGTTAAGCTGATAAGGTGTCTGCATTTAGGTTGGATTTATTATGATGAGCCTCCAGGAGTGGCAGATCAGCAGGTGTCAAAGGCAGGGACAAATCCACTTAGCTTAGGAATTAAGCAAGTCAGAGCTCTGGTTGATCACAGTGGAATTGGGCTGCAAGAAGTCCCTGTACATGTAACTTGGGCAAAATAAGAGACACAGTCTTAAGATAAAGGGGCGGGGGGAGAAGAAAAGGAGAGACAGGGAGAGAGAGAGAAAGAGGGAGCGAGAACAGGGAAGGTGAAGGAGGAGGAGGGAGAAAAAGAGGAAGAAGAGGAGGAAGAGAAGAAGGATAAAGAAAGGAAGGAAGGAAAAAGGAAGGAAGGCTTTCTTGCTGTTACACCTTGACCATTTTTCCATCCTGTCCTACCACTACCCCACTTTAACTCATTGCTCTAATTATGGTGAAATCACCATGATCATTTCCTCTGAAAAGAAGGTATCTTTTGAGTACCCTTTAGATGTGTTAACCTTTCCCTGATTTCTCAGAACAAAGAACCCTTTTCCTAGTCACCTCTCTCTTATTTGGCATCAGGAACACTTAAATTTGAATGCTGCCTTAGGCAAAACCAGCTAGATTACCCTGGCCAAGTCAGTTAACTTCCATTACCCTCAGTTTTCTTATCTATAAAAATGGGATAAAAACAATATCTCATAGTGTTGTTGGGAAGGTAAAATAATGATTATAAAGCACTTTCCAGATCTTGACTCCTACATAAATATTGGCTTATTATGTGTTGTCTCCCTCATTATTAAGTAACCTCCTTGGTTTTGGGAACCATAACTTTTATATGTGTAATCCCAGTGCATAGTTTAGTGATTAGAAAATATGTGCTCAATAAATACTTTTTAATGATTTTTTCATTAACTTATTCTGGGTCTGAAAACAATTTTCTATCTATAATGTCTCACTGTCAGTCTTATGGACTCTTCTCTATAATGCAAATATTTGAGTTAATTGTTTTGCGTTATTGGCCACTGTGTAAGTTCTGAGACTAAAGAACTCATAAATGCTTAACCATTTGTATAATTCATGTATTTCTGTCATCATTAGTTCTCATTTTCATCACCACATCTATCAGTGGACTTCATAGGAGCATAATTTATAAATTTGAAGAGACCTTATAGATAATCTACTTAACCCCTCACCTACCTCTGTTTTTAATAAGTACCAGAATCAAGGCTCAGGAAGTTATGGATATAGCAGGTAGCAAAGATTTCAATATCTAATTCAGAATCCATTCCACTCTAGCCATTAGCCAGCAACAGCCTGAGAAGAACAGTTAAAATTTGGTTGACTGACACAATGTAGAAAAAAAAAAAACAAAGGGGAATTGGTAATATGGTAAAAGTCTTTAATTGTATATCAGGATACCTTTCTTCTCTCTATTTCTCTTCATTCCTCTTCTCCTCCAAGGAAGTTCATATTTACTTTAGAAACATGGTATATGGGTGTGTGAGTGTGTATAAGTGGAAGGTGGTGAGGAGCAATTTGAGAGCCCTAAACTTCTTCAAAGAATTGTGTAGTTCTTTTCTTAAGTTGTTGCTGCATGAATTAATCCCTTTAGTGCCTTTTAATTAAATTCAAGGGGGGATCACAATGAACATAAAAAAGTGGCAAGACCGATGAAACATTTTTCTACCAGTGAGTCCAGTAAGTTTGGGCAGTGGGTTTGATTTATAAAATATATACTATAACCCAGGACTGGTATAATAGGAGATTATTTTAATGATAATCAATTTTACCCTTTGTTCCCCTTTTGAGGTTATTGTATAGCCACACTTTATCAGGTTAGGGAGCTCACAACGCTAGATTTGGTAGTTTTCCAACGACCAAACCCAAGACTATATTCATTCTTCCTCCCTTCTTCTACATAGTCAGAATTAGTTTGTGTTTAATTTCTGACTGTATCTCATGTGTACCAAAATACTTTTAAAAACATATTATTTGATGAAATTCATCAACAGCTTTTCATTTCTTTGAAAATAGTAGATTAAATAATAAGGTTTATATTGGTATTTTGCTGTCATTTTTTGAGAGATCAAAAATATTTTGAATTATCCAATAGGGCAAAGCAAACTCTAGAAGCAATGTTACTCATTTCAAGGACCCACCATTTTGTCTCTGTGGGTACAACCATCACTTATGCAAAACACAACCCCTCAACAAAAACTTAGAATTTTTATGATTCTCTGTGACTCGAAAAATGCATGCAGTAGATTCTTTCAGAACTTAGACTGATAGAAATGAGGTGAATGTTAGTAGGATCCACATTCCATTGCTGGATCTTCACTCAAAGCTTTTCCAGCTTAGGTGGATTTGTCAGAGCTTATACTCTCCAAAATACCTTTTTCAGAACCCAGAGAACTTCACTTACACAAAGAAAGGCCAGAATAGTACTTCTTTCAAGCAATAAGACTATCATTGCTCTTTAAACCTTATTTCCATGTAATACAGACATTGAATACTGAAAATATTGTTCTTAATTTGCACTATAAATCATGTCAGGAGCCTACACTATGCTTAGTAGGCACATACTTTTCTCATAGAAAAAAGGAGCATGTGAAGTGACATTTAAGCAGAGGAAGAAATCATAATACTCCATGAAGTAAGCCTGGCAGCAACCATTTACTTCTGTTCACTCATTAAGAAAGACACAGAGAAAAGAATATAACATGAAATGATTGCTTCGTTACATTACATGCAGCTTTTCCCCTACTGGGTTTTTGCTTTAATTTCCAAAGTGCATATGTTTAATTATATGTGTATATACTGGTCTTTCTCCATGTCTCTTTTTCTCTCTCTCCTGTGTACACATACACACCACCCACATTATTTAGTCACAGTGTGGTCTGTACAGGCAGACCTCACTTTACAAGCACATTGTGAGTCAAAGTTCATTGCTAAGTAAATTGCTTCAAACTTTGAAGACTTCTCCCCTAGGGACAATGGTATAAGTCATATAGACATTCATGCAGGACAGAATCCAAATGATCCAAAAATGAGAGAGATCCTTTTTACTGAACTAGAAAGCCAGGTGTGTGCTTGGTCATCTTTTTCAGACTGCCAGTCTTACAAGCTGTTGAATCAGGGAACTCAGCATGGTGTTTACAAGAGTTGGGCTTTACAGTTAGGAGTGTTGTGGCCAGTTGTAATGCTTACTGCTGTGATTCCCTGGTTCACTATTGCCAAAGTATTGAAATTTCCAGGACATTTTTATGCATATGAGGAAATGGGGCAGAATCGTTGAAGTCAGGATTCCCCTAAAAGCTCAGGATGTTTAGTTCAATTCAGCAACTGTTGTATATCAGGGACCTTTGTAGGGGAAATAAAGGAAAAATGAAGAAGTCCTTGTTTTCAAGGTGCTTCATTTTTTTGCTAGGGGGAGCAAAAGGAACACCAAATATACATACATATATGTATATATGTATATATACATATATATACATGTATGTATACATACATCTCTATGTATGTACAATACACATATATACACACATAGGTATATGTGGAAGGAAGTGCATACATGGAATATATTTCATATAGATGCACCTTCTCATATGCAGACACATATATGTGTGTATGTATGTTTGTAAAAACATTCAAAGTAATTAATATGAAGAGCGAAGGCCTCTGGAAGCAGGCAACATTTGGACTAAACCTTTAAGAGAATTAAAGTTTCTAAGGGTCAGATGTGAAGAGGGAGAACATTCTAGGCCTTGTGGAAAGAAATAGGTGATGGAACAGTGGGAAGAGTATTTGAGCTACAATGTAGAGTGTGTAAGGGGAAATAATAACTAATCAGTCTGGGAAGATAGATGGGAGACAGGTAATGTTTCTGGAGTAGTTGTTTAGTCGTTTCAGTCATGACCCCATTTAGGGTTTTGGCAAAGCTACTAGAATGGTTTGCCATTTTCTTCTCCAGATCATTTTACAGGTGAGGAAACTGAGGTAGACAGAGTTTAGTGACATGCCCAGGGTCACGTAGTAAGTGTCTGAGGCCCGATTTGAACTCAGGAAGAAGAGTCTTCCTAATTCCAAACCTAGTACTCTATCCACTGTGCCACCTAGCTGCCCTTTTGGAATAGAGAACTGCAAATAGGACTGATGCAACTGAACATTTTATATATATATGTGTGTGTGTGTGTGTGTGTGTGTGTATTATATATACATATGTGTGTGTGTGTGTGTGTGTGTGTGTGTATTTAAATGGAAAAACGCCTTCAGGGTGCTAAGTCAGGATACTAGCAGTATGTCCCTTCCCATACTGGGTACAATCAGGGCTAGAAGAGGGAAGATATGAATAATAATAATAACCTGACATTTATATACCAACTTATGATTTTTAAAACACTTTATAATCATAAGATCTTCATAATAACTTTGTGAGTTAAGTGCTACAGTTCTTATTTTCCTAATTTTTTTTCTGTTTTACAGATTAAGAAAATTAATATAAGGGACTTTAAATGTCACAAATATCACAAAACTAGTAACTGTCAGAGGCAGGATTTGAATGTTTCCGGACTCCAAATCTTACCCTACACAATAAGTTGTATTTTCTTTTATGGGTGGGAGGAAGGGAGTAATTAGAGTCTCTAATCACTTTTTCCTTCTTCCTCTTTTTTTTCCATCCTCTTATCTTTTACTCCTCTGAAGGTACAGGGGCCTCCTTCTCATTTAAAGAGGATGTTTCTCTTCCTTTGGCTAGCTAGTTAGTTCCCTGCTGCAATCCTATTTTTGTTTTCCAAGGGTCTCAGGAATTAGCACATGCTTTCCCCATAACCCATATCAGATGGCTAGTTGTCTTGGGGAAGAGGGAGGAGAGGAAGGGAGGGAAAAAATTTGAACTTAAAATCTTATAAACAATGAATATTGAAAACTATCTTTGCATGTAATTGAAAAATATAAAATACTATTTACAAAAAAAGAGAAAGCCTGCTTTCAGACTAGTCACACTACAGAATTTCTCATCCCTCCAGATTCTGAAGTTAATGCAAATTTGTATTGAGTCTCCCACCTTTTTTTCGTTTTAGCAAAATTAAGGGGAAAAAAGTGAATGTATGTATCCTAATTAATATTCCCTATATGATATGCATTGTGATATATCTTTTTTATATAAATGTTGTTGAGTTGTTTCAGTTATGTCCAACTCTCTGTGACCCTGTTTGGGGTTTTCTTAGCAAAGTTACTGGAGTGGTTTGCCATTTTCTGCTCCAGCTCATTTTACAGATGAGGAACTGAGACAGAGTTAAGTGACTTGCCCAAGGCTACACAGTTACTAAGTGTCTGAGGCCAGATTTGAACTCGTGAAGATGAGTTTTCTTTAATTAAGATATTTCTCATTATAACATTTTTGGAATTTAGCAATTTAACTATAGAGAAAAAGTAATACTTTTTTTTTTGGCAATTGGGGTTAAGTGACTTGCTAAGGGTCACACAGCTAGTTAAGTGTCAAGTGTCTAGTCAGAGGTCACATTTGAACTCAGGTTCTCCTGACTCCAGGGCTAGTGTGCTATCCACTGGGCCACCTAGCTGCCCCAAGAAAGTAATACTTTGATCAGTTTTAGGTCTATTTTTCTCCTGCCAGTTTCCTTCAATTCCTTGAACTTTTTTCCTTCCCTCCAGCAGATCTTATCCAGCCAAACTGCAGGGACCTTTTCACCTTTTTTTCATTTTCTATCCTTCATCCTTTTGAAGTCTATACATACCCCTCCTTGGTAAGTATGTTGATGAGAGGACCAACAAGTTTATGGAGATGGTGAAAGAGTCCCTGCCTAACTTATTCAGTCACTTTTCAACTTCCCAAATGAAGGAAGAATCAAGTCACTTCTGCAGAGTCAGAAGTACAGCTTGGAGATGAAATGGAGACAAGATTGACCTGGACGTCACCTTTAAATGGAGGTAGAGCCGTAGGTTGTAAGGAAGGAAGAAGGTCTTTATAACATGTCAAGTCCAGGGTTGGAGTGAGTTTCCAGGGTGAAGAAGTTTTTGTGGCATAATAGAGAAGATCCAAGAGAAAGAGGAATGCAAAATGGAAAGGATTAACTTGACAAGCAAGTCCCTCTGGAAGGAAGAAGACTTGCTTTATAGTTGTCACAAACTTGTGGCTCACAAGAGGTTGCATAGACAAGCAGTGGAAATTTTTATTCAATAGTAGATATTGATCGCCAAAACTTTCATACACAAAGATGAAGAACCCGAGGCACAAAGTGTTAAAGAGACTTGAAGTCACGCAAGTAGACAGAGATTGGATTTGAACCCAAGGTCCTCTAGCTCCTTGGTTTCTTTTTTACCCCAATGGATTGCATTTTCTTTCCTCACCTCTCTAGATTTACATTTTTAGTAAGGATATTATTTATTTGTCTCATTTTGCAACTAGTTTTCTTTTTATTGGATTTTTAAAAACACAAATTATAATACTAGAGGACATCTATATAGCACTTAAAGGTTTACAAAGCACTTAAGATACTTTCCATTTCAGAAAGCTATTTGAAATTATGCTAAGAAAATGACTAAAGTGTCTATATTCTTTGACCCAGCAATTTCCCTGCCAAGAATATAACCCGAGGAAGTCAAGTAAACAAAGAAGGGTCCAATGCGCACCAAAATATTTGTAGCATCATTAAAAAAATTTTTTTTATTAATTTGTTTTGATTTATCAACAATCACTTCCATATGCTTTTGAGTTGAACATTTTTCTCCCCCTTCCTCCCCCCACCCTCCCCAAGATGGCGCACAATCTGATATAGGCTTTACATTTGCATACCCATTAAACATATTTTCACATTAGTGAAATTGTAAGTAAAAATTAAAATCAATAGGAGGAACCATCAGAAAGATGAAACAAAACTCAACAGAAGGGAAAAGTAAGTGATAGCGATTCGACTTCCATAGTTCTCTCTTTGGATGTGGACAGCATTTTCCATCCCGAGGCCTCTGGAGATGTCTTAGATCCTTGTAATGCTGAGAAGGGTTCAGTGTAACAATATTAGTCATTGCGTAAGGTGGCTGTTATTGTGTACAAAGTCCTCTTGGTTCTGCTCGCTTCGCTCAGCATCAGACCATATAAGTCTTTCCAAGTTTTTCTGAAGTCAGCCTGTTCATCATTTCTTATAGCACAATAGTATTCCATTACATTCATACACCACAGCTTGCTCAACCATTCCCCAATTGGTGGGCATCCTCTCAATTTCCAATTCTTTGCCACCACAAAAAGAGCTGTATAGCATCATTTTTCAAAGTAGTATAGAACTAGGAACAATACAGATTGTTGATTGCCTATTAATTATAGGAATGACTAATCATGTTGTTGTATACAATTTGCATACCACAAGAATGTGGTGGAATATTAATGCATTTTTAACAAACAGTGGCTATTAACAGTAAAAGAAGGTATGGAAACATTAAAATGAACAGATACAAAGAGAAGGTCTTTGTATCTGTTCTTTAGGCAATCAGCAAAACATTTACAATGACTACATAATATAAATTTAAAAAATAATAAAAACTACACTGTGATTATAATGATCAATTTTCACATTAAATAAGGTATGTGAGAATTCATCTCTTTCCTTCCTTTGGAAACACTGGGCCCTATGGATATGGAACATTGCCTATTCTTTTAGATGTTATTGATTTGTTGTTTCAATTGCTGAACTGCTTCACCTCCTGCCCCATCTTTTTCATAACCCACATTTTGGTGTTCCACTTTTAGGTTTGTACATGGAGCAAAGAAACACAGGCACTAGCAGCATGGTACAGTGGAAATAACATTAACTCTGGAGTTAGAAGAATTAGGCTCAAATTCAACCACCAATACTCACCTGTATGACCTTAGAAAGTCATGTAACCTCCTTGGACCTTAGTTTCTTCTCTTTAAAAGAGGAGTTTGGACTAAATGGGTACCTTCTACCTCTAGATCTCTGATCTGAAGTGTAACTGTCATATCAAATGGCCTTTCTAGTATTGCTTCTGCTGTCAGGGATTTTTAGGTTTAATTTAAGGGCACACTGCCTAGGGTTTCTCTGACCTTGTCCATTGAGTGGGAGCCTAAATATGGAAGATATGGAAACCAAGTCAGGTCAAGAAAAAAAATGTGCAAAAAACAAGCAGGGAAGAAGGAAAAGTGGGTTCCATGGGGAGCTGATAGGAGGCTACAAGTAGATAGAAGAAGTACTGAGCCAAAGCATTGAGGATGTTTTCTAGTGTGAATCATTCTAAGAAAATTCTACACTGCCTACTAGTTTAGATTGGAGATTGAGATCAGTCATCTTCATTCCACTTTTTCTTTGACTATCGCAGAAGAAGATCAAACATTACATGATTGAATCACTTATAGCTAAAACCCCAACTCCCTAGGGAAGTGGATGATGAGAGTCTTTGTTTAAAAAGGTTACCCCCTCCAAGTCATCAATGTGATAAAGCCGTTGATCAACAGAAATTCTAAACTGTATACAAATTTTTATCCAAGGCTTATAAATGAAGGGAGAAAAAAGAAAACAACTCTCACTTCAGAAAGGCTGAAACATTTGGGCTTTTTTTAAACCTGGGAAGTCTGGAGCTAATTAAGGCTGATAAGACCTACTGGGAGATTGGTATTCACCTGTTACAACATTGAAATATGAATTTGTAATTGATGTACTTCTAGGTTATAAAGCTAGTCAAGTCAACAGAACATCACTTTCCTTTTCTTAGGTGTAACTATATTCCATACCCCAAGGGAAGAGGAACAAGCTGATTGGAAAAGGAAAGTGATGCTTAAGGAAAAGGAAGCTGCTGGACAAACACTGCTCATAAGAAATGAGGGAGAATGAGTTGTGGGAGCAAGCTCACTTGATCCACTTGCTCAGGGGATGATTGATAGTTGAGCCTTATTAATTTTCCAGTGCCACCTGCTGTTTATATTTCTTTATTATAAGGTAAGACTCTGTAGTTGATGAAGAGAGGAGAAATAGATTGGGAAATGAGGCTGATGTAAAAAAGGAGACTTCTTTAGTTTTTTTTTTTTTAACATGCTCTTCATCGTAAACAAAGATGAAGCAACTCTACTGTCAAGAGATAAAGTATTTTGTTATTTTAAATTATTGTTCAGGTAGACATGATGGATTTAGTTTGAGCCATTTGAAATCTTCCTCATTTCTTTATAAATGACATAAATTTGTTGTTTGGGGTTCAAATATTATTTATATAAATATTCAAGCAGCTTTTAAGCCACCCATGAGAAGAATACTAGTATAATGCATAGTAGGCTGCCATCGGAATATAGAAGACCTGAGTTCAAGTCCTAGTTTTTGCATTCTTATTGTGAGACTGTAGACCAGGGGTGGGGAAACTGTGGCCCTCTAAGTCCTCAAATGCAGCCCTTTGAATGAGTCCAAGTTTTACAGAACAAATCCTTTTATTAATGGGATTTGTTCTGTGAAGTTTGGATTCAGTCAAAGGGCTGCACTTGAGGACCTAGAGGGCCACATGTGGTCTTGAGTCCAAAGGTTCCCCACCCCATATAGACAAATCTCTTAAGCTTTCAGTACCTCCAGACTCTTTTCTAACATTCTAAGTTACAAAGCAGTTGCATCTCTGTATTGAGAATAAAGGAGTTTCTTAAATGAGTGTGTCCTGTACTAGTGAAATCACAATTCTGGGCAAAAGAAAAAAAAACCTACACAAATACATTTCTAAAATGACATCATTCAGAAATACCTGCATCCCATTGAAGATATGTGAACATTTAATCCAAACTAAATTTATTTGACTCTGAAAAACCAAAAAGACTTCCCAAGCCTGAAAATTCCCACTGAGGTTTTATGTTTTCAGTTCCAACTACATATTCAACCTTGAAAAAACAGTCTTATTCATCTGCATGTTTGTCTCCACTCACAATTCAACTGAGATTTTAAACCACACAATAATTTGCTACTGTATATGTATGTGAGTTCATCTGTCTGTGAACAGATGTACACTGAGAGGACTGGGGTTTCAAGATAAATCTTCTTATTAGTCACATGCTGTGCAAGCTACCATAGTGTTAGAATCAAAGTTACAAAGTCCATGCTTCAGTTTGGAGTGTATTCATCCCTCCACACTTACACAGCTATTCTCTCTTATCACAAATTAAAAAGTTTTACTTAGTACTTGGCTAATGCAATTAACTTCAAAGGATATAATAACATTCAGGGAAAATAGTTCTCCTGTCTTTTTACATTCATGAGTACTATTAAGGAAAACCTTCTTCATATAAAAATTTGAGCTATCCAAAAATTTAATGGGCTCCTACGTATTGAGTACCCTGTCACTGAAACTCGTCAAGCAGGAAGGCCAGTTCAGCACATAGAGAGATGCTCTAGAGGGAATTCTTTTGGAAGATGAATTGGATCAGATAGCTGCTCAGGTTGGTCCCTTCTAACTTTTTCAATTTGTAACTCGGTAATTCTGTTACATACTTCCATGAAAAAATAAGAGTATCAACAAAATATTGAAACTCACTAACATATATTAATAACTAACATTAGTATTTCTCTAACATCTCTTTTGATTTTCAGAATCAGCCTATGAAGTAAGATCTCTAATATCAGGTATTTTACAGATTAGGAAAATGAGGCAGATAATTGTCAAATGATTTGAGTAGGAACACACAGTAAGTGCCTAATACAGAATTCCAACCCAAGTCTTTCTCATTTGAAGTCCAGTCCTTTAGCCACCATACCATATTGACTGTCCTACAGCTATGTGGAGATGAAATATAGACTGCCACAGATTCATTTCATTAAGTCTCCAGTATTTTGAAAAATGGGGCATTATCTACATAAAATAAAGCTTTTAAAGATCCACAGAACTCCTCAATTTTCTTGATATTTATTCTTCCATTTCCTAAACAGCATACAAGTTCAGATACACAGGATTCTGATGGTGTGAGAAGTGCAGCAAAGAGATTTTTAAACTAGAATGTTTAATGCTTTAAGTTTGTGTTTATAATCCGCCAACAATGCTGTGATCTTTAAAACCAAATTGTCTCTTAAAATATCGGAAAACTAATCTCAACTTTCTTCAATATCTCATTATTGTCTATATCAGTGGACTTTAGAAAAATTTCAGGTGCACTGGTATCATCAAAACAGATGTATCTTTTTTTTCATTTTTAATGTAAGCAAATGAGTTTAGCAGTCATTTAACAATTTAACTCTTGAAATTCAGACTATGAATGGTGTGTACCCTCTACAGGGTCAAGAGAAGAACTTTGTTCTTAGGTGTTTCAGGAATTTCAACACCTCATTTAGCTGAGATTTCTGTGGGCTAAAAAGAACATTTAATCAAAATTAGAATAATTAGTATTACTGTACTTGATTAGAAAAGGTCAAGTAGACAACTGATTCTGTGTTTTATCTTGGCTTTATATATCATCTGAGTACAGCCTAGTAGAGAAAACAAAAATCACTTAATTTACCTAATGCCGTTACCATGATTTCATTGTTAGAAATGTGTTTTAACCCTTTATATAAAATTGCAATGAACTGAACAGTAAGCAAGACAAAAGTCACAAAATGATTGGTTTTAGGATATCACTAGGATCAAAATTCATGAGCAAATATATTAAGGTTATATTGCTAAGATGTTGAAGGGTTTTTGATGACTTCTATTTGGTCAATAGCTATCCAAGGACATGCCATGGGAAAGTTCCAAAGAAGGCTTTTCATAAAACTGTGGATAAACTCTGTTTTAGAGTTTGCTGTATTTAAGCTATGATGTCTATACAAGTACAACCACAGTGTATCTATAGCTGGGACCTGCCTTCCAGGACAAATAATTTGGTCAAGGATGAGGGAGCCTTCAACAGCTCAGCCCAGAAGTTACTCCATAAAGAGGACTACCAGGCTGAGAGTCTCTAGTATTGCCCATTTCTCCCAGGCACAGACTGTAAATGAGCTCTGTAGAGATCTATGTAAAAGGGAGAAGAATAATGCTACACACTAGGTGAAATAATTTATCTGGTTTAAGGGGGTATGTACAAAAGGATAAAAGGCCAGTCATATTTTCCAGCTCTGTCAGTCCGGTATTTATAACCTGCACCCAATGCTTACCTCAGGCTCAGTCAACAGGTTTGAAATACATGAACTTGGAGCAATATGGGAAAATATTTTTTAACAATTAATTTAATTTTGATGATTAATAATGTAGTTACAAGACTTTCCTTGAAGGAGACATAAAATAAACATACATTTAAATGACACAATATAGAATATGTTTTTTTTCCCCAGTGAGCCAACTGTCAAAAGATAATTTTTGTTATCATAAACTTTTAATAGAATATAAGCTTTCAGGAACTGTTTCTGGTATCTCCTTACATCCCTTTAAGGGAAAAGACTTTACTTTCTATTCCCAGCAATTTAGCACAATGACTGCCACATAATAAGTACTTAATAAATGTTTTTTTGCCTCCCATTTATTAATTGTGAAAATAAAGCACATCTAAGGATAAAGGAATCACATAAGGCCATAAAGTGTTCTCTCCCTTATTATCTTGCCTTTCTTCTCCTAAATCATTTCAACATCACAGGTAATTCATAGAATTTTCCTAATTCTGTAATTCAGTGGATCATTTTCATTCTTTTTTTTTTTGTTCCAGTGTTACAATTCTTCCTAATATTTTCCTTTCATCTTAGATCACTTCTAGATTATTAAGATAAAAGGAACACCCTCCCTCAGGCCTTTACTTTCACATTCCAAGATATAGAGATAGTGCACATATTATTTTGAAAACAAAAATTTGCTTGCTAGAAGATGAAGGAAAAAAGAGAAAAAAACTGTCACACTAGAGTAAAGCCAGGCTAAAGCAAAAAAGGTATCTCAGAAACGTGTTACAAAGTACTAATCACTGCCTTGAATATCTTCTAGCTCTTCACTTTTCTCAGAAATGCCCTCATAACATTATGACAGTTTATCTTAAGCACTTCTGCTCATGTGTCTAAATTAGTAAGCGCTTCATACTAAAGAGATTGATCGCAGGTGGGGGTTTGAGGGAAATAACCTGCATTGTGCCTCTTCCTGCTAAACCCATCATGTGATGTACCACACAGATGTTACTTTCAAGACATTGAAGAACACGTCTTGTAACAAATAGGAAGAGAGAAGGAGAGGGAAAAGTGTTGTAAAGTTTTGAGCTAAAATTTGTGCTCAAAATACGTGGGATCTTACAACTGGAAGGCACCTTAGAAATTTGTTCAACTCTCAATTGTACCACGTAGGGAAAGTGACATAAAGTTAAATTGAATTACCCTTGGTCACCCAGGCAGTCAGTAATAGATTTAGCATTAGCTCTGGTTTTCCAAATCTAGCACACTTACCAGACACTACTCTCTTCCCTGCTGTAATACGTAAACATATGATGATACATTACCCTTTCTCTTCGTAGCTGTTAAGACATAATTTCTGAATTTAGTATAAAATTCTCCAGTGGCATATGTGGGTAATGCTTTTGTTTTTTTTAAAGTCCAACAACCCCCTCATTTTTCAGTTGAGGAAAATTGTAATCTATTCAAAGAATTCCTATGTGGTTTGGCAGGTAGATTCCTGTGTTAAATATAGTTCAAATATAACTTTTCTTTCCATTTCTTCTTGTTAGGTTTTTTTTTTGGCAGTACACAGAAATATTAATGAGTTATATGAGTTTATTTTATATTTTGCAACTTTACTGTATTTATTAATATTAATTGACTTGGGGATTCTTAAATCACATTATCACCAAAAATAATAATTTTGTTTTCCCTTTTCCTGTATTTATTCCTTCAGTTTCTTTTTTTCTTATATTATTGCTATCATTGGCATTTCTAAAACTATATGAACTAATGGTAATGATAATAATCATCCTTGATTTACACTTGATCTCACTGAAATGGCCTCTCGTTTAACCCCAATTATGTATGCAGTTTAATTGAAGTAGACCTGGACTCAGAGTCACAATAACTCTGTGACTTTGTTACTTTAACCTCTCTAAAATCTACTTTTTTTTTTTAATCTCTCAGCTGGAGATAGAATTTGTACTACCTGTGTCACAAGTTTGGTTTGAAGATTTGAAGAGACAGAGAAAGAAAGAGAGAGATTGAGATAAAAAGAAAGATCACTAACAATTAATGAAACTAGTTAAGGCTTCCTAGAGGAAATGGTGAATGAACTAATTCTTGCAGGAAACTAGGAATTCTGAAAGGTGAAGATCAGTATGGAGTGCATTCCACGCCCTGGAGATAAGCTGTGCAAAGATACAGTGGTGGGAAAAGAAATAATGGGTTTAGGGAAATATGGTTTGTATATAGAAGTATATGAAATAAGTTTTCAAAAGGAAGCTTGAGCCAAAAAGTGAAAGGTTTTAAATATTTATTTAAGTATCTTGCATTTATTCTAGAAGCAAAAGAGAAAGTCTAAAGCTTCATAATCAAAGGAGGAACAGATTAAGACTTGTGTTTGATGAAGTTTATTTTAGTACCAATGTGGTTAGAGAAAGTCATAATACAATTAGAGCAGTCTTTTTGCACATGCACGTGTGTGTGTGTGTGTGTGTGTGTGTGTATTAATATGTGTGAGTTTGGTGAAGTCTATGGATCCCTCCTCAGTATAGTTTTAAAGATACAAAATATATAGGTCTACAGTGGAAATCAATTACATTGAAATATAGTTATCTGTCTATCTATCTATCTATCTATCTATCTATCTATCTATCTATCTATCTATTTATCATTATCTATCTATCTATCTATCTACCTATCTATCTATCTATCTTCAGTTCAAGGACTCCAAGTTAAGAACTGCTTTTTTAAATGACATTTTAAATAGTCTAGGGAATAGGGGAAAGGTCATGAGGATTTGAACTAGCATCAGTTCATTTCAAATGAGAATGGTTTCTCTTAGGTATTCTCCAGGACTAACTTCTATTCTTAATCTGCTACTTGACTACTGACCTTTTAATTGGTTGACATTGGTTTCTAAGGCAATTCAGGGATACCTCCTGATAATTCTCAATAAGTTATGTTATAAATGTAAAAAAAAACCCTACCCCACTAATTAATTAACTCTGAATCCTCATTCCAGTTTATTTAGGGAAAATTGTAGAAACTGCTTGCTGTGATAAGATTTCTCTTTTTTCTTATTCCCAAACCTTGGTTTCATAGATTTAAAAAATATGTTACTAGTTATCTAATTTATAATGAGTGTAACAAAAAGTAAAGAACCACAGTAAAATATTTCAACAATGGAATTAGAGTCTCACCATGAAATTTTTTCAGAATTGCAGAGTCCAACAAGAATTATCAGGAGGAAGGGCAGTGGTGCAGTGACTCTAGGCAAGTCACTTTTAACTCCAATTGCCTAGCACCCAAAAAGATTCTTAGCAGGAGGTCTTTCCTACTAAATAATTGTCAAACTCAGATTTTTCAAATGTTTTCCAAACTTCTCAAAGGTGCATTAATACATATTTGTCTCAAAGACTCCTTACTGAAGACTGTTAATTTCCTCAGTCTCAGTCTCGGATAAGATCACATTTTTTGTATTTCGCAAGATGTCAGTTAAATTGCTTGTAGAATGAAACTCCCCAGCTTCAGTCCTGCAGAAGATGACAGAAAACTGTTCCTAGAGTTATATTTAAATCTTTATAATTTTCTCTCAGATTATCTGTTAGATTGACAGCTAAACTGTTAATCCTCTCAGTCTCTCTCTCTCTCTCTCTCTCTCTCTCTCTCTCTCTCTCTCTCTCTCTCTCTCTCTCTCTTTCGATCTATGTACTTTAAGGGTACAATAGCAAAATCCACTCTCTGTGTAGGAATGGATATTTAAACAACATATTCAGGAATCACTGAATGATACAACGACCTTCTTAAATAAGTCTCTGATTCTGAGTAAGAAACTCCAAAAGGTCAGTTTACTTGATTTTTTTTTGTTATAGTATAGTATAGTATACTGAGTAAATATTTATGAGTAATTTTTGTTTTTCAAGGGAGAGTTGAAGTAGGCAGAATTGTCATATGAGGAGAAAATAAATAGCAGTTTTGGTACTTTGCAACAAGCAGCTTAAAATGTTCCCAGAAGGTGTTTGTCTTCAAATCAACTTTGTAATATATGATATGAAAATAATACAAAAAGTAAATAAGACAAATTTAGTTTAGCAGAAGAACTAGTTACTTCATTGGTTTCTATTTGCCAGATAGTATATGAGTTTATTTGGGTGCCCTCTATATTTTTATGCCTCAGGGGAAAGCCCCCTTGCTTACCTTAATAAACATTCTGCATATGAAATTTTATTCTCTTGTTGAAGAGATTCTATGAAAATGTCGCTAAGCCAGAGACTTCCCCAAACTCTTTTGACAAAAGCTGTGTTAGTACCTTCAAAGCCCAGTGAATCCAAACTTCTGCTAATTTATAATTAATTCTAAAGAGCATTGTTCTCCATCACATTGAATTGAAAAGACTCTGTGCTCCATATAACTCTCCAAATTACCAGGTATATGGAGAACTTAGAGGACAAAGAAAATACTTTTAATAAAACATTGTGCATCTAAAGAGCATACTTCCTTAGTCAAATTGAGCTGCAAATAGTCTCCACTGTATGCATAGCTCTCTGTTAGGCACCATAAGATTTACAAAAATTTTAAAAAAAAAGGAAATAAGAGTCAATGGAGAAAAAAGAAGAAAGCAGCTTTCCCTAGGGAGTTTTAAATCTTCAGGAGAAGTGAAATTCTGAAGTCAGTTTCTTTTATGTTACCACTTTGTTACAGGAAGATTCAGCAATTAAATCAAGAACCTAAATGTTTCATAAATGTTTCAGTTAACAGGTTGGCAGGAATGCTTAACCAAGTCCATCACTTCCCTGTTGAGTCCTTGTGACACTGCTGTTTGTTCTCATCAATATTTTCTATTGACTCATCTCACTTTTATTTAATTATACTCAGATTATTTTCCTGAGACTTTGCAATGCTTTATTTAAGTACTGAAAGTTGCTGAATTACTACATTCTGAAATAAAAATTCACTTGACCTTTTAAATATTAAACATAAGCAACAGTCTTTTGAAATAGTTGTAAAGACCAGAGCTCCAATTTTGAATTTCTATTAAATTTTTATCTTCTTTTAAATATGATTGTTGTTACACACAAGAGCTGTGAACAAAGTCAATAGTAAACAGCCAATTCAGCTAAAACATAATGCAGTAAATGAAAGTACTATATATAATAATAATTGATTCTTGAAAGTGAAACAATGAATAGCAAAGGGTTTGGGAAGAACTGAAACATATCAGATGAAAAACATGTTTTAGTACTTTGTTTTGAGGAAAATTATATTAGTCTTCAACATATTTAAACAGACATGATCTTAAAAGGCAATTCCTTCAGACATTTGGGAAAACTGGCATCACTGGGAGCATCTTTGTCTTCTGACTGCCACAAAATAGCTTTTCAACATAACATATTGGATACTAAATAGAGGTAGCCTCAGAGAAGTTGGTCCTTAAGGGGTAGGTTAAATGACTAAACTTCTACACTTATAGATAAGTCAACAGCAATGACAACAATAACAACAAAAACAACAATGCTGTCTAGGCCTGTGATTTCTTGTTATGGAGAACAAACATATTAGTGTGGAAATTCCCTCCACTGATACAGATATCAACTCATCTATAAATTATACTGTCAGAGTTGTCTGCAACACTGAAAGGTTAAGTGATTTGCCTCTAGTAATGCAAATAGTGTGTATCTGGAGGAGGATTTGAAACTACCTGACTCTAAGCTTAGCACTAATGTCCCTCATGTCATGTAACCTCTCTGAAAATAATCACATCTATAATGAGATTTATAGAATGTTTTAAGATTTGCAAAGTATTTTGTATGGATTATTACTCATATGATATTTACTGCAACTTTGGAAGGCAAATTCTACATAAATTATTACTCCAATCTACACATAAATGTGTATTTATTCCTCAGGTCAAACCCATATATATGAACTTTGGGGATTTGGCTAAGGTAGGTGGAAAATTTCTTGTAGTATACAAAATTAATAATTTGTGTGTTCCTACATTCATTTTAATTCTTATTAACAAGAAACAATGGACAAAAACCATTTCCCTATTCAAAGAAGTTTAGGAAAAGAAGATTATCAATGAAATCTTGAATATATTACAGGCATTGGAGAGGTTAAATTAATTCTCCAGGGACATGGTTCTTCAAAGTGTCTGAGGTGGTATTTGAACCTAGTTTTTTCTAAATAAAATCTCTTTTGAGCAGTTTTAAAAAATAAACAGAATTGTAAGGACATGTGTCTGAAAAATCCTACATATGATATTTTTCCCATGGTAAGAGAAATAAGGAACCATTGTCACATGATGAGGAAAGAAAGGTCCTAATAGAGACTAGCCTACAAATAACAAAATATTCTATTTCTGAAAGTAGAACTTTTTTTAAAAAATTCACTATAGAAACTGCAGAGAAAAATTATAATTGCTTGTAATTTAAAATATATATAGACCATATAAATTTGTTAGAGAATATACTATCTCTTGGAAAAAAAAAAAAGATGGATAGCAGTAACTCATTTTCCATGCCTCCTACAATTTGCTTCATAATAAGACTTTATAATTTGTAAATATAAGAAGCTTGCACCGTTTTGAATTACAACTTTTCTTTTTTTGTCTAGTGGATAAAAGGGAATTTTCTGGTGAATTCATTTGGTAAAAGGCCCCTTTCTTTATGAATTGATCACTTCATTTTCATTCTTTGATGCCATGATCCTGAATGATTTTCCATTTCCTTGGTATTTTCAATTGTATCATAATTGTTTCAGGAACACAAAGGCCTCTCATTTCACTGGGACTGTTTGTTTTTCTGCTTTGTTGTTCTTTGCTAAGCAGGCTGTAGTGTCTTTCACTTAGGAAAAAAAAAAAGAAGACATTTTGCAGGGAAGTTTGCATATTTTAACAGCAGTTGAACAGCTGTCTTAGGAAGTAATGTTTCTATATTTCACAGCTTGCTGCCGCACTATTAATACCATTTTACTTCTCTAATGGAGGTAGTTCTTAAACACCACAAATCCTAATTATTTGAACAGCAGTGGGCCTTAATTCATAACTGCTTCTTCTGAAAACAAAAGCTCCTCATAGCTGGGAATAGAATGCCTGTGAGGGGTCCTCCCCTTTTATCTGATGATGAACATCATTTCCGGAAATACTGCTCCCTCAGAGGCGATAATTATCCCAGTGAGTGGTATGGCAGCATCCCTGCTGCTGAGTAGTGGTGCAGTTAGCAAACTATTCAGAAGTCCCTCCGTGTTCAAATGTTCCCAAATTGTCTAATCATTGCTTTATTTTGGAGGGGGTATGAAGGGTGGAGGAATCATGATTATTCTTTTCAACTTTTTCTTTTAAAGGAAAATATCCCACTGGTATGTGGTATATTCAAATTTTCTGAAATTGTGGTTCCAAAATAGCAATATTCAAATCGATCTAATTATTCAAATTGATACAGTTTAAAATGAATTCTAAAGAATAGATAAGTAGAGGGGGGTAAAAGAAACCTCCTCATACTATAATATGTGATAGCTTCTTTTGCTTGTTTCTTTTGTTTTTCTTTATATCTAGCTTTAAATAGCATTACATTCAAACTTCTAATGATTTAGTTCAAGATATGAAAGGCAGCATAGCATAAATAATTGAAAGCCAACTCTGCAGTCAAGAAGACCTGGGTTGAAATCCTGCCTTAGACATATATTTGTTGTGTGGCCATAGGCAAGTCTCTTAAACACTTAGTGCTACCAAGAAACTCTCTAACACTGCAAGTGACAATAAAGTTGCCAATCATACTGGAATGAAATCACAATCCTTCATTGTAAGTCTGAATTGAATAAATTTAATATTTAATATGTGTTTATTCCTCAGGTCAATTACCATATATATGAACTTTGGGGATTTGGCTAAGGTAGGTAGAAAATTTCTTTTAGTATACAAAATTAATAATTTGTGTGTTCCTACATTCTCTCATTTTAATTCTTATTAACAAGAAATAATTAATAGACAAAAACCATTTCCCTATTCAAAGAAGTTCAGAAAAAGAGGATTATCAGTCAAATCTTGAATATATTACAGGCAACTTGAAATGGTTTTTTTTTGCAAAATATAAAATTTTATTAAGTGCCAACACTTCCCAGCTTCTCTGTGGCCCCTTCTGAATTTCCTTCTCAGTTATTTTTGTATGTTGTAGAACTGTTTCATTGACATTTTTTTCCCTTTTTAAAATCCATGTCATTTACCTCTTTCCAAATATCTCCTCAGTCACAACTTAATAAAAGTCAAGCAAAAAAAAATTGTGTTGGTCATATCTGAAGATGTGTGGCCAATTACCTCTCCACCAGAAATGGAAGGCTAATTTTATTATTATTTATCTAGAAATGTTGCTTTGATCAGAAGTCTTATATCTTTTGATGTGATTTCCGTTCACAATATTGTGGTCATTGTGTAAATAGTCCTCCTTGTTCTGCTCATTTCATTGTCCATTAGTTCAAATAAATCTTATCAGATGTCTCTGAATCTATTTCTTTTATCATTTTTTTACAGCACAATAATGTTTGATTATATCTACATACTGTAACTTGTTCAGCTATTCCCTGACTTCATAGGTACTCATTGTGTTTGTTATTCTTTGTTACAGTAGTAGCAACAACAACAAGAAGGGCTGCTAAAATGTTTTTGTCTCTTTGGACCTTTTGCTTATGTCTTTGATATCTTTATGTTGTTTGCCTGTTAGTGATACAGTTGGATCAAATGTATATAGTTCCAAACTGCTTTTCAGAAAGGTTTGGACTAGTTGACTGTATGTCAGTGTACCTGTGCATCACCAGCTGTACATCAGTGTACCTGTTCTACTGTAATCAGTTCAAAAATTGTCACTTCCCTCCTTTGTCATCATTGACAAAGTAACATGTATTTAACAAATGTAAGAGGTAGGAGGTAAAATCTCTAACTTTTTTGTTTAAATTTGCATTTCTTATTATTTGTGATTTGGAACATTTTATATAGCTGTTGATAATGAAAATGACTACCCTTAAGTAGACATTTATCTTTCATAGCATTTTACTAATTGGAGATTGGCTATTATTCTTACGTATTTGTTATTAATTACCTATGTATTTTGACTATCGAATTTTTATATGAAAAAAATGGGACAAAGTCCCCCCCCAATTATTTGTTTACTTTCTATTACTAACATCAATTTTATTAATGAAATAATAATTTTATTTAATCAAAATTGTGCATTTTATCTTGTTAGTCTTTCTGTTTCCTATTTGTACAAGAACTCCTGTCTGTAGTTGTAAATGGAGCTTCCTTCTATTCTCCTCTAATTTTGTTAATATCATAGCCTTGTAAAACTATGTCATGTATCCATTTGGATCTTCTTGTAGTTTATGGTGTGAGATGCTGATTTAAAACTTATTCCTCATAGATTACAATTTTACCAGGTTTTTAATTTTTGTTGTCTTGTATTTTTTTAAAAAAATAATTTATTTTGATTTATCAACACTCACTTCCATAAGCTTTTGAGTTTTACATTTTTCTTCCCTTCCCTCTTGCCCTCCCTCCCCAAGATGGCATACAATTTGATATAGGCTGTACATATACATTCCTATTAAACATATTTTCTCATTAGTCACAATGTAAGGAAGAATTGGAACCAAAAGGAGGAACCACCAAAAAGAGGAAACAAAACAAAACAGAAGAAAAAAAACAGCAAATAATATGCTTTGATCTGCATTCAAACTCCACAGTTCTTTCTTTGGATGTGGATAGCATTTTCCATCATGAGACCTTTTGAGATGTCTTACATCCTTGCATTACCGAGAAGGGCTAAGACTATCAACGTTAGTCATCTCACAGCACGGCTATTACTGTGTACAATGTTCTCCTGGTTCTGCTCACTTCGCGCAACATCAGTCCATAGCAGTCTTTCCAGGTTTTTCTGAAGTCCAACTGCTTAGCATTTCTTATAGCCCAATAGTATTCCATTATATTCATATACCACCACTTGTTCGGCCATTCCCCAGTTGGTGGGCATCCCCTCAATTTCCAATTCTTTGCCACCACAGAAAGAGCTGATATAAATATTTTTGTACATGTGGGTCCTTTTCACATTTGTATGATCTCTCTTGGATATAGCCTTAGAAGTGCTATTGCTGGGTCAAAGGTTATGCACATTTTTATAGCCCTTTGGGCACAGTTTGAAATTGCTCTCCAAAATGTAAATCAGTTATTGTACATGTAAAAGTTATTTTATTTTATTTTTTTCTTTTGTTTGACTTTCAGAATTTCTATTTTGTTTTTTACTAATTTTTTTTTTATTTTTTGCTTTTCCAATTTTTGTTTTGAATTTTACTTACATGGACAATTCATTGCTATGCTTTTTCTATTGTTGATTAACATATTTAGAAATAAAAATTTCCCCTTAGTAATGATATGCCTGCATGTTAAAAGTTTTAGGATGTTTTTAAAAAACATTATTTATTTTAACTTTCTTTTCTTTTTTTTTATTTTGAGTCCTAAATCCCCTTCTTCCACCATACCCTACCACTCACTGCTGAGAAGATAAGCAAAATTATTTCATCTATATATGTGAAATCATGAAAATATAGTTCCATATTAGCTATGTTTAAAAAAAAAGCAAGAACATTAAGAGAGTAAGAAATTTGTATTTCAGTTTTCACTTCTTAGTTCACCAGTTTTCTTTCTGGAGGCGAATAGGATTTTTTCATCCCATTCACATTCTTATGATTACTAACTGGGTATTTCCTCCATCCCATTTTCTTCTCCCCATCCTTTCTTTTTATTTCATCCCTCCTCAAAATTCTATTTAGCTTCTGACAGCTGCCCACCTTGGTTTATTTTCTCATTATTCTCATTTTCATTGGTGAAATTATATATTGTTTCTATAATTTTTTCTTTTACTCATTAATTCTTTAGGATTATATAATTTTATTTTCTAAATTAAATATTTTCAATCCTTTCTTCTCAGGTCCTTTATTGACTATAATTTTTAATTGTTTTGTGGTCAGTAAAAGATGTGCTCTATATTTCTGATTTTCTATATTTCTTTATGAGGTTTTGCTGCCTTGGCATAAGGTAAATTTTTGTAAAGGTACTGTAGACTTCTAAGTAACATATATATATATATATATATATATATATATATATATATATATATATATATATATATATATATATATATATATATATATATATATATACATATATATATATTCCTTTTTATTTCCGTTCAGCAATTCCCAGAGAGAAGAAAAATCTTATAATTATTTTCAGTGATAAGCACACTAATATATTAGAAATAATATTTTATTTCTCCCCAATTACATGTAAAACAATTTCATTTTTTAAATTTGATTTTCTAATTCTATTTTTTCCCTCTCTCACCTACCCAATGAGATGGTAAGCAATCTGGTATAGGTTATACATATGCAATTGTGTAAAACATATCAACCTTTAATCCACATTAGTCATTTTGTGAATGAAAATCTGTATGAAAAAATGAAAGAAGGAAGGAAAGAAGGTAAAAAAAAGTATACTTTATTCTATCAGATGCCATCAGTTCTTTCTCTAGCAGTGGAAAACATTTTTCTTCATCAGTCTCTTGGGATTGTCTTAGATCATTATATTGCTGAGAACAGCTAAATCATTCAGAGTTGTTCATCATAAAATATTGCTATTATTAGTAAAATGTTTTGATTTTGCTCACTTTACTCTGCATCCATTTCATGTAAATCTTTCTAGATTTTTCTTAAATCGTTCTGTTGGTTATTTCTTATAGCACAATAATATTCCCTTACAATCATATGCCACCAATTGTTCACCCATGCCCCAACTGATTAGCATTGCCTCAGTTTCCAAATATTTGCCTCCAGAAAAAGAACTGCTGTAGATATTTCTATATAAATAGGTCCTTCCCCTCCCTCCCCCTTTTAGTGGGGAAGGAGATAAATACCTCATAGTGGTATTGCTCAATCAAAGAGTATGGAAAATTTTATAGACCTATGAGAATAGCTCTAAATTACTATCCAGAATGGCTTGAATAGTTCACAACTCCAGCAATAATGCATTAATGTTTCAGTTTTCCCACATTCCCTCCAACATTTATTATTTTCGTTTTCTGTCACATTAGCCCATCTGATAGGTGTGAGCTGGTACCTCAGAATTATTTTAATTTGCATTTTTTCTCATTAGTAGATCAATTTTATATGACTATAGATAACTTTGATTTCTTCATCTGAAAACTGCCTGTTCAAATCCTTTATTCATTTATCAATTGGAGAATGACTTGTATCCTGATAAAAATTGACTCAGCTTTCAGTATAGTTGAGAAATAAGGCTTTTATCAGAGATACTTGCTATAATTCTCTCCCCTCCCCTGAGTTTTCAGCTTTCCTTCTGAATTTGGTTGCACTGGTTGTGTTTATATAAAAACAACAGCAACAATAACAAAAAACTTAAAAAAATTTAATATAATCAAAATTATGCATTTTAAATTTTGTAAGACTATTTCTTGTTTGGTCCTAAATTCTTCCCTTCTCCATAGATCTCACAGGTAAACTATTCCATGCTTCCATGATTTGCTTATGGTATCAACTTTTAAACCTAAATCATGTACTCATTTTGACTTTATTTTGGTGTATAGTCTGAGATGCTATTTTATACCTAGTTGCTGCCACACTGCTTCCCAGTTTTCTCAACAACTTTGATCAAATAGTGAACTTTTTGTCTTTACAGCTTGGATCTTTGGGCATATCAAATATTAGATTACTATGATCATTTACTACAGTGTATTTTGTACCTAATCTATTCCACTGGTACATCATTCTATTTCTTAGCTAGTACCAGATTGTTTTGATGATTATGGCTTAATAATAAAGTTTGAAATTAGGTACGGCTAGACCACATTCCTTCACATCTTTTTTTCCCATTGATTCCTCTGATAATCTTTACATTTGTTCTTTCAGGTGAATTTTACTATTTTTTCTAGCTCTGTAAAAATAATTTTTGGTAGTTTGAGTGATATGGAACCAAATAAGTAGATTAATTTAAATAGAATTGTCAATTTTATTATATTGGCTTATCCTACCCATCAGCAGTTAATAGTTTTCCAATTATTTAGATATGACTTTATTTGTGTGAAAAACGTTTTGTAATTGTGTTCATATAGTTCTTGTGTTTGTCTTGGCAGGTAGACTCAAGTATCTAATATCTGTAGTTATTTGAAATGGAAATTTTTTCTACCTCTTGCTGTAGGACTTTGTTGGTAATATATAGAAATGATGATGATTTTTGTGGGTGAATTTTATATTCTGCAATTTCACTAAAGTTGTTAATTATTTTAATTGATTTTTTAGTTGTGTCTCTTTGATTCTTGAAGTCTATCACTGTATCATCTTCAAAGAGTAGTAGCTTTATTTCCTCATTGCTTATTCTAATTCCTTCAATTATTTTTTCTTCGTTGATTATTACAGCTAGCATTTCTAGCTATTATTGATGAATAATGCTGATAATGGGAATCCTTGCTTCATTCTTGGTCTTACTGGGAAGGTTTGTAGATTATCCCCATTACAGGTAATGCTTGCTCAGGGTTTTAGATATACTCTCTAACGTCTTTTAATAGGAATGGGTGTTGTATTTTGTCAAAGGCTTTTTCTTCATCTATTGACATAATCATAGGATTTCTGTTGATTTTGTTATTGATACGGTAAATTATGCTGGTAGTTTTCCTAAGATTTCACTAGTCCTATATTCCTGGTATAAATCCTACCAAGTCATAGTGTATGATATTTGTAATGTATTGCTGTAATCTCTTTGCTAATATTTTATTTAATTTTTCATCAATGTTCATTAAGGAAATTGGTCTACTTTTTTCTCTCTCTCTGATTTCACTCTTCCATATTTGTGTCATAAAAGGACTGTGATAGGGCTCCTCCTTTGCTTATTTTCCAAATAGTTTATAAAGTATTGGAATTAATTCTTCTTTAAATGTTTGGTAAAATTTGCATGTTAATTCATCTGGACCTGGGGATTTTTCTTAGGGAGTTCATTGATGGCTTGCTCTACTTCTTTTTCTAAGATGGTGTCATTTAAGTGTTATATTTCCTCTTCTGTTAATATACACAATTAATATTTTTGTAAATATTTCACATTTTGCTTAGATTTTCAGATTTATTGGTATACAATTTGACAAAATAGCTCTTAATAATTGCTTAAATTACCTCTTTATTTGGGTAAAATCACCCCGTGCCCTTTTGATACTTGTAATTTGGTTTTCTTCTTTCCTTTTTAAAATACAATTAATGAATTTTATATATGTATATATATATATATATATATATACACACACACACATATATGAATTATTTTTTTCTAAAACCAACTTCTAATTTTATTTATGAATTGAATTGTTTTCTTATTTGCAGCTTTATTAATATCTCCTTTTATTTTCAAGATTTCCATTTTGAAGTTTAATTGAAGATTTATAATTTGTTCTTTTTCTAGTATTTTTTATTTTTAGTTACATGCTCAATTCATTGATCTGCTGTCTCTATTTTGTTGGTGTAGCTGGTTAGAGATATAAATTTTCTACTTCGGCTGCATCCCATAAATTTTGGTATGTTATGTCATTGTTGTCATTCTCCTTAGTGAAATTATTGATTAGTTCTGTGATTTGTTCTTTGACCCATTTATTCTTTAGGATTAGATAATTTAGTTTCCAGTTAATTTTTAATCTATCATTTCATGGAGCTTTATCACATGTAATTTTTAATGCTTCATGAGCTGAAAAAAGATGCTTAAATATTTCTGCTTTTCTCAATTTGATTGTAAGGTTTTGTGCCCTAATGCATGGTTAATTTTTGTGTTATGTCCCATTTACATCAGAAAAAAAACCAAATATATATTCCTTTTCATTCAGTTTTCTGCAGAGGTCTGTCATATCTAACTTAAAAAAAAGTTTTCACCTCATCAACTTTTTTCTTGTTTATTTTGTGATTTGATTTATATAGTTCTGGGACTGAAAAGTTGAGTCAGCCCCTTCCCCTCACTAGTATAATTTTACTATTCACTTCTGTAACTCCTTTAACTTCTTTAAAAATGTGGATGCTATACCATTGGGTGCATATATGTTTAACTTGATATTACTTCATCATCTATGGCACATTTTAGTAATAGGTAGTCTCCTTCCTTTTCTCTTTTAATTAGATCTCTTCTTGCTTTTGATTTGTCTGAAGTCATAATTGCTACCTGTTTTCATTTATTTATTTATTTATTTATTTTTTAAATTCAGCTGAAATATAATGGATTATGCTTCAAATGCCTTACCTCTCTTCTGTGTGTGTTTCTCTGCTTCACATATGTTTCTTGCAAACAACATATTGTAGGATTTTGTATTTTAATCCACTTTGCTATCTGTTTCTGTTTTAAGGGTGACTTTATCACGTTCGTAATTGTTCATGTACCTCCATCTTATTTTCCCCCATTTATATTCCCTTTCTCTCTCTCTCTCTCTCTCTCTCTCTCTCTCTCTCTCTCTCTCTCTCTCTCTCTCTCTCTCTCTCTCTCCCCTTCCCTCCTTCTCTCCCTTCATTCCTCCCTCTCTCTCCCCTTCTCTCCTATTCTCTCCTCCCCCCTCTCCTTTCACCCTGTCTCTCCTCACCAATGTTTTGCTTTTAACCACCTCTTCTGTCTGGCTTCTATCCTTCTCCTCCTTTTTCTTATCCTCCTCCCCTCCTACTCCCTTTTAGGTCAACATATATTTCTATACTCAACTGGGTATGTATGCTGCTCTTTCTTTGAGCCAGTTCTGATAAGAGTAAGGTTCAGGTGAATGCCCACCCTTCCCCTATCTTTTATTGCACTGTAACAGATTTTTCACGCCTTTTCACCTCTTCATATGAGATAATTTACCCCATTTTACCTCTCTTCACTCTTTTCCCAGGGCAATCTTCCTTCTCACCCCTTATTTTTAACCTATCATATCAAAGTCAACTTATAGCTGCACCCTCTGTCTATGTGTACTTTTTTAAACTGTCCTAATAGTGATACAGTTCTTAAAGTTATGAGTATCATCTTCTCATGTAGAAATATAGTTTAATCTTATTGAATCCCTTTTTTTTTCTGTTTCCAGTTTGTCTTTTTATGCCTTTCTTGAGTCTTGGATTTGAAAATCAAATTTTCTATTCAGATCTGTTCCTTTTATCAGTAATGCTTGAAAAACTTGTATTTCATTGAATATCCATTTTTCTCCTTCGAAAAATCATGCTCAGTTTTGCTGGGTAGGTGATTCTGGGTTGTAATCCTAGCCCCTCTGTTTTCAGAAAAATCATTTTTCAGGCCTCCTGATCCTTTAATATAAGCATTGTTAAATCCTATGTAATTTTGACTGCCACTCTTGATATTTGAATCATTTCTTTCTGCCTGCTTGCAGTATTTTCTCCTGGGAATTTTGGAATTTGCCTATAATATTTCTGGGTGATTTCATTTTGTGATCTCTTTCAGGAGATGATCACTGGATTCTTTTGATTTCTTTTTTAATCCCTGGCTCTAAGATATCAGGGCAGTTTTTCTTAATAATTTCTTGAAATATGCTATATAGTTCTTTTTTGTTATAGCTTTCAGGTTGTCTGGTAGTTTTTAAATTATCCTTTCTCAATATATTTTCCAGATCAGTCATTTTTTCCAATGAATTATTTCACATTTTCTTCCTCCTTTCATTCTTTTGATTTTATTTGATTGATTCTTGAGGTCTGATGGAGTCAGTTTCCATTTGCCCAATTCTTATTTTTAAGGAATTATTTTCTTCAATGAGCTTTTGTACTTCCTTTTTCACTTGTCCAGTTCAACTTTTTAGTGAGTTGTTTTCTTCAATGAATTTTTGTATACATTATTTTCACTTGTTGTGCTTGCTTACCAAGCTCTTACTCTTTTTTCATGATTCTCTTGTAACATTCTCATTTCTTTTCCCAATTTTTCTTCTACCTCTCTTATTTGTTTTTTAAAATCCTTTTTGATCTCTTCCAAGAGCTCTTTTTTTTTCTTACTTTGAGGCTTCTCATGTAGGTGTTTTGATGTTGTTTTTCTCTTTTCAGTTTGTATTTTGATCTTCTCTATTACCTAGTAACTTTCTATGGCCAAGTATTTTTTTTTTAATTTTTGCTCATTTTGCAACTTATTTCTTGACTTTCAAAGTAGGGATTTGCTCCTAGGATGCAGGGAGAATTGTGACAAGCTTCTTGCAGTGAGGGTCTGGGGCCTGGCTTTTGACCTCCTGCACAAGGCTGTGGGTTTTCTTATCTGACCTGCTGCATCATGGCAGGTTCTGTGGCTGTGTGGCATCTTTGCTGGCCTACTGTATGAGGCCCATTGGTGTCTTGTGGCTGGCCTGCTGCATCAGGGCCATAGGGCCACAGCTCTGACCTGGGCAGTGGCTCAGGCCTTCTGCTGGCTTACTGGGTTGTGATCAACTTCTGGCTTGCTTGGACACTGCCTGCACTGGACAGCATTTCCTTTTAACCCAAGTAATACAGATCATTACTGCCAACCTCTTAAGTTGTGGTTTGGAAAATTTTTCACCCTATATTTTTTGTTGGTTTTGGTGCTTCAGTACTTGTTTTGAAGCATTGTTTTATGGTTGTTTGGAGCTGAATTTGGGAGCATTCAGCTGGGTTCCTGATTCATTCTGCCACCTTGACTCACTCCTTCCACACTAATATATTGTTGAGAGACAGTGGATAGCAAAAGTGACTAAGATGGCCATACCTTTTTAACCAGATACTACATACCTGGGTTTGTACATCAGGAAAATTATTGATAAAAAGCAAGTCCCTGTATACACCAAAATATTTTTGGCAGCACTTTTTATGATAGCAAAATTGGAAACAAATGTGTCTATTGATTGGCAAATGACCAAACAAAGTTTGATACATGAATTTAATGGAATATTAGTGTTTTCTAAGAAATTTTTGTGATGTATACAGAGAAGTTTTGTTCATGAAAACACACCCCAATTTCTGAAATAATTTTAGAAAGGAATTTATTAGGAAGTTTGGTAAAGAGAGAGAGAACTGAAAAGAAGGGGTTTCTCCTTCCACTTTTCTTTTTTTTAAGTTTTTTGGAATTTACTTTAATTAATTAATTAATTAATTAATTAATTTCTCTTTTTGGCTAGGCCATGGAGTTAAGTGACTTGTCCAGAGTCACACAGCTAGTAAGTATTATGTGTCTGATGCTGGATTTGAACTCAGGTTGTCCTGAATCCAGGGCCAGTGCTCTATCCACTGCGCCACCTAGCTTCCCTTCCTTCCCCTTTTCTTGATGAGGTTATGTTATTCAGACCAGAGTCTAAGAATATTTGCCTAACTTGCCCCACATAGACAGTAAGTAGTCTCCAAGAAAAAGGCAGTTTGGGATATAAGTATATATATATCTCGTAAGTCAATCTCTTTTGGGGAACCTAAATCACAAGATTTACATGAACCCAAAACAAGACCTGAGGAGACCCAAAACAAACATTAGGCAGGTTCTAAGCATTGCTTCCAATCTGGTTTTCCTGGAACGTCTCTGAGGTCAGCCTGACCTCTACAGTAAGCTTTTTGACTTAGACAATTTTTTTTAACCACATAAAGCTAGGTTTAAACAATATTAATGATAAATAATAATTCACAAAAGCAAGGAAAGATTTAGGTGAAATAACACAGAGTGAAGAAAGCAAAGACATGAAAACAATATGCATAATAAATATAATATAAATGGAAAGAACCACACACCAAAAAAATTAAAAAGTGAATGTAACACAATTAAAAAGATCAAACATTATGGAAATGAAGAAATATAAGAAAGCAAGCACAACCAACCCTTTCATGAAGGTGGGAAGTCCATATTGAAGTTATACATTGTACACATTTTCAGACTTTCCCAATGAATTGATCTGTTGTGCTAATTTTTTCCTCATTTAAAAAAATATGATTTGTTTTATGGCATTCCTGTCTGAGAAGGAAACATGAAAGATACTGGGCATTATTATAATTATGTAAGAAATATAATAAATTAATAAAAAATAAAATTCTATTCAAATCACTAAATTAGCTTTTGCTAATTTATGACTATAAAGAACACATTGAAATCCCTCTATTAGTATATTGACATTCATTTCTCCATGAAAATTGGTTAACTTTTCCTTTAATAACTTAAATGTTATATACATACATACATACATATGTATTTGTATATATGTGTATATATATATATATACATGTATATATATATACACATGTATATATATATACATGTATATATATATATATATATATACACATGTATATATGATACTATTTCTCTAGCACCTATAAATATTATGGTGTTCCTCTGATTATAACTTTTAGCCATGTTTACTTTACCCAGTATTCAGTGTTGCCAGAGTCTGATGGTATGATGCCTCTCTTGGCCTCCAATAATTTTTATCTTTGCTTGAACTAGCAACAGATTCCTTAACTGGATCCTCCACTCACTCATATTTTGGCTGTCTTTTTGTTGGGTCTTAGACTAGATGAAGGAATATACCGTTAGGCCTTTGCTAAGTTCATTTTTGCTATCCTTTCTGGGTCCATTATCAGATACTTGTTTAGGTTTTGTTTATGGAAAAAAATCAGTTTCTCAACATCTTCTAACTTTGCCATCTTAGCCAGAAGTTCACATATTCTTTCTCCATCAATCTTTTTTTTGTTTATTGCCAGTTTTTAAAAGTAATCATTATTGCATTTATAAGGACAATCTTACATTAAACAGCATGAGCTTTGAGGATACTAGTCCTGTTCCTTTCATTAATGACATGTGCCTTCAGGAAATTTGCGTGCCCTCTCTTGGTCATAGTTTCTCCATCAACATAATGAGGAATTTAGACTAGGTGATCTCTACGGTACCCTGCAGTTCTGAACTACTGAGTCTATTAATTCAATAAGTGCTTGAAAGCATGTGGGTTAAACATACTATGGGTTATGAAGCACAGGTGTCCAAATAGGCTGTCTCTGTCTTCTCTAGCTCCTGGAACACAAATTATGTGCCATTGCGCAGCCACTGGGGACCTCTGTTCTACACTATTCTCTTGGCACTAGTTGCTTGGCAGCTGCTGCTGAACTACCAATGTTTTCCTCTTGAATTCTGAAAACATAAACATGGTATAATGGAAATATATCTAAAGACAATGAGAAGTAGTAGGAACTCAATAAACATGTGTTCATTTGTTGAAAAGATAATTTAGTCCCAATACCCACTATGCTCAAGGGAACATAATAACAGCCATCTTTCAGCACCCAATGGGAATAATTAGTCCTAATAAATATTATTTCATATAGCTTAAAGTAAGTTATATGAATTCATTAATATTATTTTAAGGAAAGGACTTTTAGTATCCTTTCTGCATTCTTGACTTTCTTTTTACTTCTTAAAATTAATAAGCTATTATTTTATCTTCCCAACCATTAAAAAAGAAAGAAAAACAGAAAACCAAAACCCTTTAAAATATTCATACTCAAGGAAAACAAATTGTTGCATTTGCCATGTAAAAATGTATGGGCTTCATCTTGAGTCCATCAGTCTTCTGGAATCATGGTTCGTCATTGTATTGGTCAACATTCTTAAGGCTTTCAATATTGTTTGCAATTACAAAGTTGTTTTCCTTATGTAAATTATTCTCATTGTTCTGTATCATATTCATCATATTATGGTAAAATAATATTCCATTAGATTAATATAACATGTTTTGATTACTCATTGCTCAATTAATTGTACTGCCTTAATCAGCCCCTTATTTGCCAAGTCTTTGCTACTACTAAAAGAAGTGCTTTAAATATTTTGGCATATATGGGTCTTTTCCAAGTTTCTTTGGTATCTTTAAGATGTATGCCAGTTAGTGGTATTGCTGTATCGGAGGGCACACACAGTTTAATAACTTTGGGGGCAGAATTCTAAATTCCTTTCTAGAATGGCATCAGCAACTTCAATCTAAAGGTACATTAATATACTTGTTTTCCTTAAGTCATTTAAATATTGGTCTTTTTCTTTTTTGTCGTTTTGTCAATCTGAAGTTTGCATTTCTTTATTGGCAATTTGGAGCATTTTTTAATATGGCAGTTGATAGATTATATTTTTTCCTCTGACAATTGGTTTTTCATATCTTTAGACTATCAATTGTTCGGAATGACTCTTATTCTGATAGATTTCATTCCAGTTCCTTATATATCTTTGAAAAGTAACATCTTGCAGAGAAATTTGCTAAAAAGAATTTTGCTTAGTTAATGGTTCCCCCTCTACTCTTAGCTGTCATTCAATTTATAGTCTATTTTAAACCTAATTTCACAGAGGTCATGTTTGGCTGTTACTTCCTTTTATTTGACTTATTTTTTTTTTCAATTTTGTTTGACTTATTTCTCAATTCTCTCCCCTCTGCATTCTGAGTGTCTCTTGTGATGTGTGAGAAAACTGAAATGTCTTTTTATCTTCATGGTAGTTTTATTTTTAGCAAAGGCTTTACTGACTCCTAGTGAGAATAACTTGATATTGCAATAGGCAATGAAATTATTTCAACTACCATATATAGGACTTTGAGATTTCTCGGACTCAATTTGAGTTTATTTCCATTGCATTTTAGTTACCTTTGCTTATAGTGCACATAACGTGACAACTCTAGGACTACCCTATGATATCACTGATTATATTTCAGTGACAATTGATGGAGCATAGTTTTCTTATATATTACATGAAATTCAAGTGATCAGCAATATGGCTGAGACCATCATAGTCAGTGAAACATAAACTATCAGATTCAGGCACTGAATTCAGGCCTATATTGGTCACTCCCTGAATAACGTTAGCTAGGAGCTTTAAGGTTTATAAAGCACTTCACAAATTTCATCCTTACAAACGCTATGGTGTCTAATGCCATTATTATCCTCATTTTATCAGTGAGGAAACTGAGGCAGATAGCAAGTTAAGTGACTTCCTCAGGGTTACACAGGGAGTTGGTGTCTGAGCCTGGATTTGAGCTCAGGTCTTCCTGACCCTTGGTGCTTTACTCTACTCGTTTTGCTACCTAGCAGTCAGAATTATCACCATGTCCTGTCTAGTCTATAGAAGAGGCAGCAAATGACAAAGAAGAGAAAGTCAAATCAGAACTCTCTTTTAAAAGCATCACCAAAAGTACTTTGTGAGAAAGTGCATTCGCCATAATGTAAAGTATTTCCTTTGTCAAGAATGTTTAACCAGGAGGTATTAAATGATTTCTGTTGATTGTAAGTAGATTATCCACATATGCCTAATGCAGAGATAATTGAGCAATGGTTAATTTCTTTGTTATATATTACAGTGGCAATAATTATGATGAATTGTTGTCAGATTGATCTGAACATTATATATAATTACACAGAAATCCCAAAGCATATCAGCATTAATTAATGTCCATTTTTACATAAATAAAACCAATTCATCAATGTTTAACTATAAGCTAGTGCCTCACATAGGCAATTTCAGGGTCTTATCATTGATATTTTATGTACCTTAATTATTGCATTATGTTCTACCATAAGTACAGCATATGTATGAAAAATTATAATTATTCACTTAATATCCCTTTTGTGAATTCACACGAATCTAGTAAAGAATTCTACATATGTATGAATAAAAAATAGCCTGATAAACTATGTCAAGAGGGAAATTATTGAGTTACCAACCTTATGCTTCTTGAAAGTAATTTATCAACTACCGTACACCTCATTTTTAGTATAATATGTACAGTGCATTTCATTATAGTGAAATTTACAGTTAAATTGGCTTTGTGGCTGAAAAATTAGGTATTGGCCATAAACATGGAGCTTGGCTTTGGCTAATCTTAGAACAGTCCTGCTTTATGAATATAGGATACTATTTTACTGTCTTCAGGAATTTTGTCTGAGCCATCGGCTTTGTTCACATAAGCAAACTAATTTTTTGCCAATTCTATATTGGCTACCTTCAAATATTTCTTTTCTTCCTTATTTTGTTTGTTTCTAAAGACCAATAAGGCAGGGTTAGAATTTAATTTATTTGTAAAATATCTGAAGTTGTGCTAAACAAAACTTGATTTAGAGCAGCTTTATAAAATAAGACCTTTTTATAGGGGTTTTCGTTTTGTTTTGGTATTTCCAGTAAAAATCAATTCCTTCTCCTTCATCTCTTTTCTCTTATTATGAGCCCAGAGTATTCTCTGTTATAAAAGGTTAAGTACAGGGAATCTCTAATGTATTAAATAGCTGTTGAATAAAAAAGAACTTCACATATGTAATAGCTGACAAAATAGATGGAGATAAGCATGCAAAACGTAATTAGGCTTTCTTGCTTTAATTTTTAAAAAATGTAAAATTGTATATGGGTTTTTAAGAAACAAAGTTCATTATATATTATTATATGTACTTCAGGGTTTTTTGGTTTCATCAACCATGAGTACTCTTTCTGGCAATGTGGATCCCAATAGTACTATACCTTAGACATCTTCCTAGTTTTCTGTAGCTCAAAATGAACAGGATGTTTCAGCAAATGTCTGACACATAGACTTTAGTCTGATTTCACATTTGGTGGGATGAAAAGGGTCTGGACCTATTTAGGTTGGACATAGGTTGGCTCTGAGAGCACTGAATCAATATTGCCAAAATCTTCCTAGTTTAGGTACCATGATATGATTGTCTTGACCTTAATGTCATTAATAATAGAACAAAAAAATAAGACTCATATTTAAGTTTAAAAATCAGCATATAAATGTCATTAAACATCAACAACTTACTTAAATAAGATTTATCTAGGGGAGGAGTACAGAAGGAGAGACAGAGAGAGAGAGAGAGAGAGAGAGAGAGAGAGAGAGAGAGAGAGAGAGAGAGAGAGAAACTATATGACTGTATTCTCTAAGGAAAATGAATATTACTCATGACACTTCTTTATCCATGACCATGTTGACCTTATCCTGCCTTCCCCACCCTGTCTTCCCTCTACTTCATTTCTCACTCTCACTTGATATTACTTCTCTCTATTTCTTTTTTATCTTAAAAGTGCAAAAAACAGAGTTGAGAAACTGCTGGGGATTGAGCCATGATAGCAGGGTAGAGAAAGTACTCAGCTAAGCTCTCTCAAAATTCCTTTCCAAACAGTTTTAAAATGATATCTTAAAACAAATTCTAGAGTGGCAGAGCCAACATAAGGTCAAACTGAGACATGCTTCCAGCCCAAGACAATTTAAAATGTCAGAAAGAGAGATCTATAATATAGGAATGGAGAGGGGCATGGGGTGGAGGCTGAACTGAAGCCCACAGGGATCAAACATGAGTGTTGGGACCACAGGGTGGTGACAGAAGCAGCAGCAGCTTCAGAAGCTTTCTCGCCCAAGATGGTAAGGGGACCTGGCAACTGGTTAGAATGAGATTACAGGGGACCGACCCCATGCTAGTACTAGTTGCAGGATCAGTTACTGTTGTGCAACTTTTTTGCCTATACCCACTGCTGATGTATAGGCAAATTTGATGGCAGAGAGGAGCATTTGTGGTCAAGGGGAAGCAGAACCCCTGATGTGCAATATTACTTTTGGTCACAAGGGACCAAAGACCCTGAGAAGAAGTGTCAAGTACAATACCAAGGGATTAGGAGGCCTTCCTACATAAGGATCAGAGTGCAGATCAGGAGAGCAGTGACCATACCTCACCCCAGATCATACCATCTTAGAAGCATCAAAAACTTCCAAACCCCCAGAATCAGCTACCAAGGCAGTAGAGTAAAAAAAGTCTGGAGCTTGAGACAGATCCCCTTCACCCATCCCCATTCCCTACCTCCAGCCTAGGAATAGAGTGCAACTTTAACATAAAATTCAAAATCAAGAAATATGATAGAAAAATAAGGAAACAAAAATAAAAAACAGACCATTAAAAACTGCTATGGTGTGACACTGAAGATGAAAATAGAAACTACGAAGAAGACAATGAAATCAAAATAGGTATATGTAACATCTCATAGAAAAACAAAGGTAAATTGGATACAAGCCCAATAAGAATTCCTGGAAGAGCTAAAATTATTTTCAAAATCAAATAAGAGTGGTAGAGGAAAAAATAGGTAAAGAAATGAAAGCAAATGAATAAAAATATGAAAATAAAATTAATAGCTTGATAAAAAGGCACAAAATACCAAAGAAAGTAACATTTTAAAAATTGACTTGGCCAAATGTAAAAAGAAGTACAAAAATTCACTGATGAAAATAGCTTTTTAAGTAGGGGAAAAAAAGATATACAAAAATTTACTGAAGAAAATAATTCCTTAAAAAAATAGAATTAAGAAATTGGAAACTAATGACTCCATGAGATATTACAAAACAAATCAAAATAATAAAATGAAGCCAAAAGAATGAAAATATGTGAAATATCTCAATGCAAAAACAAATGATCCAAAAAATAGACTGAGGAGAGATAATTTAAAATTATTGGACTGCTTGAAAGCTGTGATCAAGCAAAGAGCCTAGACATCACATTTCAAGAAATTATCAAGGAAACAGTCCCAATATCCTTGAACCAGAGGGTAAAATAGAAATTGAAAGAATTCATTAATCACCACCTTAAAGTGATCCCCAAATGGAAATTCTTAGTAATATTACATCCAAATTCAAGAACTCCCAGGTGAAAGAGGAAATATTGCAAGTAGCCAGGAAGAATCCACTCAACTACCATGGAACCACAGTTGGGATCACATAAGATTTAGCAGTTGCCATCTTAAAGGAGACAAGGGCTTGGAATATGATATTCCAGATGTTAAAAGAGCTGAGATTACAACTAAGAATAACCTGCCAAACAAAACTGAGTAAAATCTTTCAAAGAGTAAATAGGTATTTAATTAAATAAAATATTTTTAAGCATTCCTGATGAAAAGACCAAAGCTGAATATAAAATTTGACTTTCAAATATAAGACTCAAGAGAAGCATGAAAAAAGGCAAACATGAAAGAAGGTAAACATCATTAAACTTTTACCTTTCTGTATGGGAAGATGATACATGTAAATTCTAAGAAATTTATCGTTGTTAGGGCATTTAGATGGATTCCACATAGAAAGAGGGCAGGGGAATGCGTTGATTATGTTGGGATGATGTTAAAAAAAAGGATAGGCAAGAAAGAGGAATGCCTGCAGAGAAAGGAGTAGGGAAAATAATAGGGATGACCCAGTGGAAGAGGAAATTGAAGGGGGGCCATACTTGAATTTCACTCATATTTAAATTGGTTCTAAGAGGAAAACTCACATACACACACACTCACACACACGCAATTAGTGATAGAATTAGTGATATTTATCTTATTCTAACAGGGAAGTAGGAGGGGAAGTATTTAAGGGAAAAGGGGAATGATAAAAGAGAAAGAAGATAAAAAAGGCAGTGGTCAAAAGCAAAATAGACTTTAGAAGAGGGACAGGATAAAAAGAGAGGATAAAATATGGGATGGATGGAAATGCATAGTTAATAATCATATATATGAATGTGAATGGGATGAACTGATCCAGAAATTTGAAGCAGAAAGCAGAATGGATTCAAAACCAAAATTCAACAATATGTTATTTACAAAAAACGCACTTGAAACAGAGAGAGATACACATAGTTAAAATAAAGGGCTGGAGTAGAATTTATTATGCTTCATGTATAGGAAGGTGGCCTAGCCATATCGTGTCTTAGACTGTGTTACAAAGTGGTAATCATCAGAACAATTTGGTACACTAAGAAACAGTGTGGTGTATCAGTGAAATAGATCCATTACACAATGTTTAGTAATAAATAACCTTAGTAATCTAGTGTTTGATAAATCCAGAGATCCAAGCCTTTGGTGTAAGAAATCACCATTTGACAAAAATTGCTAGGAAAACTGAAAACCAGTTTAGCAGAAGTTAGACATAGACCAAAATCTCACACATTATACCGAGATAAGGTTAAAATGTATAGATGGTAAATACTTAAAGTGTAATATGGTAAGTAAATTAGCATATCATGGAAAAATGTACCTTTCAGGTCTATTGATAATGGAAGAATTTATGACCAAATATGCAATGGAGAGGATCATGGAAAGTAAAATGGATAATTTTGATTACATGAAATTAAAAAAGGTTTTGCTCAAACAAAACAAATGAAGACAAAATTAGAAGGTAAACAAAAAACAGCAAAAATTTACCCCAAGTTTCTTTGATAAAATCCTCTTTTCTCAAAAATATAAGGAACTTAATTTTTAAATTTCATTTATAAAAAATAAAAGTCATTCCCCAGTTGATGAATAGTCAAAGAATATGAACAGGCAGTTTTCAGAAAAGAATTAGAAACTATCAAGAATCAAATGACAAAAATACTCTAAATGACCACTCGTTAGGGAAATATAAATTGAGATAACTCTGAGATACCACTTCATATCTATCAGATTGGCTAACATGAAAAGAAAAGAAAATTCACAATTGCTGAAGAGGCTGTTGAAAAACAAGGACACTAATGTGGTTGGTGGAGTTGTGAACTAGTCCAACCATTCTGGAGAACAATTTGGTGTTATGCCCAAAGGGCTATAAAACTGTGTGTTATGTTTTACCCAGAAATACCACTACTAGGTCTGTATCCTGAAGAGATCAAAGACAAGGGGAAAATGACCTATTTGTATAAAAATGTTTATGGCAGTTCTTTTTGTGGTTGCAAAGAATTAGAAATTGATGGAATGTCCATTGTTTGGGGAATGGTTGAAGAAGTTGTGGTATGTGATTGTGATGGAATACATTATACTTTAAGAAATAATGACTAGATACTTTCAGAAAAAAACCCATAAATACTCACATGAACTGATACAAAGTGAAGAGAACAGAGCAAGGAGAACATTGTACACAATAATAGAAATATTGTATTGATAATCAGTGTAGATGACTTAGCTGTTTTCAGCAATACAATGATCAAAGATCATTGCAAAGGACCCATGTGAAAAATGCCATCCACCTCCAGAGAGGGAACTGATAAGCTCTGCGTGCAGTTTGTAGCATACTTTAAAAAAAGAGAAAAAAACCTCTTACTTTTTCTTCTTTTATTTTTTTGTTTGTATTTTGCAACTTGGCTAATGCAGAAATATGTTTTGTGTGACTTCAAATATGTAATCAATATCGAGTTGCTTGTCTTCTCAAAGAATAGGTGGTAGAATGAGGGAGAGAATTTGGAATTCAAAGTTTTAAAAAATGATTATTAAATATTTGCATGTAATTGGGTAATATTTAATGAAATAAATAAAAATATTAAAAAATAAAACCAGAGCTGAGTGACAATCTGACTATTTATAGATTGGAAATAATAATATGAAAAACAATAATAAATGTATTTTCTCTCTTTCATTATCTAGGAAATGTTTTTACAGCTAAATATCTGTGAAGCCAGTTGTATATATGTTTACTAGGAATGTTCTGCTAGGGTAAAAGGCCAGGGTTATATGATCATACATTCAAACAAGTCTATAAGCTTAGAAAAGACCTCAGAAATCTGTTCAAACTCCCTGATTTTTACCAATGAGGAAAATGAAGGTCAGGAAGGTTAATAGAGGTAGTAATTGTCACAGGAGGGTCATCTAAGATAGGGATTGATTCTGGGGCAAATCAAATTATGTATTCACCCTTTCTTCCCTGACATTTTTATGTCATTCAATTCAGTGCAGTTCAACAAATATTTTAAGTATTTACTATATGCAAAGTGAGAGAGAACATGGAGTGCCAAGCTTAAAGTTGGGAAGACTTGTTCACATTTTTCCTCTTATATATACTGTATGTATTACTATGGTTAAGCTTTAGCCTCTCCGTACGTCTACACAAACTCTTCTGTAGGTTGAATAGGAGGGTTGCTGCCAACCTGCATTGGTACAGTACCCTTCCACACAGTGATGAAGTCACAGGCCTAGGCAAATTAAACAAAATCATGATAAGTGAAATCAGACACAAAGGAACATGAAAGACTCTCTCAGGAGGAAAAAAAAAATAACAAATGATTTGTTTGGAAAAGGAAACAATTTTTTCTTAATGAAGGCAGAGTTCATGAGCTGATTTTATATACATTTTCTAATCCTTATTTAGTTTATTATTGTTATCATTATTATTATTGTTATTGTTATTGTTATTATTATTATTATTATTATTATTATTATTACTACTACTACTACTACTACAATGAGGACGACGACTACTACTACCAGCTAGAGAAACTTTCTTCTCACATACTTTGGCTACATCTCTTATTAACCATTCAGCTGCCTCCAAAGCACAAGAATAAGGTCAATTGTCCTCATTCTTTGTACTCCAAAAAACAGCTCATATTTATCATGGAGATACAAAGGAATTTTCTCACAACCACTCTATGAGTACTCATATCCCTTTTTAAAAACAGATTAGGCAACTGAGTCTGAAGAAAAGATAAACAGACCACACAACCAGTTATTATTGGAGATTAGAACCTAACTATCCTTACTTCTATTACAACACTCTATACCATAGCACAATCTTTCTTCTTCTCATGATGATTCTTCTGTGGCCTTACACATGGGATAAAGTAGGAAATTGTGAGGTCATTGTAACATATTGAAAAAAAAATGTTAGAAAGTGGCATATGAACTTAACCTAAAAAGGGAATTTCTCAGGAGATAGATTTACCAGGAATGTAAGATAAGTAGGATTTTAGATGGGATGTAGTAGAATAAGTTAAAGAGGTTTACAAAGGATGTGAACAGTATAGTTGCGTGGAATTCAGGTGAATATAAATTCTTTTTAGCAATGGCTAATGATGTTTGTGTCTTTATAAAGCAATGAACAATTATGATTTAAAAAAAAATCTTGTGAATATGTGCATGGCATGATCCTCGTTTTAAAAAATCAGTTTCTTCCTCTAACACCTATCTCTCTCTTTCTCTCTCTTTCCATATACATATACATACATGCATATATATATACACACATATATATAATATATATTATATATATGTATACACACACACACATACATACACACACACACACACATCTGATCAAAGCAAAATTCTCTTGGGGGAGGTAGGAGAGGATTGAATTACCTAGATTACACAGGTTCTCCCTGTATTTTGTATACATTTACTTAATATAATCTCTCAGTAAGAATCCAAATAGTATGCGAAATTTACTATATGTATATATGTGTGTGTGTGTGTATATATATATATATATATATATATATATATATATATACACATACACACACACACACACATATATATATATATATATATATATATTCTTATTGATTAAAGCCTTGGTATTAATTTTCTGAAGAAAATAAATTGGAGCTATGAGTTCAACAAACACTGTATTAAAAAGAGGATCGATATTACAACATACCAACATTGTAAAAACTGGTTTTCTGGGAAGTCATGTGGCTTTACTATCAATTTTCCCTAAAAATGGACAGGTTTGGATATTTTGGGGGCTGAATCCAATTTATCACTAGGATTAAGATGTCATGTACTACAGTAGAGAGAGACAGGGTTGTGTGAGTGAATGGATGTTGTAGTTTCCAATGAAAGTGCAAAATATTTACTACATCTTAACTAGAGACTGGGCCTGATTTCAAATGCAGGTAAGTAAAGACGTTCTCACAAGCCTTAAATCACTGTCATCTGTACACAGGCTTCTTCTTTATTTTATGACTAAAAAGCTGCATTATGCACAATTCTGTGTAGCTTCAATTTTCTTTAAGTAGATTTATGTATAATAGAGTGAAAGAGGGGATAATAAAGGACATTGTCAAAAACTATTGAAATTAATTCACATAGCACTTATATCAGTCAACTTTAAGGGCTTCAAATTATTAATTATATTCCTAGAATAAAATTAATGCAATTATAAATTTACTACAATGAATTCTCTTCCCACCTCCCCCCACCCTGTGCCTGGGGAAAATATGTTGTTCAAAGACATTTCTTAACAAATACTTGCAATTTACATTGCACACATATAAAATTAGAATGTTAATTTATTCTGTGTAGGCATTGAGATCATTGCCATTTTTCATCAGTGGAAGAGCAGTGACCTAAGACACTCAGATTTCTAGAATATAATAGTAAAGGTGATTTTAGCTTCTAGATCAGTAGTTTTGCTGATTTTAAGTAGAAAACTATTCTAAGCTGTAGAATGATTTCATCATATTTTCTTGTCTGGGTTCTGATTCTTTGGTGTAAACAGACACAAAACCAAAATTAAATCAGTGCCTAAATCAGTTAGGCTGAACAACAAATTGGTAACATGTACTTCGCCATTCCATGCTGGTGGTGCCTCTCTCAGCATTGTAAATGTCTAAGGAAAAATGTCATTGTTTGTGTCAGTTTCTGTGTGAACTCCATGGATCTTTACCTTCCTTGCTCACCTATCCAACAGTATTTATAGTACATTAATAATATTGTTTCCCAATTTAAAAACCTAGAGTGCCTATGAAGATTGTCCATTAAAAATCTCCTTATCTCTTTTTACCTTGACACACTCTCTAATCTCACCAAGCAAGTTATTATGTATATAGATCTATATCTATGTGTGTATATATGTGTGTGTGTGTGTGTGTGTGTGTGTGTATATATATAACAATGTATATGTATGTATGTATAGCCACTGGGAACATAGAACTGATCTATATTTTTATACTTTTCCCTTTTAGTATTCTCTTTTCTTGCCCTTTTAAATGCCAATTGAAGGTCTTACCTTTATCACCAAGCTCAAAAATCTTCTTTATGTTACTTTTCATAATCCTACCATATCTTCTGGTACTTTTGTTCCTCATCCTCTCAGCACTATATATTCTATTTGTAATATATTGATTCGCACTCAATTGCATGTTGCTTTTAAAAATTTGCTTACTTCTTTTGCAAGCTTGCATATTGTGCATTTCACATATATCAATCAATCTATAAACAGTTAGTCCCTTACTGTCCACCAAGAACTGTGATAGATGCTGTAGAAACAAAGAAAGGTAAAACCAGATGTCTGCTCTCAAGGAAAACACATTCTAGTGGGGGAAATCACAGGTAAATATTTAGGTATATGCAAGATACCTACAGAGTAGATGGGAAGCAACCTTACAGAAGTTTTTGACATCTGAAGGCCAGGTGAGAATTAAGAAGGCTTCTTCTGTAGGTGGAATTTTAGATGAGCCTTAAAGGAAATTAGGGACTTTTAGAGGGATGAAGAAGAATACTTGGGAGAAAGCCAGTAAAAGGGCTCGGAGATGTTCTGTCCTGTAGAAGATTATAATAGGATTGTTGAGGGCAAGAGAATGAGTATTTTTAATTCTTATATAGTATTGTGGGCAAGTAGCATCACAGTAGTTAACAAATAAATATTATTTGTACTAATCCATATTATTTTGAATTTTCTTAGTTATCACACTTAACTGTTAAGAGAAATGGTAAAAAAAAAATAGTTGTTGTATTTGGAGTAAACAAGGATAGGCCTGATTAGGATGATGGACATTGATTGGATAGATATAGGACAATGTTTGGTCTCCTGGGGGAGGGGGAGAGAAAGGAGAGAAGGTGCTAGTTAGGAGGTACAAAAGATCAAATATGAATTTTTTTGAGCATGCTGAAAGATTTTCTGCCACTGAACATTACAACAATGCCTGAGTTAAAAATTGCATGACTTTATTCTATAAAATTACAAATCTAAGTCTCCTTCTTTTCAATCTGGTCTTCCAAATGCACATAGCAATCACATCTAGCGAAAGACTCCCAAATATTTCACTCTAATAATGACTTCTCTACAAACTACCAATCAAGATTTCCAAATGTCTGCTGGCCTTCTCCATTTGTATACCCCAACAGCAACTCAGATTCTAAATATGCTAAACTAAGCTTATTTTTTCCTCCAACCCTGATCCCTGAGACCTTTCTATTTCTTTCAATGGAACCACTATTCACCTAGTTATCCATTTTCAGAAACTTGGTATTAGCTTCTACTTTTCTTTTTCCCTGCTCACCCACTACATCCTATAAGTTCTACTATGCCTTCCTAGGTCCTCTTTTGGTTGTTCCCTTCTTTTTATTTTTATGCTACTATCCTATTATCTTTATTACTATGTATGTGGACTGTTATAATATCAACAAGTCAAATGGGTCTTCTAACTTCTAATCTCTCTCCTCTACAATTCGTTCTCAATTCTAGTGATCAATCTCCCTTATGCAGAGATCTGAGGACCAGGTCCCTTTTCTACTTAAAAACTTAAAATAGAACCCTCAAATATAAGCAGTAAGTCCAAACTCCTTATTGTGCCTTTCAAGTATCTTCATACTTGGTAGCTCTTTATGTTTCTAAAATTTTCTCTTATTTTCTCTTTCTACATACCCTTGCCTCAGACACAGTGAATTTATCAACCTTCACACATCCTGTAGTCTTCCATCAGAATATCTTTGTTCATTTCATGTTATATGCCTGTGTGTCCTTTCCCCATCATTTCCCAGTTGATGAATCCTCTCCTTCATGACCGAATTCAAATTTTACCTCTTCTCAGAAGCTTTCCATTGTCCTGTTAGGAAATGATCTTTCATTCCTAAGTTTCCAACATGCCTTTTGTTTATACTTTTCTTATGCATATATCAAAGTCCTACAAGACCACAATCCTGCATGGTAGATAAAGGATATGTTTGATCTCATGGGAAAGGGGAAGAGAAAGGAGAGAAGGTGCTAGTTAGAAGGGTACAAAAGATCAAATATGAATTTTTGGAAAGGATGGTAGAAGCCATCTAGTCAAACCCATATCTGAAAATACACTATCACATATGTAACCTGTAAACACTCACTCTCTGATGGCACCTCCGATAAAGGTGAAACAACTACATATTGAAGAAGCATGTTTCACTTTGGGATAGCTCTAATTTTCAGGAAGTTTTTTTTTTTCTTCTTCTTCTTGACACCAGGGCTGAATTTGATGCTTTCTAATGCCCACACAATCCTCCTGCTTCTGACCTTTAGGTCCAAATATATAAAGTGTAATTATCATTTCATTTGACAGTCCTTCAAATGCTTAAAATAGAAGGAAAACAATTTTTTAGAAGTTCCTATTAGAACTTCTCAAAAGTATAATGAGATGCCTTGAGAGGTGGTGATTTGGAACAAGAGAAAAAGGAGCAGTTATTTGAATGTCCCTCTCCTTTCTTCTCTTTACCATAATTCTTTTTATTTGGAGTTGCTTAAAATTCCATCCATTGTGATTCTTATATGTCTGCTACATACAAGAAGTAGAATAAGCTTTCTATTGGCGGAAGTGAAACTTTATGCTATAATCTATTCTTCCACTATGACTAGACACAGAGAAAATAAGATTTAAGCAAATCATATTAAAACTTCACAGATACAATTTGAACTATAAATAGAGAAAATACTTAGCCCTAGTGAGGAAGAAAGAGCGATACTAGAATTTTTTATCTTATTTTTGTTTTTGTTCTCAATAATACCAAAATAAAGAATAAAAAATTTTAAGGATGTAAACTGATTTTCTAATTTTCACTGCATTTGTCTGTCATTTTACTTTAATTTTCATCAATGTTCCAGCAGATTACTTATTTTTATTGATGAGGATGTTGACAATACTGAGCAGACTTGTGAGGTTACTCATGAAAATCCCTTGTTTTAATTCTATTAAAAATCACTTTCTGTTGCTTTGACTTCCAGAAAAGTCAAGTAATTCTAAACTGCCAAGATTTTGCACTCAAATCTTAGTACAGGGGTTATTAGATAAGAAAAGCACAAAAGGCTTTATGCTTTTTTCTGCATGTGCTAATGTGCCTTGTGAAACTACATTCTTGTTCTTTATATTTGAAAGAAATATGACAATGACTCTATTTTGTTTTATTATGGAGTAGCAGTAACATTGTATCACGTCCACTACAAGCATTCCCTCATTAAAACCAATGCTATCCATTTCCATTAATTTTTCTCCAAAATCAGATTGTGTTTTTAAGGATCACCGTGACTTCCAGATTCTCAGAAGTAGAGAAGGTGAATAATCATTACTGCCAACTTTACTTTCAACAAGACAGAATCCATCTCTCTGGCTTTTCTTTAGATGCACAACCAAGTTTGTTTGTTTTGTTTTGTTTCATTTTTTTTAAATTTTCAGGCTCAGCATTTGATGATGAATAATCAACTTGAAAATATATTTTCCAAAAACAAGGTGACCTTTCATCAGCTTCCATTAAAAATTTCATTCTCAGTGTGTCAGACATGGATAAATTTGAATGTTAAGTCTTGTTTAAAAGAGATTGTCAAGTATAAAATTCTGCTAATGTCTACTGGAATCATTAGTATTATGACAATGATTAGTAAAACCACACACTCCCGAGACAGTTAAAAACAGCATGTAGCAACAATCAGATGTGCATTAGCAAGACCTAAGAATTCCACTTCGTGATACTTCCAGTGGTATCATTTTTGATATCAGAAGCAGTTTCAGACCTCCTAACAGAGCAAGTACTCTATTTAGTATTCATCATCCAAAAGAAATAGTGATAATTAACTGTATCCGCTGAGATGGCTGCTAATGATATGTGCTGAGACCAGGCGGCTGAAGCTAAAATATATTGAAGTAAAAGGCAGCCATTTCCCAAACCAGTTGTGAGCTTTTTTTATTCCTTAGAAATTCCTTGATAAGAACTACTATCTAATGGTAATTACTAATTGCTTGATGAAAAATTGTATGAGAATGATGATTCATTGTTTAAAAATGACATTTTGTGCTGTAAAAGTTGAATAGTGTTTGTGAGAATTGTAAATCTGTCTCTGAGCTCTTGATCTGTGATAACAATGTTAGCTATTCTCAAAAATGTGTAATCATGAATAGTGTAGGATTATTATTCCACCACCTTCATTTGAAAATGTTTTGTTTTTTATGGTGATGTCACTAGTATATACTAAAACAACTAATTTTGTTGCAAAGGTTAGATACTTTTCCAGTTTGTGAGTGATAAAAGAAAATATCAAAGATCTTAGAGTAAAAACATGAAAGCAATGCTATGTAGAATGTAATTATTACTGACAAGAAACAATATGAAACCCTGGAAAAATAGCTTCCTTCTCAGGAATTAAAACCAAATCATAAAATGAACATATTTGGCTAAACAAAATCCTAATGTAAAATTCAATAACAACCAGCATCTACTGAGTTATTATAGAAATGTCATAGTTTACCTTCCTTTACAGTCCTACTCTGGCATATTGTTAAGGTGTAGAGTTGACCTTAGGTACATCAAGTCTATATGTTTGCACCATAAACACTGGCTGTTTTTGTCCAAACTGGAAAGTCTCAGATAACTTACTGTATTTGTGTCAACTGAAAATCAGCTTGGGTAAATTTGAAGAGACTATTCACCAGAAAGATGGCCACAAGCCAATTAATTCTTTTATCCACAATAAGTCATAAAGATAATTTATTGAGATAAGGAGGGCATGAAAACAACCTGTAGATGAGATTTTCACCCAATAAATCAGGATGTTAGTGGCTTCTTATTGACTCTAGTAGTGCGTTTCTTTACCTGGGGTACATATTCCCATCAAACTGGTCGTTAGATCTTAAAACATTCATGAACTTGGATGGGAAAAAGTACATCTTTATTTCAGTATAATTGATTTCTTTTGTAATCCTTTGTTGCGTGTGTGTGTGTGTGTGTGTGTGTGTGTGTGTGTGCATTTAAAGACATTATTCTGAGAAGAGGTGTATAGGCTTTACCAGATGGCCAAAGAGTACAACAGTACCTAAAAGGTTTGAGACTCCTGCCCTAGAATAAAATAATAATAACAATTCCTCTTTTTAGTCTTTAGGTCCTTACACAACCTGCCCCAACTGATCTGATCAGCTTTATCAGACATTGCTCTCCACTTTGCACTTTCCAGGCAAGCTGTCTTTTTCTGTGTTACCCATTGTTCTCTTATCTCTAATCTTTTTACCAGTCCTCTGTGGTTGGAGTGCATTTTCTCTTTCACCACCTCAGAATCTCTCTCTTTAAGGTGCAGCTCAGTACAAAAACTTTCTTGAGGTGACTTCTGGAGCCAAGATGGCAGAGTAAGAAGTAAGTCTCTCTTACCTTCCCTTATTAACCTCTGAAAGCCCAAAAAATTTCACCCCAGGAAAATCCTGAAACAGCTGAACCAGCAGAAGGAGGAGAGGTAGCCCAGGAAGCTTGAGGGGTTAACAGGAAAGGCCCCTCTTGTCCTGGGGGAAGGGGAGCAGTATAGAGTGGGAGGCATCCCAGCAAGCTAAAGGAAAGTCCCACCTCAGTATACCAAGGGGAGATTCTGATCCCCAGGTGGTGGAGCAGGAAAGCACCAACACCAGGACCTCTGAGTACCTCAGTACAGGCAGGGGAATTAGTGGAAACCAACTTAGAAAACCACTACATGCCAGGGCATTCTCTGGCAGCTGAGTCTCCAAGTGCCTCAGTAAAACTCTGGAAAGCACAGCTCCAAGGGTATCCCCAGGCAGAGAAATATCCCACAGCAGCAAAACATCTATCTGCAAGGAGCCAAAAGAAAGGAAAGGCCTGGGTGAGCAGGCAACCTCCAGAGGCCAGACTACCCAATCCTGTCCCTAAAGTTCCAGTGTTGTTGATTCCAGCCCAACACCAAGTAAGCTGCCAGAACTGTCCAACTGCCAGCATCAGAGGCCCCAGAACTCAAACTTGGTCAGTGCCCCCTGCTCACCAGCAGGAGAGCTCAATCTTTTTTAAAGGCCAGGAAATAAGCAAACACCATGAGGAAAAAGAAACATACCATAGATTCTTATTATGGGAACAGTGAAGATCAAGGCAGAAATTCTGAAGAGGACAACATTGTCAGCAAACATTGTCTGAAGCCCAAAAAGCCTTCTTGAAAGACCTGAAGAAGGATTTTAAAACTCAAATAAGAGAAGTAAAAGAAAAAATTGGGAAAAGAAATGAGAGGTATGCAAGAGAGAGTCAATAGCTTGGAAAAGGAAGGATAAAAATTAACTGAAGAAAACAACTCCTTAAAAAGCAGAATTGGCCAAACAGAAAAGGAGACACAAAAACTCACTGAGGAGAAGAATTCCTTAAAAAATACAATGGACAAATGGAAAAGGAGGCACAACATCTAATGGAAGAAAACAATTTGTTAAAAATTTGCATTGGGCTACTCTATGAGAGAATGTGAATCAGTCAAATGAAATAAAAGAATGAAAAAATAGACGAAAATGTAAAATACCTCATTGGTAAAACAACTGACCTGGAAAATAGATCCAGGAGAGACTATTTAAAAATTGTTGGTCTACCTGAAAATCACGATGAAGAAAAGATCCTGGACAGCATCTTTCAGGAAATCATCAAGGAAAACTGCCCTGAGATCCTGGAACCAGAGGGTAAAATAGCCATAGGAAAAATCCACCAATCACCTCCTGAAAAAGATCCCAAATTGAAAATGCCAAGGAATATAGTAGCCAAATTCCAAAATTACCAGGTCAAAGAGAAAATGCTGCAATCAGCCATAAAGACACAATTTAAATATCATGGAACCACAGTCAGAGTTATGCAGGACCTTGCAGCTTCTACATTAAAAGACCATAGGGTATGGAATATGATATTCTGTAAGCAAAGGAGTTTGGATTATACCCAAGGATCAACTACCCGGTGAAAATGAGCATAATCTTTCAGGGGAGGAGATGGATATTCAATGAAATAGGGGACTTCCATACTTTCCTGATAAAAAGACCAGACCTCAACAGAAAATTTCATCTTCAAATATAAGACTCAAGAGAGACACAAAAAGAGGACTGATGAACAAGAAAGATGTTAATCACATACTGAAAGAAAGAGGCAAGAGGAAGTTAGTAAGAAAAATAAAAGATAAACAGAGAAACAACAGATGATTGAACACTCAATGCAGCCTCTGAAGCTGAGATGCAACAAAGTATAGATTGATTTTCTGCTGTTTGTGTAATATTGACCTAGCAATTAACACTAAGAAAACAGGTACTCCACCAGCCAGCACTATACCATACACATGTAGAAGCACCAAGTGCATGAAATGGAGAAGTTTTGAATACTGTGGATAAGTTCACTTAACCTTGGCAGAGTACTTTCCGAAGGATGCATGTATTGATAACGAAGTTGACACCCACGTTGCCAGAGCTAGCTCAGTGTTTGTAGCCTACAAAGGAAAATGTGGGAAAGAAGAGGTCTCCAAAAGACTGAATACCAAACTGAAAAACTACAGAGCCATTGTGTTAACTTCATTATGGTATGCCTGTGAAACGTGAACAATATACAAACACCATACCAGGAAACTGAATTATTTCCGTATGAATTGTCTTAGGAAGATTCTGAAGACCACCTGGCAGGATAAGGAGCTGGACACTTCATGTCTTCAATTAAACTGCCAAGCATTCAAACTCTACTGCAGAGAGCACAGCTCTCGTGGGCTGGCCACATTTTTCAAATGCCAGTTTTACAGAGAATTCACCCAAGGCAAGCGCTCATGTGGTGGTTAGAAGAATTGATACAAGCACACTCTTAAGGTCACTCTGAAGAATTTTGGAATTGATTTGTGACACGGGAGACACTGGCACAGGACTGCCCAGCATAGTGTGCCCTAATCAAAGAAGGTACTGTGCTGTATGAGCAAAGCAGAATTGAATTAGCTGAAAAGAAACATGAGATGCACAAATTTAGAGAATCCACTCCAAATATTCACAGGGAATATATGTTTCCGACCTGTAGTAGAGCATTCCAAACTTGCAATGGTCTGATCAGTCACAGTCAGTCTGAATGAAAATTATATTAACTCAAAGAAGGACAGATAAATCAGAGAATCAGAGAACATTAGGATTAGAAGAGACCTTAGATGCATTTGATCACAACCTTTACTCCAATGCAAGAATCTCACACAAGATTCTCTAACAGATAAGATTATTCAGCTTCTGCTTAAACACTTTTCATAATGAAGAAATCCTAGTTTTCAGATTAGGCAATATTTCCATCATCCTTTTTTTTTGGTTATGTCCCTATTATATACTAAAACAATTTTGTTGCAAAGGTTGGATAGCTTTCCCAGTTTTTGAGTGATAAAAGAAAGTATCAAAGATCTCAGGATATTAGATATGCAATATCCCCTTTGAGTGCTGTTTTCCTTCTTATGACAGCCACCCATTGGCCATCAGCTTGCTTTCTAGAGAAGCCTTAAAGGTCTTCCTTATACATGGCAGCCATCCGTATATTTGAAGATATCATTGATAACTCACTCCATGAATGTTCTGCTCTCTAGACTAAACCTCTCTAGTTTTCTTTGACCATTTTCCAAACAGCATGGTTTCTAGACCTTTTAAAAGCTTAGGCATTCTTTTTTGATACATCACCATCCTGCCATTAACACACCTTCTTTTCTTCTAAAATTGGTGCCTGTTTACAGATAAAGTAGCAAAAATGAATTTTTGTCTTCAATGGATTCTATAACACAGTATTTCTATAAGAAGAATGGTAGACAACTCTACAAAAAGTGTAAGGGATCTTTATTTGCTATTAACTGTGTGAAAATACCATCTAATCTGTGGGTTATAAACTTGTGGACAGCTATAAAACTATTCAAAGCAGTGCTTAAATCCATATATGAATAAATACATAAACAAACATACTTTCTATAAGCTAAAATCAAAAGTATGATAGACATGTGTATATTTTTTCAAATCCATATAGCTCTACTACTAAATTGCAAGTGCGATTATATTTAAATATACCAGTAACACAGAAAATATTATGTGGGGTTCACAAATGCTTTGGTGTTAACAAAGGGTATTTATGCTATAAACTTTTCTTGAGTGTCAGTCCCATAACACCAAATAACTTTGGGCATTTCCAGCTGGATGTCTCCTATGCTTCTCAGAGTCCACATGTCTAAAACAGTGACCACATTAAAAATCTCTGTCATCCTTGACTTTTCTCTCTCCCATGCCCCATCCCTCATCCAAACAGTTTTTAAATCTTATCATTTGTTCTCACATTGTTACCACCATAACTCAGATCTTCATTACTTCTCTCCTGGGTTTGATGTAATAGACTCCCAGTTTATCTCCCTGCCTTCATTCCATTCCCCAGACAGTTTCCAAATGGATATTTCTAAATTAAGAGTTCTAGTATTTCAGTTCTGTGCTCAGGAAATCTTAAGGATTTGTTGTTCCCCTTAGGGGAAAAATATAAACTCTGTTTGGCATTGACATGCCATGATAATAAGGTTCCAACCTAGTTTTCCAGGATTATTGCACATTATTTTCTTTCATATACTGTGTATTCCAGTCTAACCCACACACTTGATATTTCCTGTATATGATATACCATCTCCTGTCTCCATATCTTTGCAAAGTCTATCCTCAGTGTCTGGAATGCTTCCTTCCTTCCTTCCCTCTGCAATCTAGAATCCCTAGTGTCTTTAAAAGCTTAATTCAAGTACTATATCATATAGGGGACCTATTCTGATTTCTCCTCATTATCCCAGTATCCTCTCTCTACAGAAATTACCTTATATTTACTTTTGTGTATATTTATACTTACTCATCTGTGTTCATGTTGTCTTCCTTTATCCACTCCTTGAACAATAGAATGTGGGATCCTTGAGGACAAGGAGAGTTATTGATTGTTGTTTTGTTTATTACAGCAACTTCCGCAATACTGTAATGTGTAAAAAGGTTAGAAATCTCTGGTATATAAGGTTATCTTACGTGTCTTGCATAAATATAGCTGTATTTCATTTCATTTCATTTTTTAAAAAATTTCACATGACAACTTGCAGGTACAGAGCAGATGCTACAATTAGATTTATAACTGATGTTCTCAGTGTCAGAATACCTTATATACAGATATATACTCTTTACATCTATCCTCTTTTCAAATTCCTGATCAATATGGATTCTTCTTTTCTTGGACTTATGTATTTGAATGGTACAGTTTTGTCTCAAGGAACGCCTCTTGGGATTTCAGAATTTTATTCTTTTTCTAGATTTTTATATCACTACTTCTTAAATATATGAACTTTTTAAGTTCATTCAGCTCATCAAGGAATCAGTATATGTCTTCAGTTTCTTCCTTTTTGACTTCAAGCTCTATGTAGCTAACAAAATAATCTTCCTAAAATATGTCTGATAGTTCTCCTATCCTGGTCAAGGACCTTCAGTGACTTTCAGTTTCCACACTACATCGTAAGATTATAATCAAAACTATTTTGTACTGGTTAAGAAATATAAACAGAAATCAATAAAAGATTTTAGGAAAGACACGGAAGCAGTTGAAAACAGGAATCCAAGGTTAAAAAAGGTAAGGGTATAAAATACTAAGGAATGGGAAATATAGGGCATGAATCCTTATTTGAGAAGACCTATGTGAAAAAAAAAACCTAGAAAGCAGATTGGCAAAAATTAGATTTTCATTAGCAACTTAGAAACAATTAACAGCTTCAGCAAAGTTGAAAGATATAATATAAACCCCCATAAATCATCAGCATTTCTGTATCCAGCAGCAGGAGGTAGAAAGAAAAATTCCATTTAAGATAAGTTAAGACAATATGAAATATTTGGGAGTCTACTTGCTAAGACAGGCTCAGGAAGTATAATAACACAATTATAAAACACTTTTCACACAACTACAGTCAGACCTAAACAATTAGAAAAATATCACTTGCTCATGGGTAGGATGAAGCAATATAATAAAAATTACAATTCTGCCTAAATTAATTTACTTATTCAGTGCCATGCCAATCAAACTACCAAAGAATGCCTTTATAGAGCTAGAAACAATAATAACAAAATTAATTTGCAGAACAAAAGGTCAAGAATATCAAGGGAATCAATGGAAAAAATATGAAGGGAGGTGGCCCAGCCATACCAGATCTCAAACTGTATTACAAAGTGGTAATCATCAGAACAATCTGATACTGGCTAAGGAATACAGTGGTGAATAAGTGAAATAGATTAGGCATACAATACACAGTAGTAAATGACCATAATAATCTAGTGTTTGATAAACCCAAAGATCCTGGATTTTAGGATAAGAAATCACAATTTGACAAATTTGCTTAGAATACTGGAAAGTAGTTTGGCAGAAACTAGGTATAGACCAACATCTCACATCATATACTAAGATAAGGTCAGAATGGGTACATGATTTGGACATAAGGGAAGATATTATAAGCAAATTAAGAGAACAAGAAAAACTGTACCAGTCAGATCTATGGATAAGAGCAGAATTTATGAACAAAAACTATAGAGAGGATTACAAGATGTAAAATAAATAATTCTGATTACATTAAATTTGAAAAAAATCACAAAACCAATGCAACTGAGATTAGAAGGAAAGAAGAAAACTGGAGGAAAATACAGCAAGGTTCTCTAATATAAGCCTCATTTCTTAAATATGTGTTAAGAAAATGAGTCATTCTCCAATTCATAAGTGGTCAAAGGATATGAACAGACAGTTTTCAAAAGAAGAAATCAAAACTACTCATATGAAAAATGCTTAATTGCTGTTGATTATAAAAATGCAAATTGAAACAACTCTGAGGTATCACCTCACACTTATCAGATTGGCTAATATGACAGAAAAGAAAAATGGAGAGGATGTAGAAAAATAGGGACACTAATTCTCTATTGGCAGAATTGTGAACTGATCCAACCATTCTGGAGAACAATTTGGAACTATGCCCAAAGAGCTATAAAACTGTGCATACCTTTGACCCAGGAACAACTCTATCCCAAACAGATTAAAAAAAAGGAAAAAGAAAATTTTTTATAAAAAATATTTATACCAATTCTTTTTGTAGTGGCAAAGAATTGGAAATTGAGGAGATGACCCTTAATGGGGGAAGGGATGAAAATGTTATAATATATGATTGTTATGGAATACTATTGTAAGAAATGATGAGCAGGACAATTTCAGAAAAAAAAAAAAAACCTGGGAAGACTTATATGAACTGATATGAAGTTAAGTGAGCAGAACAACGAGAACATTGTACATAGTAACAGCAATATTGTATGACGATCAACAGTAAGTGACTTAGCTATTCTGATCAGTGCAGTGATACAAGACAATTCCAAAGGACTAATAATGATGAAAAATGCTACCCACTTCCACAGAAAGAACTGATAGAATTTGAATGAAAATTGAAGCATACTTTTAACTTTAGTTTTCACATTTGTTTGTTTTTGGCCTCTGTTTTCTTTTGTAACTTGGCTAATATGGAATTATGTTTGGCCTTTCTTCACAGCTATAATCTATATCAAACTGCTTGCCATCTCAAGGAGGAGTAGAGGATATGGAGGCAGGGAAAGAATTTGGAACTCAACATTTTATAAAATGAGCATTAATTTTTGTGTGTAGTTGAGAAATATTAAATGAAAAACAACGTCATGGGAAAAAGTTACATCTAAGACAAATAGGAATTTTCACTCAATCATTTGATCAATATTTTATAATTCCTACTTTAGGCCTTTTGCTAGGCTTTGGTGATGCAAAGGTCTAAATGAAACAGTAAAGGAAATTGCTTTCTATAAGGAGAGACAACATGAACATATATAAGTATATAAAAAGCATATACAAAACAAATACAAGATAATTTTAATGCAAGACTAGCAGCTTTGGGTTCGAATTAAAGGAACTGATAAATATGTATGGAAATCAGAGCAGTCCTCCAATGGATATGCTCAAAGAATATGAACTTTTTTTTCAAAAACAGGACTGCAAATTATCAATGGTCACATCAAACCATATACTAAACCACCAATCCTAAGACAAATGAAACTTGAAACAATATTGAGGTTTCAATTCATAGTCTCAGATTTTCAAAGATGATTTTAAAAACTTGAAATAGTTAATGCTGAAGAGACTTCACAAGCCTGGAACACTAACATAAAACTTCTGGGGAAGAGAATTGGTCAAGAGGTGATATGAACAGTGCTCAAAGCAATAGAAATTTTTGCTGAGGTCATAGGCCATGAGACATTTCCTTCAGTCTTCATGAAAAATACCTAGACTGCATTTTGGAAACTGAAGATTTTTCAGAGACCCTAAAATTCTTCCTAAAAGAAAAATCCATCTTTTGATCTTCTGGGGGTGCCATATGGCTATGAGTCATAGAACACAGTCATCAAAATCTCAGTTTGCCAAGAGGGTAATGGAGAGATGCATGGTGCCATAAATAGACTGAAGCATATTGCCAATGACAGCTCATGGGCAAGAAATCATATGAAAGATAACATCCCAAAAGTATATGATCCAAAAAATATTTAGTCAATCATATAATAAGAGCAAGGGATAACTAACAGATAGCCCAGGTGGGACACTAATATTCCAGAAAACTTTTTTGTTGTTTCCTCTATGGCACATTTATGGAAATGCATAGAAGGGAATCCCAAAGAGTGAGAAGGCCTAGATGAGATTTGATCCTCATCATGAGAGGGAATATTCACATAATTTAGCTCACAGATCCATTTAAATATACATATTTTTTCTCAGTAGAGGAAAACATAATGCTGTCAAAGAATATGGTTTTTAAATTATTATTTTTATTAATTAATTTTTAGTTTTCAACAATCACATCTGTACACTTGAGTTTAAAAATGTTCTCCCCCTCCCCAAGACGGCATGCAATCTGATATAGGGTACACATATGCATTCCTATTAAACGTGTTTTCTCATTAGTCATGTTGTAAGGAAGAATTAGAACCAATAGGAGGAACCACCAAAAAGAGGAAACAAAACAAAACAGAAGAAAAAAAAATAGCAAATAGTATGCTGTGATCTGCATTCAAACTCCATAGTTCTTTCTTTGGATGTGGATAGCATTTTCCATCATGAGACCTTTCAAGATGTCTTACATCCTTGCATTGCTGAGAAGGGCTAAGTCTGTTGCCTTTACTTATCTCACAACATGGCTATTACTGTGTGCAATGTTCTCCTGGTTCTGCTCACTTCACTCAATATCAGTCCATACAAGTCTTTCCAGGTTTTTCAGAAGTCCACTTGCTCATCATTTCCTATAGCACAATAGTATTCCATCACATTCATATACCACCACTTGTTTGGCCATTCCCCAATTGATGGGCATCCTCTCAATTTCCAATTCTTTGCCACCACAGAAAGAGCTACTATAAATATTTTTGTACATGTGGGTCCTTTTCCCATTTTGATGACCTCTTTGGGATACAGCCCTAGAAGTGCTATTGCTGGATCAAAGCAAAGAATATGTTTTAAAAGTAACAGCACCCTGGAGAGACACTGGCACTCCTTCAAGTATGGCCCCCCACAGCCATCATCCAGAGGACAAAACTTTGTGTGAATGCAGTATGACATCTGACTTTTTGTGTACCCTCCCTCTCCCCTAAGCAGAACTTCCTCAGAAGCTACAGCTACTGAGGACCCAGAAAAGAAAATGATTGCCACCAAAGTCCTTGATAGTGTCAAAAAGTTAATATATATAATTTTATTAATGGAAATGGCATTAAAGATGATGCATTACTGTCTGCCTTGTGTCTGCAACCTGGAACCTTCCCGTCTGATTTACATCTGAAATCTCCTATATATTTTGAAAGCAAAGTCTGACATTTTAGTTTTCTATTTATATCCCTCATGATTAGCATAGTGTTTTGTACATTGGAAGCCTTTAGTAAATTTTTTGTTTTTGCTTTTTAGTGAGGCAATCGGAGTTAAGTGACTTGCCCAGGGTCACACAGCTAGTAAGTATCTTGTGTCTTAGTCCAGTTTTGATCTCATGTCCTCCTGACTCCAAGGCCAGAGCTCTATCTACTGAGTCACCTAACTGCTCCCATTTAGTAATTTTAAAAATCAATTCCTGGAAAATAAAAGGAGAAATATTATGCAAAGTCTTAAAGATCTTAGGATATCACACAAATCAATTTTTTTCCCCTGCATATTCACCATGTGATGAGACTAATGTTTCTGGGTTTTTGAGTTATGTTCCACATAAACACATTTCAGTGAGTGTCATCCAGTCTTTGGCATGGTTCGGTGATATTTTCTTTGGATAGACATTTGTTTAGAATTTTGTTTAGAGTTATTTCAGGTTATATATGATTTTTTTCTGATTTCATATCAAAATAATATGTGAATGTTTAAATATACACAGTAACTTTAAATGAGTTTTAGTTCCACTATTAAAACAGGAAAATTGATTATATGTATAATAAAGCTTTCCCAAGAATATATGAAATCTCATTTATTGGAATGGACAATTCTTTTTAAAAATTGATCTCTTTTTGTAGGAAAGGATATCAAATGCCTTCAGAATGTTATTGGAAAAATTAAAAAAATGTTATTGAAAATATATATATATACTACATTTCAATAGAGAAGGAAGATGAGAAAAGACATTGTTTTTCTTTTATTTTTGAATTGTATAAACAAGACAGTTGTTATATGAAACATCTGTAGTTTTCAATCCAATAATGTTTAGTTCATTATTTTCCTTTTCAAAAATAGATATTTCATTGAAATTGTTTTACATAAAATAGGAGTTTGCTCCAAGTAAAAACACTCTTATTAAAGCAAATTGTAAAAGTTGTAGTCTAATAGTCTCTAGGGCAGCTGAGCTAAGAACCTTTTAGTTAAGTAAGCAAATATCATAGGGAAATTAGTTTTTAGCATATCCTGCCCTGATGAAAAATGAAGAGAAAGGGGAGAGAAATTATTTAGTATATCTTCTAAAATAATCAAAGTATAGTGTTCTTTCTTTGTGGCAGGAAATAATTTAGTTCCAGAGACTTGCAGATGTCGTGTAGCCAGTTAGTCATTCAAGAAGTATTTATTAAACGTTTGCTATGTGCCAAACTGTATTGGACATGGTGAGACAAAAATAAAAGCAAAAAGAACAACAGTTCTTTTTCCTCATAAAGCTTGCATTCCTAATTAAGATGGGGAGAGATATCACATAAAAGGGAGAAGAAAGTACATTGATGGGTAAGGGCATTTGTGGTAGTGAAGTCATAGAATTAAATCTGGGAGAGAAATGGTGGGTGGCTTGTCTAGACCACAGCACAAAATGGAGGCCCTGGGAGGAATTCACTAATGAGAAGAGGGGACCAGGGAGGGAGAGGGAGGTGCCATGGCAAGAAGACCATAGGCTTTGAGCCAAGTTCCAAGGTGAGAAGACTGCTGATTAACATTCTGAAGTGTTTCACATAGTTGTTTTTCTTGACAATGCTATTATCACTGAATAAACTTTTCTCCTAGTTCTGCTAACTTTACTTTGAGTTGATTCATATGAACCTTCCCAGATTTCTCTAAAACCATTCCTTCTTTTTTTATGGTTAAACATATTTCATTACATTCATATGCTATAATTTGTTCAGTCATTCCCTAAAGTCCATCCTTTTCTTTAATACCAGTGTTCTCCTAGTATTGCTGTATTGTAATAAAACATAGAATACAGTAATTTCTGAAGAATTTAAAAATTACTATCAGAGAACAGTGGAAAGGCACAGAGTGGGTATGAACAGGCTATAGCCAATGAAGAAAAGAAATAGAAGACATTATCAAAGTTTAGCATTAAAAAATGGAGATTTAGAGAACTGAGTGAAATTTATAAGAATGCAAGTTATTGCCCAATTGATAAATGGTCAAAGGATATGAATAGGCATTTTTCAGAAGAAGAAACTAAAGCTGTCTATAGTCATATAAAAAAATGTTCTAAATCACTATTGATTAGAGAAATGTAAATCAAAACAACCCTCAGGTATCACATCACACCTATCAGGTTGGCTAACATGACAAAGCAGGGCAATGATAAATGTTGGAGAAGATGTGGGAAAATTGGAACACTAATGCATTGTTGGTGGAGTTGTGAACTGGTTCAACCATTCTGGACAGCAATTTGGAACTATGCATGAAGGACTATAAAATTGTGTATATCCTTTGATCCAGAAGTACCACTTCTAGGTCTGTATCCCAAAGAGATCATAAAAATGGGAAAAGGACCCACATGTACAAAAATATTTATAGCAGCTCTTTTTTTGTAGTGGCCAAGAATTGGAAATTGAGGGGCTGCCCATCAATTGGAGAGTTTCTGAACAAGTTGTGGTATATGAATGTAATGGAATACTGTTGTGCTATAAGAAATAATGAGCAGGGAGACTACAGAAAAAAAAAACCTGGAAGGACTTATATGAACTGCTGCAGAGTGAAATGAGCAGAACCAGGGCGACTTTATAGGATGACTGACTTTGATAGACTTGGCTCTTCTCAGCAATGCAATGATCTAAGACAACTCCAAAAGACTCATGATGCTATCCACATCCAGAGAAAGTACTATGGAGTCTGAATGCAAATGGAAGTGTTCTATTTGCTCTCATTTTCCTTTCTTGTTTTGTTTTATTGCTTCATTTTTTTTGGTTCCTCCCTTTAGTTCTAATTGTTCTTTACATCATGACTAATGGGGAAATATGCTTAATATGAATGTATATATAAGTAGAGCCTGTATCAGATTGTATGCCTTCTTGTTGGGGGGAGATAAGAAAGAGGGGGAGAAAATTTAAAACAAAGTGTTATGGAAGTGGATGTTAAAAACAAAAAATAAATTAATTATTTAAAAAATTATTTAAAAAATTGAGATATTCAGCTGAGCTCACAACGTCGGAGAAACTCACCCTCCACTGTACAGTTCTCTGCCATCATGGTTTATGGAAGAGTTTTGGCACTGGGAAGCCTGTGTCTGTCAAGAGGGATCTTGTTTTCTCCCACACTCATAAGCTTTTTTTTTTGCAAACCCTCACATAGGTGTCCCAGGGAAAATTGCTCTATGGATTGAGTAATAACTCACATCTGGGCCCCCCAAAGAGGAAATTGAAAAGGTACTTAAGGTACAAATATGATTTAGGTTTGAGCCAAGTAGGTTAATCCTATTGAGAAAGTAATGGTAAGCATGAAAAAAATCATGGTGCATCTTTACAGAATTAACAAGATTCACTAACTTATAACATTACTTACATTCAGTTGGTAGGCTATATTTTAGCCTCATTGAAACATATCAGGGTTTTTTTTTTGTTTGTTTGTTTGTTTTGGTGAGAGAGTTGTAGTTGTAACTTGCCCAGGACCACACAGCTAGTAAATGTTGAGTGTCTAAGGTTGTATTTGAACTCAGGTCCTCCTGACTCCAGGGCTGGTACTCTATCCACTGTGCCACCTAACTGCCCCCCCTTTTTTTTTTAAAGAACATATCAGTTTTTCAAGACTATTAATGCATTTTGTTTCCTCTTGGCATTGCAGTATCAAGCTACTCTTGGCACTTGTCTGCTGATAAAACAGGACAGACTTGGGCTATCCCTATTGGTTTTGGCCATTTTGTTTGATGCTAAAGCTTCCCCTTAGGTCAGCCACTTCACGGGCCTTACACAGATGACCAGACTTCCTATTTTTCTTCAAATATGGATAAAGCAGAAGTTCAGCATAGAAGAGAACTAGAAATACAGTCTTGGATAGGAAACACTTAGTCCTTCTCTATACTACGAAACATCCCTCATTTTTAAAAGATAAGTTGGAATATTTAAGAGATTAAGAGAACTCTAAATTAAGCTGTCAGAGCCACCAGTAGTAGAAAAATAAATAAGTCTGGGGAGTATTGACAACAAATTAGCCAAGAACACAAGGAAGAAGATAGACTCCATATTAAAATGAACAAGCAAAGCCATGGGTTTATAATAAATATTCAGAAATAGTTTTTATCACAACTTAATATGTGGTGTAAAAAAAAAAGGATAAAGACTATGAGAATGGTACAAATTTCAACCCTAGGTTTTCATTTTAAATTTCTTGATGCAACAGAATGTTTTAAAAGTAGTCTTAGTTCATATGGTTTAGGTTTAGCAATTTTGAAATTTTTATTTTCACAAGGTAGCAAATAAGAGAAAATTCATGGATATTATCATGCATGAGTTTGATCAGAAAGTCTCATCAGAATCTTACAAAAACAGTATATATACTTTGATTCTTGTGCCTGAGACACCATAGCCACCCATGTCATCATACCCAAATTTCAGATTCATTTTTTTTATAGCAGAATGTTCCTCATAAAAAAGATCGAATGTTCAAACCATATCTTCATGAAGATATGAAGTGACAACATAAATCACCAGAGGCAGAGTCCTTCCCGATTTTATGATGGAGAAAATTCTCTGTTGAATTTTCACTGATGTAATTTTCTAATCATGTAATTTTGATGTAATAGGTAGGAGCAAAGCAAGCTGGATCACTTGTTTTGAAATTCCATAATTGTTTTAATGACTCTTTTAAGAACTTTCTTGAAACAAAGATGCATCATTTAAACATCAATATTTTCCAGTGAAACTGTTAGACTTAAATCATAAAATACCAGTGTCCAAAGACTCTGAATAATTAAAGTTGCTAATAATCCAAACAATAAATAAAAGATGAATGATTAATGTGAAACATGTTACCAATGAAGAAAAGATAAATAAATCTTTATAAACTGTATCATCAGAGATGGTAAAAAAAATCTGTATGGATGATATCACCGTAATGACCCCAAAAAAGAAATTGTTCTAATGATGAAGTTAGAATGACTGATGGATAATCTGTGTCCTTCATTGGTGTCCACATAGTCACCAGATCTATAAGAAGGTCCCCAGCATATTGGGTAGATGAAAAGGTATTGAGGGTAAGATTCTGAAAAACTAAGATAACCACATGGATTCCCATCGGCATTTTGACCAAAGAAGGTCCTATATGTGCATATATTTATGAATAAGTGTTAATTAATGAAACTGAGATATCATTCAGTGCCAGAATATATTACAATCTATAGACACTTTTTACATTCTGTTTGAGTCTTGTCAAAATCCTCCCATGAGCCTTCTCTTTCCTTTCTCTCTTTTAACATTACATAAGTAACAGTAAAACAGGTAGATATTCAATATTTTTGTATATGTAGTTTCCATTGGGTATCCCACACTCTTTTATGTATATAAATATTTCTGTCTTTGACTTTTATTGGATAGATACCAAATAGTGGGTTCATTTCTTCAAAACAGATGCACAGTTTAGCAAATTTTCTAGTATAGTTCCAAATTATGGTACAGAATGGCTGTACTAATTGACAGAATCAACGAGACTACATGCATATACTTGTCTTTCCATGACCCTGTCAACATTTAACATTTTCATTTGGTAGTGTTTGCCAGCGTGATTTGTATAAGATGGAACCTTAGAGTTGTTTTAATTATCATTTCTCTTATTTATGATTTGGGGCTTCTCTGTGATCATAGACTCATTTTTATGGTAGCTTTCAGTTCTTTTGAAAACTTGTTTCTTAAGCTCTATAATTGTAATGAGTAAAATGCCTCAGAGGAGAGATTAGAAAATCCATCTCCCTGTCATCTGCAGAAGTAAGGCACTATAGGTATGGGTATGGTGCTATGGTAAATTTCATACACTTTCAGTGGCTTCTTGCTAATTGGAGATCTTTAAATGGAATCGTTGAATGGAAGCTTCTATTTCACATGTTTCAGGGGGGATTTCTTTTATAGATAGGTGAGATTAAATGGTTCCTGAAGTCCCTTTTATCTATCAAATTATATGATTCTATAATCACTAGAAAGTTTATTCTTATGCTAAACCTAAGATTATATGTAGCACATTTCTACCTGAATACAACTATGCTCATTTTGGAATTCACAGTTTATTTCACTCTATCCTATTTCCTAAATATCAGGATTTGTAACGGCTGATTTTGAATGTGCTTTCCTCATATTTAAAGGATGCCATTTGTTATGGTGGGAAAAAATAACACCACATTTGGGTGTCTGAATAGTTGGGTTTGAGTTGTAATCAGCATAGTGTAAAGTATAGAACCCTAAGAGTTCAGGGAGAAGGGAATTAGTTTTAATGTCATTTTTGCAGGACCAAGAACAAATCACTTCACTTTTGTGGCCCTTTGCTTCTTCATCTGTGAAATGAAAGATTTGAACTAGATAGTCTTTAAGGCCTCCTCTAACTTTAAATCCTGTGGATTTATCTGACTTTTTGTTTCCTCATCTGCAAAAATAATACAACCTTGAAGAGTTGTGAGGAAGTACATTGTAAACTTTAAAGAAATGTATAACTATGAGCTATTATATACTCATGAGCACTATGAATGTAAAAATTTATGAAATTTTCCATTTTAAGAGAAAAGAGAGAGAAATCTATATTTTAAACTTTGGATGTGACTATAAACTTTTTACTTCCTTTGTGTACTAACGTGAGTGTAATAATGTGGTTTATACCTTCAGCAATCATTTTTTCTTATCAGAGAATTATTATAATTCTCTCTGACAGATGACCTGCTTCTCTCCCCCAGAAACTTGATGACACGTAACTGTACATGTAATTGAAAGGATTTAGCCTCTAAAATAGAAATGATTTCCACTTACTCTCACATGGTATCAGGCAGGAGGACAGAGAGAAAAATTCTCATTCCAGTGAAATCTTATGCCCAATAATTGATATACAGTATGAAATGCTCAGCTTAAGCACATTTGGATTTCTATTTTGTTTCTTTTCCATCGTTCACAGAGATGCTATCAGTTGCATGAATTTCCTTTTCATAGAACAGAAATTGTTAAAACAAGATTCCATCTAGCACAGATGAAAATGCACTACATTACTCTATATTTTCTCAAATGTTATTCATGAGTTCATAATTTGGGGGGTTAATCACATGCTCACATAATGTTTCTTACAATATACTTTGTTATATTAACAATACAAATTAGATTGCATACATTGTCTCCTTGTTTTATGAAATTTAAGGACCACAATTAATCCTTTTCAAAGCTGAACTGAAATGTTTAGAATATTTAATTGTAAAAATGTACAACATATATAATATTTCATTTTATGTAAATGTTCTTATATTGAACTAATCAATTTTTTGGCCTAGAATCAGGAGTGTGCTGCTAAATATTTAAAAACTAGCATTCCAGAAAAAAAAATTATGCACAAGAAACTTTTCATTTAATCTGCATTATTAACATTTTCCCAATCACTTTCTTAAACCTAGATCAAGCGTTGGCAAACTATTACACTCAAGCCATATTTCACTGTATTATTTAATTTCACATTTCATACCTAAGTCATTGATAGAGTTCCTGCAAAACACTTCAGAGGCACCTGAATGTTGGGCCAGGACATGTTATTTGTTTAGGGAATTGTGTGGGGAGCTGAATCTTTCCAAGCCTTCCTTACTAGTGCCCTGAGTTGCTAGGAGGGTGTAGGTTCCAGATATATTGGAATGCTAATGCCATGGCCCCCAGAGTTATTTTGTACTCTTGGCAGGTGTATAATGAGCTGTTTGAGTAATTAATATTTCTGTATCTGCAGCTATGTGGCTTAGTGTATAAAGTGCTGGACTGGGAGTAAGGAAGAACTGAGTTCAAATTCAGCCTCAGACGCTTGCTAACTGTGGGACTTTGACCAAGGTCACAAAACCTCTGTTTGCCTTGATGCACTAGAGAAGGAAATGGCAAACCATTTTAGTATATTTGCTAAGAAAATCCAATGAACGTTATTGATATGCTATGGTGCACTCCATGGGGTCATTACTTCTGTTCAATCCAGTGCATCTTAAGCATTTTCTATCATGGTTGAAATAAAAGCGGTCCTTTACATGCATACAGATATACATAAAACATGCATACATATATATTTATAAAATTAAGTGCTCATGTGGAAGTTGGAAACTTCCCCTAGAAACCTAGATACAGGTGATATCTAAATTTTTGGAGATTTCTCTAATCAAATTGCAGTAGTGAGAGCAATGGAGCAAAAAGAAAAACTAAGCCTTTGGAGTCAGGTCATCAGAATTCTCTGTCGTCCATGTGAGCCCAGAGTCCTTCCTTCACTGTCCCTGGGTCATGGATTATATGCATATACTCTATATTTACTTATATGTACATACATACATACATACATACATACATACATACATACACACACACACACATACATGTTGTTCCTTTATAAGTTATAAGCTCCTTAAGGGTAGAGACTATTCCATTTTTGCCCCATTACTAGCACAGTGCCTAGCATATAGTAGATACTTATTGAATTCTAACAATGATTTAGACTTTATTCCCAAATCAGAATGGTAGTTTTCAACAGGTCAGAATATAACCTATCTCACTTTTGGGGTGTTATTTAGTACTCAACATCTTCCCCCAAAGGAATTTTATATATAACATTCAGTCACTTAAGCATTTATTAAGTACCTGCTATTTTCCAGTCGTTATGCTAAAGCTAGGGATATAAAGAAAGGTAAAAGACAGTTCCTGTCTTCAGGGAGCTCACAATCTAAAGGGAGAGACAGCAAGTAAACAAATATATACAATCTATCTATCTTTATTTTTATGTGTAAAATTATATGTATATATATATACATATACATATATGCTAGTGCTAAATTATACTATCACATATAATACACACACATGTGTGTCTATATATGTGTGCGCATATATATGTATACACACATACATGTGTGTGCATATATGTGTGCATATATACATATGTGTGTATATGTACATTTATATGTGTGTATATATGTATACATATATATATTTGGAGGTAATTTTTTGGAGGGATGCTGGTATTTGTTTATTTTGATTAATCTACAATTACTTCCATAAACTTTTGAGTTTTAAATTTTTCTGCCCCTCCCTCCATACCTCCCTCCCCAGGATGGTGTGCAATCTGATATAGGCCATACATATGCATTTCTATTAAACATAATTTCACATTAATGATGTTATAAGTAAGAATTAGAACTAATAGGAGGAACCACCAGAAAGAGGAAACAAAAGACAACAGAAGAAAAAAAAAAGCAAATAGTATGCTTTGACCTACATTCAAACTCCATAGTTCTCTTTTTGGATGTGGATACATTTTCCATCATGAGGCCTTTGGAGATGTCTTAGATCCTTCTATTGCTGAGAAGGATTAAGTTTATCAAAATTAGTCGTTGTACAATGCGGCTGTTACTGTGTACAACGTTCTCCTGGTTCTGCTCACTTCACTCAGTATCAGTCCATACAAGTCTTTCCAGGTTTTTCTGAAGTCTGCCTGTTTACCATTTCTTATAGCACAATACTATTCCATTACATTCATATATCACATTCACAGTTATGATTACTGTCTGTGTCTTTCCATCCTTTCCCCCCCCCCCCGTTTATGCTTTTCTTTTTCCTTTCTCCTTTTCCCTCCTCACTAATGTTTTGCTTTTGACCACCTCCTTCCTCAGTCCCCCCTCCCTTCTATTCCCCCTCCCTTTTCTTTCCCCTTTTCCTTTCTACTGCCTATAGGGCATGTTAGATTTCTATGCCTAATTGATTATGTTATTCTCTTCTTGAGCCAAATCTGATGAGAGTAAGGTTCAAACAACACTCATCTCCCTCTCTTTTCTCCCTCTGCTCTAATAGGTTTTTGTCCCTTTTCCTGTAATGTAATTTACCCTTATCTGCCTTCTCCTTTCCTTTGCTCTCAGTACATTTTCTTAGATCAGATTAATCCACTTACTTGGATCCATTTAACCCACTTGATTAGATTTTTTTCATCATTACATCAAAGTCAATTTATACCCACCCCTTTATGTATACCCCTTTAGCATGGTGTAATAACAATACAGTTCTCAAGAGTTACAAGTGTCATCTTCCCTTGTAGGGATGTAAACAGTTTGTCCTTATTAATAACATGTTGTTTCTTTCTGTCCAATTTACCTTTTTATGTCTCTCTTGAGTCTTATATTTGAAGATGAAATTTTCTGTTGAGCTCTGGTCTTTTTATCAGGAAGGTATGGAAGTTCCCTATTTCATTGAATATCAATCTCCGCCCTTGAAAGATCATGCTCATTTTCACTGGGTAGTTGATCCTTGGTTGTAATCCAAACTCCTTTGCTTACAGAATATCATATTCCACATCCTATGGTCTTTTAATGCAGGAGCTGCAAGGTCCTGCATAATCCTGACTGTGGTTCCATGATATTTAAATTGTTTCTTTGTGGCTGATTGCAGTATTTTCTCTTTGACCTGGTAATTTTGGAATTTGGCTACTATATTCCTTGGCATTTTCAATTTGGGATCTCTTTCAGGAGGCAATTGGTGGATTCTTCCTATGGCTATTTTACCCTCTGGTTTTAGGACCTCAGGGCAGTTTTCCTTATTGATTTCCTGAAGGATGCTGTCCGGGCTCTTTTTTTCATCATGATTTTCAGGTAGTCCAATAATTTTTAAATTGTCTCTCCTGGATCTATTTTACAAGTCAGTTGTTTTACCAATGAAGTATTTTACATTTTCATCTATTTTTTCATTCTTTTATTTCTGTTTGATTGATTCACACTCTCTCATAGAGTACCTTCCATTTGGCCAGTGCTAATTTTTAACAAATTGTTTTCTTCTATTAGATTTTGTGCCTCATTTTCCACTTGGTCCATTGTATTTTTTAAGGAATTCTTCCCCTCAGTGAGTTTTTGTGTCTCCTTTTCTGTTTGGCCAATTCTGCTTTTTAAGGAGTTATTTTCTTCAGTTAATTTTTGTCCTTCCTTTTCCAAGCTATTGACTCTCTCTTGCATATCTCTCATTTCTTTTTCCCAATTTTTCTTCTGCCTCTCTTATTTGAATTTTAAAATCTTTCTTCAGCCTTTCAAGAAAGCTTTTTGGGCTTCAAACCAGTTCATATTCCCTTTTGAGTTTCCAGATGTGGGTTTGCTGACAATGTTGTCCTCTTCAGAATTTCTGCCTTGATCTTCACTGTGCCCATAATAAGAATCTATGGTATGTTTCTTTTTGCTCATGGTGTTTGCTTATTTCCTGGCCTCTATAGAGATTGAACTTTTCTACTGGGGAGCAGAGGGCACTGACTGAAGCTTCTTGTGTTGGGAGTCTAGGGCCTGGTTGCTACCTTTGAGTGCTGGGGCCTCCAGTGTTGGCAGTTGGAGGCTGTAGGGTTCTGGCAGCTTACCTGGTGTTGGGCTGGAATCAGCAACACTGGAACTCTAGGGGTAGGAATGGGTGGTGTGGCTCCTGGAGATTTCCTGCTCACCTGGGCCTTTCCTTCCTTTTGCTTTCTTCAGCTCCTTTCAGATGGATGTTGTAGAGTGTTTATCCTCCTGGGGCCCATTGGAGTGCTATTTCCCCTTAGTTTGGCTGAGGCACTGGGAGAGCTGGTTGCTGTAGAATGCCCAAGCACCTGGTGGTTTTCCAAGTGGGTTTCCACTGGTTCCCCCACCCTCAGTGAGGCATTCAGGGGTCCAGGTTTTTGAGGTTTGCCTGTTCTACCACCTGGGCTTCAGGATCTCCTCCTGGTATGCTGAGGTGGGACTCTCCACTAGCTTGCTGTGATGCCTCCTGTTCTGTACTGTTCCCCTTCCTCCAGGGTAAGAGGGGCTTTTCTAATTAATCCCTCAAGCTACCTGGGCTACTGGACTGCTGCACCCATCTTTCTTCTGATTCAGCTGTCCCAGCGTTTTTCCTGGGGTGATATTTTCTGGGTTTTCAGGGATTAATAAGGGAGGGTAAAAGCAACTCACCTCATACTCTGCCATCTTGTCTCCTATTTGGAGATAACTAACAGAGAGAAGGCACTAGAATTTTAAAAGAGATTGGGAAATCTTCCTGTAGGAGGTAGTAGGTAGAATTTTAGCTGGGACTTGAAAGATGTGAGGGAAGTCATGATATGTAAGTGTGACACTCTAATTCCTTACTTGTGAGCCATGTTTTCCAAAAATATGTTCATGTTATATTCTTTTTTATCCACATTTGCTTTGAATTCACTGAATACTCAAGTGTACACTGATTTAATTTAGAAGGTTTTAATGAGATTTTTGTACAATTCTCTGCTTCCTCATCCTTTGCAAAACGTGTTAGCGTATAAATTGTTCGGGACACTTACTTGATTTCTTTGAACCTGTCATAAAAACTAACTCAATTTATTGCTTCTCTGAGGAGTACTTAATACCAAAGTGAACTCCTTTATACTTATTTTAATACTTGAAAGTCTATGATCTCCTCTAATTCAGTTTGTGATACCTTTCCTCTCTTAGAAGAAAAAGGGCAAAATAGAATACTAGATTTGGGATCAGGAAGACCTTATATCAAATCCTTCCTGTGCAATTACTAGCTATACTAGTAGGGGCCTAAAACTTAACATCACTTAATCTCAGTTTCCTCATCTGTAAAATGGGGATAATGATCATTCTATTACCTACATCACAAGATTATTTTAAGGGTCAAAGGAATTGAGCACTGTACGGGTCAGTTATTGTCATCATCAGAATTTCTGAGTTGCCTACTGGAAAGAAAAAAAAAATTTCTGATGACCAATTTGTGAGATGAATTTTACTGAATTTTAAAAAAATGGGCCTTGAATGATAGACGTACAATCTGTCATTGGACTGATATTTTTGATATAGCTCAGTCTCTCAGTACTTGCACTCTGCTGGTGACTTCCACCATACAGTGACTTGTTGGAATAAGTATTAACAAGAGGAGCACATTGAAGAGTGTAATAAGTCCCCAAACATTAATTCATATAGGCATCCATAAAACATGCAAGCTCTCTCTGAGGTGAATATTTGCCTTTTTATATATTCAGCATAGGTCCTCACACACTCAGAGCTTTCTAAATGTTAAATCCTCAGAGCGATGCATGTGCAGAAAACATTAAGAACAGAAGTAAAATTACTTTATGCATACTGACAATCGCACATTCTGAGAGACTTTTAGGTTTATGATTTTTAATCTTGACAGGAAAATGTGGGAAATTGGCAGTAGAATGTCCTCTGTGAAAAAGATAATGATTTTTATTTTAAAAGAGAGCTTTTTTCCCTGCCCTCCCCCTTTCCATTCTCTACTATATAAGGAACTTCAGGATGTTCTTTCTCAATTTTAAGTAAAAAAGTTGTAAATTGTCATCTCTTTGTCTCCTCCTCCTCCTACACAAGCACACAAAGAAAATCAATTGCTCTTCAAATGTCCTATACCTAACTTCACTTAAATAACTATGAATAGAAAAATAAAGCAATCTCTCATGACATTTTTATGCTATCTGTGTGATTTTTTAGATGTTTAAAAACTTGGAGGACTTAAAAATCATTTCAGAATCACCTTAAGACATTTCAAGGACATTGGTTAAAGGTACCTTTTATTGCCCTTTACCCTGACCCATTCAGATATTTTCAAAGGCAATATTACTTGAAGATGTACAATGACCACCTAGTCGAAAGAGCCCCGCACAAGGAACGAGAAGATCTGCTTAACACTCTTACTATTGTATTTAATCCAGTTATTTCTTCATTAAAATAGGAATTCTAGGAATATACTTGTTGAGGAATGATTAAATGTAATTAAACTTAATAAATTAGTGTTCACTAAGTCTGAGAACAAAAAAGTTTTTGGAAGAAATACCTACCCCCTCCTTTGACAAGAACTGATGGGAAAACTGGAAACTAGTTTGGCAGGAATTACAGTGAGACCAAAATATTACAACATTTGCTATAATAAACGGGATAGCTATGCGGGATGAATATGTAAGGTTATGCCTTTAAAAAGAGTACCAGATTAGATATCTTTAGCAGGCATGGTACAGGTGTAATACTTAGCTAAACAATTAACAGAACTCATCCCAAAAGACAAAATAAATAGTTTGAGGTAGGTGGTGCTGCAAACTTTTGCATGCCCCAAATGCACACAATTAAGATAAGTATGGAAAAGATCAACCTGGAAACACCTTACCATCAAATCCAGTGATGATCCAATATCAAAGACATATAGTAAATTAACATAACAGTATATAACTTCAGATTTTCCACTGTTGAGGCTATAGATCAAGGTTAGGGGGGAAAAGGCTAAGACTCATCGAAGTAATAGCACTTTTTGGTTGTTCAGCTGTTTCAGTTGTGTCTGACTCTGTGACCACTTTTGGAGGTTTTCTTGACAAAGATACTGGAGTGGTTTGCCATTTCCTTCTCCAGATCATTTTACAGATAAGGAAATTAAGGCAAAGAGGGTTAAATGACTTGCCCAGCTTCACATAACTACTAAGTATCTGATGATGGATTTGAACTCTGGTTTTAATGACTCCAGGCCTGGTGCTTTATCCACTATACCATCTTGCTGCCCTAGTACTTTTTTATCAATACTTTTTTTTTATAATACCAAAGAATTAGAAACAAAATAGATTTCTATTGATTGGGAAATGAAAAAGATTGTAATGTATGACTATAATGGCATAATGCTATACCATAAGAATCTATGCATACAAAGATTATGGAAAAGCATGAGAAGACTTATAAGAACTGATGTAAAGTGAAATGAGCAGAATCAGGGAGATAATATATACAATGATTATAATAATATAAATGGAAAGAACAATAAAATATCAATATTAAGTACTCTATAGTTATAATGGGCAAGCTTAGAAGAAAACACCTCAGAGGCAGAGCCAAGATAATGGAGAAAAGCCACAAAGTTGATTGAGCTCTCCCAAGTTTTCCTTAGAAACAATATTAAATCAAAGCACTGAATGGATTCTGGAATGACAGAACCTACAAAAAATGGAGTGAAATAATTTTCCATCTTAAGATAACTTATAATGACTTCAGGAAAGATCTGTCTCACTTGGGTAAAAGGGGAGCACAGCCTAATACAGATGGTATACAGGCATGCCAGCAGGAGGCTGTTTGCCCCAGCACGGATGAGCAATTGAGGCCTCTTAGTCCTGGCTCAGCATGCCAGTGACACCGTAGGCAAGCTGTGAGGCTTTCAACCCAAGCACAGAAGGTAAACTCTAGTTCCAGAGGGCATGACAGGCATGATTAGCCTGGGTTACCCCAGCACAATGGGCAAGCTGCCAGCACCCAAGGCCACAGTGCATAAAGGGCCCAGGCTTCATGCACAAGAAGCTTGGGACAGTGCCCCTTGTGCCCCAAGATCAGAGCTCAACTTTAAAAAGTCATCAAATAGGCTAAAACTAATAGAAACATAAAAGAACCTGACCACAGAAAGCTTTTTTGGTGACAGGGAAGATCAAAACACAAACTCAGAAGAGAACAACAATGTCAAATTGCCTACATGTGAAACCTCAAAGGGGAAGATGAATTGGTCTCAAGACCAAAAAGCCTTCTTAGAAGAACTCAAAAAAGATTTTAAAAATCAAATAAGAGAAGTAGAAGAAAAACTCAGAAAGAAATGAGAGTTATACAAGAAAGAGTAGAGTTTGGAAAAGGAAGGACAGAAATTGACTGAAGAAAACAATTCCTTAATAAATACAGTTGGCCAAGTGGGGAAAAAATCCACTGAAGAAAAGGAAAAGGAGGTACAAAAGCTAATTGAAGAAAATAATTCCTTAAAAATTAGAATTGGACAAGCGGAAGCTAATGACTCTATGAGACATCAAGAATCAGCCCAACAAAATCAAAAGAATGAAAAAAATATGCAAGAAAATGTAAAATATCCCATTGGAAAAACAACTGACCTGGAAAATAAATCCAGGAGAGGTAACTTAAAAATTATTGGACTACCTGAAACCATGATCCAAAAAAGCACCTAGACAGCATGTTTTAAGAAATTCTCAAGGAAGACTGCCCTGATATCCTATAACCAGAGTGTAAAATAAAAGCTGAAAAAATCTCCTGATCACCTCCTGAAAGAGATCCTAAAATGAAAACTCCAAGGAATATTGTATCCAAAATCCAGAACTATCAGATCAAGGAGAAAATGTTGCAATCAGGCATAAAGAAACAAGTGAAATATTGGGGAGCCACAGTAAGGATTACACAGGACTTAGCAGCTTCTGCATTAAAGGATCGGCTTAGAATATGATATTCTGGAAGGCAAAGGAGCTTGGATTACAAACAAGAATCAAGTACCCAGGAAAAATGAGCATAATGTTTCAGGGGAAAAGATGAATATTCAGTGAAATAGGAGATTTTCAAACTCCTGATGAAATGACCAGAAGTAAACAGAAAATTCAACTTTTAAATACAAGACTCAAAAGAAGCATGAAAAGCTAAATAAGAAAAAAAAGGTGTTATTCAGTAATGTTAAACTGTTTATATCCCTACAAGAAGATACTTGTAACTCTTGGGAACTGTATCCCTATTTGGGCAGTTAGAAGGAGTATATATGAACTGAGGGTGTGGTTATAAATTGACTTTGATGTGATGATATAAAAAAAAAGTAAGGGTGAAAAGATTATACTGGGAGAAGAGGAAAAGGGGAGGCAGAAGAGGATACATTATATCACATGAAGAGGTACAAAAGACCTGTTACAGAAGAGGAAAAGAAGGAAGGGTGTGAGCATTGTTTGAATTTTACTCTCGTTGGATTTGGTTCAAAGAGGGAATAACATGCACAATCTGATGGGTATAGGAATTTACCTTACCCTAAGGAATAGAAGGGAAAAGGGGAAAGAAAAAGGGGGGGGGTCATAGAAAAAAAAGACATAAGTAGGAGGGGCAAGAAGAAAGAAAAGAGAGGAAGTGATAGAAGGGAAGGTAGATTGAGGGAGGTGGTGATCAGAAGCAAAACACTGGTGACAAGGGGCAGGGTGAAAGGAGAGAGAAAAGTATAAACAGGGGAAAATAGGATGGAGGGAAATACATAGTAATTATAACTGTGAATGTTAATGAGATGAACTCTTACATATAAAATAAGTGGATAGCAGAGTAGATTAAAAGCCAGAATTGTGCAATATGTTGTTTACAAGAAACAGATTTGAAGTAGAGAGATACACACAAAGTAAAGGTGAAAGACTAGAGCAGCGTCGTATTATGCTTCAGCTGAAGTAAAAACAGTAGGGGTAGCAATTCTGATCTCAGAAGAAGCAAAAGCAAATCTAGATCTAATTAAATGAGATGAGGCAGGAAACTATATCTTGCTAAAAGGTACCATACACAATGAAGTAATAGCAACATATATGCATCAAATGTCATAGCATTCATATTCTTAGAGAAGTTAAGCGAGTTATAGGAAGAAATAGGCAGCAAAACAATACTAGTGGAGGACCACAATCTCCACCTCTCAGAACTAGATAAATCTAATGATGAAATAAAGAAGAAAGAAATTAAGGAGGTAAATTGAATTTCAGAAAAGTTAGATATGCTAGACATCTAGAGAAAACTGAATGGGAATAGAAAGGAATATACTTTTTTCTCAGTGGTACATGATACCTACACAACAATTGACCATATGTTAGTGCATATAAACCTCACAATAAAATGCAGAAAAGCAGAAATATTAAATGCATCCTTTTCAGGTTTTGATGAATACAAATTATGGGTAATAAAGGGCCGTGGAAAGATGATTAAAAATTAATTGGAAACTAAATTATCAAGAGGATTCTGTGAAGATGGCAGAGTAGGTCAGAAAACTTTTGGCTCTCCAAATTTCCTCCACAAAAAAAGATAGAACGTTGCCTTAGAGCAGCAAATATAAACACATGGTAAAGTATTTGTTCTCCTGAGGCAATTTGAGAATACCCCAGGAAAGACCTAACCTCCAGGGCTGGAGGTTGGCTTAAGTCAAGTGCAAATCCCTCTAGGCTGACTCTGCCTAATCATCAAACAACAAGCTCTTTGGGCAGATGGGTTGACAGGCAGCTTCAGCCTTAAAAAACAAAACAAACAAAAAAAACCCCTTTAATCTCACATATAGTGTGGGGGGGTTCTGATGGCTGAGTAGGAAAAGACTGAAGGACCTTCTACTGTTTAGGGATGCCAAGCACAGTTGTGCTGACCAAGATGATCTCAGGCTGTAGCTGCAATGAAAAGGAATTAGCATACCCCTGGTAAGTGCAGTAGTGAGGGACAGAGACTCTGTGTTGGTTGTGGGTACCTGCAGGACAGCAGAGTCCCTGGTTTCAGTTCTGGGGCATAGTTTGCAGCCACCAGAGGGACCACTGGGAGCAAGATCATTTGCGCAACAATGTGGCTGGGGGCCCTGGTTATGGCTTAGGAGTAGAGACCTCAGTAAATAACAGTAAGAAGGACCTAAGGCTTGGGGCATCATTCCCCATACCTCAGGACTACAACCTGATTACACTTGTAGCTGCTAAAAATAAAATAAAACAAAAATAAATAAAAATGAATAAGCAAAAGAGAAAGATCCCAACTGTTACTATGTTACTATGGGGGTAGAAAATGTCTGGGTTCATATTCAAAGGAAGATAATGGAGCTAAAAAAGTCACTCCTTTTTCAATGGGAAATGTCAAGTGGTTCCCAGCACAAAAAGAGTTTTTTGAAGAATTTAAAAAAGGACTTTAAAAATCAAATAAGAGAGATCAAGGAAAAAAATAGAAAAAAATAAGAATAATCCAAAAAATTATGAAAAGAAAGTCAACCAACTGGAAATAGAGAATCAAAAACCTAATGAAGAAAAAAAATCCTTGAAAACTAGAATGGGGCAAGGGGAAGCTAATGACATTCTAAGACAAGAAGAAATCATAAAACAAAATTAAAAGAATGAAAAAATAGAAGAGAAAGGAAAACATCTAATCAGAAAAAACCAATTGATGTGGAAAACAGATCGAGGAGAAATAATATAAAAGAGTCCTGATTCAATTTTAAAAGAAATTATCAGGGAAAATTGTCCTGAAGTTCTAGAGCAGGGCAAAGTAGAAACAGAAAAAAAATCCACTGATCACCACCTGAAAGAGATCCCAGGAGGAAAACTTATAGGAATGTCATAGCCAAATTTCAAAGTTCCCAGATTAAGGAAAAGTTATTACATGCAACAAGAGAAAAAAAAAACAATTTAAACATAATGGAGCTACAATAAGGATTATACAAGATCTAGCAGCTACAGGTCTTAGAATAATATAGTTCATAGAGCAAAAGAGCTGTGGTTATGACCAAGGGTAACTTAACCAGCAAAGTTAAGTATAATCCTAAATAATTTTTAAAAAGGGGCATTTAATGAACTCAAAGATTTTCAGGTTTTTTTACAAAAACCCCAGAACTTAAAGGAAAATCTGACATATAGCATCCAGGAGAAATAAAACTTTAAAGACCAATTATAAGGGACTCAATAAGGTCAAATTCTTTACTTCATATGAGTGAAAATATTAGCAATACTCTTATGATTGTCATCATTGTTTGGGTAGATTGAAATAATGGTGTGGGCTGAGCTGACTATGATAGGTTGATTTAAAAAAAACTGTAGGGAGAGATAAAAAAGGAATAATTATCTCATACAAATGAGGCATAAAAGGAAAAACTGATGCAGAAGAAGCTAGTAGGGGGAGAGTGGATAGTGCTGGAACCTTACTGTCATCAGGAACAACATATATATCTGAAAGAGAATAAAAGTCTTCTAAATTCAGAAAGAAATGACGGCAAGGGGATAGGATGGGGGTAGAGGATGAAGGAGGGACTGTTACAGGAGTGGGTAGGTTAAAGAAGAGAAGGGCAAGTTAGTGAAAAGAAATAAAGGAGAGGATTGAGGAGGGATAGGATAATCAGGTGAGGATAGTAAGGAAAAACAGGAAGGAGGAAAACACAATAAGTAATTGTAGCTTAGAATATGAATAAGATGAATTTACCCATAAAAAAGAAATAGATGGCAGATTAAAATTTTTGAATTCAACAATTTTTTTTTCAGGAAACACTATAAAAATGAGAGATCTACACTAAGAAAGTAAAGGGCAGGAGTAGAATGTAGTATGTAAAAAAAAAAGCAGGCATAGTAATCATGATCTCAGACAAAGTTAAAGCTAAAATAGATGTAATCAAAGGTGAAAAATAGAGAAATTACAGTATGTGCCAGCAATATTATTTAATATAGTTTTAGATTATTTAAGATACCTAGATAGGATAAAATACCTGACCATATACCTGCCAAAGCAGGCACAGGAACTATATGAACATAAACATAAAATAAATTTTCTACAAACAAACTCAGATCTAATTAATTGAAGTAGTATTTATACTTCATGGGTAGGTAAAGCCAATATCATTTTTAAAATGACAACTTTACCTATCTGTTTATTTAATGTCATATCAATTAAATTACTAAGATAATATTTTACTGAGTTAGCAAAAAATATTAACAAAGTTCATTTGGAAGAACAAAAGGTTAGGAGCTTCAAAGAAACCAAGAAAAAAAGAAATTAAGGAAGTAGATTCAGCAGTATCAGATCTTAAACTATATTATAAGGGGAGAATATTGAGAAAGTATAAAAAAGGATAATTTTGATCATTTTAAATTAAAATTTTCTTGTATAAACAAATCCTATGTAGCCAAGAATAGAAGGAATGCAGAAAATTGTTGGGGGGGGAGAGAATAACTCATAGTCTCTCAGATAGGATGTGATTGGGGTGGAATATTGCTATGGTGTAGGAAAGGATGAGCTGGATGATTTATAAAAAATAGACTTAGACTTATGAAGGAAGATGCTATCCACCTTCAGAGAAAATGAGTATAGTAAGGTCTTACATATACATGTATGAGTGTATATGTTTATAGATATCTTTGTATATGTATGTATATATATATATATACACACACACACATGCATATATATGTATATACATACATACATATATATATACATATATATACATGCTTAATTGTAATTATCTTTAGGGTGGGGTAAAGGGAGGGGAACATAAAGTAAAAAGTACACAGCAGAGAACAAAATAAAACCAACAAGGAAGCAAAGAAAAGATGGGCAGGCAGTTTTCTGGTGAAGAAATTAAAGCTATCTAGTCATATGAAAAAATGCTCTAAATTACTGTTGATTAGAGAAATACAAATTAAAACAACTCTGAGGTACCACCTCACACCTCGCAGATTGTCTAGGTTGACAGAAAAGGAAAATTATAAATGTTGGAGAAGGTATGGGAAAAATCAAAACTCGGATGCATTGTTGGTAGAGTTATGAACTGATCCAATCATTCTGGAGAGCAATTGGGAACTATGCCCAAAGGGCTGTAAAATTGTGCATATCCTTTGATCCAGCAATACCAGTACTAGGTCTGTATCCCAAAGAGATCATAAAAAAGGGAAAAGGCCTCATATGTAAAAACATATTTATAACAGCTCTTTTTGTGGTGGCAAAGAACTGGAAATTGAGAGCATGCCCATCAGTTGGGGAATGGCTAAATGTGTTGCAGTGTATGAATGTTGTGGAATAGTATTATGTAAGAAATGATGAGCAGGCAAATTTTAGAAAAACCTGGAAAGACTTATGTGAACTGATACCGAATGTAGTGAGCAGAACCAGGGGAACATTGTCCACAGAAACAGCAACCTTGTGTGATGATCAAGTATAATAGACTTAGCTCTTCTCAGCAAAACAATGATCAAAAACAATTCCAAAAGACTCATGATGCTATCCACATCAGGGGAAAGAACTGTGGAGTCTGAATGCAGATCAAAGCATATTATTTTCACTTTTTTGTTTTGCTTTTCTTTCTCATGGTTTTTCCCTTTTATTCTGACTCTTCTTTCACAACATGACTAACTTGGAAATATGTTTAACATGATTGTAAATGGGTAACCTGGATCAGACTGTTTGCTGTCTTAGGGGGAGGGAAGGGGAGGAAGGAAGGAAAAAAATTTGGAACTCTAAATCTTATAAAAATGAATGTCGAAAACTGTCTTTACATGTAATTGGAAAAAACCAAATACTATTAAGTAGGAAAAAAAGAAAATCTCTTTCCCTCTTTTGTATAGGTGGGGGGGTGGGAGGGGTTAATGGATCCTGGTATTATTTTAAGTCTAAAGTGAATGGTATTGCTTTAAATTAAATGTTATGAGGTCATACTTTATCCTACAGGCAAGAAGGAGCCACTAAAGTACCTGATCAGGGTATTGACATGGTCACACTGATTGCCTTAGACTCCCACCTACTCCATTTAATTGGTGTAATAAATCCTTGTTCTTCATGGTCTAGGAGGTAAGCAACAACTTTGCCACCTCTAGGCATACCTATTACAACATGGAAATGGAAATTTTATTTGAAAAATAAAAATAGATGCAATGCTAGACCATTAGATATGTCACATTACCATAATCTAAAGTATGACTAGTATCCTTTCAGTTTCACAGCTTCTAAGATAGAATGGATGGAATGGATAGAACCATTTAAAAATACTTATTATGTGCTAGACACTGTGATAAGTGAAGAGGATACAAATACAAACTAGGAAGATACTAAATGCTTTCAAGGAGCTTACATTTTGATGGGGTAAAACAACATAAAAAAAAATGAAGGCTAGGATTTCACCTCCCATGGGATAGAGATGGCTAGGAAGTGAAGTGAAGGCCTAGATCTGGACAAGAGAGATCAAAAGCTTACATATCTTAGGTCAGTATGGTTTCAGTCTTTGAGTTCATGGTTCCATTAGGGAAAAGGTAGAGATGAAGGCTCAACTGGAAAAGAAATGGCATGAAAATGACCAAAAAGGTTAATTTCAAAGTGAAATATTTCTTAGCTTTAATTTCCTCTTTTAGCAAACGATGGTATCATTTTTATGATCCATGAATAGTCTATAAGGCTGTTCTTTACAATGTAAAAATGTAAATGTAAATATAAATATAAATGTAAAACAAATATAAAACAAAACAAAACAAAACAAAATCTTCTTAGCTTATTGGCCATACAAAAACTAAATCTAGAGGCATTCTAGATGTGGCCCTCAGGTTGTGGTTTTCTGACCCTGAAATATTCAAAAAGGCCAGCAAGCCATCCTATCTATTGGTCTGTGAGCATTTTTTGAGTATTTTCTATGTTAGGCACTGCACTAAACTCTGAGGATACAAAGGAAGGCAAAAACACTCTGCCCATGGAGTTCAGAATATAACTGGGGAGATGACAACTTGTTCCTCAACTGATCCCAAGAACTGTTCAGTCATAAATAAATTACCAAGGACTCTCAGATACAGGTGCTAGTCACCACTCCATTCTCAGTCTATCTGTATTGTATACAGCTATTTAAACATGAATATCCTCTAGTCCTCCCTTCATCCTTTAGTTCTCCTAAGTATGAACAATAGTAGAAGTCAGAGTTTATGATTAGCAACAACATACATGAACTGTTTTTTTTTTCAAAATATGAGTGTAGCAAATTGTGGTTAGTGATATATTATATATGTTTTAGACTTAGAATAATAACTCTAGAGCTAGACAATTTTGTGCAACTCATTTACTTTAGAGATTGGCAAATTGAAACCCATGGAAGGGAAATATATTGCCATAGATCACACAGGAAGAAAAGGAGAAAAGCTTTGGGTAGCAGTACATATAGTGAGAACTGGTCTTGGGTATGGAAAATTGGAATTCAAATCTTGCTTTAAAAACTCCCTAGTTTTGTGACTGGGCTAGTGACTGCCTCTGTGAACTACAGTTTCAAATGGGTATAATGCACAGGGTTGTTAATGGAGGTCAAAAAGATAAATGTGTAAATGTGTAAAATGTGTAACAGAAACTTCAAAATAGTGAACATAATTAGCTATGTTTATTATGCTGCTTCCCTTTCCCCCAACATGTATTTCAAAAGGATAAAGACTATGATGAGAAATATTGGGGAAGTTATCCATTTTTTGTTTGTTTTTGTTTTTGTTTTTTTGCTTTTTGGTGAGGCAGTCGGGGTTAAGTGACTTGCCCAAGGTCACACAGCTAGTAAGTGTTAAGTGTCTGAGGCTGGATTTGAGCTCAGGTCCTTCTGACTTCAAGACCAGAGCTCTATTCACTGTGCCACCTAGCTGCCCCAAAGTTATCCATTTTCTAAAAAAGAAAACCCAAACTATTGTCATTGAAAAATACAGATAATTTAGGGCAAATCATTATCAGATTGAATTATCTTGATAATTATCTCAATTATCTGTTCCACTTAAGCCAGCCTATCTAAATGTAGGAAAAATAATTTAAACTCTCACATTATGCATCACATACCTTAATTATTAAATATGTAATTTGTTCATTTGGTAAGTTATTAATGGACCTGAATACCAATTTAGGATAGTTGAAGATTGGTTTATTAAGAATTTTAATTGATACAATTAGATGAGTGTTATTGTAACAGAAATATGTAAATTAGCATTACTTCTTAATGTTATATTTATTGGTCTGCATTCCATTCCTAAACTCATATAGTAGAGCTAATTTAAGTTTTAAGAATAAAAATTAGTAGTTATGGAAACTGGTATCAGAGGTCTCTATTTTTATGGGAATGCTTGTAATAGAATTTTTTTTTAAAGGTGGCTGGGGAGAGAATGGAAGACAGTTTTGAGACCTATCAACTAACTACTAGGTAAATAATTCCAGGATATGCCTTCCTACTTCTACTTCCCAGAGGTAATTATTTATGTTTCCTTTATTTTTCTCTATCATCACATATCTACTAAAGGCACAGGGAAACTGTTGAGCAGAAGAAATGGTAGCTACAGATTATTTCCTAACTTCTCAACAATAGTGAAGAATTAGTGGAAGGTAAGACTCTTCCAGCTGCTAAAAATATCTGGTCTGTTCCTCACTTCCTTATTCCTTAATCATAAATGAATCTGGTTTTGAAAATTATTCCTTTAAAAATAACTCAACTGTCTTGAATTCTATGTATGCAAATAGGTTAAACATCACATATGTTCTTTTCTATGTTCTCAAATATGTGAGATTGTTCAATTACATTGAAATTGGTTGAGATTTCACTACTAGGTTAAATATCTGACATTTCATAACAATGCTTTTCATGACATTTAAATTAATGAGTAATATCTCTAGAAAGACAGCATGGCAAAGTAGATAGAGGACTTCCTCTTTTTAGGAAGATACTGGGTTTGAGACTGATATGGATTACTCAAATGGCTTTAAGCAAGTTACTTAACCTCTTGATGCCCAGATAGCCTTATCAGGCAGTGGCTAAAATGCATTGGTGGAGTACAGAATTTCCCATTGAAAATTCTTTAAACTTATCAAAGCACTGGTCTAGAACATGGATCCTCCACATTCTCCTTGCCTTCACCCCCATCCAACAACACTGCTTTACTCTGATCTTTTCTAAATAAGAAAGGATTCTAACAGTTTTTAAATAAACTGTTTCTAATGTCATCCTGTTTCATGGGCTACTAGGAAGCATCTTAGTGCAAATATTGACTCTTTCCTCTTGCCCTCAGCTCACATGTCCAGTTGGTTAATAAATCTTGTCAATTTGTTTCTGTGTTTTAGATTTCAGTGCCATGAGGTTAAGCCCAGTTGGACTGTCCTAGTTATGACTCTACACTTAGTAAGACTGTTGAATCAGATTGAATCATCTTATAATTATGTAATATCAACAGGAAAACTACTTGTAGAGAACTATATGGGTAAGGAATTAATACTTGTGAGACACAGGATCAAAAAAGGCATTCATTTTGGTGGCAATTTCCTAAACAGAATATCATGATCAGGCCTGGGCATACCTTTTCCTGAATGAGAATTGTCAGTATTTTGCAAATTGCTGTTGTTTGCTACATATGTGAGCATTCAAAGGCTTCCCAGGGAATCAAATGTTTCCATTTTTATTTCCCAGGTTATTACTGTCTCCCAGGAGATGAAAGAAATCTATTGCTATCACATGGACCACATTACTTTGTACTTATTTGTTTTTATTGCAAGGTCAAAAGATTCCCTTTGAAATAATAAATAACTAAACTGAAGTCAAATATATGCAGATAACATAGGTTTATTTTTTTTTGTAATGAGAGACAAGATACAAACAAAATAAGAAATCTTTGAAACCCTTTACTAAGAAGTATCAGAACAGATGTTTTAAGTTTATGAGCCAATGCCTTTAATAAATTTCAAGTGTCTTCAACTAGTTATTTTCTAAGCACTTCTTTTAGAACTTTAGTTACTAAACTGTATTACCTGTCATAGAGTAAAAAAAATAAAATAAAATAGAGTCAGCATGGCATAATGGATAGCTGACTGTCCTTGAAGTTAGGAAAATGTTTATGCCCCACCTCCAAAAGATACTGACTGTGTTATCCTGGGAAAGTCACGTAACTTCTCAGCGCCACAGACAACTCTCTGAGACTCTAACATTGCGAAGAAAATAGATGCTAAAAAAGTTGAGCACAAGGAGAGTTCATTGTTGACTGGAGAAAATGAGGATTTGTGGAATATGTTGATTGTACAACAGTTCTCCAAATCACTGAGGTTTCTGTCCTTTGAGATATTATGTCTTTTGTCTCTCCTTCTTTTACTTTCTTTGCTACTTTTACTTGTAATTCTCAGGTATCTCTCTCATTTGGCCCTCATTTTTACATTATTGTATTTTTAAAATAACATTTTATTTCTCCCAATTACATGTAAAAACAATTATTACCATCCATTTAAAAAAAATTCTGAATTACAAATTCTCTCCTTCTCTCCCTCACATCCCTCCTCACAGAGGTGGTGAGCAATTTGATGTAGTTTATACATGTGTAATCATGTAAAATGTATTTCCATATTTGGCATGTTGTAAAAGAAAACACAGACAAAAAAAATACATGAGAAATAAAGTGAAAAATATCATGCTTTGATCTTCAATCAGACTCCGTAAGTTCTTTTTCTAGAGGTGGGTAACATTCTTCATAATGAGTCCTTTGGAATTGTCTTGGATCATGTACTGCTGAGAATAGCTAATTCACTCACAGTTCTTCATCGTATTACTATACAATGTTACTGTGTTACTGTTGCTGTTACTGTGTACAATGTTCTCCTGTTTGTTTGTTTGTTTGTTTAAGGGAGACGTAGAATGCGGTAAATTATCTCATATGAAGAGGTGCAAAATACCTATGAGAGTGGAGGAATAGATGGAGTGTGGCAGGGGGTGCTGCTTGAATCTTATTCTCATCAGCATAGCTTGAAGATGGAATAATATACATACTCGGTCAGATATAGAATACTGTCTTACCCTATAGTGAAGTAGGAGGGGAGAAAAATAAGAGAAGAGACTGATAGAAAACAGAGCAAATTGGGAGAGGGAGTGGTCAGAAGCAAAATACTTGTTTGGAGGGACAGTGTGTAAGGAAAGATAAAAAGACAAACAGGGAAAAATAAGAAGGAGGAAATTATGATCTCACATAAAATAAAAGCAAAAGTAGATGTAATTACAAGAGAGAAGGAAGGAAACTATTTTATTTCATATTTTACCAAACCAGCTCCTAGTTTTATTTATTAGTTCAATGATTTTCTTACTTTCAATTTTATTAATCTCTCCTTTGATTATCAGGTTTTTAAATTTGCTCTTTAATTAAGGATTTTTAATTAGCTCCTTTTATAGTTTTTTTAATTGCATGCTCAATTTATTGATTTGTTCTTTCTCTAGTTTATTGATATAAGCATTTAGAAATACAATTTTTTTCTAAGTATTGCTTTGGCAGCATACCATAAATATGTTGTCATTCTCTTTAATAAAATTACTGATTGTTTCTATGATTTATTTTTGACCCACTCATTCTTTAGCATTAGATTATTTTGTTTCCAATTAATTTTAATCTGTTTTTCCTTGGAATTTTTTTGAATGTAATTTTTATTGCATTATGATCTCAAAAAGATACAGCTTATATTTCTGCATTTGATTGTAAGGTTTTTATGCCTTAATACATGGTCAGTTTTTGTGTAGGTGCCATGTACAGCTGAGAAAAAGGAATATTCCTTTCTATTCCCCCTCAAGTTTTCTCCAAAGGTCTATCACATCTAACTTTCTTAAAATTCTTTTTTCTTATTTATTTTTAGTTAGATTTATTTAAATCTGACAGGGTAAAGTTGAGGTCCCATACTAGTATAGTTTTACTGTCTATTTCCTATTGTACCTCATTTAAATTCTTTAAAAAGTTGGGTGCTACACCAGTTGGTGCATATGTATTTAGTAATGATATTACTTAAATCTCTCTGGTACCAGCTAGGTTCTCAGTGTCCAGTTGGGGAGATTTTTAAAGGGGAGTACTACGTAGTCTATTTGTGATGGCATAGAAGGGGCATCTTACAATGTGGGAAAACACCATTAAGATTGTCTGTCATTCCGTTGGATTATCTCAGGTTATTCTAGTGCTTACTTAGCTTTCTACCTACTTTCCAGTCTGTTTATGTACTACCTCCTACATAATGTTTTTCCTTATTCTTCTAGTTGTCAGTACTCTCTGTTCCTATCTCTAGCCATCAAAATTACTTTGTACATTTTTTTAATGTTTTACAATATAGAATATTATGTATTGTCTTTGTACCCCTAGTGCATGTCAAAATACCTGGCACACAATAGGAATGTTGTAAATGTTTATTGAATTAAATTGTATTCTGTAAATGGACTTACTGTCTTTAAGATGAAATTACTGATATTGAGGTCATAATGATAAAATAACACTTTGATTATGTGATAGATGGAATAAAGATGTGTAGTTCTAAGGTAACCACACAATTTCTGTTGCTTTATTTGAGACAGAGATGATGTGTATAAAAACCAAAACAACAACAATAAATAGTGAATGAGTTATATTTTCACGAAAAACTATAATTCAAGACCAAAGCACATGGGGGAAGAAAATAATATGGGGTTCAACTCATTGGATATGTTCGTGATTATGATGCCATAATGAAAAAGGAATAATGAAAATTGCATATTCAAAATCAAGCTGAACTTCTACATGTGAAGGCATCTGTCTGAATTGTGACAAAACCTGCTAGTCCCACATTGGCCTCATTAGTTATTTGAGGGCGCGAAAATAAATTTTATGTGGATATGTGAATACACACATATATTATATGTGTATATATATGGCTATACACACAACATACTTGTTTGTGTGTGTATTTATATCTTCATCTGCAAGAGATAGCTGATTGTGCAAGACAAAGTTTCTTTTCCACCTATTGTTTATGTAGCTATAAAAGTTACATGTAATTATAATTACATGAAATGGCATACATATAAACACACATGTACATAGATTTCACGCACTGGCAGATTACCTTAAAATGATGACACTGTCTATTTGTAAGAACAGCATAGCCCTGATCAGTTCCTTTCCAGTGCATGATGGCACCTTAAGGATGCTGCAGGCACTTCAGCCCCAATGGCCTTTTGTGAAATACAGCAGAAGGTTAAGGATCTTATTGTTTGTCTAGTGTCTTGATCATAGGTGTTTCCAGGGATGGAAAAAAAAGTGGCAAAAGGAAAGAGAAAAATGTATCTGTGTGTGTGTGTGTGTGTGTGTGTGTGTGTGTGTGTGTGAGAGAGAGACTACTTGCCATAGCACAGCTTTGGAATACCAAATTGACCTATTAACTATTTGTTTCTAGGGCTCCAAATATATATATATACATATATATATATATATATATATTTGTATGTATGCTGTGAAGAGATCAAAGACAGACATGTCCAATATTTGCCAAAATATTCACAACAGCCCTTTTAGGGTAGCAAACAATGGGAAACAGCATGAGTACTGAAAGATTGGGGAAAGGCTGAACAAATTTTGGTATATGAATGTAATGTAACATTATCGTATCACAAAAGTGATAAATGTGAGGAATTCAAAGAAACATGGAGAAGTGATGACTACGATCTTAATAAACAATACTAAACCAATAATGCTAAAAGGAAGCTGAACCCTAGGTGATTGTAATGATCCATCTACCTTGCACCCAAAGAAGAGAGGCTGAAATGCCCCTCTTCCTCCTTTCAACAGAGAGGTGGGGGACCAATTCAAACCAAAAATCCGAAAGCTTCTATTCTGATCTCCAGAATTCCACAATTTTCTTCACACTGAGATGTATTGACTGCCTTTGAGCTAAAATGCAGGTGTAGAATAATATATCTGCTAGCAGACTTAGCCACCATGTGGACTTGGTTTTCCTTAGCAATTATTCTTTGTTTCAGTGGGAGGATACAACTGGAAATGATTATGATGAGCAAACAGGGTAGTCATTATACTTTTTTTTTTTAAGTAAAGGTAGCACCAAATCAAAACAGGGTTTGGATGGTGGTGACTTCTCATGATCTTTTCTAGCCTGATGATTCTTTTCTGAGCCATCAGACAAGGTATCCTAAAAGTTCTTAGTGCAGTTTAAGACTATTACAGCATAAAACCGTACAAAGCCTTTGTTTGGTACACCCTGTATAGCAATACACACACACACACACACACACACACACACACACACATACACACACACGCATACACTCACACATTAATTCTTAGTATTTTCTATCCACTTACTTAAACGAATACCCTATAGTAAAAAATTTGGTAAAGTCAAATTTGAAATCTATGTGCAAACACAAAATTACTGTTTTTTGAGTTGTGAAAAAAAAGAGGCATTTTATTTTTTTTAATTTTGTGTGTGTGTGTGTGTGTGTGTGTGTGTGTGTGTGTGTGTGTTTTAATCTCTGCTAATCATATACTGTGCTTTGGCAGAATTTCCTGAATGCAATAGAACAGCATGGGAAATAGTATGGCATAGAGATTTGGAGTAAAATTAGATTTTCTGATATGTTTGTGGAGCATATAGAGTCTCCCTCTTCCATCTTCCCCCACTTTGGGAATAGGGGAATGCTTTCTCTTAGATAAAGCCATAGACAATTAGAGCTAAAGGGTACTTAAGAGACCCTTCATTCCTATACTGTCATTTTACAGATGGGGAAACCAAAGCCCCATTGATATGTCCTTTAATGTGACATTTATTCCATGTCAAACGGGCTTTGGAGTCTGAAGCTACTTATCCATGAGACTTTGAACATGTCATTTAACAGCTGCATGCCTCAGTTTCCTTATCCGTAAAATGACAATGCCTGTTTTACCAAACTCACAGGGTTGTTATGAGACTCAAATCATGACTCTGAAAGCACTTTGTAATTGTCAAGTGCTGTATACCTGTTTTATTATGCTCAAACACCAGAACAAGTCAAGGGACCAGGAAGGCTTTTTTTTTTTAACTAAAGCCCCTCTCAAAAACAATGAGATGCAATAGTGATATTTTTGCATGTTTTGGACACTGAATACATTTGTTCAGGTTTAATTCCCTTTGGGTTGGCTTCCAGCAAAACTGAAATTCCTGAAGTTTATCTCATCTGGTCCAACCCCCTTTCTTCCTCCCAGGCTGTCCTGAGTTCTGATTCCATTAGGCCAGCTCTCAAGTAACCTGTAGCAAGGTACCACAGCCTAAAGAAGGGCTCTTGAAGCCCAACAACTTTTAAAAGCTACAGTAATGCATCTACTGTAGGGGAATTTTAGGCTTTGAGTAGGGTGGTGGGAAAGTGATTTTTTAAAATCCCTCTCAAATCATATCTTGTTTCTTTGATGGGTTTAGCTATGGAAGGAAGAGTGGGTTGTCTGATTCTTCACTCCAAGGCTTGATTCATGAACCTCCCCTCTCCTTTCCACCCAGAGTCCCCCAAAGCCTTTTTCAATGCCTTAATATTAGTTGAAAAGGCTGCACTACCTCCCAAAAGCCACTGTGTGGCTGTCACATTATTGGTTATTTGTGCTCAAGAAATGGTAGACACTGAGGGTATTAAAAGCCCCAAGGAAAAGATATGCCCCTTTCCCCATCAGTTGATCCTCCACGAATGATTTGGGCAAGAACCACACAGGATGACAAGAATAATATATAGATTGCAATCCACACTGGTAAAAAGGGAGTGCCCATGTCAAAATCATGGATTCATTGACATAAATCGATTTCCTTAAGGGCAGGGATATTTTTTTCTGCCTCAAAAAGAGGCATTTTAAAAAAGCATTAACCATGGAATTTTAAGTGGAAAATTCCAAATGCATTATTATATGTCTAAAAGTTATCTAGCCCAAATGCAAATATTTTCTGTAAATATTCTAGGATCAAAAAGCTATTTCAAAGTAAAATAGTATTTCATAATCTGATCAAAGAATCATTATCCACTAGAGTTTAAGTATTCTCAAAAGAAATTATGGATATCTGTGAGGATTATTCACATGCAAATAAGCATTTGTAAGAAGAACTAGCATGTGCTTATCAGAAAGTAAGTTTCGATTATCTTGTAATGATGAAAGCATAAAATGGAGTAATAATAAATATAACTCTTTATAAAAACACCACAGTCCTGTAGATTTAGCAAACCATTGACCAAAAAAGTAACCATCAGGAGCAGTGGCTTTTGTTATTGAGATTTTCAGAAAAGAAAAAGCTGGATTTGGAGTCAGAAGACCCAAATTAAACTTTTGACTCTAATGCTACCTATATGGAGAATCATTTAACCTCTGTGCGTCAGTTTCTTCATAATAATATCATAATAGATCTATTTCCTTCATTAACCAAACTATGATGAGGAAACTGAGGTTCCTTTAGGTGTTACTGCTCACTATCACTTTGCATTATGGTGTGTATACTTATTTGACTCAATTCAAACATTTATTAAGTACCTGCAATGGAGGCAAGGAGGTCAACATGAGCTTTTCAGATTAGCCTGAGATAAATAAGACAAATAACTATTAGTCAAATGAAAGATTTTAGAATACTGATCATTAACAATCTATAATGCCCAGAACCCAGATTTCTTTTTTTTCTTCTTGCTTCTGGCTGTAACAGTTTCCATACCTAGCTAATCAGCCCAGCTGTAGGCATTGGTTCTGTACTAGATTTACCACAAGCTTCCTTAATTCCGCCAATATGTTCTGGTGGTTGATCAATGCAAGACTGTTAGGGAGACTAAAGACTTTAGTAACCACATCTTTGTCTTGGAATGGATTATCAGGTCTCTTCCCCTTATTTCACAAATGAAAATTTAAACTTATACATACATACATACATACATACATGTATACACATTCATACACACATATGTGTGTTTGTATATGCAGCTAGGTGCACAGTAGATAGAGCACTCGGCTGGGAATCTGGAAGACTCATCTTCCTGAGTTCAAATCTGGCCTCAAACACTTACTAGTTTTGTGAACCTGTCACTTGACCCTGTTTGCCTCAGTTTTTCATCTGTAACATGAGCTGTAGAAAGAAATGGCAAACCAGTCTAGTATCTTTGCCAAGAAAACCCCAAATGGGATCATGAAGAGTTGGACACAATTGAAAAATGACTCAACAACTATGCACCTTCCCCACACACACGTATGTACGTGTGTATATGTATACTTATATAAATATAGATTTACACATATATACTTGTTCAACTCAATTCAAGCATTTATTAAGTTTCTGCTGTGTGCTGGACACTGTGATAACCTCTGGGGATACAAGGACAAAAATGAGACAATTCTTGTCCTCATGGAAATTCTACTTATCTCTCTTCATGTTTTATCTCTCCACCACACTACACACACACACACACATACACACACACACACACACACACACACACACACACACACACACACAGAGGTGAATGTAAGCACCTTAAGGAGAAGTCCTCATTTCATTTTTTGTTTGCGTCCCTGGGGCCTAGCATGCAATAAATACTTAATACATGAGACTAGATATGGATAAAGACTCATTCTGGACCAGTAATTTCATTGCTATAGATATCTAACAAGCTCGGAAACTCCAGTTCCAAGTGCAGATTGGCACCTTTCTCTAATTTAAAGTTTTAGAGAGTTGCCTAGAATACTGATTAGTTAAATCACCTGGCCAGTGAAATGCCACATGTGTCGTGGAGCAGGATTTAAATCTAGGCATTCTTGGCTTTAAGACCAGCTCTTTCCCTGTTAGGTCATGAGGCTTCTCACAAAGATTGTTAAGTATTAGAAAGCTCAGATTCAAACTTAGGTCTTTTAACTCCAAATTCAGTCCTCCACATTCACACCATAGTTGCCCACTGATAGTCTTTTTCCTTTCCCAAACCAATATTCTTGTTCCTAAATTTGGCTTAATATTCCAATATCACGTGTGAATTTTATAATTTCTGGTACTTGATTACAATATCAAGCAATCTATAATAATGAATAGATAGCTACCTCCTTTGCTATTCTCACAGCATTGCCAGGAAATTGTGAGCCATAAGAAAGTCTCATTATGGCAATGGTTAGATATGGAAAGGGGTATAAATATTTGAAGTATCTTGAATTAATAAGCTCTGTTATCAATTAACCAATTCCTCTACCAATCAATTAGCAGTCATTTATTAGACATGCACTATGTGCTTGGCACTGTGCAATGTGCTGTAAATACAAATAGGAAATTTAGAGGGGTCCCTAACTTCAAAAAGTATACATTATTCCAGGAAGATATAACATGTTAGAAAATTTGGAACCCAAAGTTTTAAAAACAAATGTTAAAAAAAATTGTTTTTATATGCAACTGGGAAATCAGATACATAGGAATGGGCTATAGAAATCTATCCTGCCTTACAGAAAAATTGAAGGGGAAAGGGATAAGAGAACTTGGGAAGAGATAGAAGGGAGGGCAGATTAGGGCAAGGGGTATTCAGAATGCATGCTATCTTGGGGTGGGGGGAGGGACGAGACTGGGAGAAAATTTAGAACTCAAAATCTTGTGGAAGTGAATGTTAAAAACTAAAAATAAATTGGTAAGAAAGGAAAAAAGATATAACATGTTCACAGATAAGTAAATGGGATAACATATATGTATATATTTATAGATATATAGAATATGAAATATATGTTATATATAATACACATACATATAGACTAAAGCTAGATTGTGAAAGGCCTCAAATGCTAAAAGGAGGAGTTTGCATTTTAACCTATAGGCAATGAAGAGTCATAAAAGCTTCTTGAAAAGATGAAAGACAGTGTCAGACCTGAACTTCAGTAATCTCAGTTTGGCAGATATGTGAAGGGTAGATTGGAGAAGGAAGAAATATGAATTTGGCATCAATTACCAGACTACTACAGTAGTTGAGAGGAAAAAGTGATGAGAGCCTGGACTACTGTAATTGTGATTTGAGAGGTTAGAAGGAGATGGAGATGAGATATGTTGAGAAGATGCATTAAAAAAAAAAACAAACATCTTGACACCTAATTGGATTTTGGATTAGTCGCAGTAAAATGATGATGATGACTCTTGGAAAATGTACTAATTACATTAAGTTTATTGAAAATGATTAGAGCTATGTTTAACAGATTAACTGAAACTTTTGCTGACTAAAATAAGACATTTCTTACCTTTACTAAAGGAAGTAGGATGTCCTTTGTAGAAATAGAAGACTTAAAAGGAGAGTTGGGTTAGTGAAGAAAGATAAAGATAAATGTTTTGGAGATGTTGATTTTGAAAAGCTACATATGATTGGGTTACTTTAAAAAACAACTCTTTCATGGACTTTTGTGATGAATAGTACAGGTGTTCTTTATAAGGCTTTGGGATATAGTTGCTTCATTAAGAGATTGAGGTTCGTGGAATTATATAGTCACTTGGCTCAGCAGTAAGACATTTCTCTGTTTGGTGAAGTACACCATTAAGTTTCTTTCAAGTTTAAATTCATGTTCTGTTACCTTGACAAACAATATCTTTAAAATTCAGAATGTCAGGTTTGAAGGCAGTTACACAAATTGTATTTGTGAAAGGTTCTTAATTTCTTGACAAATGATGAAAATATTAAATCAATGGAAAATATTTGAATCTAAGAATTCACTTCCCCCTAAAACCCTCCTGCTAAAATGTTCTTGTGTTAGTTATGTATTCCCTTCATTTTCATCTTTGAAAGGGTAGTATGTGCTTAGAAATGTGTTCCTCATATTACTGTCTCATTAAAGAATATGGGAGTTTTGATTTATGATACTGTTCTAAAGGGAGAGGAAGAGCTAACAGGGGAACTCTACTTTTGACTTCTAGGTTCAAGTCTAGGGAACTGACAGGAGGATAACAGAAGTCATCAAGGAAGACCTCTCATTTCAGAGATTAGGAAACTAAGTCCCAGAGATATTAAGAAAGTAAAACAGAGGTCCTGTGCCTTATCTAAAACTCTTGCTAGTACATCCCAAAGGGACTGTATCTAAAAAACAAAAACAAAAATAACAACAACAACAACAACAAAAACCTTTGCATCTCTCTTGCCTGGAATTGTGCCTTACACAAAGCAGAACTTTTAAAAATATTGGTGAGTGAAATATTTTTCTACTTAGTCTCTCCTACTGAATTTTTATATTTATATTTATATTAGAATTATTCATGCATGCATCATCACTGCTCCTTTACTATAAGCACTTTTTGGGATATGACATCATTTTTAAACTTAATAAATATTTGTTATATTACTTATAATTATAACATCAATGTAATCTGTACTTAAGAGAGTGTTGAAAACATCTTTGATTCTTTCCTCTCTCCTTCATGTTCCACATCCAATACGGTGCCAAATCCACCATTTCACTTCCCATAGTATATTTCATTTCTGTTTCCTCTTCTCTATTGCCCTGGCCACTATCCTAGCTCACTTCCCTGATGTCTTGCACCTGTATCTGCATTATTTGCCTTCTTATTCATCTCTCAGATCCTAATCTTCCATCAATCAAGCAATCAATAAGCATTTAATAGGTATCTACTATGTGCACTGCGTGACAGACATTTTCCGATGTGTCCTTTAGAGAAATGCTTCATGAAAACCTAGTTATCCTGTCATTTGAGGTGCCTCATCTTCTGGATATAGACATCTATTTCTTGACTGTGTGCCTTTGTCCACATGGTCACTATTGTTTGGAATCCTTCCTTTAAAACATAGCTCTGGTGTACCTTTAGCAGAGGCCTTCCCTAATTCCTCAAGTTGTTATTTCTCACTCCATCACAAAATTATTTCATATTTCTGTTTCATTTTCTTACATGTGTACATCACATGTCCTCACCTCCAGACGCAAAGCAATGACTATTTCTATTATTTCCTCTCCCTCTTCCTTGGTATCTTTAGTACTTAATGAGTGTCGAATTAAATTATTTTGCAATGTGAAAATAACAAAATCTTGCAATGTGAAAATAACACAAAACTGTAACTGTAATAATGTTTAACATTAAGTTTACATAAAATGATCAGAGATATGGTTAATAGGTTAACTGAAACTTTTCTCTATGATAAGATGCTTCTCACCTTTAATAAACTATGAAACGCTATTAGAAAACCCATTATAATTGACATTTCTGAGCTCACAGCTCACTGACAACCTCTTGCTGAAAGTGATAGCTTTGTAATATTTGAAAATATTAGAAGTTGCTTCTGTTTGAAACTTGGTCTTTATTTTTAAATTTAGATTTTTATAATTTTAATGTATTATAAGCATTGTGGATGTTGAAGTTGATAATATTTTAGATGGAATTGTGAAGGTCTTCCTTTGTAAACTGACAGTTGCCAAAAAAAAGCAAGAAAAAAGAAATCCATTAATTTAAAGGACAACTGAATAATTTTTTTCAAAATGAAAATTTCCCAGGTTTTAAAATTTAACCTATTAGAGGGATATTGAACGTAGTATAACCTAAATGAGAAAAGTATAGGAGGTGCCATGCGTCAGTGGCTCAAAATTCGTGATATATACTACCTACCCAGCTTCCTGCATGCCATCTGTCTATAACAACAACAACAACAACAACAACAACAACAACAACAAGCACAATGTGATTTTGGGGGAAATCTCAATTCATTAGCATAGACATTAATTATATAATCCCAGCTTTAGGCAATCACAATTTTTTTTTGTTCCATACCCCTTAAAAACCCAAACTCAAAATGAAGACTCTTCAAATAAAGAATTCAAAACCATTCAGAAAGAAAAGGCACTTAAGCTGTCTACCTGTTCCTGTCTTTTTTTTTGTAATTATTAACTTCTTAACTGACTTATTAAATCCTAATGGATCATTATTTGATTGCGACCTCCATTTTAGCACTGAGTTGTGAGCAATTCCATCAATAATAATTGCTCTAAGAATAATTAACATTTCAATTATGCCGTATTTATGCAAGGTATCCACTTTGACAAAATGGTTTCATGTGGTATAGTGACTTAAAGGCTAATTTGAAAACAATGGCCTATCATTATGGAGACAATTAAGTCTGAGGAAATGAGTTGCAAACCACAATGTAAACCTTTATGTCATAAACATATAACAAGAAGATTGGCAGGAACTGAACTCTTTAGGAGCTGATTGCTTTTCAGCTCCATAAACTTCTATTCCTAAGTAGGGTTTGAATTTGCCATCTCCTGTAGTGGTTGTGTCTCAATATCTTCTCCACCTTACTTAGTGAGAATAAGCCCCATCCTTTAAGCAAATGACAGGGGTTCAGAATTGAAGCTTTAGAATGGCAGAGTAGCAGTTTTATTATGCACAACACTTCCCTCCCCTTTTTATTCTTTCAAAGCACATTATCTCAGAAAGACAAATTCTATCCTGCCATAAATTTTTGCTTTAACATCTAAAAAGGATTGAAACTTTTCAAAATCTGTTTAGAAACAAGAAATGCATTTCCAGAACATTTATTTCACAGCATCCAAAAAATCATTTATGGATCAGGAGAATACTTTAGGTAATTTCAAAATCATCCTGCTGAAACTCTGCAGACTCTTTGGCAACAAGAAAATATCTGTTTGGAACTAGAATAAGCCTGACATCTATCGTTCTTATTCACATATAGAATACCCTGTCTTTCTGATTTAGATGGCCTGCACAGAGTAGCCTTTCACCCTTCTTCCTAATGTCACAGCTCTCCTTCTAGATGCTTGTTTTCCTTTCTGTGCTACTAGGGCTAGGCTTCTTTTGCGAACTTATAGGGACAACAGTTCCATAAACTCCACAAAGGAAGTAAGTTCATTTAGCTGTTTATTTAGAATAGAAAAACCCTTGACCTAGATTTTTGCAGAGTTTGACGAAGTATCACCTGTGGGAAACACAGAAACATGCTATCTGGATAGTGGTACAATTAGACGGATTAGAGGTGGATAGATAGAGAGATAGATACATAGGTCTACTATAGGGGTTCTTAACCTGAGATCTGTGAACTCTAAAAAATTACTTATCTCCATAAAATTTGTTTCTTTGCCATCCTAGATATTTTATTATATGCACTTAAAAACATTATTCTGAGAGGAGGTCTATAGGTTTTACCCAACTGCCAAAGGGGTCCATGAAGCAAAGAAATTAAAAAGGTTAAGAATCCACAAATGAAAGAACCTCAGGAGCCCCATAACTTAACCTCCTTATTTTTATGGAGAAGGCCCAAGGAGACTGTCATTTGCCCAACTTCACACAAGTAGTTTCAGAGCTGGAATATGAACCAAGATGCTGAGTCCAGAACTTATATGGTCAGAATTTTTTTGAATTGCCCAATTCAAAGAGTTAATGGGTTAATATCAATCTGATGGTGGAGTGGAAAAGAGTTTATGCTGGATCCTGTGCCATTTAACATTTAACAATGACTTAGATAAATGCAGATGACATACTTATCAAATTTCTGAGTGATGTGAAGCTGAAAAGGATAATTAAAAAGCTGGAAGACCACATCAGGATCAAAAAAAGATCTTGATAGTTTAGTATGTGGGGCTTAATCTAATAAAATGCAATTTAATGAAGTTAGAACATAGAATCATAAATTTAGAGCTGCAAGGTGCCTAAGAAAACATTCAGTCAAATTCCCTTCTTTACAGAGAACACACTATGACTCCAGGAGTTTAAGTCAATGACCCAAAGTAACCCAGATAATAAACCTTAAAGACTAGATTTCAACTCAGGTTAACTGAATACAGAGCCAGTACCTTTTTCACTATACCATGCTGCTTATTCTCTGTCTGTCTGTCCATCTATCTGTCTCTCTGTCTGTCCATCTATCTGTCTCTCTGTCTGTCTGTCTATCTATCTATCTATCTATCTATCTATCTATCTATCTATCTATCTATCTATCTATCTATCTATCTATCTATCTATCTTATCTATCTATCTATCTTTCTATCTATCTACCTATCTATACATCTACGTATATATTCTTAGGTTAAATAGTTTTTTGCAATTTGAGGAAAAGACAATAGTTTTTCTTAAAACAAATCTAGGGGTTTTAGTGGACTACAGGCTCATGATCAGTAAAAAGTATGATATGGCAGACCAAAACAAAACAGAAACATGAATCGTTAGGCTTGCCTTGAGAGAGGCATAGCTTTGAGAAATAAGAAAGTGATAGTCTCATGGTAAACTACCCTGGTTAGGACCTAGAGTGTTGTGTTCAGTGCTGGGGCCCAAAATTTAGGAAAGTCATTGACTAGTTAATGAGTATTCAAGTGAGAGCAAGCAGCATAGTGAATGGCTTTATGATGTCCATATAATGAAAGGATCAGTAGAAGGAAAAGGCAAGGGAATTAGCTTCTAGAATAGGAGTGCAATTGATAGCTGTCTTCAGGAATTGATTTCAGATGAAAGAGGTTTCTACTTGTTTTGTTTGCTCCCATGGGCAGAACTAAGGCCAAAGAATAGAAGTTGTAAAGGCAAATTTTGGCTTGATGTCAGGAAAACTTTCTCACAAATGCAGATATTTCTAAGTGGAAGGGACTTCCTCCAATGGTGGGAGGGGAAAGTCTCCACACTTTGGATTATCATTTGTATTGGGTTTTGTTTTTCAGTATTGGTTAGGTTAGCTAGCCACTGAACAGTAGACTCAGTAAACTAATCAATCAATAAATATGTATTAAGCACTGCCTGACTACGTGTGAAGCCCAGTGCTAAGCACTGGGGATACAAAAGAGGCAAAACCCAGTCCTTGCCCTCAAGAAGCTGCAGTATGATGAAACTTGTTGTTCAGTTATTTGCAATTGTGTCTGACTCTTTGTGAACCCATTTAGGATTTTCTTGACAGAGAGACTGGAGTGGTTTCTCATTTCCTTCTCCAGCTGGTTTTGTGGATGGGGAAATTGAGGTAAACCAGTTTGAGGGCTTTGCCCAGGGTCATACAGCTATTAAGTATCTGAGACCAGACTTAAACTCTGGAAGATCAGTTTTCCTGTCTCTGGGTCTGGCACTCTATCTATGGTGCTATTTAGACTGCCAATGTTTAATGAAACTAGAGGAGCCGAATATAGGCTATTGGGCCATAGCCTTTCAGCTTCCATTTCCTTCTGAAAATATTTTCAGACCTTTCCAACAACAAACTTTATTTTTTAAAAGTCAGCTCCACAGGCAGCTGCTGCTCCTTAATGATAAAAGCAGGCCAATGAATTTCATTATCAGATTCAAGTTCATTTCTGTCCTTGTTTTCAATCCCCAATTAGTGATTGACTGTGAAACATAAGAAGAACAAAGAATGAAAAGGAAAAAATAAAGGGATGGAATATTTTCCTTATTTAGAAAAATAACATTTCAACTCCAAGTAAGTGCTTCTAGTCCACCAAATTGGTAGCCTAAAATATGGGACAGACAATGCTATAATCTCTGATCTAAAGACAGGAGGAAAGGAACTGATGAGGTCCAGAGGCCAACTGTTGAATTAGAGGAAGCCAGGACAATGATAGGAGTCTAGGTTAATTTAGTTTTATTCAGTCAAAGGAAAAAAAAAAAGAGGAACAGAGTCCTGAAAGAAGCAACCAACTCACCTAACTATTGAATACATTAGAGAGGCAGATTTAGAAGGAATCAGAGAGTTAAGAAATAATCACAGTGGTTTAGGCAGAAATGCTTATAAGTAGATACTCAAGTCAAGAAGCAACACATTTCTAAAAGAGTCAAAGTCACAGTCAAAAGGAGTCAAATCTTAGAAACTGAGAAGGATGCACTAGGACATTCATTAAATATTTTTTGGCTTGAGGCTTGGCATGGTTTGCATCCTTTTGAAGTGACTGAGGCCTGCTTGTTAACATAACACCTTGATATTGTGGGTCAATGGAAAGAACAATGATTTTTCTTACTTAATATGGAGTCCTAAGCTCAACCCAAGGTCTCTTACTTACTACATGTGTAACCTTGGACAAGACACTCAGCATCTCTTAGGTTTCTCATCCACGAAATGAAGGGATTAAACGACCCTCACATCCTTTCCAACTCACAATTTATGATCCTGTGGTATGAGGACATTATCTTGGAAGGCATGTAAGGATAGCCAATGATTTTACTATACACGAGGTTTTTTTAAAAAGAAAAATACTAATCAAATCTTTATTTACAGTTTATTCTTAAGGTTCCCTATTTTACTTGGTGCACTGGGACAGCCTCATTCCATCAGCACAGGTGCATGATTAATAAAATTAATCCAATAACTTATAAGGACTACTCTCTAGGCACAGCTAAAATGGTGGATGTGATTGCCCATGAAATTTGGTCTTCAATTCAAAATCCACCAGGAACCTAGAGACACTTTCAAATCTAGTAAGAATTGCCAATGTATATAAGCCACCTAGGGAAGAATTAAGTCTTGATTGCCTCATTCCAATTTGTCATGGGAGAAAGAGCCAATTAGGGGAGAACAAAAAGTAGGACACCTGAATGATTTGAAGGTGCCACATAGAGGATAAAGGAGGGAAAATAGAAAAGACTGGGAAGGGGAAAAATGTTTCTTTTCCCAAATTACATTTTCAGAAAAATGTAGTTTCCTCTGATCCATGCTTAAATCGCAAAATACACACATCCCTGGTAGAAACAAGTCCCCTGTGTTTGTGAGCCACTTATAATACACCATTTGGCTGGGTTTTTTTTTTTTTTGGCCCAAATTTCCTTTTTTAATATAAGCTGCCAGGCTATTTACTTCTGTCCCCTCTCCATTGCTTGGCAAAATAAGTTGTCTTTGTAATAACATCTCAAAACATACACAAATGTGCTCTCAGTGATTTCTCCTCCACTAGTGGTAGATTAGGTAAGACGAGCCTTGAGGGGTCTTAATAAATACCTGTTGTCTGAATAAAACCGGCCCACTCACTATTCAGGAATTTTATCACAATAAGGAAGGAGCCTTCCATAATTCAAAACCTGAATAACTTTCCTGTTCCATTCCAAATAAAACATTCCTATAATTATATAAAAGTATTTTGTTTTCCATTTCTTTGTCCATAACCTTTCAAATTTGGTAGCTTCTAATGTTTTGTACAGGAGAATGGATCTTATTATTATGTTCTAACGCATTATTCCAAGTTTCAGAAACCTGATTCTAGCATACCTGAATTCCAATACTAACCATAACTCTTGCACTTTTTGGTTCTGACTTGTCTAGATAAGTCAACAAAGATTTCTTATGTACCACAAGTGCTGTAGGGTAGACTAACAATCAACATTAGCACTCAATAAGCATTGGCAACCACTACGTTCAGAGAACTCTATTAGGTATGGAGAAGATACACCACTTTTATGGAGTTTAAAGTCAAACAGGGGGATATCACAGATGTCATTAAAAATAAAACAACGCTATAGTGATTTTCAAAGGGGGAAGTCTATGCGAAGTCTTGGGGATGAGAAATTGAATGTCACATAAAAGGAGCAACAAGCAGGTCAACTTGGTTGGAACATAGTATATGTGCAAAGGGGTAATAAACCTGGAATGGCAAGCTCTAGTCATGTTATAAAGGTCTTTACATGCCAGACAGAAGAGTGTAAATTGGATCCTATACACAGTAGTCATTGACACTTCTTGAGAAGTGAGTGGCATAGAACTATGCTTTAGGAGTGATAGTTTGGTGATGTCTAGGTGGTTCATTGGTTACAGCATTGGGCCTGAAGTCAGGAAGAACTGAATTTGAACTCAGCCTTTGATATTTCTTAGCTGTATGACCCTGGGAAAGTCATTTAACCTTTATCTGCCTCAGTTTCCTAATCTGTAAAATGAGGATAATAATAATCTTAGGATTATTGTAAGGATCAAATGAGATAATATTTTAAAGTGCTCAGAACATTTATTGGAATAGCAGGCACTTAATAAATGCTTATTTATCTTCCTTTCCTTTACCCCCAATCTTACAGTTAAATTAGAGAAGAGGAGACTTGAGGAAGGGAAGTTGGAGATTATTGTAACATTTCATGTAAAAGATGATGATGATATATTGTGAATAGAGAAAAGAAGGTGGATACGAGAGATTTTACAAAGATAGAAATTGACAAAGTTTGACAAATGATTGAATATAGAGTGGGAAGTGTGAGGAAGAGAGAAGTTTTGAGAAGGATGCCAAAGTTGCAAATATGATTGACAAGAAGGATTCCTTATTCTCCACAGAATAAAGAATAGTAGTAAGAGGGGTGGATTTACAGAAAAAGAAAATGAGTTCTGTTTTGTACATACTGATTTTGAGATGATTTTGGAGCACCTAAATGAAATGTCCAGTAGGCGATTAGTGATGTAGGATTAGAGATCAGAAGAGAGATTAGCCTAAATATCTGAATCCGAGACTATTCTGTATAGGTATGATAACTGAACCCATAGGAGCTGAAAAAAATCATTGAGAAAGAAGGTAAAGAGAGAAATGGGGCTTGGCTATTTTCATTGGGAATAGCTAATGTTATGGTGTAGGATATAAATGATGATTCAGCAAAGGGCACTAAACAGTGGCCAGATTGGTAGGAGGAGAATTAAGAGAGTGTAGTGTCATCAAAACTCAGGGGAAGGGAGTGGTCAACTATGTCAAATGATGCAGAGAGGTCAAGAAGGATGACAAATGAGAAGAGTTTGTTGGATTTAGAGATCTTTAGTAACTTTGGTAAGGAAAACTTCAGGTTTCCTTAGCTTCTAGCAAATTATACTTTTTCTCCCCTTTCCTGGAGGCACCAGCTCTTTAACTCAGAAAGAGGATGAATTCAGCAGGGACTCCCTCTAAATATTTCCTACTCAAACAGCCTTCCAGCACAGAGGGACATTATTTTTCTGAAGCCCTTTTAAACAAAGGTTCTAGTCAACAAACAAGTCAACAGCTCCTTACTTGTAAGGACATAACAGTCTCACTGCTGGTTTGATCCAGTGTTGGGATGGGTTAAGCATGGTCACTCCTCAGAGCTGCTGACAAACTTACTGCTATCTAACTCTGCTGGCTCTTCTGGAGTTTGGAAGCTCACAAAGTCCTTCGATCCTTACAACTGCTTCACCTAAACTTAGGAAAGAATAAGCAGAAGGCAGGACAGGAGAAACAACATGGACATGTTTTCACAAAACGCCTTTGGGGGCAGAAAACAAAACAAAACAAAAAACCCTAATGCCTCTGTTTGTAATTGGAGGCTTACAGCATTTCTACACTTGATCACCTTTAGGAAAGAGAAATAGTTTTAACTTTGGAGTCTCTTCTATGCACTCAGAGTTCTGACTTAGTAGCCAATTAAAAGGAAAGTAATTTTCTTATCATGGATGAAATAGAAAGGAAAAAGACACAGAATAACTGAACGTGGACTTATGTAGGGAGGCGAGCCTTCTATTAGACATGCCCAAAAAGAGACTCGGCAAGTCCCAATGTGAGTTGACTGTGGGCACAGCACTCCATGAATGCATAAAGGATTGGGCTTTTATTGTCCTGATCTACTCACTTACACTATCTTATGAGTTGTGAGAAGCACGCATGTGGGCACAGGGGTGAAGGGTGTGGGACAGGACACTAGGTAGGGATTTAGAGTTCTGACATTTATAGAAACTAGAGGAAAAACTTTCTTTTTTCTCATGCACTAGTTTTCAACTTGATTTTGGCTAAACTTCTTGTTGAAGTCTTCTTCATTATAAGCTTTCAGTCAAAAGCAATTATTAAATGCTTATTAAGTGCCAGATATTGTGCTAAACATTGGGAATACAAAGAAAAGCAAAAATATGGTTCCTGCTCTCAAGGAGAACATATTCTAATAAGAGATACTATGTAAATAAATATGTGCATTTATGTACCAATTAGAAGACTATTGAAGTATTTCACATGAGAAATGATGGGGACCTATGACAGAAAGATTTTCTTATAACTAGATCTCTTTTTCAAATTACACATTGGGTCAGGGTAGCTTGATATAGTTTGCATGCATTCTTCCCAAAAAGCTTATGTAGTATATTTCATGGAATATTTTCCTGTGTGTGAAAGAAAAAAAAATCCACAATTCTATTATGAGAATTGTTTTGTATTTCCTGAGCAAGATGGAGTTTGGGATGGAGTGCATGTTGGGAAATCTTTAAAAATAATTTTCTAAACATTTGACAAATCAGATGTCTGAAAGAAATTGCCTATAGGGGTAAAAGTATTTTTTAACATAGCTAACATCAGGCCCTTAGAAGGATGTCACACTCTCACTAGAATGAGTTTATACTGAAGTAAACTTTATATACACAGAATCTTAGAGTTGGTAAGCACATTAGAGATCATTCAGTACAACCTCCTATCCTAGTTACTATTCCCTCTATAACTTCCTTGAGAGATTGCTCCAACCCACTTTTCTTAAATAATTGTAGTGAAAAGGAATACCATCTTGGTGGCTTAATTAGAGTGTTATTTTTTGTTTGCTTTTTTAAATACATAGTCAAAATCTAGCTAGTTGGAGTTCCTGCTATTTTAGTTAATGTTAAATAGACTACTGATGGAAATCTTATTTGATTGAGCAAATGATATATTAAAGATAGCCCTTCATAGGGCAAAAGGATGATAGATTTGTTGTTCAGGTGGCATTTACATTCCCCCCTTCTCCATACTCACCTCAACTACTCCAATACCAACAGATTTCCCAACTTTTTACTTAAAAACTTGAATAATCCAGTTATGTCATATTTCAAATACCAAGGAAATCTAGAATATGATAGCTAAATGCACATAGAAGGAGGATAACATCTTTCCCCTGTATTTTTCCCCCTTCCTAGGGTAGAGACTGAGTATTTGTCAGACGCGTACTGAAACAGGTCAGTGCTCATTCATGTTTAGTGAGCCAAAGTATTTCTTCAGAGCCCAGGGAAATCAAGTTGTGAAGAAGAATACAGGATACCAAAAATCTGCCAAGCCAAGGCACTAGCTAAGGAGAAGGTTCCAAGATTCTTTGGAGTCAGAGAAAAATTGAAACTGTGTTCCTTGGCTACCTTTTTTTGGCCCTGGGAAGGCCTTGGTGAAGAGAGGGAAGGATGTTTAACCTATACCTGACAATTGATTGATGAGTATTGGTTCACATTGATGAGTTTGCAATTTGGAAAGTCGAAACAGGATTACAATCAAGGGAGTGTTCTATTTTCAGTGCAGGAGCTCCTCTAATGGATTAATGGTCTATTGACAAATAATATGTATGTTTCAAAGAATCTTGATTAATTTCACTAGTGGGGATATTGATAGGGAAAATGCATCCAAATCAGTGTGAAAGTTAGGAATATTAATGTAGAGTGGATGCAGTCTTTCAGATTATTGAGCTTCCTTTGTTTCACCATCTAAGAGTAAAACACAGGAAATGAAGTCACAATGATAAATATGTATTTATATTTCCCTGACAGCAGATATGTTGCATTGATTGTGTGTATTTGTATGTATATATGTGTGTGTGTGCGTGCACGCGCATGTGTGTGTGTTTGTGTGTTGGGAAAACCAGTCATTACTAGAAGACTATGGAATTGACGAGGCAGCATACTGCATGCCATCCACTTAGAAACACAGAAATGCATATTTTTAAAAAGGAGAAGCCTAAGTCTGGATGAAGCTGAGCTGCAGCATTATACATTTGATTCGTCATTCATTAGCTTTTCTAGCATGTTGAAATATGACATTCTGGATAGAGTGCTGGGCTTAGAAATAGGAAGACCAGGATACAAATCTTCCCTGGTTTGTTGTGAAACCCCTGGCCAAACTGGTTTATTTTGACTTCAGAGATATAAATGCTGAAGAGCATATACATTTAAGAGCATCTTAAAAGCATTAGACAGTATCTGACCTCAAATGTGTCATGTGTCTGTGGTTGACGGGCATTCAGAATGTTCATTTAGAACTGAAGGTTCTGACACTGCTAGGACATGAAAGCAGTCAGCACTACATACAATTTCCTACCCCTGTTCATTTTGCTTTTATTCAAATTGGCAGAGATAAACACCTCACAAGTCTTCACACTGCCTTTTGTTTCACTGGAGGTATAACATATAAATTTGAACAAGATTGTCTTAGAGTAGGTGATACCCAGCTTTGAAAACTTAGTGAAATAGACTGCTAAATTAAAGGGATTTTATACATTGACTCTTGCATTCAGTGGATAACCCCAGTTATTAATTATGGGTTACTGGGTAAGTCACTTAAACTCTGCCTGAACAACAACCTAGTACTCATTGCTGAGTTAGAGATGAGATAAGGCAATAAGCATTTATTGAGCAGAGCCGGGGAAGGAATAAAGGTTGGCCAGCCTGCTTGTTGTTGTTGCTTTTTTTGGTGGCAACTCTTCATGACCCCATTTGGAGTTTTCTTGGCAGAAATACTGGAGTGGTTTGCCATTTCTTTCTCCAGGTCATTTTACAGGTTGAAGAAACTGAGGCAAATAGGATCAAGTGATGATCAGCTAGTAAGTGTCTGAGGCTGGATTTGAACCTGGGTCATCTTGATTCCAGACCTGACACTTTATCCACTGTGTCATTTATCTGCCCTGGCCAACTTGGACTCTACCTCAAAATGGAAGTCTCTGGATGAACTCACCAATGGGAGAAGAGGTAGGGGTACATGTATCTTCCAGGGTGATAAGACTTCAGGCTCTGAGAGAAGTTTTAGTGTGAGAATATCATTGAAGACCAAAAAGTAAAAAAAAAAAAAATAGGGCTACAATATGCTTAGAAATTCCACGTGCTGAATACCACAGATCCTTGAAAATCCAGTGATAAGCAGAACCATGCCTGTCAAATACTAGGTGCAATAAATGTTTGTTGATTGATTTATCTTTTCATGTGTAAAAAAGGAAGAATCTTTGCATGTGTACTGTTTATTTTATCTTGAATAGTTGACATTTGCCTTTGTTCTCTTACTTTTTGTTATTTTTTTATTTTACTTTCTTTTGGTTACCCAGAGAAGCATAAAATAGATTGACAACTGGAGAGTCACTAAAGAAAGGCAGTCAAAATAGTGAAGGCCTTGGGGATCATGTTCTATGAGAATCAGTAGAAGGAATTAGGGATGTTTTCTCAGGAAAAGAGGCATGACAAAGGGGAACATGATAAGTGTGTGAAGAGCTGTTTATGATCTTTAGATCTGTTCTGCTTGACCCTAGAAGACTGAAATAGGAACAATAGGGAAAAGATTTAATGGGGGAAACTTAGGGGTGCTATAAAGAAACTTCTTAGCAATCAGAACTCTCCCAAACCGGAATTTGTTGCCTCAATATTTAGCAGTTTCCTTTTCACTTGTCAGCGATGTTATTAAGGGGATTCTTAGTCAAGTTGAATTCAGCGGCCTCTCAGGTCCTTTTCAACTTTGAGGTTCTGTGCTTTGTGATTTCATTTCACTTCTGAAAAGTTTACTTATTATTAGTCTGTAACCAATTGTTAGCAGAAACATAACCAGGAATGAGCAGGATTTTGACAGGGTGAGGAATTTAATGGGCCATTGACAGCTCTCGTACTCCTATATGGGAGAAGGAAAATGTAGAACCTAGTAGTGGGGTAGGGACTGAATATGACCAGGTAAAGCCAGTGTTAGGATGCTAAGAGTCAGCCCTCTGGAGGAGTACTTTAATCCTATAGGACTGATTTTTCAAGCAAGGTGGATAGAAAGGGCAGAGGATGCTGCTTACAGGCCTTAAGCTCTGGCCTGGTTTTGGGATGGGAAATCCTGGCCTAGAAGACCAATCTTCTCAGTGCCAACAGATGATAATAACTCTTGGGGACAGGTGTATGCTGGTAAATGTTTAACAACCATCTCTGCAAAGGAAAAAAAACACCATAAACATTCACAGAATGAGGCACAAACTTTACTTTAATCTGCATAATTTTCTTCAACATTTTCTTCATCACTTTCTTAATCCTAGACAATAAAGAAAACAATAAATCCAGCCCTGATTTGTAGCATTTGCCAATTTTTGAGGTGTAAATACTCACACTGAAAATTTAACAAACAGCTTATAGGAGCTAGCTGCAGAACACCCTCTATTTGGACCTACATGACACCTTGTTTTTCCTTGGATGGAAGAGGTTTTTTTTTTTTTTTTGCAGAAGGGGAAGAGAAGGAAGTGCATTTCCTGAACAGTATAAAAATTTAAAACGTTCTTTTGTAGGGATCAGAGGCAGGCTGGGCTCTACTTTAAGTGGTCCTATAGGAAGGCAAGGCCTGAAACAGAGCAAGGTGGAGGTCTCTTTAACCCTACTAAGATTTCATGCTTTCTTAAGGGTGAAGCTGTCTTCCTCATGTGGATTCCTGGAATCTTTTCCTTTTCTCAGTTTTCCTTTCCTCAGAGCTTTTCTCTTGCTTACTGGTCTTTTTCTCAAGGATTATATTAGAGGACTGAGTGGAAGGTTTGCCAGGCTTCATGGTGAGGCAAAGTGGAGACACTTCATTGTACCAGGCCTTGCAGATGACAGAGGCTAGTGTCTTTGACAAAGGGAGAAATGTTTCTCTGTGCCTAAAAGTTCTCTTTAACCTTTCAGCACGGTCTGCTTCTGGACAGGGATGGTGGTCAAAGCAAGAGATAGGAGGGAACTAGTTCCTATTTCTTGCTGCTGGTCATGCCCTCTTGAGGATGTTTCTTCCGGGAATTTTTTTCTGTTTCTCAGTTTACCCTTTCAAGATGTTCGAACTTTACTAAGGCTTGAGACTTGGTAGCTAAGTGAACTTAGGGACCATCAATGCAAGAAAAGGTAAGTGAAAGCCTTAATATGGAGGCTTAAGGGCTAGGCTTAGGATGTCAAATTTTCTCTTATAGATAATGAATATTCTCGGAAGGTTTTTGAGGAGAGGAGAGATTTGGTGAAATCATTGTCTCTGAAAGATTAAATTTGAAAAAGTGAAGTCCTCAGCCCTTTATTTGGTGCCATTCTTTACCTATAACTCTGTCATAGACCCTTGTAACCTGTGGCAGAGACCTTGCCCCTCACTAGTTTTCCTGCTTTGCCACTATGTGATTTCTCAATTTTAACCCTAATTTTTTAAAATTTCTAGCACCACCTCCTGCCTTTGCCTGTTCTGGTTTTTACCTTAATTTGGGTTTTTATTCTATCCATCCAATAGCATAGCCACATGCTATGATTCCATCCAAAAGTATGACAAGGAGCTGGGCCAGGTAAAATAATAAAGGCCTCACCTATTATGTGACCTTCAAAAACTATCCCTAGAGTGGCAGCAAAAAGAGACATTTTCTTTTTGTCTTGGATACTTTCTAGTTCTTGAAAGTTAAGTGTCCCAAATTTCAAATTATCTGGACTTATGGACTCTCATACAATTTTTGAATAGTGAAACTCTGATAAGGATTTATAAAAGTATTGTTTTAATTAGCTACACCTTGAGGATTCTTAATTAATGAGATTTTTCTTTTTTTCTGTGAAACTGCTTCAATCCTATTTTCTGGTTTGGTTGGTAGAGACCTGGCCCAAGATGACTTAATTTGCCTTTTATACTCCTTGTCATAAGCATCAAGTACCTACGCTAATCTAAGTAAAAGAGGGAAATGGAGCAAAATAACTCTGCTTCCACATGGCTGAGAGATAAATATTGTTTTCTTCTGAGCTTCCTTATAAAATTACAAAGCTTACTTTGATGAAACATTTTTTTTAGAAACTTAAAATTATTATCTCAATGACAATAACTAATGGTCATAATGATGTTATTACACTCAACATTCAGAGTTTACACAATTTTTCTTCAGTGCACACAGACAGAATTTTATAGATTGCCCTTTCAATCAATTGATTATCCCCTGTGATACTCCAGAGCAAAACTGTTGCCTGGCTACCACACTCTTATATGGGGTCTCTCTCTCTCTCTGTATTAGAAAATAAGCTTTCAAAAGACATAGAATATCTCTCTTTTGTATTTGTATCTCCAGCAGTTTGCACAATGACTGGCCCAAAGAAAGTACTTAATAAATGATTTTTTTTTTTGCAGTCATTCACAGAGTCTCACTTCACCATGTATGCTATTATCTACCTACCCATGTAGGAAATTCCAAAAATAAATATTTTCTTTATTGTTGTTCAGTCACTTTTCAGTTGTCTCTGACTCTTCGTGACTCTATTTGGGGCTTTCTTGGCAAAGATTTGTTTGCCTTTCTTTAAAGTGATTTGCTGTTTCCTTTTTCAGACCATTTTACAAATGAGAAACTGAGGCAAACAGGGTTAAGTGATTTGCCTGGGTTCACACATCTAGTAAGTATCTGAGGCCAGATTTGAACTCAGGAAGATGGGTCTTCCTGATTTCAGACCCAGTAGTTTATTCACTTTGCCACCTAGCTGCCCCATTTTACTTATTAGCAGCGTATAAAACATTTTTTTTTCAGCAGATGGTGTAGAAATTTTGAAATGGAAATGCAGGAATCGAAAGAAATGTAGAAAGTTATATACAGTTTTCTATTTGGAAAAGATTATTGGAGATTAAATTTTATATACTAATGGGGGATATGAAATAAATGATAGAGTACTGAACCTGGAGTCAGGATGATCTGAATTCAAATCTCTCTCAAACATTTAGTAGCTTCATGATTCTGCGTGGGTCATTCAACCCCTCTCAGACTCAGTTTCCTTATCCATAAAGTGGGGACAATCATAGCACCTGCCTCTCAAGGTTGTCATGATGATAGATTGACATAGCTTGTAAACCTTAAAATTTATTAATGCTAGCTATTATCATCATTATTGTCTTTGTTATTATTATTAATAGCTATTTAACCTTTTTGGGTTTAAGGATTTTAAAGAAAGTCAAATGTAATAAGGCCTGAGTAGTTTTGTTTTGGTTTTGTCTCTGGAGAAGACAGAAATGAGAGGAACAAAAGTAAGAAGGAGGAATGGGAGGGAAATAACTATCATATAAGAGAAGTGCATAAGGTGAGGAATATTTAATCATTAAGGATGGGGTAATAGGAATGATTATTGAACACAATTACACCCCCTCACACATAGACATACAGACATCTCTTTATAGAAATACATTAAACTCAAAAGAGAAAAAGGAGGGGACAGGGGAAATAGAATGATAGAGAAGAACTTAAGATAAAGGACAGAAGACACAAAGGAATCGGCAAAATAAACTCAAACATCAAAGATGAAAGCTTTAGCCAATAAAAAGTAAAACTCTGACATCAGCAGTGGGGCATGGGGAAAAGGGAGGAGATAGAAACCTGTTTCTTTTAGAACTTACAATTTCAAGCAGCTGTCTCCTCTTTTACCATCTTTTTTTTTTTCATGGAGAGGGGTGGGAGCTGAAAGGAAAAATGTACAAGAGGACAGGAAGGAGGGGAATATATTATTAATGATTATAATTATGGACATGATTAAGATAGATTTTCCCATAAAACAAAAGAGGATAGCAAAATGAAATGGAAAACAGAATCCAACAATATATTGTTTAAAAGAAACATTTGAAACAAAGATTCACGTAGAGTTAAAGAGAGGGTCTGGGGCAAGCTGTGTTATACTTCAGGGGAACTCGAAAGAGCCAAGGTAGAAATTATGATTTTTTTTTTAGCTAGGGGTTAAGTGACTTGCCCAGGGTCACACAGCTAGTGAGTGTTGAAATTATGATTTTAAATAAGGCTAAATTAAATATAGATATGGTAGAGATAAATAAGGAAACTACATAGTGAATAAAGGTTCATACACTGAACCAATATTACTACATAGAAATATATGTATATTCTAGGGTTGTATCCCAAAGAGATCATACAAGTGGGAAAAGGACCCACATGTACAAAAATATTTATAGGAGCTCTTTCTGTGGTGACAAAGAATTGGAAATTGAGAGGACGCCCATCAGTTAGGGAATAGATGAACAAGTTGTGGTATGTGAATGTAATGGAGTACTATTGTGCTGTAAGAAATGATGAACAGGCTGACTTCAGAAAAACCTGGAAAGGCTTGTATGGTCTGATGCTGAGTGAAGTGAGCAGAATCAGGAGAACATTGTACACAGTTAACAGCCACGTTGTGCAATGACTAACAGACTTAACCCTTCTCAGCAATATAAGGATTTATGACATCCCTAAAGGCCTCATGATGGAAAATGCTATCCACATCCAAAGAAAGAACTGTAGAGTTCGAATGCAGATTGAAGCATACTATTTGCTATTTTGTCCTCTTCTGTTTTGTTTTTCTTACTCTTTCTGGTGGTTCCTCCTATTAGTTCTAATTCTTATAACATCACTAATGTAAAAATATGTTTAATAGGTATATATATATGTATAGCCTAAATCAGATTGCATGCTGTCTTGGCAAGGGAAGTGGGGAGGGAGGGGGAGAAAAATTTAAAACTTTAAAGGTTATGGAAGTGATTGTTGATAAGTCAAAATAAATTAATTAAATTAAATTAATTAAAGAAAGAAATATATGTATATACACACGTGTGTGTATATATATGTAAATATACGTAGATACTGAATAGCATGTTATATAACGATTATTAGAGAAAAAGATAATCAAATTACAGGGAGAAATAAACAATAAAACTATAAAAAAGGGGATTCTGACCTACTCTTTTCAGACCTAGATAATTCTGACAAAAAGATAACCAAGAAAAAGTTAAGGACCAAAATAATTAGAAAAATTGGAGATAATATTTTATATATTGAGGTATATGCAGAAAAATGCAGAAAAGCAGAAACACTAAAAAGCTATTAGTTTGTCAAGATGGAGTAAAGGGGTTTTGAAGAAAAGTTATAATTACTTAAATTAATCCTAAAGAACTAGAGGGTCAACAAACAAATTATAGAAACAATAGAAAATTTTCCCAAAGAAGTTACAAAATAAAACAATATATAAAATATGTAAGGTGCAGCTATCATAAGTTTTAGGGAGAAATGTTTATCTCTAAATATTTTCATCAGCAACAACAACAACAAAAGAGAATGAACACATCAATTAATTGGGTATGCAACTAAAAAATGGAACAACACAAATTAAAAGTTTCAACTAAGCAACAAATTTCAGAGCAAATTTCAGAAATTCTGAAAATTCAAGAGGTTAATAAAGTTGAAAGCAAAAAATTGAATTGATAATGTAATCCAGAGCTATTTAAAAACAATAAAATAGATAAACAGCCACTATCATTTTTAAAAAGAGAGGCAAATGAAAGCAAAAAGAAAATTTATAAGAGTTGAAGAAAAAAATAAAGGAATTACTGGAATCTATTTTTCCCTACTACATGCTAACAGAAATAATTATTTAGAAGAAATGGGTGGATATGTATTTATTTGTTTGTTTATTTGTTTTTGGCCAGGCAACTGAGGACCAGATATATTTAAGAGTTCTATAAAAAAAGAACAATTAATCCTAATATTATATAAGGTATTCATAATTATTAGATAAAAAAACTACTTCATATATCTTTTTGAAATACCAGTAATCTATTTATACCTTAATCAAGGGGAAACAGTGCACAGAAAGAAAACTAGAGAGAAATATACCAGTGAACACTGATGCAAATTTTTTAAATAATTTATTAGTAAGTAGACTAAAACAACATATTAACTAGAAAGAGAATACAGTTTTTCAAGGCTAGATTCATACTAGCAACAAAGAATTTGCTCAAGATGTGGAAGACTATAAATAAAATTCCTTTTATTAATAATACAAATAATAAAAAACATGTGATTATATTTATCAATAGAGGCTTAAATGGCTTTTGACAAAATTCAATATCTTTATCTGCAAAAACAAACAAACACAACAACACTAGAAGGCAAGGAGAGAGGTGGATCTTTCTATGTTCAGGATAACCCATAATTCTCTACTGTAGGCCTTGAAGTTCTTGGTCTCTTTAGGGAATAGTCTCCTTCATGTGCCATATTCTGGGCAAAACTGTCTCTCCACTATATCCCTGGCCTTCTGCTCTGTAGTTGTCATGGACAAAGCTACTCCTCTGCTACACTTGTGCCTATCAAACACTTTTAACACACAGCTACCATTTCAGGAAACTGAGAAAATGTCATACTTTTCTTTTATTTGAACAGCTTGAAGCAAAACAGATGCAGTCCTTTGTTTTTCCCTCAACAATAGAGAGTAGTAAAGAACAACACAGGCAATCATCTGAGAGAAGGGTTTCCTTTCTTTCAGGGTATAGATAATACTAAAAGGCAATAAGCCCAATCAGCTCTTCATACAAGGAGAGGATTCTGCTTTCCCCCAACCATCCTTCAGTAGCTAAAAGGCTCTCCATTAGTTAAACAACTCTGTATGTTAGCTGCAAAATCAACCTGTCACTTGTATTCAGCTACTGTCTACTTCTGAAGTTAGCATTTTATGAGCAGCTTATCTCTTAATATTTGGTATATTATATATTAATATATCTGCAAATATATATATATGTGCTAATAAATTAATTAAATATTTATACATCTGCAAATATATTTTTGTGATCCCACCTCCTACCACACACAGAGTTTCTCAGTTCCCTGCTAATGGTGACTGGGTGTTAATAGAACTTAACACTATTTCATTAGCCCAAGAGTAGTTCTGTCAGAATGAGAGCTATGAAGAGCAGAAGGCAAAATTTCTTTCAACTTTTCCTGTGCTCAGCTTTCTCCCACCCACCAACTTCTTCTGGTTTTTCTCCTTTTTCTTCTCTTATTTTCTCTTGGTCTTCTCTCTAAGGAGTCACTTTCTTTTTTTTTTTAATTTATTTATTTTAGTTTTCCACATTCACTTTCACAAGATTTTGAGTTCCAAATTTTCTCCCCATCTTGTCCCTTCCCCCACCCAAGGTGGCATGCATTCTGAACACCCCTTCCCCTAATCTGCCCTTCCTTCTATCTCTCCCCCCCTTCTCTTATCCCGTTCCCCTTCAATTTTCCTGTAGGGCAGGATAGATTTCTGTACCCCATTTCCTGTATACTTTATTTCCCAGTTGCATATGAAAACTTTTTTTTAACTTTTGTTTTTGGGTTCCAAACTTTGGGTTCCAAACTTCCTCCCTTCCTCCCTTCCCACCCACTCTCAGTGAGAAGGCAAGCAACTCAATACATTTTATACAAGTGTAGTCACGCAAAACGCTTCCATGGTAGTCATGTTGTGAAAAACTAAGTATATTTCCCTTAATCCTATCCTGCCCCCCCCATTTATTCTATTCTCTCTTTTGATCCTATCCCTCCTTAGAAGTATTTGCTTCTGATTGCCCCCTCCCCAGTCACTTTCAATCAATAGTCAAATAACCAGGGAGTTATTTCCTACTAGTAAATTTCTGAGAGTTTGGAGTCCTACTTCAGTGTTTTGCCTTAGCATTTGCCTTTCATTTTATTGAAGGAGGTAAGACATTGAGATTGGAAACTGTGAAATTTTAGAGGTCAGTAAGTTTGAAGCTGCTAAGCCTCTAGTAGTTTTGTGAGTAGAGGTTTGTAGCTAGTTAGGCCAACTTCAAAGTCAAGAGGAGTGAGAAAAGCCATTTGGGTCTAGCAGCAGATGCGACAAGGGCTTATCTAGTAGTGTTGTCAAATTTGGATGTGAATTTGATATGACCAGTGATATGTAGAAATCACATTGGAGCTCAAGATCTCCAGATGCCAATCTGATATAAAAGAGATGGTGACTCTGAAGTCTTAGAGCAAATATTCATTTTCCAATTTTTGTTATATCTTAGAATTAAATTTGTTTTTTTTAAACCTAATTTATATTAATTGGGTACCAGTCATTGGAGGTTAAGAGGGAATAGACCACATAGGAATGGTATTTCAAGGCAATGGTGTTAAAATAGAAACATTACTACCCTTCATGGATATTCCTAGACCCCTGATGAGGAGATATAGCTGGCTTTGCAGTGGGATAATAAGGTCAAAGTGCTTGTTCTATCAGCCAAAATATAAGTAAATAGGAGGATCTGTTAAAGGCAAATGATTAGAAGGCTAAAGGTCTCTTGGCAGCTGTGATGCTCACAGTGTTCAACTACTCCAAAACTCTCTGGTCTACTAGAGAGTCTGTTGTTACCTGTGACCGCATTAATCAATGGAGGATTCTGGGAGTAAGTACATGTCAGGCATAACTTGGAAGGAGAAGGTTGTGATAAAAAGAAGTCTGAAGTCTTTTTGTGGCAGGAGGAATGACGTGTAATGATGTCAAGCAGGAAATGAACATATGCAGTATGGGGAACAGAACAAAGATTTGCTTGGCTGCAGGAGAGAAGAATTGGTGGGAAGTAACTAGAAATGAGGGTGATGAGATGTAGGGTTGGGGGTGGGGAGAGGCATTTGCTTGAGGTTTTTTTTTAGCTTCCATATTAAAACTAGATTTACTTAAAGAACAACTAAATAAAATGAGACCACTACTCAAACACATCAAAACTATGCACAAGATCCTACAGCTGTACTCTTGTAATGTATGTTGAGGGGCATTTAAGAATTAAATGCCTTAGATAAGAGAGATCACTAAATTTTAACTCAAATGATTCATCTCTAAAAATACTGTTTATGGAGGCAATTTGGACATAATTTAATATACTGTAATATGAGTGGGCCAGAATCATAATTATTTTCTTATGTAATTTTTTGACTCATTTATAAATGGATCTTTTATATTTTATAAAACAGTGATGATTGGATTTATCCTGTCCAAGTCAATGACAGTTTAAGAATAATGATTTTAAGGGCTGATAATTCATCATTAAAACATTTCCTTGAAAAACTGATGTTAGAAGTCAGAAAGTTAAAGTAATTATTCGTGGATACGTGAAATGACACTTTTGCCTAAGGATTTTTCTTTTAAGACTAGAAGCATTTTCCTCATTCTGCCTAGACATTATCCCATTTAATCTTCAAATTTTCAAAATGCACCACAACATATTTCTCTGACCTGAGAAGTTCGGCTAAGGTGTCATAAAAAGTTACTCTGTATTTTTCTTTGAAGTCTCCTTTGAGTTATTCATATAAGGAAATAAGATATACTGGAGGAGAAAATGCATTAGATGGAGTAGCAGCAGATAGGGAGAGAGGAAACAATAATAGAGAACTTGATGCTTTGCAAAATGACTAATGAAAAATTGTTTCATATAAATAAGATTTTAAAGTTTGTACCTCCTGAAAAGTTAGAAGAGTGCTCTGGATTTTGACATGAATATCCAGTGAAACTAATTGAGTCTGATGTAGTGTCTCAACTATAAATATATAACTAAAGCATTTTTCTGTACTGAATATTTCAACAGCACATTATTACTGCACTATATATACCATTGCAACTTAAATTTGTGACATCTTCTGGAGGTCAGTGAAAATTCAGCAAATGAATCAAGAATTTATGACCTATTGAATAAAAAAAAATTATACATGCTTGCTTTTTACCTCTTATTTTAAGAACTTTAGAGAGGCCCAAGATGTCAAATTACAGTCGTCTGTTACTGATACATTCAGGAAAGGAACAATATATGTTTCTTAGACATACTGCGAATAATTCATTATTTTATGATAAAACCAAAAAGGAACATTTTAGTTTAGTTTTATAATTTTGTTTTATTAATTTGATTTTATTAAGTAATGTGGGTGGCCAGTGAAAAGTGTGTGTGTCCACATTTTCTATAAGTAACTATCAGTGAGGTGTGAATAAATAGCTCTAAAGTGTCCAGCCTTCTCCAAGGGAGACAGATTGTCAGGAGGGGAATAGGAGGTGGACACTATTCTGGTCATTCTGCTTTCCTTAGAGAGAATATACTAGGCTAGAATTACATTTGAACAACCTCCCTAAAAAATTGCTAGTCAAGAGAAATTTTTTTTTTTAAGATTCAAGCCATTCTCTTTATCATTTATACCTTCACAGGGAAGGAGTACAGCTAATTTCTTTCTGACTTCCAAAGAACTTCAGAAATTGAATAATAGAACCTTATGGAAATATCCTTTAACCAGTATATAAACATAGTCAAAATATGTATAAGAATTCATGCAGTTTACAGTTTATTCAGTTTATTCATCCTTGGTCAGCCAATAGAATGTGTTGACTGTTTTCTTTAATAGAATACACAATGAAAGGAAGAAGATGAATTTAGCATGATCAAAAATAGTGGTTCTTTCTGTCCAAACCCTTTTACTGGAAAGTATTGAACTGCTTGTTCTTCGAGAAAAGAAACTGTGGTTTCCTCTCCCAGATACACATCATTAGAGTAATATAAATGTAATTCACTCTTTATCTAAGCTGTAAATATGTTAAATTATTTCCCTTCTTTCCTTTCTTCTTTCTTTCCCTCCCTGTCTTCCTGTCTTCCTTCCTTTCATTCCTCCCTTCCTTCTTTCCTCTCTTTCTCTCTCTCTATTTACAGACATGTTTTTTTTTCTTCCAAGACAAATCTTAAAAGGCTAGGGATGTAACTCAAAACTTTACTTTTCCAACTATATATTTGTCATCTATGAATGTATCTACTATTTATTTTTTCTTCATGTGTCACCTTTGGGTGGAATAGTTTTGCATTTTATAGATTGCTGCCAATGCAAGGCCTCATTTTGTTTTTAATATCAAACTTAAGGCATTGTCATAATGATTGGATGTTTAGATTTGAGGATTATATCTATATTTGTATTTTATATCTAAATCATGATTATATAAATTTTGATCATATCTTTTTACATGATTTATCTCTCAAGACTACAAATTATTACCTTTTTGTCATTTTTAAGCTTTTCCATCTTCTTGATAAGCTATATTTTCATGGATTCAATAATATATGCAGACATTTCCCCACCTGACATTATTACCGTGAATTTTCTCCTGAACTTTCACATATCCAGATGTTTACTGGTCATCTCCACATAGATAATTGCCATCACCTTAGATGCCATATTGCACCGACCAACCTGCTCTAAACTGAGAAGGTGCTCCCCATTACCTGAAAGATATCTGCATGGGCCTTCTGCACAAAAACTACTTAACTGATACTGCAGCAGTGATTGAATATCGGTGGCCAACTCTGCCACTTATGGCCAGTCCATGAAACACTGCACTATTTACAAACTGCCCCAGAAGTATGGCATTAAAGATATGTGTTTAGCCCTTCATTAAGTTTACAACGCCTAAGATAATTTTTTGTTGGCAACTTGCCAGAGTGGTATAGAACTGGTCTCAGAATTTGAAAGCCCTGAGTTCAGGTCCCACTTTTCACATATCATGACTATGTGATGACCCTAGGCAAGTCATAAGCTCTCAGTGCCCCAGATAACCTTCTAAGACTGTAAACTTTAGAGTATTTGTTTATTTTCATCAGCAGAGTAATCTTTCTCACTGGGAATTCTTCATGCCAATGGAATCAAAGTTCTACTGTGGAAAAAGAAAAGATTTTTTTAAAAGTATGAGATCCATGGTAATAAAGGAAAAAATGATTTAGTGTGAGTCCTGGCTAAAGATTCATTTAAAGACTAAATAAACTCTATTCCCTGAACTCCTATGTTCACCTTTACTCTTGTGCTTATTTACTCCATTGAAAATCTAATTCATTTTACCAGCTGTGATTTTCTTTTAGAGAAGTTATGTAATATTTTCTCCTTTATGTTGTTTCTAACATTTATTACAAATGCCATGTTTGTTCAGTGTTGAAGTGAAGCCTGGCAGCAGCAGCACATGCCTATTGTGCACAAGATTCTGTACCAGATGCAATGAAACATCATCCCTGTCATCTGTCTGTCATTCTCAGAATTATATAATGCTAGATTTAGAAAGGGCCTTAGATATCATTTAATACATTTTCCAGGGTTCTCTCTTGATCTCTCTTAGATGAGCCACAATGGCAATCTTTAAAGGTTGTCATCAATGGAGGTTTGTAAGATTTATCTCATTTTTTCCAGCAATTCCACAAGGTCACCCTACAGTTCTCTGCAAACTCTCAGGACATTCAGTCTTCAGGATGTATCTTACTTCCACTTTATCAACTAGGTATAAAACAGTCCTCATATTTACCCTATTTGATAGAGTCTGAGGATGGATAATCCTTGTGACAAGTATGAATTTTTAAAAATCTATTTAAAATTACACTGATGTGATTAAAACTATCATCAGAGAGTCTGATTTCATTTTGTTTAGGCAGTTCTAAACTAATTATACTACAGAGATGCTGGAAGGTGCTGAGTTAAGCACTAATGGAGAAAGCTTTTCCTGCAATGTGTTAACATAAAGTTGTAGTTATGTGATAGTGGTCAACTCTCTTGGAATCAGAAGGACCTGAGTTGAAATCTGGCCTCAGACATTTCACACTAGCTGTGTGACCCTGAGCAAGTCATTTAACCCTGATTGCCTCACCAAAAAAGCAAAAACAAAAAGAAGAAGAAGAAGAAGAAGAAGAAGAAGAGAAGAAGAAGAAGAAGACAACAACGAAAGTGACACAGACAGTAGCAATTATAAAATAAATATATTTTAATTGAATGCAAGAGCTGTATTAAAATAAACATCACAGCATATGTTTAAATTTGATGATTCTGTAGTATCACTCTATAGTATCATTGTATATGTGTATGTGTATCTATTTTTTCCCTTTAAAGAAATCTTTTAGGGATGTGACCTATAATTAGGGAAAGTCTAAGTACTTTCAGGTATCTTTAGTTTTATTAGTATGAGTACTCTATCCACTCATGCAAATCACAAACATTACAGGTCTATTTAAGTATCTTTTCACAAGTTTCACCATTCTATAAAGAATCCACTCAATTGGCTAAGAACCTTCTTACTCTTTGAATATATTTGAAACAGAAATGTACCATCATTCTAGCTGTGAAATAGAATGTCAACTCCATGGAAGCAAAAATTATGTCTTATTTAAGCTTTGCATATTTCCTCCTAGTGCCTGGTATAGTAGTCTGGACACAGGCAGAATTTATTAAATGTTTATTGAAATCTGTTGTCTTTCATTCTTGGTACCAGAATGGCCTACCTCAGTTGCACTTTTATATGACTATTTCACTTACAAGTCATTATTGGTAATATGACTGTGCATTATGTTTGGTTATTTTTCTCTGTGCTATTTGGGATACTTGTAACTTTGATTATTCTTAGGTTCTCAAGGTGTTCTGTCACTTTCTGCCATTTAGTATCACCATAAGAATATTTGCAATAAAAATATGACCATTTATGCCAACAAGTAGTTCAGGGGTTATTGAAAGCATAGTACCATTTCCCAAATGTGATACAACCAAATCTTTTCCTCCTATAATCAGACTAATATGTAAAATAACTATTCCATTTTACTCTGGAATTGCAAGCACACTTACATCACATATGGGGACTAAGATTTGGCTTATGTCTCATCCAATGAAATTTTGTATCTATAGAACAGACAGGAGCTACAAAATAAAGAGCAGAGTATTTAATTGAGACATACAGCGCAATTAATAACATGGGAAAATCAAGCAATTGAATTGTTCTCAGGGTCTATAAAAATGAGTGCAACCTCCTTACAGACACACATGATGGCAGGGGAAGGAAACAAATCTCTAGAAAGTTTAAACACATGTAGGGTCCCCTCTTTTGCCTATATTCTCATGTCTCTGACTCCTGCTGACCTGTGGTACTTTAATTCTGCTATCAGCTCATCACACTGCTTCTTATTTTGTCCACAGATTCCCTTGAGCTGAAGCTCTGGCCTCAGCTGATACTCTGCCTCCGAAGCTGTCATCTTTTGAGGCTCCATCTTTGGTACTTTTTGACATTGTTCTGTGGATATTTTATCTGCCTTTTCAGGAAAGTGTTAAATTCTTTTAGACATGACTTGGACTGTATGTTTCAAACTAGTCACACATCTTCAGTTTCTGTACTAAAAGTATCTACAGCTTTCACCCAGCTGACTTTAAAAAAAAATGGCTTGCTGTTCAGGAAGCTATAAGAATTTATTGCTGGCCCCACTCCACAGAAAGTCACCAGCCCTTACCACTAAGTGGGTTAATGACAATATTCTGCAAACCAGTAGAAAGATCACTAGATTTCAAGTCAGAAGACCCTGTTTTAAATCCTGTCACTGATGCTTGCTACCTATGGTATCTTGAGTAAGTCACTTAATGTCCCAGCATCCTCATAAGCAAAAAGAAATGATTGACCTCAAGTCTCTGGATGCCATCTTTAGATAGTCATCTCTAGATGGCCTCCCAGGCCTCTCTCAGTTCCAGATCTATGATCATATAAACCTAGAACATTTTTCCTGCTTCAGTGTGAAGGCAATTCTTTTTCTCACCAATAGTCAGCACTTTGCACTGTTTCTTAGATTGAAAATACTATACGTATTTTCATTTGTATTATAAATTGGTAACATGTCCCGTCATTATAACCTTGACCAAATCACTTATCCTGAATGAGCCTCACTTTCCTCATCTGTAAAACAAGATAATTGGACTAAATGACACCTCAGTCAACCTCTGGCTCTAAATGATCTTATAATCAGCAACATCCATTCTCCAATCATTTAAATTATTCTAGAACTTGGATAAGATTCTAAAATAGCATTAGAGACATCTGAAAGGAGCCTGTACTGGCATCATCACTGGAAAGCATTTGTACCCCTCAGATATAATAAATGGAACTGAAAATGAATTAAGATAGAAGAAATATATGTGCCAAGTAAATTATTTTTCAATTTCCCATCATTTTGTATTATAGGCAACTTCTATCCCCTACTGTTTGTGTGGATAGTTAAAATGTTGCTGTTATCTTAATTGGAATGGAAGAATCAAAGGGGAACAGAGATTTATAAGAAATAGAAAGAGGTTAATAGAATAATGAACAATCTTTATCTTGAATATAATACATCACACTTCTACAAAGCATTAATAAGAAACTAATGCCATTAAGAATCTAGATATTGTGTTTATTTCTGTCAGTCAAAAAACATTTATTAAGTTTTCTGTGTTCCAGCACTTGTTTAAGTGTTCAGGATTAAATAGAAAGATGAAAACACATTTCTTGCCCTCAAGGAGTTCACATTTAAATGGAAGAAATAGCCTGCAAAAAATAGCTTACATACAAGACTTTTCAATGTAAATGGAATGTAATCTAATAGGAAAGATGCTAGCAGTGGGGTTATGGGGAGTAGCGCAGGATTGGGAAAAGCTTGCTTCCCAAGGTGAGATTTAAGCTGCCTCTTGAAGTGAGCCAGGAAAGGCAAGAGTCAGAAGTGAGAAGGAAGACCTTTGCAGGCAAGGAAAGTAGTCATTGAAAGGCAATAAATCAGGAGATGTAGGGACAGAGATGGAAATGGAGTGCATTGTGTGAAGAACAACAAGAAGGTCAGAGTCGTTGGATTGTAGAATAGGTAGAGGGAAAGAAAGATATAAAAAGATTGGAAAAATAGAAGGGGGTCAGGGTAGTGATAGTCTTTTTGTAGTGATGGTCCAGTTGAAATTATGTAGCATAAATTTATAGTAACTCCAGTTAACATAGTATAGTTCTGTGATTTCTTCTAGGCCAGTAGTGAAATGGCAATGGAAAGTGAGAGTAATCCAAGGCTGAAGTTTGGCCAGGCATGATTGGAAAAAAGAAAAGGTGGCAAGGAAATAGTGATTAAAGGGTGGTATAAAATTGAACTGATTCATTAAATAGTGGATATAGGGAAAAGAGACTGTAGTTATTGCCAGAGTGATGACTTGGAAAAAAACTGAAGCATAGAAGTATTGGAGATCTTGGCAAGAAGAAAGAACAGTGTTAGGTAAGTGTAAGACAAAGGAAAAGATAGAATGATAAAAGATTATCATCAAATAAAGGACTTTTGGAGTTTATGAACATAGAAGTAGTACACTACTGAGTGACTGCAACATTAAGGGTATTACCATCTCTGTGTATAGCCAAGGTAGAGTGATTAATGGGTCACAAGAATTGATAGGAAGTCAAGATGCAGGCAACATCACTTGCCACATGGAAGGGTTGAATTTAACGAACAAGCCAGAAGATGACTCTTCTTTTAATTAATGCAGTATTCTTCTTTCACACCCCTGCTACTGCTATGGTGAAGGAGGAGGAGCAAAGGACCCCTCAGAATTTTCCACATCATACCAAAATGACAAATTAATTGAATACTGAGTGACCAAATGACTGAGAAAGGATCAACCGGGGAGTTAAAAGTCTTTGTTATAACCAAATACTTAGTCACATGTGTAGTTACCAGGGAGAGGCAGCAAATATCTGTGCATTCACCATAAAATATATGTTACAGACATACATATAAAGTATGTGAGAGTTATGCATGAAGATTTTACTAAAAATAACACTGTAGGCTTGTGTTCTAAAGATTCTTGAAAGTGGTATTCCAAAATAAAAATGTTAGTGATGGAAGTAGTGTGAGCAATTAAAGCAACTGATATGTATAATATATGCATGAGTGACAAAAGGCTTTGTTTCCTATCATTAAGCTAAGTTCTACTTTTTGTGTACTAGAGTAGATGGGCAGCTAGGTGGCATAGTTGATAGAGTATCCTGCTTGGAGTCAGCAAGAGTCCTTTTCCTGAGTTCATATCTGGCCTCAGAAGTTTGCCACCTGTGCCCTGGACAAGCCCTGTTTACTTCAGTTCCTCATCTGTAAAATGAGAGGAGCAGAAGATGACAAACCAGTGTATTATCTTTGCCAAGAAAACCCTAAATTGGGTCATGAAGAGTTGGTCATGACTGGAATGAATAACAACAGAATAGATGTTATTACCAGTTAAAGATTTTGCCCCCATTTTTGCTGCCCCCTCCTCTATCTAAGAATGAAGATTTACTATCAAATTGTCAATTAGTTTGATGAGTCTTAAATTATAATATTCATGATATCTCACATAACCCTTTACAAGTTGTTTTTTTTTAATTCAGTTTCTGATCACAAGAACTTCCTTTGAGAATCTCATTTTTAAATTAAAGTGACAATATGATAGTGGTGGGGGAATTTAGAGTTTTGAATTATATTTTAATTGGAGCTCCTGCTGTAGTTTTCTCATTAGGATAACTTTTACAAAATATGGATTGCAAACTTTGATATTCGTACAAACAGCTTAGAACTACCACCTACAAATGGGTAAGATGTAGAAAATCATTTGCATACTGCATTTAATATTTATATGACTGATCCTGTGTACCACTTGTTTGAGACTATAGTGTTTATTATATAGATTTCTTTCTACTACATTTGTGGAGTAAGAATTATAGAAACCGATATAACTTCCAAACCTGCACAGAAACTAATAAAAAAGGAAATTGTAAATGTAACTTCCTGACATAACAGAAATATTGTCTTTGCAGTACCCAATTTTCATAACAAGCCGTAACCATACTTATTAAAATAATGATCAAATAGTGACAGTAGACCTTACAAAACTATTTCAAGTCCATTAATCTTCCATTATGCAATATTTCCTGTGTAGGCTTGGAATCCAAAGAATTAACAAACTTATATTTAACAAATAACACATTGATTCAATAGTATACATTTACATTCAACAAATAATACACTGATTTAGTTCAACTCAGTTCAATAATTAATAATTAATACTTAATAAATATTAAGTACACACTATGTGTCAGTTTGCTCTAATTTGGGTGGGAGAGGAATGTTAAGTGTAAGGTTGGGAGAGATGAATGGGCCTTGTAGGCCATCCCCCAACATTCTGTAAGAGTGTGCTCTCTAAATAAATAGCTATGTAGTAATTATTTCCATCACATCACAAAGGTGAAGGGAAGACTGAAGGCAAAGTTCATGTATTTTAGAGTTAGGTATACTAAAGGATTTTCCAGCAGCTAGGTAGCACAATGGAGAGTGCTGGGCCTGGATAAAAACGATTGTGATAACAATAATAAAAATGGCTCAATCTATCACTTAACCTTACTGTGACATGTAGAACTCCATAAATCAGTAATAGTACCTTGCACTATAAGTCTGGTCACAATAGTGAAAATAAGGCATTGGCTGATGGAAAAAGGTGACCTTCGACATAGGTGCTAGAGATAAAAACAAATACCCCCCAAAAAAAACTACCTATAAATTAAAACATATAAAATATTTGTAGTAATACTATGTTCACTTTAAATCCTTTATACTCCATGGGACCCAGCTGAATTAATTCTACAGTTAAAGTGAAGCAGAAGGAATTTGATGCATATCCAGTGGCTGACTCAATGCTACAAAATACCTATGTGCCATAGCATTACACTTGCCCTAAAGTTCTCATCATTAAAATCCCTGATGGAATTGGATCAGTGGCATATCAGACTTAGAGCTGTACAGGACATTCTAGATCATTTAGGCAACAAAGATAACCAGAAGGTCTTTTTATTGTGCCCATCCCTCAAACTGAGTCTTCTTGTCATATTGTATCAGATTTATTGGTAAATATGTGTTATGTCATACATCCCTGGAGATTGATAGGTACGTGGTTTTTAAGTGGGAAAAGGTTTTTTCAACAGTTCTCCCCTACTTTTCATTTTTGCCTAAAGTCAACTCTGGTGTTAGTTTAATATCATGAAGTAATGGGTGCTCATGAAATTGACGGTATTTAATTATTACCAGAAAATGAATGGCAGAGTCAGAACAATAGTTCTGATTATTTTTTTAGACCTGAGTTCAAGTCAGCTTGGACAGGAGAACTCAAACAAACAATGTTTGATAACTGTATTTCAATATAATTAGTTTCCTTTTAAATCCTGTTTATTTTATTTTATACATTTAAACACTTTTCTGCAAAGGGATATGTAGGCTTCCCCAGCCTACAATAGGGTTGCATGTTAGAAAAATGATTAACAATCCCTGGCCCACAGAATGGGGTATGGGGGAGAGTTAGGTTTATTTTGTTATCATATCTAGAGATTTAACAGGTACTTGGGTGAATACTGTGACTTTGGGATAAAAAAGAATGCATATAGCTAAAATTATATGGGACAAAGTGGCAGGATATAATGGTATGAATGTGGGAGGTTCTTTGTTTTTATTATATGAATTGCTTTTTTTTGAGAATATTTGATAAATTAAATTCTTTTTTTATTAATATGCATTATTCTTGTGTAAGGAATTTACTAGAGAAAAGATATAGACACATTTACATCTGAATCGTAGAGAACTGAAGGCAGCATCTGGGGCCAAAGGACCTGAAGAGTTCATAGACTCATTTAAAGTTTGTCACAGCAGGTAGAACCAAGATGACTGAATGAAATGTCCCAATTGTTGAACTTTCCCCAAAAAACTCTTCTACAAAATGACCATAGAAAATATTGTAAAAGGAAAAGTCTTAATAAAAAGCCAGAGTAAGTCATTCTTCCACCCCAGGGCAGCTTAGGAATACAGAAAGGTCTACAGTTGGGATTGGCCAAGAGCTTGGCCATGGTAGGAACTGAGTACAGCAGAATTAGCACCTGCTATAAGCTATGGAACAACAGCAAGGCCCAGGGTCTAACAGGGGATGCCTGGTCAGAAAGTGTTCCAAGAAGACCCCTGTACTAATATTGGCAGCAGGATCAGTTACCATTCATTTGCTCAGATGCCCAGGGCAAAGATGAGTGATCATAGTGACAAGGGAGCAGGGATTATACCTGTATAGGATCAGAGTGCTGAGCAGGAGGACAGTGACTATATCTTTCCTCAGATCGCTCTATGTTGAAAGTACTAAAAACCAAAGGTCTGCAGATCAAACTGGGAAAGCAGACAGACAGAAGAGACAGAAGCTTAGGCCAGTAATTCCCTGGCCCCATCCCACACACAATGTGACATGAATAAAGCCCAACTCTAACACAAAGTCCAAAGTCAAGAAGTAGACTGGAAAAATGAACAAACAACATCAAGAAAAGAACCTGACTATAAAAAAGCTACTATCGTGACAGGGAAGCTCAAGATGACTAAAAACAAGACAATGATTTGAAAACATCTACAAGTGAGCTATGAAGAAAAATGCTGATTGGATGCCATTCTAACAAGAATTCCTAAAAGTGCTAAAGAAAGATGAAAAAGAACAAAAAAAAAATCAAAAAGCAGTAGGGAAAAATTTGGGGTAAACTAATTCAAGAAAATATGAAAAAAAAGAATAGTTTGGTAATAGATATAAAAATACTGAAGAAAACAACTCATTAAAATTAGAATTGGGCAAGTGGAAGCTAATGACTCCATAAACAATGAAACAGAGTCAAAAGATTGAAAAAAATAGAAGGACATATTAAATATCTCCTGGGTAAAGCAACTGACCTGGAATATAAATTGAGGGGAGGTAACTTAAAATTTATTGGACTACTCAAAAGACATTGTTTAAAAAAAAAACTGCCAGATCTCATAGACCTAGAGGATAAAGAAAAAATTGAAAGATTCCTTTGCTTATCTCCTGAAATTCTAAAATAACCCCCCCCAGGAATATTATAGCTAAAATCTGGAACTCCAAAGTAAAGTAGAAAATACTACAAGCAGCCAGAAATAAAGAATTCCCACACCACAGACCCACAGTTAGGATCATACAAGATTTAGCAGCTGCTAATACAGAGGAGCCAGGAATTTAAAATGGTATTTTTCTGGAAGGTAAAGGAGTTGGTATTACAAATGAGAACTTTTACAGCAAAAAAACAAGTATAATCCTACAGGTAAAGAAATGAATTTTTAATGAGATGGAGAACTTTCAAGTATTTCTGATGAAAAGATCAGAGCTGAATAGAAAACATGACATCCTAACACAATACTCAAGAGAAGCATAAAAAAAAGTAAAAGAAAAATGAGTTAGAAGTCATATGGGATTTAAGAAGGCTAAATTTACATTCCTTTTTTGGGAAAATGATACATGACAACCCGATTAGCATTGTCATCTTTAGGGCAATCAGAAGGAATCTATGTAGATAGAGGCCATGAGTTATTTGGGATGATCTCAAACAAAGAACAGAAGGGTAAGAAAAAGATGTACTAAGAGAAGGGGGAAGGAAAAGGAAAAATGGGAAAAAATTATTGCACATAAAAGAGAAAAAGAAAGGAAGGGTTTTTTTTTTCAGTGTAGAGAAAAATGGAGGGAGTGAAGTAGGCAATGGTTGAAGTTTAGGATTATCTGAACTGATTCAAGGGAGGAAGAGAATATATACATGCACAGTTAAGTATAGAAATTCATTTTATTCAACAGGGAAGTAGGAGGGGATGGAGATAAGAGAAAGGAGGAAGGTAATAAGAGAGAAGGCAGATTAAGGAAGGCAGTGGTCAGGAGAAAAACAGACTGCTTTGAAGTTTTGCAGGCACAGACAAACATCTCACACCATTTACTAAGATAAACTCAAAATGGGTATATAATTTAGATGAAAAGAGCGATATAAATAAATTAGGGGAACCATAGAGAAAAAAAATTACCTGTCAGATCTAAAGATAAGGGAAAAGTTCATAATAAAAAAAAGATATCAAGTAGATCAAAAGAGGAAAAATAGATAATTAAATTCAAAAGTTTAAAATAGTGATATGAAATAATGTTTCAAACCACTAATAATTAGATAAACACCTCCGAGGTACAACTTCACACACATCAGATCGGCTAAGATGACAGAAAAAGAAAATGACAAATTCTGCAGGTGATGTGGGAAAATAGGTACACTAATGCACTGTTAGTGGAATTGTGAAGTAGTCCAACCTTTTTGGAGAGCAGTTTGGAAACTAAGGCCAAAGGATTATAAAACTGCAGATACCCTTTGACCCAGTAATATTGATACTAAGTTTGTACCCCAAGGTGATCAAAGGAAAAGGGAAAGGACACATATGTACAAAATATTTATAGCAGCTCTTTTTGTGGTGTTAAAGAATTGGAAACTGATTGGCCGCCTATCAGTTGAGGAATGGCTGAATGAGTTGTGGTATATTGTTGTAATGAAAGTTTTTGTGCTGCAAGACTTAATGAAGGTGTTGGTTTAGGAAAAACCTAGGAAGACTTAGGTGAGCTGATGCAAAATGAAGTGAGCAGAAGCAGGAGAACCATGTACACAGTAAAAGCAATCAAGATAATCAATGTGAAAGACTTAACTCTGATCAACAAAATGATGCCAATTCCAAATGACTCATGATGAAAAATGCTATCTACCTTCAGATAGAGAACTGATGTACTCTGAGTACAAATTGAAGCATGATATTTTTCTCTTTATTTCTTCTTCCCTTTTTTCACAACATGGCTAGTGTGGAAATGTTTTGCATGAGTTCAAATGCATATTTCACGTTTCTTGCTTTCTCAATGTGTGGAGAAGGAGTGGAAGGAAGGAGAGAATTTCGACCTGAAAAAAAAAAAAGCGTGTGGATGACTTCCTCTTGTGCTCTTGATACTATCAGCTGACACATATGATTAAAGACAAATAGGATTTGAAACTTTTGTTTGTTTAGCACTCTAGCAGTTGGAAAAGAAGAAGGAAGACACCTACAGAAAAGGCTAGAATGGTTGTATTTCTGGGAGTATTTCCCTTGTTTCTGTGGAAGTATTTCCCTTGGCCTATGACTATTTCTCTTGGTTGTCTAGCCAAGATGTTGCTAGTCTTCCAAAAAAGAGAATACAAGGAGATTTGGCTGTGAAAAATTTGTATCACAAGATTCCTGTAAGCTAAACCCCCATTTTAAGGGTTTTTCTATATTGTGGGTGACTGACAGTAAGTTTATAGGACTAAGGCAGAAAAATTATGACTTTACAATGTAAAAAGAATTTAAAGATTCAATTTCTCAGATTCTAGATAAAATTGTGGTTAGAATTCTTGTGTTAAAATGGGTGCAGTGTTTTTTAATCTGTGTGTGTGTGTGTGTGTGTGTGTGTGTGTGTGTGGTTTTTTTGCAAGATTTCCTGGAAGATAAGTTTGTAATACTATATCCTTCAACTACACATTCTATTAATTAAAATATTAGTAATTTAAGGGTCACTTAAACACTGACTTAAAAAGGGATCCTCAAAAATATGAGATAGACATACTTGAGATGATAACGAAGGGCTCTGAAGGTACTGCCAAGGAAAAAAGTTGTCTCTGGCCTTGGGAAAAAATGAGTAATTACTGCTCAGCCATTTGTGTTCTGTCCTAAGGTCGTCATATGTTTTATAATACAGCATTATATTGGCTTTCTCCAGGGATATATTTTGCATAGGGAAAAACCAATTTAGTAAGTGCCATCATGGCTTACTGGCTCCCCAACACTGCTCTGTTCTACTTTACTCTGCCACAAAGAAGTTGGAAATGGTTACCTTGCTTTCTTTCCTTCAAAAACACAGAGCTCACCCACCACAGCATATTGGGCTGGCTGTATCACTACTCCATCGTTGCAGCCTTTTCAAATATTTTATAATGCTGTCTATAGGCAACTTCAAAGTGGCAGGGTGGATGATGCCCTCATTGGGACTGTTGGCAACAGTTGATGACTTTCTGACCTGAAGATCAACTGACCTGCCTTCCTGATTGCAGTAACAGGAGTGCTTTCAGAAACAGAATAAACACTCTCTTTCCCCAATGAGAAAAGACTGTCATGAAATGTCACTTAACTTTTGAATCCTTTATTCCTCTGCCAAGCATTTGAGATTGGCCACTGGGAACAAATGGTGTCAGAGAGGTTGGAGCATGCTGACAGATGCACAAAGACTGAATATAGAGGCTCTGAGGGAAAAAATGGGCTCACTAGAAACCTTGGACAAGAAATAATATAGTATACCTGACATGACCTCTTTAGAAAATGCATTTTGTGTATTCTACATGGCATTATGCTTGGTCTTAGTGTTTTAATATCTATTCCCAGGTTATTAGGCCTCAATACTTTTAGATCAGTTTTTCATTGAGGCTGTTAAATCTTTCAAAAGGATTCAAGAAAATATAAAAGAGTTTACATGTCCCATAGACCATTGATTTTTTTGTTGTTGTTGTTTTACAATTAGCTTTGTAACCTACAGTTATTTGTCAATATCATTTTGCTATTTCTTCATGGGCCCAAATGTTAGAAAATCAGATTAAGAAGGATAGTAAGATGTTGGGGATACAGTGAAGCTGAGAGTTGCATTATTTCAAAACTGAGATTTGTGTAATAGAAAACACATTGATTTTGATGTCCACAACTTGGGTTCAAGTACTAGTTCTATTTCACCTAGCTTTGTAACCTTAAGCAAGTCACTTAAATTTTATGAACCTCAGTTTTCTTATCTGCAAAATGCAGATGATAACTGTTAAATTGTTATACTAACATAATTGTTGTGACCATCAAATGAAATCACAGAATCACATTAGAAATTTGGAATCTTCTCAGAAGCCAACTACTCTATTCAAAATCCTAAAAGAATCTTCACTCTTACATGTTGGAGAAGTAGTTATGCACCTCTGCTTGAAGACCTCCAATGAAAAGATCTCCACCACTTTCATAAGTGGACTTTATTAGGAAGTATCCTAAATATGTAGACCAGTGTTTGGCACATAGAAAGTGCTTAATACATGTTATTTTCTCTTTTCCGTTGCTTTTTTTTTCCTTTCTCATGGCTTTTCCCTTTTGTTTTGATTCTTCTTTCACAACATGACTAATGTGGAAATATGTTTAATGTGATTGTACATGTATGGCCTATATCAGATTGCTTGCCATCTTGGGGAGGGAGGAGGGCAGAGAAGGAAGGAAGGAGAAAAAATTTGAAACTCAATATCTTATGAGTGTTGAAAACTATCTTTATAATGAATTAAAAAATAAAGTGCTATTAAGTGGGAAAAAAAGAGTGTGTCATTTCTTATAATTGCTATCAAATTAAATATAATGGCTAGATGATGAGCTCACAGTCCTTAGATCTTGTGCAATATAATAGGCATATTAGCAGTCCACAAAGAAATTTTAGTGAGTGTTTCTTTGAGATATGTGTGATGGAGGGGCTCTTTCCCCAGTTGAGAGCATATGCAAGATTGCCTATTGTGTATTGATTAAAAGCCTTGACTGTTAAGGCAGAATTAAGTTCTTATGAAACACTGGGCTAAACAGAAGAATTCTTTCTCACTTGATGGCTTTTGAGTGAGGAGTCCTTTGGGAGTGAATTGCTAGCTGCTTAAACTAGCCCAGAAATGAATTGACCCAGTAGCCAAAACACCATGTCCTACAAGCAAGGAAATCACTAACCCATCAGCTATTCCACACCCAGAAGTGAACTTCTTAGGTGGAATGTTTGGCAGTCACCACTTTAAGTTAGAGTCCACTCTTCCCATGGACCTAAGTAGTGGAAAAGAGTTGAGTCTCCTTTTTTGGAGGTTTTTGCTATAAGTTCTTGGAATTTTCCACTGAAAAAAGTTAATAAATGTTAATTTTTAATTGATATTGTGGAGAAATGACAGGTAAAAATGATATTGTGAAAATAATCAGTGGTTAGATGATATGGAGATGGTCACTGATAATTGATATGGGGGCAGGAATAACAGATATTAGAAGGAACACATCACATGAGGGCTCATTTGCAACAATGCTAGAAAGGCACCTCCAACCCTCAGGGTTACTCCTAGAACCCTGAAAGGAGAAGCTGTAGAAGCCCTCTGTGACCCATATTTCCCAATGAACCCTCATTTGTAACAAAGAATTTGGGGGTGAGGGAAGAAGTTAAGCAAAAGCAACTTATGTATCTGTGACACCTGACAATAAATGCAACATTCAACATTGATAGTCCCATTCAACTTCAATAAAAAGGATGAAGACACTGTATCTCCTTACCTCTCCTCTGGGATCAACCTTGATCATTATAATTACACTTTTTTTCAGTTTCATTCTATTGTTCTTCTCATTTATGTTCTCCCAAAAACCTCAAAACTCAGTAGAGGGAATCATTGAAAACAAAACAAAACAACAAATTGAAGGAGTATTTCTCTTATGGTTTATCAGGGACCAAGCAAAGAGAGATATAGTATCTCCTTTGTTCATATTATATGTGAATGAAAGATATGATTCTCTCGGACGGACAGATTATCTTCAAGGCTGTATATGACTATGGACATTGACTTCTTTGTTTAGTAATTCCAAAAACCTTTACTGAAACAATTCCTTTTATTTGTTATTGCTCTAGAATGTCTTCATTTTTTTTATTGCTGTTTCAGGGTTACTGCAAAATGTGAGTTAAAAAATGCTTGATAAAGAACTTTCTGATTTAGCAGTAGAAATTCAGTTGGCCAGAAATATTCTTTAACCAAAATGATTAGGCATTCATAAAAATGTTTCTCTGCCAATTTTTAAAAATAAAGTTAAAGATAGGATACTTTTCTGCTACAATATTTATATTGCTTATCTATTTGGAATTTATTATGGTATAGACTATAATAGGCTGGCCTAAAATTATTTTTGTGATCTTCCTTTTAGTTTTTCCATCAGGTTTTTTTTTTTCAATAGAGTGTCCTTCTACAAGTACTTTAAGCTCTTGGGGATAATAGAATGTTTGACTACTTTTTAGATTATTTATTAATTTGGAGAGTTTATACCCCCCTTCACATACACACATATGGATGTACTCATCCATTTTCTTTAAATCCTCACTTTTGTTAGCATATGATTGTGCATAGGAAATACATTTTTTTTTTAAATTTCCACTCTATGGAGAAATCTGTTAGTTCATTTCTAGGTGGGGAAGTGAATAGACAGCACTGGACTTAAAGTTAAAAAGACCTGAGTTTTAATTCCGTATTAGATACTTCTTAACTACATTCCACTAAATAAATAACAACCTTCCTCAGACACAATTTCTTTTTTTTTGAAGGTTACTTTTTTTGTTTTTCTTTGTTTTATGGGTCTCTATGGCCAAAGGATTCATCAACCAATGGCCAGCCTACTGGTAATGAACCTCTCCAGACTTAGTCTCCTGCCTTATAAGGCAGGGAAGCAGACACAGTCTGCTATTACGACTGTGCTCAGAACCTGTCCAGTATGATAAACTCTACCATATCTTTTAAGAATCCACACTCCCTAACACACCATGATAAACCTAGGGCCATCTTCATGCTGTCATGAGGTGTTTTTTTTAATATAAATTTATTTATTTTTAGTTTTCAACATTTACTTCCACAAGATTTTGAGTTCCAAATTTTCACCCCATCTCACCCCTTCCCCCACCCCAACATGGCATGCATTCTGAATATCCCTTCCCCTAGTCTGTCCTCTCTTCTATCTCTCCCCACTTCTCTTATCGCCTTCCCCTTCTATTTTCCTGTAAGGCAGGATAGACTGTATTTCTTATTTCCCAGTAGCATGTGAAAACATTTTTTTAAACATATGTTTTTAAAACTTTAGGTTTCAAATTTTCTCCCTCCCTCCCTCCCCACCCACCCTCATTGAAAAGGCAAGCAACTCTATATAGGTTATACATGTACAGTTATGCAAAACACTTCCATAAGAGACGTGTTGTAAAAAACTAACTCTATTTCCCTTAATCCTATCCTGCCCTCCCATTTATTCTATTCTTTCTTTTGACCCTGTCCCTCCGCAGAAGTATTTACTTCTGATTACCCCCTTTCCCAGTCTGCCCTCCTCTCTATCATCCCCCTGCTCTCTTGTCCCCTTCTCCCCCTATTTTCCTGTAGGGTAAGACAGATTTCCATACCCAATTGAATGTGTATGTTATTCCTCCTTAAGCCAAATCCTATGAGAATAAGATTCACTCATTCCTCTCACCTTCCCCATTTCCCCACTGTAAGAGACTTTTCTTTTCTGTTTTTTTTTGTGAGATAATTTACCCCATTCTACCTCTCCCTTTCTTCTTCTCTGAATATAATCCTCCCTCATCCCTTAATTTTATTCTCCAGATATGACCCCTTATCTTCAACTCACCATGTGCCCTCTATCTATCTATCTATCTATCTATCTATCTATCTATCTATCCATATATATAATTTTTCCCCTCCAACTACCCTAATACTGACAAAGGACTCATGAGTTATAAATATCATTTTCCCATGCAGGAATGTAAACAGTTCAACCTTAATAAGTCTCTTATAATTTCTCTTTCCTGTTTACCTCTTCATGTTCCACTTGAGTCTTGTATTTGAAAGTCAAATTTTCTATTCAGCTCTGGTCTTTTCATCAAGAATGCTTGCAACTCCTCTATTTCACTGAATGACCATTTTTCTCCCTGAAGAATTATACTCAGTTTTGCTGGGTAGGTGATTCTTGGTTGTAATCCTATCTTCTTTGCCCTTTGGAATATTATATTCCATGCCTTGTGGTCCTTTAATGTAGAAGCTGCTAAATCTTGTCTTATCCTGATTGTGTTTCCACAGTACTTGAATTGTTTCTTTCTGGAAGCTTGTAGTATTTTTTCCTTGACCTGGGAACTCTGGAATTTGGCTATAATATTCTAGGAGTTTTCCTTTGGAGATCTCTTTCAGGAGGAGATCTGTGGATTCTTTCCATTTCTATTTTTTACCCTCTGGTTCTACTATATCAGGGCAGTTTTCCTTGATAATTACTTGAAAGATGATGTCTAGACTCTTTTTTTGATCATGGCTTTCAGATAGTCCAATAATATTTAAATTCTCTCTCCTGGATCTATTTTCCAGGTTAGTTGCTTTTCCAATGAGATTGTTTTCTAATTTTTCATTCTTTTGGATTAGTTTCACAGTGTCTCAAAAAGTCACTAGCTTCCAATTGCTCTATTCTAGTTTTTAAGGAAGTATTTTCTTCAGTAGTCCTTTGGACGTCCTTTTCCATTTGGCTCATTTTTCTTTTTAGGGCATTTTTCTCCTCACTGGCTTTTTGGACCTCTTTTGCCATTTGGGTTGGGCTATTTTTTAAGCTGTTATTTTCTTCAGCATTTTTTTGGTTCTCCTGTTGACTTGTTTTTCATGATTTTCTTGCATCACTCTCATTTCTCTTCCCAGTTTTTCCTCTACTTCCCTTACTTGCTTCTCAAAATCCCTTTTGAGCTCTTCCAAGGCCTGGGACTGATTCATATTTTTGTTGGAGGCTTTGGATGTAGGAGCTTTGACTTTGTGATCTTCTTCTGGTTGTATATTTTGATCTTCTTTTTCACCAAAGTAAGATAACATAATCTGACTCTTTTTGCACTGCTTGCTCATGATCCTGGCCAGTTACTTGAGTTTTAAACTCTGTTAAGGTAAGAGTCTGCTTCCAATGTGGAGAGTGTACTGTCCCAAGCTTCAGGGGTTTGTATAGCTGTTTTCAGAGATACTTGTAGGGATCTGTAAATTTTCAGTTCTTCCAGGGTGGTCTGATAAGGGGCGAGGTGTTTACTCCTTTCCTGGCCTGTGACCACAAGTACTCCTTTCTGTCTTGTAACTGTGAGGAGGGTTTCTCTCTACAACCAGTACAAGCTCCAGCATGCCAGTGCTCCTCGTAGTCCCAGGCCTGCTGCCCAGAACTGTGACAGAAGTCCAAGCATGGGCAAAGCAAGAGATTCCTGCCTCAGCACTGGCAAAGAGATCCCTGCAATCCCCCTCTGATCAGCCACTGGATTCCCCCTCAGTCTGTGGGCCTGAAGCTCAGGAGGCAGATGCCCCCCCCGGCCATGCTCTTGGGAAATGGATCTGAGACCCTGTGTTCCTCTCTCAGCACCTCAGAAAGACTTTTCCCACTGACTTTCTAAGTTGTCTTTGGCATTTGTGGATTGAGGAGTCTGGAAACCACCACAGCTGCCCCTGATTCAGTACTCTGAGGCCAGCTCCAGGTTCGCTGAGGCCTGCGCACCCACGCCACGCTGAGCTGTGCTCCCAGCCGGGCATGATACACCTTTCTGATCAATCATCCAGGTTGTCTTGGGCTGGAAATTTGCTTCACTCTGTCTTTTTGTGGGTTCTGCTGCTTTAGAATTTGTTTAAAGCCATTTTTTATAGATATTTGGAGGGGTTTGGGGGAGAGCTCAAGCAAGTCAGTGCTTTTACTCCACCATTTTGGCTCAGACCCAATTTCTACATTTGTAAAATAGGGATTATAACAGCACGTATCTCACAGGGTTGTTGTGAGGATCAGATGAGTTAATATATGTAAAACATTTTGCAAACCTTAAATTGCTATATAAATGTTTGCTATTGATATCCCTCCCCTTTTAAAAAAAATAGGTTAGGTAATGGTTTAGTAGTCCTACTCTTTTTGAAAAATCAAGCCTTTCTTTTCTTGCATCCTTCTGCTGTCTTTTAGGTTTCCATTTTGTCTATTTCTCATCTAATTTTTAATATTTCATCTTTAGTGCTATTTTGGCATTTGTTGATCTGTTTATTACTATGTTTTATTCTTCTAATTATTCACTCAGTTCATTATTCCTCCCTTTCTTACTTTTATGATTCCAAATATGTAATTAAGCCTGTCTGACTGCCCAAAAGTTTTATGTATTATCTCATTGTTAACTTCCATTTTAACCAAATGGTCTATAGTTTCCTTTATTGTTTCTTTGACACACTTTCTTATTCAGGAAATCATTATTAAGTCTCAGTTTAGGTCAATATCTTTTCCTGTGTTTTCTTGTTAATTACTTGGGCTTTGAGTTTTTTAACTAAATTTTCTTCATCTTGAAATCTTTGGTTCATTAGCTTTTTATTCTCATTTATATGCTTCTGTCTCTCTCTTTCTGACTTATCCTACTATAATGATGAGTACAGTAGCAAGTATGGCCTATAAATCTGTCTCAGCATTCTCCCATGGAATTTGCATTTCACTGTTCTCAGTTATTTGAGGGTGGAGTAGGAACAGAACATGCTCCAATTTTATTCCACTTCAGGTCCAGTGTAGCTACTCAAGTTGACTCATTCCTTCCCTGGCTTTCAGTGTTTCTTCCTCTACCTGGAATAGATGAGCACCTTTAATTTGTGTTGTTGAGGCAAAATTCACGTTTCCAGAAATGTTTGGGCAAAGAAGCAACAGAAGCACTGAGAGGGGAAATGGAAGGAAGAGCAGACCTTTTTGTCAACTTTGCTTAGTCATTAAGGAAGTAGTTATCACTGGTGGTATCATAGAGTCTTCTGTTCTGAGATACCTATAATGCCAGTGGCCCTTCTTGATTTCTTCTTTCTCTGCCTTAGCCCACTATACTTTCTCTTTCTCCCTTTAAACTTTGTGCTGCAGATTTTTTTTTCCTATATTGGCTCTAATGCCTCCATTCTTTTCTCTCTGCTTCAAGACCCTCAGAATCTCTCCCTAGTTCTGAAGTCGCTCCTGCTTTTTGCACAAGATTCCTCCTCATCCAAAGTAGACTCCCCGTTGTACCTGATTAAAATTCCTTTGATTGATGCAAGGAAGTGACCAGGCCTTGTTCACATATAGCTTTGATTTATTGATTCAATCAAGAAATATTCTTACTTAACCAAAGTAATTAATTTTAAATGAGATAATCAATGAACCTCAGTAAACTCCTCCCCTCACATAAGGCCTTTACCTTAGTGGAGTTCTCACTTTCTCCTCTTGTGGACTCAGTTGTATTTCTTTTTCTGTATCTGACATAAAATTCCTCCCTTGCATTTATTCTCTTATTTTGAGAAAATGTCTAGTCCACCATTTTGTTATTTATATGAGCTGAAATCCATCCTTTATCCTATACTAATTATCATGCAGGGTATCTCAGCGTTATAGTAAAAGCTTAATACTGCCAAAAGACTTTTGGAACACCTTGAATTTATCATATTAATGACCTGTAAAAGATATGTTTAACTTTTTTTTTCCTTTGTGCATTTATTTATACAGTAATTTCTCTGTGTTCTAAGACATGGCCAATTTTTGAAAATGTATGCTGTGATGCTTAAAATTATGCATATTCTTTAATGGTCTTATTCAGAAACTGACATAAAATTTTTGGATCTAAGTTTTGCTGTATTTCCCTTTTTGTTTATTTTTTTTAGAGTTATACAGGTTTGAAAGAGAAATATTAATGTCTCCTTTAATTATTTGGTTCCTTATCTATGCCATAGATTTTTTTCAATAAGAATTAATTAATGAAAAAAAAATAGACACTTCCTCTGTACCAGGCACTCTGCTAAACACTACAGATTTAAATATATAGAGAGTCCTTTCCCTCAAGGACATTACATACTAGATAGGGGAGTGATGAAAAGAGAAGGGAAATCATTGGGATGATATGAAGAAGTGTAGGAGAGAAGCATTTAACACACTCAGCAACCGTTTGTACTATTGATTAATTACTGGGCTTTGAGCAAGGAAGGGAAGGGCAAAAAATAAGGGGTATGAACATAGCAACAGGCAGATGGCATTCTTTGTACCTTTATTAAAGAAGTATTTTTTACTTTGCCTTCCTTATTTTTGTATCATTTTATACTGCTCTAAATTATGTTTTCTATTCCATGAGGTGATTTAGCCACCTAGTAGCTATTGTAGGCTAAGTGGATCAATTTAAGTAATCAGTAAAGGGCTGGGATCTAGGGTGCTAGTTCCAAAGTAAATGGATTAATATCCCCTCAGTCATAAATTAAGATGCTATGCTATTCAGGATATAGAAGTTTAATAATTGCATTACTTCATTGTTGCATTATTTTTTAACATAATATTTACCTCTCTTGACCTATTTCATTTTTTAAAAAATGCTTTGCCTGAGAACATGTAATTCCTTTTTATTCAAATTACCTGACATATAGTAAATTTCATTCCTGTCTCCAATTTTCATTCTGTTTTAAATTTATCTCTTACATGTGAAGAATTGTTGAGTTTTGCATTCTTATCCATTCTACCATTTTGTTTCCTTTTATTGTACTCTTTTGTCCATTCACATTTCAGGTACTATACATTACATTTGTGTTTTCCTCCATTTATGCATTTTGTATTGATTTATATCCCTTTCCCTTTTAAAGTCAGCACATTTCCCTGTTTTGCTTACATTTATTTGTCTAGACCCATGCAGGCTGCCTTGCTATTCACCAGCTCTGTCGCTAGAACTTCCAATTCACCTAAATTATTAATTTCTCTTTTTATCTTTTAAATTTTTTATCTTCTCTTCTCTGTTCATCTTTTCCTTTACTTGCCCTCCCCCCCAAGTTTGTGGTTCAAAATTCACTTTCACCGCTACCTCAATCTCAGATTACATTATATTTTTGTGCCCTTATTAAAGAAGCTTTCTTTAACTTTGTATCTCTTATTTTTGCACCTTTCTATACTACTCACAATTATTTTTCTCCTATTTAGGATACGTATTCTGTATGTTCCTTTAGAAAAAAATTATGTTGCGCCTGAGAGAGAAGATTTCTTAAGTATCCTGTTTGAACTCCCTCCTCTATTTTATTGTTATATTCGTGCATTTGTGGTGCTTATTCTCTCCTTTCACCCTGTTGCAAGTATGTGGACGGGGAGATGAAGGTCAAGTCCAGGGAAGAAACAGTGGTCTCCTTTGTCTTGAAAATAGAGTATTGAAAGGAAGTGGTAGGAAACAGCAAAGGAAAGATTAGTGCGAGTCATTATGGAGGTCCTTAAATGTGACCCTAATAAGTTGATATTTTATCCTCTAGGCAATAATGAGCCTCTAAACATTTTGAAAAAGAAAGTGACATAGTCAGACCTGTGATTTATGACAATTATGTTGGCAGCTGGATGGAGAGTGAATTAAAGAAGGCAGAAAATGGAATCAAATAAAATTGTAGGGGACAATTATAGGAATTTAGGCAAGAGGTGATGTGGGCCCACATTTTATGTAGAAAGAATATATAACACAAATATACTGAAAGGAGCTATGATCTCATTAATTTAAATGTTCTCTATAGTGATGCAGATCATCTCCTCTCCTTCCATGCCTATGCATCATATGCAATGCTTATCCAATCCTCCCATGAGTCACCATAACTACTGTCCAAGTCCTCTCCAGGTATCCACCTTCTTCATTTTCTCCTGATATCATAAGCACTCCTGTCATCTTCCGGTTATCCCTTGCTCTCTCCTTATGATCAGCCAATCTTCTATTTCTAGCATACATTTCCCAGATGAATTGTGCTGTTTATGTAGTAGATGAGAAATAAAACGTATATCCATTATATTTTGGTCTCTTGATAATTAAAGGAAATAATGTATAATAGATTTTTAAAAAAAATCCATTTTGATTATTTGTACCTTGAACATCAATCTACAGCTATACACAAAGAGAAAATAATTAAACAAGTAAGGCAGAGATCTTAAATATCTGAAAATCTCTCCGTGTTCTTAGAGTCTGTGTATGTAAATTCCTTTAGCTACCTCTTTCCCAGTTCAGTCTTATAGCTCCACTTTGGGCTGCTGACACTTTTGTCTGATTCAGCAGATGTTCATCTGATTTTTCCTTCCTATCCTACTACTCCATCTTCCTTCTTTATATTATAACAGCCCAGCTCATTCTTTACCTGTCATATTATGTTATCTTTTGCCCTTTGCTTCTTCTTCCTATCTCAGAATTGCAGTGTCCTAATTGTTCCCTGCCTATCATGCTGTCCTAATTTTTAACAGCTTATTTGACTGTCCCGTTTCTAGGGATCTGCATCCTTTTGTCCTTCATCTGTGCCTTCATTTAAATGTGTACGTGCATGGACAAAATTATTTTGGGATCAAAAATTGGATGTAGGTTGAGACATTTACAAGGGCATGAGGAAAAAATAAGGATAGCTTGTAACTCCCCACACACATCCAAATAGTATTATTAAAATGAAACATGCATTCTAAGGTAGCAGTGCTTCTAAAGTAAGGTAAGGTATCTTTAGAAATTTTGAGGGCATGAAAGAGAGCTCTGAACTGGGAACAAAAAAAAGATAGACTCTTTAATCATTCTACAGGCCAAGAGACTGCAGTGTCAGAGACGAATTAATTTACTGTGTTTTTCCATTACTTCATAAGGTAATGTCTTGGCCAACTGATTTTAAAAGTTGTGAAGACCACTTTAAAGTGTAAAGGATTTATCCTTTTCTCTTATATTCAAATGGAAATTACCATAATCATTATTTTATAAAATTTCATGACAAATAGAGGTACATACCTTTTGGTTATGAATAGAGCATTATGCTTTTAGGTAGTAGGGAACTCTGGGTAATGTTAAAATATGAAGTTATTAGATTTAAATGTTTTAGAATTTAGAGCTGTAAGGGACCTTAGAGAAAATCTAATCCAATCCCATCATTTTACAGATCAGGACATTGACATTCAGAGCAGGAAAGTTATTTGCACAAGATCACACAGCTATTTTAATAGCTGAGCCAGGACTAGAATCCAAGCCAGTATTCTTGAGAATTAATTTTTTTTTTAATTCCTGAGTTCAGAAACTCATATCTGTGTATAGCTACAGAATCAAAATAACAGCAAGGCCAATCTAGGTACTCTTCACTGTTTGTGGAATAAGCTGCACAAACATTTAAACTGGTCTGTCAGCTCTCATGTACCTTAAGGCACAAGGCACTTTGTCATCCTTAAGCAAGTCATTCTTCTTCAAGGTTATCCTGTGCTTGGTAGTGGGATCATAGTGGATACATTATAAGTACTTATTGAGTGAAGAAATGAATGAGGAAATAAATATAAAGTTCCTCTTTGAGGTAGGAGGGGAAAGGAAATACAGGCTTGCAGTTAAATCCATGGTCATTGGTCCAGAGGTTCCTCTTTCTTCCTTTGCTATTCCTTGGTTCACTCATTTATGTCAAATGCTTGCTCAGAATACAATAAAAATCAGCTTATGTGGAGACAAAGCCCATCATAAAGGTACAGAGAGAAAATAAGAGAAACTTAAAAGAAAAGAAAAAGAAGAAAAAAGAAATTCCTAATGCCTGTCAGTTCTCTAGGCAGTGGTGAATCAAGGTGGAGGAGATGGGATAAATTCACTAGGTATCAGTGTGTCAGCAAATCCACTCTAGGTAGATTACTGCTAAAGTGGGTCAGTTAACCAGACTAGACTCCTAATGTTCATAACTGTTCAGGCAGCAGTGTCCTTCACTTGAAATTGGCTAGCTGCTCTTGTGGCATGTATTTGCTCCTGGGCTTCAAAGTTCTATGGGCTTCCATGTCCCAAGATCTTTCATTCTCTTCTTCCAGATGGAAAACAAACAAACAAACAAACAAACTCTATTTCCCATCTATCTTTTTACTTATAAGGAGCTACAAATGAATGCCATTTCCTCCTTTTTAAAAACCTTGATGGCTTCTTCTGATAAGTACAAGCCTTGTACTGTATAATACTGAACATGTTATTTTTTTCCAATTGTTTTGGTCCTGATATAAATAAACTATTTGCTTAAACTAGTCAAAGAGTTTATGCTGTTTTTGAAGTTTAGTTTCAATTAAACTCCTCAGTTTGCTTCTCTAGTGACACCTAATATACCTTTATAAAAGGTGAGATCCATGAGCAATGACAGCATTTCAGATAGCATTACACAGAAAAGGCTGCTTAGGAGCTTGCCAGAAACGAAGATAAAAGAATTGGGAGTGGCAGAAATGTATAAGTTTAGCCAGGAGCTATTCAAGAAAATTTGATTTGCCCTTTTATATCTAAGCAGCCTACTTAGTGGTAGCAGTTATTGGGTGGCCCCAGTTCAAAGCTGTTGCTGTCTCCTAGTAAAAGACAGCTTTTAGCTGGGAGAGCAGCCCATACAGCAACACAAGGCCTCATTTGTGGAAGCTGAGAACTACTGTTTCTGTTTCAGGAAACTGGCAAACATACACACACACACACACACACACACACACACACACACACACACAGAGATACACATACATTCACCTCACTCATTTTGCTGGCTCTGCAAAACATTTTGCACAGCTGTACTCAAACCCATTAGCTCAACCTTTCAGAAAATTCTCTCACAAAAATTGCTTAGAGGTACACAGGTTGACAGTTGCTGTGTGTTTTGAGAGCTTTGCTTGTAGGAAGCCAGTTCAGCATTCTTTTTTCTTAATTAGTCTGTAGAGACTGGTCATTTTATAGAGAGAGGCTTCATACCTCAGAGAGAATGACATCTACCTTAGCCCATAATCAGCTAATTTAAGGAATGGGAATACTACTGACTCCTGGGGACTGTTACCCACACTCCACATTGAGACTAGGTTAAGAGGCTACAGAAACATATCAATGAATATAAAATTAAGAGAGAATAGGGAATAGAGAAAAGCATAACTTCCAAAGTGGTTAAAGTCTATCATTTTAAAATCCAAGAATGTAGTCACACTTGAGGATATCAGCATAGTAGTTTAAAAGAGAACAACTGATTTGATTTCAAAAGTACTGAATTCTAATACTTTATATTTAGTTGTACTTTCGGGCACTCAAGAGAATCATACCAAATCAGAGGGTCAGTCTTTAAAGTCTTTTGTTTTTGTTATCATGTGATATACTTATAGAGCAGAAAGTTTCCTTAGAGACCACCTAGGTAAGTCCCTTATTTAGATGTAAAAACTAAGGCCTACAAGTCACAGTGTGGAAGAGCTGACATTTGAATCCATGTTTCCATGTTTTTCAGAGAATCAATGCCTACAAATGCATGCCATGTATTAGTATGATATTACTTACATAAGTGTTCACATAGATTACAGCTAGAAGATAGCAAGACTGAAATTCTACTATAGCATACCTTCTAGGCTGTTCACCTAATTTTGTACTCATAGATTTGCAAGTCTTTCCCCCATTGGAGTAACTTCCTCAGAGTTAATAAGGGACTGTTTGGGCATCTACTTCTGAACTTATTGTTTACAACCCCCTACTGGTATGCTTATTATTATTACAATTATTAGTTGATATTATTAACATTAATAGTCAGCTAGTACACACAATTACCTCTTGACAAAAGCATTGACTAAATTGTCGTAGTAAGAACAGTAGTTACAAGACATTCCCCCTCACCTCATAAACATGGAGTATAGTTTCACACTAATATACATGGCATCCATAGAAGAATGGGCACAGACTTAGAGTTCAATGACAGTGAGGAAATATATGTGGCCCAAACTACTCACTCCTCTGTTGCTGCCAAACCTCAAAGTCCTTTCACACTTAGTAAAGGTCCCACAAAGTCTCCCTTGGGCACAGTAACTCTACCAGATACATGGGTCAGCTGGGTTTCTAGTGTCTACTCCTTTGTGGACCTTGAATTTTTATTGATTCAGCTAACTCTCTCTTGCACCTTAGCTGTGTATCTTTTCTTTGTTGCCAGAGTTCATGCTACAAGCTGCATCTGACTTATCTAGAATGGGTCTCTTCTCCCTTCAGTGTGCCTGAAATGCTCTTGAACTGACACTACCACTCATGGTTCGGATGTTTCCCTCGATGTGAGTAGCTCTACTGTAAGTGGTATGGGGAGGGGTATGGGAGAGAGAAGAAAGTGAGCAATTTTCCTTGCCTTTGAGAAACAAGTCCAAACTCTGAAAGGTTGTAAAGGAATCACCATATATTAACAACTTGTTAACCAAATCAATGACTACTCAGCTGAGACTATATCCCATGACAACATCAATTGAGGTTAGTCCTCATCTCTAAATGGGAATAAAATAAGTTTATTGAAATAGCATATATTAAAGTTAACAGAGAAAGTGACCTTAATGGGATATCAGTTATGTCTTCATTAAGTGCAAAGGATAAAGAGTTGACAAAACTACACACCCCAAATACTCCAGTAACATATTGATGATAATATTCTCTCCAAAAATGGCTGGACACAACCTGTTCCTCCCTGCCCATCCTATGACATTTATTGGAAGTTTAACCAAATTGCTGGGATATGTAATTCTTTAGACATTACACAGATACCAGATGATCATACAAGTTGTTTATCCATAATCCTCTGCTCTTTTTTGACTATTCCTACATAAGTCCTCATTTTCAGTGCATCTTTTTTTACACAAATCATGGTGTTACTCCTTTTTTTTTCCTGAAGGCAGGAGACCAAGCTGTAGACTTGATGGAACAATACCCTCTCCCTTCACCTCAATGGCAGAAGATGCTTGTGTGACAATACATCTCTCCTCTTCTCCTGAGGAAGCCTAGAGAACAGGAAGGTTACTATGTTTTCAGAGATTCTGTTAGTGGTACAAATCCTATAAGGCTAGAAACACTTTGCATCTGTCATCCAAAGATTAGCTTAGCTAAATATGAAGAGATTTACAACCAGAAGGTTAACAACAGTTGCTTACTGATTGACTCTGTCTGTCTGTCTCTCTCTTGGCAGATATCTATCTATCTGTCTGTCTATCTATATAGATATATATAGATATGGATATAGACATAGATATAGATATTATATATATATATGTATGTGTGTATAAATTATATAGGTATATATGTATCTGTACATATATGTACATGCATATATATAGACGTACATGTATTATGTATGTGTGTGTTTGACTCAATTAAGTTTTTTTATCCTTTAAAGAAAGGAGATAAAGTCTAGTGCTGTAACATGTATGATAATAATAATCATAAACACCTCCATTTTAATTCACTAAACTGAGTAGAGTTACCCAACTCTTAACTGTCCTTCAGTAAAATCTGGAAACATGCTGATTGACTATAACCATGAGTCTTTGTTTTTTTTTAACTGAAGTCCTTTGTTCCCTTACCCCGCTCTTCTCTCCCCTCTTTCCTTTCACACATATATTGACTGCACTCCTCCATACAATTTATTTTGCTTAGCTATTTATATTCTTTGTTCTATTTTGTTTTCAAAATATGGTCTGGCTTCACACCCTGTTAAAACTCAGCAAAATTAAAATTGGGGAAAATCCAGAGTGGAAAAAAATTCAACACAGTCAGATCCAACTAAATCTCATTCAATTTGCCATGTATTCTTGAGGATTTTCATCAAGATTCTCTAAAGCCTTTCTCCTTTCCCACCTTAGGATTTGTATAAATGCACAAACATGCCTGATTTTACTTTTTTCCTTCTCTTCTCATCTCAACTGTCCTACATCTCAATATCTTCATCACTAAGTAAATATTAAGACTTTAATTGTGCATGATTGTGGGTTACTTTTAAATAAGAACCTATAGTATGCTCTCCTTCATGTATGAAAATGATATCATCAATCCATTCTGTTATTTACATATATTCCCACTGATGTAGAACTTTTATTTTCCTTTGTGAAAGATAAGAAGGGAACCCTGATATGACTTCATACCCAATATTATCAGAACCAAAATACCTACAACATATGGAGAAGTGGCGAATAGTCTCTGCCCGAAAACATCAAATGATGGGAAGTTCACTTCTCATCTGATTGTTGGGATTTTTTTTTCTTTTCCTGAAATTGGCATTTTTACATTTTGGTGAATAGTTGTGTATAGTGTAGGTACAGGGCAATGGCTTGAATCAGTCTACATGGTTGGTCTGGATCCATTGAGAGTAAGAGGACATCATGCAGATAAAATATAATCTGAAGCACAGTATTGCTTGAAATATCAAATTTATTCATCTCTCAAATATTATTACATGTATGTTTCACAAATCAGATAATATAACTTTGTATTTATAGAAACCATAAGCATTTAAAAGACTTTCTTTCCTTTACCCAGATAAAATATCTGGACTGAGTAATATACCTCACTGGTACATTTACTGATTCCAGACAACTGATGAGATATAGGGGTGTGTGTGTGTGTGTGTGTGTGTGTGTGTGTGTGTGTGTGTGTGTGCGCGTGTGTGTGTGTGTGTGTGTGCGTGTGCAGTATGGTACTAAGCCACGGAATTCCAAAGTTTTCAATGAATCAAAATTGATATCTCACAAGAAAAAGGAGATTTTCATGGGAGATGTGAGTAGGCCACAATATAGAAGTAATGAGGAATTCCAAAGAAATAAAATAAATAAAAGATGTCACCAAGGAAATATATGATAAGAAGGGAAGATGGGTTGATCACAAGGTGAGTCCCACAGATCAAAACTAATAAACCAGAGTGTACTGCTGTTGCCCTCACAAAGTCAGAGGTAAATGAGAAAGGCCTCCAAGAATATTGGATGGACCCCCTGTTGTAACTTATGGAAAGACATTGACAAGATTAACTAGGATGGCTGAATAACAAAACACATTGGTGTGGACTAATAAGCTGTAATTTGAAGAGGATTCAAACCCACATAATATCTAGAACCTCTGATAGCTAATGTAAGGCTCAGAATGAGGTGGGAAGCCATGGACTACGTAAGTAATATGCAAATTGGTTGATTCATTTACTCACCTAAATGCCTACAACAAAGGGGAGAAGAAATCTATCTTTCCTCACTGTTATAAGAATTTTTGACTTCTCTGACGTGAAAATCAGGACAGAGGTTCCTCAGAGATCCCTCTCTCCTTCTCCCTTTCTCCATTTCCATTTCTTTATGTCTCTGTCTCTCTCTGTCTCTGTCTTTCTCTCTGTCTCTCTCTTTCACACACATACACACACACACACACACACACACACAGTCACACATGCACATGCACACAAACTGGGGGAAGAATTGTTATTTTCCACCTGATCTTGTGTAGACTTCAAAAGATACCTCGAGGAAAAGGGTCTTGGCAAGCAGTCATTTCTAGGACCTTGTAAAGTAAGTCTGAGCCTTGATCATCTGGAAAACTCATCAGGCTAACACACCTGTGTTTAAACCTTAGGCCGTGTTTACTGATTGAGACATGGTTGACCTACAGGAAAATGTCTTAGTGATAACTGCTGAACTAAAAGGAGCATCAGCATCGCCTACCATATTGCTAGAGAGTAAAAAAGGAAGTGGGGAAAATAATATTAAGGCAGGTACTTAAGTAATGCACACAAATATAGCAAAAGCATTGAAAATAATTAAACTAGATATCACCATAGTTTCATTACTTGCATTTGTTTTACTGTTTCTTGATATATCATAGAGTAATTAATTTCTGTTTGCCCAATTCTGATTTTTTTTAAGGAATTTTTTTCTTCAGTGAGCTTTTGTATCTTTTATTTTTTCGTTTGGCCAATTTTGCTTTCTAAGGAGTTCTTTTTTTAAAAAAAATTGTGTCTCACAAAGCTAATTATCTTTTCATAATTTTCTTTCATCTTTCATTTCTTTTCTCAGTTTTTCTTCTACTCTCTTATCTCTTTCTTTAACTCTTCCATGGTTTCATGTTGGATGTGGGTCCAATTAATATTTCTCTTTAAGGTTTTGCTTGTAGCTATTTTCACATGACTTTTCTTCTGAGCCTATGTCTTGGTCTTCACAGCCACTGTAATAGATTTTTATGGTTAATTTTTTTCTTCTCATTTTTCCAGCCTATTTCTTGACTTCTAACTTCATGTTAAAATTAGGCTTTGCTCACTTGGTGATATGGAGGCACTGTCCCAAGCCTCTGGCTTTTTCATATTGCTGTTTTTAGAGCTAATTCTGGGACCAGAAAATTTTTGGTGCTTCCAAGGTGTTTTGCTCTTGGGAGAGGTGTGGTCATTGCTTTCCTGGTCTGTGCTCTGGTCTTTACCCAGGAAGGGTCCATGTTTCCCTGCAATCACAAAAATTAGTATTCCTCTTGTCTCTGGACTGTGACCAGGGCCTTTGCTCTCTTCTAGCCACAAGTGCTAGTGCTCCTCTTCACCTTGGACCTGCAACTCAGAACTTCTTCTGTGCAATATGGTCTCCAATCGGCATCAGATGTGCCCAGTCTCAACAAAGGATCCCTTGTAATCTCTTTCTGAGTGGTTGTCTGACCCCACTCCTGTTTCTGTGCTGAGAACTCCAGAAACTACAGCTACTGCTACTGCTCACAAGAGCCTTGAAAGCCCACCCTGGTGCTGCTGCCATGCTCTGAGCTGGCTCCTGTCCTGGTATCACAGAGTTCCCAGCTGAACTCCTAAGTTGTCTCAGTCTGGAGTAATGTTTCCTATGAGATTTTATTGGCTCTGGTGCTCCAAAATTTGACTTGAGACATTATTTTAAAGTTCTTTGGAGAAGGAATATTGGGAGAATTCAGCTGGGTTGCTGTCTGTACTTCACGATTTTGGCTCTGTACGAAGGTATGTTTCAGTCTTTCTATTTGCACATGCTGGACTCTTTCTATTCTTTATTTGCATGATAATTCTATATGAATCATAAGTGATTTGACAGACATTGTTGAGGGATCATTTATCTAATATTAGATCATATTTTATTTATAATGTAATGATGCAACATATTTATTAATGTATTATATATAACAACTATTACATATCATATATTAATACATATTATAATTATATATTATCCCTACTCTCAAGGAGCTTAAAATCTGTTTGAGAGTTAAGATAAATAATTGCATAGATATTTAAAGAGCTAACTAGCTAGCAAAGTGTATATAGAGACTTGGAGGCAGGAAAGTGTGAGTTCAAATCCTGCCTCATGCTCATTTTCTATGACCCTGAATAAGTCATTTAACCATTTCCAGCTTAATTTCTTTATATATATGAAATGGGAATAATAATAGTACCTGCCTCAGGATTATTGTGTGGTTCAAAAGAAATAAAATAGCAAAAGCACTTTGCAAACCTAAAGTTCTATGGCAATGCAAACTACTACTGCTTCTATTAGAGATACTATGAGAACTTTACAAAAGGACATGAATGGAAGGGCAGTGTAATAGAATGACATTTGCTAGCTATATAACTGTGGATGAATTACTTTCTGTGGTTATGGCATAAATCTAGCTTAGAGGTGTCAAACTAGTGGCCTGGGCCACAAGGAGCCAGAACCAGATTAAAATGTAATTAGAGAATATTTAACAAAATAAATAAAAATAAACAAAGATAATGTTAATTTGTGGTTTTTCTAAGTCCATATGAAGTCTGTAGTAAATACGTTTCTATTTGAGTTTGGTAACACTGATCTAGATGACCATATTGATCTGTGTTCCTAGGGATGTTGTCTAGGCAAGAGATGATACAGACTTGAACTAGGATTATGATCTTGGGAATAAAAGAGTGGATATGAAGGATTGACAGGATTTGGTGACTGAATGGTTTTGAAGAACTAAGAATGTAGGAGATTAAGGAAAGAATTGGTATAAACAAATTGCAGCAAAAATAAAGCATGTGTAATCTTGAGCAGTTAGAACCTTGTGTGGCTTAAGAAGTGATCTGCCCAGAGAGAATTTCATAGTTTTCATGACAGCTGGTGAATTTATCCCTTCTGTGATTCCTCCCTCATACTGAAACATTCCCTCTCTCACTCCAAAGAGGGGCTTCATAAACAACATAATTTAATAAAAGCGTAACCAATCAGCTACTAAGTCTAAGTTATACCTTATCTGATAGGGTCAAGTGAGCATGCTTTATTATAATAGCATGAATGCCCACTGAACAAGTATACAGTTCAAGGTCACAAAATAATCCAAACCAATCTTTAAAAACATGATTCCAATCAAAAGAGGAAAATTAATGTGACAGAATGACAGGTTAAGAATAAGGAAAAGATGAGTTCAAATCCTGCGTCTGAAATTTGCTAGCTATGTGACCCTGGCCAAACCTTTATGTTCTTCAGGTAATTCCCTATGACTTAGCCACTTGAACAGAAAAACTATGGCAAGAAAACTCTTTCCCAGATGATGCTGATACCCATACTATATAAAACCAAGACCAAAAAGTGTGCCCTATAGGGCATAAATAGTATCCTTTGAGATAACTTAGTAAGGTATCAATAGGAAATACATTGTGTTCCTGATTAGGACAGCTGCATGTGTCTCATTGGGCAAAGAAGTGAGCCACTGAGGGCTTCATTAGTCACAACAGAAGTCTCCTTTTGTGCCTTTCCAATTCATAGAAACATATTTGAAAACCAGCAGAGAATCAAGAAAAGTGATAAGAATATACAAAATGATAAGAATCCTATGTTATAGATGAGCAAACAGAATTAATTTTTAAGTTTAACTAGTTAGCTTGTAGGAGAGCCAGAGGTAAAACTCAGGTCTCCTGACTCCCATTTTTGTACCCTTTTCTCTTGCACTCCCATCTAGATTTATTAGGCTGTATTTTTGTCAGTCACCTCCATCTCACCCCAATGGAAAGTTCTCCCATTATCCAGATGACTTAATCAGTATAGACAGACAATATAAAAAATTCAAGTTAAAAAAAAAAAGAAAAGCCTTTTCTTCCATAAAAAATTTTGTTGTTATTTCCCCCACTTGAATCATATCTCTGTAATTGCCTCTGCTCATGGTTTGATTTTGCTGTCACCAAAACATGATCATCATGGAATGTGATGGATATGGATTATATTGACAAGCAGGATTTGACATTCACAGTGTAGTGTGAGGATGTGAGGTTATTGAATGAGGCTATTATAGAAACCAATAAACACATTCAGGCCTGAAATGGAAATTGGAAATTCCCCTTTAAATTAATAAGATCACTCAAATAAATAGGTTCAGTTCAAATCTCGGTCATGACCGTTCCATATCTCCTGAGTGTTCTTGGCCTAGCATTCCAGGAACTAGCCATTCCTAGATCACGTTGACATGGAGGGTTGGCTCCTCTCCTTGTGAGACGTGATGTTATTAAAAAACAAAATACCAAGCCTCAGGCGGATGGGAGCGTGGCTAAGGTCACAGTGTACAGGACCTAGTGAGGATTGGGGGAGCAGGGTGAGGAACGGAAGGCCCTCACAGTTGACTGCATGTTTATCTAATATTCCAATTGAAAAGGGGAAAGAAATGAGTGGAGTATGCCGAAGAGGGTGGGCTCTTCTGACTGCATATAGGACAGTGTGTTTGGAGTTAGACAGGAAGGAGGAAGAGAAAGCACAAATGGAGAAAGAAATGTCTAAATTGCAGGGTCGATTGTCTATGCTGCAGTGCCAGAATTTTATATTAGGGGATCAAGCTAGGAATTATCAAAATGTAGCCGAGAAGGCTGCTGTTCGGGTGGCACAGTATAAATATAGAAATAGGCGAGGAAAAGTGAATAAAAGGAAAGTGCATGCTGTAATCGCTGCAGCAAATATGAATTGGGACCCTGATACTTGGGACGGCGATATTTGGGATGAGGATGACGACGGGTGGGAAGAAGTGATAGAGGAGGAAATTCCAGACGTTAAGGAGGGGGAAGCTCGGCCGATAGTTAGGAGAAAAGCCGAAAAGGAGGGAACTAACCCACCCAGGGTGACTGAAATTACGGAAGATTACTCCCAAAGAGAAATTACGGATTTGCTTAGTAGGTTCTCACAGCGGTCGGGAGAACCTGCAATCTCCTGGCTTGTAAGATTGAGTGATGGGGGAGCAGGAGGAGTGTGGTTAGATCCTAAGGACTGTTTAAAATTTTTAAGCCTGACCTCCAATCCCTTTGTACAACAGGCATTTCGTGATCACGGCCAGGTAGCACTCAATAGTAATGGTGCAAACACCACAATTTTAGAGCTAGTAGCTCAAGGATTGAGGACCCAGTATCCCGATTCCTCTATGTGGCCAAATGCCGCCCGCCCGTGGTATACTCTTAAGGATGGGATTCAAAAACTAAAGGAAGAAGTTATGAAAACTGCTGTTGTAGTAGGAGAAGCTGATACCTACACTGATACCCCTGTGATTGCTGTACATCGGGCCCCCGTTGTTAAAACCGCCCCTGCGACATATAAACATCTGATTCTGACTTTATTAGTAGCAGCCACGGGAGAATCTTTAGGACAAGTAATTGACAAACTGTCCCAACTGGGAGATCTTGGGGAATTTAGGGATGTGGGAGAAACTGCTTCCAGAGACTGGGGAAAGCCCCGATCTAGTTCACAGAACAGACTAACCCGGAGGGAGCTATTCTCAGCCCTTCTGAAGGCTGGAGTAAATAGGGAAGAGATAGATGGAATTCCCACTTCCGAACTAGCCCAGTTGTATAAGAAAAAAGTGAAAAACGCTGGTCAAGTTTCGGCTTTGAATGCTGTTACTCCCAGCGCTCCTCCCTCACTATACCCCTCATTGGACCATTTTAAAGGGGACTAGGAAAAAGGCCAAACCCTTCGTGTCCATGCTTTGCATACTGATTATCGGCCTCATGTTCCAATAACTATTTTTTGGAGGAATGGTTCAACCACCAAGGCAAATGCCCTAGTGGACACGGGGCGGAGGCCACGTTAATATATGGAAATCCTTCAAAGTTTAAAAAGGAATACCTATAACTATATCTGGATTAGGGGGCGATGAAATCCCTGCTAAACAAGTTCAACTAGAAATGAAAATTGGCAACTTTTCTAAAAGAGAATATACCGTGGTTGTAGTTCCTATACCAGAATATATTGTAGGGATAGATATATTAAAAGGAATGACTTTATATTTACCAGACGGAAAGTATCAATTCGCTGCCCGCTCCCTTCAAATATGCGCTATAGTAGGGAAGTTGAGAATACCCCCTGTCATATTACCTGCTCCATCCCAGATAGTAAATCTCAAACAATATAGAATTCCTGGAGGAATAGCAGAAATTACTAAAACTATACAGGAATATGTACAAGCTGGGGTAATGATCCCGACCACTACTGCATGGAATAACCCAGTTTGGCCAGTTAGAAAATCTGATGGCTCATGGAGAATGACAGTGGATTATAGACAACTCAATAAATTTACTCCACCTCTACGCGCCGCTGTACCGGATACAATATCCTTAATTGAGAGTATACAAGCCTATAAAGGTTTCTGGTATGCGGTAATAGATCTGGCTAATGCTTTTTTCACTATACCCATAGACCCCAAACAATGGGATCAGTTTGCATTCACATGGCAAGGCAGGCAATATACCTTTACACGACTCCCACAAGGCTATATACATAGCCCAACCATTTGGCACCGAATTGTAGCTGAGCATTTAGATGAGTTGAAATGGTCTGATGTGAAAATAACTCATTATATTGATGATATTTTAATACAGGCAGAGAATAAAGAGGTGGTAGAGAAAAGATTAACTCAACTAATAGAACATATGAAGGAGAAGGGATGGGAGATTAATCCTGATAAAATTCAAGGTCCAGCTCAAAGTGTGAAGTTTTTAGGAATAATTTGGAATAAGGGTCATAGAGAAATCCTCCCCAAGGCCAAGCAAAAAATATTAGATTTTTCACCTCCTAGGGACAAAAGAGAAGCTCAAAAGTTCGTTGGGTTGTTTGGTTTCTGGAGGAATCACATTCCTCATTTAGGTCAGATTTTGAAGCCATTGTATAAAGTTACCCGGAAAAAGTATGCATTTGAATGTGGGGAAAAGAATTATGGGAACAAATATGGGAATGGTGTCAATGTACTAATGTATCTGTATTTCATGTAGATGCCCATGTGAATCAAGATTCTGTGGAACGTGAGTATAATGCCCGTGCTGATGAATTATCCAAACTTCAAGGAAACACTAATACTGCCATAGTAGTATACCCTGGTGATGATAAGTGGTATCATGTCCCACTAACCCAAATGTTTTTGCGAAATTAAGTGTTTTACAGTGTTTGCCTGCTATACGCTAACTATGGCATGGACTCCAGGTATTCCAGTGGGAATCCTCAGCAAGGACCGCGTACTGATTCCATCTACGCTGGTGAAAACAACACCCACATCATGAATTGGTCATACCCATTCAACGTAGAAGTTTGGGACGCCCCTTATTTCCCCTAATGAGAGTCAATTTAACTAGTTTTAATCTAACTGTAACTGCAGCAAACGGTACCAATATATCCTGTACCCTTACAAGTTGGCCACCTAGTCCATATTTTCCTAAAAGGTTAAGATCTGTAACATATAATTGGACACAAGTAAACTCCACCTACACTGTCTCACTATCACAAGCGGACGACAGAAAATATTTTTATTGTCGTAACACCTCCAATGGGCTGTATGAAGAATATCTAAACCAATTAGTATGGGTTGTACCTGTGACTCCGAAACCTCCTGGAATAATTCGTGTCCCCCGCTCATGTACTAACACCTCTATCTTGCAACACAAAATAGTGTTTCATTATAATGTAACTTTTCCCTCTTTAGAAAGTTGTGTCAGGAAAAAAAGAGCTTGGTATGATACATTACTTGGTGGTGCAGGAACTGGTTTGGGTATAGTTAATTCTATAGACCTTGAGACCTTGGCTAGCAGACTGCGCAGTGCTGGACAAGATGTTTCTCAAGCTTTGACTGTGAATGCCCAATGGTTACCCACAACGATCCTGCCACACCAAAATACATTACAATATCAAGGCCAATTTTTACAAGTCTTTAATAATAGCATCCTCGTTAATTTACACCTTATGAAAAACATTAGTGTTTTATTTAATTGGACTAAATGTTCCTTGCAAAACTTATATACCCTCATACAGAAGGAAAATGCCCAAAGATTACTACAGGAAGGTAACTCTCACATATGGAACGATATACTTGACTTGTCAGATGTATGGAAAAAGCAAAAACCTGAGAATGCTAGATGCACTCCACTTTGGTGCGCTGGAACTATTATACTCTACCAAGTTAAAACTTGGACTGTTATGTGCCAATTTCATGTAATACCTTTTGTCTTACATAAATACTTTGCTTTACCTCATATCTATGGAAACTATATAGATTGGTATAATGTAACTCATACTCTGTCTGATTGTGTTGTAACTAATGGAGGGATTGTTTGTGGGATGATGACTCGGCAGATGGAACCCTGCCTTCTCTCACATTCATCCAATTTGTGTGATCTAACTTTATACCCAGTGAGTAACTTTTCTATGATATATGAAGTATCTACTCAATATGTTTGTATAGCCTCTAATAATCACTCTGACCTTCTATCTGTAGATATTACTACTGTTCCATTTTCTGGTTGCTTATCCAATGTATCTTTCCTACGCTGGCAAGGAAATGATTTTTACTTTCCACCAGACACTAACCTAGTTAAAAATTTTGCTTGGGTACCCCAATCTTTGCCTCTACCTCATGTGTCTCTATCTCTATATCCCCTTATGAACATCTTGAATCAGTCGACTGAAATCAAAAAGTTATTAGAGTCCAACCAACGCGCGTTAAATGAACATCGAATACAGACTCTTATAGCCGCAGGAAGACTAGTCGAAGCTTCTCATTTAGTGATCTCAGATACTAATCATCATTGGTATGATTTTCTTTTTAAATCTCCTACTGCTACTATGTATTTTAATTCCTTAGCTACCCCCATACTACTACTTGCTTTGTTCTTTTTATGTCTTTGTATATGCAATTGTTATATGTATACCAAAATACGCACTATATACACTCATGTCACACCTTTGCCCCTCACCTATTATTCTCATGATCTTAAGGCCAAGTGAAATGGAAATTGGAAATTCCCCTTTAAATTAATAAGATCACTCAAATAAATAGGTTCAGTTCAAATCTCGGTCATGACCGTTCCATATCTCCTGAGTGTTCTTGGCCTAGCATTCCAGGAACTAGCCATTCCTAGGTCACGTTGACATGGAGGGTTGGCTCCTCTCCTTGTGAGACGTGATGTTATTAAAAAACAAAATACCAAGCCTCAGGCGGATGGGAGCGTGGCTAAGGTCAGATGTGTATTGGACAAACCATGAATAGCGCAAGCATCAAAAAGGGCTTCTTGGCCCCAAGCCTTCTTTGTTTAGAACAATATAAAAACACTGCGTCCTGTAAGCCCGCTGAGCCTCACCCGCGGGAAGGACGCTTCGCCCGGGAAAATCTTTACACAATTCAAGTTTGTACTGGCTGCAACGGGGCTCCCAGCCGTTGATTGATTTTGGAGGTTCCCTTGAATTGGTGATGTATTCTCTTCCATTACCGACTCTCTTGATCGGTGCTATGTTATTGATTGTTCTTATTATTTATGCTTTCTATGCAAATTCAAACTATCTGTGCTTTGCTTCTTCTAAATAAATTATCTATTTCCTATTATTTTCTGGTGCATTGGAGAGTGTCATTTATAGGAGCGAATCCGAACCTCACTAAATCATATTAATACAAGGCCCAACCTGTTTGGTGTGCTTTTTCCTTCCCTGCAAAATGGCCATTTATGGAAACTCCTGCATTAGAGGCTGTACAGAGCAGTTCTCTTCATTGATTAAAAAAAAAATCAAAGACATATCAAGAAAAACTGAAACATAAATAAGGTCTTTCAGGCCTGTCAAAGGAATCTAATGTTGAGATTTCTTCAGAGCACATACTGTCTCTTAGGATTGTGTATCTAACACACACACACACACACACACGCACACGCACACACACACACACACACACACACACACACACACACACACCCTTTTTAAAAATTGCATTTGCTGCTTTTAAAAGCGGAGATTTTTTTTTTTTGGTAAAGGAATGTAAGTATTAGTAAAACATTGAGATATCTTCAAACCTGTATTGAACAAAGAAATGATACCTAAGAACAAAAAAAAGGTTTAATTCTGTTTTATGAATACAGACAATTATGGCTAATTTCATTGCTTTTCACTCTGTATGAAACTAAAATGCCTCATTACTAGTGGTTATTAGATGGAAGTTGCTGTGCTTGAAAAAACCTGCTATAAAGCTAAGTGAACCATCCTTGTTACTCTAGTACCATATCCAATTCAAAATATTTAACTCAATTGCTGTGGCTAAGAATTATTTTTGTAATTCTTCATGTGCTTTGGAATTTTATGTGAAAATGGATATAATATACCTGCATACAAAATTATGTCCTCATGATATATTTTCAAGCATGTAATTGTCTTTTTTTTTATTAAGCAGATAATGGATATGTTGTCAATCCAAAGATGTAAGTACAAGCATTATACAAGCATGTAATTTTAGATCTGGAAGCAAACTTAAAAGGTTATCTAGTCAAAGTCCCTCATGACAAAAGAGGAAGATAAGGTTCAAGATTTAAGGTTTAATAGTAAGTTGCCTGGTATGGATAGGACCAGGATCTAGATTCCTTGAAAGAAAGTTTCATTTCCTCTCTACTTCACCATTTTATCATCAACTCAACAAGTATTTCTGAAATACCTATTATGTTCCAGGCCTTTTATTAGGTTCAATGGTTGCACATACAAAATGCACCATTTTCTATGCTTAGGGAGCTTACATTTTCTGGGGAAAGGGAAAGATATAATATGCATAAAGATAATGAAATACAAAATATATTTAAAAAAAAGAAAACTAATAAATAAGGTGGGTTGGGAATTGGGAAAGGATGGGGTATCCAAGATAAACATTGAACAGAACTAGTAATTCCAGGATGCAGAGGTAAAAATGAAAGGCATTCCAGGCAAATGGGATAATCTATACAAAAGGCAAAGAGGGAGTCAGGCAATGGAATGCCACTTATAAGAAACAGCAAGTATACCAGTGAATATAGAGGAAATAATACATACCTAACAATTTTTGAGAGTCTTATAAAGAGTTTTTAAAAGGTGAAGAGACTGGCAGCACAATTTCTGATCCCCATTTAGTTGTACATCCCTCCTCCAAAAAGGACTTTATACTTGGAGTTTGTAGCTAAGCTGAATTTTAGAGCTAAACAATACTTTAGACAACTAGTTGAAATGTATTGTTTTACAAGTTAAGGAATTTCAATCACTTAGTTTCTTAAGACTTGTGTACTGAGAATTAGTTTCTTCTTTTTAAATCATCATTAGGTGACTATCAGCTTTGATATTATCCTGCAGGTAGGGATCCACAAAACCAGTTTTGAGAGTTGAAATGAAAATGGGCAGGTAGAAGTTAAGTGACTCTACCAAAATCATACAACATCTATGGACGGATTTGAACTCAGAGCTTTATTACTCCTAGCTCCAGTGCTCTGTCCACTGCCTCTGACATGATGGATACATTTTAGTTTTGAATGCATTTGTCTGCACTCTGGTCTAGAATATGGGAATAGGACTTATAGTATATTTAATGAGCAAGCCTACATTCTTGAAATTCATCCTTCCCTTGATTTTCATGACATAAGATCATTCTGGTTTTCCTTCATTATAATTAAATTAAATAGTTCAAGTATTTAATCAGCCACTTCACACAAGCCATTGTACTAGGCGCTTAAAAGAGCATTAGCAGCAACAACAATTCAACAACAAGTATTTTCTGAGCCTTTGAGGAGCTTTAAGTATAATGGGGACTGGACTTGGAATCAAAGAACCTAATTTTATTTTATTTTATTTTATTTTATTTTATTTTATTTTTATTTTTTTAAATTTTTTTTCTCCATATGCTTTTGAGTTGAAAATTTTTTCTCCCTGTTTCTCCCACCCCCACCCTCCCCAAGACGGTGCACAATCTGACATAGGCTTTACATTTACATGCCCATTAAACATATTTTCACATTAGTGAAGTTGTAAGTAAAAATTAAAACCAATAGGAGGAACCATCAGAAAGATGAAACAAAACTCAACTGAAGGTAAAAATAAGTGAGAGTGATTCGACTTCCATAGTTCTTTCTTTGGATGTGGACAGCATTTTCCATCCCGAGGCCTCTGGAGATGTCTTAGATCCTCGTAATGCTGAGAAGGGTTCAGTTTAACATTCTTAGTCATTGCATAACGTGGCTGCTATTGTGTACAAAGTCCTCTTGGTTCTGCTCACTTCACTCAGCATCAGACCATATAAGTCTTCCCAGGTTTTTCTGAAGTCTGCCTGTTCATCATTTCTTATAGAACAATAGTATTCCATTACATTCATATACCACAACTTGCTCAGCCATTCCCCAATTGATGGGCATCCTCTCAATTTCCAATTCTTTGCCACCACAAAAAGAGCTGCAATGTATATTTTTGTACATGTGGGTAGAACCTAATTTTAAATACTTGGTTTGCCACCTTGGTCAGATTACTTAACATCGCTGTGCCCCAGCTTCCTTATCTTTAAAAATGGAAGGATTGGATTGTTAAGGTCCTTTCCATATCTTAATTCATGATTCTATAAAGGTCCTAATTGGAAGTCTATAATCTGTCATATGCAAGTACATCTTATTTGAGGAAGAATAAAATAAAAATTAGTTTTATTTCTCTTTTGTTGTCTTCAATTCATCTTCTTATCCCGTAAAAGTAAACATAGCCCCTTGGTTTCTGTTCCCCTTTTCTACTACTAGTCTTCAGAAATGATATCCATTAGCATGACTTTAACAATGAACTCTAAAAGTGTGACTCCCAAAAAGATATCTATAAGTGTCATCTCTCTCTAGTGATTCCACACTATATCTCTAATTGAATGATGAACATCTCTACCTTATTTCAGAAGGGCAGTGTTTTCAGTGAATCAGATACTGTCAATGGATCATTATGAATGCTAAGACTGTGAAATCATCTATAATATCTACAAATACTTTGTTAAGAATTTTTGAGATGGTAATTAACTTGGGGGAGGTAGCACCCTCAGAAACGTAACAGCAGACATTTATGTTAAAAGAAAAGATTCCTGCTTTTGTCCCCTTTTATTCATGAAATGAGATAAATTAGAATGCTGTATCATTACTGTCTTAGAATAGTTGAGTGTATTAGCATTTATTTTCCAGAACTATTATGTAGAAAATAGAGATGGGGACCTGACAATTTGTCAGTTGACTTTCTTTACTTTTATTACAGAAGATAGGGATAATGAGTAGTTTATGAAAAAAGAATCACAGTCCATTATGAGAAATAGTTTTTTTTTCTTTCTGTAAATGTTTCTCATTCTGTTGTTATTCAGAGGCCATGTTCATACATCACTAGTAAACTAGATTATTCCAGATGGTCTTCACTGGTCAAATGGAATAAAACATTGTCAAATCATCATTTCAGTCTGTGCTGTATAAATGCATCAAAACTAGGACATAAAAAACACATTTTTCCTTTTTATCTGCTTCCACAAGCTTTTTATTTCTTAGTGCCATAGCAATTATCAAGGGGAACATAACAAATGAAAACTCTCTATACTATATTAAAGATATAGCCTTCAAGTGTGACCTTTAGTTTTTGGAGAGATCATAGTGTTTACTGGGAAGAGAACTCTGCAAATCCATTTCAATCACAAAGACCAAAGGCAAAGGACCAGATAGCCCTAAGTTTCACTTAAAATGAAGCCTCAATTTTCTCATCCTAGGTAATTGTCCTATGGGGTGGTTTTAAGGAGAGAACCATATTTGTGTGAGTTATTATATTTTTTATGGTCTTGACTTGTTATTTCATTAGTGTGGGAGCATTCTCAATATGGCAACTCCTTCCACCAATGAAAATCGGCAAATTATTTCTAATTTCCAGACCTTCAGAGTTGTCTTGAATAGAGTGAGAAGAAGATGACTTGACCATGTTTACAAAGACAGTGCCTGGTACGTAGTATATGCTTAACAAATGTTTATTGAATTGAATCAACTCTAAGGCTGGCCTTCTATTATATCTTAACACCTCTCATCGCTATTATTATTATTATGAAAATTAGGCTAGTTATACTTAGATTGTTATGAGGAAAGTATTTTGTAATTTGTGAAATGGATTGTGGATGTTAGTTTGTATCATCTCTCTTTATATATTATTCTTTATTTCAATGATAAGTTTGAGGTTTGAACACTGAAATAATTAAACCCTAGGTTGTTTCTATGTTTCATTCTCTTAAAGAGAAGTAAATCTTAATCTTGTGTGATGTTTACTTGCTCCATAGAAATGTGTGTTTATTTGATTATACAGATTTACCAATATGCTGAGAAAGAGACATAAGCATAGAAGACACAAGTAGATTTGGTTATGGTAGCTAAATTAAGCTAAATATTGTTATGATATATTACACCATTTATCGCAACAATGGTTTTCCCAGAATCTCACTTGTTTGTTAATTCCTAATATTTCATATTTGAAATGTTGATGACTTTTTTTTGATACTTTATATATTTCACTGGCTAGTTTATGTCACTCAATCCCATTATTTGAGTGTTTATCATTTTCTGCTATTTGTTTAGAAAGACTCTATTTCCTTCCCATCAATCAACAAGTAACCCTCCCTCTCAAGGACATTGCCTGATAACTGTGCCTGGCAGTCCTATGGCATCATGAAGATCTTGACAATTTAAAGATGTGGATAAATAGAGATTCAATCATGACTCATTTTGCTGGAAATTCTTGAGTCAGATGTGATTAGATATAATAACACAAATAGTTTAAAATTGTGAAACAGTTAAACTACAAGAGATAGCATGCCATAACGGTAAAGGGCCAGTGTTAAAGCTGAGAAGATGTGGGTTCTAGTTATCTCTTTGCCATATTCTAGGTCCAATCATGGGTAATTTACCTATTCTCTCAGTGTCCCCAGGTAAATCTTTAAAACTATAAGAGACAATTGCTAATCTGTGCAGGTGGAAGGAATTGCTTCATTAGGAGGGCCTTACACATTGAAATCACAGGTCCAGGATACCCACCCCAAAGAAACTGAACTGCATGGATTGTAATAATTGCTATTTAAAAAAAAATCTTGATTTAGAAAAGTATGTGACATTCAAAAATAATTTCAGTTTACCTTGAGATCTCCTTGACTGCTATATGTTCATGGAAAAGACCTACCACTTGTTTTAGTGTAATCCTTCAGAAATATCCTGATAGTGTATTAATTTCAATATCTGAATTGAGTATTGAGGAATGACATCAATATAAAAGGAGAATCAATAGAGGAAAATGCTTAAACTAGGACAGTTTGTACACTCTGTCATAAGTAACATACAGATAAATAGAAAATATTTATCATACAGTTTCTGAAGTCTTACACTTAACAGAGAACATAGAATCTTTATCTTCAAAAATATATTCACCTTTTGAATTTTTATTTTATGGTCATTCATCCTACATACCCATCTTTTGCCAGTATTGTTATTTCTACTTTTTCAATTACTCTGGTAAAAAAGTTATCTTTTCTGCCTCAAATCTCTACTCATACCAATCCATCTTCCACTCATCTGCAAAAATGTTTTTCCTTAAGTGTAGGTCTAAATTGGTAACATCCCCCAGCACTGCCAGCACACATTCATTCATTCATTAAACCACAGTGGTTCAGTTACTTCCAGGACCAAATATAATACCCTGTTATTGGCATTCACAATATGACCCCTTCATTATCTTTCCAGTCTTCTTATACTTTACTTTCCCTCATATACTCAGTGATCTTGCAACACTGATCTACTTGCTATTCCTCACATTTGACACCCATCTGTAGACTTTGTTCCTTTTCACTGGCTGCCCCACATATGTCATGACTAAGCTCAAATCACATCTTCTGCAGGAGGTTAGAGTGCTGAGCCTGGAGTCAGGAAGACTAATCTTTCTGAGTTCAAATCTTACCTCAGACACTTACTAGCTGTATGACCCTGGACAAATCACTTAGTTCTTGTTTACTTCAGTTTCCTCATTTGTGAAATGAGCTGGAAAAACCCCTCAACTATCTTTGCCAAGAAAACCCCAAATAGGATCATATGAAGAGCTGTATATGAGTAAAAAAAATGACTGTGCAACAACAAAAGGCTATTCATAGTCCCTCTCATGTAAAAGGTATGTAAAAGAATAAAAAAAATGAGCCTAAATAATTTTCATCCTTATGGAGTAGGTGATAAGGGAGAAGCACTTATAAATGGATTATGGTGCAATGAAGGAATAGAGAGGTAACACCATGCCTAATACCTATACCCTATGTTGCTTATTACCTCCTATTGCCAAAAATTTTGGATAAGGAATGGGGAGTGTGTCACCCAAAAGGGGAATTCGGGAGAGAGATGAGGACTAGACATATATATTAGGGATTCATCTACATAGAGATGATATATGAATCAGTGGGAACTCATAAGATCACTAATAAAAGCAGTGTAGAGAGAGAAATAGATAGGTCCCTGGATAAAGCAATGGGGTACATCTTTATACAGTGACTGAATATGATGATGAAGGATCATTCAGATAAACAGTAAGAGAACCATGATCTTACAGTGTCACAAACACCTCAGGATGACTTCTCTCCTAATGTGTTTTATTGTTCACCAAATTTTTGATCAGGTCTGGGGAAGTCAAAGCACTTTCCTCATTTAAAGTGTCTTTTGGTAAGTACTCATAGGTATTTCTATTAAACCTCAATTTTCCATATTCTTATTTAAATAGTAAAATAAAACAAGAAAGTATATAAAGCAATTAGATTTTAAAATGACATTGAAAAAATATTTTTTTTCTAATTTTTGACTTGAAATTGAATGAAACAAGACAAACCATACATAGACATTTCCAAATTAGAGGGAAATTGACTAATATCATGGTTGCTGATTTATTGAGGGCCTCAAATGTTAAGTACACAGACCTACACACATTAACTTTAAAAGTTTTTTCAGTGAAAGTACACAGGTGAGATAGAAAAGACATTTGTAATTCATATGTTCTACTTACTTCTGACCCTAATGCCAATGTCTACAATAAAAATAATACTACATCTTAAAATTAAGCATTTCCAATAAGATTCTATTCTTCCCTGGTAACATTCAAAGACAGTGTCACAGTGGTTAGAGTAATAGGCTTGTAGCTAGGAACATTTGTTTTCAAATTCCCTTTTCTGACACTAGCTGAGCAAATCACTTAACTTTTCTATGTGTTAGGCACCTACCTAAGACTAATCTATGAAATATAGATAAATTCCTAAGCTAAGGAAAGCATAGACTTTTCTCATGCAATGTCTTGAGAACCTAGTAATTATAACATATACTAAAGTGATTTTTGAGCCAGAAATGAATCTAAAATAGCAAAGTAGAAATATTACTGAACTTTCAGAAGCAAGGAACCAAAATGAAACTTGTGCAATATTGGTCAAGTCACTTCAATTAATTGGGTCTTAGGTTCCACATCTTTTTTAAAATAAGGAAACCAGAAAAGATGATCTTTTAAAACTTTCTCCAGGGGCAGCTAGGTGGCACAGTAGATAGAGTGCTGGGCCTGGAGTCAAGAAGACTTCCCTTCCTGAGTTCAGAATCTGGCTCAGATACTTACTAGCTGTGTGACCCTGGATAAGTCACTTAACCCTGGTTGCCTCAGTTTCCCCATCTACTAAATGATCTGGAGAGGATGTGTCAAACCACTTCAATATATTTGCCAAAACAAACAAACAAACAAACAAAAACAAAACCCAAAAGTGTCACAAAGGGTCAGACAGGACTGAAAAATGATTAAACAACAAAACTTTTTTTTCCAGTTCTAAAATTCCATCATTCTAGATATTTAGTCTATTCCACTTCACCACATTTTTTGTCCCCAGTCAATCAGTAAATTTGTAATTATTTTCAAAATATTTTACTTTAGTAACATGAACAAAATTATCAAATTTATAATTTAGAAGCTATGAGTATTATGTTGTGAGAGAGAGTATTATGTTATGAGCAAATTGTGGCCCCAAGGGCCAAATCTAGGAAGATGGCTGTTTTTGTACAGATGGGAACTAATGATTTTTAAATATAGTTTTAAATACAATAAAAACACATTTTAAAAATGTAAAAATGTTCTAAGCCCATTGGCCATAAAACAGTAGTAGGCTACTGACCAGTCTATAGTTTTTTGTCTCCTGTTGTGGAATAAATGTCACTCTTTGATTGGAAGATCACATTTCCACAACATTTCACTAGACAATTAATATCAACACTTAATAAATGCCTCCATCCTCTCTCTCTGTAGCTCAATATTCTAGATGTTTTTATACATCATGCAAAAGTGAAAAGGAAAGTATCTTGATCCAGGTAGTCAGTGGCAAGATGTCTTTTAGAATGCAGTTTCCTGAGTACTAATGCTGGGACATCTTGTAGTTGCTGGAGCAAAGGGAAAAAGACAGGTAATTTTTAATCCAAGGACAAGCATGGAATGGTCACTACTGACAATGTGTTTCTAGAGTTCAGCAAGTATACTAGAAATATAGGTTTGGGGGTAACTGAGCACCCTGAGTGGTGCTGGGTTTATCAAAAGAGAAGGCATAGAGTAGGCCTGAACAACATACAGTTGCTTACTACCAAAGGAATTGTGGGGGGGGGAGGAAGCTGTGAAAAATTTAAGGTTGCCACTGTGCCCTTTCCTGTTTGTCACAAGACCCATGGCAACCAACCATCATCAGTCTGTCTCTAGTCTAATGTATCTGCAGCCTGAAGAAGTTTAGCCTATTTTAATTTTGGTCCCTATCTATTGCCAAGTTGTGCAGGTCTGGAGAAGGTAATCTAGGACAAACTTTTAGTTAAGATTCATGTGTAAGGGTTGAAGATGGTTGGAGAGATAGCCAAAACAAAACAAAAACCCTGAGAATGTGTGGTCAGAGAGGTAAGAGAAGAACCAAAACAAAACAAAACAAAAAACAAACAAAGAAACAAAACTTTCAGAAATCAAAGGAGGAGAGTATTTCGTAGGAGAGTGTGGTGAATAATGCTCACCTAGAGAATAGTCTCAACTAGAGAATGGTGGAAAAAGATATGCCTGAGGAGAGATCATTAGAATTATCAGTTAAGAGATGAGAAGAAACACTGGATGGAACATTTTCAGTACCATGGTGGGACTAAAAGCCACATTTTAGGAATTGAGAGGGGAGTGGTCAGAAAAAGTAAGCAGCAGATATAGACCAACTATATGCAAAGGAGGAGAGATACGGTGGGGTAGCCTTAAAGGATTGCAAGCGTTTAATGAAAGTGTTTTGTTGTTCGTTTTGTTTTGTTTTAAACACAGATGGCTAACTGAGCATATTTGTAGGCAATAGAAAGGGATTCAATGAATAGAAAAGGTTTGTAGATGAGAAAGAGAGAAAGGAAATGATCAATAGAGTAAATTCTTGGAGAAGACAAAAAATTATGGGAACGAGGGCACAAACATTTGCCTTGGCAAAGAAAAGGGTCACTTTTCAGAGACTAGAGAAAAGGTGACGACAATGAAGATGAAAAGGGGTTTGAGGAATGGTGTAGAGAATAGGAAAGTACCTAAAATGGATAGCTTCAATTTTCCCAGTAAAGTATCAAGCAAGGTCATCTGCTGATAGAAAAAAAAGGTGGGGGTGGATTAGGAGGTTTTAAAGAGAGGGGCTTGAAGAATATTGGTTGCAGATAGTATGAAAAAGTCAATTATGGAAAAATGATAGGATTACTGTGCAGTAGAGAAGGATGAGTTGAGATTAGTTAAGTAACATGAAATTTTAGTATGCAGAGCTATATGGTTGCATGGCTTATTCTGGCATTGTACAGCTGGTTTCTATCTTTGAGGAATTCGTAATTTATAGTTGGGGACATACAACTAATGCAAATAAATAATTAAAGAAAAATCCCAGACAATATGTGAAGTCAGAATACTAGAAGGTAGTATTAAGTAGTATTAAGAGAAAGAAAAATTGAGAGTGAAAGGAGAAACAGAATTTAGAAGGGGAAAATATGGCATAATGGATAAGAACTCTGACTTCAGATCAGAAGAGGGAGGATTTGAATCCCTTTCTCACTTTTGATTTTGGACCAAATGATCTCTAAGGACATTTACAGCTCTACTACATCTGATATATTCTGGAAGAGCCCATTCTATATAAGGAAACAAAATACTAAAAAAAAAATTATGATAGAGGATGAGGAAAGATATGCAAAAGACAAGGAAGGCTTGCTGATTTCTCTCTCTCTCTCTGTGTATGTGTGTGTGTGTGTGTGTGTGTGTGTGTATAATACTCTTCAAAGATAGGAAGGTATGACCAGATAACGAAGAGCCTTGAAAACTAGATCAAAGATTTAAGCCCAAATATTAAACATAGGAAAAATTGAAAAAGGTTTTATCCTTTGTTCAAACCATTATAATGTTTTAATAAAAATCAGAACTCTGCCCCTCTAAAAAAACAAAACAAAAAACAACCACACACAATCTGGCAATTTTCAGATTAAACTGCATGTACATATATACACATGCATATATATGTGTGTGTATATGTGTCTCTGTGTTTAAAACAAAACAATTCTACATATGTATTATTCATTGTCAAATACTGAAACCCACAGTAATGGTGGAAGAATATGAAAGAGTTCTTCCTGATTTTATTTCCTCTCACCTTCACTCATACTTCAGTCATGGTCTTTTAAACTTTGAGATACAGTATTTATACAACCCACCTTAAACAGCCAAATTCTTCATTACTAATGTTTCTCTGAAGTATTTGATTATAAAGTTAATAAGGGCCTCACAATTTTTTATATTTGGTAGCTATAGATTCCAGAGTACAGATGTGCATGTGTTTGTTGAAAATAGTCTTACACATACCATGGTCTGCTCTTTATGACTTAGGAATTTATTTTCTGCTGCCTACTGCAGTTGCTTGGGAGTGATGTCATTATAATATTACTTGCATAGCTGCGCAAGCTATAAGTATATAATGTACTTTATTTTGCAATAAATTATATGAGGAAGTCAACAATAGAGCAAAATTCACACTGGTAGTGAGAGACTGACATTGTCAAAAGTGAGTCTGAAAGCCTAGCAAAAGCTCCTAGCAAAGCTACAGTTCATAGTTCATGACATTTAAGAAAAGGGGAAAAAAAAAAGAAAAGAGCAAAAAAGAAAAAATAATAGAAAAGGAAAAAAAGAGGAAAAGAAAAAAACAAAAACAAAAACAAAACAACCCAGAATAGAAATTTTGTAGAAAGGCAATGCTGAAGATGACCTTCTTTTATAGCCATACAGATTTTCTGCTTTGTTCTTTTTTGTTCTTTTATTTTTCTCTACTACTCATAGAATAGAGATGGAATGTATTTTAACAGCATCCAATCAACCTCTTCATATTGTAAGTGAGGTAACTTGAAGCCCAGAGAAGTTTAGTTACTTGACTAATTTTACACAGTAGTATTAAAAGTCATTTATTTAATTTAAAAGTAATTTAAAAGTTTTAGAAGTTTTTAATTTTTTTTTCTTCTATGAAGACAGAATCCAACTATGCAACTTCTACTCATTGGACAATGATATAGTAGAAAGAACACTGGCTTTAAGTTCAGAGGAGTGAAATGAGGTTCCCACTTCTATCCTTCACTGTCTACATTACCTTGATCACTTATAGTCTCATCAACCCTCAAGTTTCTTCATCTGTAAAATGATAAGTTGGGCCAGATGATCTCTGAGGTTCTCTCTATTTCTAGACCTGTTGTCATGTTTATGATCTATGTTCAGTGCCCACTGGGAGCAAGCAAATAAGATAATGGATCCCTTTTAAACATGATAGCCCTTCAATACAAGAAGACAGCCATCATGTCATCCCTATAACCCATGTCTTCTCATATCCTAATTTCTTTTCAACTTTCCTCAAGTGCCACAGTTTCCAATATTCTTCATTCTGTCTTCATGAGACATCAAGAAATGATTTTTAAAAAGTCAAAAGAATGAAAAAAATAGAAGAAAATGAAATGTAACTCATAGGCAAAACAACTGACTTGGAAAATAGCTCAAAGAAGATGATTTTAAATCATGGAATGACCTGAAAGTCATGATTGAATAAAGAGCCTACGTATCAAGTTTTGAGAAACTAAAAAAGAAAACTACTCCCAACATCTTGGAACAAGAAAGTAAAATAGAAATCGAAAGAGTCCACAAATCACTTCCTGAAAGAAACTTCCTAAAGGAAAACTCCCAAAAATATTAAAGCCAAATTTAAAGCTGCCAGATGAAGGAGGACATACTGAAAAGTGAGATAGAAACTATTCAAATACCACAGTAAGGATCACACAAGATTTAGCAGCTTCCACATTAAAAGAGTGGAGGGCTTCGGATGTTAAATTCTGGAAGGCAGAAGAACTTGATTGAACAACCAAGAATAACTTATTTATCAAAACTGAGAATAAACCTTAAGGGAAAAAATAGATATTTAATGAAATAGAAGATTTTCAAGCAAGTTTGATGAAAAGACTAGAGCTGAATAGAAAATTTGAAATTCAAACAAGAATAAAGAGAAGCATAAAAAGGTAAAAATGAAAGATAAATCATAAGGGATTTAATAAAGTTAAAGTGTGACATTCCTATATGAGAATGTGATACATGTAATTGATAAAAACTTTGTCATTAACAGGGCAGTTAGAAGAACTCTACATAGAGGATGTGAATGCAAGTTGATTATGTTGGAATGAGCTCCCAAATTATGAAGGGGAGAAGGGAAGGGAGAAAAGGAATATGGGAAAAAATCACATAAAAGAGGCATGCAAGGAAGAGGATTGCACTCCTTTTACACCTATTTGTTTCAATAGTTTGTATAGTATGGTTGTTCTTAATTGTTTGGTAGAATTCACTTGTAAACCCATCTGTGTGTGTGTGTGTGTGTGTGTGTGTGTGTGTGTGTGTTTCCGTTTAATGACCTTATTTATGGCTTTTCCAATTTTTTTGCTAAATTAGAGATATTTAAGTATTCCATTTCCTCTTCTGTTAATCTGATTTATATTTGTATTTTTTACATATCCATTTTACTTATATTATTAGTTTAATTATCATATGATTGGCCAAAATAGCTCCTGATTATTGCATTGACAAGTAATTAGCAAATGAAAGAATGCTCATAAATTGGGGAATGGGCCACAAATTGTGGCATATTATTTTGATAAAATACCATTGTGCTGTAAGAAATGATCAGCAAGAGGGTATCAGAAAAATCTGGGAAAACTTATATGAACCGATACAAAGTGAAGTAAGCAGAACCAATAGAATATTATGCATAGTAATAGCAATATTGTAAAGATATCCATGTGAAAGACTTAGCTGCTCTTATGAATGCAGTTATCCAATATAATTCTAAAAGATTCCTAATGAAATATGCCATCTACCTCCAGAGAGAGAACTGATGAAATCTGAGTTCAGATTAAAGCATACTTTTTTTTCACTTCATTTTTCATGCTTTTTTTTTTTGCAACATGACTAACACAAAAATAGGTTGTGCATAACTCCACATGTATACTTGATATAATATTGCTTGTCTTCTCAATGGGTGGCGAATGTTTGGGGACAATATAGAATTTAAAACATTCTTTGAAAAGAATGTTAAAATGAGGTATAAATACTTTCTTAAAAAAAGAAAAAAACTGTTCCTGGCTGCAAGAAACTAAAAAAGTAGCTACCGTAAGTAACTAGGAGAGAGTGATTTTTATATTGAACCCTTAAAAGAGAATTAAATTCTCTAAATTTTAAATATTTAGTGTATAAAAATATGTAAAATTCTAGTCAAATATTGTTCTTAGGAATAGGAGTATAGGAATAACCTAAGCTATGGCCTTTTTCTGGCTGCACTTAAAGGTTGATATCGAAGTCTCTCTTGCAGATGTGGAGTAGGACCTCACAGATTCCAGATATTACTTATCTAAATAAATTCCTAAAACATGGGCCTCCAGGGTCCGTATGGTAGGGTTTAAACTATTATGGCTAGAACCAGACAAATCCATTATACATGGACACTGGTCCTTACAACTCATTTTTATTTTCCTTTATCCAGATTCTCTGATTACCAGGAGTCTTATTTTAATTCCCATAGCTTCCTATACAGCCCAACTTGCATTGCTCATCCCACCTGGGGTAGGGGTGTGTGTGTGTGTGTGTGTGTGTGTGTGTGTGTGTGTGTGTGTGTGTGTACAAAGACAGAGAGAGAGATGGATAGATATGTAGATAGAGATACATATTGATACACATACATATATATATATACATATACACATATATATGTGTATATGCACATGTGCATGAATACATAGACACACACAGAAAATTTAAAGTGATAAAGAGAAAAAGCTCTGATTTCTGGGAATCTCAGGGAGGATATCATGCTTGAGCTGAACTTTGAAGGGATCCCAAAGGGCAATGGTTAGGAGGGAAAATATTTTGTGCATGGAGGACACCCTGTACAAAGACACAGAAATGTCAAATGAAATGTCAGTAAGTAGGCCAGTAACTTTAAAATGTAGAGTATGTGAGGGACAATAATGTTAAGCACTCTACACAAAAAATAAATTAGTGTTATCAAGGGCAGATTATGAAGGTCTTTACATGCCTAACAGAAGAGTTTGATTTTGTCCTAGGTGCATGAATGAATCACTGAGCTTTTTATTCAGAGAAGGACATGATCATAGCTGGGCTTTAAGAATACAAACCTGGGGGCAGCTAGGTGGCACAGTGGGTAGAGCACTGGCCTTGGAGTCAGGGGGACCTGAGTTCAAATCCAGACTCAGACATGCAACACTCAATAGCTGTGTAACTCTGGGCAAGTCACTTCATCCCCATTGCCTCACCAAAAAAACAAAACACAACAAAACAACAAACTTGGTAGCTGTGTGTGAAGGACTGGTGGTAGAGAGAAGAGATTTGTGGTGGCAAGGATACAAATTAGAAGGATATTTTCAGATATTAAGTGACCCTGAATCAGAATAGTTTCCAAGTGCAAGGACAGAACAACAAGCTTGTAGAAGTAGAAATTGACAAGTCTTGACAAATGATTGACTATGGGAGGGTGAGAGAGAAAGAAGGGGAGAGGATGATTCCAAGGTTGGGAAACAACTCTATGATAACCCAAGTTGTTTAACAATTGCCAATCAAAATTTGAAAACTATTCTCCTACTCCTAAATTTCATATTGTGTTCTTAAGACCATTTTAACTGGTAATTAATGGAATCCTGCTGTTTCTTTTTGTCAAATAATTAAGCATGTACCTATGCTTAAAGTAAAGTACATAGGATGGATAGGAAAAATATTTTGTAGCTGATAAGAAAAGAGGGGAAAAAAACTGCACAAGACATTATTCTTAATATGTGGTGTTCAGAATAAGGTGATCCTAAGGAGAGATATGATGAGAAATAAAAGAAAAAAAAAGCTCTCTTAATAACATTATATCTTTTATGAACCTTGTGTGAGCTCTATAATCAATATTGTGCCAAGGCCAAGCTTATGCAATTCAAAAACCAAAAGTATACTATAGAATGCAATCTACCCATCCTCATCTTCTGTGGATAAGAAGCTTCTATCTACCATGGATACTGAGATTAATTTGAGATTCCCATTTAAAATAGAGAGTAATTCAAGTAATGGAGTGGCAATAGTCAATCATTAGAGCAGCTAAGTGGAACAGTCAATACAGTGCTGGGACTAGATTCAACACTTATTAACTGTGTGACCCTTGGCAACCCTGGTTGCCTCAGTTTCTTCATTTGCAAAATGAACTGAATAAGGCAATGGCAAACCACCCCAGCATCCTTGCCAAGAAAATCCCAGATGAGATCATGAAGGCTTGACATAACTGAAATGACTCAACAACAATGACAACTTGTAGACCTCCACAGAAAATATCACAATGTTTTCCTTTGTCCTCGTTGTCTAGTAAGTAGTTAGATTGGTAGCACTTGGGAGATGATATCAAGTAGCATGAATAATTCAAAAGAAATGCTATAATTATGCACATAAATGCATATGTGTACATATCCATCAACATTTGTACTGATTTGTTATATATTACAGCAAATGTCTTCGAAACAAAAATAATCACAACATCTTGGATAAGCTAAATGACCTACAGCTGTCCAAATAATGACTTTTTTAGTCATTCACTAATTTCCTCATTTCAATTTTCCTTCATTTGCTCAGCTAATAATTCTATTTTTTAAAATTTTGACTAGCTTTACTTTTAGAGCTAACAGTTAATTTGTAACCTTTCCTAGTAGCCATCTCCCAATCATGAGTTAGCAATTAATCTGAAGATTATTAATGAGTCTGGATGCATATAACCTTAATTAAAACTTGTACTTTGGCATGGAGAAATGAACTTTTGCAGGAATAGGAAACAGTGGAATTTCAATGAAGTTGAATTTGAAGTGATATTTTGCAGATCACACACAATGATCCCTTCAAAAAAGAAATAAAAAAATCCTGGAGACAAAAGGTTGATATTACAAAACACTAACTACATATCTAAAAGTATTTTGTCTTCAAGAAAAAAAAAATTACCCATAATGCAAAATGCAATGCTGAAAGTTTTTTAAATAAAATTATGTGTAATTAAATTAAATCACATATGAATTAATCTGCTCCTTTAGAAAAGCAGTTTCTGCATTATATTATACATTTTTGTAATTTCTCACATATTGAAGAAAATGATTCTTGATTTTCTTCTTCACATAATGTAAGTAAAGATTTATTGGGTATCATATACATCATCTCTATATATCCATCTGCTATTCAGGAGCCAGCTGATTAAGTGGTATAGACTGACAGATCCCACCAATCTACTTCCTCCCAAATACTTTGACTTAGATGATAGCAGGTACTTAATTTGTCATTAATGACTGACAAATTTGCTCAAGCTAAGGTCTTTCCTCCCTTTGAGCAAACTTATCCATTATCAATGTTTAGCCCACTCTTTGAATATCTTGATACTGATTCAGTCTTCTGACTTAGACTCCATAATGTCACTATTATATTGCCACAACACACAGCTACAAGTTTTTTTTTTTTTGCTTTTGTCATATTCTGTGTTTGTCAATCTAAACTTTGAATTTGGCAACATATCAACTGTGTTTGTACCCTTCCTGAATTGTCTTACTAAATATTTTCTCTCCAGTATTGGACCTCACACTACTGTTCATAACATGCTTTTTGTCAGCACAATGGAAGGCTCCCACCCAGCCAAAGTCTCTGATAGGAAAAGGTGACATATTCATCACATTTGCAGAAAAAGAAAAATCTGACAGCAATAGCTAACACACTGGTGAGCAAAGTCAGTATTTAAAAAGATATTGACAATCTAGAATATGTTCAAAATAGCATTACAAGAGATAAAATGTTAATATTTGCATTAATCATTAAGAACTAAATATTCTATTATCACATTATTATCACTATTATCATCTACCTTTTTGTTGGTGTCTCAAACTATTCCCCTTTAGATAAGCTGGAGCTTTCTAAACTTTTGGGACAGGACCACTGTAGGACATGAAATCTTCTCAGAGGGGACTGAAAGCAATGGCCAAAATTACATACTAGAAAATATCTAACATCACTCCTACATAAATACATCCACTTTTTAAATAGAATGCAAAGTTCAAATCAAAGTCAACAAAAATAAAGTTAACATAGCAAATTTCCTCCAACTGGCAGTGAATACACTGCAATAATTAAATATAGTTTGTACTTTCAAAATCAAATGTGAATTCATTTGTGTTAAATCATTACTTGAATCAAATCTGCTACTGCCACTCTCCATTGGTGTAGGCTGATGACACAGACAGTTACGTAATTGTTTTGCTCACTAAATTTGAATATGGAATGGGAAAACTTGAATTTCAGTAATCACTGAATGGAAATTTAAAGTACTATAATGTCTACTATGATTCTCAATCACTCATTTTTTGTTGTTGTTCTGTCATTTTCAGTAGTGTCTGAAACTTTGCGACCTCATTTGGGGTTTTCTTGGCATACATATTGGAGTGGTTTGCCATTTCCTTCTTGAGCTCATTTTTATATATGAGAAGCTGAGTCAAACAGGGTTAAGTTAATTGCCCAGAGTCACAAGGCTAGTAAGTATGTGAGGCCAGATCTGAACTCAGGAAAAGTGAGTCTTCCTAACTCCAGGCCTGGCACTGTATCCACTGTGCCACCTAACTGCCCCCCCCCTTTTCTCATAAATCCAACAAAATAAGCTGCTTCCTCAACAAAAATGACTATTTAAAAATAAAAATGACTCAAACATAGTTATACTCATATGAAATTTTCCTAATTACAGTCATAGTTGTCTTAATTTTTAGTGTCTCTAATTCATTGAGTTAAATATCACATTAATGATGGATAAACAAATCTCTGTTTTGAAGAAAAAATCTGGTGGAGTAGCTGAAACTAGTACAAACAAAGGCAATAGAGAAAGTTTAAGTGGCAGAAATATAGAAAAAATTTCAAAAAATCTAATCCACTACGTTTCTTACTGGTATTCAAAAGTACTATATTTTTTTAAGGGGAAAAAAGCCATTGTGTTTACTTTGTAAGAATGTTTTAGTTACAGATAAAACCAAACCTAATGAATTGAAATGACATCTCAAAACTGATCATGGAATATATGTTTGCAAGGTAAGGAATTTTTCCAGAGAAAGTTAGATTTTTTTAATAATCAAAAATAAAAAAATACATATCTGTGACATCAAAATTATTATTTATGTGGTACTGTTTAATTTTAGTTATTCAACAAGCATTTATTAAAAACCAACTATGTTCCAGATATTTTGCTAAACACTATGGTTACAAAGAATATCAAAAGATAGTCACTGCTCTCCCAGGCCTCGTAATTTAAAGTAATTTACAGAATTGATAATTTTTAAAAGCTGCATTCTATAGGGGAAATGAAGTTTTTTCTCTAGCTATTTATATGGTTGAAATGATGTTTGGATAATTATATACAGAGTAACTTCAAGTTGTTCTATTGGAGGCCAGTATGACAAGATGGAAAACTGCATACCTGTCTGAACAATTTTATTGTAATTTAATTGAGAAACTTATGTCATCCTTTTTCGTATGACAAGTAGATGAAACAATACACTTACATCTGTTTACAGAGGTATGCTGTTATTGAAAGTGATGTTATAGTCAATGGTCAATCTCTTACTTTGAAAAATATTGGTATTTGTGCCCTATCACAAGGACAATTTTTAATTGTAATATTTTTAATCCATAATGATATAATATGGGAAACTTGTATTAGATTCTGCACTGATAGAGTTTAATGGATAGGAAAGTAAAATACAGCTCTACTCTATATGTATCAGTTTAAAATGAGTTCTGCTGTGCAATTTGGAGACATTATATATGTCTTAATCATTTGTTTTAAGAAATATGAGTGAAGAGTGATATGCAACTGTTTCCAAGTTGTTATGAGTCAACAACTTCATTTTAAAAGTCCATTAAAAGCAAGTGTTTTGCAAAATTTTGTGGCAATAAGGGAGCAGAACTCAGGATCCATCTATATTATTGTAAGACATACTGGCTTTCTTGTGTCAAAGTACTTCAAAGGTGTGGGAAAGAAAAAAATGTTATTTTTCTTAGTGATAACACTGATGAAGAAAACTAATTTTGTACCAAAAATATCTCCCTGAAACAAGAATGATTGTAGCATTTTAAAAACTACTAAGAATTTGAAGTAAATTCAAGATCTTCAAATTCATTCTCTGCTCTCAAAAGATAAAAGGTCTGTATAATTAAAAAAAAAGAGAAGAGTTTTGCGCAGTCATTGATTTTTTTTCCAATTAAAAAGAACTGCCCTACAAATGAAAGAGAATAAAGTAAATACCTGCTCACTAAGCTCTTGCCTTGTCCCCAGAACTATTCTTACTTTATTTTGAAGACACTGATATTTCTCGATATGGATATATAAGGGAACTACTTTCCATGAGCAAATATGATATGTTTTTACTCAATCTGAATAAGAATGGTTAATAGACTTGTCTTTTAGACTTGTTGTCCTTCCTTCTTGAGGAGGACCAAAATGATGTGTCTGTGTAGAGTCAAGTTACAATATGTCCGACTATGGCTGATCAGACCAATATGAGCTTGAAATGCTCTACCACAGATCAGGCACAAATAGTCCATGTGAACATTTGGGGTGAATTCTCTAAACTGCCCATCTTGCATTTCTCTTAAGCTACTTCATTTCTGCCTTCCTCATAGAGTGCAACACTTCTTTGATGGCAGTTTAGCTCAAGAAAGGACCTCAGTGTCTGGTATCTTATCCTGACTGGTGATCTTCAGAATCTTCCTAAGACAATTCAGATGGAAAAGATTCAATTTCCTTGCATGGTGTTGGTACACTGTCCAGGTTTCACAGGCATACAACAATGAGGTCAACACAATGGCTATGTAGACCTTCAGTGTGGTAGTCAGTCTAATACTTCCCTCTCACACTTTGCTTCAGAGCCTCCCAAACACTGAGCTAACTCTGACAATGTGTGCATCAACCTCATTATCAAGATGTACATCCCTGGAAAGTATACTGCCAAGGTAAGTGAACTTATCCACAGTATTCAAAACTTCTCCATTTGTTGTGATGGTGGTTCCACACATAACTAGTGTGCTGCTGGTTGGTGGAGCACCTGTGTTTTCTTGATATTAATTGTTAGACAAAATTAGGAAGGACAAACAAGTAGTAGAAACAGGAGCTGCCCTACTGGGCATGGAACTGGAACTGGCCAGTTGGGCAACACAGCTTTCTTTCTTTCTTTTTTCTTTTTCTTTTTTTTTCCATCGGTAGTAGAAGCTCATTTTGTCCTTAGATTCATCTAGACAGTATCATAATAATTTTTTTTTTTTGCTTTTTAGGCAATTGGGGTTAAGTGACTTGCCCAGGGTCACACAGCTAGTAAGTGTCAAGTGTTTGGTCTGAGGCCAGATTTGAACTCAGGTCCTCCTGACTTCAGGGCTGGTGCTCTATCCACTGCTCCACCTAGCTGCCCCCATAATAAATTTTAAATGCCTGCATGCATACACACACACACACACAAAAGACACATACACATCTCCTAACAAAGCTTATCACTATAACATAAAGGCTATTATAAAGAAATGTAATACTTTCCATGATGATGTATATAAATTTATTCTGAAATAACCGTGTTTAAAATTTCATCATTGCTTAATGAAAAAAATGGATAACCTGCTGAAATTACTTTTTCATGAACTTACACTAAAACATACAGAGATGATTAGGCATATAAAGTTAACCTGAAAGAAAAAAAAAACTAGTTAAGTGACCTTTATACAGCTTTTGCCATGAGTGTTATCTGTCAGTAGCCTTGAACTTTGGAGATGAATAAGCCCACAGTTAGTGAGTTTCTTTCATTGACATTTCCTGTTTGCCCTATTCTGAAGAATCACATACTGATGCAATTAACTAAGGTAATTGTTACGTGACTAAATAGATGAGCTACATACCAAGGCTCAATGATGTTCGTAAAACAGGTGGCCCAGTTTAATCAGCCTAAGGAACTCATCCAAAACCTTTTTACCAATCTGATAACATCTAGTGTTTCAGTCTGCATCATTTTCATACTGTAATAAAAGCAGTCTCATGAGTCTTGAACTTCATTAGAAGTTTAAAAGTGTTTTGTCTTTCTTTTTTATGTAGAAGGTAGAGGTTTAGAAATCTTTTTCCTAAACTTGATTTTGATGTAAACTAACCTGAAAGAAAAAGACAGTAAAAGCATCCAGTTTGGCAGAGGCGTATGTCAATGCAACAGATTTAGTGTTTCATATGAATCAATATGTTTAAGTAATGAAGTGTAGATTGAGGATGGAGAGCAAAGGAAGAAGGGAGAAATTACATACAAAACAGAATTTAATGAAATCAGTTTATCCCTATAAATATGCTGTACGGACTCCAATGCTGAGGGACCAATAAAAACTGGTTCAATGAAATTCAACTTTGGAAAGGTAAAGGTTGACCTAAAGATTAGAACTCCAGACAATGCCAAAACAATCAGTCTTTTAACAAAAAATATATTTAGGTATACTATGTATTCACCTCCATCCTAGGAACATAATGTGAAGAGCACTGGATTTGGAATCAGTGACCCTGTGTTCAAATACAGCTCTGACTCTTAATATTCATGTTACTTTAGCCAAGTTTCTTAGTGTCTCTGGCATTTGGTTTCCTTATTTATGAAAAAAAATAATTGAAGTAGATTATCTCTAGGATTTCTTCCAGCATTAATGTCTACCAACCTATGACAGGTACAGTACACTAGATATATAAAAAGCAGATTTATCTATAATATAGGCTGTAAGGTAAGTGTATCAGAAAAAATATTATCTCAGTTCCTTCTGTAGTCATTAAGACGGTATACATAGAATTATAGATTTATAATTAAGTGATGTTAGGGAAGTTCAAATCCCTCAATTCACAGAGGACACTAAGGCTCGGGGAGGTGATGTTATTTACACAAGTTCACATAATATTAGGGAAGTCTTTAAGCCACTGTGTGCAAGATGCTAAAAGAGATACAGAATATAATCTTTATCCAAGGAGCTTATAACCTAATGGGATAGATAAGAAAAGTAAATAAATATCAAAAAAATCAAAGTGAGATATAGTAAAAAGTAACAAGGTACAAAATACTAAGGAGATTCAGAAAATTGAGAGCTAGCATTCATTTGACACAAGGAACCATTAATTCATGAAAGGAAACTTTTAGGGCTAGTCCTTAAAGGATGATTTTGGGATCAGTAATGAAATGGGTCTTAGAAGACCCATTAGAGATAGGTTGAATAGCATGAACAGAGATAATAGTCGACATTTATATAGCATTCTAATGTTTACACACACTCAATGTACAGTATCATGTTTGTTCTTCACAATAACTCTGTAAGGTATTATCCTTTCCCTTTTACAAAAGGGAAACTGAAGCTCAGAGAAATTGAGTGACTTGCCCATGATCAATATAATTAAGTATCATAGCATGAGATATTTAATTCAGGTCTCTCCTGAATCCAACTTCAGAACTCTATCCACTACCCCATAGTGTCTCTCAAAGATTCAATAATCAGAGGTGGGTAGGACTCTTTCCTGTAAGTACTCTAGAATCCTGGAACATTCTTCAAACTCAAGTTTTTCTTAGGTTATTTTGTTTGTTTGTTTGTTTTTACAATGTAGCTGCATTTTGGAATGGAGTAAGGAAAGGCTGAGGGAGAAAAATAAAAGTGCACTAATTGAACAAAAATAAAATTTAACTTAAAAAAGAAAAGGATAAGAGAATCACAGATTCTCACAGTTGTGATTGATCTCAGAGGTGATTTAATTGAACTTGATAGAATCCCTTTTACAACTCTCCAACAACTGACAAATCATCTTTTACTTCAAGTTCTTCAGGGAAGGGCAACTCACTACTTAGTAAGCCAGAACACTCCTTCTTTGGGCATCTCTAACGTGCAAGAGGAAAAACATAAGTGTGTTCACTGACCAGGAGATCATCAGGAATGGGTAGAGATTAGGTATGTGGTAAAGCAAAACAAAACAAAACAGAACAGAACTATTGAATGAGTTCCAGCCAGCTCTACCAACAGTGCAGTAGCATACCTATTTTCCCACAATTCAGCTAATATCAACAGTACTGTGTCTTTAGTCAACTTTATTGTGGAATATTTTTAGATGTTAAACCTGGTCTTTTTTATGTAGCCATGATTCTCTCTTTTTCCTTGCCCTCTCTTCCCCAGTGCAAAACAGCATAATAGGGATATTGTTGTTTGATCGTTTAGTCATATCTTCATGACTGTGGGGACCATAGCACACCAGGCTCTTGACCTGAGGGGCTCCTCTTCTGATGTCAAATCTTTTAGCATTTTAATACTGTCCATGAGGTTTTCATGGGAAAGATACTAGAATAGTTTTTCATTTTCTTCTCCAGTGGATCACCTTTTGTCAGAACTCTCCACTATGACCTATCTGTTTTGGGTAATCCTGAATGGCATAGTTCATAGTTTCATTGAGATATGCAAGTCTCTCTGCTATGACAAGGCAGTGATCCAAGGAGGGGATAATGGGAATACTTTGTGATAAAACTACCAGGTATTATTAGAGGATTTGAGTTAGAAGCTTTGCCACGTCACTATTTCTGTATAGTTTGATAAATCATTTAACCTCAGTTTCCTCAGGTGTAAAATTAGATTGTTGGGCTAGATTAGCTTTAAGGAAGTTTTCAGCTCTAGATCTTTAATCCTATGAAGTAAATAAAAAAAAATTCATGGCAAAGAGTGTTAAAATCTGAGGGGATCAGGAAAAGGCTAATATACATGGCACCTTAGATGAGTTTTGAATGAGAAAAGGGATTCCAAATGGAAGCCTAAGCAGGGAATGTCTTTCACATAATGAGTACACCTATATAGAAGCATGGATTTGGTGTATGGAATGACATATGTAGGGAAGAGCAAGACAGACAATTTGGCATAGACCAGAGTGCACATGAGGAGTAATAGTACACTAGATCTAGAAACTGGCTAAAGCTTGACTGAAAAGCAATTTACATGTCTAAGAAAGGAATTTTTTTCTTTTTTCTTTTGGGCTAGGCAATGGGGTTAAGTGACTTGCCCAGAGTCATGTAGCTAATAAGTGTCAAGTGTCTGAAGCTGGATTTGAACTCAGGTCCTCCCACTCCAGGGTCAGTGCTCTTATGCACTGCGCCACCTAGCTGCCCCCAGGAGTTTGTTTTTAAAGCAAGAAGCAATAGGAAAGAACTGTTACTTTTTGATCAGTAGAGTGTCATGTTCAGATCTCCATTTGATACCATTATTTTTGTCACTCAGGTGGATGATGTACTAGAGAGGGGAGAGATGGAATGCAGGGAGGCCAATTCAAAGACTGTTGAAATTCTTGAGGTGAGAGGTAGTAAGGGCCTGAACTAGATTAGTAGCCATATGAGTAAAGAGAGGGTAACAAATAGAAGAGTTGCTAAGGTAGTAATCAATCTTTACTGTGCAGATAATATTAAGACAAATTTCATCTCACCCCTGCTGATGTAATAATAAACTTCCAATTGGCGGAACTTGAAACAATGAAGTTTTATTGACCTGTATGATCTGAACTCCAGCAACACTTGCTTTAGTGGTGAATAGAAAAAGCACTGGACTTAAAATCAGGAAGACAGGTCACCATCCTGCCACCGCCACTGCCACTCACTATCCTTGTGACCAGGGGGACATTTCTTTGTGCCTCATTTCCTCCTTTATAAAATAGGGTTATTAATCTAATAGTAGCTATCTTTTAAAATTGCCATGAGGATCAAATAAGATAATTACCCTAATGGAGATCTTGACCTTTTTTGGGGGCAAGAGTGGGGTTCCACAGTCTCCTTTTGCTGCATGCACCCCTTCCCAGAAAACTTGGACTGTCTGAAATTTATAAGGGTCTATGAACCCCAAATTAAGAACATCAGCTCTAAAATATTTTGCAAAACTTGAAGAATTATAAAGGTGTCATCCATTATTATAGTATTTGTATTATAAATAAATTATTCTCTTATTTCAATACTAGCTTGGGATCATTGACTCATGCTCCTTTTCCCTTTTTATTTTTCTTAGATATTTTAATAAATAAATATCCCATATTTTACCAAAATTCTTTCTATTTTGTTTTAGGGAAGAGAAAATGGGAGGGTAAGAGTTCATCTGTGAGACTGATGTCAGGGTCAGAGTCAAAGTAGAAAGACAGAGGGCATTACCAGGGACGAAATGAAATAAAAAGTTCAAGAGGAGGCTCAGAGGAGCCATCTCACATCTACTAGGGTAACAGGAGGAAGAAAAAGAAAGACTCTATTAAAAGCAGCAGAGAAATAACAAAAAAAAAATCCTATGCAAAGCATATGTGTGTATCTGTGTGTGTGTGTGTGTGGGAGAGAGACAGACAGAGAGAGAGAGAATAGAAGGAGGAATTGGGGGGGAGGGAGGGGAAAGAGGAGCTTGATGCTGTTCCTACTTTTTAAATATCTCTTTTAAAAGAATAAAGATGGGCAAGGAAGGAAACTCTGTTGAAAAGATTTTTTGTTATGCTTTTTAGTTCTGTAAAATATAATAAAGCTACATTTTGTTCAGTACCTTACACAGGTCAGCCTGCTCAGGGAAACATAGTGTTTTTTTTAATCTTTGTCATACATAAGTTCTTATAGCTATAATGCAAAACAGGCCTATAATTCCTGTACCTATATGATTTTTTTGCCTATTTCTTTTTAAAGGCAATTGGGTTTAAGTGACTTCCCCAGAATCACACAGCTAGTAAGTGGCAAGTGTTTGGTCTGAGGTCAGATTTGAACTCAGGTCCTCCTGACTTTAGGGCTGGTGCTCTATCCCCTGTGCTACCTAGCTGCCCCTTGAACCTATATGTTTTAAGGCCACCAGAAGGGATACAGAGTGAATTAGTTGAGCCTAGATGATCTGCAGTCTGCGGCAAATTCACTTGAACACTTTTTAACAGCTTATATTTAAAAACACTGGGAAGTTCCTGAAAGTAGTACCCCAAAAAATACTTGTTCTAACGGCAATAACTATATGCCAAAGTCTCTTTATCTCTCTTGTCATTTTTCCCTCTTGTTATCATCCAAATTCTTCTTAGGTCCAATTCCTTGCTCCATCTCATTCAAAAATAAGTCCCTAAATTTCATTACCATTTTGAATTCTGTCATATTGGGATAGCTATCATTATCATGTGAAACCCAGATTTTGTGGACTAGAGTTTTTTTTTTTAAGATTGGATTTCACATAGACAGTTTCTATTTTCATTTTGCTCATTAAGGGAAATAGTTCATTCTAGAATTGAAAAAAAAAAAGGAACTGACTTCTGGGAGCCAAGATGGTGGAGTAAGCAGTAAATCACTGTGTCTCCCATATTGGCCTCTGAAAAAAAAAGTGGAAAATAGCACCCCAGGAAAAATCCTGGAACACTGGAGCCAGCAGAAAGATGGGGTAGAGAAGTCTTTCAGCCAGGGAAACTTGAAGGATTGGCAAGAAAGGTCCATTTCACTCAGAAAAAAGGGGAGCCCAGTCTAGTACTGGAAGTACCCCAGCAAGCCAGCAGCAATACCACCTCAGTAAACCAGTGGGAGATCGTGAGCCCCAGTGTGGTGGAGCAGGCAAACACTAACACTAAGACCCCTGATGTGCCATGGCATAAAGAGGGGAACCAGCAGACTCCAGCTCAGAGAACTACCACATGCTTCAGTGAAGCCCTGGGCTGACAGCCATCCTCCAGTGGCAAGACCTCCATGTGCTTCAGTGTAGCCCTGGGGAAAATGCAGAAGAACCCTAGCTGACCTCAGCACACACCAGACACCAACACTAAGGGAAGATCAAAACTCATACTCAGAAGAGGACAACATTGTCAATATACCTACATCTGAAACCTCAAAGGGGAACATGAATTGGTCCTAAGCCCAAAAAGCCTTCTTGGAAGAGCTCAATAAGAATTTTTAAAGTCAAATATGAGAGGTAGAAAAAAAACGGGGAAAAGAATTGAATGGTATGCAAGAGAAAGTTAACAGTTTGGAAAAGGACATAAATTTACTGAAGAAAACAATTCCATAAAACATAGAATTGGACAAATGGAAAAGGAGATACAAAAATTCTCTGAGAAGAAGAATTACTTAAAAACAGAACAATTCCTTAAAAATCATAATTGGGTAAGTTGAAGGTAATGATTCTATGAGACATCCAGAATCAGTCAAAGAGAATCAAAAGAATGAAAAAAATAGAAGAAAATGGAAAAAAATGGAAAACAATGACCTAGGAAATGGATCCAGGAGAGATAATTTAAGAATACTTGGTCTACTTGAAAGCCATAATCAAGAAAAGAATCAAGATAGCATCTTTCAAGAAAGTATCAAGGAAAACTGCTCTGAGATGCTAGAAGCAAAGGGTAAAATAGCCATTGAAAGAATCTACCAATCACCTCCTGAAAGAGATCCCAAAATGAAAATTCCAAGGAATTTTGTAGGCAAATTCCAGAATTATCAAGTAAAGGAGAAAATACTGCCAGAAAGGAACAATTTAAATATCATGGAATAAGAGTCAGGCTGACACAATATTTAGCAGCTTCTACATTAAAGGATATAAGGGCTTGAAATATGATATTCTGGAAGGCAAAGGAGCTTGGATTACGTTCAAGAATCAACTACCCAGCAAAACTGAGCATAATACTTTAGGGGAAGAGATGGACATTCAATGAAATAGGGGACTTCCAAACTTTCCTGATGCAAAACCTAGAGCTGAACAGAAAACTGGATCTTCAAATACAAGAACCAAGAAAAGCATAAAAAGGTAAACAGGAAATAAAAACGACAACCACCACAAGCATGTCATTCAATAAGGTTAAATTGTTTGTATCCCTACATGGGAAGGGGATACTTCTAAATCTTGAGAACTGTATCTTTCTTATAACATTTAGAATGAGTAAACATAGAGGTGCAGGTTTAAGTTGACTTTGATATGATGACAAGGAAGCAATTAAGGGATTAAAAAAGAATTGTAATGGAAGAAGAGGAAAGGAGGAGGGTAAATTACATCACATGAAGAGGCACAAATACCAATTACAGTGGAGTGAAAGAAAGGAGGAAGACAAACATTGTTTGACCTTTCATCAGATTTGACTCAGAGAGGGAATAACATACACACTCAGTTGGACATAGAAATCTATCTTATCCTATAGGAAATAGAAAGGGAAAGCAGAAAGAAAAGTTAGTAATCATCACTGAATGTGGATGGGATGAACTCTCTCAGAAAAAAGAAATTGGTGGCAGAGAGGATTAAAAACTAGGATTCTATAATATGTTGTTTACAAGAAACACATTTGAAGCAGAGAGATACACACAGAGGGATACACACATACAAAGGTAAAAGGCTGGAGCAGAATATATTAATCTTCAGATGAGGTAAAAAAAAAGAAGCAGGTGTAGCAATCTTGATCTCGGGAAGAAGCAAAAGCAAACAGACCTAATTAAAGGAGATGAGGAAGGAAACATCTTGCTAAGAAGTACCATAGATAATGAAGTAATGTCAATATTAAACATGTTCATTAAGTAGAATAGCATCTAGATTCTTAGAGAAGTTGAGAATTATAGGAAGAAATAAACAACAAAACTGTTCTAGTGGGGGATTTCAACCTCCTCCTCTCAGAACTAGATAAATCTATCACAAAATAAAGCAGAAATTTAATGAGGTAAATAGAATTTTAGAAGAGTTAGATATGGAGAAAATTGCATGGGGATAGAAAGGAATATAACTTTTTCTCAACAATACATGGCACCTACACAAAGATTAACCATATTCAAGGGCATAAAAATCTCACAATGCAATGCAGAAAGGAATATAGTTTTTTCTCAAAGGTACATGACACCTAAAGAAAAAATTGACCACGTATTAGGGCATAAAACTCTCACAATCAAATATAGAAAGGCAGAAATATCAAATTCATTCTTTTAGATCATGATGCAATAAAAATTACCTATAATAAAAGGCCATTGAAAGATAGACTAAAATTAATTGGAAATTAAATCATATAATCTTAAAGAATGAGTGGGTCAAACAATAAATCATAGAAAAAATGAATAATATCATCCAAGAGAATAACAATAATGAGACAACATACCAAAACTTATGGGATGCAGCCAAAGCAGTTCTTAGGGGAAATTAAATGCCTAATTAGAAATTCTGAAAGTCAAAGGAGAGATTAATAAAATGGAAATTAAGAAAACTATTGAACTAATAAATAAAACTAAGAACTGGTTTTATAAAAAAACCCCATAAAATAGATAAACCTTAGGTAATTTGAATTAAAAAAAAGAAGAAAAGCAGATTACCAGTACCTAAAATTAAAAGGGCAAATTCACCACCAATGAAGATGAAATTAAAACAATAATTAGAAGCTGTTTTGCCCAACTATATGCCAATAAACTGACAATGTAAGTGAAATGGATGAATATTTACAAAATATAAATTGCACAGATTAACAGAAGAGGAAATAAAATGTTCTTTCTTTGCTTTTCTTGTTTTGTATTTAAAATGAATGAAAATTTACCAAAAAAAGAGAGAGAAAACTAGAAAGCAGTTAGAAGCTAGGTTTAAAACATCTTATGTCACATACTAAAATAATATCAAAATGAATATGAAGCTGCATATAAAAATCACACTATTAAATAGAGATACAAGTATACAGATGTAGAGAGATATATCTCAGTCAATAAGCATATGTTAAGTGCCAGGCATTGTGGTAAGGGGGAAATCTATATTTAATATTCCTGATCTGAGTCTGATAGGCAGCATGGTGCAGTGAATAGAGAGCTGGCCTAAAATCCAAGAAGATTTGGGTTTCAATTTCTGCTTATGGATACTTGCTGACTATGCATTTCTGGGCAAGTCACAACTTCTCCATACAAAAGGCAAGACCAGCTTGAAGAAGAGCTGCTAACTGACAATAACAGACAGTTTCCTCTGCCTGGCAATTCCCTGTACCAAGGAAATCATAGATTTAGTCTCTATATCAATGAATCTGCTAATCAAGATATATAGGGAATTAACAGAAATGTATAAGACCAAGAGCTATTTCCTAATGCATATGGCCAAAGTATATAAGACAATAATTTTCACAAGAAATCATCAACTATTAAAAATAATATAAACATTATTCCTAATCACTGATAATAAGAGAAATGCAAATGGGAATACCTCTAAAGTTTCCTCTAATACCCAGAAATTTGGCAAAGTTACCAAAAGATATGGCCATGGAAAGGAAGTACTCTCATAAATTAGAGGTGGGGCTATGAATTGGTCTACCCATTAAGAAAAGTAATTTACAGTTAAATTAAGCATATGGTTGACTTTGATCCAACATGAGACATATAACCAAAGGAAATCAAAGATAGATAACTAGTTTAATATATGCCACAATATTCACAACAACACTTTTTATAAAGGCAAATAACTAAAAACAAAGTAGATGTTCGTGGCAAATAAAATGGCTAAACAAATTATGGTATGTGAATATAATGGGATATTGTTGTGCTGTAAGAAATATTAAAGTGAATAATTCAGAGAATAATGTGAAAACTTTATTAAACCAGAATCAGAAAACTATACATATGATTACTATAATCATGTAAATAGAAAACAAAAACTTATAATGGAATGTTTTGTAACTATTGAGAAGCAATGAGAAAGTGCATGTCTTCACTTACACTGCAGAGGTAGATGACCGTTAGTGGGTAATATTTGATATACTGTCAGACATAATTAATGCATTGGTTGGTTTTTACTGAATGCCTTTCTTTTTCTTTGTAATAAAAGCAGGTTTACTGGGTAGGAGAGTAGGGTAATATGTATTTGGAAATAAATTTTATGTAAAAGCTATACATCAATAAAAACAGAAAAGAGATATAATTGACAAAGGAACAAACTTCAGAGTTGCTTCTCTAGTTTCATTAAAAGAATCGATTAGAAAAATAATTGTTGAATGAGCTGCTTTGTCATCTGTTTCGGAGAAAACATGATAAATATAAATAAATAATGCAAGCCTAGCACCAAAAATAAATGATTGTAAAGTGTAGGAATTGAAATACAAATGCGAATCATCTTGACAATTTTTCTATTTGTATCTCTCTCAGGACCTGACACTGAGCCTTATACATAGTAGGTACTTACTTCATAAATATCATTTGAATAAATCATTTTGTGGATATCATTGGAGCATCACAATAGTGAATGAACTGTGTTAAATCTGTCTTTAACTGGGATATTTCGCTTGCCTTTTTCTATGCCTGAATGGGTTTATGTTCCCATTTAGCACCACTGGCTCTAACCTACATGGAGGATCCTTATTGTCTTCTCTTTCTCACAGGAAGAAGTTTCCTCTGTTCTGGAATAGACCAATGCAGCAATTAGCTTTTCAGGTGACCCTAGAATCCTCTATTGAATAATTATTGGAGAAGCCACTGAACCTTTAAGAGATTAGTTGAGCTAGAGATTGAATCAAGTCTTAGTAGGTATACTGTATTTATCCAGAGATCTCAGCATTTAAAAGAAATAACAGAGAGATATAACCTTAGACCTGGGGAAGCTGGGTGGAGCAATGCATAGAACACCAGGCTTGGAGTCAGGAAGACCTTAGTTCAAATCTAATCTCAAACATTTGCTATGTGAGCAAATCATTTAACCTCTGTTTTCCTCAATTTCCTCATCTGCAAAATGGGGATAATAATAGAATCTATCTCACAGGGCTGTGTGACGATCAAATGAAACAATAATTGTAAAGCACATAGAGTGCCTGGCACATAACAAAAGCTCTATAAATGTTAGCTATTATTATTTCTGGCATCACATATGATTTCTCTTTCAACAAATGGATGCATTTACCTTTGCCTTTTTATTCTATCTATGTAAATTTATTGTAGCTATGTAGCTATCATCCTGTAATTAGACCAAATTATTGAATGTTAGAGTTGGGACAGAAATTAGAGATCATCTAATCCAAACTTTTCTCTTAAATTGGCAAGTCACTTCAAACTAAAATACAGTTTTTGAAAAGTTCAGAACCTTCCAGGTTTTTTTTTTCCCTCCCACACAACCACAATTGAACTCTCTGGATTGCTAAAGCATATCACTTAGGTGACCTTTCTTTTCCTTTTCTTCACACCCCCCCTCCCATTTTCTGGGATCATTTCACAGGGACATGCTAATGGTTATTAACAATAGTTCAGATGCTATGTGACAAGTTAAGAGCTCCAGTAGCAGGGGAAAAGACATAGAGCCAGACAACATCATTTTCTCAGAATGGAAATTCTCCCTGTCATGAGTCTATTGAGAAGTCTACAGGATAAATGTGTGATCTGAAGGGAAATTTCTCAGCCAGATCACAGTAGGGACACCTTTACTTTCTGAGCAGAGTGTTGGCATTCATCAAAGCTTTCTATGTCCTGGAGCTGAGCAGAGTGAGAATAACTATATAACACTAAATTGAGATTGGGCCATTACCAAGTAGGTTTAATCAACATAAATGATTGAATTGAAAAGTCATACTTCGAAAAGGTTTGATTTTTTTTTTTTACCTTTGATTAGGCCATTTTTTTGTTACTTATATAGATCAAACTAGCAAGGTAATCCATAAAAATCCACTTCATTTTAGGTTACATTGGCATAGGAAAAGAATAGTGAAAAGAATTCTAGCTTTGGAGTCAGAGGACTTGGGTTCAAACTGAATTTCTGATGTTTATTACCTGGATGGCATTTAGTAAGTCATATAACTTCACATAAACTTCCTGAAGTACAGATCTGACCATTTCACACCCACCTCCCTCCATTTAATAAACTCTGGAGATTTATAATTACTTCCAAGATCAAAGATAAAATCCTGAGGTTGGAACTGAAAGACCTTCCTAACCTAGCCTCCTCCTATCTTTTCAGTCTTCCTGTATCTTGCTCTCCACTATGTACTCTCTGATCCAGTGATATTAGTCTCCTTGCTATTTTTTTCTTAATAGTATTTTATTTTACTAATTACATGTAAAGATAGTTTTCAACATTCATTTTTGAAAAATTTTAAGTTCCAAATTTTTCTCCTATCTCTTGCCTCCCCCATCCAATACATCAAGCAATCTGATATAGATTATGCATGCACAATCATGTCAAACATCTTTACACATTAATAAATGTGAAGGTGAATAAGGACAAAGAATAAGGACAAAAAAAGTAAAAACAATGAGAAAGAAAAAAAGACCCAAAAAAGTGAAAATAGTATGCTTCAATCTGTCTTCTGACTCCATAGTTCTTACTCTGGATGTGGTTAGCATTATCCATCATGAATCTTTCAGAATTTTCTTGGAACATTGTATTGCTGAGAAGAGCTAAGTCTATCATAGTTAACCATTGCACAATGTTGCTGTTTTTTATAGAACAATGGTATTCCATTGCATTCATATCTCCCACCTTGTTTAGCCATTCTAAAAATTAATGGGCAACCCCTCAATTTCCAATTCTTTGGCACCACAAAAAGAGCTGCTATAAATATTTTTGTACATGGGGATCCTTTTCCCTTTTTTATGATCTCTTTGGGATACAGAGCTAGTAGTGATATTACTGGATCCAAGGGTATGCAGTTTGTACATGGCTCCAAATTGCTCTCCACAATGGTTAGATCAGTTCACAACCCCACCAACAATGCATTAGTGTTCCAATTTTCCCACATCTCCAACATTTATTTTTCTTTTCTGTAATGTAAGCCAATCTGATAGATGAGAGGTGGTACCTCAGAGTTCTTTTAATTTGCACTTCTGTAATCAGTAGTGATTTAGAGCATTGTTTCATGTAAATATAGATAGCTTTAATTTCTTCATCTGAAAACTGTCTGCTCATATCCTCTGATCATTCATCAATTGGAGAATGACTTGTATTCTGATAAATTTGACTGTTTTCTGTATAGTTGAGAAATGAGGCCTTTATCAGAAACATTGGTAGTAAAAATGTTTCCCTTTGTTGTGCTGGGTTTTTTTGTGCAAAAACTTTTTAATCTAATGTAATCAAAATTATCCATTTTGCATTTCATAATGTTCTCTATGTCTTGTTGGTCATAAATTCTTCCCTCTTCATAGATCTGCCCGGTAAACTATTTCTTGCTCTTCTTATTTTCTTATAGTATCATCCCTTATGTCTAAATCATGTACCCATTTCTACCTTATCTTGGTATAGAGTGTGAGATTTTGGTCCATGCCTAATTTCTGCCATGCTATTTTCCAGTTTTCCCAGCATTTTTGTCACATAGTGAATTCTTATCTTGGAATCTGGAGTCTTTGTGTTTATCAAACAGTAGATTACAAAGTCATTTACTACTGTGTCTTATGTATCTAATCTATTCAACTGATCCACCACTCTATTTCTTAGCCACTACCAAATAGTTTTGATGATTGCTGCTTTATAATATAGTTTTAGATCTGGTATGGCTAGGGAACATTCCATTGCTTTTTTTACCCCATTAATTCCCTTGATATTCTTGACCTTTTGTTCTTCTAGATGAATTTTGTTATTTTTTTCTAACTGTATTAAATATTTTTGGTAGTTTGATTGCTATGGCACTGCATAAGTAAATTAATTTAGGTATAATTGTCATTTTTATTAAATTAACTCAGACTACCCATTAGCAATTGATAGTTTTCCAATTGTTTAGATCTGATTTTATGTGTGTGAAAAGTGTTTTGTAATTGTGTTGCAATAGTTCCTGGGTTTGTCTTGGTAGGTAGAATACCAAATATTTTATGTTGTCTACAGTTATTTTAAATGCAATTTCTCTTTCTATATCTTGATGCTGGGGCCTTATTGGTAATATATAATCATGCTGATGATTTATGTGCATTTATTTTATCTCCCACAATTTTGTTAAAGTTATTAATTATTTCAAGTAGTTTTTAGTTGATTCTCTAGGATTCTTTTAGTATACCAACATATCCTCTTTAAAGAGTGACAGTTTTGTTTCCCCATTATCTATTCTAATCCCTGCAGTTTCTTTTGCTTCTCATTGCTGAATTTAACATTTCTCGTACAATATCGAATAACACTCGTGATAATGGACATCCTTGTTTTACATCTGATCTAATGCTTCTAGCTTATCCTCTTTACAGATAATGCTTGCTGATGGTTTTAGAAAGATCCTGCTTGTCATTTTAAAGAAAACTCCGTTTATTCTTATGCTATCTAGTGTTTTAAATAGAAATGGGTGCTGTATTTCTCAAAAGCTTTTTCTGTTATTGAAGTAATCATATGAATCCTACCTGGTCATAGTGTATTATCCTTATGATTAATTGCTTTAATCACTTTGCTATTATTTTATTCAAATTTTTTGCTTCAACAATTGGTTCATGATTTTCTGTTTTGGCTCCTCCTGGTTTAGGGATCAGCATCATATTTGTTCATACATGGAATTTGGTAGGACTCCTTCACCTACTTTTCAAATAGTTTATATAGTATTGGAATTAATTATTCTTTGAATATTTGGTACAATTCCCTTGTAAATCCATCTGGCCCTGGAGATTTATTCTTAGAGAGTTCGTTGATGGGTTGTTCAATTTATTTTTCCTAAATGGTATTATTTAAGTATTTTATTTCCTCTTCTGTTAACCTGGGGAATTTATATTTTTGTAAATATTCATCCATTTCACTTAGATTATCAGATTTATTGGCACACAGGTGGGCAAAATAACTCCTAATTATTCTTTAATTTCCTCTTCATTGGTGGTGAATTCACCCTTTTCATTCTTTTTTTTAAATCAAATTAACTAAAGGTTCATCTATTCTACTGATTTTTCATAAAACAACTCAGTTTTACTTATGAGTTCAATAGTTTTATTACTTCAATTTGATTAATCTCTCCTTTGTTTTCAGAATTTCTTATTTGATATTTAATTGGGTATTTTTAATTTCTTCTTTTTCTAGGTTTTAAAGATGCATGCTCAATTCATTGATCTCCTCATTCTCTATTTTATTCATGTAAGCATTTAGACATATAAATTTCCCTAAGAACTGCTTTGGCTGTTTCCCATAAGTTTTGGTATGTTCTCTTATTACTGTCATTCTCATTGATGAAATTATTGACTGTTTGCATGATTTGTTGTTTGACCCACTCATTTTTTTAGGATTAGATTAGTTTCCAATTAGTTTTTAGTCTATTTTTCCTTGGGTCTTTATTACACATAATTTTTATTGCATCATGATTGAAAAAGGATGCATTTAACATTTCTGCCTTTCACATTTGATTGTCAGGGTTTTGTTTCCTAATACATGATGATTTTTTTCTTTAGGTGTCATGTACAACTGAAAAAAGATATATTCCTTTCTATCCCCATTCAATTTTTCCCAGAGATCTATCATATCTAACTCTTCTAAAATTCTATTCACCTCTTTAACTTCTTTCTTGTTTATTTTGTGGTTAGATTTATCTAATTATGAGTGGAGGAGATTGAGTTCACCCACTAGTGTAGTTTTGTTGTCTATTTCTTCCTGCAAGTCACTTAACTTCCCCTCTAAGAATCTGGATGCTATATTACTTGGTGCATACATGTTTTATATTGATATTACTTCATTGTCTATGGTACCTTTTAGCAAGATGTAGTTTCCTTCCTTATCTTTTTAAATTATATCTATTCTTGCTTTTGTTTTATCTGAGATCAGGATTGCTACCCCTGCTTTTTTTAAATTTGCTTCAGCTGAAGCATAATCTACTCTACTGTAACCTTTTCTCTTTACTCTATGTGCATCTCTTGCTTCAAATGTGTTTCTTATAAACAACATATTGTAGGATTCTGGTTTTTAATCCACTCTGACATCCACTTCTGTTTTATGGGATAGTTCATCCCATTCACATTCACATTTATAATCACTAAATGTGTATTTCCATTCATCATACTTTCCCATGTTAATATATTTCTCTCTCCTTTCATTCTGTCCCTCCTCATCAGAGTTTTTTTTCCCTGACTCTCACCTCCCTCAATCTGTTCTCCTTCTCTCAGACTCCCAATTTCCTTTTTCTACCCCTTTCCCCTCCTATTTTCTTAAGTGGCAAGGCAAATTTCTATACCCATATGAATATGTATGTTATTCCTTTTTTGAGCCAAATCTGATGAGAATAAAGTTTAAACAATGCTTACCCACTCCCTTCTTTCTCTCTACTATGTCTTTCTTTCCTCTTCATGTAATGTAGTTTACTCTGTTCTGCCTCCACCTTTTTTCACCACTTAATTAATTTTTTGCATTATCACTTCAAAGTCAACTTACACTCAGACCTTTGTTTATGTATACTCTTTCTAACTTCCCTAATAAAGACACATTTCTCAAGAGTTCATCTTTCTGTGTAAGGATGTAAAGAGTTTAACCTTATTAAATAACATGTTTTTTCTTTCTTTCTTGTTTACCTTTTTATGCTTCTCTTGAATGTTTTCATTGAAGATTGAATTTTGTTTATCTCTGTCTTTTCATCAGGAATGATCGGAAGTCTCCTATTTCATTCAATATCCATCTTTTCCCTTCAAACATTATGCCCAATTTTTCTGGGTGGTTGCTTTGTGGTTATAATGCAATCCTTTGCCTTCCAGAATATCATATTTCAAGCCCTCAGATCTTTTAATGTAGATGCTGCCAAGTCCTGTATAATTCTGAGTGGCTCCTTGATATTTGAATTGTTTCTTTCTGGCTGCTTGTAGCATTTTCTCCTTGATCTACATTTTTACTTGGAGTTTTCATTTTGAGATCTCTTTCAGGAGGTGATTGGTGGATTCTTTTAATGACTTTTACCCTCTGGTTCTAGAATATCAGAGCAGTTTTCCTTGATAATTTCTTGCAATATGATGGCCTTTAGGTAAGCCAATAATTCTTAAATTATCTTTCCTGGATTTATTTTACAGGTCAATTGTTTTTTGAATGACATTTTTTTTTAACATTTCCTTCCATTTTTTCATTCTTTTGATTTTGTTGGATTAATTCTTGATGTCTCATAGAGTCTTTAGCTTCCATTTGCCCAATTCTAATTTTTAAGGAATTATTTTCTTTGTTAAGCTTTTGTACCTTCTTTTCCATTTGGCCAATTCTACTCTTAAAGGAGTTGTTTTCTTCAGTGGATTTTTTCCCCTATTGTCCAATTCTATTTTTAAGGAGTTCTTTCAGTCAATTTTTGTGCTTCCTTTTCCAAGTTGTTGACTCTTCCCCCGCTCATAATTCTCTTGCATAACTCTCATTTATTTTCCCAATTTTCCTTCTACCTTTCTTACTTCATTTTCAAGATCCATTTTGAGCTCTTCTGAGAAGACTTTTTGGGCTTGAGACCAATTCATTTTCCCTTTGAGGTTTCACATGTGGTCATGTTAATGTCCTCTTCTGAGTTTGTGTTTTGACCTTTCCTATCACCATTTTAGCTTTCTAAGGTCATGGCTCCTTTCTGTTTCTTACTCATTTTCCATCCTATTTTATGACTTTTAAAGTTGAGCTCCATTTCTGTGTCACAGGGGCCACTATTTCATTCTTCTTCTTCTTCTTCTTCTTCTTCTTCTTCTTCTTCTTCTTCTTCTTCTTCTTCTTCTTCTTCTTCTTCTTCTTCTTCTTCACAATTGGGGTTAAGTGACTTGCCCAGGGTCACACAGCTAGTGTCAAGTGTTTGGTCTGAGGCAGGACTTGAACTCAGGCTCTCCTGACTTCAGGGCCAGTGCTCTATGCACTCTGCCACCTGGCTGCCCCTATCTCAATTTTCTTATCCTGGGAGCCAGGAGCCTGGTCACTGGCTTTCCACACAGGGGCTTCAGGCTCTTGCTGCTTGCCCAGTGTACTGGGGGTGGCCAAGCTTATTCACGTCTGTTGTGCTGAGGTTCTGCAGCTCACAATTTGACTTTTGCATTAGAGTTGGAGGCCTCACTACTGGCCTGCTGAGGCAGGACTGAGGGGCTTTGATTGCTGATCAATGCTGCCACTAAGAGCCTCCTGCTGGCCGGCCCAGACTTCATCTGCACTGGGCTGTGCTACACTTTTACTGAAGTGAGACAAACATTTCCTGAAGCCCTACTAAGTTGTCTTAAGCTGCAAAATTGTTTCACTCTATCTTTTTGTGGGTTCTGTCATTCCAGAATCTGTTTAGAGGCTTCATTTAACACTGTTTCTGAGGGAAACTGGGACAAGCTCAGGCAACTTTTGGCTTCTCTCCATCATCTTGGCTCCATCCTCTCCTTGCTCCTTTTTACGCAAGACACTCCATCTCTCTTAACAGGGACATTTTTACTGGCTATTCAGCATAATCAGAATTCTTTCCCTCCTGGTCTCCATCTCCTTGCTTTCTTTGAATCCCAGTTTTGAGAAGAGGAAATCAAAGTTATCTATAGTCATATGAAAAAAAATGCTCTAAATCACTACTGATTGAAGAAATGCAAGTTAAAACAACTCTGAGGTACTACCTTACACTTTCAGATTGACTAACATGACAGGAAAGGAAAATGACAAATCCTGGAGGAAATGTAGAAAAATAGGCACACTAATGCAGTGTTGGTGGAGTTGGAAGCTAATCCAACCATTCTGGAGAGTAATTTGGAACTACGCCCAAAGGACTACAAAACTCTGCATACCTCTTGACCCAGCAATACCACTTATAGGCCTATATCCCAAAGAGATCGTAAAAATGGGAAAAGGACCCACCTGTACATAAAGATCTATATCAGCTTTTTTTTTTTGTGGTGGCAAAGACTTGGGCATTCAGAGGATTTGCATCAGGTACAGAATAGCTGAACAAGTTGTGGTAGATGACTGTGGTGGAATACTGTTGTGCTATAAGAAATGACAAGCACGATGATTTCAGAAAAAAAAAAACAAACTTGAGAAGACACATATGAACTGATACAAAGTGAAGTGAACAAGAAGCTGATGAAGATGGCACACCATAACAGCAATACTGTGTGATGGTCAACTGTGAATGAATTAGTTATCCTCCACAATACATTTGTCCAAGACAAATTCAAAGGACCTATAATAAAATATGTTATTTACCTCCACAGAGAGAAATGATGAACTCAGTGTAAATTGAAGCATAATTTTTTCACTATATTTTTCTTGTTTCTTTGTTTTGCAACATGGCTAGTATGGAAATATGTTTTAAATGATTTCGCATGAATAATTGATGTCATATTGCTTTTCTTCTCAATAGGTGGTGAAGGGGCTAGAGGAAGGGAAAGATTTCTAATTCAGTATTTATAAAAAGAATGCTAAATGAAATTTAAAAATCCCACTTTCAATGAGGCTTTTTTCATCTCCTTTAATGATAGTCCCTTCTATATGTTGATTTTCTCTAGTTTATCCAATATAAAACTTTTTTGTATTTAGTTGATTGCATATTGACTTACCCATTAGACTGATCTCCTGGAGAGCTGGGACTGTCTTTTGCTCTGTTTTGTGTGTGTTCCCAGTGCTTAGCATGATGTCTGGCATAGAGTAGGCAAGAAATGTTCATTCACTGACTGACTGACTTCTTAGAGCCTCAGTTTCCTTCTCAGTAAAATGCAGGAGTTGGACTAGGCAGCCCATAAGGTCCCTTTTAATTCCACAAAGTATGTCATCGCGGGGATAGATACTGGATGTAGAAACAGAGGACCTGGGTCAAAATGTGTGCTCTTACGCAAATGACTAATCCTTTTGGGGACTCAGTTTCCTCATCTGCAGAGTATATAGTTTAGCCTAGTTCTCTTCCAAAGTTCTTTCAGGCTTTCAGTATGCCATCCTATGATCCTGTGAGCCCCAATTCCTTTTCCTGAACTGTAACTTTTTCCAACTGAAGTAAAATGACAAAAAGTTATAAATAGGTATATTTATGGGGATTGACAATTTATTCCCTAAATATAATCTGTATAATTCCTCCAAAGAGGAATTTGCTTTGTTTGAGAACTATAACAGGGTGTGTGTGTGTGTGTGTGTGTGTGTGTGTGTGTGTGTGTGCGCGCGCGCACGCGCAGTTTATGCAGATGGCCCATGATGTGCAAAACTACATTATTTTACCTGTGTATCCCCAGGCTGGTCTAGTCATGCCTTGTTTGTCAATGTGGAGTCCCTTTGTGTCTCCTGCAATGTGGATGGGGGTAGTCTCCTTTGTTTGATTGCTTGGGTCTTTAAAAGTGGTAAGACTGAACTGTTCATTTTCTTTTTCTGCCATCTTTGAGGCTGTTCTCTTTTCAGTGATTCCTGTATTCTATGCCCAACTTGAAGGTCTTCAGATGAATAGGTGAGAGCATGGCCTTGGAGTTTGGACTGCTGGCAGCTAAACAAAAGAGTCTAAACTCACCCACACAGTGGGTTCCATATTAGAACTAAGCATGCCTAGACCAGCCCAGGGTTTCAATTTAACAGGACATTCACTATTGAGGGAAAGAAATGTAAAAGAATAATCCATTCAAATGAATCCCCAAAACATGTTACCTGTTAGTCTGTACATTAATTCCAATAAATAGCACAGAATCTGACACAGAGTAAATGCTTAATAAATGCTCTATCTAGTTCTATCCAAGTGTTTTTTTTTTTCAGTCCCAGGAATTTGATAATTGTATTTTACTTCCCAGAGCACATTGGACCTTCTAGTTCTTATTGTAGATTTAAAAGATTGCCTCATGCTTTAGGCCTTTTCAAAATCACCTACCTCCACACAGGAGAACAAATAGAAGGATATGATTGATACTATCATCAGCAAAATGCCATACTACAAAGAGAAGCAGTTTGAATATTAGACAAAATATTATTCCTGTTTTGGATTATATATACATTCATTATTTATGGTAGCTATAGAAATTATGCCTGTTAGCTTTTTTTAAATGCTAAGAAATCTTGAGGATAGAAATATAAGTTATGATACATATTTTATATCTAATTTCTATATCTCAAAGATTGCTAGATATTATTCATTTTATACATACTTCATGTGATGCAGAGATAAGAGAAAGAAAGAGAACATTACAGAAAAAGAAAGGGAGGGAAAGGAAAGATAGAGAGACAAGATAGAGAGAAACAGAAAAACATCAATAAATTTTATTAAAAACCAATCAAGAAGAACTTTTTAATCATCTATTATCCATAAGGCATTGTCCTAGGTCCCAGAGGCAGAAATAAAACAAAAAAACTGCTTAAACAGTCCTTGGTTATAAGGTGCTTATATTATGCCAAGGGGATAAAACATGTGCACAAGTGAGTAAATCTAAGGTATTTTATGTAGTATATGTAGGCTGCAGACTAACTCTCTCAACCCCTCTTTGTTCTGGTGTGTTAGATCCCAGAGCTCGGTTGCTACTTTCTTTAGGATTCTAGTGTGCCTTCAGTAATGCTATCACTCACCCAACTGGTTCATCCAACAATATAAGTTTCCTGTTAGCATCAATCTAATGTCAATCAGTAGTTAACATATCAGGCAGTCAGCTAACCTATCAATATGTCTTCAATATGAGTTGACTAATTAACATTAATTAGATTTTACAAAGGGATATCTACAGATAGGGTATAACAAGAAACAAACTATTCCAGCCTCCCTCCCAAAAAAAGCAAACTGGGATCACACCCTCCTCCACCACTTTAGTCCCTGAAGAGAATGAATTCACAGTTAAAGTAGTGACTACCAACACCCCCCTCCCCCACGATGCTCACTTCTAGATAAGGTATAGCTGATTATGCAGTCACTGCTTTGCTTGAGAACTACAGTGTTTCAGTGACTGGAGGATTCACAGCTTGGCTGAGTCAGGGAATTTATTCCTCAGGTCTGGCTCTTTGCTGGGTTCAGCAGCTGCCACTACTAGTAGAATCTGCCATGGACTTCCTTTGTGGGACCTCTGGTGGCCTGTATGAGTTTTTCAAGTTCAAAAGGTCAAAACTTTACCCAACTTCTGATAATCATTCTCCTAATATCAGGAAAGAATAGTCACAACTGGGAGGGGGATAGAGGAAACAGGATCCATGGGTTCACAGCCACATGGCAGTCTGAATGGGGAGAGAAGGAAGCCAAAGCAGCACCTGCTGTTGACCACTGTCTCACCTCTCTTCCTAGGTGGAGTGCACAAGACTTCTTCCTCCTCAGTCAAAAGCTGCTAAGGAGAAAGATGGAACTTCTATCTATGCTTTTTTTTCCATGCATACTCATTTTTTGACCCAGCAGGTAACTGAAGGAAAAGAAACTATCAAGATAACCTATGTGAGCCCTCAAACACATTTATTTTCAGAAGCAGACTCATTAAGTCTTCATGTAGATATTCTATGTCCTCTCTCCATGCTTTCTTCTAAGGCTTTTCACATGCCTTTCAATGCATCCCCTCATCTCTGACTCTCAGAATCTTTATCTTCATTTAAAGAGTAACTTGAGGTGACTCCTTCCTTGCTCCCCCCACTTATTTGTGCTCTCTCCCTCATCAATTTTCCTTACATGTATTTATTTTTTAAATGTTGTATTCCACTTTGCAGCCTTAGCAGAATGTATGCTAAGTTTTGGTTTTCTGTCCCTATGGGGAGCTCCCAGTGAAGAACTTTCTCTTAACAGGGCATACTGACACTGGCCCTGGCCCTGATATTCAGGGCTTACATAGGCATCTTGATAGTTTCTTTTCATTCAGTTACCTGCTGGGTCAAAAAACGAGTATGCATAAAAAATAGCATAGATAGAAGTTCCATCTTTCTGCAAGTTATGGTCTTAGAGAGTTGCCTGGGGGCGCTGAGAGATTGGAAGACTTAAGCAGGGTCACACAGAAAAGGAAAGGAGGCCAGAAATTGAGATACAAACAGAGACAGAGAGAAGCAGAGACAGAAAAACCCAATTGATTCTATAGATTCAATAGATTTTAGAATCCCAAAAAGTCAATATATTAAAATCAATCAACAAGAACTTATTAATCACCTACTAGCTATAAGGCACTGTCTTAGGTCCCAGAGGCAGAAATACGAAAAGTGATTAAACAGACATTGACCAAAAAGAGCTTACCAACGTAGTAGTATGTTTCACATCCATGACTCGGACCCAGGTCTTCCAGATTGAGGAGAGTTTTCTGTTCTCTATACTGTGTCGCCTTGCTCAGTAAATGCAGTTGTTGGGAACCCTTTGTGCTCTTTTTGATCAATAGTAAAATAATGTACTTAGGAATAAGTTACATCAGAAACATATTCTAGGAAAAGCACCTAAAAGTTACTATTGCCAGCTCCATCAAGATATCAGCCTAATTTGCTACAGCAAAGAACTCAGAATGAGATTGGTACCATTGGAAGGATTTGAAAAATAAACATAAAACATTATTCTCTCCTTGGTCACAATGAAGGCATGTGGAAATCTAGAACACCAAGTGCCTATCTAGGTATCAAACCTGAAAATAAAAGCCAGAATGGAGATTGAAAAGAGACAAAGACACCCAATTAAAATGAAAGTGGAATAGAGGACTTCATATAAAAATGGGTTAAAAAGCATTAGGAATCTAATTTTTTAAATGGTTGAGAGGATTGTATCTATGAAATCATAAAAAAAAGATAACAGAAAGATTGATTTGATAATTAAACCTGGAACAATAGATCAATCCTAGTCAGTCCCTTAAACTTGAGGATTTAAAGACAAAGAAGGGATATAGGAAATCCAAAACTAATGGCAGTATTATTGATCAATGTCAAGACAACCTTAGGGCAGGATTGGGGCACTAAAACAGAACATGTCCAGTATATGCATATTAAAGACTATGACAATTTAGTCATATCCTTCATTAAATTATATTTTGCAAAGAAGCTTTCTGGTTACTATGGTCTTCTGCCAACAAAATAACTTCTTTTATATTTTATATTTATCTGAGTCATGTTGTTTCACTTAAGATAATGTAAAATCCTTGAGGCCAGATACTGTTTTGTTTTTCACTTTGTATACTCAACCCCTAGGGCAATGCTTAGAACATCTTACTTATTGAATTGACCTTTAAAATAAATATTCAGCAAGAGCTGATAAGAGACAGTTGGGAGAGAGATATAGAGGAAGAAAAAAACTGTTAAATTTCCTACTAAGAGTAGCAAAGTACATTTTATTTTAAACATGGGGACTGTAAAATGTTTTCCTGGAAAGGTCTGGACCAATGTTTAACTTTTGAGTTTTTTTCTATAGACTTTAAAAATAAAGAAAAAAGAAAAGAACTCTTTGATTAATTTCATTTTCAGAATTCATTTTCCATGGTATATTTAAATTATTGTGACTGAATTATGTGACAATTATGGCTTCATGTGAAAAATTTTAAAAAAATATTTCTGGTTTAATGGGTACCTTACTCTCTTTTACCGTCAATAAAAAGAAAGGGAGAATGAAATATAAATAGGCTATTAGTTAGTCACTTAATTACTGAATAATTTCTATGAGGGACATATTTTAAATACAGTTGTAAGCTAACTTTTAACTATTTGATTATATTAATTGATTAATCAATTTTAGAGAAATAAAACACAGGTCAATAGGTGTGTTCTAATCTGTTGTACAAAGCATTTCTAATCCCAGAGCATTTTGTTAAATAATTACTTTGATTTAAAATCAAAAAGCTTTAAAAAATATTGATCCACAGAGTTGCTCACTCCCCTTTACAGCAAGAAAAAACCTAAACTATCCCATATCATTCTGTAAAATATCATTATTTAGACTTCATTAAGAGAGAATCTGTGAAAACTTAATTAAAACTTAACTGGACTTTAATTTTTGCACAATCATAGAAGTGTTTGCAAACAAAATGAATGGTGTAAAATTGTTATAGGGAATTTAATCTTATGAGACTGGATTGTTCTCAAGAATTTTAACACTATTCATTTTGTTTTTGATGTGCCTGCTACCAATTTTGCTAAATAACACATAGAATAACTTTAAATTTAAAGATGCTTAGACAAAGTATTTTGTATTAGGGAGAGAACCGTACCTATAATCAAAGACCTACCTAAGTTCAAGTCTTGAGTATGCCACTTAATAATCATAAGATAGTGGCAAGTTACTGAACCTCTCCACAAACAAGTCATTGACTTTCATAGAAATGTAATTCTGTTTTATCTCCCCAGACAAAAAAGGAAGTTGTCCCACACCCATTGGCCATTTTGAAATAAAATTTGATTTGGATTGCTAATTTATCTTTAAAAAAATCCTTTCAAACTTAAGAATTGCCTATTAAATTAAATGGACTAGGAATTAGAACACTGCAAGAGATGGTAGGATTAAAGCTTCTCTAAGATCCTGTAGAAATCTAACAGGTTAATTTTAACAAAACTGCATTCATTTAAATACTTTCAAACTTTTCACTAATTTATGCCTATTCCTCCTCCTTTGCCCGTCCCTGCCTTTAAACAAATACAATCCTATCTGTAAGCACATGACTTAGTCTCAGTTAGTGAGATGGCATCCAAATGTGGCAAGGTCTATTTTGAACTGTTGGGATGTAAGCATCACAGCTGTGTTTTACTTGGAGAGAATTTCCTTATTTGTAGCTTGTGAAATTAGAAGGAAGATGATAGAATAGGTAGAAAGTCAGTGAAGCTCAGATGATAAGGATCCAAAACAAGCTTTTCTCCTGATGTTTCAAGTGTTTTGTTGGAAATGTTTTCACTCTGGAGTGAAAGCAAGGCTAATTGGAACTCAAAAACCTGATCCTGCCCATGTGAACTTCAAAAATCATGCCCTGCACCAGATGCCTTCATTATCTCATTCCAATGGCACATGATAAATGCTTAATAAATGCTGTCTTTTCTTCTATCCCTCCCTCCCATGCTCTTTCCCTCCCTCCCACCCTCTTTCCTTCCCTCCCTCCCTCCCTTCCTTCCTTCCTTCCTTCCTTCCTTCCTTCCTTCCTTCCTTCCTTCCTTCCTTCCTTCCTTCTTCCTTCCTTCCTTCCTTCTTCTAATCTAGTGGTATATTTTATTTTTGTTCTTGGAGACAAGAGGAAGCCACTGGAATTTATTGTGAAAATCACTTTCAAGACTGAATGGAGAATGGATTGAAATGGGGAGAGACTTGAGGCAGGCAGACCCACGAGCAGGCATGAGGTGATGAGAGCCTGCTTCAGAGTGGTGTCAATGTCAGAAAAGAGAAATAAACATATTTGAGGGATGTTGCAAAGGTGAAATTGACAGGCCTTGGCAGCAACTTGGATATGGAGGGAGGTAAGAGATAGTGAGGAATACAGGATGATACCTAGACTGTGAACCTGAGGAATGGGAGGATGGTGTTGCTCCTTACAAAGAGGCTAAAGGTATAAACATACAGTTCTCAAAGGAAGATTTATAAACTTAACCACCATATGAAAGTATACTCTACAGCAATAAGAATAAAATGAATATAAATAAAAACAACTCTGAGTTTTCATATCATACAAGAAAATATGGGAAGTCAACATTCAAGGAGCTGTGGAAGGATCAGCACTTTAATCTGCTATTGTTGGAGTTGTGCATCATTACAACCACTTGGGAAAGCAATATGGAATTATGCGTGTAGGGAAGCTAAAACATCCATACCCTCTGATCCAGAGTTTCCATTGGCAGACATATACTCCATGGAGATCAAAAATAAAAATAAAAGCCTCATATATGCCAAAATATTTATGGCAGAACATTTTATAGCTGTAATGAATTAGAAAAAATGAAAAAGTTATGGTGCATAAAAATAATGGAATATTCCAATACTACCAGGAATATTGCTTATAGAGAAGCATAGAAAGACCTATATGAGCTGATGTAAAGCGCAGTAAGCAAAACCAGGAAGACAATGTACACAATTACTGGGGAACAAATGTAAGGAAAGAACAACAACAAAATAATTAAAATGAATTCTTTGAAATGAAAAATATAATAAAATACATAATAATTAAAAGTTAAAATTAACCATCAAAGGGGAAAAAATGGATGTGTAAAAATACCCCCCCTGCTTTTTTGCAGAGGGAAGAAATAACAAGTGAGGGGTAGCTAGGTGACACAGTGAATAGAGCACCAGCCTTGGAGTCAGGAGCACCTTAGTTCAAATTCAGCCTCAGACACTTGACACTTACTAACTGTGTGGTCCTGGACAAGTCACTTAACCCCATTGCCTAGCAAAAAAATAAACAAACCAAAAAAAGAAATCACGAATGAGGAACATAGAATATAGCATTAGATTTTTTCAATATGTTGATTAGTTTTGCTGAACTCTTCCTCTCCTTTTTTTTCCCCCTTTATTTTAAGAGATGGCTTTCTGGGAGCAGATAGGAAGAAGCAAATGTGTTAAATACAAAATATAATAAATTTTATTGTTAAAAGAGATCAGTGGGAAAATATGGGCTTAAATATATTTTTCAGTATTTCTTCTCTTGATAGAATGTAGTAATAACTCTCATGTTATTAATTTTCATTTTTTAAAGACATAGATTAAATATTTCATATTTCTCTAAGAAATAAACCACCTTAAATTAATATTTTGTGCATTGTGCTTAGTTGATATTTTCCCCCTTGCGGGTCTTTCAGGAAAAAAAATGTTGCACTGCACTAATTTAAAAGACTACTGCTATTTAAAAGGATATGTGCTTTGTCAACTGACAAGGGGATTTTTCTAATATATGCTTCTAAGCATAATGTAACATCCTCTCCACCAGTCCCCAACCTTTTCAGTGAGCACCAGTGTCTCCTGATTGCAGCAGGAACAAATACAAGCTTTTTTTGTCATTTAAAGTTTTTTACAACCTGGCCCCATTCTATTTTTCCAATATTCTTATGCATATTCCCTCCTATTTAATGTATTATCCAGCTACATCATCCTTCTTCCTTTTCCTCAAACATCTATCTCCATCTTCATGATTTTGCCCCTCATTCATGGAATTACTCTGTCAACTTAGGTCCACTTTCCCCAACTTTCTTTGAGTCTCAGCTGGTGCCCATGTTTGTAATCCCTGCTACTGGGAGGCTGAGGCTGATGGGTTTTTTGAGCTCAGGAGTTCTGAGCTTTGGCAGACTGGGATCAGGTATCTGTACTAAGTTCTGCAATAATGTCATAAACCGGCATCCCTGAAGGCCTCGTCCTGGCACTATGGCCCAGATCATCGTGATGGGGGTGCAGGTGGTTGGAAGGGCCTTTGCCTGGGCACTCTGGCAGTAATTTGCAGCCAGCCGGGCAGCAGCAGATGCTCGTGGGCGAGCCGGTCATCAGTCTGCAGCTGCATCCAACCTTTCTGGACGTAGCCTTCAGGAAGCCTAGCAGATCCTCAATGTCTCCAAGCTGAGCTGAAAGGAAATCCAAAAGAACTTTGATCATTTATTTAAGGTAAATGATAAATCTGTGGGTGGCTCCTTCTACTTGCAGTCAAAGGTGGTGGGAGCTAAGGAACGGCTAGAGGAAGAGCTCAAAATCCAGGCCCAGGACGAGAATTAGAGAGGGCAGCAGCCCAAAACGTGACCTCCTATCCTTGCCTGTCTTTGCCTCAGTGTGAAGTATTTATAGCTCGGTAATAAATATCTTTTCTGCAAAAAAAAGAAAAAAAATAATGTCATAAACCCACTACAGGTGGGGACCTCTGGATTGCCTGGGGTGTGGTGAGCTGGCCCAGGTCAGAAATGGAACAATTTAAATCTCTCCCGATTAGAGCAGGACCAACCCATTGGTAGCCCCTGTTCTTCCAGTCTGGCAGAGACAGGAAGATCCAGTCTTTAAAAAAAAAATCACAATGTACAGGAGGTGTTTCCTGACTCTTCCCTCCCCAAGTGGTTCCCCTTTCAAATTATCTTCTGTCTTCACTTCCCTTCTTAGAGATAGTGATGTTCACAGGTTAATACAACTTTTAAAACAAAATTTAATAATATGTAAAAAATACTGTTTAAATGATAAAGTTTCAGGATGAGCTGAGGCTGTTCATAAAGCATAATGGAGATAATAAATGTGATTTTTTGTTTACCTGTTTTAGGTTTTTAAAGCTATATTCTAGAAAATAGATCAGTGAAGGGCAGCTAGGTGGCACAGTGGATAGAGCACTGGCCCTGGAGTCAGGAAGACCTGAGTTCAAATCCATACTTCAGACACATGATATTTACTTAACTGTGTGACCCTAGGCAAGTCACTTAACCCCTGTTGCCTCACCAGAAAAAAAAAAGATCAGTGAGGAAAAAGGATCATTGCTCAAGAAAGGACTCAACAAGTTTTGTCTTATTTCATTTTTTTTCGATGAAGAAGGATGATCTTTACACTTCACAAAGTACAAAACAAACATCTCAAATACAAAAGTGAAATCCAGCATAAATAAAGAAATAGTCAAAGGGCACAAGATTGTCCGTGATGAATTCAAGCCATCAGACACAGATAAGATACATCCCAGGGTACATACATAAAGAGCTATCAAATATGATTTCTTAGCCAATATTGGTAATTTTTGAAAGATCATGAAGAACTAGGAAACTGGCACTGGAGAAGGACCAATATCATTCTATTTTTTCTTGAGAGAGAAGAGAATGGAGTCTCCAAAATACAGATCAGTGGATTTCACTTCTATTCCTGGCAAAATTCAAGAATAAGTGATTATTAGTGAACTTCTAGAAAGAATAGCCTAGGCACAAAGTCATCAAGAATACATCATGACAGATTAACCTCTCTTATTAGTGGGGCATGGGGGTTGGGGGGAGGCAGGCTTATTAGCCAGGTTTAACAGAGGCATGCTCCAGATTCAGTTTTACCTATGTTTTAGTAAGACCTGAGACCAAATCTTTTATCCTATTCTTGTGAATGAGATAGATAGGTGTAGGCTAGACAATAGTAGAGTAAGGTGGGCTTAGAATGGTTAAACAACCAAATTCAAAGAGAAAGATTAATGTGGGTCACCTAACAAGGAAGCCAGCAGAGGAGTTCCACAGGGATCTGTGCCTGTGTTGGTGCTATTTAATGATTTGGCTAAATTCACTAATGATGTCTTCCAAATTTGCAGGTGTCAAAAGTTAGGCTAGTAAACATGTTAGATGATGGAGAGGATCTAGAATGCTGGTATTTTTTTTAAAGAAAAAAATTAAGAAAGACTAATAAACTCTTTTGTGTCAAGCAACAACTTTAAAACAATGTATCAAGCTTGGTTAGATAGTAATTCAGCTTGGAAAAAATGTGAAGGTTTCATGTATTCTTAGCTAAATGTGAGTCAAGTGATCTATACAGTAGCTAAAAAAATGAAATGTTAGCATGCTACTATAAGAGAAATAGTATCCAGAAAAAAAGAAAAAGAAGATAGTCCCATGATATTCTCCTCCAGTTTGACTACATTTGTTTTAACTAAAATTCAGTTCTCAGTATTTGAGAAAATCATTGACTATCAGGAGAGCATCTAAAAGAGATTGATAGATTTTGAAGTCAAGCAATAAAATGATCATTTGAAACAACTGAGGATGGGCACAGGACTTGTCAATAGATGGGATATGAGGTAGAGGAAGTGGAAAGAAAGTGACAAAATTATGGTATTACCTAGGGACAGCTAGGTGGTATGGAGGATAGAGTGCTAATCCTGGAGTTAAAAGAAGACTGATTTTCCCAAGTTCAAATCTGACCTCAGGCATTTACTAGCTGTGTTACTTTGGCCAAATCACTTGACCCTGTTTGCCTCAGTTTCCTCATATGTAAAATGAGCTGGAGAAGGAAATGGCAAGCCACTCCAGTATCTTTCCCAAGAAAACCCCACAGGGTCATAAAGAGTAAGACATGACTGAAGAACAGCAACAAACAGGTTGCAAGTGTGGATGTCTTAGATGATGGTGACATCCAGATAGTAATAAGGAATTGCAGAAGCAGAGAAGCTTTAGGGAAAAGATAATGAATTCAGTTTTGGATGACCCCTTTCTCATCTTCTGATACAGTAACCACTCTGCTATAAGCCTTCAACCCTGACAGCTGATACTATTGCAAAAATCTCTTAGTCCGTGTCTCTCCCAGGTGGATCCATCCTCCATTTAACTGTCAAGGTAATCTTCCTAAAGCAAAGGTCTGACTGTGTTGCTCCTCTTCCCCATTCAATAAATTTCAGTGGCTCCCTATCACCTATAAGTTTAAGTATAAAATCCTCTGGCATTCCAGCTCTCTCCCTCCTACTTTTCCAGTCTTCTTACACCTTATTCACCTCCATGTATTCTTTGATCCATTAATACTGGTGTATTAGATGTTGGTTGAACAGAACAGTCCATCTCCTAACTCTGAGATTCCAGCCATTTTTACTGACTTTCCCTTGTGCCTGGAATATGTTGCCTCTTCAGCTTTGCTTCCTGGATTCTCTGGTTTCCCTCAAGTCCTCAAATCCCACCTTTTAACAAAAGTCTTTCTTGATCACCCTTTATGCTAATTCCTTCCCTCAGTTGATTACTTCCAATTCATCTTATCTAGAACTCATTTGTACATAACTGTGAGTTGTCTTCCCTTTAGATTGTGAGAACATTGATAGCAGGGACTGCCTTTTGCCTTTCTTTGCATCCCCCAGTGCCTGGAACATAGTAGATGCTTAGTAAATACTTATTGACTGAATGATTAGCTGAAGAACAGCTAATCTCTAGAAGGCAGAACTAGCTAAAAGGGGGTAAAATTCAGCATGATATAAAGCAACACTTTCTAACAATAAGAGTTATTTGGAATGCTGGCTCACTGTTACTGGAAGGTTTTTAGTAAAGAATGGGTGACAATTTCTTGTTATTGTTCATTCGTTTAGGTTGTGTCCTCATTTTTTTGTGACCTTATTTGGGTTTTTTTTTTTGGCAAAGATACTGCAATGGTTTGCCATTTCTATTTCAAGCTCATTTTACAGATGAGGAAATTGAAGAAAACAGGATTAAGTGACTTACCTAGGGTCACACATTTAACACGTGTCTGAGGCTAGTTTTGAATTCAGGAAAATGAGTTTTCCTGACTCCAGGGCAGGTAATCTATCCACTGTGCCACCTACAATTTTTGTAAGCTTATTCCAACGAGGATTCTCAGTTTACTTCTGTGATGCAATCTTTGGTTACTTACTTACAAGTCTAAATATCATTCTTGGTAGGCATGGGTTTTACTTCAAAGTCTCTTATGTGTTTTCCCGTTCAGATTCCCTATGAATTTGAGCTCTTCTCCCCACAATGAAGGAAGAAGATTCTTCAGAATCTTCCTAAGGCAATTCAAATTGAAGCAATTTAGTTTCCTGGCATTTTGTTGGTATACTGTCCAGGTTTCAGAGGCATACAACAGTAAGGTCAGCCCAACAGCTCTGTTGACCATCAGTTTGGTAGGCAGCCTAATACCTCTTCTCTCCCACATTTTCCTTCAGAGCCTCCCAAACATTGAGCTAGCTCTGGCAATGTGTGCATCAACTTCATCATCTAGGTGACATCCTTGGAAAGTATACCGTCAAGGTAAGTGAACTGATCTATAGCATTTAAAATTTCTCTATTTGCTATAACCAATGGTTCCATGCATGGGTGGTGTGGTATTGGCTGGTAGAGAAACTGTTTTCTTGGTATAAATTGCAGGCCAAAATTAGCACAAGTGGCAGAGAATCTGTCCATACTTTGCTGCATCTCAGCCTCAGAGATTGCACTGAGTGCACGATGATCTGAGAACAAAACCAACTCTTTCTCCATATTAGTCTTGGCTTGTAGTCCTTTCAAGTTTAATAATTTACTGTCAGTGTGTCAGCTGACCTTGATGCCATTTTTGTCTTATTGAAGACTTCCAACAACATCTCTGAAAACATGCTAAAAAGAATGGGAGCAAGCACACAGCTTTTCTTCACTGCAGTGGCAATTGGGAAAGTGTGAGAGCAGTGTCCATTACTCAGAACCTGTGAAAACAAGCTGTTGCGAAACTACTACTTCCAATCTAGTACACATTTCTAGTTGGGTTCTCTTATTGTAGGACCTATTTTTGCTTCTCAGTTATCCCTAAATTTTGGAAGCAAAATATCCTGTATCTCAAGTCCTGCCCCGTTAAAAACAGAAACTTCTTCCCAAGTCAAATCTTATGCCACTGATACTTATTTTTCACTAGAGGTAAATGAGAGTAGAATGAGTTACTCACCAGTTTCAAACAGAAGTTTCTGGCATCATTTGGTTAAAATATTGCCAAGAATGTCCATATAGAAATGTCTTAATTTTCACCCCCCCATTCCCACTTCTAACCCACTTTCTCACAATGACGGGTTGCTAATATCCATCACCACTCTCATCACAAGAAATTATGTGACTAATTTCTAAAACTCTCAGGTCTTTCAAAGAGAAGAAAAAAGAATTCCTAATATTGGAAATATTAACATCAAAGAAAGAAAAAGCAAGGCACCATTCACTATCACACATTTACGTGTAACAGCAAATTATATTGATATAGCATTATGATCAGGTATAAAACTGAAATCAAAAATATATTTTCTGACACGATATATTCTATCTCTATGACTTTGGCCATCTCATATACCTGGAAAGCATTTTCTCCTTATGTTTTTCTCATAGTCATTCTCTTCCTTTAATATAAGCTTAGGCACCATATTCTGTATGAAGCCTTTCCTGACCCCACCTTTCTTCCTCTCAAACAACTTTGGTTTTTTGACAATTTGTACATTTCAAAATTTATTTTGTATTATACTATACATATTCGTATAGGTACTTGTTTGCCCTCTACAATGTAACCTTTTTATGAGTAGGAATTATTTTATTCTTTTTTTGTATCCTTGGTGCCTTGCACAGTGACTTGTACAAAGTAGGGGCTCAATAAATGTTTGTTGATTGATTTTTCCATCCTAGAAATTTTCTGGTCCTTCTCCATTTGAAGTTATTAACAGATATTCTTTATCTCTGTGCTTATCAAAATTATCAGTGTTAATAATCTTCAAAGTATTATGTTCCAAATGCATATTATAGCAGTCCCAACTCTTAAAAATATTTATATACACCTAGGAAGATCCTCAATTTCTTTTTTACCCATGTACCTTCTTTCTGAAGAGAATAGAGTGATTAGTCTTATGACTCCATCTTCTACTCCATACCAGCAAGGAATCAATATCTGCCTTGGAGAAGCATGAACAAAAGAGTTCTCTAAAGTTATGTATTTGCTTTCTTTAAATATGTTATTCTATGGGAAATGATTTTTAGGTTCAAGTTACTCTTCTGATTGCTATACCTTAATGAGGAAGGAGTGCCTGAAGCTGTATCCATAGCATAAATCTCTTCCTATCAATGACATTGATACATAAAGACCATAAAGGACAAACTCATTAATCCAAGCCACTAGCAATCAGAAATCAGAGGTATTATACAGATTAGATACAGACAATTTTGTGAATGAGTTCTGTTGGGGTTGGGTGGGGAGAAAGAGAGAGAGAGAGAGAGAGAGAGAGAGAGAGAGAGAGAGAGAGAGAGAGAGAGAGAGAGAGAGAATCTCTCAGATCTCCAGGTCTCACTCAAGGGGGAGTTTCTTGAAATCTCAAGTGTAGTAAGTTGTAAATAAGAACATGATGGAGGTACAGGCTTCTCTACATCAGCATCTGTCTCGCTCCAGTGAAGTCTCTCAAGAGAGTAAAAGAATCAAGTGTGTCTTCTCTCTAAGCAGAAAGAAAAAAGACCTAGGATTTCTACTCTGCCACCCCTCACAAAGGAACAAAACATTGAGTGGTCATCCCACACCAATGAGGAGAGTGTTTTGCAAAGTTCCATATCTATTCATCATTGAATCATCATTCAGTGTTAGGTCTTCTCAGAAATCACCATTCAATGTTAGACCATATCTCTTCCCCAAGGAAGTAACATTATGTTTTATTTTTTTTCTCCCCTTTTATTTTTTGCTTCAAAAGCTTATTTTCCTTTTTCAACCAACTCTGTTTATCTCATAGGTTGTATTACCTACTCTTTATATTAGACTAATAAATCTCTGACACCACATCATGTTATCCAGCAAGGCTAAGCTTTTCAAGCAACTTTTTTGTTTTTTGCCTTCCAATAGCTTGTGCTCTTTGGAAATATTTTTACTTACTTTATTTCACTTTCTGGTTCATCAGAGGTCAGACTACCAGGTTGTGAAGACTATTTTCCATTTTTACCTAACCCATTTTTTCTTATTTCAGTTTCTTGCTTAAGTGAAGCCCCAGTTTTTTCAGCCTGAAAACTCACGGAGATCCTTGATTGCCTGACCAATTTCTTATTCCCCTTATCTGATCACATGCTTTTGCCTGTGTTTTACTACAAGAATGCTACATGATTTACTTTATTTGGATAAATAAGTTAATTCGCCCAAATCATATTTATTCAAGCTCCTATGTGTGGTCAGAGAAATTAAATTTTTCTTTCAAACACATACATACACACACACACCCCTTAAAAAAAATCACTACTAAACTCCCCTTTGCTATACATAATGTGTGTGTGTAATTTAAATTGAAGTTGTAACTTTAAAAAAAAAAGAGGAAAAAAACCCTGCTTCTTGATCAAAGCATGCCCCTAGGAGTGGTTTAGAACTTGCAAAATGGCAGACTTTGCTCATTGTGGTTCTCTTTCTGATTTTTTTTCCAACACAACCCAACAAAGCCAATATAAAGTGAAATGTCTAGGGACTCTGGATTGTCTGTGTTTCATGAACAAAGTATAGCAAATGCTCATCAATTAGAGTAAAACAATTAGAAGCTCTCCTTTGATCTACAAAAATTCTTTTAAAAATGAGAAAGTGGCAGATGTAGGGGAGGAGGTAGAAAGAGTAACTCTTATCCCAAGTGTAATGTGAATCACTCCCTCATTTCTAAGAAAAGCTCAACTACATTGGAGATAATATAACCTTAGTGTTTCCTTAAAAGGAATACTGATCCCATTCTTATCTTTTGGAAGAACAAAACTGAAAAGCTTAATACTAACTTTTAAAGTGGACAATGAGGTAGCTCCTCAAAGTTCGTGCCCTGACCTTTAGAGCCTAATGAACATTTTCCTCCAATGCTCCCCATTATATGAGATTAAGGAATAAACTAAAACCTCCTAATTTTTCACAGTCTTTCAGCACTTCTCATCTAACTCCAGAAGAAACAAGAAGATTTCTAAAGTCAGGTCACATATTCCTAGTAGGGTTACTTCTTTTGCTAGAATCTGTGCTACTCAATTCTGCTGGGCATTGGAGGGTTATACCAACTGTATTCCAAGCTCTATCCTGGATCTGATGACTAATTCACTGAAGCTCTCTTTTTCCCAGGGATAAACTACTTTGAAAACAAAAGTACCTTGCCCTTTTAACAGATCTGTCTTTTTCCTTCTTTCTGTATTCCCAGCACCAAGCACAGTACCTGGATCTTAATAAATTTTTTTTGAAAGAATGAATGAACAGATAGCAACTTTCTCAAGACAATCACATAACATAAGATACACTTTTCTAAAACATTTTTTTCCCTTCTCATGTGCTCAGTGGATAAGGGGAGCATGATTATGCTTCTTATATGCCAAATGACCAGATAATGCCAAGGCTACAAAATAGGTAGGCTTCTAAGAATGAAGAGACATAAAGAACATCGAGGGCTTTTTAGAAATATTCATGGCTCTCTCTGTCTCTCTCTGTCTCTCTGTCTCTCTCTGTCTCTGTCTCTGTCTCTCTTTCTCTCTTTTGATCCAGACCCATTATTTCAACAAATGTAGAGAACACTCATGGAGGGGACCCTCAAGCAGTCAGCAATTGCTCTTCAAATTACATTCACAGAGAACTGCCTGGAGCAATGAGATGTGAAATAACTTATCCTGGTTCACAAAGCCTGTGTGTGTCAGGGGTTTTTCCAGATACTGAGGTCAGGCAGGCATTTATCCACATTGTCTATGACCTAAAGGCATTTCTTTAGCATAAGAAATTTTCCTTACAGAAAATCAAGGAAAAGTTAGTATCTCTAAGATATCACCATCAATAGCTTCAGGAAGAAAGATTAATAGGAAAAGTTACTGTAGAAACTAACAGGATATGTTAGAGAAGCTCTTTATCTCCAGCAAGATACCCTAGATAAGATTATGAGCTATTTTGTGAAGTCAGCTGAGTAATTTGGGCTCCAAAAATGCTGACATCAGGTATTGTCTACTACTGAGAATATCTACTATGCAGTCAAACATCCTAATTAGAGACACATAGAAAAAAAAAGCTGTAACTAATTTCCACAATCTTAGTAGCATGCCAGAAATTATGTATATATGAAGAAAACTTGATATAAAATGGGTTCATGAATTCTCTGAAAAACTGTGAAAATATGATGATAATATGATGTCAAGCTCTAAGTCAAGGTAAAGGCCAAAGGCCTTCTTGCTAACCTCCAATAATGGGACTTCATTGTTTTTCAAGGGGGCCCACTACAATTTTGCATTTTTTTCCCTAAGTACTTAAAAGTATCAGGGATCTCATAAATTCAGAATTCTCCTCCATGGCTATAGATTGCAGCCCACATATTTCTTCCTATCCTGTGTGACTTTTAGCTACATCTTCTTATAAGGTGTCCATGGAAACATCATTAAGTGGTCTAGAGGGCTTTCTTGCTTGCTTTCTTATGACAGCCTATGCATGAATGGAGCACTGTAGTTGTCCATCTGTCATCACACATCCATGTGTGACTTCATCTTCTTTTCCTATCATAAAATTATTTGATGGCTTCTGATTTCCTCAGAGGTTATATTTTGCACCCTGCTCACATATACAATATACATTTCCATTGCTCTCAGAGTGATATAAATTTTTGTTTCATCAGAGACAGCCATATCTCTCTGTTACAGTATAAGACTATTATATTGTATTGAAAGACAGAGCTTTGCCATTACTGTCTTCCTGTTCAAAATTATGCCCAACTCATTTTCTATATGTAATATTACGTGTGTATGTGTATATATCTATGTATTTATGTAGATAGATGATATAGAGACATTGAGACAGACAAACTGTGCAGGTATTCCATCCAGATGCATGTTTTAATATGCACAACATACATTCTTTATCCACTTGCTCTTTTATGTTCTAATGGCTATCTAAAATCCTTGGACAGAATTCATTATCTCTCCAGGAGGCACCGAAATGTTTTGGGTGTTGATACGATTGTTCAATTGTTCAATACAATTTTTAATACAGTTATTTAATGCAATTGTTTAATACAGTTGTTCAGTACAAAAGTATTCTGAGAAAAGGTCCATAGGCTTCACCAAAATTTGAAATAGGTCCATGACACACAAAATTTTAGAAAGCCTGATTTGATTATAGTATAGTGAAGCAAGTAAAGTAAAGGTCTGATAGAGGACTTCACTCTCTGCAAAAAAAGGCCTCAGCAACTTGGACTGTGGACTGGATCTCTTCCATTACAGTAGCAGGCAAATACTCTTTTTTTGTTGTTTTTTTTTTAAATTTTATTTTAAATTTTTTAAATTTTATTAATTTATTTTGATTTATCAACAATCACTTCCATATGCTTTTTAGTTGAAAATTTTTCTCCCCCTTCCCCCCCACCCTCCCCAAGATGGTGCACAATCTGATATAGGCTTTACATTTACATACCCATTAAACATATTTTCACATTAGTGAAGTTGTAAGTAAAAATTAAATCCAATAGGAGGAACCATCAGAAAGATGAAACAAAACTCAACAGAAGGTAAAAATAAGTGATAGCGATTTGACTTCCATAGTTCTTTCTTTGGATATGGACAGCATTTTCCATCCTGAGGCCTCTGGAGATATCTTAGATCCTTGTAATGTGGAGAAGGGTTCAGTTTAACAATCTTAGTTATTGCATAACGTGGCTGTTATTGGGTACAAAGTCCTCTTGGTTCTGCTCACTTCACTCAGCATCAGACCACGTAAGTCTTTCCAGGTTTTTCTGAAGTCAGCCTGTTCATCATTTCTTACAGCACAATTCTTTCCCCCACAAAAAGAGCTGCTATGAATATTTTTGTACATGTGGGTCCTTTTCCCACTTGTTTGATCTCTTTGGGATATAGCCCTAGAAGTGCTATTGCTGGATCAAAGGGTATGCACATTTTTTTAGCCTTTTGGGCATAGTTCCAAATTGTTCTCCAAAATGGTTGGATCATTTCACAACTCCACCAACAATGTATTAGTGTTCCAATTTTCCCACATCTTCTCCAACATTTATCATTTTCCTGTTTTGTCATGTTGGCCAATCTCATAGGTGTGATGTGGTACCTCACAGTTGTTTTGATTTGCATTTCTCTAATCAATAGTGATTTAGAGCATTTTTTCATATGACTATAAATGGCTTTAATTTCTTCATCTGAGAACTGTCTGTTCATATCCTTTGACCATTTATCAATTGGGGAATGGCTTGTGTTGTTATAAATTTGTCTTAATTCTCTATATATTTTAGAAATGAGGCCTTATCAGAGAGACTGTTGTAAAAATTCTTTCCCAATTTTCTACCTTCCTTCTAAACTTAGTTGCATTGGCTTTGTTGTGCAAAAACTTTTCAATTTAATGTAATCAAAATTATCCATTTTGCTTTTCATAATGTTCTCTATCTCCTGTTTGGTCATGAATTCTTCTGTTCTCCATAGATCTGATAGGTAAACTATTCCTTGTTCTCCCAGTTTACTTATGGTATCAGCCTTTATATCTAAGTCATGAACCCATTTTGACTTTATTTTGGTATATGGTGTGAGATTTGGGTCTATGCCTAGTTTCTGCCATACTCTTTTCCAGTTTTCCCAGCAGTTTTTTTCAAAGAGTGGGTTCTTATCCCAGAAGCTGGGGTCTTTGGGTTTATCAAATAATAGATTACTATAGTCATTGACTACTGTGTCTTGCATATTTAACCTATTCCACTGATCCACCTCCCTATTTCTTAGCCAGTACCAAGCAGTTTTGATGATTGCTGCTTTATAATACAATTTAAGATCTGGAATTGCTAGGCCACCTTCCCCTGCATTTCTTTTCATTAGTTCCTTTGATATTCTGGACCTTTTGTTTTTCCAAATGAATCTTGTTATTATTTTTTCTAACTCTATAAAATAATTTCTTGGTAGTTTGATTGGTATGGCACTGAATAAGTAAATTAGCTTAGGTAGGATTGTCATTTTTATTATATTAGCTCGGCCTACCCATGAGCAACTGATGTTTTTCCAATTATTTAGATCTGATTTTATTTGTGTGAAAAGTGTTTTGTAATTGTGTTCATAGAGTTCCTGGGTTTTTTGGAGGTAGACTCCTAAATATTTTATAATGTCTACAGTAAGTTTAAATGGGATTTCTCTTTCTATCTCTTGCTGTTGGGCTTTGTTGGTAATATATAGAAATGCTGATGATTTATGTGGGTTTATTTTATAGCCTGCAACTTTGCTAAAGTTGTTTATTATTTCAAGTAGTTTTTTACTTGATTCTCTAGGATTCTCTAAGTATATCATCATGTCATCTGCAAAGAGTGATAGCTTTGTTTCTTCTTTGCCTATTCTAATGCCTTCAATTTCTTTTTCTTCTCTTATTGCTAAAGCTAAGGTTTCCAGTACAATATTGAATAACAGTGGTGATAATGGACATCCTTGTTTCACCCCCGATCTTATTGGAAATGCTTCTAGCCTGTCCCCATTACATATAATGCTTGCTGAAGGTTTTAGATAATGCTATTTATTATTTTAAGGAAGACTCCATTTATACCTATGCTTTCTAGTGTTTTTAATAGGAATGGGTGTTGTATTTTATCAAAAGCTTTTTCTGCATCTATTGAGATGATCATGTGGTTTCTGTTGGTTTTTTGTTGATATGCTCAATGATGCTGATAGTTTTCCTAATATTGAACCAACCCTGCATTCCTGGTATAAATCCTACCTGGTCATAGTGTATTATTCTTGTGATAAGTTGCTGCAATCTATTTGCTAGTATTTTGTTTAAAATTTTTGCATCTATATTCATTAGAGAAATTGGTCTATAATTTTCTTTCTCTGTTTTGACTCTTCCTGGTTTAGGTATCAACACCATATTTGTATCATAAAAAGAATTTGGCAAGACTCCTTCTTCACTTATTTTCCCAAATAGTCTGTGTATAGTATTGGAATTAATTGTTCTTTAAATGTTTGATAGAATTTGCATGTAAATCCATCTGGCCCTGGAGATTTTTTCCTAGGGAGTTCATCAATGGCTTGTTCAATTTCTTTTTCTGAGATGGGGTTATTTAAGTATTTTACTTCCTCTTCTGTTAATCTGGGCAATTTATATTTTTGTAAATATGTATCCATTTCGCTAAGATTGTCAAATTTGTTGGCATATAGTTGGGCAAAAGGCATATACTTTCATGAGCATTTTTCACAATATTCATATCTAAATATGTCTCTTTGTAAATTCCATCCTTTAATCCTAGGTCTCCCCAAAAATATTTAATCATTTTCCCCCAGGGAAATAAAGGAATGTTTTGTAATATCTCTAAAAAAGAACAATGCAATTCAACAACAATAAACCCTGCTGGAAATTAATAGAATGAAGTAAGCCTGCACCCAACAATTAAAAATGTTGTTACTCAGTTTATCAAAATGTATGTAAGGCAGGAAGAACCAGAACCAATAGCGTATAATGAAACGGAGAACACGTAACTCAGTGGGAAAAGTACTGTGGGATCATGAACCGGAAAAAAGTGAGGATGAATGTATCCTTGAATGTAAAAGATATAAATTCAAAGATAAGTTTTATTGAAACACCTATTACACTGTCCCTAAATATTCTTCAAAATTTATGTCATTTAAAAATTCATTGTAAATTTTCTATTATTTTACCCTTAATTGCTGTAGTAACTTTAACTGCTTATAATGGCAACCTAATCAGACAGTGATAAAAATGACTCCTTTGCATTTCCCTTCCAGACAAATACATACAGAATTTACAAAAGCCTGAAACAAGGATATGGCCTATAGAGTTTTACTACATGTAATTAAGATGTTATTGCCATCATGATAGTATAATCAAATGTTTTGGGAAATTGAGTTGAATTTTCAAGGAAAAAACAAACACACAAAAAGGATATCAGTAGTCTCAGGAAATGATATGGTGCTCTTTACAACAATGAAATTTATTTATAAAACCAAATGATTTTGGAAGGATTTGCAAAGAATGTCATTAATTCCACTGTCCCAAACCTGAGTACAGAATGCATGGGGAATAGAGATGATTCATCAGAGACTACTCTGGGAGTTCAGACATCAACAATACAAGCTTCTTTTTCTTTGTTCTTTTCTCCTCCTACTTCAAATCAACTTCAAAAATCTCAATTTTTCCTCTTACCCTGGGAACATTTTCAAACAACTAACCACTCATCTTTCTTTTCATAGTGGATGCTGAGTTATCCGTACAAAAAAATGTACTTTTTTAAATCCCGAAGATATAGATGAGTAAGTAGAAGTGAGAATGAATGAGAAAAACTGTAGTGTCTACCATGTGGGCAAAAACATCATTAAGAGAAAAATAGTGCGAGACAAAGAAGACAAAGAAATCATCACTTAGAACAATTCTTTTGATCATGTATTGTATTTTAGGGGCAGGGGAGAGGGTGACAAGCCAGATTATGCCTAGCTATTAGAGAATTATTGCTTGATGGGATCAAGAAGTATTGTTTTAAATTTATATTAACAAAAATAGGAAAAAAAGAGAGCTTGTTACTATAAAGGACTGAAGTTCAACCACCAAGAGGAAAAGGTGTCTTTATAACATCAATCAATCAATCAATCAATCAACCAATCAGTCAATTTTTTGAAGTGCCTACTCTATGACAGCTAAGTTCTGGGATATAAAAAGAGGCAAAAAAACAGTCCCTGTCCTGATATTTGCAGAGTTCCCTATTAAAAAGTAGTCCTAGAAAATATCTATGTATTTAGATTCTCTACATTATCTAGATGAATCATTACACAAAATATAGCTTTCTATTTTCAAGCTTTATGATACCAGTCCTAATTCATCTATAATATATTGAGTGGTTGCATTTTTTTAATTTTGTTGTGTGTGTTTTTCCTCAATGATGGTTTCATCCCATACAATATATACTCCTGCCTAATCTTTTCAAGCCAATACCTAAGTTATTCCAACTATATAATAGACATTCAGCAGCAATCTGTGACATGGATGTTGGGTTTATCACATATTCTTTGAACAGGAAACAGAGTAAATATAGTCCATCTTGATATCACAGTTACAACTTGGGTTAGAAGTCCCAACCAGATGAATTAACTGACAACTAAGATGTTTGGTCCTAACTTTAATATATTTGTAATGTTTAGTGGAGTATTTTCAACTTCAGCTTTCTTTATTTTCTGCTGCTGTCTACTTATCATTTATACTATTATTTTCCATCAGTGGACATTGAAGAGCAAAACTGAAAAGTGGCTTGCACATCCATTAGATGCCAAGGATGTTTGCCTGAATTATAATCAGAATACTCATGATTGTTCAGATAGAGCAAACTTGTGAAGAGGCTACCAGAGGTAGGCAACCTGCAGCCTTGAAGCCATATGTGGCCTTCTAGGTTCTTGGGTGCAGCTTTTTGACTGAGTCTAAGTTTTACAGAACAAATGCTTTTATTAAGGGGATTTGTTCTATGAAGTTTGGATTCAGTCAAAAGGCCACACCCAAGGACCTAGAAGGCCACATGTGGCCTTAAGAGCACAGGTTCCCCACAGCTGGACTAGACTATCCTTGTGTGATGGCATTTTTTCATTCTTGTCCTTTTCTTATGTCCATGGGGCCTCCTTTTATCATCAATAACTTTTTGTTTTTTTATGAGTCGAACCAATTCTCAAAAAGTAGGGAAAAAAAAGAGACTTCTGACTCCTGGGTGGGGCACCAGGGTGGGGTATGTGGAATCAGAAAAAACACTGCTTCCTGTTTATTTGCACAAAACTAAAGACTTCAACTATCAAACAAATTTCATTAAAAAAAATTTCTTTTCAATGATAGAATTGTATTGCCTCTGAATGAGAAAAAGAAAGGATGTAAATGAAAACTGGTTATAGGAGCGTAACCTGGAGAATAAAAAATATCACTTATCTTCCTCATTTTTCTTTATATAATTAGTTGGTATAACTCTACGTTTGATAATTTAGTGAACCTGTAATCACATCAATAGGAGTATTACCTTAAGTGATGCAGATTGCAACTTATATTTGCTTCATTTTTCTGTGCTACTTTTGCACAAATTCTCCCATGTATCTGTCAAATTAATCAGAAGTGTATCCCTAGGTCTTTTAATATGCTTAGAGGGATCCAAATGCAATACTTCAGCATTTCATCTGATATTCTTCAATATAACTACATAACCCACAATAGCCTTTATGTTATCTTCTATATCAATTCTTCAATTGTTGTTTTAATAATAATTACTTAGTGATATACTTTGTTTTCACACAGATCAGATTTTGTTTTTTTTGAAAACCCTCTCCTCCTTTCACAGTGAACTGACTCTAAGAACAAATAATTTTTTTAATGAAGAAAAAAACCATTATTATAAATACATCAAAAATGACCTTATATGCAGTGTCCCCAAACCAAGGACATCTCAATTCCACAAAGAAGCAGGACAGACAAGAATCTTCTCATATCAAAGTATTTCTCTGGGCTGAGCTCTTTTTTTTTAAAAGTTTCCTCAACACTCAGTTTTGATTATTTTGTGGTTACTTTTCTCGTATATTGTTTAGCCATTGTCTACAATGATTTTATAACTTTGCTTCCTTCATTTTTCATCAGTTAATATGTCTCTCCATGTTTCTCTGCATTTATCATGTTCTTTATTTCTTGTAGCACAGTAATATTTCATTGCATTTATGTGCCCCAATTTGTTTAGCCATTCCCCATTTGAGGGGTATTTTCTTTGTTTCAATCTATTTCCTACTATGAAATTTGTTACTATAAGTATTTTGCTGTGTGTGGAATCATTTTGATGATTTCTTTGTAATAAATGCTCAGAAATAGAATCTGTGTCAAAAGGCATAGGCATTTTAATCATTTTACTTGCATCATTCAAAGGTGTTTTCCAGAACGTTTGTGCCAATTCACAGCTCCACAAACAATGCTTTGGTGTATATCTTTCGACAACTCCCCTCCAACACTAACTATGCCTGTCTTGTCATCTTTGTTGATTATGAGGTGAAACCTCAGGTTTGTTGTTTGTTTCTTTTTTAAAATTTGCAAATCTATGCTAGTAAAGTCCAAGCTATAATAGCTTCTACTAGTATGAAAAGCTTTTGAGGCCCTAATAATCATTGTTTCAACACTTAGAGGTAAATTCATTAGCCATGACAACCCATAAAACATGTCTACTCAACATAAAATATGTATACGTATATATTTACATATGTACACATATATGCACTATCATGTGTATGTTTATATGCATATTTTTCATTCCTTCATTCCTTTTTTATACTTTGATATCTTATCGTGCTCTAGAATCTACCAATCTGTCATGATAGAATTTTAACAAAAGGGTCAATTAAGGCAGTTTTCCAAGCAGGATAACATTTTTTAGCAAGGACATGTTACCTGTCAATACCGTAGCTGCCTCTATTAATGCCAAAAACCCTAAGTGAAAGGACAACTATATAGGGTGTTGGGGAGTGCAGAACAAAGGATAGAGCAGGGTAGAGGACATCATGAAATGAAGGGCAATATGACTGGTTATGGAGTTGATGCAGGGGGAACAATATTGGAAGTTTGGTAATGGGGGCTAGCAATAATGCCCTTTTTTCTCCTGTGAGACTAAGGAGTACTCATCATTCAAGTACAGGTATGAGACAGAGGCCCAGACTTTTGGACAGCAAACCAGACATCCTTGAAGGATAGGTTGGGGGAATAAAGATATCAGGCCCAAACTCCCTTGTTTTCTCACACATTCTCCAAGTTCAGTTAAATTACTTGAGGCAAAAGCTGGTTTTTTAAACTTAACCCATTACAGGCCAGCTGAATTATGAACCAGGTTCTGAGACAAAGAACCACATTTTAAGGAGTTACAAGACAAAAGTACAGGGCAAAATCAATTGATTATAAAAGAAGATCAATAAGAAAATGATACTGGATCAATTTTAATCTCAGTTTTATTAGCATATGCCAAATGATTCGATTTTTTTCATTTTATATCCAATTTCAGACATATGTTTTGCCAGCAATGTGAACAATAAAACAAAATATCAGATGCTGCTGGAAAACCTATTTCTGCTGAATTAGAAATGTGAAATACAGAATCTTCACCACCAAAAGACAAACACATGTGAGAATTTCTTTTGCTCTCTAAAACATTAACTAGTTTGCCACCCTGAGAGCAGAGTCTTCCATATCAGAATCACAAAATCATTCAGTCTCAGAGTTGGAAGGGTCCTAAGAAACCACCTAGTTCAACCTGTATGTGAACAACAATTTCCCTTACAACATCACTAACTATGGTCTTCCAATCTTTGTATGATGACTTCTGGCGAGTAGAACATGTTGTCAGATAACTGTATAGAAAGTGGGCAATTTTTCTTCTTCTCCTTAAACTAAGATAGCATTCTTACTTAAAGATGCCTTCAGAGGAGTAAATGTTTTCTTGGCATGTCTGCCTTCCATGTGTTTGACTTTTTTTATTCTTTGTCCCTACTTTTCTTTAGGAATACCTGCTTTTAAGGTTAGTAGAAAGTTCAAAGTAAAGGGTAATATTTTAGTGGTACCTCTTTTAAGTAGCAATGTACAATCCTTATTGTTAGCACTCAAATCATGATTTTTTTCTATAATGTTAGCAAAAATGACAATAATGATAGTATTAGTCAACTTATATAATTTTAGCTTTGCATAGCTTTTTAATATATATTCTCATTTAATCTTTATAATAGCCTTATGAGAAAAGTTGGAAAATGATTATTGTTTTTAATGGGAACTTTTGGACATTAGGATATTGAGGCATATGGTAGTCAAATGACATTACTAATTTTTTTCCTCAAATTTCAGAACACAGTTGCAGAAAAAAAAACACAACATTCATTCATCTCCCTGATACACAATAAATATCAGCATTTGTAGCTGATATTATACACTAAATAACAAAACATTAGTATATAGCAATATTTTAAATTACTGCGACTCCCTACCCTTTAAGACTTGATGTAGGATTACTGTAAATTGCCATAAAAAATACCAAGTCATCTTGGTAGCTACAATGACATTTTTCATTTCCTTTATTTAAATTTCACAATTGGTTTTGCTGCAGTGCTATTTGAGAAATAAAATATGTATTGGAAGATTCAAATGACTTGTCGGTATCTCTGAATATGTTTCTACAAAGCAAATGTGACAAAGGTGTTAGCTGATAGTTACACAATCCATTCAAACCAAGATACTAAACAAACTGCACCATTTATTTGAAAGGAAAAAAGGAAAAATAAAAGACTCTATTGATTCATTGCTGTTTTTTTTAACTACAATTTAACAAATTGTATTATAGGAAATTTAAAGAGTAGGAGACCTCTCTAGCATTTCCTAAGAATTAATTGAGAAAAAAAAAGAAGAAGAGGTCTGATGTTAAACTATAAAGTCATTCATTCTATTTTATGCTCTTTCAGTATAGGCACCACTGGCATGAGCTTTGAGGACTCATGGTGCTACTCACTATACTGTGACCTGTTATCATAATAGGACTTTATGTAAACTGTTCCAGCCTGAAAAGTATTTGAAATTGATCTAAGCAATAAACTATGTTTACTTCATAAGGACCAGGCTAAAAAATATGAGAGATTAATCACCAGGATGTTGCTGGGTAATATTTTTTTCTAGGTGTTGGCAACACATAAATAAAGAAAAAATGAAAACTACACATAGTATTAGCAGGCACAGATGTATTCTAACCTGCCTCAATGAAGGGAGTAACCACATTGTTGTTGTAAGATATATGTGTCCATGTACAATTAAGTATGTCCTTATGAGTTTCATGTGTTTTCTCTCCCCTTCTCCCCCACCCCTCCTTAGAATGTGATTTTCTCAAGAGAAAGGATTGTTACTTTTCTATTTTAATCTGCATTGTTTAGAATAATGCTTTACATATAGTAATTGTTCAATAAATACTTTATTCATCCATTCACATTTGAACTATCTAAATGTCTAGATGTGGTTCATCAGTGGCAGATATAAATATGACCTGAGGTCTGACCAAGCTACATAGAGAAGAGTAGAGACAAGTAATATGTCTGTATCACTGTTGGCATGCTAGAGTTGATTTGATAGGAGATAAGGCAGGTGACAAGGAGTAGAGAGGGAAGAAACAGGCAGACCTAGGAAAACCTGAATACTATTTTCTCCATTTTCTGACAGAGATATTGGAATATTATCATACCCCCCATTCATAGATCTTTGTTCTTGGAGTGTGATGCTTGGTCTGGTCAAAGTCATTATAACTTTTCTAAAATGGTAGCCTTTAGATTATACTTGCTGATTTGGTCCCTTTCTTCCAAATGTTGATTACACAAAAGACCATCACAGAGAGTAAAAAATGAGTAACTCATTATCTGAGGCAATAAGAATCAGAAACTGAAGAAGTCATACATATTAGTGTATTCTAAAGTTATACACAAGGGAAAATTAATTCCTTCAGTGAGTGCAAGAAAAGATCTTACCTTGAACCAGAAAAGAAATATATTTTACTTAAAAGTCTTTCTCTTCCACCTCTCTATGGTTTCCTCTATAAACCCATCTCCCCAGTGTAGCTCTGGAATCAATTTAGCAAATTCCTTGCACAGGTACAGAGCATCAGATCACATTCAGCATTCTATCTACCACTTAAGAGTCACATTTCTGTCTATGTATAGATCAACAGGCAAATTAGCCCATTCTTGATTGGAATCTGAGCTTAATTAAAATAAAATATCTATTTATATAGTAAAAAATCAAAGGAAGGACAGATAAGAAATCTACTATGACTTTATTTCTCATTATGCTTACTATGCACTTTGTAGGATTCTTAGTGAATTTAAATTGGATAATTTATAATGTTTCAACTTAGGTTCATATGTTGTCTTTGCTAGAACTTCATAGCAGAGAATTATCATGGAAAATAAGTTTTCTCTCAGGGCAATAAACCTAATAAAGTATTAGATTTGTAGGTAGAGTATCCTAATACAATCTGTACAGCAAAGAATTAACCTCACTGTTCAATAGACAGTTTAGACTACTATGGATGGTAGAAAATAATTTTTTATACCACAACAATAATAGTAAGGGGGTACAGGGAGAAGTTAATAGGTAAGAAACAAATTCCACAGTTGGCATAGGTAAAGTTGTTACTTGAGATTATACCAAAGATCCATATAGTAGAATATTTTAATATGTTTTTCCTATTTTGTAATATAGAATCTTTTCAAATATGAAAGATTAAAAAAATACTGTCTTTGCCATTAGAGTATGAGTACCTTGAGGACAGATGTAGAGACAATAACTTGTACCTCTTTGTATACCCAGCACTCAGAAAAAGGTCTGGTAGCAGATGTTTAATAAGAGAGGTCTTCTGAAATGCAAATCTTTTCTTCTTTCTAGTACAACACAGTTCATTATTACAGTCAATTAATGTCTTGCATGAGATCACATGTCTGGAAAATATCAGTGTTGGAGTTGGAACCTATGTCTGCTGTGTGTAAGACTGATGTTCTCTCTGCTACATTTGCCTTTCTATTTTTCTCTATATGGAGTTCAATGTAGATTTCAGATACCTCTGCAATCACTTTGTTTTCTTTATTCACATACCTGATGTTGTGAATTCACATAAACACACACATATATATACTTACAAACACAGGTAAATATATATACATGTATATATGTACACATATGATTATGCACTTATGTATATACATATATATGTACATGTGTGTATATATGCATATATTTTCAGTTAGTATAGGGATACTTCATCTTTTAGTTTATTAAAGATATCCCATAGGTTCTGTTTTTCTTCCTAAGTTGAAAGCTAAATTATTCCCTAGCTACTTGCTCTGTCAACATGACTCTAAACAATTAGAGAATTGTCTACTTTTGGATAATGTAGGAATTACATTAAAGGATAGATTAATAATAAAAGAAGAGGAAAATTAATGAAAAGAAGACTGTAGAATTATAGTTTTAGAGAATGTTTTAAAGAATGAAATCAGGCTTTCTAAAATCTCAACTTAATGATTTAACCTAGCAAAAGTGATCCAAAGAATAGACAGGAAATAATTTTCCAAAGAGAAGTTATCAGTATTCAAATGTTTAATCATGCTAAGATGAGGGATAACCTCTGAACAGGCTACTTATATGAACATGTGTCTACCAAAAAGTAGGATCTTGTCTATCAGAATCCAAATTGTTGATGCTGTGCTAATTTTTGGTAAAATATGTAACTATAACAATCCTTAATAATTATATACACACACTTAGGTATGTATGTATGTGTGTATGTATACACACAGATATATATATATATATGTATGTGTATACACACACACACACACACACACACACACATATATATATATATACTAAGTACATAGTCATATGAATATTAAATACAAATGCTTCAGGTACATATACAAATGTTTAAATCTATTAAAAATACAGAGTATTTCAATTTATTGAGTGTCAGTTTGGTGTAGTAGATAGTGAACTAGTCTCAGTCATAAAGATTTGGATTTAGGTATTACCTCTAATACTCACTATGTGATCCTGAAGAAGTTACTAAACCTCTTAATATCCCCAAAGCAACTCCCAATGGCCTTGAATAGAAAAATAATTGCTGATCTGAATTGGTATATACAAATGACATTGGAATTATAGGTCTGGACAAAATATTTATATAAATCCACCAGTCCATATACATATACAAAATATAACATTATATACTTATACATACATGTATATGCACATATGCATACATGTACACACACACACATATATATACACGAATAAATAAATAAATAGTATATGCATTATGTGCACAAGCAAGCATCTGTGTGTGAGTGTGTATGTGTGTGTGTGTGTGTGTGTGTAATTGAAATGATGCTGGTTATAGAATTAGAGGAACTTGGTTCAATTGCCAGAAATGATTGAAATTTCAGCTCTGTCAATTACTTCTTGTATAACATTTGACAAGTACTTGCTATCCTCATGTATAATATTGTAGTGGGGTCAGACTTCATTACCTTTAAGGTCCATTTTGATTCTGAATTGATGAACAACTAGAATCTATGACCATATACGTATAGTAGCTGTGGATAGAATAATGAAGATATTTCCTTTTCTGATTAAGTTTATAATCAAATTTTGGAATAAGATAAATTACATAAAAAATTAAAGTGCAAGATAGAATTAGTTTTGCAGAAAGATATAACAGGTGGTTTTTAAGGAAAAAGAAGTCAAGGGATCAGGAAAATTTTCAAGGTAGAATTAGCATTTAAGCTTTATTAATTCTTTATTCTTTAAGGAAAAATATTTATTGAGCTGGAGAGAGAGTAGAAAAAATGGGGGAGGGGGAATGGCCTACAGACAGGAATAAGTCAATTATATTTAGGCAATAGTGATTTTTTTAATTTGGCTGGAGGATAGGATTTAGATGTGACTGCACTGAGAAATGTCTTTAAATTGTATAATATTGTTAAGGGTCTTGAAAACTGACCGGAGAAATTTGGAATTCTCTGAGTAGACAAAATATATGTCTGGGGTGGGAGGCTGGGTGAAGGGGGGAGTTGTAATGATTTAGGAAAATTAATATATTGATAGATTGAAGGATAGTATAAATATTCCATTCTTTTCATACCCACATGTGTATGTATATATCTATGTGTATATATATATATATATGTGTGTGTGTGTGTATGTATATATATATATATATATTTATATGTGTGTGTGTGTGTATGTATATATGTATATACATACACACACACACATATGAGCTAGGGAAATGTGTTGAAGCTATAGTAATAGTACAGGTGAGAGTAAGTGGAACCCTGAAGTGGGAATAGAAAGGTAAGGATGAAGCAAATTGGTAAAAAGGATTAAAAAAGAAATAGTCCATGTTGGAGAGGCTGTGGGAAGGTAGGCACATTATTACATTTGTTGATGGAGCTATGATTTCATTGTATCATTCTAGAAAATAACTTAGAATTATGTTGGGGGAAAAAAGTGATTAAACTGTTCATGAAATTTGACTCAGAGATCTCAATGCTGGGCATATATGCCAAAAAATACCAAAGATAGAAAGTCTCTATATTCACCTAAGCTATTTATGGCAGAACTCTTTTTATCATCTTTATTATAGGAAAGAATAGGAAATAAAGTAGGTGTCTATTGAGCAGGAATGACAAATGTGAATATAACTTATGAATATAAATGATATGAAGATATTATGGAAATCTGGCAAGACTTGTATCAATGCATGTACAGTGAAATAGAAATAAGCAAATAACATACAAAATGACTACCACAATAAAACAAAAAAACCCTATAAAATGAAGCTGAATGATAATAATAAATGAGTGAATGAATAAACAAACACATAAATTAGTGAATGATTTAAGAACATACCTGGAAGTTAAGGGAGGAAAAACAAAACAAAACTGTAGTTTGTTTCCTGTGGCACAAACACCAGTGGCACTGACTACCGACAGTTAAGTAAAACACCTCTGTGTTATTTTTATTATTATAAGAAAATTATTACAATTACATAATACTTACAGTAGCAACAAAAACAGAAGTACAGAGAGTTAAATAAAAATGTTTTCATATCCTTGCAGAAGAAACAAATCTCTAGCTCCCACCTTATAGTCCACTGGATATGAATGAAAGCTGTTGTTGTTATGGCAGCTGAAAAGACCTTATTGATAACATAATTCAAGGCTATCATTTTACTGATGAGGAAGTTCAGACCATAAGAGGAATTCATGCTCACACATGTCATGGCAAAAGATGGCATTTGTCAAAATATGCTTTTTTATTTTTCCATGGATTTTTCATTTTATTTTACATAATAGAATATGATATGGAAACTTTCTAGCTCATTTCAGTTCATGATTGGCATTTATCCACTATTACAATTTAAATTTTAAAAAAAGTCTTTTTAGGAACAGTGAGGTGAAGAGAGGATGGGAAAAAGAAGGGAAGTAATAAAAATACAAGATGCACTGTGGGGTTAGGGTCTATAGGATTTAGCCATTGATAGAACATTAGTGATAATAGAAAGAAAACTCCAAAGTGACTCCAAGACATTAAGGTAATGCGTTTGGGAAAATTGGGGTGATATTAACTAAAACAGTAGAGTCAGGAGTGAGACACACCCAATGTACTGCCCATAGTCAAAGTTTAAGAGGTCTAAGAAAGTTAATGTTGAAGCTTCTACAAGCTTCTGATAGTATATTTATCCTTCTAGTATCTGTGCATGCTTACCAATCCTCTAAACTTGCTCTTCTAGTAAGTCTTATAAAGATTATGTGTAAAGGCCCGGGAAAAAAAAAATTCACACTTCTTATGTCACTGGGAGTGTCTTCTTCCCTCCCTTGTTCCCCTTCTTCCTCCTTCCTTTATTTTTCCTTCCCCCCTCCCCATCTCTCTCACAGTGGCTCTGAATATTGATATAATCACACTCCCAATGGAACCATATTTCAATTCAATTCAACAAGAACTATCAAAAAAATGAAATATCTAATGTGTTCATGGCACTGAAATCCTGACAAAAAGGTTAGTCTACATTTGATAAGCTAGTTTATTTTTCTTAAGCTAGGTAATTCTAACTGACATGACCCATTTCTTTGAGAGAATGACCATTTATTTTCTACTCTTATGTAAATCTGTCAGTCCAGTTGCTTGCAGATAACCATATTTTATGTACTGTTTAGACTGTGGCTATTCCTTGGTGATATGTTTATCTTTGCATTTCTGTGTAGGGGGTGGTGAGCCAAAAGAAGCTTTTGAGTGTGTAAATTCAGAGTATACAGGAGGTGGTATGCCAATATAGAAATAATACATGCTAACCAATACTTACTCCTAGCAATGAACTTTATGCTTTGAAGATACCACATGTCTCCTACCAGAAAAAGAAAATTTGAGTGAAAAGCAGAACACATTAAAAAAATGAGTTTTTTGAAAATATGGTGAATTTTTATTTGGACGTTCAATATGCAATGCCAAAAAGAGTCACATAGAGTAATCTAACAGTCAGAAATAGGTTTGTGAGTCCTTGTTTAAAAGTCATAGTAGAAGCCCTGGGTAGGCATAAGATTACTAAGGGAGAAAGTATAGGGGAAGAAGAGAAGAACGTTAAGCAAATAATCTTAGAGAGTACCTACTTTAAAAGATAAGGAAGAAAAGTCATTAGAAAACACAAAGAAAGAACAGTCAAAGATACAGGAGGAAAACCAGGTCAGTGCATGTTCCTGGAAGCCAAGATAGGAAAGTTTCAAGAGGGTGTTAATCATATCACATTTTGCAGACATGTTATAGAAAAATGGATACCAACAAAAAAAGTTGGTTGAAGGAGGTGATCATGAGGTCATTGGTAACTTTAAGAGTTCTGTGTCATTAAAGTGGTGGGAGGAGAAACCAGATTGCAAGTGTTTCAGGTATGACTTTATGAATCAGAAGTGGTAGGAAAATATTAAATATTATTTAAAGTCTTGAATTGAAGAGAGGATTATAGGATTATGGATCTAGTCTTAAAGTAACCTCAGAGATCATTTAATCCATGAATTTACTGGTAATGCACCTGCAGACAAGTGAGATTAATTAAATTCTCCAAGGTCACACAGGTTCTTCTGAGATAGGTCAGATATAAGATTTGAAGGCAGATCTTCTGATTGTAGAGACAGCAATTTTTCCATAGACTGGGATTAAAAACATAGCAAAGTCAAGAGTAAAAGCTTTTAGACTTAGAGGATACCTAAAAATGTCTGTAGACTGGGAAATGATGTGAAGAATGGTCTTTTTGAATCCACTATAGCTATGGATCAAGTGGTCACACCTATTTATGTTTTCTTAAGTTCATTCCTGATTTAAATGTACTATAATCTCAATGAAGAACAGAACAGTGTATCTATGAGGGATAACTAAATAATCATGCTAAGATCACCATATTCCTTCTTTATAAGAAAATGCAGATTGCTCATTCCAAAGTAAATTATTCGCTTCCTGAAATGGGGAACAAATGACACTGAACGGGAAAAAATGACAGGAAAAAACCTGGCTGATTAAATTTATTGACCAGAAAAATTACCCTAGAAGAATATTCTCTAGGTCTATGGGGCTTTCATCTGATTGGGAATTGGATAACATTTCATTCATTGCTGATTAAAATACAGCTTTGAATAAAATTGTGAAGCTAGAGGTGAATGCTCAGGAGAGAAAAACATTTATTTTGACCATTAAGACTGTCTGCCTAACAAATTGGCCCATATGTTCAGGAGGGATTGTGACAGCAGGTGTAAGTTACCACACTTCATTCTTGGTTTCAATATGCTTACAACTCTGCTCAGCATTTGAGAGGTTCCTCTTAGATCTATGGAAACACAATCTATTGCCTTCATTATTTTGTAGCATATGTGCTACTTCGTTTTCAAGATTCCAATTCCTTCTGAATTTTTAACAATACATTGCCAAGTAAATAAGTATTTTTACATGTTATTGGAAATGGTTATAGGAAAAAAAAACTATTGGCTTCCTTTTCTTCTGGAGAGGCTATCCTCTGTGAAAAGATGCTATCAATTGGATGATTTGCAATCAGATAATCCTTTTATTTCACAGCTCCCAAACTAGCCATATATTCAGTTCCAGGCAGTGAAAATTAATAAGTATGTATTTTACGATGCTATTGATCTTTGTGTTCACATGGAAATCAAATCACTTTTTCTTATCTTCAGAAATCTTAAGGAATCACAATGAATTCCTGTTTGATTATCATATACTCATAATGATTGTAGTGCTGCATTGATTCATTTGACATGAAAGTGAATTGGATTTAAGTGAGGGAGAGCTGTGCAGAGTCACCAGCCTCACTTTCTCCTCCAGAGTCATCTGGGTCCAGTGGCAAAATATAGATCAGGAAGACTGGAGATGGCCCTGGATGCAGTAGGAGACCTTGGCCTTTTTAAGCCAAGGTCTTTAACAGGTCTCAGTTTGCCTGAGGCAATGCCCATTCAGTGATTAAGGCTAGATAAGAACGAGGCAGAGAATAGACTCTTTTACCCAGTCAAAAAGAAGAATCTATGTGGGAGGGGAAGACCCTCAGAGTTTCTGGGCAAAACAGAAACAATTGCTATTTCTATTCACTCTGAGTCAATCAAGGCCCAAATAATAACAAAGTGGGGCTTGGCCTTATTGAGACATGAAGACCAAAAATAAAAGAAGATTGTACAAGAGCACTGAATGGTTGTTATATGACATATAAGGGAAAAAGTAGCTACTTGCAATTTCATGTTTTTCAATAAAGAAGTACATTTGTTAAATTTCAAAGCTGGCTTTGCATCAATCCCCTCTTGCATCCTTGTCTTAGTGCATCTTGATTTGTATAATTAGATGCAGTCTGAAAATAACATGCCTTTTTAAGAACTCAACCTGGTTAAACTTGAGGAAAGTGTTACTGAAGATTGTTTGGTTATGTTGCTAATTTTAAAGTGATTTTGACTGTTGAACCTCACATACAAAGGCACTACATGCTTCACACTGAATATGTTACATGCTAGCTGTTACTTAGGATGTTTCAGACTCATGGATAAGAAAAACATATTTAAATAACCTAATGCCAGCCAGATTTTGTTTTTAAAATACAATTTTCATATTGCTTATTAATATTTTATTCAATATAAAGTTTTAAAAATAAATTTGTTAGTAGCCATATATGTATGTATGTATATATATATATAATTTATACTTATATGAAATGTGTTTAATAGCTATCTAAAGGATATTAATACTTTCAAATTAAAGCATGACACATCTCCAAATTTAGTCCTGCCCTCAAATTGTTAGGTTCTTATAATAAATTGTAATTGAAATAGATAATATGATTTTTAAGTAGTTTCACACTTGAAGTTGTTAAATTTCTATTTGTGACTTTCATATCATAGAATAAATTAATACTATATTTCAAAAATATATATATATATTTGTCATATTAATTAAAAGCCATATTTTCTTCTTAAAGGTGTTTTCATTATGCATAATTTATTTGGAGGTCAGATACTTGAATCAGATATTTCTCTTCCACATATGAAAATTTCTGCTTACTGTGGGACCCCCCTCCATTAGTGGTAGTTAATTCTTAGAGAGTTGCTTCAAACTTAGAGAGACTGAATGATTTTCTCATGATCCTACAACTCATACTGAAACAGAAATTTGACCTCAGGTCTTTCTGATTCCAATCCCAGTCTTCTATCTGCTAGGCCACGTTGTTTTGCCTTACTTGGCCACATAAAGGTAAAAAAAAAAACCTGTGGTTCTTTATGAGTTCTTATAATTCAAATACACTTGATATTTTGTTGTTATTCAGTTATTTCAGTCATTTCTGATTCTTTGTGACCCCATTTGTGGTTTTCTTGCTAAGATACTAGAGTGGTTTGCCATTTCCTTCTCCAACTCATTTTACAGTTGAGGAAACGGATACAAACAGGGTTAAGTGAATTGCACTGTGTCACATAGCTATTAAGTGAGTGAGGCCATATTTGAGCTCAGTTCTTCCTGACTCCAGTCCCAGTGCTCTATCCACTGTGCCACCTAGCTGCCCCATACTTGATATTAGGCATTGTTTAATAGGTATATGTTGTTATTAATTGTTTGTACCTGAATGAATGAACAAAAGACAGAAAAAGTAGTTAATGCTGACTTACTATATCCTAAGCACTGTGCTAAACTCTAGGAATACAAATACAAAAAGGGGCATCGGACCCACCAGCTATAATACAGAACAACCTATACATGGTAATGGTCTTCTGATAGGGACTGTATTAAATATCATCTCTTAAGTAGGGTAGTTTGCACTCAGCCACAAATCCACTGTTCAAGCTCCTAGGGTGAGCGTAGGCAAAATTGAGTGTGCTAATTAATGAGTGCATTAGGGACTGTTGCCATGGATTTTGAAGTTCAGGGTGTAGAGCTCCAGGTTCAATATGAAAGGTGAAGATTCTGGTAGGTTTGTAGAGATGGGAAGATAGTAAGATGCTTTGAGTAGAGGAAAGATGAGTAATATTTGCAGAAAACCAAAAGATAGGGAAAACAAAGGTCAACAAAGGCCCTTCTCAATAGTCAATGCTGAATGATTTTCAGTCCTGAAGAACAGATCTAACCATGTAACTTCCTTTACTCAAAAATTCTAATCTCTCGCTATTACCTACCAGATCAAATATAAAACCCTGTTGCACTCTAAAAACCCATCATACACTTTTCCCACCAACCTGCTTACCTTTCAGATAAATTATACCTCATTCTCCTTTCTGATCCAGTGACAGTGGCCTCTTCTTTGTCCTCATACATACATAACAGTAAATCTTCTGACACTGGGCATTTTCATGGACTTTACACCATTCCTGAAACAATTTCTCTCTTCATTTCTGAGTCCTAATTTCCACTAAGCCTCCTCTAAATCCCCCCCACCCCAGGCATGAAGCCTTCCCCACTCCTTTATGTCAGTCCTTTCCCTCTAGAATTATTTCAGATTATCCTGTATGTATCTTTTCTGTACATTGTTGATTTCTGTATTTTCTTTGATTAGAATGTGAGCTTCATGACAATTACAACTGTCCTTCCCCTTCACCCCCTTCCTTTCTTTGTGTTCCTAGCAGTTTGCACAATGCCTGGTATATAGGAAGTATTTAATGATGCTTGATGACTTGGCTTGGAATTGCATTATTTCTTTTGTTGATTACACATGAATATGCATTTATAGTATCAGATTTAGAGCTGAAGGGGACCTCAAAGTCCATCTAGTGTATCATCATTATTTACCAACCAGGAGACCAAGAAGATTAAATGATTTGCCCAAAACTGATAGTTTTTGTTTTCTTCTTTCTTTCTTCAGTTCCATATGATGTAGGATTTTCACAATTCATCAACACCTGTATCAAGAAATACATTCATAAAATAAAATAAAGTCAAATTTAAAAATCAGTTTATGGTAATGAATTTATTGGCAGACCTTTCAAATATGAAAATAGGCTGGAAAGTTTTGTTTTTCTTTCAGACTCAGGTATTATTACTTTTCATCTTCTAAGTCAATAATCAGTTTAATCACCCCACTGACTCATCTAGAAGAAGCTGACTATAAGGATGATTGGAATGAGACCACCACTGTGCCAGGGATGGGTCAACTTTCTTTGAATTCCTATTGATGAGCTATAATGGCTAGAAGCCATTGAACTCAAGCAGACCAGGTCATTAGAAAAAAAAATGTTTTCACCTGTGCTTTCCACAGGGATGGATGCCAGCTACAACTTCCATGAAGTTGATCTAAATAATGGAGTTGATGTGGTTAATAGCCAGATACTGAGAGTAACCTTTGCTAGTCATTTTCATACTGTTCAATGAATGTACACAATTTTAAGAATTCTAGCCATGCTGGGGGAAAAAAAAGAAAGGTATACTGCAATAGGTATTAATGGGTGTCAGTAGGCAAATAAGTGGTGTAGAAAAAAAAATGTCCTGGTTGTAGAGGGAGGAAAAACTGTTTCTGAACACTGCAGTATATACTGCTAGTAGAAATCTATTAGGTTTGTGACCATGGGCACATGGTCTTTATTCTTTTATCCTTTTATCCTCATTTTTTATGTATATAAATTGGGGGTAAAAACAGGATTGATATGAGACACATCAAAGCACTTGATATATGTAAAGTGTAGTAGAAACTTGAAAGTACTATAAAATAGTAGTACTATAAAAATGTCTTATTATCATCATTATTACTATCATGTGTCCAATTCGTGAGTGTTAGATTATAATCCCACTAGGGTAGTCAGTGCTCAGTAATCACAGCTTCCTATTTTCTATAGGGGATAAAAAAAAACCCAATAAAACAAAATGCATAGAATAGGTCCACATATATGTAATTTAAACTGTTTTCATCTAGTTAGAATTACATTAACTTCATTAATTTTGTTATAGAAGGTAACTGTAACTTTTGAGTTTGTATCATTTAGTGGCAGTCAATGGGATAGTGTGCCTAGAGACCTTTAATAAGTAAACAATGGTAAATATAATATGTCATAAGAATTTCATTGAGATCTTAACAATTCCACAATCAATAAAAAGACAGAGCTGGTCTATAATTAAAGCACTTTTAACTATGTAAAATGGCTGCTTCTATCAAATTAATCAAGATACTGTCTCAATAAATCAGTATTTGCTGAGTGACTACTGTGCATTTCTTAATTTTAATAGTCACAAATTAAAAAATAGATCAAAGACCCTTAGATCCATCTTCAACAAAGTATGCCAAAGTCCAAGATAAATATTATTCTTTTTGAATTGCTATTAGTACTTTTGTCCCTAGTTTTGTGCCACAGCAATTTTAATATATTTGGTTGCATTTATTTTTACCCAAATAAGAGCTTCATGTTGAAAATTGCTTACCTGTTTTTATGAAAATTCAAGAGCATCATATTTATGATTACCCTGTCCTCAAATAATAGTAGGAATAGTAGTAATTGGTATTTAATGGTAAAATAAAAGATGACAAATCTCTATACTACAAATTTAGATTTCAAAGTCTTGTTGTGAATTCAACAAAAAAATAGCAAAATTAGAGCATTATCATTAACTAAAATATAGCTCACAATTGCCTGGATGTTATACTGATATAAAAAATTAAAGAACTTTATTAGTGAGTGTCCACATATTGAATACTCATATTTTCCAAATAACATGGAACAACAGTTTTTCAAAATGTAGAAACTATTGGGATCACTATACTGTGCATGATATAATCAATGACCTATAGGCAAAGAATTTAAATGAATAGTCCTTTTACTAAAATCACATTTGAATATCTTTAAGTAGAAGCAATTTCCACAATCATTTAAAAGTTGTTGGAAGAATAAAAACAAACAGAAACTCATGGCAAGGAAATTTAAAAAAATACAAAACTAAGACCCTGTAGGAATGCTTCAACAAAATCTTAAATGCTGCTTTCATATTTCTCTTGCTTAAAGGGTCAACAGCAGAACCCATATGAATGACTACAAAAGTTTAGCACCTACATGGTCAAGTAGCCAGAATCATAAGTAATATTCTTCAAAATATAATAGATGACAAAGCAGAATACTATAATTGCAAGCCTAAAAATATCTTGAAGAATTCAACAAGCACACTAGACTGGCACCCCAGTATTATTGCAGATAAAATCCACCTCCATTATCTCAGAAACACACAGAAACACCCCTAAAATATTTTAATATGGTTTGCTGTACCAGACCCTCATCACCTTCAATCTACATGGCATTAAAAGCTCCTAAAATATAAGGACTAGTAAAAGACCTGAAAACTATGTAGGAAAAGTAATTTCATGCTTATCAGCATGTCTAATGTTGGTACCGTCCTGAAAAAAAATTTCAATAAGTCTATAGAAGATGAAACTGAACATTAAAAAGTTCACTCAATTAAAAAATCAATTTTATCCACCCAACTTTTAATTTGTTGAATAGCTAAACATAGAGATGTAAAAGATAAATCTGTTTAAACATATCCTATAACAAGGTATTGATTTCACCCTGGGTAATTTCAATCTGAATGCCAGCAAAGATGAAAAAAGAGAGATGATGACGACTAGTTATGTTTACAATACTTTACATATGTCATCCCATTTAACCTTCACTATAACTCTGATGTGGGGATTATTATCACCATGGTATTATCACCATTTTACAAATGAATAAATTATAGCTCACAAAGAATAGGTGACTTGACTATGATCACATGTTTAGTAAGGAACCAAGTCCTTCTTGATATGATCTAGAGTATCCTATCTACCACTCCTTATAGCAATCAAGTGTGATGATAAAACTATGACATATGAAATAATTAGGTCACATTAACTAAAAATTGTGTGCTATTTACCCAAAATGTTCTTTTGGAAGGGGTTTCAACAGACTTGAGATCTTAAATCCTTAATAATAAACAGAATAAAAAATCACATTGGAAATCTTTGATCTGCTTTGTTTGTGTTGGTAATAGGGCTGATCAAGGATAGATAGCTTTATAATTAATAGGAAAGTGATCTCTCACTTCAAAGGTACATTTTAATTGGGTAATTATACTGTAATAATTTAATTAAACTAAACAGTATAATTTTCCATCTTAAGAAAGTAGTTTAGATATGCACATGTATTCAAACTTTTGTTAAATATAATGTAGTGATTTCTTATTCATTCTGAAACATCTTTAATAGGCCTTAGTATTTTAGCTACTTTACCATAGACCCCCTTAGAGTTAATAACTAAGGATTCTAGTATTCTTTTCATCCTCCAAAACCAAAAATAAATTCTCTGTTTTGCTTTCAAAGCTCTTCATAACCTGGCCTCATCTCACCTCCCAAGTCTTCTTGAACTTTGACATCCAGACTGAAACAATTCTCTGAAAAGTTGTCAGTGGCTTCCTTCACACCATATCCAAAGGTTTTTTCAGTTCTTTATTCTTTTTTTTAAACTTCTGTTGTATGTGATTTGTTGTTTTATGTACTAAGTGAATAATATGTCCTTAATCAATCCCTCTGAGTTACAGCTTACTCATCTGTATGTAGGGATGATTGAGTCTGTGATATCATCTTCACAAGATTGTTGAGATAAATTACATAATGAATGGTCCTTAGTGCTATGTAAATGTCAGCTATTATGACTGATAACAAATGTCCTTTTTGGTAATTTCTTGGTGTTTGGCTTCTGAGACCCAATTTCTTAGTTCTCTAACTAGTCCTTCTCATCTTTCTAAGACTTTAAGGCAATTAATTTCTAGAGTTCTGCTCTTGTCCTTCTTGTCTTCTGTCTATATTCTCTCACTGAAAAAACACATTCACTCACAACCCTTGAACTATTACCTCTATGTTGATCTGCAAATTCAGACATTGTCTTTAATGAAGGCACCAGAACTACATATTCACAACTACCTATAAGGCATTTCCACTTGGTGTCCTGCTCCCAATTAATACAATCAAACCTTTGTTTCTTTCCTTTTTGCCAAAATCTGGTATCTTTTCTAACTCCTTCCTTGAACAGCCTCACTAATTGTCCAATCTGTCATGTTTACAATGTTGATGTTATCTTTGACTTAGAAACCAAAAGAAAATCAAATGTACTAACTTTCATATAGCCTTCCCTAATCTTCCCAGATCTTCATGGAATCATACATTCAGCATTCAAAGAGAATATAGGGTTCATCTACTCCAGTACCCTCATTTTATTTATTTAATTTTTTTTCTTTTAAATGGTATTTTAGGGGCAGCTAGGTGGCACAGTGGATTGAACACTGGCCCTGAAGTCAGGAGGACCTGAGTTCAAATCCAGCCTCAGACCAAACACTTGACACTTACTAGCTATGTGACCCTGGGAAGTCACTTAATCCTAATTGCCTTTAAAAAAGTGTTTTATTTTTTTCTAATTACATGTAAAATTAATTTGTAACATTCTTTTTTAAATAAAATTTTGAGTTCTCAATTTTCTCCCTCTATCCTTCCCTTTCCTCCTCCCTAAGATGGTAAACAATATGATAAAGATTATAGGTGTAAAATCATGTAAAACAAATTTCCATATTAGTCATGTTGTAAAAGAAGAAACAGAACAAGAGGAAAAACAAAACAAAGCAAAGCATGACTTTTCAATCTCTCTCCTTTTGAAGAGGTCTAGAGGTATGGGGGTGCTCCTGGGAACTCCCAAGATTGTGACGTCGGGCCCTGTCTGAATGAATTCAACTCAAATCTTCTACCAGCCAGAGGAAAGGTTTATTAGTTATAGAACACTTAGGCCAGGTGACTGTCAGTAAGGATGAGCCGGCATGAGAAAAGCTCAGCCTTTTGGGCATGAGATTCTCAGTGTCTGAATAGGGGCCAGAGTAGATCTTATAAAGTAACTTTGGGTGGCCAGAGGAGGGGGCTGGGAAAAGGGTCTAGGTAAGAATTCCAATTGGAAGTTCTGAGAGATTGAATAGACAATGGGAATAGATAATGGAGGGAACTGGAAGGCATCTGTCAAAGGGAGATAAGGGGACACCATAAGGAACCTGAAAGTTTAAGTGTTTTATGGGGCCTGTAATGAAGGGAACAGGAAGGCATTTGAGTAAGGTCAGAAGATGAGGCTAGGGCTTTCAGAGGGAGATAAGGAGCTGGGGTCTGTAGACAAATGGGAGCCAGATTTCCTTTGAGGCAAGGGGCGAAGGTCTGTGCTTAAGCTCACACTCCATCTCTCCTCACCAGTGTTTTGCTTCTGACCACTGCCCCCTCTATTTCCTCTACCTTCTATCAGTCCACTCCCTTTCCTTGTCCCTTTCCCTTCCCACTTTCCTATAGGGTAAGATAGATTTTTATAACCCATTATGTACCTTATTCCCTCTTTGAGCCAAATCCAATGAGAATAAATTTCATGCAATGCTCACCCCGACTGCCCTCTTTCCCTTTACTTCAATCAGTCTTTTGCACTTCTTCATGTGATATAATTTACCCCATTCCACCTTTTCCTTTCCTCTTGTCCCAGTGCAACCCTCTTTTTCAAAGCTTATTTTTTTTTTATCATCCCATCAAAGCCAACTTATACCCAAACCCTGTGTCTGTGCAATACCTTCATTTTTGCTAAGAAGAAACTGAGACCCTAAGAAATCAGATGACTTTGCCAGATAGTTAAGTAGAAGAATTGGTATATGAATCAAGGTCCTCTGGCTACAACACTCCTTAAATCACAACAGATGGCTTCTCTTGAACCTCACAATGCTCTCTTAACAACTCTCTTATGCCTTTATCGTGTATTAAAGTTACTTATATACCTGCCACAATCCTCTATGTTACTTTGTTCCCTAAATGCAGGATCCCTGCCTTACCTAAATGTCCTGTCTCTCCCATTGAGCAGCAGTGTTCTGCATACAATAGGGCATTAATGAATGTTTATTGAACTAAAGGGAATCAAATTCTTTCCATATGTAAAATTCTATTATTCTCCAAAATGTGCTATTAACTAAATATATATATATATATTCTGAAATAATATACAGCATGCAAATGGATACTAGAAAAAAATAGCAATGTTTTCTATATGAGCAAAATGATTTTTCTGTGTGTGTATTGCCATGAAATGTCACAACTATTCTTATTATGGAAATGACTAGAATCTATTGGAAGGAAAATTTAAATATTTTTTCCAGAAAGAACTAAAGAGGGAAAGAAACACAGTTATATAAGACATATTTTTCCAATTCCTTTACTAGCTCAAACTTGTCATTATTTCTTAGGAAATAATCTATAAAAGTGACATTGAAATTATGTTAAAGCTAGTATTCTTCACTATAAGGCTTATAGTGAAGGCTTATACTAAAAGTAGACTAATTCAATCTTTCATCCTAAAACCCGATAGATCCCAGATGAAGGATTTGAGATCCAACAATGGAAAATTACAAGTAATGGAATTGCTGTGGCTTTTTGCCCCCTTAGAATCCTCAAAAATCAATATGTGTTAAGTCAATGATCATCAAATTCTAAGGGATCATAGAGAAACCCTAAATTACCTATTTTGAGCAAAGCTAGTTCTTTACCAGAGGCCAGGGGTAATTTACCACAGTGATTCTAGAGGCAGCTAAGTGGTGCAGTGGATAGACTGTGGGTCTGGATTTAGGAAGACTTGATTTCAAATCCTACCTCTGTGTGACCTTGGGTAAATAATTTCTGTTTCAGTTTCTATAAAATAAGGGTATTACTAACACATTAACTCCCAGTTTTGTTTAGAACATCAACTGAGATCATTCTATAACATTTAGCACAGTCCTTGGTACATAGTAGACACTTGATAAATGATTGTCTTCTCATCCCCCAACCCAACTCCTGAAAAGGGGGGTTTGTGGAAACTAAACATTCTTTCCTGGAAGCTCTGTCTTACCATCTTCTGTAACCACTGGATTCTAAGGAAGCCAAGAGGTGAAAATTATTCCAGGGCATATAAAATGGGAATGCATATTGTCTCAGATTTCTATGTACATCAGGACATTGGATAATACTTCCCCAGCTGGAATTCCCCTCTTTACTGGTAACTTGCAAGATGTCAACTGGAAATGCTAGGAACTTTTAGAACAGGAGGGGACAGTTTGCTTCTTCAGAATATTGCAATAACTTTCTTTTAACTTTGAATCAATACTCACTCTCTACTGCCCTTCCTTTCACCCATGTCATTGGTGGGCTTACCTGTCAATCAGCAACAGGCTAATTAGCCAGCAAGAGCATAACAGTCTGTTAATATATACTGACTGCTACTTCAGTCAGTGTGTAATATTGGTTGGGAAAAAAAATTTTCTTCTCTTGCATTGTGTGGGCCCCCAGTAATACAAACTTTTCACAACTCCCAGGCATTAACTACTTGAAACATCACTGCAGGCAGACATCTGGTGACACTTGTGAATGTGCTCAAGGGGCATTGTAGACAGCTCCAGGTGGCTGAGAGAACTGACTGCAGCATCTGTGGTTCCTTTTCTCTATGGGAATGAGGAAGATATGATTTAATGTGAGTTGGAAAAGCAGATTCTAATTCCAACACTTCCTTCTTGAGGGCACCTGCTGTCTATAATACCTCTCTCAAAGAATTCAAAAGAACAAGTATTTTATATCAGTAAAAGGCCATCTTCACAGAAGACTGCCCAAGCTGAATAACATTGAAACTTGTCTTTGAGGTATGGTTTATTTGTTGAGTTATTTCTGACATTAAAAGAAGAAAGTGTTGTGATGAAGTTAGGTAATAAGAATGATTCTGCTTTCATAAGGAACAGAAGGAAGAGATGGGTGAGGAGAGGCGTAGTGAGAGGAGAAATAAGCAGTGAGAAAGGAGTGTGGGAAGGAAAGAGAAAGCTGGAATAAGAATATTTAAATTTAAGATGTGATGGATGAAAAGTTTAAGAGGCATAATTTCTGGGTAATCAATCATTTTATCAATTATGGCTAGCAAATAATTAATAAAAGGATGGTCATTTGGCCTTCTCTCGTAAACGAAAGACAGATCACAGCAGCCTCTTGACTCTTATGTAGCCTTGGAAGAATTGGTGTTCCTAACAGGTGGGAATCACCTTTGATTAGTTAACAATTAGTGAGATAATGAATATTATAATTATAATTAGAATATTATAATATTATAATGAGGGGCTGGGAATGTGACTTTGATGATATCACTGTTACAATATGGACAAAGGATCTACTCCCCATCCCCCTGCCCCATACCTACCTCCACCTCACTCTCAGGCTTGAGTACAACACCATGGGCTAGAACTCACCTACATTAGATTCTTTTTACTCTTCAATCATAATTAAGCTTGCCTAGTTTGGTGGGTCTAAATAAGATTGAGGCTGATTTGATCTAGTAAAGAATTAAGAAATAGGGAGGGAAAAAATCCTGGATCTCCCCAATATTAACAATTGGTTATTTAATAATCATTCCTCTCAAAGGCTAATTATTAATGATTTTAAAAAGATATGTCTCCATCATAAGGTTTGGTACTTAACTCTTCTCTCCTATGCCCTTTCAGAGCCATAACTAGGAATTGCAGTGCCAAACCAAGAAGACATCAGTGATAGGGAGGGATCTAGCTGTAGTCTGGTTATAGACTCCTCTGGGATATGGGAACACCTCCTTATTCCAACCTCTGGGGTATAAGAGTCTTCACCAATATCCCACAAGTGTCTTTCCTGTGGACCACCAGTAGGAGGCAGATGCAATGGTATGGCTGGGACAGAGGAATAAAGACAGTACTGTCAGTGGTCTTCAGAGCTGGAGAAGTGAAGGCCAAGAATGATGCTCCCCTCATGCTAGAAAAGTGGTTTGGGAAACTTAAGGGTAGTAGTCCTCTCCATTGTTTGGCTTTTTTATATTCGATGTCATTCCACAAGCATTTATTAAGTACTTATTAGTACTTAATAGGAAGCTAGGTACCACAGTGGATAGAGTGCTGATTCTGAAGTCAGGAAGTCCTGAATTCAAATCTAGCTCAGACGCTGCACATGTTATTTAACCTGTCTGGTTTCCTCAACTCTAAAATGAGGACAATAATAGTGCCCCCCCCCCGGGTTGTTGTTAGGATTAAATGAGATAATTTGTGTAGTGAAGTTGGCACAAGCCTGGTGCACTAGAGGAACTTAAATACTTTCTTCCTTCCACTTCTTAGCATTAAGCGTTTATTAAGTCTGACATTAGGTAGAAGACACTGTAACTATGTGACCACCAACTGGAGAAAGAATTGGTGCCCTTCTTCATCTTGATACCTGGGGAAAAGCCTCACTTGTTCCACCCTAATTATAGCTGTAGAATAAGATGAACCTCCCACAAATTCCTCTCTTCAGGGAGGACTGCAATTGGCTGGATAGAAAATTTATCTAAATGTTGCTTTCCCCTCCCTTCAGAAGATAGAAGAGAGCTCTTTTTGTAGAGCACAGGCTAGAGTCCTCTCAGCTGGGCTGAGGCAGGTTTGTCTTACTCTAAAGTATTTGAAGCAGGGTCAATGAGACCCGCAGTTACTCTACTATTTCTCAAGAGATCCCAGTGGTCTCCCTTCATCTTTAAGTAAATTTGCATTTTCCTGCACAGCTTATCACTACCAGTGGGATGGTGTGGTACACCATATAAAGAATCTTAATTCCATCAAAGGCATGAAGTCCACACAAGGCTTCAGTCAGTGCATAACAATTTCTTTCCAATGCTGCAGAAGCAGCTGTGAAGGCCTATGGCCTTGCCACTCACCAAAATAAACTTTAAAGCCTCTTCATTACAAGTGATGGGAGAAGCTGGTGTGGCCACAGTCTGTGGTTGTTGACTTGGACTTGATTCTTACTTGGATAGAAAATTTGTTTAATTTCATTCTCTTACTTTGGGCAGCTAGGTGGGTCAGTGGATAGAGCACCAGGCCTTCAGTCAGGAGATTCTGAGTTCAAATCCAGCCTCAGATGCTTACTAGCTGTGTGACCCTGGGCAAGTCACTTAACCTTGTTTGCCTCAGCTTCCCCATCTGTAAAATAAGTTGGAAAAAGGAAATGGCAAACCACTCTAGTATCTTTGCCAAGAAACCCCAAATGAGGTGATGGAGAGTCAGACACAACTGAAACGACTCAAGGACAACAACAAAAATTTACTTACTTCATTTACTCATTCCCTGGCCATAAGTCTGACCCTCATTTGGGCTACAAAATAATTTGTGAGACATGTAGTGAAACCATCTCTGATGGTGGAAGGACAGATTTTATAATGGCATTATATGTAGTGTATGCATGCACTAGGATGGAAGTTGACTAAACATTTTTCATTGTTGGAACAGGGTGGACTTCTGATATGAAAAATTTCTTTCAAAATGTGGATATATGTACCTTCTTCCCTTTCTAATATCTGTGTTGATGGATTTTTTCTTTTAATTTTACTTCAAGATACATATGCAACTTTAATCAACAACCCTAGGGAAATTAATTTTAATAATTATAATATGTTTAGAATCACATAGTTCAGTTGTTTAGAATCACATGATCATTTTATAAATAAAGCTTTGGTGCTCCCATCCAGTAAAGGTGTGAGGTTTGTCAGATTAGGTCATTTAGTGATTTGGAACACACATTAATGGAAGCCTGCCAATCTTATAAATGCTTATCAACTAAATGAACAATTTGCTTATTTTCAGAGTTGAGGGAATTAATTAATTAATTAATTGATTTTTAAGTGACCTAATTCAAATCAGTTTATTTTTTTAAATATAAATTTATTTATTTTTAATTTTCAATATTCACTTCCACAAGTTTTTGAGTTCCAAATTTCTCACCCCTCCCACCACCCCAAGATGGCATGCATTCTGAATACCCCTTCCCCTGTTCTGCCTTCTCTTCTATCTCTCCCCCCTCCCTTCTCTTATCCCCTTCCCCTTCTGTTTTCCTGTAGAGCAGGATAGACTTCTGTGCCCCATTTCCTGTATTTCCCATTTCCCAGTTGCACGTGAAAACATTTTTTTTAAAACATGTGTTTTTAAAACTTTGAGTTCCAAATTTTCTCCCTTCCCCCCTCCCCACACACCCTCATTGAAAAGCAAGCAACTCAATATTGGTTGTACATATGCAGTTATGCAAAACACTTCCTTAGTAGACATGTTGTGAAAAACTAACTCTATTTTTCTTAATCCTGCCCTTCCATTTATTCTATTCTTTCTTTTGACCCTGTCCCTCCTCAAAATTATCTGCTTCTGATTACCCTCTTTCCCAATCTGCCCTCCTCTCTATTACCGCCCCCCCCCTTGTCCCCTTCTTCCCCTATTTTCCTCTAGGGTAAGACAGATTTCCATACCCAATTGAATGTGTATGTTATTCTCTCCTTAAGCCAAATCCTATGAGGATAATAGGGAATTAATTCATAAGAGAGAAATTCTTTTACTGTTAGAAGGATGATTAGGTCAAAGAAGGTTTTCACTTTTTAAATTTAGTTATTTTTCTCCATTGGGCTAGTTTGAACAATACTTAGTGAAGCTCACAATAAAACCAAAATTATTTATTCTTGCCCTCAAGGCAGGACAAACAAATGAAATATTTAGCTTATATGTAAGCTGTGTTTCTACTTAGGGGTTCTTCCATGTACATCAAAACTTTGATGATTCATTTGAGGATGAAAATGTTCCCCTCCTCCTTTCTCCATTGACTTTCCCTAAGTAGAAGCTGTTATGCAAATAATGAGCTAAGCAAGACTCATTGACTAATGCAATATAGGAATCTCTAGATTCTGTTCTATGTTAATGAATAGAAGTAGGTTTTTAGCAAAAGTAATATGCAGTATGTTGACAATTTTTATCTCTAGAAATTTGCATAATTGATAAATGCAAAATGAAGACTTTACATGGTTGTGAAAGATACAAACTTGTGTAAAATATCACTATCCAAATATTTAGATTTTTTTTAATTTTAGAATTTAGACAACATTTACATGTGTGCAGTATAATTACTATTAACTTTTCCGCAAAGTCATTAAATAATTGAACAGGCTTAGAATCACAGAATTTGAGGGTTGGAAGGGACCGCCAATAACCTTGATGAGATTAGAGAACATAGTACTATCTTTGAAGAGTCTCTCATAGAGGTAGGAATTCTCTCTAATACCTTGCTGAAAGTACACAGAAAAGAGACTCCCTCAGTCATATATTAGAAGTTCTCTGTGTCTTTCAAGTGTCTTCAGTTAATGGCTGACTCACATCCTATAATCTCATTAGCTTGATTTGAGAATTCCTTAAATTGATGAAGTATTTCTCTCATGCAATCACACCCACACTCCTCTCAACACAGCACACCTCCCCTCCCCCACCTCCAGTCATAAATCATCTTGGAGGTAACCATATGTATTGGGAACCAGAGGAGTCCCTGTGACTTCTCAGTCTGTCTTCCTTCTGACCTCTTTCTCTCTGGCTTCTTGTTAAGCCAGAATGAATCTTACTGTCATTTTTTTTTTTAAATCAGGCAGGTCTGTCTTTCTGATGGCTCCTCTCCTTCCCACTATTCCCCAACTGATAACCTGGCCTCATCTTTATTGTTTTCTATGTTGTTCTCCCATTCTTCAATGTTTATTCATGCTCTTTTTTTAATAATTTGGTTTTGAAATTGTATGAGATATTTTCTCAAATAAACCCTCCTCCCATAACAAACTCTATAGTCCAACCAAACTGTTCCTCTCTCCATTCCCCATATACAACTCTTCATTTCTTCTCTCTATGACTTTGTTCCAATCATCTCCTACATCTAGAATGCCCTCTCTCCCCTCCCTTCATCTCATGGAATCTTACATTTCCTTCCTGACATAGTTCAAGTACTACCCTTTTATTGAAGCTTGTGTGACTTTATGCAATTATTATGCAAGTATCTGGTACACTGGAAGGAAGGGAACAAAGGAAGGAAGGTAGAAACAAGAATTTATCAAGTGACTATTATGTCAGGCACCATGGTAAGTGTTTTATTGATATTACATAATTTTATATTCACAATAACCATGGGAAGTAGGTGCTTTTGTCATATACATTTTGTAGTTGAAGAAGCTGAGGCAGACAGGGTATGTGACTAGCTTATCACACAGCTAGTAAGCAGCTGGGGATAGATTTGAACTCATGTCTTCCTGACTCCAGGCTTAGTATTCACTGAGCCATCTGGTTTCCTTCTAATCATACAGTGCTTAATACCTGTTGGTTGACTGATGATTTATTATGACCCTCTCCCTTTTTATGAATGAGAAAAGAGAGGACAATATGTATTGAATTCAGTAGAATATAAGCTGAAGACAACATATTTCTTTTCTTTGTATCCTAGCTGTTGTCATGTTTGGCATATAGTAGGTATTTTTTATATGCTTGTTGAACTGAATTACATAGGTGGGGAGGGACAGAGATGATTATTTCATTGAGAACACATGAAATCGAAATGAGTAAAAGTTGATTATTTTCTTCTCCGTGAGTATTCTAAAACTGAGTATGTTTTTTTGTGTGCTGGAAATAGCTTAGAATTAACTTCTCAAATTTACTACCAGTCCTATTGCATGATAATCCTTCTGGCAAAACAAAAACAAAAACAATCAAATGGAATGTGAAGTAAGTATATGGAAAAGAATGGGAATTTTGGAATAAAAGGACATTAATATTAATTAAATAGAAGGAAATATAGGGGCTTGGGAAAGTTTTTCCTTCTTGCTGGTAGCAATAACACAATTGTTATCTAAAAGAGTTGTTAGTCCTTCATTTTTGAAGAAGACTAATGGTGATGTTTTGATTTGAGTGTGAATTGGATTTAAATGAGGCAGAATTGTACAAAGTCATTTGCCTCATTTTCTCTTCTAAAGACATTAAAGTCCTGTGTCAAGACAAAAGTCAAAATGGCTAGCAATGGCCCAGAATGCAGTTGATGACTGGCATCTTAAATGTCTGGCCAAGTTCTAAGCTCTCCACATAGCTTACTTCACCCGCTTTCATGACCATTGGAACAAATGTTCTTATCTGCCTATTCCGCTGGAGGAAGTCTTCACATGCTTGGGGTAGCCATACCCCCAACTCACCATCAGATTTGAGGCCTATCAGTTACACTCAAACTGGGTTTAGTCCATCTGAAGAGGTCTAGGGTTTTTGGGGTTCAGTTGGGAACTCCAATATTGCAATGGATGAATTCAACTCAAATCTTCTTCTAGCCAAAGGAAAAGTTTATCAGTGATAAAACACTTAGGCCAGGTGATGGCCTGTAAGGATGAGCAGGCATGAGAAAAGCTCAGCCTTTGGGGCATGAGATATTCTTAGCCAAGTAACGCCCATAGGGACAAGTGGGCATGAGAAAGTCTCAGCCTTTTGGGCTTGAGATTCTCAGCGTCTGAATTGGGGCCAGGGTGGAATTTTTATACACTGAAGTAACTTTGGGTGGCCAGAGAAGAGGGCTGGGAAAAGGGTCTGGGTGAGAATTCTAATTGGAAGGTGCAAGAGATTGAATAGACAATGGGAATAGCTAATGGAGGGAACAGGAAGGCAGAAGTTTGAAAGGCAACTGTACAAGATCAAAGGGTGGGGCTAGGACTTTCAAAGGGAGATAAGGGGAGTCTATAAGGAACTGTTTGAGACCAGAGTAAGGCCTTTCTGGGGCCCATAGACAAAAGGGAGCCAGATTCTTTTAGGTCGAGGGCAAGGCGCATCTGAATAAGATTAAAAGGTAAGGCTAAGGCTTTCAAAGGGAGATGAAGGGCTGGGGACTAAGCAAATGGGAGTCAGATTCCCTTTGGAGCAAGGGGCTAAGATCTCAGCTTGGTCCACACCCCATCACATCTGCCAAGATAGTTTTACTGGGGTATTGTCACTGTGCATGCTACAGGTTCTTGGAACCAAGGGTTAGAGTTGCATGAGAGGTTGAGATCAAAGGTGGACAGGTGGTTCAGAAAAGGGCTCAACGAACCCTCACACCAGACAGTCCTACCTGAATACCTCATATATGCCATCTAAAATAACAAGAACTTAGCAAATTATCTTAGCTACTTCCACATGGCAAACAATTGACTGCTGCACTTCAATGAAGAATAAGTGGAAGGAAGACCTTAAAAAAGGTAAGAGAAATAGAAAGCAAATGGCATATAAAGTTGGATGGGATTCAATAGAAAAATAAAGAATAGCATAGGTTTGATGGAAAGATAAGCTCATGTGAATAACTAATATTGAGTGAAAGTGCATTTATTAAGCACTTACTGTGTGCCAAGCACAATGTTAAGTGCTGGAAATCCAATTACAGAAAAGCAAGACAGTCCCTAATAGAGTAGACAACACAAAAATAGGAAGCTAGAAAGGGAGGTGTCATACATGTACAGTGGCATAGTTTGGAAAAGACTAGGAAGTAGAGTGAAGGGAGGCCTGGTTCTGGCCAAGCTAAACTGAGAACTCTCCCATAAAATGTCAGGGTGGTTCCAGGGGAAGAATCTCAGGTTCCCTTAGGATGGTGATAAGAAAGATTAGCGTGATAGCTGGAACACACATAAAATGGTTTAAAAATGTCCAGTAAGATATCAAGATAGATAGTGTTTTAATTAATAATAGCAACAATTCACATTTATAAAGCACTTAAAACATGTACAAAGCACTTATATATCATCTGAACTTCACATCACTGTGAGGTTGTGAACTTTTGTCCCTATTACAGATAAGGAAACTAATTCTCAGGGAGTTTAAGCATCACACTAACGGTTACACATATAATGTCAAAAGTGGAATATAAACTTAGACCCAATGAAATAACATTAGTAAAGCACTTAGCACAATGCCTGATGCATAGTACGCACTTCAAAAATGCTTATTTCTTTCCTTTCTTAGGTCTTCCTGACTGCGACTCCAATCCTCTAATTTTTCAAAACTCACCTTTTTTTTTTCCTAAAGTCTCTTTTTCTTTTTTGGAATTAAGTTTTAACTGAAAACTCAGCACTTATCTTTTAAAAATATACCTTCCAGAGCCTTGGGTGTTAAAGGAATTAAGCAAGGAAATGCATGTAACCCCTTTGTTGTTGTTCATCCTTTGTTCTCCAAGAGGACCACCACAGCAGGGAGGTGATGCCTTGACATGAAAGTGAATTGGAATTAAGTGAGGGAGGGCTGTGCTGTCACCAGCCTCACTTTCTCCTCCAGAGCCATCTGGGTCCAGTGGCAAGATATAGATCAGGATGACTGGAGATGGCCCTGGATGAAGTGGGAAACCTTGGCCTTTTTAAGGTAAGGTTTTTAAAAGGTCTCAGTTTGCCTGAGGCAATGCCCATTCAGTGATTAAGGCTAGGTAGGAATGGCCTCTTTACCTAGTTAAAAAAATCAATCTGGGAGGGAAAAATCCACAGAGTTTCTGGCCAAAACAGAAACATTTGCTATTTACATTCAATCTGAACCAATTAGGGCCCAAACTGACCACGTGGGGATTGATTTGGGGACTATTGTTGGCTAATCAATGAGAGCCAGAGTGATTTGGCTTTAAGACACAAGCCTTAAGAAAAAAAAAAGGTTTCAGTGATCAAAATTTACATTCCTTTGGGCAGACCAGCAGGTAAGGGTATGATACCAAAGGAAGGGAAGTAAGGGAAAGAGGGAAGGAAGAGAAAGAGGGAAGGAAGGAAGGAAGCAAGGAAGGAACAAACAAATGAATGAACAAAGAAAGGAAGAGCTGTTTTGCCTCCTGGCTACTTCCAGTTGGGTACCCAGTGGGACAGCTCCCATTTTGTATTCACAGTGGTTGTTGTTTGCCCTTCATTCTCAAAGAGGACTCTCTCTAAAAAGAGAAAATGTAAGCACTAATCTTCATTATTAACATTTTCTCCATCACTTTCTTAAGTCTAGACAGTCAACAAAACAGTAAATCAATCCCTGATTGGTAGCATTTGATGATTTCCAAATTTGGAATTCTCATTTGAAAACAACAATTTTAGGGAGCAGCACACTCCTGCTACTATCACTGGAATGTTTCTCTGTAATTTACTGAGGATACTCTCTTGTCATATGTTGTTCTTCTCCCTATCTTCCCTAAAAAAAATCTTTCCATATTGTAATTAAATGCTTCTTTTACTCACATTTGTAGTAAATGCCTGATTTTCAGATAGAGTCAGGATTGACCTTAGGCAAATTTATGAAGCAGGAGAAGTTTCAATTAAATTCAATCCAGTAAACACTTACTGAGTATGTACTCTGTGCAAGGCATTGTCTTAAATGCTAAGACTATAAAGAAGAATATAAGCCCCTATTTTTGAGGTACTTATAATCAGAAAGGAAGGCATAATCACTAATAGCTTTAATATAAAGTTGTGTGTGAAATTTCATGAGAGTTACAGGTAAATCTCTGAGGTATTTCAGAGGAAGATTAGATCAGTTCAGATGACACTGGAGCTGGGCCATTAATGAAGGGCAGTATGGCAAATATCAGAGTCATGAGATGAATTCTTATTCTACCTTCACACTTCTACCTGTCCTTTCCCCAACCCCAAGGTTTTGGGGATCTTCAGTTCTCTGGGGCTTTTCATTGTGTGCATCCCTCACTTATAATCTTAAATTACCAATTCATCCTCTAGAATAATCTCCTTTTGTCCTTCTTCTTTTACCACCAATAACATTTGTATTCTTTGTATTCCATTTCCTCAGAGCTTTTTCCAAAGTATTAAAGATTTTGCTATGTGAGATCAGGAATTGTGTTACAATTATCAAATGTAGCTTTTATCATAGTTATCCATGTATAAGGACTGCAATGGATGTGTTCATTATCTCAATATCTTCTTAAAAATCTTGGTAGATATCATTTATGCATACCTTTCTTCTCTCCCCCTATCATAAATATTGGACAGTTATTTTCATATCTATATCATTCTTATTTTATAAAACTCTTCCCTATCCCCTATTCAAGCTGATGACTGGATAAATTACCTTTCATCCTAAATATATAAATATTTTCTGTTTTTCCTTTTTTCTACTTCAAAATTGTTTTGACTCATGTATTCTCTGGATGAATGAGGCAGGGTAAAAGGGGGAGGGGTTAGTTAAAGCAATACAAATTCAATATTTTGATGAATTCGTAAACTCATAATATTTGGATATTTTCTCTTATAATATAGATTGCCACTCATCTACAATTTTTCATCCTGTTCATATCTTTTCATAAATCCTTCACTGGGGCTATGCAACTGGCTGGAATCATTTCTCTGTATGTCTTAATATTTCATGTGTATCAGTGGAGAACATAGGCTAACCACCATGCTCCATAAATGACTGACCCAGTTCCCAGGGAGGAAGGGAAGAAGTGAGGGAGAGGAAAATGGGGAGTCAGAGGGGAAAAAATGGAGGAAGGCAGAAAAGAAGTCAATAGCAATTAACTATACATTTATTGACAAATTGGAGAGAAGTAAAAAAATAATAGAAATCTAGATAAACCTGGATTGGGAAATATAGAATGTCAATTCTTCCAACTTTTCTCTATGCTAAAACCAAACATTTTATATTTGATTTTATACTAAATAAAATTTATAAACCCACTGGAATGACTTTCTTATATGTACTGCTCAAAAGTCCTCTAATAACTATTCTAAAATGCTGAAGACATTGCACTATTAGTGTTTATTTTTGTCACTTGCCATGATCTATGCATTTAGTTTAAGTGCAAGTACTGGAAACATATATCCTCTGTGATGAGTAAACTGACACCAAGATTGTCAGCGAGATGCTTGAAAATTGATGATGCTTCTTAAAACACCAGATATCATTATTAATGCAGGGTCATCTTACAGGAAATCATGGAGCTGTCAGGAGTATCAGATTCCTATTTGTGTCATCAGGGACATTACCTTGTTCTCTTTCTACTTAGCATGTCCTTTCTTTTGAGAAGAGAAACCTGAATATTAATAATCATTTTGGAACAATAAATACATTCATACTACTTTAAAAATTCCCATAAACATGGTGGTTTCTTATTTGTTATCTAGAACTTAAACACATAAGGAAAAAGCTAAAAAAAACCCTTCCAGAATGCTGTATGACTTTAATGAGTCATTATTATTATAAATGATATACAGATTGTATCACATCTGGCATACATCCAGAAAACCAGGACCGACTCTTACATGGGAGCTTATCACCTCTATATAAAGTCCATTTGTCCAAATATGAATAAACTTTCTAGGACTTTATTCCATTATTAAAAATTCTGTCAGTGCATCTTTATCAAGTAATCACGATTTTAAAAACTAATTTGTAAAGAGATATTATTTCCATAAAATATCAAATTATCAACCTAAGCAGATTGAGAGAGGAATAAGTAACACCATTTGTAGGTATAATTATATTTTAAAAAACACTTGTAGCTACCTTCTCTCATTAGTAAAACAGATTTAAAAAAAAAAACAAGGTTCTGTAGCAGAATGTTAAATCTCATGACTTCACTTCCTTTTAGTAAAGATGAATCAGACCTCGATATTGTCTATGTACCTTGAAATTCTAACAAGGACAACTGTAAGGAGTTTTCACTGTTGCTGAAGGCTGGGAAATAGGAGGAAGAGGCATTCTACCAGCCCAGGCAATCTCTAAGGAGCTATACAGATCTCCAGATTTATAATTGTACCTTTCTCTTATGCTCCATAAATTACTAGACAAGGAGACTTCTTTCAGAGTTTTAAGTGCCTGGAATACTATGGAAGAAATTATGCTTATTGATTTCTAGAACTAGAGGGAATATTATGATACATGGTCTATGTCTCTCTGAAGATGAAAACAAGGAGTATGTAAAATCTGACTTCTGAACATTATTTTAATTATAAGGAAATTGCCTCTTTTAATCAAAAAGATATAAACATGATGTCCCATTATGAGCTCCAGAATTGTAGAATAAATAAAACTTTGATGGCATGTTAATATGAGTCTAAATGCCAAACATTGTTATGTTTTTGAAGAGCTTTGACCAATGGTTAATTTATTATGATGATTATGATTAGGATTAACATCATATAATGAGGTAACAAAGTGGATAGAGTATCTGACTTGAGGTCAGGAAGACAAGTTCCTATCTAGCCTCACACATTTAAATTGTTGTGAGACTCTGGCCAAGTCATTTAACCTTTTTTGCCTCAATTTCCTCATCTGTGAAATGGTGATAATAGAACCTATCTCATAGGCTTGTTGTGAGGATCAAATGAGACAGTAATTGTAAAGTGCTTAGCACAGTGCCTGGCACATATTAAGTACTAAATGAATGTCAGCTATTGATGATGATGATGATTTTACTACTAATAATAATTCATACAGCATGGTGTTGCAAATACAGAGTCTCAGACTAAGTTGGGTTCATGTCTTACCTCTGAAACCCAACTTTATGAGTCTAAGAATGTCATTTAACATCTCAGTGTTCTGGGGGCATTTTTAAGACTGTAAGTTGAAGAAAAATTGCAAGACTTACATTGGAATTGAGAATTTTCTCAGCAGAAGTTCTCTATCCCTATGCAACTATAGATATGAACTATAAGTAATAAACCTAATAATAATAATGAAGAAGATGATTCATAGATAGTATCAGATTATATGATAAACAGATTAAACACTTAAAGAAAAAAAATATATAAAATGTAGATACCTTTCCATAGTGAAATAACAAAGATGATAATATGTACATGTCACTGGAATTAACAAATGTAATTGATAATAACTTACCAGAAAACAGAGCCAATGAAATAACTCAAAACCAACTACAGAACCAAAAAGTCCTCAATGGGTATCATTCACAGGAACTCAACCAATAATATTTGTCAAAAGAAATGCTGAATAATTTACTTAATCATATGGATTTCTTCACAGAAATAGATAGGTTCATGAAACTAGTGTGAGATGAGGAGGATGTTATGAGGATCCAAAAAGACCACTTTCTGGAAGGCTAACATTTTTTGCTTGAAAAAAAAATTGCAAGGAAATAGTAGAAATTGACCAAGATATCACTCGGTATAAGCAGCAACCTCCCGCCCCCCCATAATTTCCAAAACCCTAAAGAAGCATGAAAAAGGAGTCAAAAATAACACTAGAGACAATCTATCCTTCATTTATTAATAGTAAATTTTTGTACTATAACTATATAGCCCAAAATACCCTTGTGAATTTAATAAGTAATCTATTGTGAAAGTGAAGAAACATTAAAGCCAACACATTTTCCCACATTTATCCAGATATAACATTGATACGTTAAAAAAATTCTAGACAAAACCTATTCAAAGTTATTACAAAAATGTAGAAAATATCTTAATTGGCCCTCCTAAGGCACATTCAAGATCTAAAAGATATAATTACAAAATGATCTTTCAAGAAAAAAGAAAGGAGGTAAAGCAAAGATGGTGGAATAGAGAAACACCACAGTCCAACTGTTCCAATATTCCCCTCTCCAAACAACTTTAAAAAAATGCCTCATATTGAATTCTAGAGTAACTTAGTCAATGATGGTGACAAGGAAGATCAAAACACACACTCAGAAGGGACAAAAATGTCAAAATTCCTGCATCCAAAGCCTGCAAGAAAAAAAAATGTGAACTGGTCTCAGGCCACAGAAGAGATCAAAAAGGGTTTTGAAAATCAAGTAAGAGAGGTAGAGGAAAAAATGGGGAAGTGACATGAGAGTGATGCAAGAAAATCAAGAAAAAAGGGTCATCAGCTTGGTAAAGGAGGTAGAAAAAAATACTGAAGAAAATAACATCTTAAAAAAAAGAATAGATCAAATGTTAAAAAAAGGCTCAAAAATCTAATGAATAGAAAAATGATGTGAAAAGCAGAATTGGTAGGGGGAGCTTGATGGCACAGTGAATAGAATGATCCTCCAGCCTGGATTCAGGAGGACCTGAGTTCAAATCTGGCCTCAGACACTTGACACTAACTTGCTGTTTGACTCTAAGCACATCTCTTCACCTCATTGCCTATGGGGGGAAAAGAAAAGCAGAATGGAAAAGCCAAATGGAAAAATATATACAAAAATTCACCAAAGAGAAAAATTCCTTAAAAAGCAGAACTGGCCAAATGGAAAAGGAGGTACAAAAGCTCACTGAAGAAAATTATCCCCTAAAAGTTAGATGAATCACCTGGAAAATAGATACAGGAGAGATAATTTAAGAATTATTGGACTACCTGCAAGTCTTGATTAAAAAAAAGAGCCTAGACATCATCTTTCAAGAAATTATCAAGGTAAACTGCCCTGATATTCTGGAACCAGAGGGTAAGATAGAATTGAAAGATTCCACCGATCACCTCCTGAAAGAGATCCCAAAATGAAAACTGCCAGGAATATTATAGCCAAATTCTAGAGCTCCTAGATCAAGGGGAAGGTACTGCAAGCAGCCAGAATGAAACAAATCAAATACCATGGGGCCACAGTCAGGATTAACACAAGATTTAGCAGCTTCTACATCAAAGGACAGAAGAGCTTAGAATATGATATGCCGGAGGTCAAAGGATCTAGGATTACAATCAATAATCACCTACCCTGCAAAACTAAGCATAATCCTTCAGAGGAAAAAAAAATGGCTATTCAGTGAAATAGAGGACTTTCAAACATTCCTAATGAAAAGACCAGAGCTGAATAGAAAATTTGACTTTCAAATATAAGATGCAAAAGAAGCACAGAAAGGTAAATAGAAAAGAGAAATCATAAGAGATTTAATAAGGGTGAACTGTTTATATTCCTACAAGAGAAAATGATACTTAAAAACTTTCTCATTCTTAGGGCAGTTGGAAGAAATATACATAGACAGAATGTGATGGTATGATTTTGTAAAAACAAACAAATAAAATAAAATTAAGAGATGAGAAGGAAGAATGCACTGGGAGAAGGGGAAAGGGAGATGTATAATAAGATAAATTATCTGACATTAAAGAGGCCTGAAAGAGATTTTATAGTGGAGGGGAAAATTAGGGAAGCTGAGAGAGGAGCACATGAACCTTACTCTCATCAGAAATGGCTCAAAAGGGGAATAATATACACATTCAGGTGGGTGTAGAAATCTATCTTACCATACAGGAAAGTAGGAAGTGGAGCAGATAAGAGGTAGGGGGACTGATCAAAGAAGGGAGGGCAATTTGGGGTAGGCAAAAGTCAGAAGCAAAACACTTGAGAATGGACAGGGTTAAAGAAGAGAGAGAATAGGATAAACAGGGCAAAAATAGGATGGAGGGAACACGTAGTTGGTAATCATTATTGTAAAGAAAATTACAGTAAGTTTGTCTGATAAAGACTTCATTTCTCAAACATATAGAAAACTGGGTCAAATTTATAGGAATAAGAGCCATTCCTCAATTGATAAAGGGTCAAAGGATATAAATAGGCAGTTTTCAGACAAAGTAATCAAAGCTATCTGTGGTCATATAAAAATGTTCTAAATCACTACTGATGAGAAAAATGCAAATTAAAACAACTCTGAGCTATTACCTCACACCTGTCAGGTTTGCTAATATGACAGAAAAAGAAAATGACAATTATTGGAGGGGATGTGATAAAATTAAAACACTAATGTAATACTGGTGAAGTTGTATTCTGATTCAACCATTCTGGAGAGCAATTTGGAACTAGGCCAAAAGGGCTATAAAGCCATTTGACCAAGTAATACCACTATTACATCCGTATCCCAAAGAGATTAAAAAAAAAGAACTATGTGTACAAAAATATTTATAGCAGCTCTTTTATTGGTGACAAAGAATTGAAAATTGAGGGGATGTCTATCAATTGGAGAATGGCTGCACAAGTTATTGTATATGATTGTGATGGAATACTATTGTGCTTTAAAAAAAATGAGTAGGATGCTTACAGCAAATAAAAAAAATATAAAAATATTTAGAAAAACTGACGCAAGGTGAAATGAGCAAAACCAGGAGAACACTCTACACAGTAATACTAATAGTCTATGATGATCTAAAATGAATAACTTAGTATTTTCAGCAATACAATGATCCAAGATAATTTTTCAGGACTTATTATGAAAGGTGCTGTCCATCTCCAGAGAAAGAACAGGAAGATCTTGAATGCAGATCAAAGATACTTTTTCTTTATTTTTCTTGTTTCTTTTTTTCTCTTTGTTTTCTTGCACAGAATGACATACATGGAAATGTGTTTTGCATGACTACACATGAATAACCTATGTCAAATTGCTTGCCCCTAAATTATAGGAATGTGGAAGACAATTTGGAACTCAATATTTAAAGGATGTTAAAATGGTTTTTACATGTAATTGGGAAAAATAAATATTGAATAAGATAAAAAAAAGAAAACTGGAAAACTCTTTTTAAGAAATTAGGCATCCACGAACATCTCACACCATTTCCAAAATAAGGTCGAAATGGGTATAGCATTTAGACATAAAGAGTGTTCTCATAAGCAAATTAGGGGAGCATGGAAGAAATTTACTTGTCAGATCTATGGACAAGGCAAGAGTTTATGATAAAAGAAGTGATAAAAATGATAGTGAGAAGTAAAATGGGTATTTTTGAAAACATGGAATAAAGAAAAAATACACAAACAATATTAATGTAATCAAAACTAGAAGGAAAGCAGAAAATTGATGGGGAAATTTTTACAATAAGTTTCTGTGATAAAGGCTTCATTTCTCAAAGATATAAAGAACAGAGCCAAATTAATAAAAAATAAGGGCCATTCCTCAATTGATAAATTATTAGAGAATATAAGGAGGCAGTTTTCAGAAGAAATCAAATCAATCTATAGTTATATGAGAAAATGATAATGATTAGAGAAATGCAAAATCAAATAACCCTGAGTTATCACTTTATATATATCAAATTGGCTAACATGATAGAAAAGAACAAATTCTGGAAAGGATGTGGGAAAATAGTGACACTAATGCACTCTGGCTGGAGTTGTGAACTGGTTTAATCATTCTGGAGAACAATTTGGAATTGTTTTGGATCATTGACTTTGATGGTAGATCATAATTCATATAATTCCTCTCAGGTTATTCTGAAACCATCCAATTCCCCCACCCCCTTATTTCTTATAGCACAATAGTATTTCATTACAATCATACATGACAACTTTTTCAGCCATTCACCTATTGATGGATATTTCCTTAATATCCAATTCTTTGCCACCACAAAAAGCAGCAATAAATATTTTTGTAATATAGATCTTTTCCCTTTATCTTTGGTCTCTTTGTACGCCTAGCTATGATATTGCTCGGTAAATGGGTATGCACAAGGTGTAGAAAATGGGGTGGGGTGGCAAGAAACATTTGTTTAATGTTCTACAAAGTAAAAAGATGATTGGAATCCAAGTTTAGTGTTCTTCCTAACTCACTATTATTTTCTCATATTAAGTTCAAAGTTTAACCTTTCTGGCTTCATAATTCCTAAACTGTCATAATTATATATTTATATTACCTTAAATTAGTTATATGACACTGAAATGCTATATAGAAAACTTACATATAGGAATGTATTTACTTCCTATAGATGAGATTTTGAAATAGCAAAACATATTATTACAAAATAAAGAGCTTTTTAGCAAATTCCAAGAGCTGTCATAATTTCACTCTGTATTCCAATATGGCTATATTAGCATTAATTAAATAGTAGCCCTAATTTTATTTCCCTGTATATTAGGCACTTGATGTACATGTACCTTTGTTCCTTCATGAAATACTGTATATTTACTAATATTATAGTGGTTTGCCAACAAGAGTTTAAGACCTTAGCAAAATTTTTCTTTTAAAATTGGACCCATAATTCCCAAATCCAAGAAAGACAAAAACTTCTGTTCTATCCATTACCACTTCAAATAATTCTTAACCTGCCTGGGTAGAGTGGGATTTAATGCATTTTAAAGGTATCTTGATAAGTCTGCATCAGTCATTCATTCTCTGTCTCTGTCTCTCGTCTGTCTCTTCTCTCTCTCTCTCTCTCTCTCTCTCTCTCTCTCTCTCTCTCTCTCTCTCTGTTTGTGTGTGTATGTCTACACATACATTTTGTCTATAATTTCAGAGAGAATAGTTTTTAGTGTTGATGCAAGGACTATGGATTGAGGTACCAGTAGCAATGTCATAAGTTATCAAAATAGTGATCAATATTTCATTGCTGACCTAGGTCATATTCCTTTATAACAAAGACCTTGGAATTACGGAGAAAGAGAAAGCATCATGGCTTGGTCAAATGGTACTTTGACAGAGTAATATTTTTGGAGTTCTTAGTTGATTTCTCTATAGTTCACTCCTCTCTTTCTCCTTAAAATAGTTCTTTCTCCTTTGTAATTCCTAGAGTCTTGATTGTCGTATTTTCAGTAATTTCATCAGTACAAGTGAGTCATAATCCTACCTGAAGGCAAAAGATTGAATAAATGGCCTCTGCAGATCATTTTAAATTATATCATACCATTATTCAAGGAAAGTTAGTAGAAAAAGAAGTTATCAACTCCTTAAAGAATACCAACTACAAGGTACAGAGACTACTGTAAAAATACATAATAAGAATATGAAAATGTCTTTCCCTCACATTTTCTGAGAGTACTCCTTTATACAGTTCTACTTCAGGTTTTCATTTTTTGTCAAGATCCTTGGTATAGGATTGTTGCTTGGTACAGTAATTTTATCATATCAGCTTCTTATGCCCTCATTCTTGAGGAACATTTACTAGTGGGATTTGGGGCAGGATAAACAGAAATTACTGAGACTTGAATTCATTTGTGGGTATGTTTTTCTCTTTCAATCATTTAATATAATCCAAGAAACAATTATCCAACCAATATCTTATGTAAAATAATGTACTCAATGCTAGATAGAGGAAAAAAAAACATATAGCCTCTGACCATAAATAATTTATAGTATCATGGTGATTGGACCACGTATGTGTATAAGGACAATGCAAGCTATTTTGAGAATGGAGAAAGCACTAACTCCTTAGAATGCTTCACAAATGAGCTAAGTCATTCATGATTTCATAGATGCTGAGATTTGAAGATGAAGTTAAAGTTCATTAGAAGCATGAGAACAGCTTGTGCCAATATACAGAGATGGGAAATGGGATGTCAGTTTAGGCCAAAATTAGTTTGGCTGAAGCACAGAGTATATGAAAGGGGCAAATTTGAAATGTCAGAAAAGGAAAGCTTAAGGGGTACTAGAGAGGGAATCCAATGGCATATTGAGAGCTTTTTCCATTAAATTGTTAGATCCTTGAGGATGGAAACTTCCTTTTCTCTCTTTTTGTCTTGCCAGCGCTTAGCACAGTACCTGGTATTTAGTAGGTTCTTAATACATGTTTATTGACTAAGTGACTATTTAATACCTGAGAAAGTTGGGAGGTATTGTAAGTTTTTGAGCAGGGAAATGAAATGACCAGAAGAGAGTGCAAAGAGGCAAGACACTGTGGACAAGGAGTAAATGGATCTATTATAATAGGTGCTCATTTCGGTAGCCTAGGGATGAAGTACTGAGAGCAGAAGCTATTGCAGTAGACATGTGAATGCAAAGTACAGGATGGATATGACAGGTGTGAAAGTAAATATCAACAGGATTTAGCAACTGCTTGGAAATGGGATGGGAAAGAAGGAGAGGAAAGAATAATAAATGACTCTGAAATTAGGAATCTAGGTGACTAGGAATATGGTCAGACTTTCATCAAAACTGGGGAAGGTGGGAGAGGGGAAGATTCAGAGGCAAAAATTATGAATTCCATTTTGGATAAATTGAGTTTGAAATGCCACCAGATACAAAGGTGGAGATGTTCAGCTAGCAGTCGATGATGTAGAACAGCAGCTCAAGGAGAGATCTTGGAGCTGAGTGCATAGCTAATATTAATTTACATTTATATGCCAATTTAAGGTTATTTTTTTGGGGGTGAGGCAATTGGGGTTAAGTGACTTGCCCAGGGTCACACAGCTAATAAGTGGCAAGTATCTGGTCTGAAACCAAATTTGAACTCAGGTCCTCCTGACTCCAGGGCTGGTTCTCTATCCACTGCACCACCTAGCTGACCCTGAATTTGAGGTTATTTAACTTCCTCATTTTCTCCATATATCCCTTTCTGTTATGGATTAGAGGATCATGAACTATAGAGTTTGAAAGGACCCTAGAGGCCATTGATTTTATAGATGGGGAAATTGAGGACCACAGAGTTTGTGACTTGACCAAAGTCACACAGATAGTAAGAGGCAGAAATATGATTTTAGTCTAGGTTTTTTGATCCCATAGTTCTTTTCACTATATCATGCTGTTGGTCATCTCATAAGACATTGCTAGTAAATCAGTGACTAATCAAGGGTATAATAGACTGCAGCTCATAACTAATGACTTGTTATATGGAAGTAATCCCATAAAAACACAAAACATTATTAAGGATGAAAAGAGGAGGTAGGCTGTCAATTTAATCTATGATTTTAGGAGCTAACTTCTCCTGACACAGAATGTATAATATATACCCAGAAAAGGCCACAATCTTTATAGGTAGCTTGGGCTACCTAGACATTCTCCAGCTGAAAAAAAATTTTATGTTCAAAAAACACATTTTGAAAGATTTTAACTACTATGTGCTAATTTATTAGGCCAATATTTATTATTCAGCAAACAAAAAAATACATAATATGTACATAAAGAAGAATTAAATCAGCAGCATCTATGAAAAACAGAAATTTACATTGGAATATTACAGTATTTTTAAATTATATAATTTGTTTTATAATAGAATTTTTTTAAATCAATGGACTAAGTAAAACCTTTCTAAAATCCGCCAATAAGAATGAAACTTCATCTTTCCATGAATATGTTGAAACACATTTAATCTTTTTTTTCTTTCAGTATTCTTCTTAGAAGAAACTTAATGAAAGACTAAACTTGTGAAGACATTCTAACCTAATGTAGTCATGTGAAATAAATAGCATAGATTGTGTCTTCTACTGGAAGATAATATGGGGATTGTGCTGAGGCAAATGAAGTGAATAAGAAGATAAGCCCGTGTAGTGTTCTACAGGAATAGGATTTAATGGCTATGAGGAAAATAAACAAATGAGTCAATGTAATGTTCTACAGGGACAAGATTTGCTGGTAATGATCCATCCCGTTCCATCCTTGATCTGTGGCATAAGAATCTCTGTGTAAATGTCCTTTAAAAAAACCTAGTAGAGAAGGGGTAGGAAAAATGGGTCAGGACATCAGTAATCTTTTGTGCGCTAATTGGTAGTAAGGTGGAAGACTATTGCTGTTCTCCCTCCTACACAGAGACACAGATGAACTCAGTGATTCTCAGAGACAAGAGAATTAATGCCTGCTTATAGGTATATCTTGAGAGGCAAGATGAGGTAACATGAAGTAATGGCTAAAGGTCAGTGAGGACCTGGGATCAAGCCCTGCTTATGACAAACCTGTAAAATGAAAGACTTAGACTAAATGGCCTCTGAGGTCCCTTCCAACTTTGAGTCTATGCTCCTAAGAATTTATTGATGGTTCATAGTCAAGTTATTTAACCCCTCAGTGCTTAGACAATTCTTTGCATCTTTAAATTACAGTGGTAGAGCATTTGCTTTGGTGGAAGAAGATTCCACACCAGGTATTCCTCGATCAATGAAATATCAGGGATTTTCTCCCCAGATGTAGATATAGACAGCTATTTAAGTGCAGATATGTATAGGGATGATATAGGTTTAAATATAAATAATATTTCATATATATAATATATACATAGCTTACTTTAGGAATTGACATTGGCACTGGGAAGTATAGGTAGTCCAATGTTAATATCTTTTATGATGAAAAAAATTGGTTGGTCTTATATAAGAGGACTTACATTTTATAAAAATAGTATTAGGATATATAAAGTGTATTTGTGATTTTTTTTTGCATGGAAGAGTTGGCAGTAGAAGATTCTTGTTGCACTTTGTTCATGGGGAAAACTTGGAGCTTTTAATGAAGAGACTGCAGAACTTGGAAGTTATCCATCACCTAGGAAATATGGACCAGGCCAGGGATCAAGATATCTCTCCATTATATCTACTAACCTTTAGTTCTGTAAATAAGACTAGTAGAGGCTATTAAAAAGGGACACACAATGGAGAGAATGATTTTCATGAAGAAGATGGGTTGTCTTCTTTGTACCCAAGAGCATATAGAACCCATGATGTTTTGCATACAAGGGGAGAATTATGAACAGACATAGCATACAGTAACTTCAAAGTAAATTTTTTTTTGAATGGTCGTATCTGTTGAAATTACTATAGAACTAGCTTCCTGACTAAAGTGTGGTAAATAAAAAAAAATAGTAAGAAAAGAGAATAAGAGCTCATTATAAACAGACAAAAGGGAGGCGAAAGGTTTACTAGAGAAAATAAAATATCAATAAAAATAGCTGCCAGGGTGATTTGAAAATATCTGATATGTTGGTGGGGGCAGGAGGAATAGGAGATGCTAAAAACCTATGGAAAATTTTCTTTCAGTATTCTGTTCTGATTCCATAAAAAGAGCAGGTGTTGCTTCAAATAAATACTGAGTTTCTCTGCCCACTGAGTTACAGTTATCACTCTCTCAAAAATCAGTCTAACGTTAGGTACCAAGTTAGTGAGCTAAATCAAAGGCAGAGGCATACTGAGGGCTGGATAATGTATCAGGAAGAGGGGAATATTAGTGAAAAGACTTCAGGGTTTGGGAGGGTAAACACCTACTGCAGCTGCTACAATAGGAAGGAGAGAATAGAGACATTTGCCATTAATGTGAACCAGACAGAGAATGGTGCTTCTCAAAGAACTACAGTACTTGTCATCTGAGGATTATATCTTTATTTTTTTAAAGACAGGAGGGTTTAAAAATTGGATGAAGGAGAATACTGATTTTTAAAGGTCATTTCATTTTGTCTTTTGTTTCAAAAGGATCACAGGATCACAGATATGGAGCTGGAAGAGGCCTTGGAGTTCAAGTCCAACCCCCTCATTTTAAAGATGTGGAATCTGAGACACAACAAAGGTAAGAGAAGGGAAGTGGAAGGTCACACAGACCGAACTGGGGATCAAACTCAGGTCCAATGATTGTACATTCACCACTCTTTCCACTGTTCCACACACTGGTTCCTATAAATGATTATTGAGTTCCTCGTGCAAGCTCAAGAGGAGCTTATTGATGAAATTTGCTGGGACATGGAATTTATAGTTGTAGAACAACAACGAAATGTTTACACTGTTTTTAATATTGTATCTCCAGGTATTCATTGCATGTATTATACAGAAAAAAGTGTGGGACACGTTTTCAGTGATTGTAATATCTCTTATTAGACTGTTATATATTTAAATTTATATTTGAAGATATTTAAAGAGATGACTACTTGTCAAAGATAAGATTGTGACTTGTACAAAATACTGGGCTTAGAGTTAAGGAAGAACTAGGTTCAAATTTTACCTCTGTCAATTACTATCTGTGTGACCCTGGGCAAGTCATGTAACCATTGGATTCCTCAGAAAATTCTCTAAAACGTATCTGTTATTCTGCACCTTTTTTAGTAACTGGAGCTTCCCAGGCTTACAAAATTTAGCTTCAAGAGTTCCTGAACACTCAAATAAAGATATATGGGAACAATCAATTGATGACCACGTCTCTGAACTAAACAGAGTTTAGTGACATTGGGGCAGCTGTTGGTACAGTAAATAGAGCACTGAACCTGCATTCAGGAAGACCTGAGTTCAAATCCAACTGCAGACACTTACTAGGTGTGGGATGCCAAGTAAAGTCACTTAGCCTTTGTTTGACTCAGTTTTCTCAACTGTGAAATAAGGAAAATAATAACACTTACTTCACAAAGTTGTTTTGAGAAGGAAATGAAATATTCATAAATGGTACTTGGCATGTGTATATGTTCATATACACTATATAAATGTTTATTCCCTTTCCCCTTCATATTAAGTATAATACTTTTAAAATTCATTTTTGGGAGTAAGTTAAAATTTCTCACATTTTTTATGACTTGCTTTTATATCACAACAGAATTAAAAATACAGCCATGAACAATAATATCTTTCCATAATGATCAAAAAGTGGGAAAAGATTCCCTAACTTCAGGTATTTCACTATTCTCCCTTCCATGTTCCTTTTGTGTATTTATACTGAAAATAAACAAATCACAGTTTCATTATGAATGTGGAATGAGAGGCACAACACATCTTGATACAAGCACATGCCACCTAATTATGGACAGTGGTGTAAAGACGGTAAAAACAATAATAAATTTGGATTATTTCATTTTTATTATTTTGTTAAAATGATGTAACTATAGTATATGATAAGTAGTGTCATGTAGTAAATGCTTGAAATTGTAACCAATATGTGATGTTTTTGCATGGGGGTAGATTTTTTTTTTTGAATTCTGGAGTTGATGTGATCCTATAATCCTACTTTCCAGTAAAAAGGGAAAGTTTCTTCAGAAACACTAGTGTTGAGAATTAATCCATGAGTAACCCCAATTTTTTGACTTCCTGAATCAGAATTCCATACATAAACTAGTGTTACTTTTTGCTGATCAAGACTAGCCCTTTGTGTTACATACACGTCAGCCTAGATGGCCTGGGGGGAAGTTTTGTACCAAGAGAGTTATGATCATCAGAAGCCTGGGGCATTTGCCAGGAGGGTTCTCACTTGCAGTAAGACCTGATATCTACAAGTGTGAGTTCTTATTTTGAACTTTGAAAGACAGTTTGAAATACACATGCTTAGTGTTCAGTTTTAGGTGTGTGTGGACAGTCTAAAGGTCTATATTCTTAGAAATACCAAGTTGCAGGTTGTCATAGATAGGTGAAAGTGGGGATCAACTATGAGGCTAGTGTGCATTGTAGCTCAAAGATGAACACACAAATCCATTATGCTTTTTTTTTTTTTATGAGGCAATTGGGGTTAAGTGACTTGCCCAGAATCACACAGCTAGTGAGTATTACGTGTCTGAGGCCAGATTTTTCTGCCTTCAGGGTTGGTACTGTATCCACTACACTACCTCGCTGCCCCTACAAATCCTTTATAAACAGAGACATATCAAAGACATGAAGTATCATGGAAATTTTTAGTTCATTTAAGAAAATATCTGAAATCACTCCTATTTTTTCTGAGTACAAGTCTTAATAATCCTAATATAAGAACAAATACAACTACCTCAAAGTCAAATGAGTCCTAGTATATAGTGAGTTCAGAGGATTAAAGGCCCAGGAGTGCCCATTAAATCACTAGGAAGAGACATCAAGCAGAAGGAAGGAGCTCTATTCCTCTGCTCTGCTTTAAAGAGTCTGTCAATTTGGAGAAGACAGAGTGAAGAAATTTTCCTTTCCTGGCTTCCAGGTAAGAAGAAGAAGAGATGAGAGAGAAGAAAGATGTGAAAACAGAGCCAGTCTTCTACTTCTGACTCTCTGACTAGTGAAGGAGGAAAAGCAAAAGATTTTAAAACACCTATGTCTTGAAGTCTCAAGTACTACTTCTAATGCAGCTCTGAGTTTATGTGCTAGATTCTAGGACTTGCTATCTTTCTTCCTCCAGCGAAAATGTCATAACTTCTAACATCCAAGCTGTAGTGGCACTGAAGGCCAATCAAAGTAGATTCTCTTTTATAAGAAAGATGCAGTTTTGAATCAAGGAGCTCTTGCAACACTAACAAATGAAAAGTGACTTGTGTAATCCTTTCCATATTGCTCTACAGGGACCACAAAATTAAATCAAAGGGTTTTCCCCTATCCTTTAACCCCAGACATTAAACAAGTTATAGAATTGTTGATAGTTCAAAGTTGGTGACTTTATAATTGTGATCATGGGCATAGCCCATTTAATTTCCTCAACTGGTTTTGTCACTGAACCCAACATTGCACATTTATTTCTCAAGAAGCCTTATTGATTCATTTATTCATTCATTCAGTCAATTCATTTATTTATTTGTTTGTTTGTTTATCTATCTATCTATCTATCTATCTATCTATCTATCTATCTATCTATCTATCTATTTCTTCATTCATTCATTCATTCATCCATTTATTTATTTATGCATTCATTCATTCATTCAATTATTTATTTATGCTAGGCAATGGGGTTAAGTGACTTGCCTAGGGTCACACAGCTAGTAAGTGTCAAGTGTCTGAGACTGGATTTGATCTCAGGTCCTCCTGACTCCAATGCCAGTACTCTAGCCACTGTACCATCTAGCTTCCCCTCAAGAAGCCTATTTAAATACAGTCTATTATAACAATATATCACACCATAGGATCATAGTTTAGAACTAAACTGGGCATTAAAAGTCATCCTTATTTTATAGGTTAGGAATATAAGGTCCCAAAAAGGTTAATGACTTGCCAAAGGTCACATAGGTGGTAAATCACAGAGTTACAATTCAAACTCAGGTCTTCCAATTACTAATCAGTACTCATTTATCTTCATCACAATATTTTCCCAATTTAGGACCCATAATTCAAAACGTTGTTTTTGGCCCACCCTGTTGCTGTTCATCAGGTTTAGGGCTATTTCTCTACTACCCATCTTCAATAATCACTAAGAACTATATAGTCATTAATGAAATATAGCTACTGTTATACCTCTAGCCATGAAGATGATGGTTGTTTTAGTTTACTGCCCTGGAGTTCTGTAATAGAAATAATATTTACTCCTTAATATTTAACACCATCTTCCACTTGAGCAATATTTTCTTCAACTTGATTATTTTCCCATACTCATCCCCTACAATTAGATGCCTGTGAGTTGATGAGAACCTGTAAGCATCAGAAATAGTTCCAGAAGATTTACAAAAGATATCCTAAGTCAGCAAGGATGCCTAGAACTGGTAATCAGACAACACTGGAGCTAGGGGGTAACCCTCATATTTAGTGAATCAGGTAGGGCTGATGACCTCTAGATAAGCCTTGAAAAAATGGAAATGTATAAGACCTTCCCCAATATTGAGACAGTTAAATGAAGTGACCTAATAATTGCAATTTCCCAGATATCTGATGTATATTCACCACACATTTTACCATTCCTTACTCATAAACACATACTTGTCAGTCCTGTACTTGCCAAATACTCATTTGCCCTCTGTACTAGGTCCTATGGTAGGATGAAGGAGAGTGATTAGGCAGGAAGAAATTCTTATTAAAAAGGCCCTTATTGCCCCTTACATCCCTCTTTTACTCTTCACTCTTCCCTTTTTCTCCCCTCCACCCCCATCCTTTCCTCCATCCTTTCTCATTCCTCCCTTCATTGGCCTAGGCGATGCTGTGGTTGATGATGAGGCAGGCATCACGGGGTTGTGCCAGGACATGTTCTCCAAAATGACCATGTATACGACAGGCGGGCTGACAGCCAACAGTGAAGACTATAAACTTCTGGAAATTATGAAGAAATTGAGTAGCTTGAAGTATCCAAAAATGAAAGACATTGAAGTAAACATAAGTAGAAACCTAAAGGACTTAAACCAGAAATATACAGCACTTCAGCCTTATCTGGATGAAATCACTTTAATTGAGGAGGCAGGCAGCTTACAAGTTGCATGCATATTCAAAGAAACTAGAAGCAAAGTACAAAAAGTTAGAAAGGTGATGAAAGAATTCTTTAGCACAAAGACTTTAACTACAAGAATGTTTCATAAGAGCTGAAAAAAGTGGGATAGAACTTATCACTGTGTTTCAGTTCCTAAAAGGAAGCTGGCCTGCTGATCCAAGGAGAATCACAGCTCCTGCCTCTGGTTGCATGTGTAACTTTGACCACCCCTTTGATATTTCCTAAACTTGGACCTTCTGCAACCTAATCTTATCATGTGCTGACTTATGACCCTCCCCACCAAAAAAAAAAAGTTTTTATCATATAAAAGTACAAGCACTACTTCCAGAGTGTTTAGTTGAGTGAAGGTTGGAGAGTTGAAGGAAAGTATCTGGGAATCAAAGTTATTTCCTTCATGCCCTTTAACTGGTATAGGCTTTCTATCTATCAAATTAACTAAGTCTATATTGCAGGGCAGTCAGATAGCACAATAGGTAGAGTTCTAGCTCTGGAGTTAGGTGGACATGAGTTCTTATCCGGCCTCAGACACTTACTAGCTGTGTTACCCTGGACAAGCCATTTAACCCCATTTCCCTCAGTTTCTTCATCTGGAGGAGGAAATAGCAAACTACTCTAGTATCTTTGCCAAGAAAACTCCAAATAGTATCACAGAGAGTCAGACACAATCACCCAACCAATAATAACATACTATAAAACCAAAAGAAATTTCCTCTGAGAAGGAATAGTGTTCATTTAAAAATGACCAATTTGATTAGCGTATAATGCCTCCAGTGGAAGGAATTGTCCAGACATCATCAATTTAGGGGAAGCTAGAAGGTGAATCTGACTCCTCGTATCTGAGAACAAAAATACACAAGGCCAGAGGAAAGTGTAACAAATTTTATAACCTCTTTACATAAATCAAGACTCCTCTATTTTCTGATTGGCAACCCTTTATAAGCAATGTGTTTACTTGATTCTCAGATTCTGTTTTGATCCTGGTACCAACTTTCTCTAACCTGGATGCCATTTTCTGCCTCTGGCCTATAAGATTAGCTATCTCTCACTTCCAATTCCTACTTTATAATGCCAATCTGATTCTTTTGGATCCTCGTTGAATAGGAATATTCTAGAGGTGAGCTTTCCTTGATCCCTGTCCTGAAAAACTTCAGTACATCAAGGAAGACTATAGTCATAACCCATGGCATCCTATTTTTTTTAACCTTTTTCCAAGAGCATGATAAAAAGTAACAGTGCACCAGAGACATGTAAGAATTGAAAAAAAGAGGGTGGAGCCAAGATGGTGGAGTAAAAGCAGTGGCTTGCTTGAGCTCTCCCCAAACTCCTCCAAATACCTGCAAAAAAAAGGCTCTAAATAAATTCTAGAGCAGCAGAACCCACAAAAAGACAGAGTGAAACACATTTCCAGTCCAAGACAACATAGATGGTTGATTAGAAAGGTTTATCACACCCCGGCTGGGAAAGGAATACAGTTTGGTGTGTGCATGAAGGCAAAACAAGACTCAGCAAACCTGGAGCAGGCCTCAGAGGACCGAATCACTGGCAGCTGTGGCGGTTTCCAGACTTTTCAACCCACGAACACCAAAGATAACTTAGAAGGTCAGTAGGAAAAGTCCATGTCTGTAGTGAGAGGGAAGGATGGTCCCCGCCCCAGTCCCCCATGGGCCCTGGGGCAGCAGCTGCTTCCAGCACTTCTGGCCACAGACTGAGGGAGAATCGAGTGACTGATCAGAGGAGAATTGCAGTGATCTTTTGCTGGTGCTGAGGCAGGATTCTCTTGCTTTGCCTGGGTTTGGATTTGGGTCACAGTTCTGAGTGGTCATCCTGGGACAAGGAGGAGCATTGGAGTGGTGGAACCTGTCGTGGTGCTGAAGAGAGAATCCACCTCCCAGTTCCAAGGAAGAAAAGAGTGGTTATGGTCACTCATAGACCAGAGCAAAGGCCAGGAAAGGAGTAAACCCCCCTCAACTTTGATCATACTGCCTCGGGAGAATTGAAAACTTACAGGTCCCTAGAAGTACCTCTGAAAAGAGCTGCACAAAACTCCCCGAAGCTTGAGACAGTACATTCTCCACATTGGAAACAGATTCTTACCTTAAAAAAAGAGTTTAGTACTCAAGTAATTGGCCAGGATCATGAGCAAGCAGAGCAAAAAGAGTCAGACTATATTATCTTACTTTGGTGACAAAGAAGATCAAAATATACAACCAGAAGAAGACAACAAAGTCAAAGCTCCTACATCCCAAGCCTCCAAGAAAAACAAGAATCAGTCTCAGGCCTTGGAAGAGCTGAAAAAGGATTCTGAGAAGCAAGTAAGAGAAGTAGAGGAAAAACTGGGCAGAGAAATGAGAGTGATGCAAGAAGATCATGAATAACTAGTCAACAGTTTACTAAAGGAGACCCCAAAAAATACTGAAGAAAATAACACCTTAAATAATAGACTAACCCAAATGGGAAAAGAGATCCAAAAAGCCAATGAGGAGAAGAATGCCCTAAAAAGAAAATTTGGCCAAATGGAAAAGGAAGCCCAAAAGATTACTGAAGAAAATACTTCCTTAAAAATTAGAATAGAGCAATTGGAAGCTAGTGACTTTGAGAAGTCCAGACATTGTAAAATAAAACCAGAAGAATGAAAAAGTAGAAGACAATGTGAAATATCTCCTTGGAAAAACAACTGACCTGGAAAAGAGATCCAGGAGAGATAACTTAAAAACTATTGGACTATCTGAAAGCCATGATCAAAAAAAGAGCCTAGACATCATCTTTCAAGAAATTATCAAGGAAAACTGCCCTCATATTCTAGAACCAGAGGATAAAATAGAAATGGAAAGAATTCACCAATCACCTTCTGAAAGAGATCCCCAAAGGAAAACTCCTAGGAATATTGTAGCCAAATTCCAGAGTTCCCAGGTTAAGGAGAAAATGTTGCAAGCAGCCAGAAAGAAGCAATTCAAATATTGTGGAAACACAATTAGGATAACGCAGGATTTAGCAGCTTCCTGGAATGAGGCTTGGAATGAGATATTCTGGAGGGCAAAGGAAATAGGATTACAGGCAAGAATCACCTACCCAGCAAAACTGAGTATAATCCTTCAGGGAAAAAAATGGAAACTTAGTGAAACAGAGGACTTTCAAGCATTCTTGATGAAAAAACCACAGCTGAATAGAAAATTCGACTTTCAAATACAAGACTCAAGAGAAACATGGAGAGGTAAACATGAAAGAGAAATCATAAGGGACTTATTTAGGTTGAGCTGTTTAAATTCCTGCATGGAAAAATGATATTTGTACTTCATGAGACTTTTGTCAGTACAAGGATAGTTGGAGGGAAAAAAAATTATATATATGCAGATATACATATATAGATAGATAGATAGATAGATAGATAGATAGATAGATAGAAGACATAGGATGAGTTGAAGATGAATCGGTGATATTTGGAGAATAAAAGTGAGTGAGGAGGGTGAGAGAGGATTATACTGGGAGAAGGAGAAAGGGAGAGGTAGAATGGGATAAATTATTTCGCAGAAAACAGACAAGAAAAGCCTTTCACAATGGGGGGGAAGGTGAGAGGGAATGAGTCAATCTTATTCTCGTCGAATTCGGCTTAAGGAAGGAATAACATACACATGCAATTGGGAAAGGAAATCTATCTTACCCTACAGGAAAATGGGGGGGGGAAAGGAAGGAGAAAAGAGAGCAGGGGGATGACAGAGGGGAGGGCAGATTGGGAGAAGGGGTAATCAGAAGCAAATACTTCTAAGGAGGGACAGGGTCAATAGAAAGAACAGAATAAATACAGGGTGGGATAGGATGAAGGGAAATATAGTTAGTTTTCCACAGCATGACTACTATGGAAGTGTTTTGTATGACTACACATGTATAACCTGTATTGAGGTGCTTGCCTTCTCAATGAGGGTAGGTGAGGAGGGGAGAAAGGGAGAAAATTTGGAACCCAAAGTTTTAAAAACAAATGTTAAAAAAATTGTTTTTACATGCAGTTGAGAAATACGATATACAGGCAATGGGGTATAGAAATCTATCCTGCCCTACAGGAAAATTGAAAGGGAAGGGGATAAGAGAGGGGGGGCAGAGATAGAAGGGAGGGCAGATTAGGGGAAGGGATATTCAGAATGCATGCCACTTTGGGGTTGGGGGAGGGATGAGATGGGGAGAACATTTGGAACTCAAAATCTTATGGAAGTGAATGTTGAAAACTAAAAATAAATAAATTAATAAAAAAAGAGTAAAAAAAAAAAAAGATACCACTACCGTCTATGCAGGGGCTAAGCTTTTGTAAACTGGATGAGTGTAGCACCTAGCTTGACATTCCTTGAAGAAGTATCAGCTCAAACAAGAATGTAGAAATCTTCTCCACCAAAGTGTATGCTCTTCAAGGATGGAAAGAGTAAAATAAAAATAGTTAAGTGAGTAGTTAATCCTAAAAAGGTGAGGAAAATGTAAGTTTTTAAAGTGGGGTAAGATTTCCAGGCTTAGAATCATTGTACATGGACCCTGTAAAACAAATAAATGAAGGAAAACTGTAGTCCTGAAATGAAAGTTTGTTAAAAATTGGTTACTTTAGAGAACTCAATGAAAATGGAAGAAATACCAGATGACTGGACTTGGATACATGTTTTCCAGATTTTTTTTTTAAAGAAAAAGAAAAAAGGTGAATGAAAAAAAATTCCAAGCTTCAGGATAATTAGCTTGACCCATCAAATAACTAAATAGATGTTTTGTGACCACTTTATGAAATAAGTAAAGATAAGTAGGAGTGAGTATATATTCACTTAGGATGTAATCATACTTTTGGTTTGATAACTGCAATTATTATAAGAATAAGTTGGAGGTGGAGTTGTGAAGTCAGTAGGAAATTATAGTGACATTAAAACATTAAGATAATATAATTACTGTTATATTATTAATTTTTTAAAAATTTTATTTTCAGTTCCCGATTCTCTTTTTCCTCTTACCCCATCCTGCACCCATTGAGAAGGCAAAAAATAGAAAACCCATTACAAAGTTAAAGTCATGGAAGTTGTTATACATTTAAAGTAAAAAGTAATAATAATTATGTCAAATTAAGCTCATTTCCTTTTATTTTGATAGAGTTCTAACCTCCTAATTTAATGCAATTCCATGAATAGTGTTTTTGATAGTTGTAGATTTGGTAATGTCTCTTGATATCCTTATGGACTAGTTGAAGAAATTTGGACATAAATGACATTTCTAAGGCCACCATGGTTGTAAGTGGAAAGAATTTGACCCCATGTCATCTGACTATATATACAATGCTATTTTCACTACCCCATATACCTTACTGGAGTCAGGATTTGAACCCAGATCTTTGGAGTGCAGCATGCTCTTTACTGTCCTGGTAGAATAGAGATATCTCTCATTTCTATTTTGCAGATGCATAAAGACATAATTATGATTATTATTATTGTTGTTGTTGTTGTTGTTGTTGTGGTTGTAGTTGTTATTGTTGTTATTTTGTTGTTCTGAAAAGAGGCCACAGCTGCTATTTGAACAGCTGGGCACTGTTTGCACTTGGCTTCTTAGCCTCACAGCCTGCCCAGCACCTTTGTTGAAGAAGAGCTGCCCAATTTCTCATGGCTGCACACCAGGCTAGTCTGTCTGCTGGTCTCATTTCTCAGCAAGCTGCAGTGTTTCCACATTGTTAGCTGTGCTTCAGTGGCTCCTTCAAACATTTCTTCCAACTCCCTGGCTTGGGGTTGGCCCACTGCAGCTTACTAGACAGCCGCTGCCTGCTTATCCTGCTGTTATCCATCCTTCACACTCACCAAGCCTGGCAGATTTGTGTTGCGGTAAGCATTGCCTTGTACTTGGTGGACTGGCTGCATTCTGTGACTTAATTTTTGGCCTCTAGCTTTTTTATTTACTAAATTTAATTCTTTTCTTTAGGCCTAGGAGGGAGGCAGGGACTCCTTGAGGGATCTGGCTATAGAGCAGGCAAGGAGAGAGACAGAAAATTGTCCTAATGTAAATGAGAACACTTTGAAAAGCAGAGAAGTGGAAAGTATTATTCTCATGATAAAGTAATAACTCAGCCTCTTCTCAAATAAGACCTGCTGCAGTATGTGGTTTTAGAGGAGGCTGTATCTACTGAAAAAGTCCAGATTTTCTTCTCATGTACAGGAACGGAAAGTTACTCTCCATACACAGACGACCTTATATAGAAAAGAGTGGTGGGATTGCAAGGATGCCAGGAATACCACCATTTCCCTCAGAAGTTCTTCTTTCATTTGCTTCTCTAATACCTGAAATGGCACAATTGGATATTAATTTTTTTTTTTTGCAGTGGGTAATATAGATAACCCTCCCCCTCCAAGTATTTAAACACATAAGGCTGAATGAGTTTATAAGCTCCTTTTATGAAGACAAATTTTTATCTTGTGGAAGATGGAGAGACCATGAGGATTAGGTGCCTCAGGAGCATAAGGAAGGGACTACAAGTAAGTGATGAAAAGGACATGAAAAGCAATGTGAACATATTTGATTTTGCCTAAGAGGTAGCTAGATGGTACAGTGGATACAGTCCGACCCTGGAGTCAGGAGGACCTGAGTTCAAATGTGACCTCAGACACTTACTATCTGTGTTGCCCTGGGCAAGTCACTTAGCGCTGTTTGACTCAGTTTCCTCATCTGTAAAATGATCTGAGAAGCGATAGAGCAAGAAGTCTTTAAGTTATAACTCTATCATTTACTACCTGTGTGACCTTGGAAAAGTCATTAAACCCTCTCTGAATTCTTCTTCTCATTTATAAAAATGAGATCCTCTACCAAAGTCCTTCTCCAAAGATAAGTATATTGTGGAAATAATTTAGTCTTTCTAAAGGTTAGCACATGTATTCTATCAGGAAGGTCCTACCAAGCTTTACAGAATTTATATACAGGCTCAGAAATGCTTACGTAGTTACTGCTGACAATGTATACATTTCTATGTCCTTGTCATGCTGCCTACACCTTAGTCATCTTCCTCATCATTTCCCCTCTGTACGCCCTTCCTTCAATCTGTTTTGATAAGTGAAATTTATCTTTATATTTCCAGGAACCAGGAACCAGGAACTCCACTTGCATCTTGCACACTATATTGTTATTCATGTGCCCTCCTTTCCCATTTCCAGCCCATGTTCATGTTTTTTTCTTCATAAGAATGTAAGCTTCTTGAAGATAGTGGCTGTTTCATTTGCTTGCATTTGTATGTCTAGAGCTTAGCATAGTTCCATTACATAGTAAGTGTGAATAAATGCTCTAAGGATATAGCAAAGATGAGAGAGGTTCTTTGCCAGGTTGTTTGAAGATTAATAGATATTTCCAACAAAAAAAATCTAAGATCCCTTGGATCATGGAAAGGCTGTGATCTATGTTCATGGATGGTTTAGCCATACTTTAAAAATTATAAATTCTTGCATTATTTAGAAAGCATAAAATGATGCTAATATCTACCATGGTTATCAAAAGTTATAAAGAATAAATGATATAATAAATGCATTCTGTACAGGGATAACTTGTTTTTATTGTCATGCCATTGGTGATGGTGTTTAGGGTGCTGGTGGTGTTGATGATAAAGTGAACAACATGTAATTAACCTAAATAGCACCCTTGTATTATATAGAGTTGCACTAGAGGTTAAATAGAACACAGAGATTACACCAATTAATTCACTGATTAATAATTGGTTAGGAGACCATTTGAAATGTTCATAGCTGATGTCCCACAAGCTGCATAAGTGTGTGACTCTATAATTTCAGGTTGGTGTCAATGCGATTCTATTTCACTAAAAAAAAAAATCCAGTAAATATTTGTTGATTTGAAATCATTATGCTTCTAAAACTGGTAGCACTGTTTAATTGGAATTGAGTAGCTAACACACTAAATTCCCCAGTGTTGATCATTTGTCTCTTGGTGCTAGTGAAGAATGTGAAATATATACACACATACACACACATACACACACACCAACTTGTGTTCTGGGAAGTAAAATTATAAGAAATTAATGCCAACAACTGAAATTTCATGGCAGGAATATGACAGGAGAACATCTGCCAAAATAAAATGGAAACCAGATTTTAAGTGTCTTCAATATTGAATTGCTGACAACAATTTTCACATTACATAATCACCGTCTTCTATTGATTTAAAATATTGTTTTAGCTCAAAATAATTTTCTGGTTTTTAAAAAAATTTTGTTTACTTCACCTGTTTCTAGTCTTCCAAATTCTTTTTTATATATTCAGCATTTTCTCCCTCATAATTTGGTGTCTTTGAATCAGAACAAGCATAAAATTTTCTGATCATTCTTGCAATATGTTGACGTTTTTGTATGAGCCAAATCTTGTTCACCTGTCGCCAATTTCTATGCTGAAAAAAACTTGGCAATTTGAGCATCCATTTTCTCGATTAGCAAAAGCATTTCTGTATTTAATTGCTCTCTAGCTAAATGCTAATCCAACATATTCTTTACTCATTGTTTTTCCCTATATTTCTACCATTACTTTCCTGGCATATATTCATACAGCTTAACGAGGCTTAAATGTGGGGAACTTTTTTTTCATCCCTTGCTAAAGTATCATTTTAAATTTTCAGAAAGAAAGTTTGATAAAGTAGAAATATTGTAAAATATCATAATTTTTTAAAATAATTGTCTGGCTGTTATAGGTCTATTTCCCCTATTTCCGAGTCTTCAACCTGCACATTAAAGTCATGCAAGGAAAGCCATAAAAAGAAGTCAGCTGCATTTGAAGGTTGAGATCATTTGTCCTGAATCTCCCTGCTGGCTTTCTGGAAGGATGGAGTTAACATAAGTTTATAAGTACAAATATCTGGCAGTTGTAGTTGCACTCGCTTATAGATCTAGAGGGAACAGGTACCTGAAAACTCATCTAGCCCATCTTTCTCATTTTATAGATGTGAAAGTTGGTATCTGTAGAGTCTTAGGGATCTTCAACGTCGTCCAAATTCTAAGTGGCAAATTAGGGATTCAAACTCACTTCCTTTGACTTAAATCCCATTGTTCTTTTTAGTATACAATATTACTTCCATTGAAAATTATTTTATATTGGAACAGTGGTATTTATAGAGGAATCTTCACTTAGAAAATGTTGAAGATTGGTCATTATTACCACTGGTATTATACAGATAACAGTTGCCGCTAATGTCAGCTTCCAAGGCTGTAGGCTTGGACTGGAAATTCAGTGCACAAATTGAAAATGTCAGCATGTTCTTTGGGAGCCTGGCAAATAGTGTATAATATCAATGTGGAATCCTAATTCCAGACCAACCTGAAATTCTAGTCATATACTTATGTAGCTTATGAGACATTAGTTTTGAACATTTCAAATGGTTTCCCAACCAATTATTAATCAATTAATTAATTGGAGTCATCTGTGTTCTATTTAACCTCCAGCCCAACTGCACATAATACAAGCTATTTAGGTTCTCACTTCATCATCAAAACCAACACCATCACCCACAACTCCATTACCATGTCATGACAATAAAAAATCACATTTTTATATAGCCAGGAGCCAAGAACCAGGAACTCTACTCACTTCTTGGTCAATTGCACACCATGTGCAATTGACATACATCATGTGCCCCAGTTTCCCATTTACAGCCTATGTTCATATTGTTTTCCCCTATTAGAATGTAAGCTCCTAGAGGGAAGTGACTATTGCATTTGCTTGTGTTTGTGTGCTTAGAGCTTAGCACTGTGCCACCACATTTTCTTGTGTTGTTGTTGAGTCGTTTCAGTCATATCAAAATCTCTGTGATTCCATTTAAGGTTTTCCTGGCAAAGATACTAGAGTAGTTTTCCATTTTCTTCTCCAGCTCATTTTACAGATGAGGAACTGATGTGATCTGGTCAGGTAATTTGCCCAGGGTCATAAAGCTAATAGGTTTCCCAAGTCAGATTTGAACTCAGGTCCTCCTCATTCCAGGGTCAGTGTTGTCCACCACACCACCTAGTTTCCCTGCCACTACACAGTAAGCATTAATAAATGCTCTAAGAATACAGTGAAGATTGGAGAGGTTCTTTGCCAGGTTGTTTGCAGGATAATGAATATTTTGGACAAAACAATATGTATGACACTTTAGATCACAGAAAATCTATGTTCTATGTTGGTGGAGGGTATAGCCACATTTCTAATTGTCTAATTAATTATTTGTCAAAGTTTTATAAAGTGGCAGTGATCTAGGCAATCTTCATGGAATAGGTAGAATTTGAAGTGATCTATGAAAAATAGGTATAATTTGTTGAATTGCAACTTCACTCCCTCAAACATAAAATAACATTCCCTTCATTATAGTATATCATCCTGTGATCATAGCTAAGATTTTGACTGCTAAAACTTTGCAAAAATCACACATATTTAATGTGTAGCTGAGGCCAAATGATATTTTCATTACCAATATATTATAGAATCTTGGAATTCTAGAGCTCTAAAGGACTTTGTGAATCATCTAGTCCAACAGCATCATTTTATGGATGAGGAAACTGAGATCCATAGAGGTTATGACCAACTTAAAACTCAGGACCAGCTAATGGCAGAAGAGGATCTAAAATTAAAAACTCCTGACTCCAAGTTCATCTTTCTTACCATATAATTCTATTGGATGTCAACATTAAACCTATTTTCTAGGAACATTGAGGTCATCATTCCATCCAACCTAACATATTCAAACCAATTCTCATTGCCCCATACATCGAATATCCAACAGTCTGATAGCAATCTTGTGTGTGTGTGTGTGTATGTACATTTTAATTCATGAGATTCACTCTGCACGGGCATGAAAATGATTTTAAGTATAGTTGGTGCCACCCATCGGTATTTGCCACACAAAGGTTGCTACCAAGGTAAGACAGGGAAAGTTGCTGAACAAGTTGTTCTATTACAATCTTACTAACTTTGAGTTGATGATGTTCCAGCAACTGTGCTAGTCATTAATTTATTCATCCACTAAGGTGAGTGGAACAACATTTCCTTGAGAGGATAAGACAGCAGGAAAAGTCTACCAAGAACTTGTCAAGATCCTCCACACAAATTCAACATGTATTATGGAATTGAATGATATCATTGTAAAGGCAGGGTCAGGAAAGAACATCAGAATGTATGTTGAAAAATACAGCTTAACATTAAGAAGTGAAAAAAGATTAAGGCTCATAAACTACTCAGAAACCTGACTTCTATATATCATACTTTATTTAAGAGACTTGAAATTGAAAGTATTATATCATATAGCAAAAAAAAAAAAAAAGAAGAACTTGACTAGACATAGGCTATTTATCAGAGAGGCATTTTCAAATCAGTTGTCTAAATTCAGTCAAGGCACTTATTAGTCAGCATTTCAATCTATATCCATCCTGTCATTCCCCCAAACAGTAAAGTTTAATCAGTAATTCTCAGGTACCATTCATTAATAAATGCAGTAATTTTTAAAAAAATCAGCACAACTAAACTTCTCAGAGAGTAAATATTTAGTATAAAAAATTAATAATTGAAGCTGGACTAAACTTATTCCAGGCCTGATAAGAGTCTTACTTGGCCAACCTGTGTGATAAAGGTAGGTAAGACTGCTAATAAAATGCAAGCTCCATGAGCATTAATAAATGCAACCTAATCAAAACATCAAAGTTCCATACTCAGAAAGACTCTTCCTTATTTTGACACAGGGATGGAGTTGTGACTTCAAAGCCATGAATACTTAATCCATCAGTTTATACCTTAGCCTCTCTATGCCTTTTTATTCCACACTATTTTTTTTCTTTGATGAATAAGTTACCAAAATGCCACAAAATCTACATCTTAGCCTCCACTTAAAGCATTTCTTGGTTGGTGGAAAACTTTTAGGACTTGACTGTAATAATTATACACTTTAAAAACCCAGGGTCACATTTATGTGATGGTAAAATACCAAAATAAGACATTTATGGAAGGAAAAAAAAAACCTCAGATCTATCAAATTGGGAGAAGTTAACTCCAACATTCTAGTTGGGATCCAAAGATTTTGGGTAAAAGTAATTTTATGATGATCTTATGCACAATCTTCTCAAGTCACATGTCAAATTATGACATAGAAATCAGAAAACCTATTACCAACTCTCCCCCTCCAAAAAACAACCAAAATTAGAAAAAAAATCATCAATAAAAACAACACGCAATTGTACATATTTTCTTTCTTATTCAGTAAATCATTCATTTTCCCCCTTCATATCATTATTCTTTTCAGTTACTACAACAACAACAACTACTACTACTACTACTACTACTACTACTACTACTACTACTACTACTACTACTACTACTGCTACTGCTATTACTGCTACTGCTACTGCTACCACAGAATAAACTTTGACAATCAATAGGCCTAAGGTCCATGTAAAAATGTTTTAATGATCTTCAAGTTCACGAGTTAGCATTCTTTTTATAATTTGATCAAAGGAATAAGTCATAATATTCTGCTTTCCAGTAGTCATATAGCAGTAGTCCAATGGTGTCTGAATTTTTTATTCATTTTAACAAGACTATTATGTTTAAAACAAAGCAGTGTGAAATCTTATCAACAAAGTATTTATAATTGTGAAAACAAGAACTTTTCAACAATAAAATGATTATCACCTATTCAGGAGAACATTATAATAGCAACAGACAAATAATTACATGAGCACATATAAACCAAGCCACATTTGTGTTATATTTGTTGCTTCCATTTACTATGTAGCTTGGTGGATTTGTAGGAGAAGAATATTTTAATCCATCAAGAGCTTTCATGTTCACCAACTGAGAATTCTTTAAACATTCCACAACTAATCTTTCACTGATAACATTTTTGGAATGAAAAGGGAATTGACTATGTTTCCTTTTATCTATGTTCTGAACAAGCAAGTTACAACCAATATACAAAGATATGAGAAATAATTTGCAGATACTGTTATACAACAGAAAGAGTACTTGATGTGGAATCAGGTGCTTAGTTTCAAATCCCAGCTCTCCACTTACTACCTTAATGATGTTGGGCAAGCCAGTTAACCACTAAACTCAGTGTCATCGTATATGAAAATAGAGGATTAGAAAAAATGACTGCTAAGACCTCTTCCAGCTCTAAATATATGATCCTATGACTGTCTATTAAAAAAAAGGTAGATTTTGAATAGGATCACAGACTTCATTTATCCTTTTTAAGAAACAAAAGCTAAGTGGATCTTTGAAAACTAGGTAAACAAAAAGAGCTAGACAAGGCAAAAATGACTTCATGGTATGAAATGTTCAACAGAGACAGAGAAAAAGGAGGAGAAGGAAAGGTGAGAGGTTGACACATGGGTTAATTCCCAAAAGCGAATGAGACAGAAATGTCCTAGAAGTGAAAATATGGAGGGAGAAAGAAAAAAATAGTATTTTTAAGAATCAGAGCAATACTGGCTAAGCTGATTTGAATCAAATGCAGTTAGAGGAAGGATTATGAGCTATGTGCTTCTGGATCAATCAAGGGAAAGAAATATACTTTATACACACACATATACACATAGATGTGTATGTGTATTTAAAAGTATACTCAAAGGGATCTAGATTTGGGCTATGTAAAAAATGGAGAGATATGGGTCTGTGTAAGAGAAATCAGACTTTTGTTCAAGCAAAATAATCTACTTTTGTTATCAGTGGGCCTCAACTACTGATTCATTTAGATGGTAATATAGTTATATATGTTGGAAGAAGTAACTTAACAGATATAAACTCAAATTTTATGAACTAAAATAATCCATAGAAAGAAAGAAGTTATAGAATGCATTACATAACAGAATTCAGAAATATAATTATATTTAAACACATAAAATATAAAGACACATAAAAGACATGATGGACTAGAACAAAAGTTATTAAACACCCCCTGATTTTTTTAATGAATGAGTTGCATTTAATTATACTAGATGAGACAATAGTAAAATTTAGAAAAACTGTTAAGAGAAAAACAGAGAAACTACATTATGATCATGAAATCAATATCAGCATTAATGAACCAAATATATTAATATTTAGCCATTTAGATGAAAAGCTAGCTCATATAAAAAAGATAATTAATACATAGGAAGGTAATAATCAGGTGAATTTAGTGTTCTTTTGTACTGACAAGTCTAAAAGAAATATAAAGAATAATAAAAGTACAGAAGTTAATAGGATGATGGAAAAGGCAAGTTTTATATGCTAATGGTAATTATCTATTTGGATATTTTATTTTAGCACCAATAGTAATTTTGCAAAAACTGGTCTTGCATTGGCACATAAAACTCATAAATAGTGAGTCAAAAAGATTTTTTAAAATTTAGAAATTTTTATAATTTATAATCAATAAAGGTGATATGATCAAAATATTCAGACCTAAATGCAGATTAAATGAGGCTGGCTTACATAATGTGTGTAAGAACCAAAACAATAAATAATTATATTTTTAAAAAAATAGCAGTCCATCACTATTCCCATTGAAACTATAAAGTATGCCATTCAGAATTACCCAAGATGGACAGGTCATAGTGGAGAATTCTAACAAAAGTTGATCCACTAGAGAAGGAAAGGACAAAGCACTCCAATATCTTTGGCAAGAAAGTCCCATGAACGGTTCTATCTCCCCACTCTGCCTGGGATTAATATGGTAGTTTCAGAGCATGCTTCTCTTTCTTCTTTAGGTAGGAGAAAAAAATATATATATATTTTTTGCTACAAAACAACTAATTTTCTGGAAGATAATGAGATTAATATGTAATCTAGGATGATGGCACCTATTCCATTTTCATGCAGCTTTCTTTCTCCACAAAGAAAAAAAAACAACTTAAAATATAAGTTATAAATAGAATTCATAAAATGTTCTGAGCCCCCAGGCAATCTAGTGATTACCAAGCTGGGAAAATGATCTCCCACTCATTTGAATTTAGTGCAATTATACAGTTTTTCCTTCTTTCTTTTATACTCTCTATAGCAAAAATACAAACTCAGAATGCAGTTAAACTTATCTTTATCTAGCAAAGCACTGCTAAAAAGTGTAAATACCAAGTAAGCAAAACATTTAAGAAACAAAGAAATCCTTAGTTGTTAACCTTGCTGCCCAGCGCAGAAGGTGAAGTAGATTCACCATTATTCCCAGCAGTTTCTCTAAGAAGCTGGAATTAATTTAATGTTTGCTATATCTTCCTAATAAACTGAGTGGTGAGTCAGGAAGATTAAAAAGGTTCCAGTCTCTACAAAACTTAGGGGAATTTTAAGGAAGAGTTCTTTATCTGCTTATGCTGTTGTTGATACCACTACTACTACTGCTGCTTCCACTATTTGCCACTGACCTCTCTTTGCAATGCTTCACTTGTCCATCTCTGGAGAGATTTTAAAAGTTTCTACAGTCCTGGAAAAGTTGACCCTTCAGTCCCAAATTGCCACAACAAAAATCCTTTCTTTTTGTGATGGGAAGAAATATAATTCCTGGCTCTTAGGTCTTCTTGTGAAGCAGTCAATCCATCCTCTAGTGTTACACCAAAAAGATGTCTTTGCTGTTATGGGAAACTTAGTGTCAGTAAAAATGCTTGATAATCTCCCAAAAGCAATTCAGTCTACCCTTCTTTTCTTTTGCCTCTGGCTCTTACTCATTGTCCATCTGTATCATCTGTCCTAGACATAGGTACTTTTGGACAAGCTCTTAAGGTGTATAGGGTGTTCAGGAAGGACTAGCCCCTCTGGTGTGAGGGCTTGTGAAGCCTTTTTCATGGCTGCTCATTCACCTTTGGTGTTCACCTTCACCCAACTCTCACATGTGGTTGCAAGAAGCTGTAAAATGTACGGTGGCCATACCCTGGTAAACTCAGTAGATTGGTTAAACCAGGTTGATAGTAACTGACAGGCCTCAAGCCTGTTGGTGAGTTAGATGGATGTCTACCCCAAGCATGTGAAGACCTTCCATTGAAATGGGGGGATGGCAATAATTTATTCTAACAGCCATGAAGGAAGTTGAAACAAATGCTGTGGAACACTCAGAGCTTAGTCAGACAAGGAAGATACCAAGATCTTATACTGTATCATGTGTCATCACCAGTTTTCTTGACTTTTGTCCTACCACTGGACTTCAGTGACTCAGGAAGAAAAGTGAGGCTGACAACTTTGCAAAATTTTGCCTCAGTTAAATCCAGTTCGTATGCATGTCAAGACATCTTCTGTGTTTCAATTTTTCAATATCCTCTCCAACATTTGTCACTTTTCCTTTCAATCATTTTAGCCAAACTGAATAGTGGTAAAATGATATCACAAAGTTGTTTTAATTTGCATTTCTCTAATCAATAATGATTTAGAGCATTTTTTCATTACTATAAATTGTTTCGATTTCTTCATCAGAAAACTACCTGTTCATAACCTTTAACCATTTCTCAATTGGGGAATGTCTTGTATTCTTATAGATTTGACAAAGTTCTACTTGACAAATATATTTGAAATATGAGACCTTTATCTGAGAAACAGCCTATAAAATTTCCCCCAATTTTCTGCTTTTATTTTAATCTTGGTTACATTTGTTTCATTTTTACAAAAACTTTTTTTAAAATTTAAAGTAATCAAAATTGTCCATATATACCTCAGACTGCTCTCTATCTCTTGTTTTTTCATAAATTGTTCACTTATACATAAGTCTTATAGGTAACGTGTTCCAAGTTCTTCAAATTTCCTTTTACTATCTCTCTTTGGATCTAGATCATGCATCCATTTTTATCTTATCTTGGTGGTAAATAGTTTAAGATATTTCACTGTGGGTTGAACTGTGAACTGGTCTGACTATTTTGGAGGACAGTCTGGAATCATGCCTAAAGAGTTATGAAACTATGACCCAGCAATACCACTACTAGATCTATTTACCAAGATTATTAGGGAAAAGGGAAAAGATCCTGTATGTTCTAATACATTTATAGCAGCTATCTTTGTGGTGGCAAAGAACTAGAAATTATGGAATGTCTATCAATTGCAGAATGGCTGAACAAGCTTTGGTATATGATCATGATGAAATACTGCTGTGCTATAAGAAAAGAAAAGCTCAATAATTTTAGAAAAAGCATGGATAGACTTGATCAAAATTATGAAGAGCAAAATGAGCAGAGTCAAGAAAACACTGTATATTCTAACAGCAATATTGTTTTAAGAACAATTTTAAATGATTTAAGTCATTTTGACTATTACAAATAACCAAATTAACTACAAAGGTCACATGGAAGAAGATGCTACCTGTATCCAGAAAAAAGAACAGATAAAGGAAGTATGTATAGAATGGTTTTATATATGTGTATGTACATACACACACACCCGTATCTAATGGTAGCCATCTCTGAGCAGGGGGAAGAAAAAGGAAGAAAAAAAGATACATAACTTTATTATATATTTAAAAGGAATAACAAGCTGTATGTAATAGATTTACAGTTTTATGTACAACCATATTTTTTCTATTCTACTGTTATGGAAATGATTGTTTTATTTCTTAAGTTCTGAATAAAATGAATTAAAGTAAAAGAAAAGATATTTTCTATGAAGTCATTGGTCTTCTTCAAAGATGAAGGATAAACAACCTCTGAGCAATAGTCTCATCCATTTGGTCTTTTTCATGTAGATGGCCAGGTCAAATTCCTATGACTGACTTCTGGCTACTGAAATGTTCTGGGGCTTGACACAATTGACATGATATCATCTGTAAACAGAAACATTTGGAATAAGTTAAATTCCCCAGAGACTACCTGTAAGACCAGCATCGAATCTCTTCCATTACAGTAGTAAATACTTTTGGTGAGCATAAACAAAAATTTCCCCCCATAATCACCATATATTAAGCACTTTTAAAAAATATTCTCTATAACTTTCAATCAATGTAAAACATTTATATGGTATGAAATAGAGCAATTTTTCTATATCCACTACCATACTCTGCTTCCTCCCTATCTTCAGTACAACTATATAAGGATTCCTAAGGTTTCCTCAGCCAGTTTGACTGTGACCTGCTTCATTCTGCAAAAGGGAGAAATTTAGTAAAAATAGTTATTACATAAGCTCATTAGAAGCTACTTATCTTCAAACACATTTATCGTGTATGACTTGTTTCAAATATTTTTGTTAAACAAAAATCCAAAATATGAAAATAGGCCAATTAGAATGGATGTCTGCATCAAAGAGTAGCTCTGGCAGCTTACTGCTTATTTGGAGATCATTTACTACTTGACCATGACCTGAGAAATCAAAGTTTGCCCTTATGATTTAACACATGGTTCCATTAATGATCTAAATGACAGAGAAACCTAAAACCTACAATGTTAAGGGGCCAAGGAAAAACAAAGACTAATCAGAAAAAAAAAATCATTTCTGAAACACAAGACTTTTGTGCCTCATAATCATATGAAAATGTTTCAAGAATTTTTAGAGGCTCTGATAGTGAACTGTCAGCTCTAGCAGGTTCTACCAAAATGGTAAAAGTTCAGGGTGTAATCTTGGTGAAAGAATGCTACCCAAGGATTAACCTAGCTAAATACAAAGGAACTTTCCCCACTTATCTCCACTTTGCATCTGCTGCCCTGTGTGCACCTCACAGGAAAAGCTCATCACTTCTAAGCTCCCCACTAAGCTGTTGGTTTAAGCTTTATTGATTCCCCCTTCTTCAGCCTCTTTTCCCCTCTGTTTATAAGGTAGAGTACCAGATTCTCTTATTGCTTAATTTATTACTGTTGCTTAGTCATTTTCATTCCTCTGCAACTCTCTGTGACCCTTTTGGAGGTTTTCTTGGCAAAGATATTGGGATGGTTTGCCATTTCCTTCTTCAACTCATTTTACAAATGAGAAAGCTGAGGCAAACAGAGTTAAGTGACTTGCTTAGGGTCATATAGCTAATAACTTTCTAAGACCATATTTGAACTCAGGTCCTGATTCATCTTTTTGTTCTTGGCAACTGGGGATGAATCCTTTGTCCATTAAATCAATTGATTTATGACTTTAAAAATATTGATCTACAAATATTCATTTAGTATCATATCTGGGTCACATGATTAAAAGATAGAGGACCAGTCCCTTTCTTCAATCCTTCCAACACCTCAAGTATTTCCAAATTACAATTATGCTCTAATGGTAAAGAAATTTCAGCTGTTTCCATGGTCTAAAACAAGACCTCCAACAAAGTAAGAATCTAATAAACTAACAGCAGAGAAGGTTAAACCCTAATCCCAAACATGCTCACTCGGCACCCTCTATTTCAGTGATCTCCATGCTTTGCCGGCAAATGGGTTGACAAAAATGTTAGGTTCTTCTTCCACCTTTTTAGCTGATGGAAAATCTACTTCAACTGTAAAATTAAAACTATTAGGAAACAGGCTATGAGGGCTATTTCTTGCTTAACAGTATCTGTTCTGAGATAACCTTTTGTATATGATGTGGTTAACCGAGAGTACCTTGGCAATGCTGACGTGGCTTCTGTAATAGCGTGGCATTCTGATATTTTATTGAAACTGCATTAGTCTTTATTTAGTGTTGCTGCATTATTTGGATGACAGCAAAGGAGAAATTGTCTGTAGTATGGATACTATGGCAACCTTGCAAAGGTCTGAAAATAATGAGCATACCATGGCTTGATTGAAAACTATACTTAGCAATCACATAGATGATTTCGCTGATAGTTCATAGTAGCACAAAATAATTTGAGAAATTGCTACTCAAAATGGAGGTAAAGTCAAAATGAAAAAGCACAGAAACAAGATATTCTGATTACTGCTTCTAGAAGTGCCAGGGGATATTGATCTTTCATATTTTATATAGCCACATTGGAATTCCAGTGATAAGAGTGTTGGATTGGGAGTATTTACAGTCGAAGGACCCTTGTTTGATTACTGTGTGTGTCTGCTATTTACCTATGTGACCTTGGACAAATCACTTTAACCTCTCTGGTATTCAGTTGCCTGATCTGCAAAATAAGGGAGTTATATTAAATGTTTTTAAAGGTCCCATTCATTTCTAAATCTATTATCTTTGTTATCCTAGTATTTATTTCTTTCCCTGTAAGAGGAAAAAAAAATACCAGAGGCATAAACAAATGGAAAATTGTCCTTTGTTGACAGTTGATGGCAATTTACAAGGACATTTCATTTGGGCTCATTTCAAATTGTGATCAGGGTCCTGATCAATGGTCATTATTATAAAGTTGAAATAGTAAAGAAAAACCTTAATTATGGGACACTGAGAGAATGACCTCGAGAACTTATCTCACATTGTGGATTTGCCCAGGTAATGGATATAACTCTTCTTTGCCCTTCTTTCTTGTCTGTTCTATTTTCTCAGTTGTTTTGTCATCTTGAAAACCCCATAGTTTGATCTTTATGCTCATTGCCACTCAGAACTTTTCCCCTTCTGATTTGTGAACTGATAGACCACAAGATATTAAAGTTTGGGATTTTAAGCTTGAAGGTCCTCTACGCTTATTCACTTCATCATTTGCTTGATGCTCAAAGATACTTTAATGACAAATGAAATGCTCTATTTTAGCTTGCCTCCCTTAGGAATGTAGTGTATGGGCTAGATAGATGGGGGTTGTGTTAGTCTATGAGGGCACTGTCTTGAGATGTTGGGTGTAAAGCCTTCTTTTAAGCATGTATGATAGAGGTCCATGCTCTCTAATTCAGATTACACACAGTTATTTTATAACTCTTTTTGTCTCCACCACGTGGTTGGTGGACCAGAAACAATCATAGAATAATTGGGCATACCTGGAAGTAGGCTCACTAAACATCCAAGTGCTACTGGATATTATCTGAACTGTAATTGTCCATTTTCTGTCACTCCTATGCCACCCATCCAACCAGTTATAGATTTAGCTCTGGGAATGACTGTAAAGTTCAACTTCTTTAACATTTTAGACATGAGAAAGCTGAGGCCTTTTGATATGAAATGTTCTGCCCTAAGTCACACACATAGCAAACAGAAGAGCTGAGAATTTAACCCAGGCCCTTACCCCAAATCAAGTGCTCTTTCTTTTCCAGTGACATTGGCCTTTTTTCTATTTCACTGACAACATATCCATCTCTTGGCTCTAAGCATTTTTTTTTCTGGCTGTTCCCTACTCCTGGGACTGCCTTTTGCCTCTTTTTGTATTCTCAGTGCTGAGCACAGTGCCTGACACATAGTGAGCATCTAATAAATGCTTATTGACTGATTGACTTTTCTCTAAAATGTTTTCCTTTATTTCCTTTCTTTACTCCTCTTTTTTCTTTTCTTTTTTTTTTTTAAGCTTCTGAGTTTGATGTTGTTCTACAAGTTTCAGATGGACTGAAGACAAACTTTTAGAGAGTGGAGTTGTTTTACAGACTTTAACATCAGTTAAAAAAAATTACATGGCCCAGTAGAGTCCTAGGAGCAAGTTTTAATTTGCACCCTGGGCAATAGAATGAAATTTCAGCAGATTCTTGCAGGATTATTGCAGAGTTTGATTATAATGTATTCATGGCATCATTACTTAGCCATTTTATTTTTAGCCACACTAATACGGTGGGTATGCCTGTAGTTGCTGAAGAACAGAAGGGAAAAGCAGTGGCTTCCTGATCATAGTTGAGTAATGCAAGACATATATACAGATTATACAGAGGTACATGTTCTAGTTAGAGATGATTTTACTAAAGTTTGAAAGGATTTTTTTTGTCTTTTCTTTATCAGTATTGCAAGGCAAGGTTACATAAATAATTCTGATCTTAATCTATTTTGTGCAACCATACTTGAATATGCAACAAGGATCTGGCAGCTTCTTTTAGAACATATTCCTGGTCCTCTGAGAAACAGCTTACTAATAAATCAAAAGTCCTTGAAACAGTTATATGAAAGCTATGTTTATGGATGCTCATGCCCTAAAAATGCACAAGCAAAAAGACATGCCAAAGATTATGAACTGCTATGCAGAGTCATCACACTATAATAAACTAAAGATAAACTTGGAGAATACAGGTCATGAACCAGCCTCCACCAGGGAAAATGTACAACTAGCCAAAGCTTTTCATCAGCAGTTGAGAATTATCTTCTGCTGCCTAAGCATCACAGTGTTCCATGATGTGCTGTCAAAATAATGGAAAAAACAATTAAGGACGGCCATTGTGTCCTTTGCAAATTTTGAAGACATTTTTTTTCAATGGTGCATCCAGAACTAGATCAACTTAAGTGTCTATGAAATTGTTTAACTTTCCTTATTTCCATAGAATTGGATCTGCTAGAGATATCTATGATAGTTGCTTTTACTTTATCATCAGATAGCATTTACAAAACATACCCATTGGAGACAAAGTAGTTCCTCAAAAACAACATGCTTGCAATTTAAGTTGACTCCAATGTTCTTTTCCTGTTTAGTATAAGTTCTAAACATTTTAACAGAGTTCCAAAACATACAGCAAACATTTTAGGGTATTATGCAAACTGTATTTCTATTATCACCAAAATTAGAAATTTCTGTAATCTCTAAGATAAAGCACAATTAAAAAATTAAAAGAATAAATGAGGCTACAAAGTGATCCATTACTAAACTAAAATATTTTTCTAAAACCTAACTGGACCCTGAATTTCATTTATTTATTTGAAGAAAACCTTTAAATCATCATACTGCAGATATTCTAAATGTTATCAGTTCCCTTGGCCTATCTACAGATTCCTACAACCAGGGCCAGCCATTGATAGTTTTAATGTCAAAAGTCCTTAGGTATTTTCTACTAGTATTTGCATTAATTAGTACTTTCATCCTCATTCTGGTGACTGCTATAAAATTTTGATTCAATAACTAGTTTCATGTAACCTGCATTAATTATTTTCCAACTTTGTCACTATGTTGCTCATCTTTATACCTCTAATTCTTTTTCTTTTCTCTTTCATGGAAAAAAAGAAAAAGTAAAGTCCTTCTATTTCTCCATGATTACCTTAAAACCCAGAATTCTTTGGCTTCTTGTTTAGATATACTTCACTAGGCAAGTTACTCATGGATTGTAAGTCCCTTATCATTCCTTCCTTTAAGACATGCCCTCTTCTAGTCTCTCTGTTTTTTTCTCTCTCTGTCTCTCTCTATACATATATGTATGGAGATATATACAAAGATATACACACATATATACATATACACAGATTGTATGCAATACATACGTATGTATATGTGTGTATATATGTATGTGTATGTGTGTATATGTATATGTGTGTGTACACCAAGTTCTTTAAAAACTATGGTCCAATAATTTTAACAAGGTTAAGTAATCTTATGTTTTTTATATTTAATATGTTCCCCAATTACAAGTAAACATTAGCATTCTCTTTTCAAATGTTGTGTTCCATATTCTCTTCCCCCCTCCCATTGAGAAGGCAAGTAATTTGACATAGGTTATGCATGTCTAGTCATGCCAAACACATTTTCATGTAAGTCATGCTGTGAAAGAAAGCACAGAACAAAAAACAAAAACAGAAACAAAACAAAACAAACAAACAAAAACAAGATATATTAAAGAAAAAGTTTCTCTGCAAAGGGGCAGCATCTTTCATCATAAGTCCTTCAGAATTGTCTTGGATCATTGTATTTCTGAAAATAGCTAAGTTATGTGCAGTAGATCATCATACAATATTGCTGTTACTATGTATAATATTCTCTTGGTTCTGCTCATTTCACTTTACATCAGTTCATGTAAGCCTTTCCATTTTTTCCTGAGCATCCTGCTCATCATTTCTTTTTTCAAAATTAATTTATTTTTAGTTTTCAACATTCACTTCCATAAGATTTTGAGTTTTAAATTTTCTCCCCCTTCCTCACCTCCCCAAGATGATGTGCAATCTGATACAGGCTCTGCATACACATTCATATTAAACACATTTTCACATTAGTCATGTTGTAAAGAAGAATTAGAACCAATGGGAGGACCAACAAGAAAGAAGAAATAAAACAAAACAGAGGGCAAATAGTATGCATTCAGACTCCATAATTCTTTCTCTGGATGTAGGTAGCATTTTTGATCATGAGTCTTTCGGAGTTGTCTTAGATCCCTGCATTGTTGAGAAGAGCTAAGTCTATAAAAGTTAGTCATCACACAATGTGGCTATTACTGTGTATAATGTTCTACTGGTCTTGCTCACTTCACTTTGCATCAGTTCATGTAAGTCTTTCTGTGTTTTTCTGAGAGAATCCTGCTCATCATTTCATTTTCTTTGTTTTTAAAATATAAATTTATTTATTTTTAGTTTTCAACATTCACTTCCACAAGTTTGTTCCAAATTTCTCACCCCTCCCCACCCCAAGATGGCATGCATTCTGAATACCCCTTCCCCTAGTCTGCCTTCTCCTCTATCTCTCCCCCCTCCCTTCTCTTATCCCCTTCCCCTTTTATTTTCCTGTAGAGCAGGATAGACTTCTGTACCCCATTTCCTGTATTTCTTATTTCCCAGTAACATGTGAAAACATTTTTTTAAAACATGTGTTTTTAAAAGTTTGAGTTCCAAATTTTCTCCCTTCCTCCCTCCCCACCCACCCTCATTGAAAAGGCAAGCAACTCAATGTAGGTGGTACATGTGAAGTTATGCAAAACACTTCCATAGTGGACATGTTGTGAAAAACTAACTTATTTCCCTTAATCCTATCCTGCCCTCCCATTTATTCTATTCTTTCTTTTGACCCTGTCCCTCCTCAGAAGTATTTGCTTCTGATTACCCCCTTTCCCAATCTGCCCTCCTCTCTATCATCCCCCTGCTCTCTTGTTCCCTTCTCCCCCTATTTTCCTGTAGGGTAAGACAGATTTCCATATCCAACTGAATGTGTATGTTATTCCCTCCTTAAGCCAAATCCTATGAGAATAAGATTCATTCATTCCCTCTAACCTTCCCCTGTTTCCCCTCCACTGTCAGAGACTTTTCTTTTCTGTTAGACAATTTACCCCATTCTACCTCTCCCTTTCTTCTCTGAGTATCATCCTCTCTCATCCCTTAATTTTATTCTCTAGATATGACCCCTTAATCTTCAACTCACCCTGTGCACTCTATCTATCTATCTATCTATCTATCTATCTATCTATCTATCTATCTATCTATCTATCTATCTATATACATACATATAATTTTTTTCCTCAACTACCCTAATACTGACAAAGGTCTCATGAGTTATAAATATCATCTTTCCATGCAGGAATGTAAACAGTTCAATCTTAATAAGTCTCTTATGATTTCTCTTTCCTGTTTACCTCTTCATGTTCCACTTGAGTCTTGTATTTGAAAGTCAAATTTTCTATTCAGCTCTGGTCTTTTCATCAGGAATGCTTGAAAGTCCTCTATTTCACTGAATGACCATTTTTTCCCCTGAAGGATTATACTCAGTTTTGCTGGGTAGGTGATTCTTGGTTGTAATCCTATCTCCTTTGCCCTCCAGAATATTATATTCCATGCCCTGCAGTCCTTTAATGTAGAAGCTGCTAAATCTTGTGTTATCCTGATTGTGTTTCCACAGTACTTGAATTGTTTCCTTCTGGCAGCTTGTAATATTTTCTCCTTGACCTGGGAACTCTGGAATTTGGCTATAATATTCCTAGGAGTTTTCCTTTGGGGATCTCTTTCAGGAGGAGATTGGTGGATTCTTTCAATTTCTATTTTGCCCTCTGGTTCTAATACATCAGGGCAGTTTTCCTTGATAATTTCTTGAAAGATGATGTCTAGGCTCTTTTTTTGATCATGGCTTTCAGATAGTCCAATAATTTTTAAATTCTCTCTCCTGGATCTATTTTCCAGCTCAGTTGTTTTTCCAATGAGATATTTCACATTGTTTTCTAATTTTTCATTCTTTTGGATTTGTTTTACAGTGTCTTGATTTCTCACAAACTCACTGTCTTCCAATTGCTGTATTCTAATTTTTAAGGAAGTATTCTCTTCAGTAATCTTTTGGACTTCCTTTTCCATTTGGCCAATTTTGCTTTTTAGGGCATTCTTCTCCTCATTGGCTTTTTGGACCTCTTTTGCCATTTGGGTTAGGCTATTTTTTAAGGTGTTATTTTATTCAGTATTTTTTTGGGTCTCCTTTAGCAAGCTGTTGACTTGTTTTTCATGATTTTCTTGCATCACTCTCATTTCTCTTCCCAGTTTTTCCTCTACTTCCCTTACTTGCTTCTCAAAATCCCTTTTGAGCTCTTCCAAGGCCTGGGACTGATTCATATTTTTCTTGGAGGCTTTGGATGTAGGAGCTTTGACTTTGTTGTCTTCTTCTGGTTGTATATTTTGATCTTCTTTTCACCAAAGTAAGATAATATAGTCTGACTCTTTTTGCTGCTTGCTCATGATCCCGGCCAATTACTTGAGTTTTAAACTCTTTGTTAAGGTAAGAGTCTGCTTCCAATGTGGAGAATGTACTGTCCCAAGCTTCAGGGGTTTGTACAGCTGTTTTCAGAGATACTTGTAGGGACCTGTAAATTTTCAGTTCTTCCAAGGTGGTATGATAAGGGGCGAGGTGTTTACTCCTTTCCTGGCCTGTGACCACAAGTACTCCTTTCCTGTAACTGTGAGGACGGGTTCCTCTCTACAGCCTCTACAAGCTCCACCATGCCAGTGCTCCTCCTCACCCCAGCTCCGCCACCCAGAACTGTGACCCAGATCCAAACATGGGCAAAGCAAGAGATTCCTGCCTCAGCACTTGCAAAGAGATCCCTGCAATCCCTCTCTGATCAGCCACTGGATTTCCCCTCTGTCTGTGGGCCGGAAGCTCAGGAAGCAGCTTCCCCCCCCAGCCATACCTTTGGGGAATGGAGCTGAAATCCCACCTTCCTCTCTGAGCACCACAGAAATAGACTTTTCCCACTGACCTTCTAAGTTGTCTTTGGCATTTGTGGATTGAGGAGTCTGGAAACCTCCACAGCTGCCAGTGATTCACTCCTCTGAGGCCTGCTCCAGGTTTGCTGTGGCCTGCATGCCTACGCTGCACTATGCTGTGCTCCCAGCCTGGTGCGATACACCTTTCTGATCAATCATCCAGGTTGTTTTGGGCTGGAAATGTGTTTCACTTTGTCTTTTTGTGGGTTCTGCTGCTTCAGAATTTGTTTACAGCCATTTTTTATGAGTATTTGGAGGGGTTTGGGGGAGAGCTCAAGCAAGTCACTGCTTTCACTCTGCCATCTTCCCTGCTCATCATTTCTTAAAGCACCATAGCATTCCATCATAATCATATACAATAATTTGTTCAGCCATTCCCCAATTGATGGACATTCTCTCAATTTCCAGTGCTTTGCCATTATGGTTGGAGAGCTTATATCAAAGGATATTTTGATTGTGTTAAATAAGATCATAATAAGAGGTGGTTCTAAGCAAAAGTTTCTTGGAGATATGGATCAACCACATTTATCCTATATATGTTTACTAAATAAAGAATAATATTGGTCCATCAAAATCATTTCCTGAGCTCTGTCTGTAAAATGTTGCATTTGTTTGAATTTATTGGGTATGTGGGGGAAGTGGATAGAGATATCTCTATTTTTCAGAAAAAAAAAATTTGCCCTCAAAAAATTTAAAGTCTAGTAAAAAAATAAAGACTTCACAATTACGTACATATAAATTTAATAAAAGTTATAAACAAAATAAAAATGAATGTTCAAGGTGAAGATGAACTATTATGGATATTCCAAAAGACAGTCATTATGTAGAGTTGGAGTTTGCCTTTTTTGGTTCTACCTAAGTAACATTTTTTGAATTTGTGCCCTTTCCTCACCCAATTATTCTCTGCTTTCATTCAGGCCCTAATCAGCTTTCACAGGGTTATTACAATAGTTACCTGGTTGATCTCCTGGATTCTGGTTTTTCATGTCAAATATCTACTAAATACATCAACTTAAAGGGAGAATCTGTCCACTTCACATCTTCACCTGACTTTAGGCTTACACTTCTAAGATTGGAATTTAAAGCTTTAACAATCTAACATTAATCTAGTTTTCTAGGCTTTTTTGCATATCATTTTCCTGTACACTTTTTATTCCAGACAAACTGGCCTGCCTCTTGTATACCACTTAGTATTCCAATTCTCTTTTCCATGCCCTTACAAAGGCTGTCGCTATGCCTGGAATTCTCCCTCTCCTCATTATTAGCTCTTAGAATTTCTGGTTTCTTTCAAGGTTCAGCTTATGTGTCATTTCTTACAGGACACTTTTCCTAATCCTTTCAATTATTAGTTCTCTCTCTCTGCTTTTGAGATTGTCATGAATGCACCTATCTCTTCACAGGTTTTAGCATCCCAAGATAACATAAACTCTGTGAGGGCAGAGACAGTTTTTCATTTCTTATTAATATTTCCAATGTTCATCACCATTCCTTGCACATAGTTGGGTCTTTGAAAAATGTTCATTTATTTAAATTGATTTTGACCCTTAAATCTGCTCAAAATATTGCTCTAAATCTAGACTTTTCTAATTATTAAACTTCTTATCTGCTTACAGTGTTGAGAAAGAAAAAAATCACTGTAATAGTTTGGTATGAGATATTATACTCTTGCTTAAAAACCTCCAGTAGTCTAGGATTCAGCTAAAGATAATTGAAAGAATTAATAGCATTATTAAAATAGCAGGATATAAATAAACCCACAAAATATATACTCTTTTTAATAAATCGTCACTCTGTAAGTTAAAAACAACAATAATGACAGAGATAGGAAAAAAATTCAAAATAATTACATAATGGAAAAAGATCTTGGAGTCTACTTACTGACACACACAATTTATAATAATTTAACTACAAAATCTTTTAAAAAACAGAATACAGACCTAGTATTTATTCATGGGTGGGAAAAGATAACGGAATAAAATGATAACACTATCTTAATTAATTTATAAATTATGCATCTTATAAATGAAACTACCAGAGCATAATTTTATAGAAATAGATAAAATAATGAAGTTCATTTGGTGGAAGAAAAGTTCAAGATTTTCAAAGAAAATGAAGTTAAATTAGGAAAAGGAAGGAAAAGTAGCAAGATCAAATCATAATACTACATACTACAAAGCAGTAATTATCAAAATAGTTTGATATGGCTTAGAAAATCTTAAAGGATTGTTTAATGGAACATATTAAATAGGTAAGACTGTAAAGCAAAGAAACAACATAAATGTTCAAAAAGACCAAGAACCCCAATATAGTTTAAGGAAAGACAATACTGGAGAAAAAACTGGAAAATTGGAAAGCAATCAAGGAGAAATTAGACTTAGACCAATATTTCACTCTGTACCACAAAAATCTATAAATGGATATATGGCTTAAATATGAAAAGGTCATAACAGGAATAAAATAGAGGAGAAAGGATGTTCTTCCACAGCAATAGATGGAGGGAAGTTCTTGAGCAAATAATGTAAATAACAATCATAATAGACAAAATGACCTATTTTGATCAGAAGAGTAGTATTTTTGCAAAAGTAAAATAAAATAATAGAAGAAACAGTTAAATGGGGGACATTTCTCTGATGAAAGTCTGTTATACAAGAACTACATATATATGTATATATATGGAACTGATATAAAATGTCATATGTTATATATATATATATGTATACACATACATATGAAAAGATATATGTCAACATATAAAATAAGAGCCATTCCCCAATAGATGATCAGTCTAAAGAAATTAACAATCAGTTTTCTAAAGAATACATGTAAGCTACCAACCAATATTTGTTTTGCTTAGCTGTTCAAATTTGTTTCAACAGAAGACTTTTTCTTTTATTTTGTGGTGTGGAGAATTGTGAAGAAAAGTGGAAAGGTTGTGATACTGACATAAAAAAAGAAAGGGAAAGAAAGAAAACATATCAATGAAATATTTTAAAATATAGATGAGGGCAGAAGGAAGTTTAGAAGTTCACACAGAGAGCAAGGGCAGTATTGTAGAATAAATCCTTGTATTAAGGGAATTTTTTCTGTGAAGTTTGGATTCAGTCAAAAGGCTGCACTTGGACACATGTGGCCTCCAGGCCAAGGCCTCAGGTTCCCCACCCCTGCTTTAGGCTAATATTTAAGGTTGGCCATAATCTACTTTCAATCTACTTTTCTGTCCTTATTTTATATAGTACTTGAAGGTTCACTAGAAAATTTCCTCAAATCCAGTCTTTAAAGTTAATACAAATGGTGACATCCTTAATTTTTCAAATTAGGAATCTGGGCCTTATGGAAATTAAGCAAAACAAGTTTTTCCTTCTCACAAATCTATTGTTAGAACTAGAATTGTATCCCAGTTATTCTAACTCCAAGTGCAACGTTCTTTTCTCTGAAAAATATTGCACATATATCATATACCTTCCTATTAGAGAGTAGTTTCCCTGGTTAGAGGTAGTATTGCTACCACCATATTCATATCTCAACACCTTGTACATAGTAGGTCCTTAACACATGTATGTTGAATTGGAAGATCTAACCTTTAAGATCCCTTTCAGCTCTTGTTTATGCTATTTTCTAAGTGTAAATTCAAATATTATAAAGGATACATGCTGAAGAAAGTATGTAGACTAATAAGTGATCTAAATTTTGTACCTTTTGTCAGGAAAAAGCAAAACAGAAGAAACCTATACTTCTTAGAATGGGATTTGAAATAGGAGAATAATATGGATTTGTTTAGAGAACTTGAAATTTCAAGGGAAGGAGATGGCATGGAGATTGGGAACAAATAAGCAAACATAAAATAGGTGAGGATAGAACAGGAGATAAAATGTTTGGGACTGATGGGAATAAAGGTAAGATAGTCTTTTGGCAATTAAGTGATGTTAGCTATAAAACAGATTCCCTGGACTTGAAATTGGTGCACAGTGAATGGCAGTGGGATACCTAAGCCTCTGCTATTTGGTGAACTGAAGTAGTCCAACTCTAATCAGCCTACCCAGGAGCAACATTCTGGAATTTCTCAAACACAAATTCCAATGATGTAGCAAAACTGTGCACTGCTAGCAAACAACAGCTGGTGCTAGACCAACTTGAATTAATACATAGCATGGCTCAGGTCAAGCAAAGGCAGCTGACAAACTTGGAGTTTAGAACTGTGTCTACATTATTGACACCATTGGGCTGCGGTATGGTTCTTGCAGCATCATCACTACCAAATCAGATTGACACATATTTATTCTGGAAATCAAGGAGTTTATAGAAGCCTTCTACTTCAACTTTCCTCATCTTACCAAAAAGAAAACTGAGGCCCAGAATATGACTTGGGCAAATTCATACGAGTAGCAAGTAAGGAAGCCAGAATTCAAACTCAGGTATTTGGGCAGCTAGGTGGCACAATGGATAGAGTGCCAGGCCTAGATTCAGGGAGCCTCATATCCCTGAATTCAAATCTGGCTTCGAACACTAGCTGTGTGATCCTGGGCAACTCATTCAACCCTGTTTGGTTCAGTTTCTTCATCTGTAAAGTGAACTGGAGAAGGAAATGACAAACAACTCTATTATCCTTGCCAAGGAAACTCCAAATGGGACCACAGAGAGTCAAAAACAACTGAAAAAAAAATGACTGAACAACAAAATTTTGTCTGTGAATCTACTACTCTTTTAACTATACTTTATGAGAGAATTTTAGAAGCGGGAGGAGTATGAAAGCTAATCAAATCCAACTCCTTTGTTTTACAGGTAAGTAAAATGAGGCTTAGAGCTGCCCTAGGGCCTAGGCCATGAGGCTAGGTGGTGGTAGAATCAGGACTTTGAAGTCACTGGATCATGATTTCATAGAATCTGAAGATTTAGAGCTAGAAGGTACCTTCAACATTATGTAGTTTGCTCTATCCCATATTTGAAAAAAATGAAGAAACTGACCTTCAGAGTTAAAATTAATGCTTGAAGATATACATATAGTAAGTAAAGGAGTTGTAATTCAAAACCAAAACTGAATAGAATCTTCTTTTTATAGCACCATATTAGTGTTTGTGTGTGTATGAATAATAATAGAAAGGAATAGAATTTTGGGATACCATTGCCATGCATGTATAAAATAGGTAAGTACCTATTTGGGCATATGCAAGAAAATATTTCAACAGATTAAGGAATATTCCTTCTATAGTTTGAAATACAAACATAGATGTGTATATAATTCCCATTGGCCTTTCTCTGAAGGAAGGGATAAAACCAATGTGAAAGTTCCCCCAAGGTATGCCTGAGTATTTGGTCCCTGTTCTCTGTGTATCTATGATTGTATCCCATCTGTGCTTTTAAAATTTATGTGGGGGCAGCTAGGTGGTACAGTGGATACAGCATGGGCCTAGGAGTCAGGAGGACCTGAGTTCAAATATTTCCTCAGATGCATAATACTCACTAGCTGGGTGACTCTGGGCAAGTCACTTAACAGCAATTGCTGCCTATAAAATTTATGTGACTCTTGTCCTTGTTCTCCCCACAAATTTTCTATGGAATAATCATCTAATATGTTCAAAGACATCCTTTCATTATTTCATGGGAAACAGTATGCTTGTATTGTCTATCTCTTTTTACTCATTCTCATCACAGGTGTAGACCACCTTTTTTCCCCTCATCATACATTTCTTCAGTGTCATCCCTTTTGCATCATTGGAAAGATGCTGAAGTCTACTTGCATCAGTTGCCTCTCTACGCTACCCTAGAATGGCAGTGGCTGATGGCAATGTCTGCTCTGGTTGCTGAGAAACATGATAAAGACAAAATAGACACACAAAGGAGAGGCAGTTTTGGGCCTCTGCAAGAGTACTTACCCTTGAAACCCAGAACCTAAAAAAGAGATACACCTAAGGAAAACTCCATGATGACTCCACAAAGGAAAGACTTCTGTCCATGTAAGAGTAGTGTATTACTTCTTTGTCATTTGAGCATATTTTCCCTTGGAAAAGGTATGCATTTGTGGAAGTGTGCCCCCAAGTTTGGGAGGATGCTTTTATACTAACTCTTCTTATCTTACCCCACAATACCCCTTTTCTAAATGTGAATTAAGTCTGGCTAGCTAGTAATCAAAAGGGAACACATTAGATTAGGGCTCATGAAAGACTACCAGAAACCCAAATCCATCAGAGGTAAGGAGCCCTGAGGTAAGGAGCCCTGAGCTAAGGAGTCAGCATATTCCAGGTACCCAAATTGCCAATGCAATGGGAGTTGGTGAAAGAGTCCTGGAGAAAGAGGGGTGTGCACACATAGATGATAGATATAAGAAAGTAAGAATGGAAAATAATGAAGTGGATTTCCACAAATTTAAAGAGGAAAATCACTATAGTCACATATCACCTGTCCTTTGATTGAATGATGTACAATTGGTAATAAAAGCATTGGAAAATATGGAATTAGATGAATGCTAGCTGCTAAATTGTATTAGGTAGAGCCATTCTAGCATTATGGCAGAATCAATAAGACATCCATATTTCCAACCTTATTTACAAACAAGAATTCATGTCAGTAGGATGACCCATATTGAAACTGGTCAACTTATTTTTAGAGTTTCTTTGGGTGGACTTGCATGTGCGCACTGTGAGGATACAAATTGAAACTTTTCATTTAAGTTTATCAGTTATCAAATATTTATTGATCTCCTTCTCTGTGCCATGCCCTTTTTAATATGGTAGGAACACAAGTACAGATAATGAAACAATCCCTATTCACAAGGACCTTAAAATCTAGTGAGGGAAACAAACATTACTTAAAAACTTACCTATGTTTAGGCCATTGTTCTAAATGTTGGGGATACAAAAATTAGAGCCTTAACCCCCTGGCCCTATTCTTGGCTTCTGGAATTTAAAACCAGGCTGACTTATTTGGAACTTCCTGCAGCAAGTAAGGCCTTCTTAACATGGTGCATCCTACTTCCCCTGTATCCTTTGCAACATAAGACATCCTACTGTGAGGCCTGCCCCTTTCTCCTATTGATGAGTTCCTCCTGGAGTCCCAGCTTTGCTCTTAATAAATGCTTGTTTGTTTCCTTCCTTCCTTGGAGAACTTATATTCTATGAAAAGGAAACAACCTGGTGATAGTTAAAGAAATAATAAAAAAACCTCAATATGAAGAAAATATTAAATAATGGGGAGTGGGGTGGGAAAGCATTAACAATTGGTAGGATAAGGAGAGAACTAAAATAGAAGGTAACACTTGGGCAATTAATAGGGGACTTGGTATTCCAAGAGGTGGAGAGAAAGAACATCCTTGGTGTGAGGAACAGCTCATAAAGGCAGAGATTTGGGGGAGATATCATGCATAGAGGCAAGTGGGGTGGGGGTTGTGAAGATCTATAAATGTCTGTAATAGATTGGAAATAGGCAAAGCCAACTAGATCACATACTCATACATGTACATACACACATATAGATAGATATAGACATGTACATGTATGTCTATATATCTATATCGATATAGACATATAATTTATAGGCAACAGGGAAGCAATGACACTTCTTGAGTAGGGAATAATATGATTGAACCTATATTTTAACAACATCCATTGTTCAACTCTTTGGAACATTTATAAAAGGAGAGGCTTAAGAAGTGAACGAAAATTGTTAATGTAAGGACAGAAATTGTTAATACCAAATGTTACCTGTCACTCTGAATGATGCCAGCGATGTCTGAATGTCAGTAGCATTACTAGAAAGATAGTGTTGATTAGGTTGAGCTGAGTCAGACCTGAAGTCCCATCCTGAGATCTTGCCTTGTAGGGGAACCCAGATCAAGCTGGATTGGGCCTCTGATGTCCTTGCCATTTCCCATTGGGATTCACGGCATAAAGGGCAAGATAGCCAGAATGAAGTGTTTTTTTCTTGTTGTGATGGTGAGGGAGGCTGGGATCTCACAAACAGATTTTTCTACCTCACACTACTTCTTTCCCTTACCTCTTCTGCCTCTCTTCCTGAAACTGTAAATCTTTTTCATCAGTTTCTTTGGTTGGGAAATGCATTGAACATCCCCCAGGGTGGCAGGTTCACTACGCTGTCATCTCAGTTAAAGACAGTTTATTCCTCAATTCATGGCTCTATTTCAGGACTTTACAAAAGCTATTGCAATAATACAGATGAAATATTATAAAAGTATTAACTGAGAAAGTTTTATACAAGTAGAGAGAAGGGGATGATTGTGAAAGCATCACAAAGATAGAGCCAATAAGACCTGGAAACTGATTGAATTTGTAAAGTGAGGTAGAATGAAGATCTGAAGGTAAATCAGATGTCACAAAATGATGTAACTGGAAAAATGTTCCCTTAGAGAGGAACATTATTTGTCCACCTGATGCCTTTTAGGATCATAAATATATGTGGAAATACTCTCAGAAGCCATTCTCCCCTACTTATTTACAGACAAGGAAATTGATGCTTGGGGAGGTTAATTATTTACTCAAGGTCATACCAATAAGAAATGTTGGGGGTGGGAATTATTTGGACCTAGGTCCTCAGACTCCAGAGTTTGTGGCTTTGCTTTTCTACCACATTGAATTCCTAGATGATATCTCCTATTCATATTTTTTTTCTTATTGTCTCACCAACACAGTCTTTACTAATTTCCCAATCATTTTTTATGAGGGGAGGGGAAGGGAATAAGCATTTATATAGTTCCTATTATGTACCAGGCATTATGCTAAGAACTTCACAAATACTACCACATTTTATTATTAAACTTCAAGGATGATGAGATGTTTAGCTAGGTAAGGAGAAAAATATAAACATAGTTAATATCTGTTTCAATAACCCCATGTCCCCCTCTTACTTAATAACAACTTTCCAAATTTAGAACTTCCTACTTTTGAGTCAAGGAATATTTCACCATTGAGTTCTGTGAGGTTTATTCACTCTTTCATTATGTAATACTGTATTAATGACTAAGACCTCAATTGTGCTTCCCTCCCTTTGGAAGGCAATAAGCCACATTTTAATGAATAAGTCATGTGATAGCTCAATGACCCACATGGTTTCTTTTTTAAATAAGGCCAAGGTTAATGATATCTTCCCTTGCTCCAACTGCAGTGTTTGGTTCACCATCAATTTACTCAGGGTATGATGGTCCAGTTTGCTCATTATCTCTAACCTTTGCTTCTCCTCACACACCCCTGATTCTTTGTATTTTTGACCATTTCATTGCTCTACCATAGATTGGCCAGAGAAAATGAGAGTTGTTATTGAGTGATATCATGATTTAAAAAAAACACACACACACACACACACAAAACCAAACAAACAACTTAATAGTGACTCCAATAAAAATGCATGGTGGATGGAAGTTGAAATCACAATGTAACCTTATTAATTTCAATTCCATTAATTTTAGAATTTATTAAGGCCCAAAATTTGGTTTGAGATGTGTTACAGTTTACTTTTTTTTATTATCTGCAAGTCAACTTTGCTAAATAAAGTATGTATCTCACTCTACATAGAAGATTCTGTCTTCAAATATCAGACTGGGTATGGTTAGGCTTGGTTTAGACTTGGTCTGTGTGGCCCCTAAGGTCAGGTCTAGGAGAAACTGATGGATTTAAATCTAATTAAGAAAAATCTTCATAGTATTTAGAGTTGTTCCAAATAATAATTAGCATTTATAGACTACTTTGAGATTTGCAAAGCACTTTATAAATGTTAGCTCATTTTATCCTCATAACCCTGAGAAGTAGTTACTATTATCTCTATTTTACAGAGGAGTCAAATGAGGGAGATGTTAAATGACTTGCTGAGGGTCATATAGCTGATAAATATGGGAGGCAGGATTAGAACTAAGATCGTCTTGACTCCAAGTCTAGTGGTGCTCTATCCACTGTGCATTCTAGCTGCCTATCTTGGGGGATGAGGAATGTTGCAGATGGGAATATTGTAGCTTATCTTTCACTAAAGGTCCTTCCAACAGAAGCTGCATGGCCATTTGCCAAAGTTTTCATTGGGTGGGGTGGTAGCAATGGAAGTATACACTTTTAGTCTTATTTGGAGTAGGTGACCTGGGTTCTCTTCCAGCTCTGAAATGTTGAAATTTTATCAATTGATTATTTGCATAAAATGGTTTGCTGGCAATGCTACTTCAAAGTTCTGTGATTGTATTTGTATGGGAACTGATCCCAGTTAGCCTATCTAACTACCCAATGCCATGGTAAATGTTCTTTATGAGTTTCTGAGAAGCTACAGTTGAAGCAACTCATTACTTGGTGGTCAACCATCTGGTAATCAAGTCACTCTGAATTTAACTAAGCTGTTCTTCAGCCAACAAGTATACATACAGCCCATTGCCAAGGCTGAACATAAAGGTTTTCTGCCTTTGGAAGGACATGCCAAAGCTTTAACTATAACTTGGTAGCCTCTGAAATCCAAATGACTCTCTACCTCCTTGCAATTACAAATGAATCACTCAAATGCTAATGCTAATAAATTGAGCAAACATTTAGTAAACACCTAGAAGGTAATTAAAGTCATCCCCTGCAGGGCTTCTACTTACAAGGATTTTACAAGTAGATCAATTAACCTTTCTTCCTTTACTGTTTCCTGTTGCATTTTTTTTTTTTTGCATCTTGCTTCTGTAAGTAATCACTGTTATTTTACATAGTACTTGTTTTTGTCTATATTAAATGCTTAATTGTGGCTTGTAGGTGATACTGGCTTCTCAAAGTTTATGAGAATGAAGCATAAACTCTGGCAGGTCCTACCACAGCAGGAAGGCTTGAACCACAGTCTTGTCAGTCTGGTCAATTTCAAAGACTCATTACTAGAAGGTCAGCTTTCAAGTATCCATTTCAGGCCCTTATCAGCTCTTCCTACAATACTCTCACAGCCTATTAGTTGGTTTGCCTACTTCCAGTCTCTCTTCTCTCCAGACAAAACAAAAAACTGATTCAATCATGTCACCCCTTACTCAAAAACCTTCCATATCCTCTTGGGATAATATATACAATCCAAAACCTGAGGTATTGAGGCCTACATGTTGCCAGGGTTGCTATCCACAGGTACCATGGGGGTGATGTTGGGTGACTTGAAAGTAGGCATTGTAATTTCTAGCCTCTTCTCCTTAGATCCTTTTCCAAAGGATACTTTCATTCCTGCCAAGAGAGGAAGCAGGAGATTGGAGTTAGAGTCCATTCTGCACCTTTCTTAAGCTAAGATTTGACCTACTCCTGATTGGGGTATGGGCCCAAGCCAAGACCTTCCCCTTGCCCCAAAAAGAATTTGGCTCCCATTTGTCTACAGGCCCCAGAAAACCCTCAAACTTTTCTTACTCTGGTCTCAAAATGTTCCTTATCTCCCTTTGAAAGTCCTAGCCCCACCTTTTATTCAGATGACTTTCAAACTTCTTTCTTCTAGTTCCTCTCATCTATTCCCATTGTGTATTCAATCTCTCACATATTCCAATCAGAATTCTCCCCAAGCCACCTAGACCCTTTTCCCTCTTCTGGTCACCCAAAATTACTTGAGTGTATATAAGATCCACCCTAGCCTCCATTTAAATGCTGAGACTTTCTCATGCCCCCTCATCCTTACAGGTGTCACTCATGTTCAGATTCCTTAAGAATCTGGCCTGTGTGGCTCATCTCTGATAAACTTTTTCTTTGGCTGAAAGAAGATTTGCGTTGAATTCATTCAGGCAGGGCCTGCGTTTTGTGATCTCAGTGTCCCAGCATCCCTAAACTCTAGACCTCATCACTCCCTTAAATATTATGAGTCTAAGGGATATGATTTTCAAGTTCAATCTAATTTCTAATCACTGTTTCATTATTTAAAGAAGGAGAACCGAAAGCTTCATATCCAATGTTTGATTCTTATCCTGCTGAATACCTGTTCCATAATGGACACATGTATATCAATTAGTCAAGAAAACCATTTATCTAAACTGTTAGCAAAGGGGCAGGTAGATGACACAGTGGATGGAGTTTTGGCCTTGGAGTCAGGAACACCTGAGTTCAAATATGGCCTCAGACCAAACACTTGACACTTACTAGCTGTGTGACTCTGGGCAAGTCACTTAACCGGGATTGCCTCACCAAAAAAAAAAAATGGCAGCAAAACAGAAACCAGAGAAAGTATACATAGTAGAATACATAGCAGCCAATGTGGAGTGGAGGAAATCTCACACTGGGAGCAAAGTAACAGCTCAACCAAGAAAAATCCTAGCTCTCACTCAAAAGGAAATTCCCCAAAGTCCCTAGTGCATATGGAGCCATGATTGAGGACATGATGAAGACTTACAGTTTCTCTCATATCTTCTCAGGGTTGTTTTCCTTCAGCAACTTAACATTGGCCTCATCCATCTTCCTGCTAGAAGTCAGAAACATTCAAAGTAACTAAAGGGTCTGAAGCAACTTTTCACCCACATTTTGCCTCCCATGTATTTGTCATGTTATATTTGGTATTATTTGCCTTGACAATGGAAAGTATTTCTTTCTAGGCTGAGTCACCTGCTTGCACTTCCATATACATAACATTCTATCTAGTACCTCTGGATCTCTAAACAGGTATTCCTCCATATCTAGAATGCACTAATACCTCAAATCTAGCACTTGGAATCCCTGCCATGCTTCAAGACACAAAAATTGCATAGTACTTCCAACAAATAGTCATTGTTCCTGACCTTTCTTATCAAACAGTGTTGGGAGGGCTTTAGTGTGGAATGAGACACCAAGTCTACATTTTTTTATCACCTGCTCTTTGTCAAACAAATGGCCTCACCTCTTTTGCTGAGGTGGATTTATTAGGACTATCTTAAAATTACCTATAAAAGCTTTCCCCACCTTGAAGCCATGGATGATATCCAATGATCAATTGATAAACGTGTAGCTACCTTGAAGTACTTATAATGAAATCCTTTTAATTCTCTTTGTGCAGAGTTTTGCTCCCTTAATCAAGGTGAAAGCCCAAATGAAGAATTTTCTTTTTAAGGAGACCTTTACTGATCTTCCTCCCATTTGTTAATGTTCTCTCCCTTTTAACCTTATTTTTGCATAATCTTTATATTTGTTTATCTATGAATAAATTATTACCTCCTATAGAACTTGATAGTGTCTTGAAAGCAAAGACTGAGGTTTTGTTTCTGTATCCCCAGAGTCCAACAGAATGGCTAGGTTAAAAAATACCTACTGAATTGAATAGCCATAGAAGCTCAAAAAATATCTAATTGTAGATTAAGAGTCTAAGAGGATATGGTTTTCACTGGTAGAGGTTAACAAATGTTTGTAAGTAGGAGAGAAATTATTTATGTCTATTTATAATCTTACTATTAAATTTCATAAGATAAAAGCCATTGTCTCATCTAAATCTGTGCCTAGCATGGTGCTCTGCACACAGAAGTTAAATGTTGGAGTTTAATATCTTGAACAATTCATTCCTAACTGAATATAAATGCAACAAATTTGTGCTTATTTTAAGGCATTCTTTGTTAGACTTTTTCCTTATCTCACATTTCTAAAGATTTTTGAATGAAGTCTTACTGCATTGACTAAAACAAAATAGAAGGATTTCAAGTGACTTTTGACTCCAATTTTTGCTTTATGCCAATTCATCTTGCCTACCACATCTAGACTAAAGTACCTTAGTTCCTTAAAAACTACTTTTATAATGTCACTCTACTACTCAAAATCTACTTAAAATTCTTCTTAGTTTTAATAGTTTGCTTCCTGCCCCATACAATCTTAACTAGGTGGTCTAGCTTTATAACATTTTCTGCAACCTTATTTCCTTATACTTTCCCATACAAACTCTAAATTCGAGAATAGCGTATTATAATAGAAAGGCCATTGGATTGGAGTCTGGAAGTAGTTTTGGATTGAAGTCATAAAAATTACTTACTTTATGATGAAGGAATGTTTAGTCTCTCTGAACCTCATTTTTATCACGTATGAAATGGGACTGATAATACACTAATTTCTTAGAATTATTGTGAGGGAAATGCTTTATAAATCTTAAGATATTTTGTAAGTGTGAACTCTTATTCTTCAGAGTTGCTGACCTCATTGTCCTACAAACATATAGTTTCCTAATATCCCCTACCCTCCACCCTGTAACTGATTCAGAACTGAAGTTCCTTTTGTGGGAAGCTAGACTTCACATTGGTAAATATTCTCAGTTATGTATTCTGGATTCACCAAACATCAGCAAAGATCTTACCCTTCCTAGATCTGATAATAGTAACACACAATCAACTCCACTTTAGTACTCCTGGGAAGGATATGTTATTCAATTACCCTGTGATTATAATCATCGCTCTGGTCTTCCTATCTAAAATAATCCTCCAGAGACACCACTCCCCTATATGTGTTGTCTTTCCCAATTACAATGTGAGTTCCTTGAGAGCAAAGACTATCTTTCATGGTTCTACTTGTATCCCAAAACCTTATCAGGGTGCTAAACCATTAATAAGTACTTAACATTCCCCCCACATTGGCTCATTCCCTTATTTATTTCCATTCTTTCCTTTTTGCCTTTGCTATAGTCTTTACCTGTAGTGATGCCTCTCAATAGTCTTTCTATCTCAATATTCCTCCCTTTTCATGAAATCTTCTCTTGGCATTATTTTTTTTTTCATGGCACTCTCCTTTCTTTGTTTTCCTTCTCTGGATCACACAATTTAGGATAAAACATTCCATTGTCTTAAACTGTTTATTATAATTTCATTTAAACATCAACATAAATGACTAATTTAATTTTAGTGCTTAAAGTATCATAACACATTTTTAGTCCCTCTCTACAAGCCCTTATCAGTATTCTTGGGCAGCTGGGTGATACAGAGGATATAGCACTAGGAGCTGGAATCATCGTGCTGAATTCAAATTTGGCCTCAGATGCTTACTAACTATGTGATGATGGATAAATCACTTAACCTTCTTTGCCTCAGTTTCCTCCTCTGTAAAATGAACTAGAGAAAGAAATGGCAAACTACTCCAGCATCTTTGCCAAGAAAACCTTAAATGAAGTCATTAAGAGTCAGATGTGCCTAATGTGACTCAAAAACAACAACAACACAAGTATTCCTAGTCCATTCACTCTCAGTCACTTTTCTTCACGTGATCAGAAAGTTTCAAAAAAGCAATGGAGAAATACATATGTGTACATAACATTTGATTTTTGAGAAACCTAGAAAGAAAAATGTTAGATATACCTCCTCCATCTTATTGGACTCACTTTAATTTCTATGTTGTCATGGTGGTTGTGATGGTTGTGATGGGAAAGGGAAGTGGGGGTGCAAGGAATCATATGGATTTTTGATCACCCCACAGGGTTGTTGTTTTTTAACCAATTGAGGCAATTTTTGGTCAGAATATGGACAAGAGTTACACAGGATGGACAGGCGTGGATGTGTTGTAATGTCCATCGTTGGAAGGAACTCCTGAAACAATGGTGAGCTGTTTGAAGACAGGGTCAGTCTTTTGCTTTTCTTTGTATCCCATTGCTTAGCCTGGTTCTTGGCACATGGCACATATTCAATATTTATTGACTGACTGATTTTAAAATGCTGTATATCACTACTGTTTGATCTGATGATTGGGCTTTAAGTCTCCAGAAGGTATGTGTAGTGAGGTAGATGCAACTTTACATTAACTCCCACTCCAAACTGGAATTTCACCATTGCATGTTAAATGATATTATCTTGCTCACACTTAGTATAAATGAGAAATAATATTGGATACCTACCTAAAAACAAAAAGAAAAACTCTTATTTTTTTTTTATTATTTTTAATGCACTTTACTGACTTAGGGAGGGTGAATGGGGTGGGAATTGGACCAGACCTTATTCCACTTACATTAAAATAACTATTCATTGCAATCCAATTCTATTAGGTAATTCAATCAATTTTATTATCTCCTCCACTCCCCGCATTATGACAAAGTCTGTCAGTTTATGTTGCTTTGGGTTGTTTTCTGCTGAGTTTCACTATTGTATTTTGCTTTCAGGGAATAAGATCATAAGCTTAAAAGTTTCAATATTTCTGAGTTTAACTGAAAGGAAAAAAAAGGAAAGACATTGTATGAAAAGTTGATAGTAAGCTAAGATAGTCTATGTCAGTTCTAACTGTTATTCCCTGTGTTTCCATATTTTTTAACAGGCAAATATCAGAGTTGGAGATTTTGATTTTAAGCTTTAAACATTTATTGCTGGGTCTCTAAAGCCTAACTATCCCATGAGTTCAGTAAAGCTATGATCAGCTTAGCCAATTTTCTTGTCAGTTCATTAAACCAGAAGCAAACATGTACAGTAGTAGAATCCCACTATTATGTAAGTGTGAATTATATTGACACACATACTTAATATTTATCCACATATATGAATTATACTTACATATATGCATATATATCACACACATGTATAAAAATGTGAGTGCATGTATATATGTGTGTGCGTGTATATGTTTGCATAACCCGACCAACCTGAAAAAAATTAATAGTTTGAGAATATTTATATTAACAAATAAGTTAGTGGAAGTATATTTACATATATTTTTAAATATGCATATATAATCTACATGATATTTAATAAGATTGATATTATACTCATCAAAATATAGTACTGACTTTTGAAATATTATAATATGAATATTAGGGAACTTAATATGTAAAGAACAAATATAAAAATTAAAAACAGAAATCTTCCTAGCAAATGATTTTAAAATCATGAGTCCATTCCCACACAACTTTTAAAAATAACTAATTAACATAATGTGGACTAGAAACAAAGAAGGTGCTTTAATCAATTAAGCCAGAATACTTTATCCAAAATCCCTAGTTAATATAGTCAAAATATAGAATTCAAGAAAATATATAATATACTAGAAACATGTATTCTTACTTAAAATTATGGTAGCATATTACTTAGCATAAAGCATTTTACATAAAATAAGGAACAAATGTCTAGGATGGTTACTATCAGCTTTTATCTGTTTTTGGGAAAAGTACATTATAGACTAAGATGTATGCACATTTCTATACTTCTGTGACCTACTTGTCTAAGGTAACTGACTATTCAGATAAGGGAAGGCTCAAATTTATCATATGAACTTAAAATGATGTCAGTAACCTAGCTCCAACTTCATACTTTCAACATCAAGAAGGCAGCATGGTGCAATGAAATGAATATCAATTTTGGAGTAAGAGAACCAGAGTTCAAAACTTGTCTCTGATGCTACCTTTGTGTCCTTTGTAAAGTCATGTAGCCCCTCTAGGCCTCAGTTTCCTCACCTGTAAAAGAAGAGAAATAAATAAAGTTTAAATGATCAAAAGGAAGAAAATATGACTAAGAGGCAGATTATATTAGTCTAGATACCAAGGATACTAAATATCATTTTATTGTATGTTATTAGTGGTAAAGGAACTCATCCTAATCTTGGCTTTTATTTTGAATAATTTGCTATGATATAATTAAACTACTGGAATCATTAATAGAATTGCACTGAGACCTGCCAGTTTCCTTCTGTGTCTTAGCCTCATAGAATTCACTCCCTTTCAAAATCTTTAAATATCATTTCAAATGCCCATTTCTTCATTAAGAAAATCATGTAACACATCATAAACACCAACTGGTGTTTGATTTTATCACACAATAGATCACATTCCTCTCTATCTATATCTATATTTTTAAATGTGTCGACATTTAAAAAGTATGTACATTTATTGAAACACCTTATATAGGCTGGAAAAACAAAATTGATAATTGCAAGTACAAAAATTATTTTTTTCACACATACACATTCTCAGTTTAATTTAGGAGTGTGCCTTTGAACATCCAATGGGAATTTTTTTTGATGTTTATCAATTGCATCATTTTTCATATGGCAAAAACTAAATGCCAGGAGCAGCGTGATAAAAATAGAAGGCAAGAATCAAATACAATTATTTTATACCCCTTCCTTGACTAATATACATCTAACTTGCAACACTTTAGGGCATATACAACTTAGTACACTAAAGTGTTTATCTAAACTTGCAGACCCAATTTCAAAATTATACTTGAAAATATTTTCCTTTTAAACAAAATCTCTTTATTTTACCTTCTGGGCAAGGCTTATGAGAATAAGAAGAAGGATATATCTTTTCTTTTTCAATTTATCGTACTTTGAACTATGAGTGAGATTTGGAAGAATGTGATAATAGAGTAAGGAGGATACACCTTTTTTTTTTTAATTTCTCATACTATCATCTAGGTCAATAATATGTTCACACATTTTTGGCCAACTGAACCCTCAGACTTTTGTCTCTCACACTAGATCAATTGCATAAGCTACCTTAAGATAAGCTCTGGTGGAATTAACAAGGCACTTCAAAAGTACCATGGTGGGTAGAGTAGTGGATTAAGGCTGAAGCTGCTTCATCCCTCAATCTGGATTTGTCTCTTTAGGTCTCTGTGATCTGAAACAATCCATTACTTTTTTTTTCCCTTTGACTCCTCAACTATAAAATAGAGATGTTACATTTCCCTTCCATATTATATTAGCATTGTATAATTTGCTAAAAATGTTAATGAGATAGTGCAAAATGAAAATAAAAGCTATATATATATATATATATATATATATATATATATATGTATATATGTGGACATATAAATATAGCTTGAAAACTTACATACATATGTACTTGAATATACAGCATACATAAAATTTGTCCCTTAGAAACTGGACAACCTTCAATTTTATTTTTACAGAATAATGTTGCTTCCTAAATCAAAGCCATAAAACGTCACTGGTAGAATATTGGTTCTGGAAAAAATGGGACTTTTTTTTAAAGAATAATCTTGAGGTCATTAAAGTAACATTGCATTTACCAAAGGAAAGCCAAACCCCTCTCTGCCTCCTGTTTCAGTGAAACTGAAGTTTGTGGAATAGTAAAAGGAGAGTGGTGGCCATGAGCATGCTATAACAGATCACAATGGTGGAATTATGTAGGAGAAACAGTGTTAAGCAAAAGTAGATACAAAGTAGATGGACTGGTGACCTAAAGCAAGTGAGGAATAAATGATGAACAGTCTGCATGCTTCATTGGTAGCCTTAGAATATAAAGAGAAATCAAGGATCATATCATTTTGACTGAATCCCCTTTGGAAGAGTGTAGACAAGAGTTACAAGGGGTGAACAAGGATGGCTTTACTTCCAGTCAATAAATATTTACCAAGTGCCTACTGCATGTCAGACATTGTGCTAAGTCGGGTGATATTATATAAAGACAAAGTCAAATGATATTGTGTGTTCAATATGCTTACATTCTATTAGGTAGGAGCAACTTGTACTTAGGCAATTGCATTTTAAGATATGCAAAGTAATTTCTAGGGTTAGGACAATTATCTAAATTGAACGGTAGTTTGTTAACAATAAGACAGGGGTGCTGCATTTCATAATTGAAGAGTAGAGTAGCATAAGGACACAGGAAGAATGTGGTTCAGATGGTTGGATATGAAGAAGCAGGGAGTGATGGCCTGTAAGAAGAGATTTGGCTTAGGCAGCCTAGACTCAACATGGCAGAAGTTCTGAGTTAAGTCATAAGGCAGTAGGTTGGTATGTCCTAAACTGTAATGGTGGAAATGTTGATTTTGCTATGAATCCCTGAGAATGAAGTGAAAAGTGGGAGAGAGTGAAGAAATTACAGGCATGGAAAATGATGATTCCCTGATCTGGTCTGATGGTCAACAGATAAGTTTTAGACTAGAAGGAGTACTCACTTTGATGAGATCACAGATCCTTTTAAGTATGTGAGTAAAACAGAAATTAATAACTATAAAACTTTTCTCCCTCAATTACATATATATATATATATATATATATATATAGTTATAGTCATAGTTATAGTTACAGTTATAGTTATAGATGATATATAGATTGCTATATCAGTATAGTGAGGAGGGAATTATTTAACAAAGATTAATGCATCTAGGCAAAATAAGACTGTTTCTCCCAAATAACTTTCAAATAAAAGTACTCATTTCATTGTCAGACTGATCTTCTCCCCCTATCCTCACCTCATATGGACATTTTCACTGACAGTTTTGCACATGGCGTTTTCCAGATCATGGGAAATGATCTCTTTCTTCTCTATATATTCACACCCTATCTCCTCTTCAAGGCAAAGGTCAAATTCCTCCTCCTTCAGGAAGCCTTCTGCTAGAGAAAAACAATTTTCACCTTGAATGAAAGGGAGGGAAGAGTCAGATAAATTGTCATGAAAGGATTGCACTTGGGTTAAATGTTAAGCCTTTCTTGAAAGTGAAAACAACCTATTTTCCTTCAAATTTCTTATGGCACTTTGCCCGGACAGCTCTATAACTGTGACCATTGTATTTCAGTTACTTAATGTATATATAATTTCCCACCTATTGGCGAGGTTTATTAAATTTCAAGCTGCTCAAGTGCAGGATTTGAATCCTATATTTGTATCTCTAGTGTTCCATAAATGTATGTTGAATTGACTTGAAAGATCATCAATTATAATATGCCTCACTCAGGGTACAACCCATTTATCTTCAGGGACAATGTTGCATTCTGTCCAGCAGCAGTGCTATCCATGTCCCACACTCAATTGAAGGGGAAGCAGCTGTTGGTTCCATAGGGCTGGGCACATCACAGATGCTCAATAAATAGTTGCTGAGTGACTGATTAAACTTGCCATGACTTATATCATTACTCTCAGTTCCCACCATGTAATACGATATATCATAGATGCACAAGGTACAGTTTGGACAGGTGAGCTGACACAAGGACCAACTGAATAGTTATTTTAAGTACTATCAGTTTGTTTTCTTATGATTTCCCACTTTATCTTATAAAAAAAATCCAGTGGAGGTGTAGTGGATCGGAGAGGGCAGGGTAAATCTAATTCTAATTATTTGGTATCATTTAATTGTCATTTAATTGTATGTTATTAGTGGGAAAGGAATTCATCCCAATCTTGGTTTTCATTTAGAATAAGTTTTGCTATGATATTGTCTAATTGATTTTTGGTCCTGAAATTAAAATTCTTACCTCCCAAACTTGAGATTGTAATATGTAGCTTGTTTTATTAAACTACTGGAATCATTAATAGAATTGTACCGAGACCTGCCAGTTTCTTTTTTGTGCAAAGTCTCATAGAATTCATTCCCTTTCAAATTCTTTAAATGGTTCTGAAGCTAATAATCTCAATGAATTCCCTCCTGCCTTCAAATGGAGAAACTATTTCAAGGGGATTATCCAGGTCAGCCACACTTAAATCATTGACTGTATTCACTCATCTCCTAAATTTAACAGCTGTTCCTATTGTTTTCCTTACTATGCCATGGTAAATAAACATTGGGAATATGCTACACACTTGCTTCAAATGTCAATGAAAACTGCTGGCTAATTTTCCAGGAACAGAATTTCTATACTTATACTTCAGTGTTTCAATGGATCAGTGGACTCATCAATGTATTAACTTCTTCCAGTGGTACAGGTAAGAAGTCATATACTCCTCATTTTGTATCAACAATTCTTGTGTTTTCCAATAAATCCTCCATACTGATATATCCAACATACTGAAGGCCTGCCTTTAGTGCTCCTACCCCCCAAACTCCCATGGGTACTAGGTACTAGTGGATCAGTCTAGTTTTCCTTAGTGTGGTAACTAGAGCACCTTTTCATGTTATACATTCTTTGATGGATATCCTTTATGGCGCTTCTTCACTGGGGGCCATCCATGAAAAAATATACACCATATCCTTTACAGTGGCTTTTGATTTTTTTTATAATTTTACTTTTTTGGATATGGTTAACTGTGTTAGAGAGAAGCTTGGGATTATCAGTACCACATTACAATTTCCAAAAAGCAACATAGAATGTGATCTTCATTCTGTTCAATCCCAAGCCCAATTCATTCTTCATCTCCACTGCCTTTGTCTAGTAGTGATACATTAACTCATTGAATTGATCATTCAGTTTCAAGTTTGTATTAAACAATATGAATTTTTCATCAATTTAGTTTTTATTTGCATCATAGATTTAGAGTTGGAAGGGAAAATAGAGCCCTTCACATCCAATCTCCCCATTTTACAGATGAGGAAATGGAAGGAAAATTAAGCTGAATACTGTATGTAGAATCTCACAGCTCATAAGTGTTTAAATCATCATTTGAACTCAGTGCCTCCTGACTCCAAGTCCAGTACCCTATACACTGTGATATCCTGCTGCCTCTATGGATTGGTTAGGCAATTGATAGACTTTGTATATTTTAAAAATATTTTATTAATATCTTATTTCTATAACAGATTTCTCCACATCCTATAAAGTCATTCTTTAAAACAAAGATTACAAAAAGAGAGAAGTTAAAAACAATTGAAATAAATCTGAAATGTTCAACACCAAAACCATCCCTGCAAAGAAGGGATAGGTGTCCTTTCATATCTCTTTATTGGGGTAAAACTTATCATTTATAATTTTGTAACATTCATTTTAAATTTGTATGTTTGTTACTTTTTCCACTAACATTGCTGTATATTGCATTGCATGTATTATTTTCCTGGCTCTGCTTAATTTTTCATCAGTTTATATAAATCTTTCTATGAATTTCATTTCTAAGGTATTTTGAGCCTCATTGTCTTCTCCCAACAATTTAAAAATATAAGATGTTGACTAAATATAAAATTGAAGGACTCTTTGAAAGTGAAATGAATACTCTGAAATATGTGTTTAAATAACATGTGTTTCAAATACAATAAGAAGAGATTACACTTAACTTCCATTACTTTCTGCAAGTTAAGAGCAACAATATCAATAGTAACAACAATCACATGTTGCCCAATTATTATGTTATAAGGTGGCAGGAAACTAGACCCAGAATCTTCTTACTTTTTCACACACTTTAGGGATATCCTTTTTGCAGTAGGTAATTTGAGGGACCATGCTATAATTAGGAATGCAAGTGGAGTATCAAAGAATCATATGACTTAAAGTAGGAAGGAAGCTTACATATCCTCTAGTCTAACATGCTTATTTTTCTGCTGAGGACACTGAAGACTCAAGCAGTGAAGCAGCTTCCCAAATGTCAAAATGGTAAAGAGCCTAGGTTCACATCTTTGACTGCCGATTCAGTGATCATCCTTCATCCACGAAGTCATGGCAGCTTCTATTTTTGCTATAATTAGCTTTGGACATGTTTTCCATTTCTAGGCCTCAATTCAAATATCAGTCACATGCCCATTTTATGAGATAGTTCTTGCTTCACAGAGCTTACGTGGATGCCACTGAAGGGATTTAGCATGTACAAAGACAAGTAAATTTAAGAAAATTAGGTAAGGCTTCATGGAAGAAGAGACCTATGAGCTTCTAAGGAAAGCAATGATTCTAAGAAGAAGAAAATATTGCATTCTGGTTGTCACAGTTGAACCAGGACACAGTGAATTGGGGTAAAATAAGGATTTTTTTAGACAGGTCAGGAATGCATCATTTTACATCTCCAAGGAGGGCTATGATATCTGCCTCTGTGGAATATAGAAAGCTGTCCATGATGGGGTGATCACTCCTTTGCCCTCCTATCTTTAAGGAGAATGTTGGGCAGCTTAGGAGGCTCAGTAGATAGGGCACCAGGCCTTGGGTCAAGACAACCTGAGTTCAAATCCAGCCTTAGTCACTTACTTAGCTGTGTGATCCTGGGCAAGTCACTTAACTCTGTTTTCATCAGTTTCCTCATTTGTAAAATGAACCAGCAAACCACTCTGGTATTTTTGCCAAGAAAACTCTATATAAGGTCACAGAGTTGGACATGATGGAAATGATTAAACAAAGGGATAGATAGATTTACATATACATACATATATTATTTATGTGTTTATATGTATGAACACACATAAATTGGATATTTGAAGTGTATGGGCATGATTTCTTTTGAAGTTCAAGAGAAAAGCCATTGACATTGGTCACTTTCTAGATGGGAAGTAGTCTTGCATTGAGCTGGGAGGGTAACAGGTAGCTTAATCTGGGCCAATTTAGTTTCACCACCACTTAATACTTAGTATATAAAAGACAATTGTGGATAGCTAGCAAGCATTTTTATATCAGCAAGCAGTTAAAAAATGGGAAAACCATAATTCGAGACAGGAGATAGAATACACAAAAGTAAAAGAGGCTCCTTCCCTCAGAAATGAGATGAAATCTCAGCTTAACCCAAGAAGTCTGTGCTTAACAGACTGAGAATGAAGGGACGTGCTCTGAAGCAAGGGACATGTTGGAAGTTCTAGCTTTTCCCATCTACCTGAGGCTCCAGAGAAGAGTGTAATTATCATTTAATATCAACAAATTGTCTCTTCTCTCATCCCATTTCTTCTTTTTGTCATCTTTCCCAAAGCCATCTGAGTACTTCAGGGGATAGTCAAAACCATTTGGATTTAGGGGGTATCTTGGACAAATGAAGATAGAAGCTGCAAGATGCAATACTGAGTCTGAGAATTTTATGGATACAAATTCTATGAAATTAAGCTGGAAACAATAGCTTTTAGAAGGCCTTCAGTGATAGCTGAAGGAGTATTTTATTCCATAAGAAGTTACTGAGCACAAGACCAGGAAAGTATGAAGGGGGGATTTGGCCAGCGTAGGTTGGAATGGAAGTGAAGCAGCTCTGTGGGATTAATGATTGGACTTCCAACTGGCTACTTTCTTTGGAGGAAGAGTTCTTTATAAAGGTCTATGAGTCTAGGTTCCTCATCATTTTCAAACAAAGGCCCCAATTGCATTGAGAACTAGGACTATGACGTAAGTCAACCTTTACTCAGCTTGCTAAAAAACAAAGACAATTTACTAATATCTTTATACATGATGCTACACTAATTTTACAAATCCTCTTGTCTTGGTAGGACTGATTTGGCTGAAAAGCACTGTGAAAAACCTGTGTGACTGCTAAGCAGAGTTTCATTACCACTGCCCCTGTTCTTTCCCCTAAAAAAAGAAATCTCCCATGCTGCCAGACACTGTAACTGAAATTCAACAGCATTATTAGAGGGCAAAACTTTGCATTTACTGATGGAACATAAAATATGGTCCTCGTGGTGGTGGGCACTCAGAATGATTAGAGAAGTACTATAAGAAGTGAGAGGATATCAGGACAGGCTTTATCTATTTCACAGTTCTATCCAGGACCATGATCTAAATACAAAGTGCCCAAGAGTATTTGAGAAGACACTGGAGTAGGATGAGGCTTAAAATGAAGACTCAGATGATGGCCTTCCATTCCTCTATATCTCAATCTAGACAGAGTTTTCTCTATGTTTACAAAAAGGCACTGTGTGTAGGTGATTATTCAGCCAGTTACTATAAACAGCTGGAATAATGCTTCTAGCTGAAGTTGGCTCAAGGTGTAGCTATAACTGATGGAAGACTTCTTGAATTGCAGAATCTAATAGGAATTCCCTCCTACCCTTTTGCACTTAGCAGGAATATCCTTCCCATCATAAAGTGGTTGAAATATTATCATCAAAAGCACGTAGACCCCAAAACTGTTAATTACCACTGTGTAGAACATTGCAGATAAAGGTTTATGCTAAAAAAGCTTCACAGTGAAGAGACAAACATAAACACTTTTTTTCTGAAATTATATATATATATACATTATATATACATACATATATATACATACATATATATACATACATATATATGTGTGTGTGTGTATATATATATATGTATGTATATATATATATATATATATATATATATATATATATATACATACATATATATACATACATATATATGTGTGTGTATATATATGTATATATATATATATATATATATATAAGCTAAAAGCTGTTTAAAATTTCCTGAAAGGGTTATTTATTCTCTCTTCCCAAGGTTGACAGCAGTCGCATTTCAATCTAAAGGAAAACATCCTCCACTAAGTTAAGTGGGAATTATATTTGTCTTACAGGTAATTGTCTGCAGTATATTGAGTCCTGTCTGTGTAATGCAGAACATTATTTTACCATTTAGGTAGTAGAACCCTTTAGGCCATGGAAAACTCCAAATTCCTTAGCAAGACCCTTATCTGGCTGCTCAGGCTCCAGCCCTCAGATCATATCTCTGGAAACCTCCAGATTCCTTAGCAAGACCCTTATCTGGCTGCTCAGGCCACAGCCCTCAGATCATATCTCTGGAAGCCTCCATTGTGAGAAAGTTTGCACAGCATTATCGTATCTATACAGAGGGAGAAGGGTGTCCTTGACCAGCCCCCAAAAAAACCTCTTCCTCTTGCCAGACTTCAAAGATCCATCCCCTTCCCCATCCTGTATACTCCCTATATAAACCCTAGCTCAACCCCTGATGGCTGCTGCTTGATTTGGATGTGAATATCCCTGGCAGCCTCACGCTAATAGCTAATAAAGTCCACAATTTAAAATTAACTTGGGTGGTCAACTCGCTAATTTCTTGGTATAACATCTGCAGTAATACTGTCTTCAACCCAACACAGATATTTCAGCTCTAAACCTCTTAATGTGCTGCTTTCCCAGAGCCAAACTAGCCACTTTGGATCTTAATGAATATAATTAAAAATGGTTTCTTTGTCACAGCAAAAGGCCGCTTAGCCAGAAGCAGATTTTAAGTGAACACAGACTGCCCAAATCTAAAGGACAAAAACAACAACAAAAAACAATTATAAAGGCTTACAGATTTTTCTTTTACATCACTTCCTCCACTTCACATCCTTTTAAAGAAGTCTGTTCTTATAGTTGACATATTTTAAGTGCAAAGAGATCCTGTTGTATCCTGGTCAAGTTGTCATTCAATTAAAAACACACACACACACACACACACAGAGAAATATTAACAAGTATGAGGCAATGAAAAGGCATCTTAGGGAGCTGCATCAATGGCCAAAAAACACATTAAAGATATGTGTAGAGAATATTTATCTTTTTGACACCTATCACAATGTTTAACAAATGCTTGGCAATTCAGTACCCTGGGGTCTGGCTCCTGGTAATTCTTATATCTTACCAGTAATTATTTCTGGCTCAAAATTAAAGAAACAACAATATAGTAAACAACCAAAAGTTCTCTTAGAAGATGTTCCTTTCATATGTTATTTATGGGACAGAGGAAGTGTCCAAATACAGGAAGTACAGAATACTGGTAGAAATCTTTGGGGAGTAAAAGTTAGGTGAGGAAATGTAAGTAAGTGTGCCATTGACTTGAACCAACATACTGGAGCAATCTACTTGCTGGGAAAGTGAAGAGGGCATAGATAGTCAAGATCCAAGAAAAATTATCTTCAGTTAGGCTTTTGAAAGCTGTGTTGAGGGAAAGAGCAAATCAAGGAGGGATAGATGAAGAATTGGGCATTCTGTGCATCCTTCCAACTCTGAAATCTTGTGATTCTAAGTATGGATGACTCAAACTATGTCTATGAGCTTGACATCATTTACAGATCAAATTCTAGAATAGAATAATTTATGAGCCCTTAGAAAGGGAAGACATGATGATTATATGCTAGGATGTATTTATTAAGAGTGAGTCAGACTAGATTAACCTTATTATAACCTTATTATTTCTTCGATGAGGTTACTAGCTTCCTATTTCATGGGAATCATATGGATATAGTGCATCTGGATTTCAGCAAGGCATTTAACAAAACTTACAATCTCCATGTGGACAAGATAAAAAGATGTAGCTTGTATAATACTGTAATTGCATTAGGAACTTTGTGACTGAATGGAGACAATTAGCAATAATTAATGGATTCATAGCTGTCTGGAAGTTTGTCTCTTCTGGAGTGCCACAGGGCTCTCTGCTTGGCCCTGTTTAACATTTTATCAATGCTTTATCAAAGTTGCACCTATGTGAAGTCAGCAGTGATAACTAACAACATGTTAGATAAAAATAATTGTTACTTTATTTTTAAAAAGGTTTAAAAGGAAGTAGGGAGATTGAACTTGAATGTGGAAATGTAGTTATAATGTTCTGTCTTAGAATTAAAAAAATCAAATTTACAATTATAGGGTGGAGAGACATAAATTAGAAAGTAGTTAATATGAAAAAATCTTGGGGACTTTAGTAGACTATAAACTCGATATGACTCAAGTGTAGCATGGTAGACAAAATCAGCTAAAAAAAACCATTCTCAGTTAAGAGAAATGAAAGCTTCTCCAGAATAAAATTAAAGAAAGTAAATAAAATAATGTAGTTAGAAAACTTGATGGGCCTGTTGCTGTTGGAGCATGCTGGGGCATATAAAGCAATCAATAAGCATTTGTCAAGCACCTATTACAAGCTAGGCTATAGTATTCATATATCAAAACAAATGTATACATTATAAAATTCATCATAATCTCTACATAAACATAAGTAACACTACCACCAGTGCACTTCTCTATATGTCTGTGGAGAAGAGTGATCACACACAGAAATCTGACAGGTGAGTACATGAAAGAGGAAACCCCAGGGCTTAGGGGTAACTCATAACTCTGGGCTTTAGACTTTAATGATAAGGGTCCAGTCAGGAACATGTGCATCACAGCAAACTACACCTGTGCTAATTGTCTACTGGTCCTCATCTCTGCACTTCGGCAAATCCTTTTCTCTTCCATTCTCAAAAAAAACACAACATTTATAATCTTATTTAGTTTAAAAACAGTTTAGAAAGTGTTACCTCTTACTTTGAATATCAGTTTCCTTTAAGTCAGAGAACAATGGAGTTCACCAAAGCAATACAGAGCAACCCCAATGCTATTCACTACATACGCTTTGCTGTCCAATCAAACTGCAGCAAATAGAGGTCACAGGAAGAAAAAAATAAGCAAGGCAAACAAGCCTAACCAGATCTTCACTCCTTACGATTTTAAATCATCCAATTAAATCTCAGAACCTCCTCCTGAAAAGGGACTGAAAATCCTGCTTTTCCCTTTCTGCTTTTTCCTTTTAAATCAGAGAGGAACAGCAAAAAGCAATAGACACTTTAGAGAAATTTCACCTCTCTAGGAGGCACTGAAAAGCAGTATGTATTTCTAACTGACATTATTGAGTCCAAGGAGGTTGAGCCCTCTCTCCAACTAATCAGGAATCACACAGCTGAAGCCTTCTGCTAATCTTTACAAAGAGGTCCTAGAAAGACCTTTAACTCCTGCTGAGTCCAATTTGTATCTTCCAGATTCTTCAATTGCTTCACCTCAATAGCTTCTAAGCCTTCTTGCTCCTATATCTTCCAATGGTTAAAATTAGAACCTCCTGGAATTCCTTGACTCCACGTTCACTTAAGAGGTAACACTTCACCAAATTTCTACTATGAAATCAACAGACTTAAAAAAAAAATTCTTCAATCTCCAAAAAGTTAAATATCTCCCCTTCCCTTCTTTTACATTCTTCCCTCTCCCTACTTCCTTCTCATTTTAACCTATTAATTCATAATACAATTAAATATATATGAGCTGATGGCCCATAATCCCCACTTAAATGAACTGCATGATCCCACATCATTTTGCATCCTTAAAATTGCATTTCTTTCTACTCACATTTTCCCATTTTTTATTAAATAAAAGTCATTGCTCTTGTCCCTTTAAATGATCAAACTGTTCACATGCAGATAAGACATCAGCCTATATTCTTCCCAGGGTGATTTAATTTCTTCATCTTTAGATCATGGTTCCTATTCTGTCTCAACTGTTCAAATACTATCTGAAAACTTTCTTCATATGCCCCCCTATTTCTTTCAGGCATAAAAATGCTTATCCATGACACAATATTCTTTATTGACTATTTTCTTTCACACAAAAGCACAATTTCTTCCCCTTTTAGCACTAAACTGCTTAGCATGAAAAGGGCAGCACCTTAAACAGACACAATACTTGGCATCTGTACCTAAAATTCCTGCCAGTTCAGTGCTACTTCTGTGGCTACAATTTTGAGGTGGTGTATTAATATGATTTAGTGAGGTTCGGATTCGCTCCTATAAATGACACTCTCCAATGCACCAGAAAATAATAGGAAATAGATAATTTATTTAGAAGAAGTAAAGCACAGATAGTTTGAATTTGCATAGAAAGCATAAATAATAAGAACAATCAATAATATGCACCGATCAAGAGAGTCGGTAATGGAAGAGATACATTCACCAATTCAAGGGAACCTCCAAAGTCAATCAACGGCTGGGAGCCCCGTTGCAGCCTGTACAAACTTGAATTGTGTAAAGATTTTCCCGGGCGAAGCGTCCTTCCCGCGGGTGAGGCTCAGCGGGCTTACAGGACGCAGTGTTTTTATATTGTTCTAAACAAAGAAGGCTTGGGGCCAAGAAGCCCTTTTTGATGCTTGCGCTATTCATGGTTTGTCCAATACACATCTGACCTTAGCCACGCTCCCATCCGCCTGAGGCTTGGTATTTTGTTTTTTAATAACATCACGTCTCACAAGGAGAGGAGCCAACCCTCCATGTCAACGTGACCTAGGAATGGCTAGTTCCTGGAATGCTAGGCCAAGAACACTCAGGAGATATGGAACGGTCATGACCGAGATTTGAACTGAACCTATTTATTTGAGTGATCTTATTAATTTAAAGGGGAATTTCCAATTTCCATTTCACTTGGCCTTAAGATCATGAGAATAATAGGTGAGGGGCAAAGGTGTGACATGAGTGTATATAGTGCGTATTTTGGTATACATATAACAATTGCATATACAAAGACATAAAAAGAACAAAGCAAGTAGTAGTATGGGGGTAGCTAAGGAATTAAAATACATAGTAGCAGTAGGAGATTTAAAAAGAAAATCATACCAATGATGATTAGTATCTGAGATCACTAAATGAGAAGCTTCGACTAGTCTTCCTGCAGCTATAAGAGTCTGTATTCGATGTTCATTTAACGCGCGTTGGTTGGACTCTAATAACTTTTTGATTTCAGTCGACTGATTCAAGATGTTCATAAGGGGATATAGAGATAGAGACACATGAGGTAGAGGCAAAGATTGGGGTACCCAAGCAAAATTTTTAACTAGGTTAGTGTCTGGTGGAAAGTAAAAATCATTTCCTTGCCAGCGTAGGAAAGATACATTGGATAAGCAACCAGAAAATGGACAGTAGTAATATCTACAGATAGAAGGTCAGAGTGATTATTAGAGGCTATACAAACATATTGAGTAGATACTTCATATATCATAGAAAAGTTACTCACTGGGTATAAAGTTAGATCACACAAATTGGATGAATGTGAGAGAAGGCAGGGTTCCATCTGCCGAGTCATCATCCCACAAACAATCCCTCCATTAGTTACAACACAATCAGACAGAGTATGAGTTACATTATACCAATCTATATAGTTTCCATAGATATAAGGTAAAGCAAAGTATTTATGTAAGACAAAAGGTATTACATGAAATTGACACATAACAGTCCAAGTTTTAACTTGGTAGAGTATAATAGTTCCAGCGCACCAAAGTGGAGTGCATCTAGCATTCTCAGGTTTTTGCTTTTTCCATACATCTGACAAGTCAAGTATATCGTTCCATATGTGAGAGTTACCTTCCTGTAGTAATCTTTGGGCATTTTCCTTCTGTATGAGGGTATATAAGTTTTGCAAGGAACATTTAGTCCAATTAAATAAAACACCAATGTTTTTCATAAGGTGTAAATTAACGAGGATGCTATTATTAAAGACTTGTAAAAATTGGCCTTGATATTGTAATGTATTTTGGTGTGGCAGGATCGTTGTGGGTAACCATTGGGCATTCACAGTCAAAGCTTGAGAAACATCTTGTCCAGCACTGCGCAGTCTGCTAGCCAAGGTCTCAAGGTCTATAGAATTAACTATACCCAAACCAGTTCCTGCACCACCAAGTAATGTATCATACCAAGCTCTTTTTTTCCTGACACAACTTTCTAAAGAGGGAAAAGTTACATTATAATGAAACACTATTTTGTGTTGCAAGATAGAGGTGTTAGTACATGAGCGGGGACACGAATTATTCCAGGAGGTTTCGGAGTCACAGGTACAACCCATACTAATTGGTTTAGATATTCTTCATACAGCCCATTGGAGGTGTTACGACAATAAAAATAATTTTTCGTGTCTTTCTTGATGATAGTGAAAGTGTGTAAGTTTACTTGTGTCCAATTATATGAATGATCTTAACCTTTAGGAAAATATGGACTAGGTGGCCCTTGTAAGGGTACAGGATATTAGTACCGTTTGCTGCGGTTACAGTTAGTTAAAACTAGTTAAATTGATTCTCATTAGGGGAAATAAAGGGGCGTCCCAAACTTCTACGTTGAATGGGTATGACCAATTCATGATGTGGGTGTTGTTTTCACCAGCGTAGATGGAATCAGTACGGTCCTTGCTGAGGATTCCCCACTGGAATACCTGGAGTTCATGCCATAGTTAGCGTATAGCAGGCAAACACTGTAAAACACTTAATATCGTAAAAACATTTGGGTTAGTGGGACATGATACCATTTATCATCACCAGGGTATACTACTATGGCAGTATTAGTGTTTCCTTGTGCTATGAGCTCAGCTGGCCTTGGTCTATCAGATTGATGCTTCTTTATCCAAACTTTAGTACCATTATCACTCTGTATTTGTAGGGGGGTCCCATAATAAAGAGAAATAATATCTAGGGTTTTACAAGTGTTTTTCTGGGTAGCCCGTTTATAGGGGCAGGCAACTAATACCCCAGAGTAGGTGTCCACACAAGTGCAGGCATATTGACACCCCTGACTAACAGGTAATGGTCCAATATAGTCTATTTGCCAAATTTGAGCAGGTAAAGACCCTCTAGCCAATTCTCCAGTGATTTTCTTCGGCACAGGCCGATGAGCAAATAATTGACATTGTATGCAGTTTTGTACTATTTGCTTAAATAGATCCAGAGGTATGTTATCCCTCTGTCTAATGCCCACCTGTAAGATGCAAGAGCGCCAAGATGTCCTGCGGTGATATGGACCCATTTTCCTAATTGTGTTTCATTTTCCTCTCTGGGGGTGACCTTTAAAGCTTTTCCTTGAAGTTTGGATAATTCATCAGCACGGGCATTATACTCACGTTCCACAGAATCTTGATTCACATGGGCATCTACATGAAATACAGATACATTAGTACATTGACACCATTCCCATATTTGTTCCCATAATTCTTTTCCCCACACATCTTTGTCTCTAATTTTCCATTCGTGTTTCTTCCAAATTGGCATCCAAACTGCTAGGCCATTGGCTACGGCCCAGGAATCAGTATATATATATGACATTGGCCACCTTGTTCCTTTTGAATTACTTGATAGACAGCCACTAATTCGGCCCATTGGCTACTCTGGCCTTCACCAGAGCTTTCCAAAATAGTATTGCATGAAGGGTTATAGGCTACAGCTTTCCAACATCGCTTAGATCCTATATATTTAGCCGAGCCATCAGTAAACCAAGCATGCTTCTTCTGCTCGGGGGTTAGAGAATCATATCCATTATTCCAAGAAACAGGTGATTGATCATAAGACTTTGGTGGTATATCAATATCATTTGAATGTTTTGGTAATTCTAATACCTTTTCATGCAAGGTGGAAATACCCGATCTGCCTGTCTTGACTCTATTTTGCAAATACCATTTCCATTTAATAATTGATGATTCTTGGGCATGTCCTATTTTATGTGAGGCGGGGGTCCCCATAATCCAACTCATAATGGGTATGGCTGGCCTCAATACAACTTCATGGTTTAAAGTTAAATGTTCTGTCTCTACCAGGGCCCAATATGCAGCCAATAATTGTTGTTCAAAAGGAGTATAATTTTGGCCAGCAGGTGGCAGTTTCCGCGACCAAAATCCTAAAGGAACATTCCTGCCCTGTTGTTTTTGCCATAAACTCCAATCAGCATATCCATGCAAAACTGTAACTTGCAATTCCATCGGCCCTGGCTGTACAGGCCAAAGATCCAGGGCAGTTTGAATAGCTATTTTGGCTTCCTCAAAGGCTTTCGATTCTGTTTCCCCCCATTCAAATGCATACTTTTTCCGGGTAACTTTATACAATGGCTTCAAAATCTGACCTAAATGAGGAATGTGATTCTCCAGAAACCAAACAACCCAACGAACTTTTGAGCTTCTCTTTTGTCCCTAGGAGGTGAAAAATCTAATATTTTTTGCTTGGCCTTGGGGAGGATTTCTCTATGACCCTTATTCCAAATTATTCCTAAAAACTTCACACTTTGAGCTGGACCTTGAATTTTATCAGGATTAATCTCCCATCCCTTCTCCTTCATATGTTCTATTAGTTGAGTTAATCTTTTCTCTACCACCTCTTTATTCTCTGCCTGTATTAAAATATAGAGGTCAAACTCAAAAATTTTAGACAATCCTTGGGGTCTAGCCACACTCCTCCAGCTCCCCCATCACTTAATCTTACAAGCCAGGAGATTGCAGGCTCTCCTGATCGCTGTGAAAACCTACTAAGCAAATCAGTAATTTCTCTTTGGGAGTAATCTTCCGTGATTTCAGTCACCCGGGGTGGGTTAGCTCCCTCCTTTTCGGCTTTTCTCCTATCTATCGGCCGAGCTTCCCCGTCTACAACATCCGGAACATCTTCCTCTATTACTTCCCCCCACCTATCATCATCTTCATCCCAAATATCACCTTCCCAAGTATCAGGGTCCCAATTCATATTTGCTGCGGCGATTACAGCATGCACTTTCCTTTTACTCACCCTTCAAATTTTCTACACACACTCCTCTCTCCTACATGCTTAAACTTCCTTGCCTTTCTTTCTAATGATTTAAAATCCCCTTAAAACCTGTACATATCTCATTCCTTTCTAATTCTGACCTAACACTTCAACAATCCTTCCCAACTTGCCCTCTACCAACCATATAACCTAAGTAATAAAGTATTCTTCTCTCTTTCCCTCTCCCATCCACGCACTGCTTTGAAGCTGCTGTTACCTGGGGAGGGAGAGGGGGAGAATGAAGGCAACTTTTCAGAGTCCTGCTGCAGCCTTTGGCTGTCTGGCTGCAAACAACCCAAAAGGGAGGGAAATGATGTACTGGTCGTATCCCCCCATTATCCCTGCTGGCAACCGGCCCATCCGTCGCACCCCAAACGAGAACCCCCAACACCCCCAATCCTCACTAGGTCCTGTACACTGTGACCAGGTTTTTGCGAGCGAGGAAAACGGAGGGTCCTCCCAACCGGGGACCTCTACCGGAGCCCGGGGCTCAACATTTCTCTTAAAGAAAGGCATTTATACAGCGAATCCTGTTCGTGACGCCAATTTTGTATTAATAGGATTTAGTGAGGTTCGGATTCGCTCCTATAAATGACACTCTCCAATGCACCAGAAAATAATAGGAAATAGATAATTTATTTAGAAGAAGCAAAGCACAGATAGTTTGAATTTGCATAGAAAGCATAAATAATAAGAACAATCAATAATATAGCACCGATCAAGAGAGTCGGTAATGGAAGAGAATACATCACCAATTCAAGGGAACCTCCAAAGTCAATCAACGGCTGGGAGCCCCGTTGCAGCCTGTACAAACTTGAATTGTGTAAAGATTTTCCCGGGCGAAGCGTCCTTCCCGCGGGTGAGGCTCAGCGGGCTTACAGGACGCAGTGTTTTTATATTGTTCTAAACAAAGAAGGCTTGGGGCCAAGAAGCCCTTTTTGATGCTTGCGCTATTCATGGTTTGTCCAATACATATCTGACCTTAGCCACGCTCCCATCCGCCTGAGGCTTGGTATTTTGTTTTTTAATAACATCATGTCTCACAAGGAGAGGAGCCAACCCTCCATGTCAACATGACCTAGGAATGGCTAGTTCCTGGATTGCTAGGCCAAGAACACTCAGGAGATATAGAACGGTCATGACCGAGATTTGAACTGAACCTATTTATTTGAGTGATCTTATTAATTTAAAGGGGAATTTCCAATTTCCATTTCAGGTGGCTACCTTCATCTTTGATGCTACATTTCCTGACTCCCAGATAATATATCTGGAATATAAGCAAAATATTTTCAGGTTCCTTTTTTTGTTTGTTTTATTCTTTTATAATGATAAAAAAAGGTGGTCTGTGGACCATACCTATAACCCCTAGTACTTGGGATTCTGAGGCTGGCAAACTGCTTGTGTTTGAGCTTTCATTGCTATAGTGAGCCAAAACTATTCTGTGTTTCCACTATGTCTGACATCAATATTGTGAGATTCCAGAAGTTTTAAGGATGGAGAGAAGGACAGGGCAGGGAGGGGCAAAACAGGTCACGTGAGAAATAGAAGAGGTCAAAAGTTCCTCGTAGTTGGATCAAGCTCCTGATCAGCTACTGCTCTTCCAGTTAGGGTGGGATAGGGAGAGCTATTCATAAAAAATAAAAATAATAATAAAACAAAGTTAAACAGTTTGAATAGTTTGTGTTGCTAACAAGTACACACATTTTCATCACATCATCAGTTTTAAGAGAAACAGGAGATTGAGGTCCACTGTATCCCAGCATCTTAAGAATTGGAGCTAAGAGGGCCCTGAGAGATTATCTGAGCCAACATGCATATTTTATAGAAAAGAAAACTAAGACCCAGAGAGATGGAAGAACTTAGCTAAAGTGACACAGCTAGGGAGAGTCAGAACTGGGTTTTAAACTGACATCCTCTGATATTAAATACATTTCTAATATGTTAGTTCTTACAGACTACTAGCAACACTGTACACTACTTATGCCTGAGGTCTTCTATTTTGTTTACTTCTAGAATAAAATCTTTTTTTATTATTTCATTTATTTACTTTTTTATGACTCACATTACACCGGCTGGCTGAGATTAAAAATCCACAGTATGCTACAAAACAGCAATTTTAAATAGAGGTCTGCACCGATTCCAACATAGAGGCCATGTTCAGTTACTAGATAGTTGTGGCTGAGAGTAGAGTTAAAAGACTTTCACCTGTCAAGCTTTAATAGACCTTCCCACTTTGATCTCAAAGGAAGAGTGGGCTACTGAGTTATCAATAAACAGCAAAGGGGCAAGTAGGCCTCTGTTTGCAGTCCTTTTCACTGTTGTGAATCCACTCTGGGCAAAATCAGATTCTACAAACTATGGGAGAGTGGAACTATGGAAACATCAAAGGAACAAAATATTAACAGGAACTTAGAGAGAATAAAAGCACATCATTTCACCCCATATATCTCTCCTAACATAACAGCCTTATTTACCTGATTCAAAAGTTTCCACATGGTCTCAGTGAAAACTCTCCATAGCCAAGAACAGAAACTAGCTGTTGCCAGTCAACTGTGGCAAAAAGAAGAGGGTCATCAATTACAGTGATGATCCCAGGTCAATACTGAATAACAGCAGCATGGAAGACACTGAGCTGCTAACAGTATTTAATTTTTGGAGAGGTAGCATGATAGTGGGTAGAGAGCTGTCCTTAAAGTCAGGAAGATTTGAGTTCAAGACCTGACTCAGACACAAACTGACTATGTAACTTTTGATAAAGTCACATGATTTCTTCACTTGATATCTTAGACAACTTTCTAGATTAAATTGCAATTCAATGGCCAACATATACTATCAGAGGGAGAATCTTCATAAATTTATGCCTAAAAGATACTTTTTATCATCTACTCATTCTTTCTTTTCTAGTTGACCTAGGGTTTTCCAGGTATTTGCAATAGCTGGATAGAAAGACAGGTTTGTGAAGTTGCTTTCTTGAGTCCTATGAACTTAAATTGGCATCTGGATTCTCTAGTCTTTAGAGAACATACACCCTCCTTCCCTAACCCCTATTGTGTAGCCAAGGTACCATAATGTTGTTTACTGATCCAATGGCTCCCATTTCTGTTGTAGTTTTTGTCTTTGTTTAAATCTTGCCATTACAAATATCTATCGTGCTTTACTATGGCCCAGAGGTTGACCCTGGTTTTTGAGCAGGAGCTCCATCAAACTTACCAACCTGGATAACTTTCAGATGTGGTGGGCCTGATAATAGACTAAGTATTTACTGTCTGAGGATCAGACTATCTAAATACAGAAAGACTCATCACCAGAAAGGTAGACAAAAGAGGAGTGATGATTTTTTTGGCCGTACTGATGTATTATTATTATTATAATTATGTATGATATGTAAATATATTTTATTATTTATTAATATATTACTATATGTTAAGATTTGATATAGTATTATAGAATAAATAAATGTATTATAAATAATTATAATTATTATAATAATATTATTATTACCTTTATTTCTATGTTGTCCCTTTTTGTCCTTGAAAAGCTGCCGGTAGAATAGTTTAAAAAATAGTTTAAAAAAGTAGAAGACATCCAGAATTACACATCTTTGAGCAGGACTTGAATGTTAGTCTTCTTGACATGAGATTTAAATTTCAGAACTCAGCTGATATATGTCTTTAAGAATTGAACTTTTTAGTTTAGCTAGGATTTATACTTTTGTTAAAATTGGAGGAGATATTGAGTGAAACATTTTTATGCTAGATTTATCATCTCTGGGAAAGCAAAACTTAGAAAATAGATTCTATAATAAACAATTTCATGATTTCTTTATCTTGCAAGGGAAATCGAATTCATTATACCTAGAAAATCATTGGTTGATTTGTTTTTGTAGAATGAATAGTGAACATGAGGTCAGATGATCTAGGTCCATATCCTGAATCTGTGATTTGCTATTCCCATGACTTTGGTTGAGTCATTTCATTTTTGTGGGCCTAAGTGAATCATACGAAATGAAGACATTAATCTAGTTGACTTCTAAAGTGTCTTCTAACATTAAATCCTATGAAGTTAATGTTTATTTTTTCTTGAAATTTCACGTAACTACACTGCTTTCTCCAAACTATTTACTTTGAGTCTTCTAGTCAAACTGGGTCCACCAATTCTGTGCTTCCATTAATTCCTCAGTTTCCAAATATTCCTGTAAACATATGGTAGAGTTGAATGCATTTTTGTATAAATGTTAGTTTATATCTCCAAATAAATATCTGGGTCTGGGAGCTGATAAATGGCTAATCCAGCATCTTGAATTGTGAAACCTTTGATGATTATGGTTTGGTATAGCAATTATCAATAACTAAATAGAGAATTCATCGGTAAAAAAAAAAAATCTTTCCAAATCTCAGTAGGTCATGATCTTTCTTTTCAAACTTCTTTGTGTTGAACAAATTAGAATGGTTAATAATAAGAATAATTATTGTACAATTTTACAGATATAAAGCATTTTAGAGTTTATAGAAAATAATATAAATTAAAACAGTCATTTTTCATAACAACTCTGTGGGGTAAGCAGTTTTATCTGCAGCTGAAGCACTACATTTGTCAGTTCATTCTGAGGCCTGGTTTCAACAAAGGCCTAGATATAAGGAGAATATACCTTTATTAGTTATACAGAAGAGTAAAGTATGGAGTTTCTACTATTGGAGATACAAGAATCTTTACCAAAGAATTGGGTGGGTTTTTTTTGTTTGTTTGTTTGTTTTTTTAGCCAAAGACAAAGTTTATTAGAACATCCTTCATATTGGTTTGTTTGTTAGGCAATTGGGGTTAAGTGACTTGCCGAGAGTCACACAGCTAGTGAGCATTATGTGTCTGAGGCTGGCTTTGAACTCAGGTCCTTCTGACTTCAGGGCCCATGCTCTATACGTTGCACCATCTAGCTGCCCCTAAAGAATTGTTTTCAAGAATTTGATGTGGACAGATCAAGCTACATGAAGAGCAGAGGTGAACTTGCCTTGGGAATTTGCCTGAATTTGCATGCTCAGAGTATGGTGATACAGCTGCCATCTGTACAAACTGTTAATATGGTGCTTATAGGCAGTCTCCTCAACTCTCAGAATCAGGGACTGTATTTGTGTTTGAGCTTGTAATCACATATCAGATTGAAAGCATGGGAACTCATATGAACACCTATGTATATTCAACTACTTTGTACAAATTAAAGAAGGAATTTAATTTCTTCTGCTGATTCTAATACTCTAACCCTGAATTATTAATCATTAATCACTCCTGGACAAAGTGTTTGAGTCTGGGAGCAGAGACCTCAGTCCTAATAGGCCTAAAACTTTCAACTAGATGGGTCAACGATATGAAAAACCAATACTTTGGATGGCATAGTTTTGAGTCACCATTTTGGTTATCCTCTACTAGAACCTCTAGATAGGGCCTTGATTTCCTTTATCTAGATCTTCTAGAAATGTGACATTAGGAACTAGATACAATTATCTAGATAAGGTTTGAATACAGCTGAATTAGTGTTAAAATATCTCTCCTTTCTTTGTTGGAAATTATATATTTATTAACAAAATCCAGGCTCCCCTTTGCTTTTGTGCTTACTATATCTCAAAAAAAAAGTTTTCATACATTAAGATTTCCTGTACAAACACCTATTTTGCACTTGCTTATTCCTATTCTAAGCTTTTTACATGCCTTCCCCTCCCATGACTGAAACTGGGATTAAAATACTTCACATGAAAAAGGAAACATATTTGTTTAAAGTTACATCAAGTTTATAAGAGACCTTTTTCCTAAAGATGTTATAGATAACAAGAAGGAGAGAGAGAAATGACACTCAGCACCTGGCTGGAAGTTCTCTAGTGAATGGTAGGAATAAGTAGAGGTATAGGAAAAAGTGGTGGTGACATGTATAGATTTTATGTTTTTCATGATTCTACCTAAATCTGGCCCTGAAGAGGGCTAAGAACTTTCTTATTCTGAATTCTAAGAGCTGTCTCTCAGAATGATGATTTCTAATAGTACTTTTTTCTTGTGTACTTTTTAAATTTATAGGAAAAGTGCCACTTCCCAATACAGATTAATCAATGTGTATAAGTGTGGTCTACTCCATTTCAGAGTTCTCCTTTTGCTGTGGCCTTTTTTGCTCAGTTAGTATACCAGCAAGGAAAGTTAGCAAACCACACAGTGTCACAACATCTCCATGAATTCACTTCTGTAGGCTTATAAATTCACCCAGACTAAAGTAGAGGAGATTTATGTTTGACTTCATTCATTATAGTATAAGCATGAAAACCCTTGATTTCTATGCCTCTAAGCAGAGGTGATTTCACTTCCAGAGTCTCATGAGATAACCACCTCCCTGCTGCCCTGGGTCTCTTCTACTATGTATCTGTCTCTCTGGGTCTATACCTCATCCTCTCCAACTCCCCAGTGACACTTGATGAGGAGCCCCATCTTCTACATGGTCTTTCCTGATCTTCCCATTTAGTAAGCTTGCTCCTTAAACTATCCTGTATTTGTTTTGTGTGTACTCCATTTGCGGTTGGTGTCTTCCCTGATATAACGTAGATACTTGAGAGCAGGGATGATTTCATTGTTTTTGTCTTTGTAGCCCAGAGCTTAGCACAGTTCTTGGCACCCAGTAGATTCTTTAAAATTTTTGCCGATTAATTAATTCCTTTCCTTCTTCCTCTCCCTTTCTTTACCCTACTCTTCTTTTACATCTTCTCCCCTAATGATCTCATTCACTAGGCTTCCTATCACCTATGTGCAGATGACTCTAAATCTCTATTTCTAACCCCAAGCTTTCTCCCAAGCTCCAGTATCAGTCCTACATTTCCAAATGCCTTCCAGACAACTGGATGTCCTGCAGTGACCTTGAACTCAACCAATATATTGTTATTATTTTTTGGTTAGGCAATGGGGTTAAGTGCCTTGCCCAGGGTCACACATCTAGTAATGTGTGTGAGACCGGTTTTGAATTCAGGTCCTCCTGAATCCAGGGCAGGTGCTTCATACACTGTGCCACCCAGCTTCCCTCAACCAATATATTATGAACAGCACTTCTCATCTCATCTCATTACTCCCCAATTAAAACCATCACTGTCACCATCACCATCTCTACCTTCTGCTACCATTATTACAGAGCCCTTTAAAATATCTTTTCTGAGCAGCCCAGCTTGAAATAACCAATAGCAGCTTACATTTTTATAGTCCTTTATGATTGTGATGCTTTGTCTACATTATGTCATTTGGACCTTACAACTGTTCCAGATGGGTAGCACTCTACCCATTATCTTTACGATTGAAAAACCGAAACTCAGCAGGTTAAATAACTTTCCCAAGTCAGTAACGGTAGCGATGGAATTGAGATAGAAATCTTGTGGTTCCAAGTCCAATGCTCACTATATCCCATATTCCATCTATTCTCTGAATGCTGGCCAATTAACTAGATATTGACTTCTTTCAAGATTCTTATTGTTGTCTTGTGCTATTTCCATTTTATGCAGGTATTCAGAAGAGGTCCCACTGTGAAATGGATAGAGAGCTGATCCCTAATTCAGGAAGACCTGGGTTCATATGTGTGCATGCATGCATGTATGCATGTATGTGCATGTGTATATATGTGTATATGTATGTGTATGCATGTATATATGTATGATTGTATGTGTATATATGATAAGCTTACATTTTGGTAACGCTTTGCCCCTGGAAAGCAGTTTAGAACAGGGGATAGATTCATAGCTATGAAGATCTGAATCTGATATACACCAGCTGTGAGACCATGGTCAAGTAACTTGACCTCTGTAAGACTCAGTTAATTTCTGTAAAAAAAGGACAAAAGTACCTGTTTTATAAGTTGTTTATGCAGCTCAATTGAAATGATACATATAAAGTATTTTGTAAACTTCCAAGAACTATATAAATGACAATTACAGCAATTTATAAAGTGCTTTCCTTACAATAGCACAAGGTTTAATGTAACTTTTAAAAATTTATTTTAAATAAATTTATTTTTTTATTTTTTATTTTTAGGCAATTGGGGTTAAGTGACTTGCCCAGGGTCACACAGCTAGTAAGTGTGAAGTGTTTGGTCTGAGGCCAGATTTGAACTCAGGTCCTCCTGACTTCAGGGCTGGTGCTCTATCCACTGCGCCACCTAGCTGCCCCTATTTTAAATAAATTTTAAAATTTATTTTGACTCTTCAAGGATGAGGAAATAGAGGTTATAAAACTTTCCCAAAGTCACACCTAGGAATATTGGAATTGCAACTCACACTTAGGTCTTCAGAGAAGCACAATAGTCTACTCACTATAATATACTGACTCCAAAAAACTACATTACATAGAACCATATGCCTCACATTGTACCCAAAAGAATGCCTTCTTTGCGCGTAGCAGTCACTGATGAAGAATTGTCTTTTTTATTTTTCTTTCTCTCCATTGTTTATCCTTCCTCTCTTCTTTTCCCTTCCTGTCATTCTTTATGACTTCCAGTAATGCCCACAAGCATTGTTGATAGCATATGCTGGTTTAAAATATTGCTGACTTCATTAGTTTGCATGTCACATGTAAAGAAGGTGAAACAATATCTCAAGATTCTGAAAGCTATTTGATATGGTTCCTGTCTTAATGACTACTCTGAAATATAGTTTTCCATATCTCTAAGGTAAAAGCCTTGGAGTGTCTTATTTTCAATTATGTGTATTTTTCCCCAAGCAAGACAATTATTTCTTTCCAAAAATTATTCAAATCAAATCACTCTTCACGTTCTCTTCTTCAAAGTTGCCATTGTCATTTTCAATTAGATGTTGTCACTTATCGATGTTCCCCATTTCCTTATTTTGAGATCTTATAAGTGGGAGAATTGGCATGTATTCTCGTAAACATAATATGAAATCATAGCAGTGTGGTATTCTGAAAAGAACACTGAATCTGGAATCAGAAGAAGTAGGTTCAAATTTTAACTCTGCTACTTACTTCCCATGTCAGTTTTTCCATGAACCTGGGCCTCAGTTTTCCTATTTATGTGATGGGTTAGGAAATGGTTAAGATGATCTCTATGATTTCCTTCATATCTAAGTCTGTAAACCTATAGTACTGTGATATGACTTCAAGTGGTTGTCTTACCTAGGCCCTGAAATAGAAAAGGATACAATCTTACTACAATCAAAAGTATAAAATGGCAGTTGAGAAATTAAATGCAAACTTAGAGTACATTAAGAGCAGGAGAAAGTCCAAAAATAAGGAAGTAATCACTGTACTCTATTCTGCCACCGTCAAACCATATCTAGAGTTTTGTGTTCAATTTTGAGCTCTTGTTTCACAAAACAATATTGATAAACTATGAAGTATCCAAAGGATGATATAGGGCATGAAGTTTATATCATATCGAGACTAGTTGAAGTAACTGAGAATGTTTAGCCTGGAGAAGAGAAAACTTTACCAGACAGTAAACTCTATAATAGCATTTAGTACTATCGAATTTTTCTATCACCTCCAGGGCCTATTTTAGTGTATTGCAAAGATTAGGTGCTTGCTAAAGATTTCTTGAATCAATGAGCTAATAATATATTGAGGATGCAAGCCAAATTATGGGCACAGAATTCCAATGTACCCCACATGTAAATTCAATTAAGAAGGTACAGAAGAATCTAGGTGAACTTTAGAAAAAGTCCAAAGTGACTATGAGTTCATGAATACTTTTTTGTTTGTTTATTTTTGGAGCAAGTGCTAAAGACAAATCTGCTTGTGGTTCTGAGGGAAAAGTCTAGTGAAGCTTAATTAAATAATGATAAAATAAAATTATTTCCCTTTTTCCTAGTGGATAGTGAAAAGATTATATTCAAAAAGTTTCTTTTGTTACTAAAATGTATTCTATTTTGAAATTAATTTTTTGCCTATGTTAAAAAAAATAAGGACTCTGGTAGGAGTATGAAAATAGTTTTTAAGAACTGGGAGGAGTGCCACATAAAAGACTGAATAGACTTGTTCTGTTTTCATCTCCAAAGGTACAAGCAAGAGCAATGCATAGAAGTTTCAAAGATAAAAATGTAGACTTGAAGTAAGAAAAAAATGTGTATAATCAGATGAACCCCAAAGTAGAATATGCTGACTATTTAAGGATAGGGGGTTCTTTCAAATGTGTTTTTTTTAATTTCTTATTTTTTTGTTTCTTTTATAAAATAATTTATTTATTTTTAGTTTTCAACATTCATGTCCACAAAATTTTGAGTTTCAAATTTTCTCTGCATCTCATCCCTCCCCCACCCCCACCCCAAGATGGCATGCATTCTGAATACCCCTTCTCCTAATCTGCTCTCCTTTCTATCTTTCTCACCCTTCTCTTATCCCCTTCCCCATCAGTTTTCCTGAAGGGCAAGATAGATTTCTATACTCCATTTCCTGTATATCTTATTTCCCAGTTGCATGTGAAAACAATGTTTTTAAACTTTTGATTTTAAAACTTTAGATTATGAATTTTCTCCCTTCCTCCCTCCCCACCCACCCTCATTGAGAAGGCAAGCAACTCAATTCAAGTTATACGTGTGTAGTCATGCAAAACACTTCCAGAGTAGTCATGTTATGAAAAACTAAGTATATTTCCCTTCATCCTATCCTACCTCCCATTTTTTCCATTCTCTCTTTTGACCCTGTCCCTCCTTAGAAGTGTTTGTTTCTGGGGCCATCTAGGTGACACAGTAGATAGAGCACTGCCCTGGATTCAAAAGGACCTGAGTTCAAATCTGGTCTCAGACTCTGGGCAAGTCACTTAACCCCATTGTCTAGCCAAAAAAAAAGTGTTTCTGATTACCCCCTCCTCCAATCTGCCCTCCCTTCTGTCATTCTCCTGCTCTCTTGTCCCCTTTCCCTCCTATTTTCCTGTAGGGTGAGATGGGTGTCCATACCCAATTGAGTGTGTTTGTTATTCTCTCTTTAAGCCATATCTGATGAGAATAAGATTCACTCATTCCCTCTCACCTTCTCCAGTTTCCCCTCCACTGTAAAAGCCTTTTCTTCTCTGTTTTATGTGAGATAATTTACCCCATTCTACCTTTCCCTTTCTCCTTCTCCCAGTATAATCTTCTCTCACCCCTTAATTTTATTCTCCAGATATCACCCCTTCATCTTCAACTCACCCTGTGCCCTCTATCTTTCTATCTGTCTGTCTGTCTGTCTATCTATCTATCTATCTATCTATCTATCTATCTATCTATCCATACATATATTTTTTCCCTCCAACTACTCTAATACTGATAAAGATCTCATGAGTTACAAATATCATCTTTCCATGCAGAATGTAAACAGTTCAACCTTCATAAGTCTCTTATAATTTCACTTTCCTGTTTACCTCTTCATGTTTCTGTTGAGTCTTATATTTGAAAGTCAAATTTTCTACTCAGCTCCGTTCTTTTCATCAAGAATGTTTGAAAGTCCTCTATTTCACTGAATGTCAATTTTTTCCCCTGAAGTATTATGTTCAGTTTTGATAGTTAGGTGATTCTTGGTTGCAATCCTATCTCCTTTGCTCTCTGGAATATTATATTCCAAGCTCTGTGGTCCCTTAATGTAGAAGCTGCTAAATCTTGTGTTATCCTGATTATGTTTCCACAATACTTAAATTGTGTGTTTTTTTTTTTTATGGCTGCTTGCAAGGAAGCAACCTGTCCTACATATTTTAGAGGAAATTCATGTTCTGAGCAATACTTAGAACTCTGGAATTTGGCTACAATATTCCTAGGAGTTTTCCTTTGGGGATCTCTTTCAGGAGGTGATCAGTGGGTTCCTTCCATTTCTATTTTGCCCTCTGGTTCTAAAATCAGGGCAGTTTTCCTTGATAATTTCTTGAAAGATGGTGTCTAGGATCTTTTTTTGATCATGGCTTTCAGATAGTCCAATAATTTTTAAATTCTCTCTCCTGGATATATTTTCCAGGTCAGTTGTTTTTCCAATGAGATATTTCACATTGTTTTCTATGTTTTCATTCTTTCGAATTTGTTTCACAGTGTTTTGATTTCTCATAAAGTCACTAGCTTCCAATTACTCTATTCTAATTTTTAAGGAAGTATTTTCTTCCATAACTTTTTGGTCTTCCTTTTCTATTTGGCCAATTTTGCTTTTTAAGACATTTTTCTCCTCATTGGCTTTCTGGACCTCTTTTGCTGTTTGGGTTAGGCTATTTTTTAAGGTGTTGTTTTATTTGGTATTTTTATTTTTTGGGTCTCCTTTAGCAAGATGTTGATTTATTTTTCATGATTTTCTTTCATCACTCTCAGTTTTTCCTCTACTTCTCTTACTTATTTCTCAAAATCCTTTTTCAGCTCTTTCATGGCCTGGGACTGATTCTTGTTTTTCTTGGGGGCTTTGGATGTAGGAGCATTGACTTTGTTGTCTTCTTCTGGTTGTATGTTTTGATCTTCTTTGTCACCAAAGTAAGATTCTGTGGTCTCACTTTTTTTGCACTGCTTGCTCAGGGCATCCAATTATTTGAGTTTTAAACACTTTATTAAGGTATGGGTCTGCTTCTAGTGTGTAGAATGTATTGTCCCAATCTTCAGGGGTTTTGTGCAGCTGTTTTCAGAGGTACTTCTAGGGACCTGAAAATTTTCATTTCTTCCAAGGTGCTATGATGAAGGGCTAGGTCTTTACTGCTTTCCTGGCCTGTGCTCTGGTCTCTGAGTGACCACAAACACTCTTTTCTATTTTGAAACTGTGAGGAGGATTTTCCCTTCACTGCCTTAAGAGCTCCACCAGTACAGGCTCCACCACGCCAGCAGTCCTCCCTGCTCCAGGATGGCCACCCAGAACTGCGACACAGATCCAAGCATGGGCAAAGCAAGACAATCCTGTCTCAGCACCAGCAAAGGGATCCCTGCAATCCCCCTCTGATCAGCCACTCAATTCCCCCCCTCTGTCCATGGGCCAGAAGCCCCGAGGCCACACTCTGGGACTGGGGCTGGGATCGTGCTTGCCTCTCACCACAGACACAGTCATCTCCTACTGATCTTCTAAGTTGTGTTTGGCATTCATGGGTTGAGAAGTCTGGAAACTGCCACAGCTGCCCATGATTCAGTCTTCTGAGGCCTGCTCCAGGTTCACTGAGGTCCCTGTGCCCATGCCAAACTGCGTTCCTCTCCCAGTCTGGCACAATATACCCTTCTGATCAACCATCCAGGTTGTCTTGGGCTGGAAATTTGTTTCACTCTGTCTTTTTGTGGGTTCTGCTGCTTTAGAATTTGCTTAGAGTCATTTTTTTACAGGTATTTGGAGGAGTTTAGGGGAGAGCTCAAGCAAGTCACTGTTTCTACTTCACCATCTTGGCTCCAATCTCAACTGTGTTTTTAAGCAATGAAAGATGACCACTTGTGAGCTTATCTATGAAGGGGATGCTTATCTAGGTGTGAGTTGGAAAGTTGGAATCACTTTTGCCATACTTTCTGCCCATAAACCACTACTGGAAGGGACATCAAAGATCACTGAATATTGCTCGGAACATGAATTTCCTCTAAAATATGTAGGACAGGTTGCTCCAACTTTATACCTCCTATAACTATATTCCCTAACTCTTGACCCGCCTATGTCAGTTTTTGCCAGAACTAATTGGTAGACATATTGAGCCAAAAATTTCCTTTCTGTAATAGGCCCTAATTCCACCTGTTCTTCCAAGCAAAATGAGTCTTAATCTTTAAGACAAATGGCTACTTTGAAATATTCAATGACCACAATCATTTCCTCTTCCTTCCCAAGTCACCTAACACTACCCCCTCCAACATGGACAAATATCCATGGAGTCTTTAACTGTTCTGTATGTAACACATTTTCAAATACTCTCATCATCCTGATAAAAGTTCTCTTTATAGCCTCTAGTTTGGTAATGTTCATTCCCTAGAACCATCTGGCTTGTCGTACCCTAAAGACCATGGAACATTTCCATCTAAGTGGCAGAAGAATCCTTTTAAATTGTTGTCTACTCCATTTGAATGGATACTCTTTGGAATCAGAGACTGTCTTAGTTTGCTTTTTGTGACTCTGGTGCTTAGAAATGTGCTGTATAAGCATTTTGTAATGACAGTGCAATAACACGATGTTCAATCATGGGAAGCAATTCTTAACTTCTTAGCTCACCACTCAAATTAGCACAGTGTATCAGGTGTGTTCTGACAAGGGAAGAACATAGTGGGACTATCATTTCCTTTCTAGAAATGATAATTCTATTTATATAGATGAGAATGAGAACATGCTAAATTTTTGTTTTGTTTTGTTTTTTGGCTACTGCAACACATTGTTGCCTCATAATATTCTTACAGAGCGCTAAAACCCCAGGATTATTTTTTTCCCATCACACATTTTTCAACACCTACTATGTGTAAAGCACTGTGCTAATTTTTAAGACAGAAAGACAAAGACAAAATAATCCTTACATTAAAGGAATATTAAGTCTTAGTGGGGGGTTGAAAATAATACAACATTAGTGCAGATTTTTATATTTATACTTTTTAAATTTCACCTTACTGAAATAATTCCATATTCTGTTCTACAAAAATTTATTTTAAATTCCTATTCTGTTACCACCATATCACTTTTACCTCCCAACTATGTGTTTTCCATGAGAATTTTGATGAATATACATATATGTTTTTATTCACATCATGGATAAAAATAACCAAAGAATAAGCACAAAATCCCTCAGTCCTATGGTGGAGATCTTATTTCAATTTGAAATCAATCCATTAGTCAATTTTCCTTGGGTTCAGTCACCAAAATAGTTGTATATCCACTTACCAGTACTATCATCCAATCAATATCTCTCCCCAGCAAAAAATACAGTACAAATGATCTCAAGTACATTTTTAAGTATCCTTTTAGAGTGTCTTACAGAAATTGATGTCAAGCTCATCATCCTATAGTTGAAAGAAAATCTTTTTTTCAGAAATAAGAGGATTTTATCATTCCCAAGTCTGAGGTATTGCTTCTACTTTCCATGATTTCTTAAAGACCAACAGTAGTTTTCCACCACATGCACTATGTCCTTCAGTATCCTAAGATTCAATTTATGTAATTTGTGAAGTTATTTGTACTCTTCCAAAGCAGTGAGAAACCTTATGCTATCTCTTCACTTAGTTTTTTTTAAATGGATATGTACCTTAATAACAGTATCAAATAGCACAGAAACACAAATAAGCTTTAAAAAAAAAAAGGATATGGCTGACCACAATATATTTTGTAGCCCAAGGGTCAGGTCATTCTCATTTTCCTACTCTCCCTCCCTCCTCCCTATCAGCCAGAGAGAAAAATCACTGGTCAGTAGTCCCCCCAGAGCAGTGTTCCTGAAGGAGAAATGAGCTGTGGGCTAGACTTTTCTCTCACCAGGCACCACTCATGCAGGTTCTTAGTCAGCTTTCTGTCCCTCTGGCTAGAACAGCACCTCTCCCTCATTACCACTGTCTCTGTGGTCTGGTCAGCATTTTGTTTCCATTCCCAAGAGTACTTTCTTCATACTCTGCTTTCATTGAAAATGAAATGCCAGGCTTGGCAAGAGAAATGTGGATCCAAACACAGCTATAATTCATGTTTCTAACCCTTTTGCAGCTTCACTCTATAATTTATTTATTTATTTTTAGTTTTCAACATTCACTTTCATAATATTTCGAGTTTTAAATTTTCTCCACTTTCCTCTCCTCCCCCTTCCTCAAGATGGCATGAAATCTGATATAGGCTCTACTTATACATTCATATTAAATATATTTTCACATTAGTCATGATGTAAAGAAGAATCAGAATTAATGGGAGGAACCATGAGAAAGAAGAAACAAACAAAAACAAACAAAAAAAAAGAAAAGGAGAACAAACATTATGCTTCCATCTGTATTCAGATTCCAAAGTTCTTTCTCCAGATGTGGATAGCATTTTCCATCATAAAGGTTTTGGAGTTGTCTTAGATACTCGTGTTTCTGAGAAGAGCAAAGTCTATCAAAGTCAGTTTTTGCACAATGTGGCTGTTACTGTATACAATGTTCTCCTGGTTCTGATCATTTCACTGAGTGTTACATTTTTTTTCTTCCTTAAATTGATATTTTATTATTTTCTTTTTTTTGGTGGTTTTTTTTATTATTAAATAATTATTAAGTAATTAATTTATTTTTAGTTTTCAACATTCACTTCCACAGATCTTGAGTTCCAAATTTTCTCCAGATCTCTGCCTTCCCCTCACCCCAAGATGGCATGCATTCTAATTACCCTTTCCCCCAATCTGCCCTCCCTTCTATTACCATACTCCCTTATTCCCTTCCCCTTATATTTTCCTGTGAGCAAGATAGATTTCTATACCCCATTGCCTGCATATCTCATTCCCCAGTTGCATGTAAAAACAATTTTAACATTCATTTTTTAAAACATTAAGTTTCAAATTATCTCTCTTCCTCCCTCCCCACCCACCCTCATTGAGAAGGCAAGCAATTCAATATAGCTTCTACATGTGTAGTCATGCAAAACACTTCCATAATAGTCATATTGTGAAAGACTGAATATATTTCCCTCCATTTATTCTATTCTCTCTTTTGACCCTGTCCCTCCTCAAAAGTGTTTGCTTCTACTTGGCCCCTCACCTAATCTGTCCTCCCTTCTATTATCTCCCCCTCTCTTATGCCCTTCCCCCCTACTTTCACCTAGAGTAAGATAGATTTCCATACCCAATTGAGTGTGTATGCTATTTCCTCCTTAAGCCAAATTCAATGAGAGTAAGGATCACTCATTCCCTCTCACCTCTTCTCTCTTTGCCTCCACTGTAAAAGCTTTTTCTTGCCTCTTTTATGTGAAATAATTTACTCCATTCTACCTCTGCCTTTCTTCTTCTCTCAGGATATTGGAGGAAATACATATATATATACACATATATACATATATATATGTATATATGTATATATGTATATGTATGTGTGTGTGTGTGTGTGTGTGTGTGTGTGTATTCCCTTCAACTACCCTAGTATTAAGAAAGGTCTCATGAGTTATAATTATAATCTTATCATCTTCCATGTAGGAATCTAAACAGTCCAACTTTAATACATTCCTATGATTTCTCTTTCCTGTTTACATGTTTTCATGCTTCTCTTGAGTCTTGTATTTAAAAGTCAAATTTTCTATTCAGCTTTGTTCTTTTCATCAAGAATGCTTGAAAATCCTCAATTTTGAGTGTCCATTTTTCCTGAAGGATTATATTCAGTTTTACTGGGTAGATGATTTTAGGTTTTCATCTTAGCTCCTTTGACCTCTGGAATATCATACTCCAAACCCTCCAGTTCCTTAATGTAGAAGAAGCTGCTAAATCTGGTGTTATCCTGATTATGTCATGTTTCAACAATACTCAAATTGTTTCTTTCTGGCTGCTTGCAATATTTTCTCCTTGACCTAGGAACTCTGGAATTTAGCTATAATATTCCTAAGAGTTTTATTTTTGGGATCTGTTTCAGGAGGTGATTGGTGGATTCTTTCAGTTTCTTTTTTAGCCTCTGGTTCTAGAATATCAGGGCAGTTTTCCGTGATAATTTCTTGAAAGATGACATCTAGGCTCTTTTTGATCATGGCTTTCAGTCCAATAATTTTTTAAATTGTCCCTCCTGGATCTATTTTCCAGGTCAGTTGTTTTCCCAATGAGACATTTCACATAGTCTTCTATTTTTTCATGCTTTTGATTTTGTTTTACAGTTTCTTTATTTCTTATAAAATCATTAGCTTCCATTTGCTCCATCCTAATTTTTAAGGAATTATTTTCTTCAGTGAGCTTTTGGACCTCCTTTCCTATTTTGCCAATTCTGCTTTTTAAGGCATTCTTCTCCTCATTAGCTTTTTGGTCCTCTTTTGCCATTTGGCATAGTGTATTTTTCAAGGTGCTATTTTCTCCAGTATTTTTTGGATCTCCTTTAGCAAGCTTTTGACTTGTTTTTTATGATTTTTCTTGCATCACTCTCATTTCTCTTCCCAGCCTGAGACCAATTCATGTTTTTCTTGGAGTCTTTGTATGAAGAAGCTTTGACTTTATTATCTTCTTCTGGTTCTTTGTTTTGATCTTCTTTGTCACCAAAGTAAGATTCTATGGTCTGAGTATTTTTCCACTGTTTGCTCATGTTCCCAGTCAATTACTTCACTTTTAAACTCTTTGTTAAGGTAGTGCTATGTTTCCTGTGTGGAGGGTGTACTCTTTCAAGCTTCAGGGGATTTATGCAGCTGTGTTCAGAGATACTTCTAGGGACCTGTAAATTTTCAGTTCTTCCAAGGTGGTATGATCAAAGGAGAGGTGTTTACTCCTCTCCTGGCTGTGTTCTAGTTTGTGAGTGACCAGAAGCACTTTTTTTTTTTTGCTTTGGAACTGTGATAAGGATTCTTTCTCCACCACTGTCATGAGCTCTGCCATGCCAGCATTCCTCCTTGCTGCAGGACTATCTCCCAGGGTTGTGACCCAGATCCAAGTATGGGCAAAGCAAGAGAATACTGCTTCACTGCCAGCAAAGAGATCCCTGAAATCCTCTTTGATCAGTTGCTCAATCCCCCCACAGTCGGTGGGCCAAGAGCTATGGAAGCAGCCACTGCTGCAGCCACCACCCTGGGGCTAGGGCAGGACCATGCTCCTCTCTTACCCAGGTCTAACAAAGAGACCTTTCCTACTGACTTTCTAAGTTGTCTTTAGTGTTCATGGGTTGAGAAATCTGAAAACTGCCATAGCTGTCAGGGATTCAGTCCCCTGAGGCCTGCTCTGGTTTCGGTTGGGGCTTTTTTTTTTGCCTGCATGGCCCACACTGAACTGTGTTTCTCTCCCAGCCTGGAGCAACAGACCTTTCCTATCAACCATCCAGGTTGTCTTGGGATGGAAAATTGTTTCATTCCATTTTTTTGTGGCTTCTGCTACTCTAGAATTTGTTTAGTCATTTTTATAGGTATTTAGAGGGATTTGGGGGAGAGCTCAAGCAAATCTCTGTTTTTGTTCTACCATCTTGGCTCTACCCCCCTTCACTTATTTCTTGATACTTTTTGTTTTATCCTTCCCAGTATGATGATCATCTTTTTTTTTCTGATACAGGAAACAGAAGCAAAATAGGAATTAACTAGTTTGCTTTCTCTCTGCCATTCATTTGTTATCAATCTATCCAGTGCAGGCAGAATGCCTGTCAAAGTTATGGAGTGATATAGGCAAAAATGCTAGACATGTTTCAGGTTGTGGTTATGATTATTAAAATATTTTATCTGACATTAGGTTGGATTTTGAATCATAAGATATGTGAAGGGGTTGGATTAAAGATACTCCAAAATCTCTTCCTGCTCTAAATATATGATCTGTAGAAAATGAGGAAGGCTCAAGTTAGGGTTTCATCTTTATGTGGGCATTGTGTGGTGGGGGGGTGGAGTCAGGAATGTTAAAAAAAAAACCTTGGAGAGGATTCTGGGAAGATGGTAGAGTAGGTCAGAAAATTGCAAGCTCTCCAGATATTCCCTGCAAACAAGACAAAATAGTGCCTCAGGGTGAACATAGAGCAGTAAAAATAAACTAGAGTTGGGATAGAACAGTGGTCCTCTTGGGACAACTGGGAGAAGATAAAAAAAAAAAATCCACGAAAGAAGTTTGGTCCCTGTGAAGACTAAGCACCTCCAGGCTAGTTTCATTGAAACAGCAAGCTGTGAACCTTGGGGCTAGCTAGGTTGGGAAGTAGTCTCAGCCTCAGTCACAGGAACTTTCACTTCCAGAACAGTGTGAGGAATCCATATGTGAGCTGGAAGATTAAGGGAGCCTCTGCTGATAACACCAGACCGAGCTGTGCTGCCCAGACATGGCCCTGGGCAAGAAGGACCCAACACACTCCCAGTGAGTGTAGAAGCAGTGGGGCAGGGAAGTTGCTAGCTGTGGACACTTACAGGAGGTGGAGTTCTTGGTTTTGGTTCCAGACCAGAGGGGAGAAATGAAAGAGGACCTAAGGCCAGAGGCATCATCCTCCATACCCCAGGACTGAAGGTCATTACAAAAAATAAGCAGCTACAAACAAAAAAGAAAATGTTCAGGCAAAGAAGAAAGAATTCAACCACAGAAAGTTACTGTGGGGATAGAGAAGACTGGGGTTTATCTTTAGAGGAGGATATTAAAGTGGGGGAAAAACCTCTCTTACCCCAAAAAGTAATTTCAAATGGTCACCTCACCTGCCCAAAATTAATTCATAGAACTTTAAAAAGACTTTAAAAATCAAATGAGAGAGATGGAGGAAAAATTTAAAAAAAGAACAATCCAAGAAAAACAAGATCATGAAAAGAAAGTCACCCAATTAGAAAAGGATATTCAGAACCTTAAGAAGGAAAAGAACTCTTTGAAAATTAGAACTGAGCAAGGGGAATTCAACAAAGTTATGAGGCTAAGACATAATAAAATTAAATAGGAAGAATGAAAAAATAGAAGAGTGTATGAAACATCTCATAAGAAAAACAACTGATCTGGAGATCAAGAAGAGAAAACATAAGAATAATCACACTGCCTGAAAACTATGACCAAAAAGGGTAGTTAGAAAGAAAGATCAGGGTAGAGTTGAGTAAAATGTGACACTAAAAAGTAAACCATTCAGGAATGTGTAAAAATAGCAATTATACAAATGAGATGTGAGAGGAAGAACTGATACAGAGGAATTAGATGGAGAATGAGGGCTGACAGTTCTGGAACTCTACTGTCATCACTAATGGGTTAAAGAAGGAATAATATCTATCTATCTCTCTATCTCTCTATCTATCTATCTATCTATCTATCTATCCATATAGGTATGTATGTATGTATGTATGTATGTATGTATGTATGTATATATGTATATATATATGTATGTGTGTGTGTGTGTGTATGCATAAAAGTCTTCTAAATTCAGAAAGAAATAAAAGGCATAGGGGATAGGGATGGGAGAGAGGATAAGGGAGGGACCTTAGGGTGGGGATGAGAGGATGAAGGAGGGATCTCTGGTGGGGGGTAGGTCAAGAAATAGGAGGACAAGGTAGTAGATAGAAGTAAAGTAGAGGAGTTAGGAGGAATAGGAAATGAGATAATACAAACATGAAATAAATATCAGGAATAGAATTTATTGGGGAAGGGAAGAAGGACTACTAATCATGATCTCAGATAAAGTTAAAACTAAGATAGATTTAATTAAAAGAGAAAAATAAGAAAACTATACTATATGTCAGACATATTAATCAATATTATTTATAACTAGACAGTACAAGGTTGGAATATTGTTGCAGTAGAGGAAATGATAAATGGGTAGGCTTGGAAAAATATGGAAAGACTCAGACCTATGAAGGAAGATGTTATCCACCCTCAGAGAAACAGAAGACAAATAAATATAGCATAGTCTTACATAGATGCATATGAATTTATACATATATGACTACGATTATAAATAACTAAGGATATGTAATAAGTTTGTAAGGGTATGCATGTATATGTATATGTATATATATGTACATATATACATATGCTTGTGTGTATATGTGTATAGGTATATTTGTATATAGGTGTATAGTATCTGTATATGAATGTGTGTATATATATGTGTGTGTGTATATATGTATATATGTGTATCTAGCTAGCTAGCTAGCTACCTGCCTATAAGTATATATGTATATGTATATATATAGATCTGCATTTAATCTTAGCCTTCTTGGGGGAGAGTTAATAGGGAAAGAACAAAGTAGAAAGTGCACAGCAGAGAACAAAAGAAAATTTGCAAGGAAGTAAAGATGGACAGCTCTAAATACAATGTCTAGTATTTCTTATATAGGCTTTCTTGAAATGGAAATTTATTGCTGTATATTTTGAATCATCTCTTTCATTCTGCTGCATACATGGCAATGCTTTTATTTTCTTATGTATACGTTTTTAGTATTTAAGTTTATAATGTGTTTCCTTTTCTTGTTCTATTTTTGTTTAGTATTTAAGTTTAAAATAAATTAATAAAAAAGAAAAATAAATAAAACAAAAAATACTTAGCTTTTAATTTTTTTCTTACTGTTTTGGCTTAAGTGTCTACCCCTGTATTTAGTAAAAAAAAAAAAGTGAAATGTGTCCAAACTACATTTCATCCACAATAAAGTATTTTCTCTTTGTTTTCATCATTTCATTTTAAGACCCAGAGCTGGCAAGCTCTGTGGTTTCTTTATCCTGGGATATTCTGGGCTGTATTCTTCTTTGATTTAAATTCTTTAAGTCTATCTGATGTTTTAGCTCCCTAGAAACAACTTACACCTCGAGGAATTTGCTGCATCTAGGAAAAAAAATAAGTCCTAAAGGAACTGTGGCTGTTGCTCTGGCAGATTGCCCATTTCCATTCTGCTCTTTCCCAGCTTTCTCTCAGATTGGTAGTGTTCTCTTTGATTGGCCCCAGATGGGCTTTCAAGTTCCACTGTCTTTGGGCTACTATATTTGGACACAGCCTATTTTACTTGTACTATCTGAGTTTTATTTCTTGAGTTGTTTTTGATATATTATTAATATTAATACAGCACTGTAAAAATACATTTCACTGTACAATAGATTAAATGTGCCAAACTAAGATGATGTCTTTAAGGAACACAGAATCTTGTTGAATAGCTTTGCTGCCTGTATTCCATCTAAATCAAATAAGAAGTTATTCTCAACTACTTCTTTTTCATGTCTAAAAACAAAGGATCATTCTCCCAACCAGCTCTCCATCAGTCACCCTTTTTATGATTGATAAATACCAAAAAGAAAGTAAAAAACAGAGAGATTGAGACTAATTCTCTTCTTTAGGTTTAGGAGGCCATAAGAAGGACAGCGGGTATTTGGAGTGCTCTGAAAAAGTGTGGCTCTTTTTATATTCAACCCATATTCTTATGTGTATAACAGTGTAGTTCCCCATAAACCTTCATTTGCTTCATTATTCATATGTTGAAGAGAGGTAGAAAAATCCTAATCTGCTCAAGTAAGAAAAATCAGACCAGTGGATCTGAGTGCCTGACCCATTATAAGAACACACAGAAATACTGGACATTAATGAGAACAAACAATCAGGCTGTGGTGTCCCTTTTTGAGCATAAATGAAGTGAATATGTTTGGTATGGTAAGAAATTCCAGGTATACTTTAATATTTTAGTCATTCCACACAAATCATATCGTATGTGATGTTGCTTTACAATAGGAAGAATAATTATGGAAAGTGTTTTGTAAATCCAAAAGCATTATCGTGACTCCCTTCCTCCCCATCTTTCTCTACCTCCTCCTCTTTTTCATTTTTCTTCTCCTTCTTCTTCTCTATCTCTTTTTCTCTCTTCCTGTCCCTCCTCCTAGTACTACTTAAATGTGCCTATCAAAAGGGCATGCTCAACAACAGAGATGAGTTCTCTCCATCTTCCACTCCCTTCAACTTGCCTTTTTGTTAACAATATTCCACATTAATTTTCATGCTCTTGAGATACCCTCTTATTTGACTGATCTTGGCATCTTGTTAAAACAAAAGAAAACAAAACATATTGCATCTAGGATGGATTTCTTTATTAAGATTATGGTCACAGTTGTGGTGGTGATGATAATGATGATGACGATGTCTCAGAGTTTCCAAATGCATCACCTACATTTGAAAATACAGGTGCAGTCAAAAAATCAATAAAACGATTCAAAATTGTTGTTACTGTAGGAATGCAGCAAAATTACAAAACAAAAAAAACTGTTTTTAGCTATTTGTCTTGAACTACCCATCTTTTTTTGGCTCTTAAATGGCTTCTCTTTGCACTGTGGGAAGCAGCCCTACTCACTGCTTTAGAGTCTCTTAGCAACATTTATATTATCTTCTACTCCTCCACTTTCCTTGGCTCTTGTCACACAAAATTGTTCCTTCCTTATTCATCTTGTCAGTCCTTTCTTATCTCTAAATCACCTGAAAAGCTGTCCACTTCACCTTAAGTGTCCTCATATCTCCCTAATCCATTTCTCTCCATTTCTTAAGCATTCCCAGGAATTCTTCCCCATTTACCTTGAAGTGTAGAAGTTGCTTTCTCCAATTCTAGTTTGAAGGAGTAAGAAGTATGCAAAACACATCCTCCACTCATTTTGAAACTAATGTCCTGGAGGCTTTACTCATTCAAAGAGAATATTATAGAAATTCCAGCAAATAGGTGAGGGAAAGTCCCTAATTTGAGAGCAAACTACCAGTCACTGAGAGATTGCATAGACATTATACAGCAATTGAAACAATCAGGAATCAATCTGCCAAGTATTAACAAAATAATTTAAGGCTATAGAATAGATTTCTAAAGCTTTGGCTATCTGAATACTGAATGCGTGGATTGAGATTAGACAGAATGCTTGAAACAATGGATTACAAAATTGCAAGTGAAAGAGACTGTCATTACTGAGAAACTGATATATTTGAAAGGACATGGACCCTGAAGTCAGAAGTCCCATGCTCAAGTTCTGACCCCATCACTTGTTAGCTGTGTGACCAGGTGAAATCATTTAACCTCTCACAGGTAAAGATTCATTACCTATAGCTTGGGAAGCATGATAAGACTCACACAGTTTCTGCGGGTTGCTGCAAAGATCATAAGAAGGAATGCAAATCATCTATTCAGTGTATATAGTAATGTAAACTACTTCCTACCCCTTTTTCCTGCTTTTGCTATGCACAAAATGTAAATAGGAAATTCAGGCTGTGTCTACGATGTGTGACCAGGTTGTATCCATGGTGACAAACATAAACATGGAGACTTTTAAAAATACAATAAACATTCTAGTTATTCCTAAATATTTAAACATTTGGTATAGAGCCAAAACAACTAGATGATGAACTGAATCTCTTACGTTTCATTCTTTTTTTGTTGTTTGTTTTCTTGGCAGAGTATGGGCACAGCTGTTATCTTGTCTATTTATGCATCTGTTCGACATTCGTTATTGCATTGTCTGAAGATTTTCTGTCTCTCCCATGCATGTGTGTGGCAGCATAGCCTGCTTTAGATTACAAGCCCCTGGAGGATGACACGGGTGACTCTTGTCTTTTTGAATCATTATCCATGCCAGGAAGTACAGACTTTTCTTTTTTTAAAGGAGGTGCTTTGGCTAGTCATGTTTAGACCACAACCCCAATATAACTTTAAGAGGAAAAGATAATTCCAGGTTGTAAGTGGTCCATAAAACCACCAGATCATTATCTCAAAAAAAAGGTCTTAGTTAGAAGGACATCAAGGATTGGTCCTTTTTATCCTTTCCACTTTAGCTTTTATATATGATTTTTTCAAATTTATACAAGTCTACCAAGGCTATCATTTGCATGGAGATAATGGAAAAATACTTTTGAATTTGGTAGAGATGTTCAAACTTAGGAACACAGGCTGAAAAATGGCTTGGTGGCTGTCAGGAAATTTTATTTCAGAGGCATGTGGTGGAATGAGAAAGGATCTCGCTGTAGAGTAAGAGGACCTGGGTTCAGATTTGGTCTCTGATTTTTACTGTGTGACCATACATAAGTTCTTTAACCTCACAGGACCTCAGTTTCCTAATATGTGAAGTGAAAGGGTTGGATTAGATGATGTATGAGATCCCTCCTCACTTTAGATCTGTGATCCCACTATGATCCATTCTGTTTCAGTGGATTCATAACTTCTTTGATGTGGCTTTTTCCTTTTTACATTTTACCAACTTGTGCTTTCTTATTCAATGTGTTTCCTGTAGGTTTTTTTTCTTTTTTCACCTATAAGTCTGTCATACAGTAGATATGGAATATAATGAAGATCTTCCTCTAAACATTTTAACTTTTTGTGGATATTTTTATAGCATTAAATATATTCATTCATTCTATTTCACTATTACCCTTTCCCTTCATGTTTGTCCATTCTATTTCGCTATTATTCTTCCCCCCCACCTTGTTATTAATGTCACATTAGATGATTTTATACCACTTTTCAACTTTTTGTTGGTAAATTGTAGCCCACTATTGAAATACATTTTCCCATTAATATTTGGTCCAACTGCAACTTATTTTAGAAATTATAGTATTCTGTGATTCAGCATCATGAAGAATAATTAGGAGAATTTAATGTTAAAAAGATGACCACTTGCAATTGTGAAATGCTTATGGTCATTACAAATACTATGAAATATTAAAAATAGATTCAACTTAATATTTTTCTCTTTTTCAATTCTAGACTCGGCTCACTGCCCATCTGCTCTAAGTTTTCAAGGCATGTATACCAATGGACTAACTCAGTTGGTTGAAATGTCAACAGAATCTTTTGATTTGTGAAATATATGTCCTTCATTCACTTTCTCTCTTTCAGTATTGGTAGCTAAGCAAGCCTTGTATGAGTGATCGTAGATGCTATTGCATTGTTATTTGCTCACGGTCACTCTCATGAGAGTGTAAGCTCTTTCAGAAATAAAAAAGAACTATGGTTTTTTTGGTTTGTTTTGTTTTTGTTTGTTTTTTAGATTTCTTTGTATTCCCAGAGTTTAGCACAGTGCTTGGTACATAGTAAGTACTTAATAAATATTTGTTGATTTACCTACTCATTAAGGACACTAGGTAATATTTAATTATTTGATACAATGAACACAGTGTCGTATGCAAACAGAAGTGTGTGGACATTCTCGTCATTGGTAAGGATTTTTTTTTCCTATTTGGACATCTTCCATAATGCTACCAAATATTTTTGGTGGGCATTTGCCTCCCTTTAGATAGGTATCTTCTACAAGAAATCTTTTTCAATGCTTCTTAATTCTGGTCCCTTCCCTCTGTTAATTAATCCCTATTTATCTTGTTCATAGCTTGTTTGTATGTTTTTGTCTCCCCTATTACACTGTGAGTTCCTTCAGGGAGGGGCTGTCTTTTGCATTTTTTTATATACCCAGAAGTTATCATAGTGCTTGGCAAGTAGCACGCACTTAATAAATGTTTATTGATTGATTCATTGGTTGCAGGAGAGGAGAAGAGAGGAAAGGAAATAAAGCTGTCAGTTCCTATGCAAGCATTTAGGTAAACAAAGAATCAAGTAAAGGACAGATTTTAGTTAATCAGACAAAAATTTCAGAGGACCTGAGACCATTAACAGTTAAGACAACTCTCACTCCTTCTTTGATAGGTCTCCCATGTTTATGTGTGTGTGTATGTGTGTGTGTGTAGTCATCTTACTTTATGCAAATAGCTCTCTACCCCTGAAACCAAAAAGGAGGAAAGGATTTAGGATTACTACATAGTTAAGTGAGATCATCTAGCTCCAATGAATTCTACCTTTTCAGGAGCATATACAATAATTCATGGCAGCCCTCTGCAAGGTAGACTCTCTCCCCCAAGCTCCCTTCCCCACAGAAGGAGAAATAATTTGAGTCGATGGGGAGTCAAGTATCTCCCCTCCTAATAGACATCATTTTTCCAGGGACCTCTATGTAACATTACCTAACATACTATTACTCTGTATCTGCATCTTCATTCATGCCCATGAAATCCCTACCTTGCTAAAAAGAAAAGAATTTAGGATTGCTATTGAGTCAACTTTATAGTTCAAGTGGCTCATAGACTATATGCATGACATAGGGATGGTTTCATTTTTGTTTTTTTTTTACTTTGTGAATCCCTACTTTGTCAATTCTTTTTCACCTTTGTTTCTGCATCTGGATTCCTCCTGCATAACTGACTCCCTCTTGCTCTGTGCCTATTTACTGGTCTATCTCTCTGTCTGTCAAAGGTCTGGGCCACATGCTTAAACTGGCCTCTCTCCTGTTCTGTGTATATGTGCCTCATGTTAATATTCTGTTTTGCCATGTGGAGGTGGTTCCTCAATGCATATGAATCCCTGGAAGGGTCCTTTGTGTCAATCTTACCTTCAGTGAATACATTTGGTGTCTTTGTCAAGTTCCTCTGCATTTTTTTCTGTCTACTCAATCTTTCTCCAGTTTTCTTTTATAAGTCAAGCCCAACAGATAACAAACCAACATACTCTTGAAGAAACTGATGTGACTAAGTTTCTTCAAGAGTATGTTGGTTTGTTCATTCATTCTATATGTATTCATATTGTCATTCTTCTATATGTAAAAGCAGAAGACATAGAGAAATTTCACTTAAGTGAAAGAGGAGCCTGTAGACTCTATTACAGAAAATTGTTTATTTGGAGGAGAAGACAGAGTCATTTTCCTCATGTGCTCAATGTAAAAAAGAAATATCCTTTCTTAGAACAGTTGAATATCTCACTTTTTTAAAGTTCTCAGTGAGCTTAAACAAACAAAACACCTGAAGATGGTTGTAGCTGATTTGCCAACATCTACTGTAGATGATAAAGAAAGGACATTTCCTGAAGAACTTGACAAAGTTCTCTAAATTAAGTCAAGGTAAATCTTAATAACTTGTTGATTCCAAAGCAAAAATAGGCACTATTTTGGATGAAAAAATAAAGGCTCATGGACAAGAAATGAAAGAGCCAAGATGTTTGCAGACTACTCAGAAGCTTTATATCATGGTTATCAAAGAATGTCATAAAAATGAAAATAACTATATCTTATTAACATTAACAATAACTACATCTCAGTAAGAAGCATTATCTTGTGGAAGTAAGAGGTGCCATGAAGAAGAGGGATTTGAATGGTTCTGTTTGGTCCAAAAAGACAGAAATAGGAACAATGTATGGAAATTGTCAATGTTCCAATTTAGATTAGTGTGTTGTTCTTCAATCATTCAGTTGCATCCAAAGTTTTTATGACTCCATGGACTTGTCCATGTGGTTTTCTTTTTTTTTAAATTTTTTTAAAATATAAATTTATTTATTTTTAGTTTTCAACATTCACTTCTACAAGTTTTTGAGTTCCAAATTTTCACCCCATCTCACCCCTCCCCCAACACCAAGATACCATGCATTCTGAATATCCCTTCCCCTAGTCTGTCCTCTCTTCTATCTCTTCCACCTTCTCTTATCCCCTTCCCTTTCTTTTTTCCTGTAGGGCAGGATAGACTTCTGTACTCCATTTTCTGTATTTCTTATTTCCCAGTAGCATGTGAAAACATTTTTTTAAACATATGTTTTTAAACCTTTAGGTTTCAAATTTTCTCTCTTTCTCCCTCCCCACCCACCCTCATTGAAAAGGCAAGCAACTCAATATAGGCTGTACTTGGGCAGTTATCCAAAACACATCCATAGTAGACATGTGAAAAACTAACTCTATTTCCCTTAATCCTATCCTGCCCTCCCATTTATTCTATTTTTTCTTTTGCCCCTGTCCCTCCTCAGAAGTATTTACTTCTGATTACCCCCTTTCCCAATCTGCTCTCCTTTCTATCATCTCCCTACTCTCTTGTTGCCTTCTCCCCCTATTTTCCTGTAGGGTAAGAGAGATTTCCTTAACCAATTGAATGTGTATGTTATTCCCTCCTTAAGCCAAATCCTATGAGAATAAGATTCACTCATTCCCTCTCAACTTCCCCCATTTCCCCTCCACTGTAAGAGACTTTTCTGTTTTTTTTTGTGAGGCAATTTACCCCATTCTACCTCTCCCTGTCTTCTTCTCTGAGTACAATCCTCTCTCATCCCTTAATTTTAATCTCCAGATATGACCCCTTAATCTTCAACTCACCCTGTGCCCTCTATCTATCTATATATACATACATATAATTTTATTTCCTCCAACTACCCTAATACTGACAAAGGTCTCATGAGTTATAAATATCATCTTTCCATGCAGGAATACAAACAGTTCAATCTTAATAAGTTTCTTATGATTTCTCTTTCCTGTTTACCTCTTCATGTTCCACTTGAGTCCTGTATTTGAAAGTCAAATTTTCTATTCAGCTCTGGTCTTTTCATCAAGAATTCTTGAAAGTCCTCTATTTCACTGAATGACCATTTTTTCCCCTGAAGGATTATACTCAGTTTTGCTGGGTAGGTGATTCTTGGTTGTAATCCTATCTCCTTTGCCTTGTGGAATATTATATTCCATGCCCTGCGGTCCTTTAATGTAGAAGCTGCTAAATCTTGTGTTATCCTGATTGTGTTTCCACAGTACTTGAATTGTTTCCTTCTGGCAGCTTGTAAGATTTTCTCCTTGACCTGGGAACTCTGGAATTTGGCTATAATTCCTAGGAGTTTTCCTTTGGGGATCTCTTTCAGGAGGAGATCTGTGGATTCTTTCAATTTCTATTTTGCCCTCTGGTTCTACTATATCAGGGCAGTTTTCCTTGATAATTTCTTGAAAGATGATGTCTAGGCTCTTTTTTTGATCATGGCTTTCAGATAGTCCAATAATCTTTAAATTCTCTCTGCTGGATCTATTTTCCAGGTCGGTTGTTTTTCCAATGAGATATTTCACATTGTTTTCTAATTTTTCATTCTTTTGGATTTGTTTTACATGTCTTGATGTCCCATAAAGTCACTGTCTTCCAATTGCTCTATTCTATTTTTTAAGGAAGTATTTTCTTCAGTAATCTTTTGAACTTTCTTTTCCATTTGGCCAATTTTTCTTCTTAGGGCATTTTTCTCCTCACTGGCTTTTAGGACCTCTTTTACCATTTGGGTTAGGCTATTTTTTAAGGTGTTATTTTCTTCACTATTTTTGGGGGTCTCCTTTAGCAAGCTTTTGACTTGTTTTTCATGATTTTCTTGCATCACTCTCATTTCTCTTCCCAGTTTTTCCTCTACTTCCCTTTCTTGCTTCTCAAAATCCCTTTTGGGCTCTTCCAAGGCCTGGGACTGATTCATATTTTTCTTGGAGGCTTTGGATATAGGATCTTTGACTTTGTTGTCTTCTTCTGGTTGTATATTTGGATCTTCTTTGTCACCAAAGTAAGATAATATAGTCTGACTCTTTTTCACTGCTTGCTCATGATCCCAGCCAATTACTTGAGTTTTAAACTCTTTGTTATGGTACAAATCTGCTTCCAATGTGGAGAATGTACTGTCCTAAGTTTTGGAGGTTTATACAGCTGTTTTCAGAGATACTTGTAGGGACCTGTAAATTTTCAGTTCTTCCAAGGTGGTATGATAAGAGGGAGGTGTTACTCCTTTCCTGGCCTGTGACCACAAATACTCCTTTCTGTCCTGTAACTGTGAGGAGGGGTTCCTCTTCACAGCAACTACAAGCTTCACCAAACCAGCTCTCCTCCTCACTCCAGCACTGCTGCCCATCACTGTGACCCAGATCCAAACACGGGTAAAGCAAGAGAATCCTGCCTCAGGGCAGCTAGGTGGAACAGTGGATAGAGCACCAGCCCGAAGTCAGGAGTACCTGAGTTCAGATCTGGCCTCAGATTAAACACTTGACACTTACTAGCTGTGTGACCCTGGGCAAGTCACTTAACACCAGTTGCCTAAAAATTAAAAAAAAGAGAGATTCTTGCCTCAGTACTGGCAAAGAGATTCCTGTAATCCCTCCCTGATCAGCCACTGGATTCCCCTTCAGTCTATTGGCTGGAAACTCAGGAGGCAGGTACCCCCCAGGGCCATGCTCTTGGGGAATGGAGCTGAGACACTTTGTTCCTCTCTCAGCACCGCAGAAACAGACTTTTCACATTGACTTTCTAAGTTGTCTTTGGGATTGGTGGATTGAGGAGTCTGGAAACCTCAACAGCTGCCTGAGATTCAGTCCTCTGAGGCCTGCTCCAGGTTCACGGAGGCCTGTGCACCCACACCGTGCAGCTCTGAGCTCCCAACCCAGCACAATATAGCTTTCTGATCAACCATCCAGGTTGTCTTGGGCTGGAAATTCATTTCTCTCTGTCTTTTTGTGGTTTCTGCTGCTTCAGAATTTGTTTAGAGCCATTTTTCATGAGTATTTGGAGGGGTTTGGGGGAGAGCTCAAGCAAGTCACTGCTTTTACTTGGCCATCTTGTATCCGCCCCCATGTGGCTTTCTTGACAAAGATACTGGTATCATTTCCATTTTTTCCTCCAGGGTGTATCTATTTTACAGACAAGAAACAGAGGCAAATAAGGTGTAAGTGACTTACCTAGGGTAATATAACTAATAAGTGTCTGAGACTAGATTTGAATTCAGACCTTCTAACTCCAGACCCAACACTCTATCTACTACATTATCTAATTTCTCCTAGGTTAATGTAGGAAAACTTTAATAACAAGTAGCCTTATCTAGAAGTAGAATGAATTTTTAAAAATTTGATAGAGTTATTAGCAAAGTTAAACTTAGATATATTGGCCTTGCTTTTCAAAATATTCAAAGGAAAAATGAAGAAAGACCATGAAAAGTATTGCTCCATTTTGAAAAAGTGAAAAGCACTTGAGGAGAATATACTTCCACAAAGAGCTTGCAATGAGGAACAACTCAATCCAATCTTATCATGCCATATCAGAAATGGAGACACAGTGGCAAGCCACTTGGAAAAAAGAATATGGGGAGAGGCAGCCTGAGAAATGTTGTCTAGGACAGTGGTGCATACTGGGAGTGGATAAAATGGCAGCAAATAATAGATTTCTGCTGGAGAGAGATTGACAATAGGACCTCAACATGAAAGAATGAGCTGCAAGTCTTTCCTCTCTGTGGCAATCTCTTTTGAGGAAGTGGACCTAAGAGGATTGCTGGAGTATTTGAACTACCAGAAAGAATTATTTATCTTGTCCTATCTTGCAAATTTGGGCAGGTGAGGGATACAGAACCATAAGAAAGGGGAAGACATGTCAATTTTATCAAACTTCAAGTCTTTCTCTCTGCTGACCAGACATAGGATAGAATTTTAAGTGACAAGGACCACACACATTCCAAGAGGGTAAGGCTTTCTTTTTCCTCACTATAGACTCTATAACCTTGGCCTCTATTCTCTTTTGTATGCTTCATTGAAGAAATAAAATGTGCTATAAGTGTTGATGCTTTGTGTGCATTAGGTATTATAAACAGATGGTGATGGTCATTGAGGGAGGAATGTCACACACTAATATCCCTAGGTCCTTATGTATGGGGAGCGAACAAGCTACATCAGAAATAGCTGTAAGTTGATATACTGATCTTCCCAGATGTCATCTGGATAGAGAAAATGAGCCAAGATTTGTGAGAGTGCTTCAAAGTTCACCTAATCTCTTTGTCTCAAGGAAGATAATCAGGTACAAGGGTTATACGTTCTTTTTCTTCAAAATCCCATGATTGTTGGGACTATGAAAACCATTTTGTTCAAAGATCAACTAAGTTTTGATTATCAGTAGATTTAAAACAGGTAGACATTCTGCCCAAATGGCTATAAAAATGTACATATCCCTTGAGCCAGTAATACCACTTCTAGGGCTGTAGCCCAAATGAATTATAAAAGTGGGGAAAAAAAACCCTACATGTACAAAAATATTTATAGCAACTCTTTTTTTAATATAAATTTATTTATTTCTAGTTTTCAACATTTACTTCCAGAAGATTTTAAGTTCCAACTTTTCACCCCATCTCACCCCTCCCCCAACACCAAGATGGCATTCATTCTGAATACTCCTTCCCCTAGTCTGCTCTCTCTTTATCTCTTCCCCCTTTTTCTTATCTCCTTCCCCTTCTATTTTCCTGTAGGGCAGGATAGATTTCTCTATACCATTTCTTGTATTTCTTATTTCCCAGTTGCATGTGAAAACAGTTTTTTAAAACATGTGTTTTTAAAACTTTGGGTTCCAAATTTTCTCCCTTCCTTCCTCCCCACCCACCCTCATTGAAAAGGCAAGCAATTCAATATAGGTTATACATGTGTAGTTATGCAAAACACTTCCATAGTAGACATGTTGTGAAAAACTAACTCTATTTCCCTTAATCTTATATTGCCCCCCCAATTATTCTATTTTTTCTTTTGACCCTGTCCCTCCTCAGAAGTATTTGCTTCTGATTACCCCCTTTTCCAGTCTGCCCTGCTCTCTATCATCCTGCTGCTCTTTTGTCCCCTTACCCCCAATTTTCCTGTAGGGTAAGACAGATTTCCATACCTAATTGAGTGTGTATGTTTTTTCCTCCTTAAGCCAAATCCTATGAGAATAAGATTCACTCATTCACTCTCACCTTCCCCCATCTCACTGTAAAGGCCTTTTCTCTTCTGTTTTTTGTGAGATAATTTACCCCATTCTACCTCTCCCTTTCTCCTTTTCCTAGTATAAGCCTCTCTCATCCCTTAATTTTATTGTCTAGATATGACCCTTTCATCTTCAACTTACCCTGTGCTCTCTCTGTCTGTCTATCTATCTATCTATCTATCTATTTATCTATCTATCTATCTATCTATCTATCTATCTATCTGTCTATCTATCCATCATATATCTATCTATCCATACATACGTATAATTTTTTCCCTCCAACTACCCTAATACTAACAAAGGTCTCATGAGTTATAAATATCATCTTTCCATGCAGGAATATAAATAGTTCATGTTCCACTTGAATCTTGTGTTTGAAAGCCAAATTTTCCATTCAGCTCTGGTCTTTTCATCAAGAATGCTTGAAAGTCCTCTATTTCACTGAATGACCATTTACCCCCCTGAAGGATTATGCTCAGTTTTGCTGGGTAGGTGATTCTTGGTTGTAATCCTATCTCCTTTGCCCTCTGGAATATTATATTCCATCTTTGCAGTACTTTTAATGCTAAATCTTGAGTTAATCTGATTGTGATTCCACAATACTTGAATTATTTCTTTCTGGCTGCTTGTGATATTTTCTCCTTGACCTGGGAACTCTGGAATTTAGCTATAATATTCCTAGGAGTTTCCTTTGGGGATCTCTTTCAGTAGGAGACCTGTGGATTCTTTCAATTTCTATTTTGCCCTCTGGTTCTACTATATCAGGGCAGTTTTCCTTGATAATTTCTTGAAAGATGATGTCTAGGCTCTTTTTTTGATCATGGCTTTCAGATAGTCCAATAATATTTGCATTCCCTCTCCTGGATCTATTTTCCAGGTCAATTGTTTTTCCAAGGAGATATTTCACATTGTTTTCTAATTTTTCATTCTTTTGGATTTGTTTTACAGTGTCTTAATGTCTCATAAAGTCACTGTCTTCCAATTGCTCTATTCTAATTTTTAAGGAAGTATTTTCTTCAGTAATCATTTGGATTTCCTTTTTCATTTGGCCAATTTTGCTTTTTAGGGCATTCTTCTCCTCATTGGCTTTTTGGACCTCTTTTGTCATTTGGATTAGGCTATTTTTTTAAGGTGTTATTTTCTTCAGTATATTTTTGGGTCTCCTTTAGCAAGCTTTTGACTTGTTTTTCATGATTTTCTTGCATCACTCTCATTTCTCTTCCCATTCTTCTCTTACTTGCCTCTCAGAACCCTTTTGAGCTCTTCCAAGGCATGGGACTGATTCATATTTTTGTTGGAGGCTTTGGATGTAGGATCTTTGACTTTGTTGTCTTCTTCTGGTTGTATATTTTGATATTCTTTGTCGTCAAATAAGATAATATAATCTGACTCTTTTTGCAAGGTTTGCCCATGATCCCGGCCAATTACTTGAGCTTTAAACCCTTTGTTAAAGTAAGAGTCTACTTCCAATGTAGAAAATGTACTGTCCCAAGCTTTGGGGGTTTGTACAGCTGTTTTCAGAGATATTTTTAGGGATTTGTAAATTTTCAGTTCTTCCAAGGTGGTATGATAAGGGCAGAGGTGTTTACTCCTTTCCTGGCCTGTCCTGTGGTCTTTGAGGAGAGTTTCCTCTCCACTGCCACTACAAGCTCCACCATGCCAACACTCCTCCTTGCACCAGGACCACCACCCTGAACTGTTACCCAGATCCAAACACGAGCAAAGCAAGAGATCCCTACCTCAGTGCCAGCAGAGAGATCCCTGCAATCCCCCTCTGATCAGCCACAAGATTCCCCCTAAGTCGGTGGGCCTGAAGCTCAGGAAACAGCCACTTCCCTGGGGCTATGCTTGAGACTTGAGGCTGGGATCCTGCCCTTCTTTCTCACAGCAGAAACAGACTTTCCCCACTGACCTTCTAAGTTGTCTTCAGCGTTCGTGCATTGAGAAGTTTGGAAACTGCTACAGCTGCCCACAATTCAGTCCTCTGAGGCCTGTTTCTGGTTTTCAGGGGCCTGTGCCCCCACACTGAACTGTGCTTCTCTCCCCACCTGGTATGATATGCCTCTCCAATCAACCATCCAGGCTGTCTTGAATTTCCTTCGCTCTGTCTTTTTGTGGGTTCTGCTGCTTTAGAATTTTTTTAGAGCCATTTGTTTTACAGGTATTTGGAGGGGTTTGGGGGAGAGTTCAAGGAAGTCACTACTTTCACTCTGCCGTCTTGGCTCTGCCCCTGTATAGCAATTCTTTTTTGTGGTGGCCAAGACTTGGAAATTGAGGCTATGCCTGAACAAATTGTGGTATGTGAATATAATGGTATACTATTGTGCTATAAGAAATGATGAGCAAGTGGACTCCAGAAAAAAAACCTGGAAGGACTTATATGGACTGATGCTGAGTGAAGTGAGCAGAACCAAGAGAACATTGTACACAGTAACGGCTACCTTGCATGATGATCGACTTTGATAAATTTAGCACTTCTCAGCAATACAAGGATCTCAGACAACTCCAAAAGACTCATGATGGAAAATACTATCCACATCCAGAGAAAGAACTATGGCATCTGAATGCAGAATATTCTCTCTAGAGGGCCTAGATTGAGGGCACTGGAGACAGAGGACATGAATTTGAATCTCAGCTCTTGCTTACATCCTCATCTATAAAATGAAGAGGTTGGACAAAATGAACTCTGAAATCCTTTCTAGTTCTAAATATCATGTCTTATAGGAAGGCATGGAGGAATTTCAATCCAAATTAATGGAAAGTTTACTCATTCCCATGAAATTGTGCATCCAATGATGTACCAACAAAACAATGACAGTAATCTGAACAATTTAAGCATTTTCTCTCAGTGCTCTAAATAGTTCATCTCTTCTATATCCAGGAGTCACAACAATCATTCTTTCTGCATTTCAATTGACATCTGAAATACTTTAGGTTAGGAAAAATTACATTCACAACACATCTGTCCAATTTTATTCTCTCTTGTAAATAGCTTTTTTTTTTAAATACTGATGAAAGAAATGGTTTAGTTTAGATAATTATATGATGAAAACTATGTATAATGAAATTAAATATTTAATATGAAGAAAACAGGCCATGAAAAATTATGTGAAATTTTGTAAAAATATTAAAGTTAAATCATAGAATCTATGTAAATGTGATGAGAACAACAAAAATTATATTTTTTAACTGTGGCACATAAAACATCCTCAGTATTTCTTAGCTATTAGAGGTTATTTATTTTAAAATGCGTCATTTAAAAGCTGATGTACCAGAGGACAGAAAGATAAAAAAAAATCACACTAAAACCCTTTACAAATCACTGTTAGAGTCAAACAATATGTAATTTCATAGTCTAGCTTCATGTTTTTATGGTCTTTTCATTTTGATCCTAAGTAGCTCTGCATAGTTGATGTTTGTTTTAAATTGTGATTTATCATAATGAATGAACATTTCCTCTACCTAATGGAAGGTTCTCCCTGGTGACCAGCTATAAGTATGACATTCTTTTTAGGCACATTATTGCCATCATTTGTGCTATAATTCTTGTTTATATTCTTTTATGCAAGTTACCTACAGCATCACTGCTACTACCTGGAACTGTGTCATTCCAACATTACAGATCAATAAATAGTTGTTGAATGACTAAATGTACCACAAGGTAACAAGATCATCATATTTATACCTCAGATACATGTTAGATAAATAGTCTTTATTATTTTTCAGGGAAGGAGGTTAGGTGAATTGTTCAGAATCACGTAGGCAGTAAATGACAGAACTAGGGTTTGAACCTGGGTCTTCTGACTTTAAAGCCAGTTCTAACTTCCCTAAATCAATTTTCCTGCACTGTCTTTGTGTGAGGAAGTTAACCCCCCCGGTCTACGGTTTCTTCAAGTATCAAATGAGGGAGCTAGACTAGATGACCTGTAAAGCCTAAACTTCTGGCACTTGTGCCACTTTGATTTTCACTCTAGGGATTCTTTAATTTTATCAGATGGGGGCTATGAATACTTTAGTCCCATTTCAGTAGCAAGTTTAATCCCCTGATGGCTCAGTGGATTTAAGACATGAGTTGAAAGCAAAGGAAGAGCAAGGCAGAAGTGAAGACTTGTGCTTCTATAACCAAGAATGGAGCCTTGCAACTCTAGAGCCACTGTTATGCCCTGTCCTAGGAAGCCATCTATAATGAATACTCATAAAGGGTTATCTCTAGAAAAACAGGAATGTTGTACAAAAACTCTTTTAGCCCCAGTTTACTGGGGATGGGAATAACAAGCTGGGCCAGGTAAGGCTAATGACATATACTTAATGTTATTATGTATAGGTAAGAGATAAATTGGAATGGAATGGTGATTAGTTGGAATAGAGAGTGGAATCAAATAATGAGTTTAGAGGTCAAAGTCAAGGATAGCATCTAAGGTGTCAAACTAAGTCACAGTGAAAAACAAGATTTGGAGCCTGAATAGGTGAGCCATGATTGCCTCCAAAAATCCAGATCAGATAGATGTAGGGCACAGTCATAGAGAGTCTTCATATACAGTAAAGTCTTGGGGTCTATGGCCTAAACACTGGAAAGGAGAACTAACAAAGACTAGAATCTAAAAAGAGAGACTAAGAAGTTCACCAGGGTCTACCATAAGAGGGAAAGCTCACACAGTAGCACAACTAGGTATGGCTAATGATGCTGCAGCAGGAGCTCTCTGCTCTGTAGGTAAGCACTATTCTTGTTAAGGTAGGATGAAGGAATCATAATATGGGATACTTCCAAGAGAAAGGAAGCAATCTATACTCTAAGTGCTTGGGATTGGGGAAAGTAGCAATACGTCTTCAGGGAGATCACATACAACCTTAACAAACAAGTTTGCTTCTGAAAGATCTATTCCCTCTTTAACTCTCTACTTATAAAAACAGAATCTTCTATTTTTTTTTTCTGGGCAAGAAGGGGAAATAAAAGTCCTTGAATAATAACTTCTTATGACTGCTCTCTAGTGTCCTTAATAAAAGACATATATAAGATATAAGACTTGGATATAAGACTATGTCTTAATTCCAGGGGAGAAAACTATGGCAATTGACCAAATCCCAGGTGAAGAAGACACTTCATGAGCATAAGAAAGAGGAAGGTCTTTCTATGAATATAGCTGTCTAGTGATGCTTCAACCTCAGTCCTCAATATGTGTAGGAGACTAGTGGCTTCATATAGGATATAATGAATCTTCACATTTTTTAGTAACACAATTTTGTTGAATATAACAAATGCACCAGAAGTGTCTTAAGGTAAAATGGATAGAAGGCAAACCATCATTTTCAAATAATCATTAAAAAAAATCTAGGCAATAATCATTTAAAAATCAATTCCATGTAACATTTTCTCATCTATGACCAAGTCTATCTAATTATTCTTTTAAGAGTTCATAAAATGTTGGCATTTAGCCAACTTCCCCTAAAATGATTCTATAATAATATTTTTGTTTGGTTTGTTTCTTTCCATAGAAAGAACTTAAAATAATCTTTTTCTTAGCATGTGATTTAAATTTAATTTGCTGAGTTGTTTTAAAAGTCATCACCGTAGGTAAATTTGGTAAATTAAATTTAAATCACATGCTAGTAAAAATGATATGATTGAAGTGATGTGTTAATATATGATATGATATGATATGATTTAGTATGTGATATATTAGCATTTATGCTTAAAGATTTTATATTTCCTTTTAAATTAAAGTTAATATTTCTATGAACATTGGAAACAAGTACACAAAGAAATTCAAATTCAGTATTAACAAGGGTAAAATGAACCTTCAGAAATTCTTCATTAGGTAAGTTATTTCTTCCTTGCCATCCTCAGCGGTGATTATATATGTATATAACACCAGAGTCAATCTTTCAAGTTAAAACCTCCCCTAAAGCAAAATACTATATGATTATTACAGTTTTACACAGTTATTTAAATTAACTATTATAAATGCAACAAACTATAGTGCCTTGTGATCAGTAAGACATGTTCCTATCCAGCCTCTGGCAATTATTAGGGGTATAGACACTCACTTAAATTCCCAATGATCTAGACAACTCTATGACTCTAAGTTAGAAACGACTTGCATGTCTGTAATCATGGAGGGAGGTTTCACAATGACAGTTTCCTAAACAATTGCAATCACAGATTCAGGCTAACAGTACCAGGAAACAAAACAAGATAATAACATGACTTTAATCTTAGTTATAAGAATGATAAAACAAAACATCGTACTGAATAATTTAAATTTATTGTTCCTAATTATCCCAGGTCTATATAGAAGCACAATGCAAATATGCAGTACTGGACATTACCTCCATAGGACTCATATTCTGAACAAATAAGACTGTATGTGGATTAGGCTAATTGTATAATTTATTTCATTGATGTTTTTAAGCATGAAAAAAAGTCAATATTTTATGACAGTTGAAATCTTCTATTATAGTGAAATGTAATAGTAAAAGAAGGGCTTTACTTAATATCATTATTGATTCATATTGAAATGTAAAGTCAATATCTAGAACAAAAAGATTATTGTTATATAATTTAAAACACAGATGATAATATGGTATTTTCATTATCACTCAGTTCTGGCTTCCATGATGCTGAAGGAGAGCATCACTTTACATCTTTAAGTAGATGGTATAATTATTTGCTGTGGCCAAAAAAAAATACAATGATCAATTTGAAGTCATCATCCTGGATAATAAGCCATCATCTCAGCAGGTTATTGTTTTAGTTTAGTAGTGAAAAAATAAAGTTATTCATCATTTTTGTAAGTTTTTGTTTTGTTTTTCAAATTAAAGAAATACCTTGTGCAGGAGAAAATGGAGTTCCTGAGATACATGGAAAGATATATGTGTCATGAGAGATATGAATAGAGCTGGATTACATGAAGCAAGGAAAGAGTAGGCAGTGTTGCAATAGTTCAAATAGGGCTGGAGGAATTACTCATGAACATAAAGAATCTCTAGAGTCTTCTTGCTACTACCTTAGCTCATGCTTTTCTGTGTTGACAACACTTCTTACACATCCTCCCCTAAATATTTATTTAGACCCTTGATCCTGAGAAGTTTTTTTTACAAATTTTTAAAAAAAGCCAAACAATAAGCAAAACAAAAAAAAAGTATCACAGATTAAAAACAAACAAGCAAACCAAACAAACCGGAATAACCACATTTATAAATTTTTGAAGACCAGTTTCCCCTAGTTTTTGCTACCACCCAAACTGCTGCTATGCATATTTTGTTATATATGCAACTTTCTTTCTTTGTTGATCTTTTTTTGATAATAGTAACATTAGCTGACATTTATGTAGAGTTGTAAGTTTTAGAAAATGTTAGGCATGTGCACACATACACATGTTCCTAGCCCCCCTCTTTTTCTTTGCCTCTGTATCTTCAACTCTGTCTCAGTTTCTATCTGTCTCTATCTCTCTGTCTCTCTGTCTCTCTGTCTCTGTCTCTGTCTCTGTCTCTCTCTCTTTCTCTGTGTGTGTGTGTGTGTGTGTGTGTGTGTATCTCTCTGTATAATCACATCTCATTTGGTTTTGACAACAACCAAATACGATGGACATTACTATCATCACCACTAATTTTACAAATGAGGAAAACAAGGATTAGGGCAGCTGTCATTTGTCTATGGTCACAAAACTAGTAACTGTTGGGTTTAAAATTGGAAAGACTACAACCTAGGTCTTCCCAATTACAAAATGATATCCAACATGTTGCCAGTCAGGAATGGAGTCATTGGGTTATAGGTTATGAACAGTTTAGTAATTTTTTTGTGTGTGCAGGGATTCATAGAAGTAAGGGAAGAGTTTTAATGCAATATGAAGTACACAGAATTGGAACAATATATCCAATTACTCAAGTAATATAAATAAAAACAATATAGGGAAGAAGCCAATCTCTGAATATAATGACCGATTTTACCCCCATGAAGAGATGATGAAATACATTTCCTTCCTTTTGGTAGAAAAGGGAGGGGTGATCATAGAAATGGAATGTAGTACAGACTGTCAGATGCTAATAATGTCTTGGTTAATTTTATTTGCTTTTTTTTGTGAGGTAGTGTTCAATATCGGATAGGTAGGAGGAAGTCAAACAAAGATCATGATATAAAAACAAAAAAATTAGTACAACAATTAAAATACACTTTCTCAAAGTCCCATTACTTATGAGGTAGTAGGGAAAATCATTTTTAAGCTGGTCCTACTCCAACTTACTTGAGCCCTGTACATATTTTTCATAAAGTTTTCTATGGGTAAAATCAATGATTCAGACTCAGAAAAATGATCTGCTGAATATGAAAGTAGCATTTGAGGTTATATATCATGACTTGGAGGTAGATCAGTCAAATCACAGAAAACCAGAGTCCCTCCCACAAGCCAGTCTAAAAAGTCAACCAGTGATTTGAAAAAAAAAATGGGTACTGCTGCTCCAGCTTATTTAATGAATCAGCATTTATTGAGTATCTACTATGTGCTTCAAAATGTGCATGTAACTACTTTATGTCAGGCATGAAAATAATTTTTTGTGATTATTTTAGGTGGTGACTTAGGGAGAAACAGTTCTCTGTAGTCATCAGGGTGACAAGGGGTGGTCTGAATCTCAGAAATCTCCTAACCTGTCACCACTTGTTACATTGCTTTTCAGAAACCATAAACAATCACCTACATTGAGGAAGCATAAGTCTGTTACTAGTTTTCTGGTCATTGATTTAAAAGCTTACTCTCTCTGCCATGGAGAGACAAAAATTGGGCTCTTTACTATGCCACCTAGTTCTATAAGCCTAGATATCTCCTCTTTGTAGGGGACTCAGTTGGTTCTAGAATCTGGAGCAAGACTAAACCTACAGATGAGAGGTTAAAGGTTGAAGAAATGTAATGGCAGAACACCAGTGTAATTGTAAAAATATGGTACAGTGGAATGATGTAAGTTATTTAGATTATATAGATAAGGTGTTTTTGTCTTTGATCTATGGATTATCATTTGTGATTTACTTATTACTTTAATTTTAGTTATAGGTAATGTAGTACGATAAATATTAGTAGCAATAAATGTTTCTACTAATGACTAAAAAAAAGAGAGATCATTGTCTTTTTTAGAAAACATACCTGCGAAAAGTTTTGTGACATTTAAAAAAAATAATGAATGAAATGTGTAGAAAAGGAAGTTAGTTTGCAGGTCTAAGGATCTACTATTTGTGTGGCCTAGTATTGTGTTGTGTGTCGATATCAAATATTGTACTTTCTTTTATAAATATCATATATCTAGAATTAGTTCTTAAAATTGAATTATTAAACCAATAAATTGATAGATTTATTTCTCAGGTGAAATATGGACTTTTAGTTAAGCAGGGAAAGTTAGTTTCCAGTCTTAGATAAGTTGTTCCTTATGAGAACAATTTCTCTGCAGCCACACATAGGTGGATGTGAGCATGTTCTCAGGCACATTCTTAGGCACATATATTAACCACTCTAATGTACTTGACTATATGATAACAATATACAGAAATAGGTAAGTTACTAGAAAACTGAGGCTGTGTTAAAAAGGTCACAGAAAAAAAAAACACTTAAAATACATTTTGAAGACTTCTGTCTAGCCTGAACACAGATTTTTGAATTCAAGATACATTCTTTTTTTCTTCAGCTTTTAGAATTTGAAGAATATGAAAATCATTTCTATTCAATAATGTTCATGAGAAAAGAAGAAAAATCAAATCAAAGGACAGTGATTTCTAAATAAAATTTCAGAAGGCATACATTGAAAATCACAATTCATTAATTATTAGGATTTATATTCAACTTAAAGTTGCCTGTGGGCTGAGTTAATCTGTAGTGATAGGAGCTGCATTAAAGGTATGGGAAGGTACACAGACATTAACCAGTGCAGCAATGAAAAATGTTGTTTTCTCACAAATAAACTGTTAAACTGTAATGTTCAAACATGTCTCTAAAGATTTACTTACATAGAACTTCCTTCAGACATCTATTTCTTTTTCTTCTCTTCCATATCACTCTGAATGAATGTATATTCATTAAGGATGGTTGAATTCACTTTAAGAAAAAAGTAATTCCCTGTGAACTTTTAACACATCAAGAGAATCAAATGAAACTGAAAATGTTCTTTGAGGTACTGAAATATTCAGTGAAATGTGAGTTTCATAAATAAATGTATATTCAAATTCAGGATTAAACAGAGAAATAAAGGACTAGTGTGCAAGTAGAAGTGAAGACACAACATTCAGGAGACTGCAAAGTGGTTAGGAAGATCATGAAATACTGTTTTCAACCTATAACAGCATACAAGATTCTCAAGTATCACAGTTAAGTCCATGGAAGTCACTTAAGTGTTTGTAACAAAGGATCTTGGCATATCCAAAACTTCACAAAATTTCAGCAGAGCTGGCATTTGGCATAAATAGTATAAACAGTTATTATCAGTAACAGACAGGGATGTCAGATAGTGATATCCTGGCAAAGCATAGGAAGTAGAAGGAACAACACATAAGTAATATCTCTTAATGAGAAAACTTATCTCAAATTCTGTTGATAGGGAAGTAGTAATTGCCCAAAGTGCATTTACTGGAACATACAGGAGAAGAATAATAGTATTTTCAAACTAGCCCATGTATTTCTGAGTGTTGTGAATATAGTGAAAAATTATCTTTGGTCCAAAAACTATTGGGAAATTATGTCCAACAAAGTATGTAAATCCAACCATAATATTATTTTTAATTAATTTTTGGTTTTCAACATTTACTTCCAAGAGATTTTGAGTTCCTAAGTTTCTCCCCATTTCTCCCCCCACCCCAAGATGGCATCCAGTGTGATATAGGCTCTACATATACAATCATATTGAACCTATTTTCACATTAGTCATGTTGTAAAGAAGAATTAGAACTGATGAGAGGAACCATAAGAAAGAAGAAACAAAAGAAAAGAAAAGAAAGAGAGACAGAGAGACAGAGAGAGACAGAGAGAGAGAGAGAGAGAGAGAGAGAGAGAGAGAGAGAGAGAGAGAGCGCACACAAATGATATGCTTCAATTTACATTCAGACTCCATAGTTCTTTTTCTGGATGTGGACAGCATTTTCCATCATGAGTCCTTTGCAGTTATCTTCGATCCTTGCAATGCTAAGAAGAGATGGGTCTATCAAAGTTAATCATTGCCCATTGTGGCTGTTATTGTGTATAATGTTCTTATGGTTCTGCTCACTTCACTCAGCATCAATTCATTCAAGTCTTTCTGGGTTTTTCTTAAGTCTGCCTGTTCATTCTTTCTTATAACATAATAGTATTCCACTACATTTATATACCACAAGTTGTTCAGGCATTCCCCAACTGATGGACATCCCCTCAATTTCCAATTATTGGCCACCATAAAAAAAGCTGCTATTAATATTTTTTTTGTACATATGGGTCCTTTTCGCATTTTTATGGTCTCTTTAGGATAAATCCCTAGAAGTGCTATTGCTGGGTCAAAGGGTATGCACATTTGTATAGCCCTTTAAGCATAGTTCCAAATTGCTCTCCAGAACAGTTGGATCAGTTTGTAACTCCACCAACAATGCCTTAGTGTTCCAGTTCTCCTACATCTTCTCCAGCATTTATCATTTTCCTGTTTTGGCATGTTAGCCAATCTGATAAGTGCGATGTGGTACCTCAGAATTGCTTTGTTTTGCTTTTCTCTAATCAATAGTGATTCAGAGCATTTTTTCATATGACTATAGATGGCTTTAATTCACTCATCTGAGAACTGTCTGTTCATATCCTTTGACCATTTATCAATTGGGAAATGGCTTGTATTCTTATAAATTTGGTTTAGTTCCCTATATATTTTAGAAATGAGGCCCTTATCAGAGAGACTTGTAAAAATTCTTTCCCAATTTTCTACCTTCCTTCTAATCTTGGTTGCATTGGCTTTGTTTGTGCAAAACCTTTTCAATTTAGTATAATCCAAATTATCCATTTTGCATTTCATAATGTTCTCTATCTCTTGTTTGGCTATAAATTCTTCCTTTCTCCATAAATCTGACAGGTAAACTATTCCTTGCTCTCCTAGTTTGCTTTTAGTGTCACCCTTTATATCAAAATCATGTACCCATTTTGATTTTATTTTGGTACACAGGGTAAGATGTGGGTTTATGCCTAGTTCCTGCCATATAATTCTCCAGTTTTCCCAGCAGTTGTTGTCAAATAGTGAGTTCTTATCCCAGAAGCTGGAATCTTTGGGTTTATCAGAGTAGATTACTACAGTCATTGACTACTGTGTCTTGTGTACCTAACCTATTCCACTGATCCACCACTCTATTTCCTAGCCAGTACAAAGTAGTTTTGATGAGTGCTGCTTTATAATAAAATTTAAGATCTGGTATGTCTAAGCCACCTTCCCCTGCATTTCTTTTCATCAATTCCTTTGATATTCTGGACCATTTATTCTTCCAGATGAATTTTATTAATTTTTCTAGCTCTGTAAAATAATTTTTGGTAGTTTGGTATGACACTGAATAAGTAAATTAATTTAGGTAGAATTTGTTATTTTTATTATTTTAGCTTGACCTACTCATGAGCAATTGATGTTTTTTCCCACCAGTTATTTAGATCTGACTCTATTCATGTGAAAAATGTTTTGTAATTGTGTTCATATAGATCCTGGTGTCTTGGCAAGTAGACTCTCAAATATAATGTCTGCAGTAACAAATGGAATTTCTGTTTCTATCTCTTGCTGTTGGGCTTTGTTAGTAATATACAGAAATGCTGATGATTTATGTGGGGTTTTTTATATCCTGCAACTTTGCTGAACTTGTTTGTTATTTCAAGTAGTTTTTTACTTGATTCTCTAGAATTCTCTAAGTATATTATTATATCATCTGCAAAGAGTGATAGCTTTATCTCTTCTTTGCCTATTCCAATTCCTTCAATTTCTTTCTCTTCTCTTATTGATAAAGCTAACATTTCTTGTATCATATTGAATAACAGTGGTAATAATGGATATCCTTGTTTCACCCCCAATCTTCCTGGAAGTGCTTCTAGCTTTTCCCTATTACATGTAATGCTTGCTGATTGTTTTAGGTAGATGCTACTTATAATTTTAAAGAAGACTCCATTTATTCCTGTCTTCTCTAGTGTTTTCAATAGGAATGGGTATTGTATTTTGTCAAAGGTTTTTATGTATCTATTGAGATAATCATATGGTTTCTGTTAGTTTTGTTGATATGGTCAATTATGCTGATAGTTTTCCTAATATTGAACCAGCCCTGAATTCCTGGTGTAAATACTACCTGTCATAGTATATTATTCTCATGATAAGTTGCTATAATCCTTTTGCTAATGTTTTATTTAAATTTTTTGTATCTATATTCACATATACTTGCCAAAAGTATTCCACTGATCCAGTACAGACTCCAGGTTGAAAAGGGACATCTTATGGATGGTGAAGTGCTCCAGCTGTTTCTTTGTGCAAATGATATCGTATTGATTGCCTCTCAATCCCTAAGACCTTGCAGAGGTTCCTTTAAGAGATGTGTAATATTTCAAAGGATTTTGGCCGTCCACATGGGAAGGATCAAAGGTATGAAGCAATTGTTCTATAATTTTCTTTCTCTGTTTTGACTTTTCCTGGTTTAGGTATCAGTACCATATTTATATTGTAAAAAGAATTTGGTAGGACTCCTTCTTTGCTTATTTTCCCAAATAGTCTATATAGTATAGGAATTAGTTGTTCTTTAAATGTTTGATATAATTCACTTATAAATTCATCTAGCCCTGGAGATTTTTTCCTAGGGAGCTAATTTAAGCCTTGTCCAATTTCTTTTTCTGAAATAGGGTTATTTGAGTATTTTACTTCCTCTCAGCCATAATATTATTATGAAATCTTGAGCTCTTATTCATATTATAATTCTCCCACAGATCTCAAGGGTTTTGATTAGTTCAGTATCCAAGTCATATGTATCATGACTATATTCCTTTGACAGAGCCCAAATTGGGAATTTTTGTCAATTTTGTCTGTGGTAATAACATCCAGGCCAATGTTATCATAGCAGAAAATGTAATAGATGAAATAGTCTCCAGATTTTACTACAGAGCTTTTGCCTGATCCCTTAATGAGGATTTCTTTTCTCCTGAGTCAGTGACTGAAACCAAGACTTGTAACCATTGTGGTCAGCTCCATAGTTTGAAGAGGAATTGCAAAAAGGTATCATCGCCACCATACCTACAACCCCAGGATTAGAATAATTCCTTGGTGCTAAATAGAAGTGGTATAATAACTAATCAAATTTGAAAATGACCTCCATTAGACCACTTGCTGATATCTAAAATTCCAATAGAAAACCATATTTTAGAGAACTGTATAGAACAGTGCAACAATGACCACATTTGCTTTTCTACAAGTGGTGAGTAAAACATATGACTAGAATGACATATTTGGTGAGCAGTTATATGAAAAAAAGAGAATTTCAGAATTTTGTAGGAACCATAGGGATCAACTACCCAACCATAACAAGTGGTTATCATTTTTTTAAACTTCTGATAAAGATGAACACAATGCTTTTTTCTGTATTCAAGTACACTTCCATCTATCTCTAGTTGTTAAGGAGGTTTTTCCTAGTATTAACCCCTTTCCCAAGGGACAGTCTCCAAGTGACTGAAAAAAGTTATTATACTCAACCCCAATTTGACCCTACAACTCTACTGTAGGCAAAATAGCCCAATTCTTTCAACTGATCCTCATTTAGAATGTTATCAAGGCCTTTTACTGTTTTGATTGCACTATTCTAAATCATCTTCAATTTAATAAAGTCCTTCCTAAAATGTGATCACCAGAATTGAATATGATATATCAATGTGGTCTGACCAGGGCAGAGAATGGCAGGGCTATCACCTCCATAATCCTAGACACTATGATTCTCTTAATGTAGCATAAAATTACATTGACTTTCTCAGCTATCATATTACACAGTTGAATAGTATTGAGTGTATTGTCCAGTAAAACTCCAAGAATCTTTTTTTTTCTTCAGATGATGAGCTGTCTAGCTAAACCTTCCACATCTTTCACTTTTCACATCCAAGGGTAATGCTTGAATTCATCCCTCTTAAGTTTCATCATAATAGATTTTACTTAATGTTCTAGCTTTACACTATATTTTTAATCCTGCCTGCAAAATAATGTTATATTTGCCTCTCCATTTGTTTATTTGAAAATGTGATAATCATGGCTTTCATGATTTTATTCAAGTCACTGATAAAAAAAATATGAAACTGCAAAAGGTCAACCATGACATCACAGAGTAAGGCACAAAAATCAATGAAAGATTATGGCTTGAAAAGATTCTATTGTATCATTGGGAATTATGGAATATATTGGGAAAAATCACTGCAAGACTGTCAGGGACTATAGGGTATTGTAGGACCTTGATGATTTGCCTGCTATAGAATGCATATTCTGTGAGATTTCTTTTTGTTTTTTTTTTTTAATAAAACTTTGTTATCCCATGGTCAGCATGCTTGCAAGTTGGTGCCAATATACATAGTTACCCAGAAGGGAAAAAAAAATCTATAACTGTTTTGCACTGTAGCCTGAAACAAGCTACCTCGATAAAGTGACCCTAAGTCTTTCATGAGATGGATAGCACTTAACAAGCTTCATTCATAGGGCAATCATGGAAGTCTTTTTTCCCTCTCAGAATAGACTCCTATGAAACAAAGAAATCAGATTAGTGTGAATGAAACTCAACTTCCTAATTTAAACAAATCCAGTAGAAAGGAGAATGACAAAAAATACACCAAGAACAACCTTTCCCTATTCTATTATCAACATGTCCTTTTCCCTTTCTGTTTGTGTGTATTGGCAATAATAAAAATTTTCAGAGCCTAAGAATTAAGCGATTATGATATTCTTTCCTACCCTTCATACAGTGCTCTATCATAATTTTCTTCATATTTAGTAGCAAATGGAATCAATAGACATATACACACATATGTGTATATACATACACTTATACACATAAACATACAGTTCACTTTATCCTCTCTGTCAAGGAATAGCTATAGATGAAAAACATGAAAGAGAGAGGGAAAATGCACTTTTGTTTGCTTCCCTGTTCTCCCCATTCCTCTGAGAGATAAATGACTTCTGCATGGCATCTGATATTATCCTAGATGAGCCTAAGTATGAAGACATAGAAGCTATTGCTACTGTAGCGGAAAATGTGTCATGAATGGCCAACCATGCCACACCTTCCCATTCCTCTATGATGCTTCTTTGAGTATGCTCTGTACCTTCCTACTCCAGTACAAAGCAAGTAACCCAGGCTCACTTTCTGGCAGAGTTTCTGTATCATTCAGAAACTGAGTCTGATACTAAATTATAAACTCTTTGAGAGTTGAGGCTGTATCTGCTTTGTGATACCTGACTTAGCAACTAATTCAATGCCTGGCACATAGCACACACTCAATTGGTGTTGAATTGAAGAGCACATTGAATCACATTAACATTCATTCTCAAAAAGCAATTGTTCAATAAATGCCCACAACATTCCTCACTATATACTTCATTATTACCAGTTCAGGACATTAAACACATTAATGTTAGAATAACTTTAACATCATCTTTTCTCCCCCATTTAGAACTCCATAATGAAATTTCTTTCTTTTTTTCCTTTTTGACAAGCTATGCCAAGGGAATTTAAATATTAGAGAACAATAGACAAGATTTTAGGGTCAGCAAGTACTTGTACAATTTGTAGCTTAAAAAAGACAATTAACCAAGCCTTAAAATCATCAGATGCATTTTATTCAGTGGTGGTTTTTTTTTCATTCAATAATGTTTTTTAAGAACAAGTTTTATCCTCAAAACACAATAAAGTAAAACAAAAGAAAGGAAAAGTATTTATGTCACCCCTGAATTCTTATTTTATCTTATTACCAATAATATTATGTCTCAGCCATACAAAGAAGCTTTAATAGTTAATATTAATTGTATTGGTCCTGTTAATTATTTTAGGGAAATAAAAGTGTGAAAACTCCATCGCAGATGTTGTCAAGCTACTCGTTTGGATCTTATTATCTTAGAGTTTTATTGGGGGCACTGAAAGCTTAAGTGATTTACCCATGGTACTACTACTTAGATGTTTCAGAGACATCTTTTGAAGCTCGACCTTCCTGATTTCAATGCCATCCCTCTAATTGTTATATAATGCTACCTTTGTATATATTAAAATATAAAAAATAAAATAGCTATTCTTTAATTCTTGTGGTAAATTATCACAAGGTGAATGAGAATAATTTGAATTTTAAAAATCTGTATGTGTTAAAAAAAATATTTCATTGTTTACCAGGATCCACACACACAAAAAATTAATGTCTTCCTCTTAACACAATCATTTAGAAAAGTTCAACCTTTATATTCTAACCATTTCCCCAAGAACAGAAGCATCTGGATGTAACTATACACAGCTGAAAACTATTTTTTTTAATTGGGAAACTAAACAATGGGAATAATTATTCATCCACTCCTTTTAAACATTCTATTTTCCCTTACTTATGAACTAAAAAAGGGCCCTATCAGGGAAATTTTGTTTTTTTCTTCTTAAAATGGTAGGCAGTTTGATAGAGTTGATACATTTGCTATCATGTAAAACATATTTCCATATTTGTCGCAGTTGTGAAAGAAGAAACAGATCAAAAGGAAACAAAACTATGAGAAAGAATAAATTAAGTGAAAAAAAAATTCAATCCACATTCTGAGTCCATTAGTTCTTCCCCCCCCCCCATAAATATTGCTATTTTAATGGATTGGTGAGTGCTTTTTAAAAAAAATATAAATGTATTTATTTTTAGTTTTCAACATTTACTTCCACTAGATTTTAGTTCCAAATTTTCACCCCATCTCACCCCTCACCCCACCCCAAGATGGCATGCATTCTGAATATCCCTTTCCTTAGTCTGTCCTCTCTTCTATCTCCCCCCCCTTCTCTTATCCCCTTCCCCTTCTATTTTCCTGTAGGGCAGGATAGACTTCTGTACCCCATTTCCAGTATTTCTTATTTTCCAGTTGTATGTGAAAACATTTTTTTAAACATGTGTTTTTAAAACTTTGGGTTCCAAATTTCCTCCCTTCCTCCCTCCCCACCCACCCTCACTGAAAAGGCAAGCAACTTAATATAGCTTATACATGTACAGCTATGCAAAACACTTCCACAGTAGACATATTGTGAAAAACTACCTTTATTTCCCTTAATCCTATCATGCCCCCCCCATTTATTCTATTCTTTCTTTCGACCCTGTCCCTCTTCAGGAATATTTGCTTCTGATTAACCCCTTTCCCAATCTGCACTCCTCTCTATCATCCCCCTATTCTCTTGTCCCTGTTTCCCTCTATTTTCCCCTAGAGTAAGACAGATTTCCTTACCCAATTGAAAGTGTATGTTATTCCCTCCTTAAGCCAAATCGTATGAGAATAAGATTCACTCATTCCCTCTTACCTTCTCCCATTTCCCCTCCACTGTAAGAGCCTTTTCTTTTGGTGTTTTTTTGTTATAATTTACCCCATTCTACCTCTCCCTTTCTTCTTCTCCTAGTATAATCCTCTCTCATCCCTTAATTTTATTCTCCAGAAATGACCCCTTAATCTTCAACTCACCCTGTGCCATCTATCTACCTATCTATCTACCTATCTGTCTATCTATCTATCTGTCTATCTATCTATCTATCTATCTATCTATCTACCTATCTATCTACATACATACAATTTTTCCCCCTCCCACTACCCTAATGCAAAAGTCTCATGAGTTGTAAATATCATCTTTCCCTTCAGGAATGTAAACAGTTCAACCTTAATAAGTCTCTTATGATTTCTCTTTCCTGTTTACCTCTTCATGTTCCATGTAAGTCTTGTATTTGAAAGTCAAATTTTCTACTCAGACCTGGTCTTTTCAGCAAGAATGCTTGAAAGTCCTCTATTTCACTGAATGACCATTTTATCCCCCTGAAGGATTATACTCAGTTTTGCTGGATAGGTGATTCTTGGTGGTAATCCTATCTCCTTTGCCCTCTGGAATATTATATTCCATGCCCTGTGGTCCTTTATTATAGAAACTGCTAAATCTTGTGTTATCCTGATTGTGTTTCCACAATACTTGAATTGTTTCTTTCTGGCAGCTTGTAATATTTGCTCCTTGACCTGGAAACTCTGGAATTTGGCTACAATATCTCTTTCAGGAGGATATCAGTGGATTCTTTCCATTTCTGTTTTGCCCTCTGGTTCTAAAATATCTGGGGAATTTTCCTTGATAATTTCTTGAAAGATGAGGTCTAGGCTGCTTTTAAATCATGGATTTCAGATAGTCCAATAAATTTAAAATTCTCTCTGCTGAGTCTATTTTCCAGGTCAGTTGTTTTTCCAATGAGGTATTTCACATTCTCTTCCATTTTTTCATTCTTTTGGATTTGTTTTACAGTGTCTTGATTTCTCATAAAGTCACTAGCTTTTCAATTGCTCTATTCTAATTTTTAAGGAAGTATTTTCTTCAGTAATCTTTTGGACTTCCTTTTCCACTTGGCCAAGTTTTCTTTTTAGGACATTCTCCTCATTGGCTTTTTGGACCTCTTTCGCCATTTGGTTAGGCTATTTTTTTAAGGTGTTATTTTCTTCAGTATTATTTTGGGTCTCTTTTAGCAAGCTGTTGATTTGTTTTTCATGATTTTATTGCATCACTCTCATTGCTCTTCCCAGTTTTTCCTCTGCTCCTCTTACTTGCTTCTCAAAATCCCTTTTGAACTCTTCCAAGGCCTGGGAGTGATTCATATTTTACTTGGAGGCTTTGGATGTAGGGGCTTTGACTTTGTAGTCTTCTTCTGGTTGTATGTTTTGATCTTTGTCACTAAAGTAAGATGATATAATCTGACTCTTTTTGCACTGCTTGCTCATGATCCCAGCTAATTACTTGAGTTTTAAACTTTTTGTTAAGGTAAGAGTCTGCTTCCAAGAGAATGTGCTGTCCTAAACTTTGGGGGTTTATACAGCTGTCTTCAGAGATACTTGTAGGGACTTGTAAATTTTCAGTTCTTGCAAGGTGGTGTGATAAGGGGTAAGGTGTTTACTCCTTTCCTGGCCTGTGCTCTGTTCTATTAGTGACCACAAGCACTCCTTGTTTCCTTGAACTGTGAGGAAGGTTTTCTCTTCACAGCCACTACAAGCTCCACTGTGCCAGTGCTCCTCCTCACCCCAGGACCACCGCCTACAGCTGTGACCCAGATCCAAGCAAAGGCAAAGCAAGAGATTCCTGCCTCAGCACTGGCAAAGAGATCCCTGAAATCCTCCTCTCATCAGCCACTCGATTCCCCCTCAGTCTGTGGGCTGGAGGCTCAAGAGGCAGCCACCATCTCAGTGCCTGCGCTCTGGAACTGGCAGTGAGACCTAGCTCCTCTCTCACCACAGAAACAGACTTTTCCCACTGACCTCCTAAGTCATCTTTGGTGTTCCTGGTTTGAGAAGTCTGGAAACCACCACAGCTGCCTGAGATTCAGTCCCTGAGGCCTGCTCCAGGTTCTCTGAGGCCTGTGCCCCCATACCACACTGCACTCCTCTCCCCACCTGGTGCGATATACCTTTCTGTTCAATCATCCAGATTGTCTTGGGCTGAAAATTTGCTTCAATCTGTCTTTTTGTGGGTTCTGCTTCTTTAGAATTTGTTTAGAGTAATTTTTTAATGAGTATTTGGAGATGTTTGTGGGAGAGCTCAAGTAAGTCACTGCTTTCACTCCTCCATCTTAGCTCTGCCCCTTGAGTCTATTAGTACAGACCTAGTACTAATATTGGTGGGTCCAAGAGTATGCAGACTTTTATAACCTCTCGGGCATAGTTCCAAGTTGTTCTCCAGAATGGTTGGATCAGTTCACAACTTCACCAACAGTGCAATAGTGTCCCAATTTTCCCATACCCTCTACAACATTTATCATTTTCCTTAATTTTTTTTGTCATATTAGCCAATTTTATTGTGTGAGGTGATATTTCAGTTATTGTAATTTACATTTCTCTAATCAAAAGTGATTTAAAACATGATATATATCTATAGATAGCTTTGATTTCTTCATCTGAAAACTGCCTATGTATATCCTGTGACCATTTATCAATTGGGGAATAGCTTATATTCTCAGAAATTTGACTCAGTTCTCTATATATTTGAGAAATGAGGTCTTTATCAGAGGTACTTGCTGTAAAGATTGTTTCCCAGCTTTCTTCTTTCCTTCTAGTCTTGGTTGCATTGGTTTTGTTTATACCAAATGTTTTCAATTTAATATGATCAAAATGATTTGCTCTACATTTTGTAATCATCCTGTCTCTTGTTTGGTCATGAGTTCATCCCCTCCCCATAGATCTCACAGGTAGACTATTCTTTATTCTTATAATTTGATTGCTTCATTGTCTATGGTACCTTTTAGCAAGATGTGCTTTCCTTCATTATCTTCTTTAATTAAGCATATTTTTTGTTTTTACTTTGACTGATATTAAGATTTCTACTCCTTTTTTTAAATTCAGCTGAGGCATAATAGATTCTGCCCTTTATCTTTACTCTATGTGTTTCTTTGCTTCAAGTGTGTTTCTTGTAAGTAACAAGGATTCTGTTTTTTTTCCCCCTACTCTGCTATCTGCTTCTTTTTTGTGGAAGAGTTCATCCTATTCACATTCACAGTTATGGTTACTACCTGTGTATTTCTCTTCATCCTATTTTTCCTCCTGTTTGTCCTCTCTGTCCTTTCACCCTTTCCCAGCTGACCAGTATGTAATTTATTTCTGTCTACCATGTTCTCTAATCTTCCCTCCCTTATGTCAATCCCCACCATCCCCTCCCACTCTCCTGTCCAGTGAGATAGATTTCTATATTCAACTGATTGTATGTATTATTACCTCTTCAAGCCAGTACTGATTAGAATAAGGTTCAAGCAATGCCCATCGACTTCCCCCCATCTTCCCCTCCACTGTAATAGGTCTTTCTTATCTCTTCATGTGAGATAATTTACCCCATTATACCTCTTCCTTCCTTCTGCACCTGTTGCATTCCTCTTTCTCACACCTTAATTTTCTTTCATCATTCCCTTAAATTCATCTGTCTATGTATATTCCTTCTATCTATACTGTTGGTATATAATTTTTAAGAATTACAAATATCATCTTCCCATGTAGTCATGTAAACAGTTTAGTTCTATTGAATCCCGTATGTTTTCTTTTCCCTTTTTCCCTATTTATGCTTCTCTTGGGATCATTAGATATTAGAGGTCAAATTTTTGGTTTAGTTCTGGTCTTCTCCTTATCAAAGCTTGAAATCTCTCTATTTGTTGAATGACCATTTTTTCCTTTGATGTATTATGCTTAATTTTGCTGGTATGTGTTTCTTGATTGTAGCCCTAGTTCCTTTGCCCTCCATAATATCATGCTGCATGACCTCTAATACTTTAAAGTTGGAACTACCACGTCTTGTGTGATCCTGATCATGACTCTCATATTTGAATTGTTTCTTTCTGGTCACTTGTAGCATTTTTTCCTTGACCAGATAGTTCTGAAATTTGGCTGTAATGTTATTTTGGGTTTTTATGTGGGGATCTCTTTCCTGAGGTGATCAGTGGATTCTTTCAATGCCTATTTTGCCCTCTGGTTCCAGGACATCAGGAGAGTTTTCCTTGATAATTTTTTGAAAGATACTCTCCAGGTCCTCACCTTGATCATGGCTTTCAGATAGTCCAATGATTCTGATATTGCATTTCCTGTATCTATTTTCCAGGTCAGTTATTTTTCCCAAGGGGTATTTTGTATTTTCTTCCATTTTCCCCAATTGATTTGTGATGTCTCATAGAGTCATTACCTTCCACTTGCTCAGTTCTAAATTTTAAGGTACTTTTTTCTTAATTAGCTTTTGTGGTTGTTTTCCCCATTTGGCCAATTACACTCTTTAAGGACTTTTTTTTTCCAGTAGATTTTTGTATCTCCTTTTCCATTTGGCTAATTCTACTTTTTAAGCAGTTTTCCAGGCTGTTGACTCTTTTTTTATAATTGTGTTGCATCACTCTCATTACTTTTTCCAATTTTTCTTCTCTCTCTCATATGATTTTTAAGCTTTTTTTTTTTTTTGAGCTATTCTATGAGATCAGTCTGGGCTTGAGACCACTTCCTGTTTTTCTTTTGAGGTTTTCCCCATAGGTCTTTTGACATTGTTGTCCTCTTCTGAGTTTGTGTCATAGTCTTTTCTGTCACTGTAATAACTTTCTATCATCAGATTCTTTTTTGATGTTGTTGTTGTTTTCTGCTCATCTCTGTCTTTTTTTGACTGTTTTCCTTTCTTTTAAATTTAAGCTCTGCTCCCAGGGTGGAAGGGGCACTGTCTTAGCCTTCTTGTGCTAGTGGCTGAAAGTCCTAGATGTATACTTGGTGCAGAACCAAAGTTCCCCTGAGGCCTGTGAGAGATCCTCATGTCTGGTGCTGTGCTATGGGGGTGGGGTGGAGTTAGCTGGCACTGCTGGAAGCAGTGATGGGTCTGACAGCTTACCTGGTGCTGAACTGGGATTCTGGTGGTGATATCTGGTGTGTGCTGAGACCCATTAGGATATTTCTATGTTTCTCAGTGGCTACCCTGAAGAATATACAGTTAGTCCTTTGGAGGCTGCCTGTTTGCCCAGGGTGATGCTGAAGTGTGGCAGAGCCAGTGCTGGTTGGCAGCTGCCTATTTGCTTAGGGACCCATAAGTTATGAGTCTACCTGTTTGCTCAGGGCTGTGTTGAAGCATATTGTAATTGTCAGAGCTGGGGTCTGCCAGTTTCCCTGGCTATTCTAAGGCACATGGTAGGGAGTAAGGGTGGGCTGGTGCTGGTATTTGTTTGTTCCACCACACTGGGGCTCATGGTCTCCCACTGGTTTATTGAGGTGGTGCTTGCTGCTGGCTTGCTGGAATGCTTCCCAGCAAGAAAGAGGGCTGCAATCCTCTTTCATCTGAATGAGATGGATCTTTCTAATTCTCCAAGTTTCTCAGGCTAAAAGATTGTTTCACCCCATCTTTTTGCTGTGCTGTTTCAGGATTTCTTTTGGGCTTCTATTTTATGGTTGTTTAGAGGTGAATATGGGAGAGTTGCAGCAGTTTACTACTTACTCCACCATCTGGGCTTCTGGAACTCTATAAAGGGAATTTTCCAGGCAACAACCATGCTATCCTGTCCTATCTTTTTTTCCCCCTTGTATTTGACACTTTCTCTACTCCAAGCTCTATACTATCATCATGACATGAACCTGTCCTTGTATTTTTGAAGGCTCCAATACCAAAACTAGAACTTTAGCAGGTTTTTACCATTATAAAAAGTTTTGGGTAATTTCCCAGCAATAGACTGAGTGCATTTTCTGAAGACCAGCATAGACAAATGTAGAGGCTATCCATTTGATGATGAATTCTTTGGCCATGACAATTTATGAAACAAAGAAAAAAACAAAATGGCCCTCAGTTCTGAATGGTTTTATCTTACTTCTGTAGAGACAGTGACATAATAGGGGAAATGGAGACAGAGATTAATAAGGATCACAGAAGATTTTAGACTACTTATAAACTTTAACTTGCCTGTTGGTACTCTAATTATTTGATATTTAATCCAGTGACTCTAAAAAATAGAAATTGTGCACCAAAAATAAAGCAACTTGAGTTATTTCCATGGTCTAGGATACTGAGCATACAAAAGAAGGAAAAACAAAACAAAATAACAAGAATAATGTAACAAAACAGAAATTGATGCACAGTGAACTGAGTCAGCACCCTTCCCCCATCTCCCACCCTACTGGCAGTGAGGCTGCACTAGCAGATCCAAGATTCGGACACAGGATTATGTTAAAATGCACCTTTACATGCTCATCTCCCCCTTCTTTCCAGTGCCTTAGAGTCTCAGTTCCAGGCTCCAGAATTTTTTTTTCACTTCAATAGCCAATTTGGCCACAGTTCTTCAGGAGTTAAAGTTTGTGAGGCCCTGAAATGCTGAAGCACCAAGACAAGTATCAGGGAAAGCAACTTCTGTCAAAAGAAGATTCTACTAGCACTAAGGAAAGCAGACTGTGCATTGCCAGGAAAAGCAATTTCTAAACTGTTGGTGCCAGTAGGCTCTGCATTGCCAGTGCTGGACCAAAGAACTAAACAACAAAACGATTTGGGCAGGACACTTTGTGTGTCTGAGAGCATTCCACCAAGCCTGAGGGAAGAGCACAGTATTCATCAGGGGCCGGTTCTGACCACCCAAACGTTGGTTGGGGCAGAGAGTCAGTGAAATACTGGTGTAGGAGGAAGCTGAGATGCTTTGAGATCCAGCCCTCAAGGAAACCATAGTCAGAGGAGGAGTCAAAAATAGGCAAGAAGGAAAGAAGTAGAGGAAAAAAAAGACCAAGCATACTTAAAATTCAAGGAAGATGAAATAGTAACAACAGAAGGAAATGTGGCCTCCACAATTAGTAAATTAGTTTAGGCATCTATGAACAAATATTGCAAATTGATGGAAAATGATCTAACACGACAAGATAGAGGACCTTGTGGAATTTGGCAATGTGGAACTATAACATTCTTTTCCTGAGTGGTTTAAAAGAGGAATGAGAATTGTGAAAGCACAGTTTATGTCCTGAACTATGAAAATAATGAATAGAACAGAAAAAAAAAAACTTCAATCTGTGACGGCAAGCCTCACCAAAGAAAGAAAAGAGAGAACAATAGATTGGGAATATAAACACATGGAAGTGAAAGAATTCCTAGAGGAAGAGAACCAAAATGTGGAACATTATAGCAAAAATATGCTCACTATGCAAGCAAAACATAGATCTTTCTGTGTTTAAATCATGCAATCTATTGTTCTCTCTTTTCTTTCTTTGGTGAGACTTACCATCGCAGATTCAACTTATTAGCATGTATCTGGACAAAATAACTCCTATAATTGCTTTAATTTCACCCTTTTCATTAATGCCTAATTTTCCTCACACACCCTCCACCATTTGTCATTTTTCTTTTCTGTCCTATTAGCTAATCTAGTAGCTATGAGGTAGTACTTCAGAATTTTTAAAAAAAATTGTATTTCTCTAGCAAATAGTGAGTTAGAGCATTTTTATATGGCTCTAGATAGGTTTGATTACTTCATCTGAAAACTGTTCATATCTTTTGATAATTTATCAACTGGGGAATGGATCTTACTTCACTCAGTTCTTTATATGTTTGAGATATGAATCTTTTATTAGAGAAACTTGTGTCAATCTTTTTTCACAGATACTATTGCTAACTGTGTTTCCCTATCTTCTATTTCCCTCACCCTGTTTATTCTATTCTCTCTCTCCTTTCATCCTGTCTCTCCTTAAAAGTGTTTTGCTTCTGACTACCTCCTCGACCAATCTGCCTTCCTTCTGTCATCACCTCCCTTCTCGTATCTCCTTCCCCTCCTACTTTACTGTAGTTAGAAAGATTTCTAAACCCACTTCAGTGAGCATGCTATTCCCTCTTTGAGCCAATTCTGATGAGAGTAAGGTTCACTCATTCTCCCTCACATCCCTCCTCTTCTCCTCCACTGCAAAAAAACTATTTCTTGCCTCTTTTATGTAAGATAACTTTATCCCATTCTACTTCTCTCTTTCCCTTTCTCCCAGTACATTCCTCTTTCATGTCTTAATCTTATTTTGTAAATATTATCTTTTCATATTCAACCAACACCTGTATACCCTGTCTATATCGATCAGCCCTAATAATGAGGAAGTTCTTATGAGTTACCAGTATCATCTTCCCATGAAGTAAACAGTTGGAAATTATTAAGTCCCTTATGATTTCTTTTTCCTGTTTAACTTTTTGTGCTTCTCCTAAGTCTTTATTTGGAATTCAAGTTTGCTATTCAGTTCTGGTCTTTTCCTTAAGATGCTTTAAACTCCTCTATTTCATTGAATGTTAATTTTTTCCCTGAAGGATTATACTCAGTTTTCCTGGGTAGGTGATTCTGGATGTAATCCTACTTCCTTTGCCCTCAAGAACATCATCTTTCAAGCCCTCTGAACCTTTAATGTAGAAGTTGCAAAATCTTGTGTTATCCTGACTGTGGCTCCATGATGCTTGAATTGTTTCTTACTGGCTCCTTGCAATATTTTCTCCTAGACCTGGGAGTTTTGGAATTTGTCTACAATATTCCTGGGAGTTTTCATTTGGGATTTCTTGTACAAGATGATCAGTAGATTCTTTCAATTTCTGTTTTATTCTGTGGTTCTAGAATATCAGGACAGTTTTCCTTGATAATGTCTTGAAAGATGATGTCTAGGCTCTTTTTTTTTTATCATGTCTATCAAGTAGTCTAAAAAGTTTTAAATTATCTCTCCTGGATTTATTTTCCAGGTCAGTTGTGTTTTCCAAAGAGATATTTCACATTATTTTCTTTTTTTTTCATTCTTTTGGTTTTATTTTATTATTTCTTGACTCATCATAAAATCATTAGCTTCCATTTGCTTCATTCTAATTTTTAAGGAGTTATTTTCTTCAGTGAGCTTTTGTACCTCCTTTTCCATTTGGCCAATTATGCTTTTCAAGACATTCTTCTCTTCACTGGCTTTTTGGTCCTATTTTACCAGTTGGCCTAGTCTGTTTTTTAAGGTGTTATTTTCTTTGGTATTTTTTGTGTCTCTTTTACCAAGCTGGTTACTTATTTTTTCATGATTTTCTTGCATTAATCTTATGTTTCTTCGCAATTTCTCCTCTCCCTCTCTTACTTGATTTTAAAAATCCTCTTCTGTGGCCTGAAAACCATTCACATTTTTTTTTGGAGGCTTTGGATGTTAGAAGTTTCACTTTGTTACATTCTTCTGAGTGTGTGTTTTGATCTCCCTTGTCACCATAGTAACTATCTATGGTCAGATTTTTTTCTCCTGTTTGCTCATATTCCAGCCTATTACTTGACTTTACATTCTTTCTTAAGGTGGAACTCTGCTCCTAGGGGGAAGAGTGCACTGTCCCAAGTTTCAGGGGTTTTGTGCAGCTATTTTCAGAGATACTTGTAGGGACCTGTAAGTTTTCAGTTCTTCCATGATTATGTGATCTAAGGAGAAGTGTTTACTATTCTTCTGGCCTGTGATCTTGCTTGTGAATGACAACCAGCACTCTTTTATGCCCTAAAACTGTAAGGACCGTCCTTGCTCTACTGTGGCTTCAAGCTCTAATGTGCTAGTGCTCCTACTTGCCCTGGGACTGCCACCCAGGACTGTGCCCAGGATCTCAGTATGGACAAAGGAAAAGAGTCCTGCTTCAAAGCTAGCAAAGAGACTGCTGTAATCTCCTTCTAACCAGTTGTTTGACCCCCTTATCATCTATGGGCTGAGAACTCCAGAAGTACCCAATAACATTGCTGATTCAGTGGCTCCCAAGGCCTGCTCCTGGTTTTCTGGGGCTGAATCTGTTCTGGCATAGCCTGTGCTGGACTGTGCTCCACTCTTCCCAAGGTGTGACAAACTTTTCCTTCTAAAATTCTAAGTTGTCTTTTGTGTCTGTGGGCTGAGAGGTCTGGAAACCTCCGCTGCTGCCACTGATTCAATGCCCTTCAGTCCTGCTCCTGGTTTGCTGGAGCTGGGTCGCTTCTGGTGTGGACGACTCTGGATTGCACTCTTCTCTTGCCCTGATGCAATAGACATTTCCTGCTGACCTTCTAAATTGTCTTGGGCTGGAAAATTGTTTCACTCCATCTTTTTGTGGGTTCTGCCTCACTAGAATTTGTTTGGAGTCATTATTTAAAGGTATTTGAAGGGTTTTAGTGGAGAGCTCAGGTGAGTCTCTGCCTTTACTCTGTCATCTGGGTTCTGCCCTTTTTTATATCATTTAATATGACATAATTATTCCTATTTTCCTTTTCTTACCCAATTTTCTTTTGTGGAATCACCCTATCATAGGCAACTCACCCTCAACCTTTTTTTCAAACTACCCTAGTAATGACGGCAGTTTTAAGAAAAACATTTTCACATATAAAAAGGAAATAGTTTGGCCTTAATAATCCCCTTATAAATAATCTTTTGGATCTTATATATCAAATTTTCCATTGGGTCCAGGGTCTTTTTGTTACAAAGTCTTTCAGTTTGTTAAATGTGTTTTTTTTTTCTTTCAGGATCATACTCAACTTTGCTTGGTAAGTTATTCTTGGTCACAATCCCAGTTCTTTTTTTCTTTAAAATACAATGTTCCAAAACCTCTGGTCTTTTAGTGTACCAGCTGCTATATCTTGTGAAATCCTGATTGTATCTCTGTAGCATTTAAATTGCTTTTATTCTTGTGGCTTGCAATATTTTCTCCTTAACTTGAAAGCTTTGAAACTTGGCTATGACATTCCTGTTAGCTTGAATCCTGAAATCTCTTTCAGGTAGTAAACAGTAGTTGCTGGGTTTTTTTTTTCTATTTCTATTTTACCTTCTCATTCTAGAACATCAGGGCAATTTTCCTAAATAATTTGTTGTAATAGTGTATTAAGATTCCTTTTTTAAAAAAAAATCATAACTTTCAGGTAGTCTGACAATTCTTATATCATCTCTTCTCAATCTGTTCTCCAGAGCATTTGTTTTTCTAGTGAGATGTTTCAGATTTTCTTCTATTTTTTTTGATCTTTTTATTTTGTTAATTATTTCCTAGTGTCTTGTAGTGCCATTTGATTTCCTGTGACCAATTCTAGTTTTCAAGGAAACATTTTCTTCCTTAGGATTTTGGATGTCAGTTTTCCAATTGCTTAACTTTATTTTCATAATTTTCTGGGATTGCTTTTTATCTTTTTTCCTGATTTTTCCTTGATCTCTCTTATTTGACTTTTGAAGTCTTTTTTCAAGTTCTTCCATAGAAGAACTCTTTTGGGTCTTGTGGCCATTTGATGTTGCAAAATTCATTTTCAACTGTTTGGTGGTTTGTTCTTTGCATTTACATTTTTTGCAGTCATTGTGTAGATTGTTTTCCTGCTTTTATTTACTTTACTTTGCTTCAATTTCTCCTCCCTCTAATTTATCTTCCACTCAGCTTCCATGCTGATTTTTCTAAAGTTTTGGTCTGATCATGTCATCCCCCTTCTCTGTGACCTCCCTGTCACTTATAAGATCAAAATAAAAACCCTGGCATTTAAATTTCTTTCTACCTCATTAGTTACCTTATACCAAACCATTATCTCAATGCTTAGCACAGTGCTTGGAATGTAAGTGCATAATAGATATTCACCTACTTTCTAGAAATTTAATGAACTTTACACTTTATCTCCCTTCTCCCTGCTTTTGTACTAGATATGCCCCCTTGCTGGAATGTTCTGCTCCATCACCTCTACCTCTTAGTTTCCTTTCCTTTCCTTCAAGAATGTGCTGAAATCCCACCTTAGAAAGAAGGTCTTTCCTGCTTATCCTCCCCCATCTAAACTCTGCTTCCTTCCCAGCTACTAAGGCCTTCTCTTTCAGATTACTTTTATCTACTTAGTTTACATCATGATCTTACTATCAGTATACATGGTGTCTCCTCCATTAGAATGTATGATTATTGAGGATTTGGATTGTCCTGGGGGTTTTTTTGGGAGAGGTGGTGGGAGTTTTTTTGTTTGTTTTTTTGTTTTGTTTTGTTTTGTTTTTATTTTGGTTTGTCTTGTGTGTTTTTCCTTTTGTTTCATTTGCCTTTCTTTGCATTCCAAATGGTTAATAAAACACTTGATATAAAGTAAGTGTTTAATAAATACTTGTTAACTGACCATTTATTTTATTTTCACAGTAGAATGTAAGTTCTTTGATGGCAAAAATTGTCTTGCTTTCTTGTATTTGTATCCCTAGAATTTTGCACACTTCCTGGCACTTAGTACACCCTCCTCCCCCAACCTCTATCTCTCTTTTTTTTCTACTTTCCCTCTTGTTTTCTCTTCCTGTCCCTCTCACTTTCTCTCTACCCCATCTATTCTTTCTTTTCATATCCTTGAAATATATCTTCTACTTTTATTTTTTTAGTAGTGCCCCTTTCTTATTTTTTTCAATTTATTTCATTAATTAATTAATTTCTTTTTTAATTTTCAACATTCACTTCCACAAGATTTTATATTCCAAATTTTCTCCCTATCTCTCCCCCACTCCAGAATGGCATGCATTCTGAATACCCCTTACCCTGATCTGCCCTTCCTTCTATCACACTCCACCCCTTCTCTTATCTCTTCCCTTTAAATTTTCCTGTAGGGCAGGATAGATTTCTATACCCCATTGCCTGTATATCTTATTTCTCAGTTGCATGTAAAAACAATTTTTAGCATTTGTTTTTAAAACCTTGGGTTCCTAATTCTCTCTTTTCCTCCCTGCCAACCCACCCTCATTGAGAAGGCAAGCAGGTTATACAAGTTTAGTCATGCAAAACACTTCCATAATAGCCATATTGTGAAAAACTAACTTTTCCCCTTCATCCTACCTCACCCCCTCAAGTATTCTATTCTCTCCTTTGACCCTGTCTCTGCTCAAAAATGTTGGCTTCAGATTACCCCTTCCCCCAATCTGCTTTCCCTTCTATTGTTCCTCCACTCTCTTATCCACTTCCCCCCTATTTTCCTGTAGGGTAAGATAGATTTCCATACCCAATTGAGTGTGTATGTTTTTCCCACCTTAAGCCAAATCTGATGAGAGTGAGATTCACTCATTCCTTCTCACCTTCCTCCACTTCCCCTCCACAGTAAAAGCTTTTTGCTGCCTTTTATGTGAGATAATTTACCCCATTCTACCTCTCCCTTTCTCCTCCCAGTACAATCCTCTCTCACCCTTTGATTTTATTTTTTTAGATATCATCCCTTCATATTCAACTCAGCCTATGCTCTCGATCTATATATATTCCCTCCAACTACCCTAATACTGAGAAAGGTCTCATGAATTACAAATATCATCTTTCCATGTAGGAATGTAAACAGTCCAACTTTAACAAGTCCCTTATGATTTCTCTTTCATGTTTACCTTTTCATGCTTCTCTTGAGTCTTGTATTTGAAACTCAAATTTTCTATTCATCACTGGTCTTTTAATCAAGAATGCTTGAAAGTTCTTTATTTCATTGAATGTCCATTTTTCCCCAGAAGAGTTATGCTCAGTTTTGCTGGGTGTTCTTGGTTGTAATCCTATCTCCTTTGCCCTCCAGAAAATCATATTCCAAGCCCTCCAGTCTCTTAATGTAGAAGCTGCTAAATATTGTGTTATCCTGATTGTGTTTTCACCATACTTGAATTGTTTCTTTCTGGCTGCTTGTAATATTTTCTCCTTGACCTGGGAACTCTTGAATTTGGCTATAATATTCCTAGGATTTTTCCTTTGAGGATCTCTTTCAGGAGGTGATTGTTGTATTCTTTCAATTTCTATTTTACCCTTTGGTTCTAGAGTATCAGGGCAGTTTTCCTTGATAATTTCTTGAAAGATGATGTCTAGGTTCTTTTTTCTGATCATGGCTTTCTGGAAGTCTAATAACCTGGATCTATTTTCCAGGTCAGTTGTTTTTTCAGTGAGATATTTCATGTTGTCTTCTATTTCTTTTGGTTTTGTTTTATAGTTTCTTGATTTCTCATAAAGTCATTAGCTTCCATTTGCTCCATTTTTTGTGCTGTTTTCTCATGTTCCCAGCCAATTACTTGACTATTAAACTCCTCCATCTTGAGTCCACCCTCCCATCTTCTACTTTTAGTCTCCATAACTGGGTTAAGATTGTTTCCTCAAATATCGTCAATGGCTTCTTAATGCCAAATTCAGGAGTCTTTTCTAAGACTTTCATTTCATTTACCTCTATGCAGCACCATTGTCCATCTTGTCCTTTAAGGACTTATGCTATTATGTCTAGTTCTGCCTTTTGCTACTTCTTTTCCCATTCTGGTGTTAGCTTTTGTTCATTCTCCAGTATTCTTGAATGCGAATGGTTCCCTAGAATTCTATCCTTACTTCTTTTTCCCTCCCATATTTTCACTCTAGTGACTTTCATTGTTCTCATGGGAAACTGATAGGTGGCTCATATGCTCAATTTGTGTCCACACAATATTAGCAGAATTCAAGTTAGATTTCCAGCATGTTGGTTGGATCTCCTATGGCAAACTTATGAGAAGAAATGGCCAATGGTTGAATGAATAGACAAGCTTGGCAAGGCTATGATCTGTATCTTTGGAGGTAATAACCACATTGATGAGATTGCAGAATCATTAGGTATTAGTAACAACAACCACAAAAACAAACAAAAACAAAACATACCCCTTCTGTGTGAAAGGGTATAGGGGTGTGTGTGTGTGTGTGTATGTGTGTGTATGTTTTCATACCAGTAAACGTCACATCCTTTTTTTATTTCTGGCCTCTGACATAACTTCAGTCTATTTCCAAGTTCCTATGCTAATCCTGCTAATAAGAGCAACATTAAAATTGTGGAAATCCTGGGTTTCAGTTTTGTTTTTTACAGTTACCATCCAATTAGTTTACAAGTCCTATTTTTCCTCTCAATATGTTTTATGCCAATTCTGTTCTTTTATTCTCACTGTCACCAACCTACCTCATTCCTTTTTCAACTTATACTCCAACTGATGCTAGGGAATGGATTTTAAAAGCTTCGTCCCAAGATCCTTATTATTTCAGGGTATGATTGTAGATTGATAAGGAATTTTTCATTGATTTCACTGATTATTTCTCTGTTAAGTCTCCTTTCTAACTTTCTTTTACAATTCTAGACTGTTCCAAATCATTCATTCATTCCTTCTTTCATTCAACAATTATATTCTTAATACTTACTCAGTACAAGATACTATGCTGAGCAACAAAGTTCAATTTATTTATCCTTTCTGGAGAAGAGAAGACCAGGAGTAACATGAACTCTCAATTATTTGAGGGGTTTTAAAGTAGAAGAGGGATTATTGTTTCTTCTATGTGGTCTCACAGGGAAAAGCTATGAATAAGAGTTTAAGAGGCAAATTTAAGCTTCATATTATATACTTCATGACAATGAGAGGTACATACATACATACATATATATATATATATATATATGAGTATATGTACATATATAAATATATGTTTTATATATATATACATTTACACAAATAAATACACATATACATACATATATGTGATATCTATATCTACCTATATATCTCTCTTCATGTGTTTATCTATATCTGTGTATTTATCTATATCTATGTCTATACCTGTGGTTGTTATCTTGGGAGGGGGATGTTTTTAAACCAGAGGTTGGATGACTACTTGTCAATTATGCCATATTATAGGGTCCTTTAGAGTTTCCATTGGAGTGTATGACTCAAATATCCCTTTGGACTTTATAATGAATGATTACATATTTTTCTCTAAGAGTTTTACATTGATCCTTCCAGAGAACTTAGCACTAGTACTTTTTAAAGTGATCATTAGGGGTAGGAAAGAGAACTTGATGGAATGTGCTTGGGCAGGAGGCAAAACTGACATTTTGTACTTTGTGCTCAACATGTCATTTGCCCATTACAACATCTGACTTTTTACCACTGTTTAATCTAATAGCCTTAATTTTGTGTACTGATGATGGTCACTATTGCTTTTATTGTCTTGGGCTCCTGAGAAGAAACATTTTAGTAAAGAGTTCTCAAATGCCCAATTTACACTGCCCCTTCTTGCCCCTGCTCCTTATCACCCCCCCTTTTTTCTTTTGTGTAATGATTACATTGGCTATTGTTATAATCTATGTCTCAGCACTATAATGCAAACTTCTTGACAAGTTAGATCCCAATAGAAGTTTTAAAATAAAACACGTTATTGACCTGATTGCCTAATACCCGATAGATTTCTTTTTCTAGGGCTTGGTTCCCACATTATCTTTTGATGTTGCTGCAGAATAGGTGAGCATTTGCTACACCAGCCGCCTAATTAGGAACAATAATGTCACTGGGGACATCTCAGACCTTCTGCATACTGAATCAATGTGTCCTGAAATATAAAGGGTGGGGTAATGCATCTTATAAATGCCAATTTAGTTAGGTTCTAATCACAGATACTTCATCAACTGACAAAAGAAAAACCTCAGTAGGTGCACCACTTCAAAATCTGGGACAACTTACATGTAATTTCAGGAATCAGCAGGGACACACAGCTGGAGAAAAATAAAAAGCTTGCTGTAATTGAAAATTGCCTTGAAGCTTGTTTGTGATTAAAATGAAGTTCAGTTCCTTGAAATCTTGTTTAGCAATTAAATCTGTTTTACTTAGGCAATGAAATATTGTTTATTGTCCAGGAATGATAAAACTAGTACAGACATGCTTTAGTATTTGATGCTAATTGAACATGTGAAGTCAAGAAAAAAAAAAGTGGCAGAATCTATAGCCAGGAAGCTAACGTCTTTCCTTCAAAGTAATGTTGGGTTTATCATGCTCAGTTAAACTATCCAACTCATTTTAAAGTTCAGAATATACAGAATCATTAAATTAACAAGGAAAGTTAACAACAACATTGCACAATGACATACCTGAAATATATAACTTTCCTGGACTTTCTGATCTATACATACTGTCCTCTTTTTTGATAATTTCCCAAGTGTGTTTATTATGCCCATACACGCAAATACATCTGTGATTAATAAAAATATGTTGTTTTCAAATATCTTTAAATTTTCACTGTTCTATAGCTGTTACATGTGAGAGAAAAGTCAAAGTGATATGAACAACACAGAGGACATAATTTTTCCTCGTAGAAATATTTCAACCTCATCAAAAAAAATGATAAAATGAAAATGCAGGTGGTTCACTTTGAAGCTCTGGTTGCTGTCACTTAACATCTAACTTTTAAGTACAATGCTTTCTGATTGTTTTGTTTTTAGTTAATCTTTGTCATCCTTTTAAGCTTTATGCATTTCCCTCTATTTTAATCAGTATGGTTTTTAGTTATAAGCAGTTGCCAGTAAGTATTTCCATCCCTTGACATACATTTTACACTGAAATTGTCTTAGCAGGTTTTCCTCAATTTACCTCATCTTTTTTAGTTTCATTATTATATTGAGAGTTATATAAGACAAAATAAATGTTTATAAAATTTCTGCTGCCCTTCACATGCCTTTGTCCATTAAACTTAAAGCATTGTTGTCCTTCAGAAGGGATAAAAAAGTCTGGTTTATTTAAGCATGGATGTTAATGTCCTTCTTGCAGAACTGGATTGAGGATATTTCAGATAAACTTTTTGTTCCCACCCCTTTCACTTCCAATAAGGGGAGGTTTCCAGCTGACACATTTGATTACTCTGGCTGACATGTTTGATTGCTCTAATCTAGAATATAAGGGCCAATTGCCATTCCTTCTGAATTGTAACTATCACTTATCTATGCCTACTGGGTATGCCTAGCCTTGAAAGTCAATTCTTTCATGGCTAAGAGAAAAAAGAGGAAACCATGAGATAAGCATTTAGGAATATTTATTGGCTTTCATGAAATTCATAAGAATTAAATTGAATAAATTTAGAAATATTAAAGAGGGTCAAAGAAAGGGCTTTTGAGAAATCCATATTAGACATGAGTAAGCTGCAACATATTAAAAATCAAAGATGGCTCAAGAAAAATGCTGTAACACTGATGTATGCTGGGAAAGAAAGTATGATGGTCATGTGGTAATGGACAGCCCATGCATTTCATTGGTAGGCATGTACTGTCAAGAGAATTAAAGAAATATTCAGTGTGCATTGGCTGGAACTAATATGGAAGAATTTGCAACTGGCTGTGAGAGCAGAAATGGAATGCAATCTGCATTGTTGGAAGGGCTGCCCATATAAGTGAGGTCATAAATGCACAGAATAACTTTGCAAACCTTAATGCATTATGAAATGATAATTATTTTATAATATTATCTTTAATGCATAACAAAACAACAAGGTAGGGTTCATAGACACTTTTTAACACTGTGATTGTTAGCATCCTAACACTAAATATTGACTTTACAAAAAGTGAATATTTGGAGGTAGGAGCCGAAACTGGTATGAATCTAAATACCCAGAAGGATAGCTAATTTCTTCATAGAAATGTTCTTTATTCCCACCCCAAAACCTGACATTAAAAATGCCAACTATAATAGTGATATTATACATGATATTCCAACATTGCTGTGCATATGATTTTACAAACAAGTTTACATTCTAAGCTGCTTTTAATTTCTTACTCATTTTGTCAATATGTCATGTTTAGTTACTGAGGTGACTTTGAGACTCTTTTGGTCTCCTTGTTATGTCAAATGATTTATTTTATTTAAACTTCCATATATATTCATTATAATTTGTTTCAGTGTCATATCATATATCCGTTGTCCAATTTTATCATCAACTTGTTTAAATAACTGAGGATTGAACTGTTTCAATTGGATTATATATGTTTATATCATTTTTTCTTCTAGATATACAATAATTCTGATCTTTAGCTTAAAAAAGGTATTGACATAACTGTATACAGAAAGATGGTCCAGAGATTACCCCCATAAAATAATGAATCTTTTCCTGTCAATTAAAAAATAGTGGTTCCGCTTCTGGGAGCCAAGATGGCAGAGTAATAAGGTAGTCACTCTCACTCTCCCCTATCACCTTCTGAAAACCCAGAAAATATCACCCCAGAAAAAAAAAAAACCTGGAACAGCTGAACTAGAAGAAAGACAGGGAGCAGCAGTGTGGCAGCCCAGCAAACAGGTCTCCCAGTGCCTCAGCAAAAATAAGGGAGGCAGAACTACAAGGGGCCACAGGGAAATAAGCATCCTGCAGCACTCATCTGAAAGGAGCTGAAGAAAGCAACCTAAAGTCTTCCTAAAGCCCCAGCCTTCCTGGTTCCAGCCCAATACCAGGTGAGCTGCCTGAGCCCTGCAGCCTCCAATTGTGAAGAAATCCTGAAGCCCAGGTGGTACAGCAGGCAAACACCAACATCTGGACCTCCTAGTGCCTCAGTGAGGGCTGGGGAATTGGTGGAGGCCAGCTTCAGCACTCTACCACAAAGGAATCTCCCAGTGCATTAGCAGAAATGAGGGACAACACTGCAGGGGCCCCAGGCAGATAAACACCCTGCAGCACCCATCTAAAAGGAGCTGAAGAAAGCTAAAGGAAAGGAAAAGCAGGCAACCTAGAATTGCCTGAAAGTTCCAGCCTTGCTGATTCCAGCCCAACAGGTAAGCTGCCAGAAACCTACAGCCTCCAATGCCAATAAGAGGCCCCAGCACACAAAGCCAGTGACCAAGACCTAGGCTCCCAACACAAGAAGCTTGGGTCAGTGCTCTCTGTTCCCCAGCAGGAGAGCTCAATCTCTTTAAAGGCCAGGGAATAAAGAAACACCATGAGTAAAAAGAAACATACCATAGATTCATATTATGAGAAGAGTGAAGATCAAGACAGAAATTCTGAAGAGGACAACATTGTCAACAAACCCACATATGCAACAACTAAAGGGAATATGAACTGGTCTGAAGCACAAAAAGCTTTCTTAGAAGAGCTCAAGAAGAATTTTAATAGTCAAATGAGAGAAGTAGAAGAGTCCTTCAAAAATACAATTGGCCAATTGGAAAAAAATACACTGAAGAAAACAAGTCCCTAAAAAACACAATTGGCAAAGGGAAAAAACTAACAGTACACTGAAGAAAACAAGTCCCTAAAAAACATTGGCCAGTTGAAGAAGGAAGTACAAAAACTAACAGAAGAAAACAATCTGTTAAAAACTAGAATTGGACAAATGGAAACTAATGTCTCTATGAGAGAGCAAGAATCAGTCAAACAGAAACAAAAAAAATGAAAAAATAGATGAAAATGCAAAATACCTCGTCAGTAAAACAACCGACCTGGAAAATCGATCAGGAGAGACAATTTAAAAATTATTGGACTACCTGAAAATCATGATGAAAAAAAGAGCCTGGACAGTATCTTTCAGGAAATCATAAAGGAAAACTGCCCTGAAGTCCTAGAACCAGAAGGGAAAATAACCATAGAAAGAATACACATCACCACCTGAAAGAGATCCCAAATTGACAATGCCAAGGAATATAATAGCAAAATTCCAAAATTACCAGATGAAAGAGAAGGTGCTGCAAGCAGCCAGAAAGAAACAATTTAAATATCATGGAACCACAGTCAGGATTACACAGGACCTTGCAGCTTCTACATTAAAAGACCACAGGGTGGAACATGATATTCCATAAGGCAAAGGAGCTTGGAATGCAGCCAAGGATCAATTACCCAGCAAAAATGAGCATCATTTTTCAAGGAGAGAGGATATTCAATGAAATAGGAGACTTCCAAACTTTCCTGATAAAAAGACCAGAGCTCAACAAAAAATTTGATCTTCAAGTACAGGACTCAAGAAGGACTTAAAAGGTAAATGGGACAGAAAGATACAATATGTTGTTAATAAGGGGGGCTGTTTAAACCCCTACAAGGGAATATGACACTTGCAACCTTGAGAACTGTATTGTTATTACACCTGTTAAAGGAGTATACATAAAGAGGGTGGATATTAGTTGACTTTGATGTAATGATAAAAAAAAATCTAATCAAGTGGGTTAAATGGATCCAAATAAGTGGATCAATCTGATCTTAGAAAATGTACTGAGAAAGGAGGAGGCAGACAAGGGTAAATTACATTACAGGAAAAGACACAAAATCCTATTACAGCAGAGGGAAAGAAGGGGGGGAGCATTGTTTGAACCTTACTCTCATCAGATTTGGCTCAAGAAGGGCATAACATAATCAGTTAGGTATAGAAATCTAACTTGCCCTATAGGCAGTAGGAGGGAAAAGGGGAAAGAAAAGGGAGGGGGGAAAGAAGGGAGGGAAGAAGCAGTAAGAGTAAAGGGGAAGAAAAGGGAAAGGGATAATAAAAGGGGAGGGACTGAAGGAGGCAGTGGTCAAAAGCAAAACACTAGTGAAGGGGGAAAGGAAAAAGGAGAAAGAAAAGCATAAATGGGGGAAAAAAGGTTGGAGAAAAAGACACAGATAGTAATCATAACTGTGAATGTGAATGGGATGAACTCTCCCATAAAACAGAAATGATTGCAGAATGGATTAAAAATCATAATCCTACAATATGTTGTTTACAGGAAACACATTTGAAAAAGAGTGACACATACAGGGTAAAGGTAAAAGGCTGGAGCAGAATATATTATGCTCAGCTGAAGTAAAAAAAAGGGGTAGCAATCCTGATCTCAGACAAAGCAAAAGCAAAAATAGATCTAATCAAAAGAGATAAGGAAGGAAACTACATCCTGCTAAAAGGCACCATAGACAATGAAGTAATATCATTACTAAACATATATGCACCAAATGGTATAGCATCCAAATTCTTACAGGAGAAGTTCAGGGAGTTACAGGAAGAAATAGACAGCAAAACTATACTAGTGGGGGACCTGAACCTCCCTCTTGCACTAGATAAGTCTAACCACAAAATAAACAAGAAAGAAGTTAAGGAGGTGAATAGAACATTAGAAAAGTTAGGTATGATAGACCTCTGGAGAAAACTGAATGGGGATAGAAAGGAATATACTTTTTTCTCACAGTACATGGCACATACACAAAAAATTGACCATGTACTAGGGCATAAAAACCTCACAATGCAATGCAGAAAGGCAGAAATATTAAATGCATCCTTTTCAGATCATGATGCAATAAAAATTATATGTAATAAAGGGCCATGGAAAGATAGACTAAAAAATAATTGGAAACTAAATAATCTAATCCTAAAAAATGATTGGGTCAAACAAAAATCATAGAAACAATCAATAATTTCATTCAAGAGAATGACAATAATGAGACATACCAAAACCTATGGGATGCAGCAAAGCAGTTCTTAGGGGAAGTTTTATATCTCTAAATGCTTACATAAATAAAATAGAAAAAGAGGAGATTAATGAATTGGGCATACAACTAAAAAACAAATTAAAACCTCAACTAAACAAAATTAGAAATATTGAAAACCAAAGGAAAAATTAATAAAATTGAAATTAAGAAAACTATTGAACTAATAAATAAAACTAAGAGCTGGTTTTATGAAAAAACCAATAAAATAGATAAACCTTTGGTTAATTTAATTAAAAAAAAAAGAAAGAAAACCAAATTACTAGTATCAAGAATGAAAAGGGTGAAGCTACCACCAAAGAAGAGGAAATTAAAACAATAATTAGGAATTATTTTGCCCAACTATATGCCAACAAATTTGACAATCTTAGTGAAATGGATACATATTTAAAAAATATAAATTGCCCAGATTAACGAAGAGGAAGTAAAATACTTAAATAACCCCATCTCAGAAAAAGAAATTGAACAAGCCATTGATGAACTCCCTAGGAAAAAATCTCCAGGGCCAGATGGATTTACATGCAATTCTATCAAACATTTAAAGAACAATTAATTCCAATACTATATAGACTATTTGGGAAAATAGGTGAAGAAGGAGTCTTACCAAATTCTTTTTATGATACAAATATGGTGTTGATACCTAAACCAGGAAGAGTCAAAATAGAGAAAGAAAATTATAGACCAATTTCTCTAATGAATATAGATGCAAAAATTTTAAACAAAATACTAGCAAATAGATTGCAGCAATTTATCACAAGAATAATACACTATGACCAGGTAGGATTTATACCAGGAATGCAGGGTTGGTTCAATATTAGGAAAACTATCAGCATCATTGAGCATATCAACACCAAAACCAACAGAAACCACATGATCATCTCAATAGATGCAGAAAAAGCTTTTGATAAAATACAACACCCATTCCTATTAAAAACACTAGAAAGCATAGGTATAAATGGAGTCTTCCTTAAAATAATAAATAGCATCTATCTAAAACCTTCAGCAAGCATTATATGTAATGGGGACAGGCTAGAAGCATTTCCAATAAGATCGGGGTGAAACAAGGATGTCCATTATCACCACTGTTATTCAATATTGTACTGGAAACTTAGCTTTAGCAATAAGAGAAGAAAAAGAAATTGAAGGCATTAGAATAGGCAAAGAAGAAACAAAGCTATCACTCTTTGCAGATGACATGATGATATACTTAGAGAATCCTAGAGAATCAAGTAAAAAACTACTTGAAATAATAAACAACTTTAGCAAAGTTGCAGGCTATAAAATAAACCCACATAAATCATCAGCATTTCTATATATTACCAACAAAGCCCAACAGCAAGAGATAGAAAGAGAAATCCCATTTAAACTTACTGTAGACATTATAAAATATTTAGGAGTCTACCTCCGAAACAAACCCAGGAACTCTATGAACACAATTACAAAACACTTTTCACACAAATAAAATCAGATCTAAATAATTGGAAAAACATCAGTTGCTCATGGGTAGGCCTAGCTAATATAAAAAAATGACAATCCTACCTAAGCTAATTTACTTATTCAGTGCCATACCAATGAAACTACCAAAAATTATTTTATAGAGTTAGAAAAAAAATAACAAGATTCATTTGGAAAAACAAAAAGTCCAGAATATCAAAGGAACTAATGAAAAGAAATGCAGGGGAAGGTGGCCTAGCAATTCCAGATCTTAAATTGTATTATAAAGCAGCAATCATCAAAACTGCTTGGTACTGGCTAAGAAATGGAGGTGGATCAGTGGAATAGGTTAAATATGCAAGACACAGTAGTCAATGACTATAGTAATCTATTATTTGATAAACCCAAAGACCCCAGCTTCTGGGATAAGAACCCACTCTTTGAAAAAAACTGCTGGGAAAACTGGAAAAGAGTATGGCAGAAACTAGGCATAGACCCAAATCTCACACCATATACCAAAATAAAGTCAAAATGGGTTCATGACTTAGATATAAAGGCTGATACCATAAGTAAACTGGGAGAACAAGGAATAGTTTACCTATCAGATCTATGGAGAACAGAAGAATTCATGACCAAACAGGAGATAGAGAACATTAAAAAGCAAAATGGATAATTTTGATTACATTAAATTGAAAAGTTTTTGCAAACAAAGCCAATGCAACTAAGATTAGAAGGAAGGTAGAAAATTGGGAAAGAATTTTTACAACCAGTCTCTCTGATAAAGGCCTCATTTCTAAAATATATAGAGAATTAAGACAAATTTATAAGAACACAAGCCATTCCCCAATTGATAAATGGTCAAAGGATATGAACAGACAGTTCTCAGATGAAGAAATTAAAGCCATCTATAGTCATATGAAAAAATGCTCTAAATCGTTATTGATTAGAGAAATGCAAATCAAAACAACTCTGAGGTACCACATCACACCTATCAGATTGGCCAACATGACAGAACAGGAAAATGATAAATGTTGGAGAAGATGTGGGAAAATTGGAACACTAATACATTGTTGGTGGAGTTGTGAAATGATCCAACCATTTTGGAGAACAATTTGGAACTATGCCCAAAGGGCTATAAAAATGTGCATACCCTTTGATCCAGCAATAGCACTTCTAGGGCTATATCCCAAAGAGATCAAACAAATGGGAAAAGGACCCACTTGTACAAAAATATTCATAAAGGCTCTTTTTGTTTTGGCAATGGAAATTGAGAGGATGCCCATCAATTGGGGAATGGCTGAGCAAGTTGTGGTATATGAATGTAATGGAATACTATTGTGCTATAAGAAATGCTGAACAGGCTGACCTCAGAAAAACCTGGAAAGACTTGTATGGTCTGATGCTGAGTGAAGTGAGCAGAACCAAGAGACTTTGTACACAATAACAGCCATGTCGTGGGACGACTAATATTGATAGAGTTTACCCTTCTCAGCAATAGAAGCATCTAAGACGTCTCAAAAGGCCTCGTGATGGAAAATGCTATCCACATCCAAAGAAAGAACTATGGAAATTGATTTACTATCATTTTTTTTTCCTCTTCTGTTGAGTTTTGTTTCCTCTTTCTAATGGTTCCTCCTATTGGTTTTAATCTTTGCTTACAACTTCACTAATGTGAAAATATGTTTAATAGGAACGTAAATATGTAGCATATATGAGATTGTGTGCTGTCTTGGGGAAGGTTGTGGGGAGGAACAGGGAGAAAATTTTAAACTTTTTTCTTTTAAATTTAAAGCATATGGAAGTGATTGTTGATAAATCAAAATAAATTAATAAAATTTTTAAAAAATAGTGAATAATTTTGTTGTAACTCCTTATTTGTCATTTTCAGTGCCTAATGTAAGTAGTGGTGAATTTAATTATTACAGTGTTTGTATAGAAAGGTTATATTTTGTGTTTGGACTCTTTCAATTCCTTATTCCTTATCCACACTTTCCATTATATTTCTCAATATTCTCAGTTATTCCCACCTTTTTATTTAAGTAAATAAATAAATGAAAGGAAGAAAAAAATGGACTCACTATGTCCAAAGTGCTGTGCTAAAAGATGGGATGCAAATAGAGAATAAAAATAGTTTTGCTCTCAAGAAGCTAACATTCAAATGGAGATATAGCAAATGTGGAAGGTTTTGATAGTAAGTTAAATGTTCCTTGTGGTACAGTAACAAAGCGGAGGATGGTGTTTCTTCTTTCATGTCAATTTCATTGACAAAATTCATCAGATTCTAATGTTAAAGTGTTTGATAGAGTCAAAGATTTTCATGTCAATAACGTCCTTTTCCAAGTTTTCAGCATCTAAGGCTACAGCAGTTGTTGAGGCAATTGACAGACTGCATATCTGTAGGGGTTGCTCCCAGTATTATGGTAATGGGCACCAGGAAGCATTGCTGTTTCAAAAGCTCTAGGGCTTTCTCCACCCACCAGATTCAGAGGAGAGGTAGTGGTGAAGGTTTGACTTGCCTAACACATGCAGCTTCTTGCTCCTGAAGGTGACCTGCTACTTCAAGGAAGGCTAAATATCGGAATTTAAGTTGACTCAATTTGCAGAACTACATTTCTTCTTTGTAGAACTTCTCTACTCTTTATTTCTGTAATCTATGTTACTATATAATCTGCAAATATTTTTATAGTAATCTTTTAAAAATACCTATCATTAGCACAGTGATATAAGATGAAAAAATGTCCATAAAATATTTTTGCTTGCTGTGTTTGGGCATAAAGTAAAAACAACTCTGCCAGCATCTTCCTGTGCTTTTTCCAAGGCATAGATATAAGCAGCCTTCCAATTGCCTGTTCCTTTCTTCTGGTCAAGTTAATAGTGAAAATGCCAACATTAGTACCATTCAGCTTCTCCAATAGTCTGTCTATTCATTGGTCATTAAACTAGCATCCTTAGACTACCAAGAGCCCCAGTAAAGGTTATACACAGTTTTAACATTGTGATTCTTAGTACCTATATATTAAAATACTGACATTGCAAAAAGTGAGTATTTTGGAGATAAGAGTTAAAACTGATAAAAATCTAAATGTCTAAGAGGACAGCTAATAATTTCCTTGAGAAATATTCTTCACTCAGCCCTGCAATTAAAATAAAAAAAATTCCTACAAATTCCAAGCATTAAATGTTATAATTCTGGGTCAATATTTAGATATTTCACATTGATATTTTGCAAAAGGATTCCACGGAAACATTTAGGATTAGGAAGAAAATCAGAAGAGTAATTCTTCATAGTGAATTTTTTGAGAGCAAATTCAAATGTAATTAACATGCTGAAATTAGTTTGTGCTTTGTAACCATGGCTAATTAATTTCATTAACTAAAGTACTGTGCTAGCGAAGTCAAAGTCATGAGTTCAATCCCTATTTAGGCCACTTATTGGGCTTCTATGTCATCTCAGAAAACATTTTGCAGATTAATAATCTTGGTCACAAAGGGGATGGGTTAGCTGAAATCTTTCAAAGACATTAGAGATATACTTTGAATGACTTATTCTGCTCATATGGTGTCAGGATTACCATCTTGATTTACAAAGGACAAAACCTTATTCTACATATGAAAACAAGTTTATTGCCAATGAAATGCTTCTTCATAATTCATACTTTTCATTCCAAAGGTTGGTCAGTAAAAGAGAATTATGCAAAATAGAAAAACTTTAAATAGAAAAGGTTAAGCAAGCAATGTATTTTCTTTTGTGTGGCACTAATGCAGGGAAGAGGGAATAAAGCCATTGATGATGAGTAATGCTGCAAAATTCAAGTCTTTAGTGAAGAACAGTTTCCAGTAACATACTTTTTTAAAAATAAGAAAATATGGAGGAATTTAACAATTTTTAAAGGATGGTTAAAGTCTTTGAATGAGGCAATGAAAATGAAAGTAGGTAGTTTATGACTATTGTAGAAAATATTACCATTCACAGTCCCCAAAAGCTAATAAGGCACATCGTATTTGTAGATTCTTCTTTTAAATTGAGTTCAAAAGTATAATAAAAAATACATAGTATACACATGTGTGTGTGCATAGTGACAGAGAGAGAGAGAGAGAGAAATATTGTATATCCAATATATAATATAGTCATACACGTGCAGCAGAATTTGAGAAGTTTTGTGGAAGAAAATAATTGAATTGGACAAGCGAGGTATGTCATCAGAAACTATTTTAAAGAATATTTCAGTATAGAGAAAGGAAACAACTATCTTCTCAGAAACCTAATGTCTTCAAGAATTATAGGAGAAAATAATACAGAAGGCGGTGCAGTTTTGTTATTTTTTATCTTAAGAGGAAAAAATAATAGGAAAATGGTGTTATATTTAAAAATTAAGATAAACTGAGGCACAAAGTTCTGAACATGTTAAATTTATGAAAAAGCTAGCAATTACCAGTAAATGGGGTCCTTTGACTACTCAGTCAGTCAAAAGATAGTGAGGTAGGGCTTACTAGCCTTCATATAATTTTTTAAAAATTTTATTAATTTATTTTGATTTATTGATAATCACTTCCATATGCTTTTGAGTTTAAATTTTTTCTCCCCCTTCCTCCCTACCACCCTTCCCAAGGCAGCATACAATGTGATACAGGCTATACATTTATATTCCTATTAAACATATTTTCACATTGGTGGTATTGTAAGTAAAAATTAAAAACAATAGGAGGAAACATAAGAAAGAGGAAATAAAACTCAACAGAAGAGAAAAAAATAGCAACAGTTCTTTCTTTGGATGTGGATGGCATTTCCCATCACAAGGTCTCTGGAGATGTCTTAGACACTTGTATTGCTGGGAAGGGTTAAATTTATCAGTATTAGTCATCTCACGACATGGCTGTTATTGTGTACAACATTTTCTTGGTTCTGCTCACTTCACCCACCATCAGACCATACAAGTCCTTCCAGGTTTTTCTGAAGTCAGCCTGTTCAGCATTTCTTATAACACAATAGTACTCCATTACATTCATATACCACAACTTGCCCAGGCATTCCCTAATTGATGGACATTCTCTCAATTTCCAATTCTTTGCCACCACAAAAAGAGCTGCTATGAATATTTTTGCACATGTGGGTCCTTTTCCCATTTGTATGATCTCACTGGGATATAGCCCTAGAAGTGCTATTGCTGGGTCAAAGGGTATGCACATTTTTATAGCCCTTTGGGCATAGTTGCAAATTGTTCTCCAAAATGGTTGAATCATTTCACAACTCCACCAACAATGCATTAGTATTCCAATTTTCCCACATCTTTTCCAACATTTATCATTTTCCTGTTTCGTTATGTTGGCCAATCTCATAGGTGTGATGTGGTACCTCAGAGCTGTTTTGATTTGCATTTCTCTAATCAATAATGATTTAGAGCACTTTTTCATATCAGTATAGATGGCTTTAATATATTCATCTGAGAACTGTGTGTTTATATCCTTTGATCATTTATCAATTGAGGAATGGCTTACATTCTTATAAATTTGACTTATTTCTCTATGTATTTTAGAAATGATAGCCTTCATATAATTTTGAGAAGTACAAGAAGACAAAGAATAGGAAGCATCACAAATGGAAAACAATATATTTGGTTACAAAATCTGAAGTATCATAGATGATGGAAAACAATATGATTGGCTAGACATTTGGGTCTAGCAACAGTCCTTCCTTCCATCTTGCTGTCAGGAAATGTTGATTTAAAGTATCCATCTGCTCAACATCTCAACAGAGATAATAGACTTCTTCACAACTGCAATCAATATTCTATAAGGTTTGTTAGTAAGAGAAACAGATTTCCCTTAATTGTACATGGGTATGCAAGTCTGTATAGAGATAACATATTTCTTTAAATTAATGTGACTTATAGTAAAACTGAATTTTAAACTAATTCATAAAAAGAAAACTGAACTTCTGGGCTTCTGAACTTAACTCAGTGACAAACAAAACAAAATAAAACAGACATGGCTTAGGCAGTTACAGAATAGAATCAATTACAGAATGGAATCAAATATAAATTACAAAATCACTATTTGATTTTTTTCAATGGAATGTACTAGGGGAGAAAAAAGGCAGATCACAGTGGGATATGCTATTACAAATAACTGGAATATGTAAGAAAAAGTACATACAAACATGGAGGAAATGGTACAAGGAACAGACAAAACACACACATGGTTTGCAGTGGAAATACGTTAATCTTAATAGGGAATCAGTTGGGGTAGGAGAGAGGAAAAGTAAACTAAGTTAAGGGAGATTCAGGGAGGTAGTAGTAAGAAGTAAAATCAAGTCTACCTTCTGTAGGCAAATCATGAAGAAGATAATAGTAGGAAAGAAAGAAAGCACAAGATCTTGTTACGGGATCCTGGGTAGGGGAAAGAAAAGAAGTGTAATTCAAATAATTTATTTACTAGGAGACACATATGAAATACTGATTATATTTTTCCTCTCTATAAGTTTTTGTTAGAATATTGAGCATTAAATGTACATTAAATTAGTTTATGCATTGACATTTAATTATTTTTATGTTATTTTTCTTGCCTTTTTTTAGTTGAATGCCCAATTAAATTTGATGACAAATTCATTGATCTGTTTTTCTTTTTGTTTTGTTTTGCTTTTTAATTTCTGATGAGGCATGATGAGGTATATTTTCTCCTCAAGACTGCTCTGACTGCATCATAATAGGTTTTGTTATATTTTCTTATTGTTTTAATTTTCTTTGATAAACTTTTCTATTGTTTCTGTAAACTTGTTTTTTGACTCACGGATTATTGAAGATTAGTCTTTTTTAATTTAAATTTAAATTTTCACAATTTCTTCAAGTGTCCTTTATTGAATATACATGTTCTATCATTTTGATGGGAAATGGATCTATATAATAATAGTCCTGATTTTATGAATTTATTCATGAGACTTTTAAGTCCTACTATGTGATTAATTTTTTCTAAAGATGCCATAATCAGATGAAAAACATCCATACTACATTTGATTTCCATTAAGCAATTGTGTATATATACATGTATATATCAATCACATCTAACTTCTAAAAATCTATTCAAGTCATCACTATATTTCTTATTATTTTCTAGTTAGATCTTTTTTTTAAAGGATTTAAAGAGGTACATTGAGATCCTAAGCTATTATAATTTTGTTTTCTATATCCTTCTGTAAATTGATTAATTTTCCCTTTAAATATTTAAATTCTTGGTCTGTGTGTGTGTGTGTGTGTGTGGTTTTAGTATCAATTGACTGTGGTGCCTTGAAGTATAATGTGGTTTCTTTATTCTTTTAAATGAAGTCTATTTGTATTGTTGTTTTGTCTTTAGAGTTCACTGCAAGCATGTTTGCATTTTATTTCAGCTCTTTATTTTAATTCTCTGTGAATCTTTTTTTTCTTTTGTTTTGAGCAAGTTTTTATCAGAAACAGTATACTTTTGGATTATGTTAACTAATTTATTCTACTAATTTCCCTCATTTCATGTGTGAAATCATCATATTCAGAATCAGAATTATGATTGCTAATTGTGTATTTCCATCTTATCCTTTCATATTTCCCCTTTCTTTGTCCTCTATTTTCATCTTACAAAGACTAACAATATCAAACATTTATATAGCAATTTAAAGCTTGCAAAGTGAAGCAATTTAAAGTTCACAAAGTGCCTTACATATATTATTTCATTTTGTCTTCGAAACAATCCTGTGTGGTGGATATCATTATTATCCCCATTTTTTTTTTTAGATTAGGAAACTGATGCTGAGAAGTGATTTATGAAGCATCTTGGGTGGTTTTTTTAAACTCAGATCTTCTTAAATCTAGGTCTGGAGATCTATTCATTATAGCACCTAAATTCATAGGAAGAGATTGTTGAGAGGGGAAAGTATTCAACACCAGTAACCTAAATTTTATGAATTACACCTCTTTTGTTTCCCCTACCCAGGATCCCATAATAAGATCTTGTGCTTTCTTTCTTTCCTACTATTATCTTCTTCATGATTTGCCTACTGACGGTAGACTTGATTTTACTTCTTACTACTACCTCTCTGAATCTCCCTTAACTCTTAGTTTACTTTTCCTCTCTCCTACCCCAACTGATTCCCTATTAAGATTAATGTATTTCCACTGCAAACCATGTATGTGTTTTGTCTGTTCCTTGTACCATTTCCTCCATGTTTGTATATACTTTTCTTACATATTCCAGTTATTTGTAATAACATATCCCATTGTGATCTGCCTTTTTTTTCTCCCCTAGTATATTCCATTGAAAAAATGAACCTACAAAAATAAGAATGAGGTAAACTAGAGTCAAATCAATTTAACTCTAGGCCTTCCACATCCACTTATCTGTCCTCATTAAAAGAGTATAAATATAGTGTAACAATGGCCAATGAAGATCTGTGTAGGTTTGAGACCACATCTCCATATTTTGTAGTGAATACAAAAGGTAGAAAGTAGTTATGCAGTCTAAATTCCTTAGCCTTACATGGACTATCACAATGCTCCCAAACGTACCTCACATTGCTCCCCTACTTACACACTATGCTTCCATCAAGCTGTACTACTTACTGTCTAATATACTATGTAATGTTTCCAATATTTGTAAATTTTCTTTCTGATCCCTTTGTCTTAAATGCCTCTCCTTCCCTTAATACCTGTTGAGATGTTAACTTTCCTCAAGAATCAATTGAAATCAACTGAAAAACCACATCTTCTTTGAAAATTTCCAAAATTCTCCCAGTTTGAAATGATCTTTCATTTCTCCAGACCTTGAATAGGATTATACACCTATATTAGACTCTATATCATATTCTGCACTTTTGTACTTACTGCATATAATTACATTGTTTAACAAAAATTCATTGAATATATCAATGAGTGAATGAATTAAAGCAATCAATATATCTGTTACTTAAATCCAGTATCTTTATTTTTAATAGATTAATTTATTTTGATTCCCTACTTCATATAACATTTTATACCTTTGCTCTTGTTGTAGGCAGTATAACATTAAAAAACAAAAACAAAAACATGGACTTGTAGCCCAGAAGACCTAGATCAAATTATACCATTATCCTTTTGTTATGTAAACATGTGCCCTGTGATGACTATACTATATGTTGGAACTTCCCTTCTTCACAGGGGAACAGGACAATGGAGCTACATAACAACTGGACAATTGAAAGGATTTCTGAGACTCAGAACTGCTTGACATGTCAGTGATCTTTTGTGCATGAACTCTAGCCAAATTTAGAGATGTCTATAGCTGCCAGCAACCACAGAATCAGCTTTGAAAACTTCCAGGGCAGCTTTGAGCAACAGCTGGAGGCTCAAGGTCTTGCTCAGGACTTTCTAAACACCCTGCTCCTTGCCTAATTATGTTTACATACATCCCCTTCCCTTTAATCCCCAATTCTTGCTCAAAAGCTTAAAAAAACCCCAAAAAACCCCATTAATACCTCATCCTTCTCCACACCCTTTTTAAGCCGCTGAGAATTCTCTGTCTCTCTGCTTCCTTGCAAATTCTTCTCAGACAAATAATACTTTTCTTATCTGAGATCAGACTCTGTCTCATTTAGGGTCATCTTTGGGCCTAGGATCTTTCTTTCATAATCACTGTTACCAAGCAATTTTAATTTAATCAATTCAACTATCTTCTTTTCCTATAACATATTCCCCTCTCATCTTTACCTCACAAAATCTGTGATATTATTCCATGGTCTTTTCTGATCATTCCTAGTTGCTAGGAGCCAATTGCCCTCCCCCAAAAACTTTATATTTTACTTCTTCTTATTTATTTTATATATGTTCCATATGTTTTCACATGTACATGTCTCCTCTCACAGAAAGTAAGTTCCTTGAGAGTGGGATCTGTTTATTTCTTTTATAATTATTATTATTATTTCCCTATATCTAATTCATAGCACAGCGCCTGGCATAGTAGGCATTTAATAAAATATTTCTTGATTCACTGTTTGAAACATAGAGTCATAGGATCTCAGAGTGTGAAGGAAACTCATCTTAGGTAGCCCACTGCCCAGTGAAGAAATCTAAAACATATCACCCATAAATTAAATTTATGAGTATTCCAAACTGTATGCACGTGTGTGTGTGTGTGTGTGTGTGTGTGTGTGTGTGTGTGTGTGTGTGTGTTTGGGAAGGGAATGGTGGTTGTGGTAGGAGGGATACAAATGGCCTTTCTAATTTAGAACTTAAATTGTGATGAATGGTATTTATAATTAGTATAATTGAAATGATAGAAAAGAAGATTCCATCTATTTAATTACAATTTGCATTGGTTTCCTTCTTAATAGCAAAAATCTGCCTTTCAGCATGGGCATGATACAGCTTTCAGTGTGGTTATTTTAGATGTTCAATAGTGATGATTTTTGCAGGAAGTAAAAAGCCTAGAAGCAAGGAAGCAGATCAATTTGCTTTAATGATTTCACTGATGACAGTTATATAAGGCCAAAAAGTATCACTTCGTTTCTTTCTTGAACGGGAAAAAAGGGAAATGGCTTTAATTATTGAATGTTACAATGTTAAAAACCCATTTTGTGTAAAGAAGTGCTACATGATGTTAGTACATAATATTAATGTCATTCTGCTCCATCTCAAAATGGTTGAAAATCAATTTTCAAAATTGAATATAATTTTCATCTTGGTACTATAGAATATTTGTTCCATTTTTGATATTTAGAATAAAATTATATATTTTTTCTAATGAAATGTGAAAAAAATTCTTTAAGAAGAAAAAAAAACTATTTTGGACCAAATCAGTGTCTTAATTCCTTTAGATGTTTCTGCAAACCAAGATATTAACCATCTATAAAAATACAGTGCTTGCCTTTTAAAGTCAGATCAAAATCAGGGTTAAGTGACAAGGACTTAGAACTTAGATTCAGAAGTTCTAGATTCACGTCTGAGCTCTGACACATACCAGTTATGTGACCCTAAGAAACCTTACCTCTGGGCATAATAAAATAAATATTTTAGCAAAGCAATGGATGGATAGATAAATGAATGAATGAATGAGCACATATACACAATCACATACATATATACATGTATAATATATATATATATATATATATATTACACATACCATATTATATGTATGTGCATATATATGTATGTAATTTATATGTTATACACCTCACAAGGTGGTTTTGAGAATTGAATGAAGCATGTTTTTAATGATAAATTGACATTAATGATTTTTTATGATTTACCTATTCATTTGTGTAGCCCATTAGACTGACAATCAATTTTACCATTTGTGTTCATAATTTAATTTAAGCTGTCTATGTTTAAATTCCTCTGAATTTTGGAGGAATAAGCTATTTTAAAGCAAGACATAGATGCCCTTATGTAATCCATTAATAATATTTAAAAAAAAGAGTATCCCATTAAAGGGTAAAGTAGGTCATCAGCCAATATAAACTTTGGAAGTTGTACAAGGAAGGAGAATTATATTCTCACAATTGGTAGTGTGTGCCTTTGCCACTTTAATTCAAATAGTAGAGTGTTGTGAAAGACTCACCTGACACAAGTAAGGGTTATAAAGTAGATTTACCAAACTTGCAAGAATACAGTTGTTGACCAGAGATCAAACATCCCTCATGTTGATCCTGATGTGTGCCAGGCTCCCCATATTTTCTCCTTTCTTTTCTAGAGAGGTGGCTAGTACAGTCTTTGCAGTATGAAGGATGTCATATTGTCAGGTCTAAGTAGGCAAAGAGACTTACACTTTGCGAGTGTTTATATAGTCATAGGGCTCCCAAGAATTATGTGATTAGTGAAAAGCCTTCCTGTATGCCTGAAAGGGAGAATGCTTCATTCTCTAGCGGCTGAAGCAGCAGAAATTATTGGTCAGTAGCATTTCCTAGTTCTTATGAATATTGAAATTTTACCTGCACCATAGGTTAAACCTAGGTCCTTTGAAATCATATCTTCCTCTGAGAACCTTTTTCTCTCCCTTGTAATATGTATAGCCAGGTCCCTACAAGTGTGAATAATAAATTCCCCTGAAGTGATCACATCATTCAAAATCATTGGGTTGGAACCAATTACCATATTTTACATAATTATAATGTTAAATAGTACAAATTTAAATACATGTAACCATTTCAGGTGATTTATTATTCATTGGGACCTAGCTACCTTGCCATCGCGTGTCTTACCTACACAGGGTGATACAATTAGTGTAGCGGTAAAATTTGAATTCTGATCTTACTTAGAAGAACAGAAGACTATTGTAAGTGACTAGATAATATATTTAAAACCGGAATGGAATTTAGAGTTTGTCTAGTCTAATCCCTTCATTTTACAGGCATGGAAAGTGAATCTTAGTGACAGACTTAGTAACTTATGCAAGGATATCAGGGAATAAAGCAAAACCAAAATTTGAACATTTGAACTAGGGTGGTAGGAGTAGGAATATAAGGGCAGAAAAAGAAGTGAGAGCTACTGAAAAAGTAGCTTTAGAAATAATATTGTAACCATTAGAGTTACTCAAAAGCAGAATAAGCTGTTTTAGGATGTTGTGGTTTTTCCCTCACTGAAGGTCTTCAAAAACTGTATGTATGACCACTTGTTAGGGATGTTGCAGGAGGAACTCATTTATGAGTTGGGGTAGATGTTGTCTTCTATTGTCCCTTCAAGTTTTGATAACCTGGGAGTCTTTGAAAGTAGAATTTATATCATTTTGTGATTGTTATTATAATGGGGATTATTCTCCTGGTTCTGTTTACTTCACATTGCCTTAGTTCATAGAACACTTCCCAAATTTTTCTGAAACTATCTTAAGGGTAAAATTTGAACTGTTGGTTTTGGTAAAAAGTAAGGACATCTCTTGCTCTGAGACAGAAGGATGAGGTTGGGTGAAAGAGCTAGGGAAGAAGGGAAGTAAATAGAAGCAGGCATTGAATAGCCATGATCTCAATAAATTATGATTAAAATTGTGAGAAAGCAATCTGTGCACAAAGTCCAAAATTCTTAGCATTCATTCATTATTTAATTCTGTTATATTCTGTCTTTTATTGCTAAGAATGAATGACATGGAAAAAGCTGAACATGTTAGACACCAGGGCTTTTGGTGAATTTAAAAGTTTTAAAATAATCACTATGAGAAATGTAATAGGAGTTCTTAAGAGATAAATGCAAGGAAAGGAGTATTAAAGGCACCAGTTAGATTTTATAGGGGAAATTTCTAATGGGCCAAATTAGTCATCTAATGATTTTTTTTCAGAAAAATTAAGCTTGAAAATGGCAAATGTGTGTGGGGGGGGCATAGAACAATGATGAAGATTAGCAAGAGATAGAGATTGTCAAGGCAGGTGAGGTATAAGGTTAAAATTAATTGAAGTTTTTCAGTGCTAAAGAAAGTTACAATTTTTTCACTTCCTTCCTTCCTTCTTTCCTTCCATCCTTCTTCCTTCCTTCCTTCCTTCCTTCCTTCCTTCCTTCCTTCCTTCTCCTTCCTTCCTTTCTTCCTTCTTCTCTCTTTCTTTCTTTTTCTTTCTTTCTTTCTTTCTTTTTCTTTCTTTCTTTTTCTTTCTTTCTTTCTTTCTTTCTTTCTTTCTTTCTTTCTTTCTTTCTTTCTTTCTTTCTTTCTTTCTTTCTTTCCTTTTCCTTTTGTTCAACTCTTCTTGTGCAAAATAAATAATATGGAACTGTTTTACAGGACTGCACATATATAGCCTATATAGAATTGCTTATAATCTCAGTAAGGGAGAAGAGGGGGAGATAGAATTTTAAAAAGAAACCAAATGTTAAAATTGTTTAACATGTAATTGGGAAAAGCAAAACAAACAAACAAACAAACAAACAAAACCCATGTAATTGTAGGAGGGAGGAATAAAATATCATTTTAAGAAAATAAAAAAATACTACCTGCATATTTCAGCTTGGTTATGGAGACAGATGAAGTTAAAAAAAAAAGTCTGATAGAATGGGAGAAGACATAATTGTCAAAGAATTTGAGGTATTAACAAATGTAGAGCACTGGTGAAAAAAAAAGATGAGGGAATGATACAGGTCGAGGCTTAGAAAGTTATATTCACAGAAAGGAAGTTCAGAATTAAAGGTCTTGGAGTAGACTGAGTGAGCATTGTTAAGAGGTTTCCTTTTGTTTAAAGTAAAACTGAAATATTGTATATATCTATGAGATACCTTATACAGATATATATATATATGTACATTATATATATATATATGTACATATATATATATACACACACACACACACACATATGTATGCATATACACATAGATACATATATACTTGTATATACAACATATGTGAGTGTGTTGTATTTTAATAATGATGAAGTCTTTGGAATATAGCTACCTGAGAAAAATTCAAAGCCTCACATATTTTTTCACACTTGAAATAAGTTCATATAAGCCTTTTTTAGTTAAGGTTTAGCCTAAATGATTCATGTGAAAAATACTATTGTTCCTGTCATTTTTTTTCTTTCAAGTTTGCAAGGGACATGCTTAATGTTTTCACCAACAGAATATACAGGGAGTAAGGCCACACACCTCAGATTACAATTAATGTTAATGTGTTTCAGTCCCATTACAGTATTATAATGTACTCAGAGTATTTATCCAACGTTTCCATTGAGTGTCTGAAAGTGTCTTAACAATCATTTTCACATGCTGTTTTGTTATTTGTCGAAGTGCTGAACAGGCAGAGAATAAATTATACAAGGCCTGTAGGGAAACTGAATTTCTTAATGACTGTGCCATATCAATTTAGGGCATTTCGTGGGAAGAAATCAGATTTAATGGAAGAGACTTAGCTCTGCTCTATGTACCTGTATTCTAGACTGTCTTTTGTCAGTTCTTTAGGAATGCTTTTGTCACAGCTTCATTATTAGTGCCAACATCCTTGGCCAATATAAACTCATGTAGCTATTTATGGAAAGGCAGTTAAGCTACACCTTTAATAATTGAATATTCAAAGGCTCTTTTCCTGACCACCTTAGCTATGGAACATCTTTGAGATGACATATATTCCTATCTGACTTATAGCAGATTGTTTTTCTTCATTGTCCCAACTCTGCTTCCTAATAAAAAAAATCAAGACATTCCCTCAAACTGAATGGTTACAAACATTTTCCTTTGGATACTCACTCCATCCAATTATATACCTGTATTTGAGCATTATTACAAAATAAGATTTATAATATCATATAATTTAATATTTAATATCTTGTCAGCTTGAGGCAGATAAGTGTTTTGATCCATTCCAACTTCAAATTTATTATCATATCATGTTATGATTCATATGAAAAAGTCATAAAATGGAAAAAAAGAATGTTAAGTATAGACCTAATATCTACCATTAATTTAATTCTAAATCAGGTCATCTTAAAAAAGCTTTTCTTTTTCAGATGGATAGAAGAGGAGCTATTAATAGCATGTTATATGGTTCACAGGTAATTGTATCTTTATTATCTATAGAGGCATACATACATATGTGTGTGTGTGTGTGTGTGTGTGTATTATATATATATATATATATATATATATATTTACCCTCTGTGTCTCTTCCTGTCTACCTATCTATCTATTATTCATCCATACACCTCTCTATCTACCTCCTGTATTTTCTAAGAGGTGAAGAAACAGACATGTGATTTCAAGAATATAGGTAATTCCCACTGTGGAGTTCCCTAACTCTCTATACCAATTCAGAATCAACATTTTTCTGAAAGCACTGAAAGGTTAAGTGCCTTGTGCAAAGACATAGATAGTATATGGAAGAGATTGGACATTAACCAAAATTTTCTAGACTCTGAGGTTAACTTTATCCACTTCTATATAACACTATTTCATTCATTTAGTTATCTACCTATCTATCTCTAATTCTATCTACATAAACATATATGTATATTACACACACACACACACACACATATATATATATATATATATATATATATATATGTATTTTTACCCACATGTTCATTACAGATAATTTTATTTCTTTAATCATTCAATTGATAATCAATTAACAAATTTGCATTAAGCAGCAAGGAATATTAAAAAAACTACAAAGGAATAATGAGCAAATTTTATTAAAAATAACTACACAGTACTGGGTATATGAGTGTTCAGACATATAATCTGAGAACCAGAAGTCACCTTAAAGTTAATCTAGTTCAAACCTATGTATTATAAATCTTTTTACAGTTATCACTTGCCCAAGGTCTCCTTAGCTGGTATAAAGAAAATTGTGTTGATATTTCTTTAAATTTGGTTGTGGCTAATATATGAAAGTTTACCACCACCCTCCCCCCAAAAATATTGATTTTAAAATGTTGGAGCTAAGTTGACTGTGAAATTTGGACTGCCAAAAGATAAATAACTAAAGATTATGTATCCACAATGTGATAATCAAACTTGATTGTATCTAAGGGACAGGAGAGTAAAAGCAGAAGAGAGACTCTAAATGTAAAAGCTCCATTCCATGCTTATTTCCCCATAATGTATGCTCTGTCTTCTGTTCCAAGCATCCTTCTGCTTTTGCCTTTCTCTCTTTTGTGTTGATCTTTCTCTTCCTTCTCCCTATCACTGTTCTTTGTTCATATCTCCCCATTTTCTATCTCTTCCCATTTCACTTTTCAATTCTTTATGCAGTCATATCATAGAAGTTTCTTAATGTGGAGATGGGGAATTTGAGTAAATTTTCCCATAGAAGCAATATTATAAATGGTACTGCCACCTAAGACTGTGACCCAGATCTGACTGTGGGCAAAACTTTAAAGTCCTGCCCCCAGAGCTAGCAAAGAGACCCTTGTAATCTTCTTCTGACCATTTTTTTGACCCCTTCACTGTTTGTGAGCTGTGAGCTCAAGAAACAGCCACTGCCGCTGGTGATTCAGTCACTCCCAAGATCTGTTTCTGGTTTGCTGGTGCCGATCTACACTGGCACAGCCTGCACTGGACACGTTCCAGTCTCACCCTGGTGCAACTGACCTTTCCTGATGAACTTCTAAGTTGTCTTTGGCTAGAAAATTATTTTACCCTATTATTTTGTGGGTTCTACAACTCAAGAACTTGTTTTAGGACATTAATTTAAGGTGTTCAGAGAAGTCTGGACGAGAGTTCAGGCAAGCCCCTGCCTTTTCTCTACCGTATTAGCTCTACCTCTTATGTAACATCGTTTGACCAATATGCAACATTTATGACATTGCTATCATGGAATTAGCTATTCTGTGGATCATTACTTTGCTCAAGAACCCTATTTTTGTTGTTGTTTCATTATCTTTTTTTATGGTGCATATTGAGATTATTAGATAGGTTATGCCTATCTACTATACTCCATGTTCTAATAAAATAGGACTGTTCAGTTACTTTTTTATTGTCCTGACATTATCCTGGCCCTAAGGAGGTTCATATCAGCTTCATTTATATATGAAATATATCCCTCCTCTTTTTCTCTCCCAAATCTTTCTATTGAAATTCTTCCCACCCTTCATGTCTGAATAATCAAGCTGCCATCTATTACATATAACCTTCCTTGATTCTCCCAACCAGAAGTGATCTTTTCCTCCTTGATTCTTTTTTTCTTTTATACCTCTCATATGCACATGTCACATTTTAACATGCTTAATAGGTATCTGTGCACCATATAAGACTGTAAGCTCCATAGGGACAAAGCTTATTTCTTTATAATTTTTATATCTTCTCCCAAAAAAGACCTGTTATATTTTTCACTGTGCTGTACAAATGCCATTAGAGTCTAACTAAACTGGAAGTTTTTACCATGCTTCAAATACTTAGAGAATGATCCTTGAGACATACTATGTAAATTTGAAGACTATAGATAAATATCATTTGCCTATATGATAGCAGAAATCTTTACCAGGTAGACCTCTTGAGGTCTGTTTCAGTGTGACTATTGTTGATATCTGTGTCTCAGTCCTCCACTTGAGTACCATACTAAGAAAGAACTGATCAGAAGACCTAGATTTTATTCCTGGATTTGCCACTCAACAATTTTATGACCCTGGTCAAGTCACTTCTCTCTGCTCAGTTTCATCTTTTATACAATAAGCAGCTTGAATCAAATGACTTGCATGGTTCTTTCTAACTATAGCATTCTACAGTACCCCTATGATTAGCTTTGGCTGCAGACACATTCTATCTGTATTTTTGCATCAGAATGTCAATATTCCTCCTTTAATATTTAATTAGAGCTGCAGCTACTGTCTCCTAATTATTAATAACTAGGATATGTTCCCAAGGAACCTGGCATCAAAAATGCCATCATTACTTTAAAAAAAAAAGAGTTACTACACAGCACACACATGGATATAATTGAAGATTTCCCATTGCTAAAATAATTTGTATCTTATGCCATTAGAGGATTATATTATCTAACAGTTACTGAACCAGTAGCAATTATTTTAGAAAAGATAGACTCCAACTTGATTCCTGGTAAGGTACTGCAGAGACTAGTAAGATTGTAAGGAATATAATCATTTGGAAAATGACAGTATCATAGACTTGACCCTTAAGTCACATACATTTTTGAACCTGTAATTATTTGGAATAGATAATAAATTGTCTTGAACTGGGAATGGAGAAAGCAATGTGTTTGAAGGTCAAGATGCTTGGAAAACTCTGGATTTTTTTGTAAGTGTGTTAATTATAATGTTAATATATATGTTCCCATGTGCATTGGCCATATTCCTTAAATTTGAAAGGAAAAAAATAACTTTTTTGTGCTATCAGTGATATTTTCTGCCAGATCCAAGACACTCGCTATTACTAAATTGTTTTATCTGCATTATAGATGACATTTGTAGTCCTTATGAGCCCATTCTTGAATAACATCTACCTTGCAACTAGATTCCTTTCAGTTTTTACTGGATATTACAACCTGAAAACAGGATGGGAGTATGTATCTAGGTTTATAATAAACAATAAATTGAAATGTCAGGACATAGCTGTGGTTATATACAACTTGGTGCTGTGGGATTCTTATTTTCCTTCAGCGTCAGGGAAGAAGAGATAGACGTAGATGGCATTACCTGTGAAAGGGAAAAGAAAGAGGATAAGAAATCTAATTTTCAACATTCATTTTTGGTTATTTTATGGTGGTTGTTTTTTCCCTTCATTATTGTAGTCATTGTAAGTACTGTTTTCCTCTCTGTTTATTTCACTTTGCATCTTTCCTTGATTCACTATATTTATGACTTTTGTCAGTTCTTACAACACAGTAATATTCCCTCATGTTTATATACCAAAATTGGTTTTACAATTTTTAAATCAATGGGCATCTACTTTGTTTCTAGTTCCTTGGTACCACTAGAAATACAATTATAAATATTTTACTGTATAAGGAGCCTTTTTCTTTCAATGACCTCATTGGGGTATATGGTTATCTAATTTTTTAGCCTTTTCATTTGAATAATTCCAAACTGCTTTCTCGAATGGTTGTAGAAATCCACAGTTCTAACAACGATGCAACAGTAACTCCATAAGAGAAGCATTACAGTGATTTTTCTTGTCATTCTTTTGCAGATGAGAAATTTGGGGTTCATTAACTTAAGTTCTCATAGAATTTTTATAAAGAAAGCACACTGTAAAATATGAAGAGCTAGATCTTAAATGTGTAACTCAGTGACATAGCCTGTAAGTGTCAGAGTTGGGATTTGAACCCAGGTCTTCCTGGCTCCAGATCCTGTATCCAAGATTATCTCTTAGTTTTTAAACCAGCCAGAAATATCTTTGATATTACTTGAATATTTTGGAATAATAGTAAACTGTCAGAACAATCTTGGAGGAATATAAGCCTAGTAGGGTAAACTTGAAAGAGCTAAGTGGACACTAATTTACCTAGGATGCTTTGGAGGGTAATCTTTTTAGAAACAGGGAAGATGTATCTCTCTAGGCTATTTCCTATCCCAAAGTTCTAAGGAGTTGTTCCACTTTCTAACATTTTCTTGGCATATTTCACTGCTAGGTACTTTGGCATTTAAAAATGTTTATCTTTTTTTGCATTAATTCTTTCATGAGCTCAACTGTGCCAGCAACTTGGTAGGAGTGTTCTATGAAATTTCACAGTTGACTGGTTGTGACTTCTCCAAAAAAATAAAAGTTTAGTTTAAAAAATTAAGATAAATGATGCAAGAAAAAAAAGAATAAAGGATAAAGTGCAGGAAAAATAAAAGAATCAAGAAGAGGAATTGACAAAAACACTTGAGACCAGTCCTTTTCTCTCTTTATAAGCTTTAAAAAAACACACATTTGAGTTTCTTTTACTTTTCCCATCTCTTCTTCCTTCTCCTCTTAATTTTCTATTCATTTCTATTAAATCTTAAATTAGTTGGTTAGCAAGAATATATTAAGGACATATTACTATGATAAGAAGTTCTGAGGATACAAAGAAAGGCAAAGATAGTCATTACCCTTGAGGAGCTCACATTCTAATGGTCAAGTATTAGTCATTCATATAGGTTGATTTTAGAAAAAAAATGGAAAGACTTGCATGAAATAATGAAGAATGAAATGAATAGAACCAAGAGAACATCATGTAGAGTAACAGCAATGTTGTTAGAATAACTCTGAATAATTAAACTATTTTGAGTATTATAAGTATTCAAACCAGCTTCCCAGGATCTATGAAAGAAGATGCTCTCTACCTCCAGAGAAAAAACTAATAAGCTGAAGTACGCATGATATTGTTATATAGACACATATATTATGCACACATGCACACACACATATCTATGTCAAATGTTGGCCTTTTTTAGTGCAGGGTGGGGATGGAAGGGGACAATTTTGAACTTAAAATGTAACAAAAATAAATAAAGTTAAAGTTAAAACTTAAAAATACCCTGGTTATTCATTGATATTCACATCATTTCTATTGCATTTAAATTGTGCATTCACAAGGTAATTAAATTCATCATTAGCCTCATCTCTCACACCCCAGTGTGTTTTCACTGAAGTCATGAAACAAAAAGAAAACTTTGAGGTTAAAAATATTCATGGATTGGAAAGTCCTCATCCTAATGCCCACAGCATGGGAACACTTACCTTGAAAGTTCTAGCATCAAGATTAATAGAATTAAACTATATACCCTTCACACTACTGTCAAGAAGGAATGATCCCTAAGTATCATAGTGATGATTTCACACATTGGCAGAATGATGACAATGACAAATATAATGGCAAAGATAGTTATCATGATTATCTAGCACTTGATACTTTACAATGTGTTTTCCTTATAAAAATTCTATGATATATGTATTTCAGGCATCATTCCCAGGAATTATTTTCAGCCTTTGTATATCAACAGAGAGCATTGTTTTTTAAAAAAAAGATTTTTGAAAATGTATTTATGTCATAGAGAAGTCCGTTGTTAAACACTACTAAAGTTTGTGGTCATATAATCCTTAAGAATTTACCTTGAAAAACAATAAACAAATGCCTACAAGATGAGAGTTATTCTTTTTAATGAATTTATTATAGAAAAGTCTCAACAATTACTTTCTGTCAAACATATTTTGGGGCAGCTACATGGCACAGTGGATAGAGCAGTGGGCCTGGAGCCAGGAAAACATGAATTCAAATTCCACCTCAGATACTTACTTGCTGCATGACCCTGGGCAACTCACTTAACCATGTTTGCCTCAGTTTCCTCATATGTAAAATGAGCTGGAGAAGGAAATGGCAAAGCACACTCTATTATCTTTACCAAGAATACCCCAAAATGGGGTCATGAAGAGCATAACTGAACAACAGCAGACATATTTTTGCTTTCCAAAGTGCTTGATAGAAATGAATGAAATGAGTGAAGGTCAGATTTTCTAGAGTGCCAGGTGTTTCACCAACAATGGATTTCCTCCAACTTTTATGCTTTTGCTTCCTTACTACCAATGGGGAAAAACAAATATTACAAAACAAATACTAAATATCCTTTTGTAAAAAGCAGAAATAAAGCATAGGCATTCAATCATAACAATGATCTACTTCAAAAGTAACCTTAAAACACTAATTTTTCAAGCTGCTATTAACAATTAGGTGGATGGAAGACAATCCAATCCATGACATTTCAATTCAGTATACATTTTTTCAGATTTCACTTTCACAGGACAAATTTATGGGTGAATTCATAATAGAAAGTTAGGAAGTATCACATACATGCTAAACAAAATAGAAATTCAAATTAACTTTCAGGAGACCTTCATATGAAACAGGTCCTCAGCAATGTGAATGCGTATGTATGTACATGTACATGATAGATAGCCTTTGTTTGTGTTATCATATTAGGGACAGTAGTGACTGCATAAATTTTATCTTTATGATACAGGATACAGAGCCCAATGTAACTTGGTACATAAAAATAAAAATCTATTAAGACTGTAAGTTCTTTTAATGGTGAAAGAAGTTCTTAACATCTTGTAAGCTGACAAGTTGGAATACAAAGGGACACCTTATGATTATATTAATTTACATAACATCAAAATAACTGGGATAAGGATGTTGGTGAAGCAAACATTGGTGATTTATACTAATCTGTGCCTATGTATGGGGAAACTAGGTGGCATAGTGGATAGAGAGCTGGGCCTAGAGTCAGGAAGATGTGAGTTCAAATCCACCCTCAGACTCTTACTAGTTTTATTAGCCCTGGCAAGTCATTTAACCCTGTTTGCCTCAGTTTCCTCATTGGTAAAATGAGCTGGAGAATGAAATGCCAAGAAAACCCCAAATGAGGTCAGAAAAACTCAGACATGACTGAAAACACTGAACAACAAGCAAAATATCTATCTACCTATCTGTGTATGTTTCTTCTTATAGATAGGAATATAAAGTAAACGTGTGTATATATGTATATATATCATATATATGTATATGTATGTATATATATACATATATATATATAATAGATAGTCTCAAAAGTCTCAGTGCACTTTTAAGCTTTCATAATACACAAGTATAAATGCTTTAAATATTTAAAAATTGAAAGGTTAATAATTTAAAATTTTAAAATATTGATGTACTTTTTATTAAAATGAAAAATAATCACCTTCTTGCAATCATATCATTTTTGAACTTTGTAAAAACTTTCGTCATCTGTTGCTTAGTGACTGAAAATGTTGTGTTTGCAATCTTAGCCTTATAATCATCCAAAGAGTAAGGCTTTGATTAAACATGTGAGTTTTGATGTGCCTCCATAAAAAAATTTCTAATGGAGATAGATCATGTGATTGATGTGATCAAGCAAGAGTTCACTCTCTGCCACGCCAGAGGAGTGAGAAGGTTAAAAAGTGTTATTCTGAAACTTTTGCACATAAAATGCACAATGGTAGAGTGCCCCATCTTGTTAAAATTAAATTTTAAAAATTATTAAAAATTTATTATACTAAGTATAAAAATAATTTACATAATTGAACTTTCAAATTATACTTCTGAAGTTATTAAAGTTTAAATCAGGACTATGACTTTTGGGGCACATTGTTTGACACAATTATGTGACATTAAATCATAGATTTAGAACTTCAGTGCTAACTTATTTTGGGGATGACTACTCTGAGAGATAAAGTGTTTAAGTGATGTTTACTTGTTTACACAAGTTTACACAAGTCCCCACAGTTCAGCAAAGCAATGATTTAAGCCTTGTACACTTGACTCCAAATCCTGTACCTTTTTCAATACACTATCAATTTTGTAGACAAAATAGATTAATAAGACAAAAATGAATGTATATTTGTTATTTTAGAGTAGAAAGGATAGAATATTCAGTGTATTCTAACTCATATTACAGATATGGATCATTTGCTATCATTTGTGAAAGTGGGATAAAATATAAACTTAAGTTTACGGGCAAAATATCAGTTAATACTAAAATACTGCAACTATTAAAAGACATAGTATCCTGGTAGGTATAACTAACAACCTTCTTGCTAATGGACTGTGTTTTTTTAATTTAAATTTTATTTTATTTATTTTTTAATATAAATTTATTTATTTGTAGTTTTCAACATTCATTTTCACAAGTTTTTGAGTTTCTCTCCCCCTTTCTCTTATCCCCTTCCCCTTCTATTTTCCTGTAGGGCAGGATAGAATTCTGCACCCCATTTCCTGTATTTCTTATTTCCCAGTACCATATGAAAATATATTTTTTTAAACATATGTTTTTAAAACTTTAGATTTCAAATTTTTCTCTTCCTCCCTCCCTACCCACCCTCATTGAAAAGGCAAGCAACTCGATATAGGTTGTACATGTGCAGTTATGCAAAACACTTCCATAGTAGACCTGTTGTGAAAAACTAACTCTATTTCCCTTAATGCTATCCTGCCCTCCCATTTATTCTATTCTTTCTTTTGACCCTGTTCCTCCTCAGAAGTATTTACTTCTGATTCCACCCTTTTCCAATCTGTCCTCCTTTCTATCATCCCCCTGCTCTCTTGTTCCCTTCTCCCCCTATTTTCTTGTAGGGTAAGACAAATTTCCATACCCTATTGAATGTGTATGTTATTCCCTCCTTAAGCCAAATCCTGTGAGAATAAGATTCATTCATTCCCTCTCATCTTCCCCTGTTTCCCCTCCACTTTTCTGTTTTTTTTTGTAAGATAATTTACCCCATTCTACCTCTCCCTTTCTTCTTCTCTGAGTACAATCTTCTCTCATCCCTTAATTTTATTCCCCAGATATGACCCCTTAATCTTCAACTCACCCTGTGCCTTCTATCGAGCTAGCTAGCTATATATCTATCTGTCTATCTATCTATCTATCTACACATATACTTTTTTTCCTCCAAATACCCTAATACTGACAAAGGTCTCATGAGTTATAAATATCATGTTTCTATGCAGCAATGTAAACAGTTCAACCTTAATAAGTTTCTTATGATTTCTCTTTCCTGTTTACCTCTTCATGTTCCACTTGAGTCTTGTATTTGAAAGTCAAATTTTCTATTCAGCTCTGGTCATTTCATCAGGAATGCTTGAAAGTCGTCTATTTCACTGAATGACCATTTTTTCCCCTGAAGGATTAAACTCAGTTTTGTTGGGTAGGTGATTCTTGGTTGTAATCCTATCTCCTTTGCCCTCTGGAATATTATATTCCATGCCCTGCAGTCCTTTAATGTAGAAGCTGCTAAATCTTGTGTTATTCTGATTGTGTTTCCACAGTACTTGAATTGTTTCCTTCTGGCAGCTTGTAATATTTTCTTCTTGACCTGGGAACTCTGGAATTTGGCTATAACATTCCTAGGAGTTTTCCTTTGGGGATCTCTTTCAGGAGGAGATCTGTGGATTCTTTCAATTTCTATTTTGCCCTCTGGTTCTATATCAGGCAGTTTTCCTTGATAATTTCTTGAAAGATGATGTCTAGGCTCTTTTTTGATCATGGCTTTCAGATAGTCCAATAATTTTAAATTCTCTCTCCTGGATCTATTTTCCAGGTTGGTTGTTTTTCCAATGGGATATTTCACATTGTTTTCTAATTTTTCATTCTTTTGGATTTGTTTTACAGTGTCTTAATTTCTTCTAAAGTCATCTGCTTCCAGTTGCTCTATTCTAATTTTAAGGAAGTATTTTCTTCAGTAAGCTTTTGGACTTCCTTTTCCATTTGGCCAATTTTCTTTTTAGGGCATTTTCTCCTCATTGGCTTTTTGGACCTCTTTTGCCATTTGGGTTAGGCTATTTTTTAAGGTGTTATTTCTTCAGTATTTTTTGGGTCTCCTTTAGCAAGCTGTTGACTTGTTTTTCATGATTTTCTTGCATCACTCTCATTTCTCTTCCAGTTTTTCCTCTGCTTCCCTTACTTGCTTCTCAAAATCCTTTTTGAGTTCTTCCAAGGCCTGGGACTGATTCATATTTTTGTTGGAGGCTTTGGATATTGGAGCTTTGACTTTGTTGTCTTCTTCTGGTTGTATATTTGGATCTTCTTTGTCCCCAAAGTAAGATAATATAGTCTGACTCTTTTTGCTGCTTGCTCATGATCATGGCCAATTAGTTGTTTAAACTTTTTAAGGTAAGAGTCTGCTTCCAATGTGGAGAATGTACTATCCCAAGCTTCAGGGGTTTGTACAGCTGTTTTCAGAGATGCTTATAGGGAGCTGTAAATTTTCAGTTCTTCCAAGGTGGTATGATAAGGGGTGAGGTGTTTACTCCTTTCCTGGCCTGTGACCACAAGTATTCCTTTCTATCCTTTCTGTGAGGAGGGGTTCCTCTTCACAGCCTCTACAAGCTCCACCATGCCAGTGCTCCTCCTCACCCCAGCACTGCCACCCAGAACTGTGACCCAAATCCAAACATGGGCAAAACAAGGGATTCCTGCCTCAGCACTGGCAAAGAGATTCCTGCAATCCCTCTCTGATCAGCCACTGGATTCCCCCTCAGTCTGTGGGCCTAAAGCTTGGGAAGCAGTTGCCCATCCCAGGGCCATGCTTTTGGGGAATGGAGCTGAGACCCAGCCTTCTTTTCTCAGCACCAACAGAAACAGACTTTTCCCACTGACCTTGTAAGTTGTCTTTGGCATTTGTGGATTGAGGAGTCTGGAAACCTCCACAGCTGCCAGTGATTCACTCCTCTGAGGCCTGCTCCAGGTTTGCTGCGGCCTGCGTACCCACCCTATGCTGCGCTGTGCTCCCAGCCTGGCGTGATACACCTTTCTCATCAATCATCCAGGTTGCCTTGGGCTGGAAATTTGTTTCACTCTGTCTTTTTGTGGGTTCTGCTGCTTCAGAATTTGTTTACAGCCATTTTTTATGAGTATTTGGAGGAGTTTGGGGGAGAGCTTAAGCAAGTCACTGCTTTCACTCTGCCATCTTGGCTCCACCCACTCTTTTAAAAAATGAAATGAATGTATAGTCTTATATTGTGAATTCATCTATGCCAGTGTCTCTCACTGTAGGAACTCCATAAAAGCAAGTAAAGAATGCATTTGTAACTTTCAATTATAAAGAAATGCTTAGAGCATGGAGAGAATTTGTGAGTTGTGTATGGTCAGCTAGCAAGTATGAGTCAAAGGCACAGCTTGATCCCAGTTCTTCCTGACTTTATAGCCTCTAAGTTAGCTGTATATCTACTGTGCTGTCTTTCATTGTATGTAATCCCATGTTTTACTTGATATTTATTATTATACAATCATATGTGATCTCTTAAATGGTTTAAATTCTTTAAAAAGAAATAAATTATATTAATTAATAATATACATTTTATTACTTTATTTCTTATACCTCACATTTCCTTCAGATATTTTACTCTTTATACTTATAGTTCTTCCACACTTTCATAAGGTATTTGAGTCTCAGTCCCATAGCAGATGTGTTTGTCTAATTATTTCTTATCTTTTATTTTGATTCATAATTTTGTTCACATTTGCTGTGGAGATTTTAGAAATCATCTAGATTGTCTGGTACAGGAAGAAAATCAACCCTGGTCTGCCTAATTACTTTCACTTTTTAATTTTTTTGGATGCTGGTTCATACTGACATACATGAGGGTTTTTTTCTTAACTCTTTCTATGTACAATTCATTTATTCTCTTCATTAAACCTCATTTACTTAATAAGAAGAATTTTTATAAAAATCTGAATATGGTTATCTGTGTTCATGAAACAAAACATGTTTGACTCAGCAAGGTCTTTTGGTTAAATCTGCTGTGGAAAACATTAGTTCATTAATTCCTGAAAAAGTTTAAAAGAGGTAGATGTTTGATTTATAATAGCAGGCATTCTTTAAATTTCCAAGGTATTGATTAAATACATACTATGTCCAAGATTCTCTTCTAGTTGCTAGGGATGAACATCTGGGGTTAACAAGAAAAGTAAGTCATTTCCTGTCCTCAAAGATAGGAAGGATATGTCTTTTGTATTTGAATTTCATCAATTTAATCCTTAATTGGAGGGTATCCCCTCCAATGGTGTAAATCACAACATATCAATACTGTTTCACTTTGTGCAATTCTTGTTCATATTCTATAAACAAATACTACACAGAAGGTACAACCAATCTGATAGGGACATTCCTCTGCATTACCACAGCATGGATACCAGTAAGGCATCAGAGACATCCATTATTTATCCTTTGATCTCAGTACATGAGCATGCCTCTTTTTCCAGTCAAATAGCAAAGAATCACTTACTAATTTCTGCTATGTATAGAGTATTGTATAAGGCAATGAGGTGAAATCCCTGCCTTCCAGAACCTAACAATCAATCAAGAGGAGACAACCTGCATACCTACATACATATTGTTGTTGTTGTTAAGGCTTTTGTCCTGTCAAAAATTTCATGACTCTCTGGACCATACTGTCCATGAGGTTTTCTTGGCAAAGCTATTGGAGTGGTCTGCTATTTCCTTTTCCAGTAGATTAAGGTGAACAGAGGCTACATTATTTGCCAAGGGTCACACAGCTAGTAAGTGTCTGAAGTCAGATTTGGGCTCAGACTTCCCTTACTCCAGGCCCAACACTCTATCCACTGAGCCATCTAGCTGCCGCATATGTATACATATGTGTGTATGTACATATACGCACGCATATATACATACATATGTGTATGCATATGGGTATATGTATGCATGTGTATATATGTATATGTGCATAATGTATGCATGTATGTGATTATATTTACATATATATGCATATGCACAAATAATTTTAGGGACAAAGCACTAGCAGCTAGAATATCACAAAGGCTTCAAGTAGCTTGAGTTGATTCTGGAATGAAGCTAGGAGTTTAAAGCAGTAAAGGGGAGAAGAAAGGACAAAAATCTACTACAGGAGTATGTGAAGGAAAGCCTTTATTTTTTTTTTTATTAAGACAATTGGGGTTAAGTGACTTGCCCAGGGTCACACAGCTAGTAAGTGTCAAGTGCTTGGTCTGAGGCTGGATTTGAATTCAGGTCCTCCTGACTTCAGGGCCAGTACTGTATCCACCGTGCCACCTAGCTGCCACTTAAAGACAATCTTTTTAAAATTTTTTGGTGAGGCAATGGGGTGAAGTCACTTTCCCAGGGTCACACAGCTAGTGAGTGCCAAGTGTCTGAGGTCATATTCGAACTCAGGTCTTCTGAATCCAGGGCCATTATGCTATCCATTGTGCCAGCTAGCTGTCCCAGGAAAGCCTTTATTGTGCTTCTCTTGAGAAGCAGGCACACTGCACACTAATATGGCATGTCCACACTGGTACAGAAGTAGAGTCCACTTTTAAATAGTTAGTAAAATCCATACTCTTCCCACTTGAGCTGGGATTGGACCAGCTCCTTTGGGTTACAATTTTCCTGAACCGCCCAGCCCATATTACCCCATGTTACTCCTTGTCATGTACCTCCCAGATCATAAGTCCCATGTTAAAAAATGGCGGCTATCTCCACTCTAGGGGTGCCGTCAGTTAATGTTCAGTGGAGAAAAGTCTCTGTCCAGTCATTGACTCCAAACTGTTGCAACCAGTTTAGCTTTTAGGGCTCTGTCTTAAGGAATTAGTATTTTTGCACAATGTTTGGGGCACTTTCTGATCAGTTGAGGGACTGTCCACATGATCTTGGGAGTCTACCTCAGAATTCCCATGTTCTGCTGTGGAAGCCAAACTTTTAAATCTTTCCCTCAGGATGCAGCCGATTTTCAAAAGTTTTTTTTTTTTAATTTGGACTTCACAAACACCAAAAGATGTGAACATCTCTGTATACAAAAAATAGCAACAAGATTACTTGTGAACAAAAAAGAGCAATGGGACTATCTATGAAACTGAATCGCAATTCAGAGACTAACTCTGTTTCTTTTAAATGTATGATCTATTCAAAGATGTTTTGAAACTGTTCTGATTTTCTGTATCTCCTTCTAAACTTCTTTATCTGTGAATTTTTGATTCCTTCAAAGACACTCATTTCTTTTTTTGTCTTCTTTTTTGTGACATCACTATTAATAAGCTTTTTGACTTTATTTTGACTCCACCAAAGTGAAAAAAAGTCCCTTATAAAAGTAATTATAATTTTAGAAAGTACTTGCTTTGTCTATGTCAAAGAAGGTATGTCTCATTCTGCTGTTACCTTTCTTTCAGGAGATAGGTAGCAGGCTTTATGATAGGTCCTCTAGAGAAGTGGTGTTAAATGGATCCATGTAGGCTGCATATTGACATAGAAAGCCACAAGTTAACATTATCTGTGTTTTATTGTATTTATATTCATTTAAGCTTTTCCAACTTACATTTTAACCTGTTTATGACCACATAGTTAGTATTGTCAGGATGCCTATGTGCTGGGAGCTTGACACCTCTACTCTGGAGTCATGGTTGGCCACTGACTAGATCAGAACTCTTAAGCCTTTTCAGGTTTTTTTGTCTTTTCATTATTGTTTTGTCAAAATTCTTCTCCTGGCTTCACAACTTCTTTATTAGTTCACAGACATGTTACTGGGTTTCTCTTAATCCATTCCTCTTCTCATTTCTTAAAGTTAAAAATAATTTCATTATAGCCATGTACTATACTTTGTCCAGCTATTGCTCAATTAATGGGCATATCCTTAGTTTCCATTCTTTTGCTACAACAAAAAGCACAATGACTATACATGTAAATGTATATATGCATATATGCACATGCATATATACACACATACATATATATGTATGTGTTCATGAGTATATACATACATACATACATGCACACACATACATGTGTGTATTCCTTTTCCTGTTTTTTACCTCTTTAGGGTATATACCTAATAATGGTATCAAAAGTTTTGGGACAAAAGCTATGCATTTTAGTGACTTTTTGTATGCATTAGCAAATTGCATTCTAGAATGGTTAGAGCAATTCATAGTTTCATCAACAATGCCTGCATACCAAAAAAAGATCAAGTTTATGCATCATTTATCATGTATTCCTTAGTCTTACTATGTGACACCACATCCTTTTCAAATCAGTCAACAAAGAAGCATTTATTAATCTCTCCTGTGTACAGGTAAATACATGATATAATAAGACACTCCATATCTCCTCTCTGAAAATTGTAATTTTCATTGCTGACATCTTTACCAATTTGGTACTTGGAGTACTTACGGATTTGCAGTGACCTCAGGATCATCTATGTTCAGAGTGCTCTAAGTATCAGGCCTTTTGGAGTTTATACATCATAACTTTCTCAGGTTGTGGTCCATAAAAATGTTCTTGGTTAGATTAAGAACAGCTGGCTCCTGGCCCCAGGTCATTACTGTGATTTATCTTTGAATTTTTTGATCATTATTTAATCTAGAAGTAGATGGATAATTGATCTTTTTAAAAACATTTCGTACTTATTGGAAGTCTTTGACCAAGGGATATGTATGACCCCCCCCCCAAAAAAAAAGTTTACATTTGATCCTAGAAATAATAATGAGCCACTGGTGTCCATGGGATAGTGGCGTGACATGGTCACTCACTCATGCACTTTAAGAAAATCACTTTGGCAACTATGTGGAGGATGGATTAGAGATGAGACATGAAGCAAAGGGACTAATTAAGTGCCAAGTGCCTACTTCAATTGTCCAGGAGAGAAATGATAAGGACCTGCAGTAGGGTGGTGGCTATGTACATAAGAAAGGAAGGCAGAAGAATGAATAAAAATTCATTTACTAAAGACATTGACCAATGCTAGGGAATCAAAATACAAAAGCAAACTTCTCATAAAGGGACATAGTACACATAAAAGAATGGTAGCTAGGCACAGAATGTCACAGAGATGTTGAGTAGGGCTGTTGGGAAGTAGAATGAAACACTCATTCCAAGAAAAATGGCAGAGGTGATAAAATCCTGCTTCCAGAACTGGAAGTGTACACTTGAGGGATGAGTATAAAGAAGAGTTGGTTGTTAAGAAAATCACTCAAAGTAGAGAGTAAAATGAGGTGTGGCTAAGGTGAACTACTAACCCAGCGAAGGCAAAATCAGCACCTATATTTTATGGGAGAGTGGGCCAAAGAGAAATGGCTACAATAAGTAACAGTGATTTTTGTTTTGCATATTTCATCTCTTGTAAGTTTCAGCTTTTAAGTTCAGCTATAGTGTACATACAGTGTACTACATGTACATTATAGCTATTGTTATCCCTGTTTTATATCTAGAGAAGAAATGGTGGCTTAGAGAGGTGAAATGATTTGCCCACAGTAACTGAGAGTGAATGTCAGAGGTAAAAGTCTAGTGTAAGTCTCCTGGACAATAAGTCTATCACATTTTCTCCTACATCATGCTTTCAGTGCATTGGGAGGACCATGCTAGAGTTGGGATGAATGTGATACTCATTTAGGCTTTGTTCAGACCCAAAAAGGTGTGGAGATAGAAACAAAAATGTTTAGCACCTGACTGAATATCTATGGTGAATGAGAGACAAGAGTCAAGAGTGCCTCTGATGTTGTAAATGTCAGAGGCCAGAAAGATACTTATGCCTTCAAGAGAAATAGTCAAGTACAAAGGGAGAGTGAGTTTGAGGGAAAAGATATTGAGTGCTTCATTTGTGCATGTTAATTTTAAAACATAAAACTCTGGCCAGAATCACTTCCATGCCTCAAAGAGACTAGAAAGTAAGGCAGTGAGGAGTATTAAGACATTTATGTTTACATACACATTTCAGTAGAGTATATTAAGGGCAAAAGGGAGAACCAAGCCAAATAATATGAGAAAAGATGAAGAAAGTGAAGGGGTATTTTTGACTGGAGATACTGGGAGACTTATTAACCATCCAATATCTACAAAGCAAGTGGTCTTAAAAATAATATGGATATCACTCCTAAAGAGACAAATGGTCAAAGGAAATGAATTCACAGAGCTCAAAGGAAAAATTACAAACTCTTAACCAAATTAAATAACTTTCCAAATACTACAAATATAAATGTAAACAATTTGAAGTTTTACCTTATACCCTAAAAATTAGAAAATCTGACAAATTAGGAGTAGTCAATGGTGGAGAGGTTTGGGGAAAATAGGCACTCTTGCACAGTGTTGTTGGAGTTATAAAGCAATATAATCATTTCAGAAAACAATGTGAAATTATGCAAATAGAGTGACTAAAAAGGAATATACACAAAGGAGGTCATTGACAAAAATGAAAAATTGTATGTAAAAGAAAACATAGTATTATTTTTGATGACATTAGACCTGGAAACAAATCTCACATCTATTGAAGGATTGTGAATGAATTGTGCTACATGAATGTAATGGAATGTTATTATGCTGTGAGAATAAATGAACATGATGAATATAGAAAATCATGGAAAGATATACGAACTGATCAAGAGTGAAGTAATCAGATCTGAGTAAATGAAATATACAATAACTACAATAATGGGAATGGAAAGAACAACAGCCACAGAGAAATTGAAAATGAATGTTGCAAAATTATGAAAGACAATCCTAGACTCAAATAAAATGTATGATGACACCTCACCTTGACTACTTTCCAGAAATGGAGATTTCCTGTGTGATAAACACACATACACACATGTGTGTATGTGTATATGTGTGTGTGTGCATGTGTGTTTGTGTGCATGTATTCAGATTTTTTTAACCTACATATTTGTTTTACTTATTTATTTTTCTCCTTCCTTTAAAAAAGATATCTTTATTGTATGATATGGCTCTCTGTGAAGATAGAGGAAGAACCATATCAGGAAATTTAGATGATTTAACAACCAAATGATATGAATCAACTATTAAGAAAACTATTGCATGTAAAGGAAACATACAAGCATACAGTACTGATTCAGTTGAAACCATTATTTCCTTGACTTAATATCTAAAAAGCAGAAAGCATTAAAGTGCTATTTAGATAATAGTTTTTGTTAGTATTATCTATTATTAATAAAAGATTTACTCCAATCTGGATAAATTAAATCTATGTCATTTTCCTCTTCTAACTAGTAATGCTGTGAGAAATTAGTATGGCATGACTTGTCTGGATGAAGTTATGTTGGCTCTTTATAATCACTCCTTCTCTTTCTAGATATTCTCTTTTTCTTTAATATTCCCTTTTAGAATTTTCCAAGGAATCCTAATGAAACCAATGGTTCATAGTATACAAACTGTTCTTTTCCTTCTTTTGGAAACTGGGACCACATTTGCCTTTCTCCAGTCTTGTGAGACCTCTCTCATTGTCCAAGATCTTTTAAATATCATTGGCAGTGGCTTAGCGATCACACCTGCCAGTTCCTTCAGTATCTGAATATGTAGCTCTCTAGGTCAGATTTTTTGAATTCAAGAAAGTAAGTAAGTGTTCTCTTGCTATCTCTTCATTCATTTTGCTTATCAACTTCTTATTGATTTTTTTCTATCATTTTAATATAAAGGCCATTTTCCTTTTCCCTGAAAACAACAATAAATCAGAACTAATGGGCTTTAATTTCTCTCATCAGTTATCACTGTCCCATCTACCAGATGTAAAGGTTTGATCTTCTCTTTGATCCTCCTATTTTTTTCCTCCTAATATAACTAAAATAAATGTCTTTTTGTTTTCTTCACCAAACTCATCTTATTCTCAGCTTTAATGTTCCCAACACTATTTTTTCATAGGATTGCACTACCTGTTTATGTTTCCATCTTCCCGACTTCTACAAATCCGAGTTGATTTGTGAGTTCCCTGTACATTCATATTGATCTCTTGGCAAATCTCATTTTTTCCCTCATGATTTGGAGTTTTTTCTTTTGTGTCTTAAGATTTTCATTCTTTATCATCTCCCGCGGTTCTTGTTCTGATGTCCCTTGTAATATTTTACTTAATGGGATGCCACAAACCATTTTTTGAAACCCCTGGAGTTTGAAGGTGGAGCCAAGATGGTGGAGTGAAAGCAACTTGCTTGAGCTCTCCCCCAAACCCCTCCAAATACCTATAAAAATGGCTCTAAACAAATTCTAAGGCAGCTTAATCCACAAAAAGACAGAGTGAAGCAAATCTCCAGCCCAAGACAACCTGGATGATTGATCAGAAAGGTATATCTCATTGGGTTGGGAGCAGAGCACAGCTCAATGTGGGCACTCAGGCTGCAGCTAACCTGGAGCAGGCCTCAGAGGACTGAATTACCGGCAGCTGTGGCGGTTTCCAGACTCCTCAATCCACAATTGCCAAAGACAACTTAGAAGGTCAGTGGGAAAAGTCTGTTTCTGTGGTGCTGAGAGAGGAAGGTAGGGTCTCGTCTCCATTCCCCAAGATCGTGGCCCTGCGATGGGCAGTTGCTTTCCGAAGCTTCTGGCCCACAGACTGAGGGGGAATCAAGTGGCTGATCAGAAGGAGATCGCAGGGATCTCTCTGCTGGTGCTGAGACAGGAATCTCTTGCTTTGCCCATGCTTGAATATGGGTCACAGTTCTGAATGGGGGTCCTGGGGTGAGGAGGAGCACTGGCATGGTGGAGCTTGTAGTGGCTGTGGCAGGAAACCGTCCTCACAGTTCCAGGACAGAAAGGAGTGCTTGTGGTCACTAATAGACCACAGCACAGACCAGGAAAGGAGTAAACACCTCACCCCTTATCATACCAACCTGCAAAAACTGAAAATTTATGGGTCCCTACAAGTATCTCTGAAAACAGCTATACAAACCCGAAGCTTGGTTCACTACATTCTCCACATTGGAAGCAGACTCTTACCTTAACAGATTTCAAAACTCAAGTAATTGGCCAGGATCATGAGCAAGCAATGCAAAAAGAGTCAGACTATATTATCTTACTTTGGTGACAAAGAAGATCAAAATATGCAACCAGAAGAAGACAACAGAGTCAGAGCTCCTACATCCAAAGCCTCCAAGAAAAATGTGAATCAGTCCCAGGCCTTGGAAGAACTCAAAAAGGATTTTGAGAAGCAAGTAAGGAAGTAGAGGAAAAACTGGAAGAGAAATGAGAGTGATGCAAGAAAATCATGAAAAACAAGTCAACAGCTTGCTAAAGGAGACCCAAAAAATACTGAAGAAATTAACACCTTAAAAAATAGCCTAACCCAAATGGCAAAAGAGGTCCAAAAAGCCAATGAGGAGAAGAATGCCCTAACAATCAAAATTGGCCAAATGGAAAAGGAAGTCCAAAAGCTTACTGAAGAAAATACTTCCTTAAAAATTAGAATAGAGCAATTGGAAGATAGTAACTTTATGAGAGATCAAGACACTGTAAAACAAATCCAAAAGAATGAAAAAATAGAAAACAAAAATATCTCATTGGAAAAACAACTGACCTGGAAAATAGATCCAGGAGAGAGAATTTAAAAACTATTGGACTATCTGAAAGCCATGATTAAAAAAAGAGCCCAGACATCATCTTTCAAGAAATTATCAAAGAAGACTGCCCTGATATAGTAGAACCAGAGGGCACAATAGAAATTGAGAGAATCCACCAATCTCCTCCTGAAAGATATCCCCAAAGGAAAACTCCTAGGAATATTGTAGCCAAATTCCAGAGTTCCCAGGTCAAGGAGAAAATATTACAAGCTGAGAGAAAGAAACAATTCAAGTACTGTGGAAACACAATCAGGATAACACAAGATTTAGCAGCTTCTACATTAAAGGACTGCAGGGCATGGAATATAATATTCTGGACGACAAAGGAGAAAGGATTACAACCAAGAATCACCTACCCAACAAAACTGAGTTTAATCCTCCAGGGGAAAAAAATGATCGCTCAGTGAAACAGAAGACTTTCAAGCATTCCTGATGAAAAGACCAGAGCTGAATAGAAAATTTGACTGTCAAATACAAGACTCAAGTGGAACATGAAGAGGCAAACAGGAAAAAGAAATCATAAGAGACTTATTAAGGTTGAACTGTTTACATTCCTGCATGGAAAGATGATATTTATAACTCATGAGACCTTTGTCAGTATTAGGGTAGTTGGAGAAAAAAATTATATGTATGCATGGATAGATAGATAGATAGATAGATAGATAGATAGAGAGAGAGATAGATAGGGGGCACAGGGTGAGTTGAAGATTAAGAGGTCATATCTGGGGAATAAAATTAAGGGATGAGAGAGGATTATATTTGGAGAAGAAGAAAGGGAGCAGTAGAATGGGATAAATTATCTCACAAAAAAAACAGAAAAGTGGAGGGGAAACAGGGGAAGGTGAGAGGGAATGAGTGAATCTTATTCTCACAGGATTTGGCTTAAGGAGAGAATAACATACACATTCAATTGGGTATGGAAATTTGTCTTACCCTACAAGAAAATAGGGGGAGAAGGGAACAAGAGAGCAGGGGGATGATAGAGAGGAGGGCAGATTGGGAAAGGGCGTAGTCAGAAGCAAATACTTCTGAAGAGGGACAGGGTCAAAAGAAAAAATAAAGTAAATGGGAGGGCAGGATAGGAATAAGGGAAATAGAGCTAGTTTTTCACAACATGTCTACTATGGAAGTGTTTTGAATAACTGCACAAGTATAACCTATATTGAGTTGCTTTCCTTTTCAATGAGGGTGGGTGGGGAGGTAGGAAGGGAGAACATTTGAAGCCTAAAGTTTTAAAAATAATGTTTTCACATGCTACTGGGAAATAAGAAATACAGGAAATGGGGTACAGAAGTCTGTCCTGCCCTACAGGAAAATAGAGGGGGAAGGGGATAAGAGAAGGGGGGAAGAGATAGAAGACAGGGCAGACTAGGGGAAGGGATATTCAGAATGCATGACATCTTGGGGTGAGTGGAGGGGTGAGATGGGGTGAAAATTTGGAACTCAAAATCTTGTGGAAGTAAATATTGAAAACTGAAAATAAATAAATTTATTTAAAAAATATACCTGTAAAGTGCTTTGCAAACCTAAAATTGCTATGTAAATACTTGCTCTTATTTGTGTTTGTTGATATTAGTAACAATAAAAGATCTTTTCAATCCAAAAAAAAAAGAAACCCCTGAAATCTGCTTTCCTAAAATCCAGGGCGTATGCCCATTTTATTCTACTTCTAGGATGGAGTGGTAACTTTCCCCCTCCTACCCTCATCAAGACTTTCACATTTCCACCACAGCAAACATTTCCTACATTAGTGACAATCAGATTCAAAATAGGATTTTCCTTTGTTGCTTCCTCCATCTTTCTGAAGAATGGCGTTAACATTAATGCAAAACAAGAAGTTATTAGCTCCTCTGCTTTCAATAAAGAGATTGCTATAAAAGTTGTCTGGATAACGCAGCTCTAACACCCCACCCCCAACATATCATGCCCCAGTGCTAAGTGTGTGATCCCTTTCTCAAACTCATTTATTTCTTCTTTCTGTCCGGGTGGTTTGTAGTATATACTTCAAAGAGAAAATATTGCTCCCTCCTTTGAATTCCACCCAAATACTCTGTCAAGTTTCCTTTCCATTTTTCTTTCTTTACATTACATCTTCATGATATGCAATGCTAAGTACTTACACCTTATTTTACTTATCCTTTTTCTTTTCCATATGGTGGGTCAGTTCAAAGTGATGGCACGATCATAGGTTTTCATCCCAACACATCTCAGTAATTACCATTTCGCTTATTGCTTCCTGTCTTTAGGACTTCTATTTTTTCATGTTACCCAAACTTTGTCTATTGTGTCTAATTCATGTTGGTTTAATTATATGTAAATTTAAAAAGAAGGAAATGTGGCTACTAATCTATAGTTTAGATTCTATATAGTCTAGAATGTAGAGTATAGAGTCATTGTATTTTAAATGTGAAGAACAAAGCTGGAGGGATATGGGACTGTAAGAAAAAGAGAACTCTTCCTCTTGGTTTTTTTTTTTTTGTATTTTCAATTTTTAAAATTTTTGTCCTTGAAGAAAATGTTCAACTAACATCCTTCTCCTTCCTTCTAACTCTTCTGATCATTATAGAAATGCTAGCTATCCTTGCTGTTGCTACTGTTCATATTTTTATTGAGGTCAGAATTCCTTTCTGTCCATTTCATCTTTCCTTTCCCCCCAAAATTATGCAAAAATGCACTGCATATACTGTCTGGTCGGAAGTGTCTGTTTTGGGCCTATTGCTTTAGACCTAAGTTTTTTTTGTTTGTTTACAGGGTTTAATTACCAATTTATGTGAAACCAATATTATTATTTTATCATTTTAATCTATTTTTGTGTTTGTGAAGACAATTCAATAAACATTTATTAAACACCTTCTCTGTGCCAAATATACAAATAAAAAAAAAGTTCCTCTCCTGTAGAAAATTACAATGTAATTAAGGAAGACAGCCCATAGAAGAAAGAAGAAAGCAGGGATGTAGAACACTGGGAAGAATCCTGTGCAGGGGCATCTTGTTCAGTGAAGTTGAAACCAAGGAAAGCAGCAATGTAAAGCGGAAGGAACTGAAAGTCCAATCTCTGCTCTTTGCAAAGAATGGTTTTGGGAGGAGTTTGGTACTCCAACCCTCGAATCAGAGAGGAGTAGAGGCTGAGGGAGGTGGAGTCAGTCAAGGCTTGAGTTACTAGCATGATGATGAGATTAGAAAATGAGTTTAATCTGGGAGGTACATATTGCTCTGTGGAGCTAAACCCAGACAGAACAGCAGATGTAGTTCACAGCTGGGGTAACAATCTGGGGTAACAAAACAATACATTAACAAAAACAAAAGCAAAATATGCCAGAGTGATCCATAAATGTTTCTACACTCAGTGATTTTTAAATTTTTTCATTCTTTTCATTTATTTGTCCTTGATTCCTCATGCATATTTTTAAACAATAGAGTTATCTGAATAATTGGCATAGACTGTGCTGAAATTCTCTTTGGGGGAGGAGTAATTGGGTTTTATTTAAATTTTGTGTCAATTGCATGTTTGTGTGTGTGTGTGTGTGTGTTTGTGTGTGTGTGTGTGTGTGTTTGTGTGTGTGTGTTAGATAATTTTATAATCCACAGCCCCATAATCTGCCAGTTAGGCATATCCATAAGTATAAACTTGTTTCTGTGCTTCAGTGCTCACACTTCCCTCATTAATCATCTAAACACCTAAGGTCCCTGTCACCTTCTTTTAAGACGCATATGAAGACTAAAGCTTCAGAGACTTGACAGACTTAAGTGCATTTTTTTTTGCCTTTTTAAAATTTTTTTAGAAAAAGAATCAAAAGGTCTCGCAGTCATCAAAATGCAGCTCTGATGAAAAGTCTTTGTAAGGCTTTCTACTTTTTAAATGCCATTTGGATCAACATACTCCAAAGACAAAGTTTTAGTTAACAAAAGCAAAGTGTATCCTTGTGGCCTGAGCCACTAATCCTAGTTCAAATAGATAATGTGCATTATCAGACATTTTGGTGTTTTATATATAATTGGTAGGATTAATAATAGATTTAACATGAAATTAGCTCATCTATTTCTGAGATTCCAGAATCACCTCTAAAAAATCCATTACTTTTATAAGGTTTTTCTAAGCTATTCTTTTGGACTTATTATTTTTCCTATCCAAGTTTTCTCAAAATTTGTGTGTAGCAAGGGACCAGGTAAATGGTGAACACACAGTTAAAAAATTGTAATGGGGTTTGTTAGTTGGTACTTTGCAGCATTTACAAGGTTATTAAGTACCTCATTAGGCAAGCATGAATGCCTTCTGACGGATCATAATCCTTTGGAATTTTTCCTCACTAATTACCTAGGGAAAGTATTAACCCGGCGAGGACAAATGCTATAGTTTTGAGTTTTATCAGGCCATAAGTAGTCAGTTCTAAGTCACTTAGAGATTTTTATGGGGATGTTTTTATTTTTGTGTATTTTTGCCACCTAGTTATCCTTTTCCAGCTTTCATTGCAACTGTAACTGTAAGTATATTCCTGTGCAGAGATATAGGTAGGTAGTACATAGTTGAAAAAACAAAAATCAGCAAAATTAGAAGAATTAACTATTTAAAATTGTGACTCCAGATTTAGAAGAGAAAGAGGATTATATGTGGCAGTTTTCATATTTTGTAGGATTTGTGTTTATGTCAGTCTTACTAATTGACAGACAACCTCTCTACTCCTTATTCCGTGATGGTTTTGTCTGAATTTCTTAAAACTTTCCCATAGAGAAGATATTTAGCTCTCTGGAGGCCTGATTCTTGTTCTTTTAGTTTTGAAAAGGGTATCCATTTGCCACTCATATTGTTAATTTGCTGTCTCTTATCTTTATGAAGCTTCTTCTCTCATAACAAATATCTTTAATTTTTTTTGTTGTTGCTTTTGAATGTCTTCACTGCTAAGGGCTGTTTTTACCTGCCCACCATCTTTCTAATAGCTTTTATTTGTCATCTTAGTTATTTATCATATCATTATTTTAAGGTTTGTAGCTGTATGCCAGAGACAGCTAGGTGGGTCAGTGGATAGAGCACTGGGCCTGGAGTGAGGAAGACTTGAATTCCAGTTTGGTCTCAGAAACTTACTAGCTGTGTGACCCTGAGCAAGTCACTTAACCTCTGTAGGCCTTAATCCACTGGAGATGGAAATGGCAGACCACTCTGGTATCTTTGCCAAGAAAACCCTATGGACAGTATGGCATGTTACAGTCCTCAGGGTGACAAAGAGTCAGATATGACTGAACAACTGAATGACAATGAGCTATATGCTAACATCAAGAGTCTTTAAAGATATGGGCTATTATAGTGGTGTGCAGTTTGAAATCATCAAAAACACTTTGCATCCTTCCAAACCCCAAGTCTGCCCTGGTCTTCTGCTCAATTACAGACATAGCTTATTATCTATCAATAGCAATTTTCCAGTCAGGGGAGAGGCTGAGTCACATAGTGAAATTTGGTCAGTTAGTCATTAAGTATTTATTAAGCACTTATATACCAGTACACTGTGCTAAATATACTGTGTGTATTTAGAATGCAAAAAGAGGGAAACTGTAGCTCATGCCCTCAAAGATCTCCCAACTTTCATTGGTTCCCAAAGTGGGCAATACTGTCCCATGGGAGGCACTGGAATGATGGGGGGGTAGTAGTAGCCTCAAGTGCATTTGAGGGGCATTGAATAAAAATAAGGATTAAGCTAACCCAGTGATGGGGAACCTGTGGCCTTGAGGCCACACATGACCTTCTAGATCTTTGGGTGTGGCCTTTTGACTGAGTCTAAGTTTTACAGAACAAATCCTTTTATTAAGATGATTTGTTCTGTGAAGTTTGGATTCAGTCAAAGGAGCACACTTTGAGGACCTAGAAGACCACATGTGGCCTTGAGGCCACAGGTTCCGCACACCTGACCTAACCTAACCCCAGGGGGGCACTAAATAAATTTTTACTTAAAGGGAGCGATAAGCCAAATAAGTTTGGGAACCTTTATGGATAAAACCCTGGACAGGGTGTAGCAGATAGAATGCCTGGCCTGGAGTCAGGAAGATTCTTTTTTTTTTTTTTTTGAGTTCATTTCTACCCTTAGACACTTACTAGTTTGTCATTTGGGGCAAGTCAGTTAACACTGTTTGTTTTAGTTCTTCATTGGTAAAATGAGCTGGAGATGGAAATAGCAGATCACTCTAGTATCTCTGCCAAGAAAACAACAACTGGAATCAGGAAGAGTCAGATGTGACTGAAAATGATTGAACAAACAGTGAATTGAAGGTTGGACTCCATATCCTATAAAATGGTTCCAAGCTTTAATCTGTGATTCTGATTCACACTTACATAAACTAAAGCAGTTTACAGAAGGACAGTCTTGGAGTCAAGAAACCCTGAATTTACATGCGACCTGTAAAATATATTGTGACCATGGTCAGGTCATATAGTCTCTCAATGCCTAAGGCAACTCTAAGGTGCAGATCAGTATTGTTAGAAGGGATTTCCAAACCTGAGTCCCTACACTAATGAAATCAGAGGACCAAGGGAAAAAAAAGTATTAAGTTATTTGAAATCTTGTTCTAATGCTAAAGAATGGAGAGCCTTGGATTGGGTTTCTACAATGCCTTTCTCCCCACTTTGTCATTCATTTTGGACAGAATTTCTTCCCTTTGATTCTATACTTAAGACACCAATGATTTCTCCCCCATATAAAATGCTTGCTTTTAATTTAACTGAATGACAGATTACTTTTCTATTCTCTTAATTTGAATTTATTGTAGAGAATTACCTCTTTTGAGGCTTATTCTAAGATTGCATATTTTACGAGCAAAGAAAGAATTCAGAGTCAAGGAAATTAGAGCTACTTTCTTATAAGATCATTAATCTCATCATTAGATAATAGAAAGAAAAACTCCAAAATATTCTTTTGCTCTCCTTATGGATGTCAATATTCTCTACCTCTAAGACTGCTCCTGATTACAGGAAATAGTATTTGAGGGAGAGAGGCATCTATGACATGGAGCTATGGAGTTTTTAGATATTTTTTAGTACTTTGAAAAGTATTGCTTTAGAACACCTAGGATTCTCTAAAAGAAATAAAAAGGAGAAATCATGTAGTAATGATAACTTTACCCCTCTGATAGTCTCATCCAAAAGCCAAGTTGAAACATAAGCTTCAAGATAGTGCATGCATTTTTGGATACCGTTCCTGGAACAAGCAGGTGGATATAGTGCTGAGGCAAACATGAGTAAAGTATTTGAGAAACATAATCTACTTCTTCTCATAAAGAAAGCCAGCTTGGAAAGCAACAAAGAGCTTTCTGAAATCTGACTATGTAAAGGGAAATGCAATAGAAGTAGATAAATGAGAAAATCCATCATTTCACAGATGAAATTGAACCAACAAAATAGCCTAAAGGAAACCATCAGATTTTTCTACTGAGTTACATTTTGATTAATTTAAATTACTCACAAATGGGCTTTTAAAAGCATGTGGTGAAAGTTTATATTCTGAATTCATATAAGAATAAATATAGAGCTTGAAGCACCTTAGACATTATTTTATCTAATTTCACTTTCCTTATAAGGGAACTGATACATAGAGAGCCTATGTGACTCAACCAATGTCACGTAGGAAATGCTAAGGTTCATGCCTAGGTTCTCTGTCTCCCAAACCAGCCCTTTTTCTACTATACTGATTCATCATAATCTGGATTTTTTTTTTGCTGTTTTCTTCCTCTCTTCCATTGTTTTTTTTTTCAGTTTTATGAGGTGATACTGCTCATAATCTTCTGCCATCCTCCTATAACATTTTGCAACAGAGCTTATACTCTAGACCAGTGTTGCCCTTACTGCCTCATCTCACTATGTGTCAAAGAAATCAGAATATACTTTCTGAGGCAGTTTCTGGATCATTTTGCTGTCCTCATTGTGACAACAACTTTATATAACTTTTGTAAAAATTATTTAAGAAATGGTGATGATCTTTAATACTTTATTTATTACTTTTTTAATCAAATTCTCATTTTCAAGAGACAATAGCTTATTAAAAAGGCAGGGTGCAACTGTCCTCGTCGTTTTTTGTACTGCCTGCATGCTTATAATTTCTTCTCATTTAATGCTAATTTTAAACTTTTCCCTAGTTAGTCAATTATCTGGATATACTTTTTTTTTTTGCTTCCAATGCACACCTCATGCTTTCTATTCCTTTCTAACTCTGGCCTGGAAGAAAGAATTGATGATAATCAGGTACAAGCTATGAGAAATTTATAGTCTCTTTTATGTTATTCTGTGATTAAAATCACTTTAAGAAATTTCTTTGTTTTCAGTCCAAATTTGAACCCTATGTAATTTATTTTCCTACCAATAATGGGAATCAAAGATCAAGACAAAGAAGTCAGTAGTTTTTCTTGTGTTTGTCTCATTCAATGAGATTGATACCTTTTTAATGTCTAGGAAAGTTGCTATTAGCACATTCTACTAAAGAATAAATAAAAATCCTTTCTAACATAATTCCATTTTTTCCCCTTTAGTCAAGTTTGCTTTACTTAGTAACAGCCAATTTGATTAAGTTCAATGAGGATTTATTAAATGCCTGGTATCTGGTACTATATAGTAGTAGTATGCTAGATTTTGAGGGGGAGCAAGGGAAAAAATACATTTGAAGTATCTCTCCTCAAGGAATTTACATGCTACCAGAATAGCCAGAATTTTGTTTCTATAGGAAGAGGAGATTTGGGCTAACTGAATCATTAACAATTCTATCTATGTATTTGCATGGTAGTGTTTTATCCTTTTGTATATAAAGACTTGAGCAATCATCAAACCTGGTTTCTACAAAATCATCTACTTAGTTGCAAGAATCTTCAAAGATCCCAAAAGACTCAGATTAAGTTTTTTTAAATGATTTTTTTTTGGCAATTAAATACCTTTGCAGCTATCACAATGCAAAATACATTTTATTAGATTAGGAAAGGAAAGTTGAGCATGAGGGAGAAAGACTCTTATTTCATTTAATGTTAACATATCACAGAAAGTGACATTTACCTTTCTTTACCTCAAATTTTGATATTGGACCTCTGAGGCTAATGATACAAAGTCAGATTAGAGACGTCAAAATGTAACAAAATTACCATAAGGCCAATGGTAGAACAGTTGTGGTCAATCAGTTGTGAGTCCAGCATGACATGTATTTTCTTTGTACTGTAAGAACCACTATGAAATGGTGCCTATTGAGAAGCTCACTTAGCCCATAGGGAATTTCTTCTCTGAGTCAATTGATATTTCTTTGTCTTGGCTTGTACCCATGGATGAAATAAAGCCTTTGTAATGATTCATGTGCTAAACTATAAACAATAGGGTTTCTTTCCAAATTAATTTTCTAATACCCCCCCCAAGTACACAATTACCAAGCATCACTACTAAGAACACATCCTTCTAGATTCCTCATGGAAGTAAATGAACAGTTATAGGAAAGGATTCTGGAAACAGTGTTGCAGAGAGGAGCGGAGCAGGCAAAATCCTCCTTAGCCACATCCCGTATTACATGTGCCTTATGAAGGTACAGTCACACAGTGTTCTCTCCTATTATATAGTGCATTAGTGAAAAACTTGCTGATATTTCCTTAATAATGAAGAAGGAATCCATGGAAAGCTGAAAGTTTCCCATGGGTGTGAATAGCTGTTCAAAAATGAAGGTGAAGAGCAAAAGTAAATGAACTGAAAACAGAATGACTCCCCTTGAGGAATAGAGAAATAGTCAATGAAAACCAGTTAATATGAAGCATATTGAGGTTTTCTGAGAGAAGAAGTGGAAGGAAGGTTAATAAATGAAAAAAATGAAAAGAAAAAATAGAGGAATGGGGAGAAAAGAGTAGAGGAAATAGGTTTGAAACTTAAAAAATGGAATTTTTTTGTTGTTATAAATGATGGCTCTCTGGGAGGGAGAAAGGAGACACATGGGAAATTTTAGGCAATATAGAACAGAAGATGATAATTTATTGTATGAAATAAAATAAAGATTTGATTTATTTGTATGTATATTAGAGCACGTTAGTTTAAACTTAAAGACTTACAAATAACTTGGACGATGTATTTATATTGGACATAAAATGGAAACATTTCTTTGTTATACAAATTAGTGAAGCTAGATATTCACAGATGTTTATGTATTAGAAAATCAGCAATGTCAAGATGGAAAAGCTCCAAGCTTCATGAGCCCTGAAGGGGGACTGGCCTTGAAAAGTTCTGAATAGGAATTGGTGAATGCTGGATCTCTCTTACCTCTTGCCATCCTCACCAGTCCCCTGACCCAGGACAGGGAATTCATCTCTACCAATAAGGGGAAAGTCCCATACCAGTGGCCCTTGGGACAGAGGTTATTTTAGATTATAATTCTCGGGTTAAACATTTTTCCTGAGGAAAGTCTACCTTATTGAATGAGATTCAGCCTCATTTAGCCACATATTCAAAATAACAAAAATTATTGTCTAGGAATTAGATTCCCAGAGCAGTATTCATAACATCACATGATAAATTCAAAATCAGTGAATTATCAAATCTGTCAGAATTGTTATTAAATAATTTACTGTCAGAATTCTCAGAGGATTAAATAGAAGAAAAACACATACTTATTTGATCTTTCTCTAATTTTTACTATCAAATTAGCTTCACCATTAACCATTTCATTTTGTGTTGGTGTCTCATACGTTTTTCTTTTAATTAGCTCACAAATGAACAGTTCCAGATCCCTTTGTTGAAGTTAATCCCAATATGAATTAGGATCACTGAAGTAACTAAGGAATGTTAGGCAGTACATAAATTAAGAGAAATGCTCTGTCTCTCCTGAACTTCATGACTGTGATTAATTTCTTCTCTTGGACAAGGTAATAGTGGTGGACATGATGGAACTAATCTTATACTGAATAGGTCAAGCAGATCGAATCATGAGGGCAGGACACTGAGGACATACAAAGAGATATTCATGTCTGGCATCTGTGGGACACAAAATCTTTGATGTGTGCCAGCTTGAGGTATGTGTAGCAATGTAAAAACCAGAATAATGCCCCTAGCCTTAGGAAGTGGGTCATTTCCTGTTCTTGTACATATGTAATCTGTATCATTCCCGTGGTTGGTCACCTGTTTCATTTGTACCCATGTCTTTCTTGCAAATGCAGCTACGGTGTCTGAGAATCACTGGTTTGAATATAAATGGAAATAGGAAAAGTGAATTTACCAAACAGGTGTTCACTGTTTCATCAGCCAATTTTTTTTCTTCCTTTAACTTTATACAATACACACAATGTTGTAAAGAGTGACAGAGATTAATGGAATCAAAAGTTATCTCTCACTCATGCAGGTGCAAGCTGGATTCCAAATTATGCAGTCATTTACTTTGTTCTAGGGGGACCTGCTTCTTCAGCTTACCATTTTACTTTCTATGGTAATTGAGCTTTCTAGAATCAAACTGCCTATTCTATTATGTTTCCCTGTGTGAAATTTCCATTGAATTTATTAAGGACTCTATTCCTTTAAAAACCTAAAACACCAACCTATTTTTCCCTGTGATATTCAGTGGAAGAGTAAAATAAATTGAGCTCATAAAAGCATTTTTTGTAAATAATTCTGATGCCTGAGAGTAAAAATTGGGCAGTCTGTGATTTACTAATTTTTTTTTCTTCTTCTCAGCAAAGTAGCTTGGAAATGATGCTAAGAAATTTTTTTTTAGGAAATATATACATACAAGTTTATGCATATATAGATATTGAGACTGGATGTATAATTTCTTCTGCATAGAGAAGTCCCAGCTGAGGAAAATCCCTCCATGAATTCAGGTCATCACCTTTTTGGTAATGTATAGCCTTAGAGAGCTGCCTAGAGAACTGAGAGATTAAGTGAATTGCCCAGGGTCACAAAGCCAGCCTGTGTCAGGGACAGGATTTACACTTACATCTTGATCTTTCCATACCCTCCTTCCTAAAGCCCCCTTCCTAAAGAATTAGTCAAATTAGGCCAGAATGTAGTTTGCTTTAGCATTTGTAGATAATCACCAATATTTTTTAGTCTATAGACCTGAGATTTCTGCAAGGGTAGGGAATTGAAAACTCCCTGCATGAATATAGATCAGAAAATCTTGTAAGCATTATTAAAGAGTTGCCTGGGGCTTTGAGAGGTTAAATAATATGCAGCATTTATATGGGTTCAAATACTTGCAAGAGATTTTACAAATATTATTTTACTTTATCTTCACAACAACCCTGGAAAGTAGGTGCTTTTCTCATTTTACATATGGAGAAACTGAGGCAGATAGAGATTTAAGTGACTTGCTTGTGGTCACACAGCTCAATAAATGCCTAAAGCATAATTTGAACTCTGGCCTTCTTGACCCCAGGACTAGCACTTTATTCATTGTACTATATTGTAAAGACACAGCTGCTGTGTATCAAACGCATGCCTTGACTCTGAGGCCAGCCTTTTATCAATCAATGTTGCTTCTGTTAAATAGGTTCAACCAAAATAGTAACAGAAACATGAAGCATTGGAATGTTATTGCCCTTTGTAAGCCAAGGGTAACCCTTTTGGGAGTTTTGAATTAATCATTCAAATGTATTCAGTCAACAACAATACCTTTTGGAACTTTGACTCCCATCACATATACGCTACAAGCTCTATAAACAGTCCTCTTCGTAATCACTAATGTCTAGAGGTATTAAAAAACAAAAATTAGTGTCATATCTCATGACCAGAAGTTTAGCATTTTTGTCCATTTTACCACATGAAGATCATTTCTCAAGGAATATGAAGCCCCTAGCTGTTTCTTGTTGAGTGCACCAGTGCTGAAGGATTTAGACACTTTGGGCGTGACCATACAATTCCCTTTTTGGACATTGAGAAGGAAAATCTTGTGACTTGGTGAATCTTTAAAAAGCAGTGGCATTTGTTCCTCTTCTCTTTCTTAGTAGAGAATGTCTAAGTACTTTTTGGACCTTTTGTTGAAGGGGTGGAAGTGGGGAATTGTTTCCCTTTCCATCACTATATCATAATGGCAATTGTTCTGATAGAGTGCCTAGAGTAGGGGGGCTCACCTAGGTAAGCTTGAGTCTGGGCCTCTGGCTGCCTTTTCTCTATTGTTCTTCTTTGCCCAATTTAGCTGACCAGTCATTGCTCTCAAGATGGACCTATACAGGGTTAGAGGCCGTTTTGTGAGTTCAAGAGTCTCGGAAGTGCTACGTTCTTAATTTGTGCTGGCTACAGTTTGGAAGATACCATGGCTATGATCCCAGGGCCCTTGAAGATGATTGTTGGCTAGAGAATGAAAGCAATCCCAGGCATAAGTAGCCAGAAAATATCTGCCTGGGAGGTAGAGAGAGATATGAAGGAAAATGTAATTACGTCTCTTGGGCAGTCCCATAAGATTCTTCATGTTCTTATGCTGAAGTCTCATCTTTCTAGCAGGGTATTAAAAGTATTTTATTAGAGTTTTGTTTGTTAAGTTTTTGGTTGATGTGCACCTATGAGAATCATTTAAGTTGAATATTTCTTTTGTGTGTAGGAAATAAATACCTGTCCCACATCTGATTACATGGCACAGTGAGTATATTTCTATTCCCTACTTTACTTTGGTGAGGCAATCAGATTAAGTGACTTGTCCAGGGTCACACAGCTAGTAAATGTCAAGTGTCTAAGGTAAAATTTGAACTCAGGTCCTCCTGACTCCAAGGCTGGAACACTATCCACTGTGCTACACAGCTGCCCTTATTACCTACTTTAAAGTAACCACATAGAGGAGTCAAATTTAAGCTTTAAGGAATTTTTCCTCGGGGAACTAGAGTGAAGGTGCAATCAGCCAAACAGTATAAGAAAAGGAGCCTAACTGTTTTGCTAGAGGCCTAGACCTCCCCAGGACTAAACCAAATTCAATTATGTGAGTGAGTCCAGAAGACAAGTTGTAAGAGCAAAGGATCAGAGGGTGAAGTACTTCAGCGCTTGTGGTCAGTGTTTCTTAGTGTTAAACATATGACCTCTCTGAGATTGTGTATCCTCATTTGTAAAGTGAGGATGTTAAAATGGATACATGAGATCCTTTTCAGCTGCAAAATTTATGATACTAGAGACTGTGCCTTATTTACCTTTGTTTCTTTCCCAGTACTTATTATGGTGCTCTGTGAAAAATGGAGGATTAATTACTACTTGCTGGATAAATGAAAGTAAATAATAATAATATTTTAAAGATCTAAGAACAAGAAATATTATATCTATTGTATGGAAATTATATTTTAACTCTCATTGAAAACAATTGAAAAAGGGTCATCTGCTTTTGTAGGCTTTTTTTTCCTCTTTCCAGCTCCTTGTCCTATTGGAATCTCTGTAATGTTTGTGACATAGGGAAATAGGTGAAAAGGCATCAAGGCTGAATGTTATTCTATATTAGCCACAAATATGCTTGTACTTTAGTTATGGTGATTATAAATGACCTCTCTCAAGACTTTTTTTTTGTTTTCTATGAAAAACATCTGAAACAAAAAAAAATTTAGGAGTAAACAGAGTCTTAAGCTGCCCTGAGCAATTACCTGAATTAAAGGAAATTACTAGTGGATGTTTGATGTACTGTAGGGAATCTGTGGATGAAGAAATATAACTGCTAGTCACACCTGGGCTGATTTGCACCGTTGAATTGAAATTATCATGAGTAAACATAATTACTTATCAAATTTAATAAATGCTGCTGGAGTTCTGAAAACAGCAGTCAGGTCTCCAAATTACACAGTGATAAATGTGGCTGCACGCATTCAATGTGATACCTTTAAAGCACAATTTACACACTGCTTGGGTATTTACCAGGATGATTGTTGGGTGGCTAAAGGCAGTTATAAATTAATGTACAAAAATGGATACCAAACTACATCATAATTACCTACCTTTCTTCTCCAGCTCTTCTCTTGCTTATTTAATTTTGTGAAAGAAAATGTTATTTCCAGTCTCTCCATTATCTTTGAGAGATGTACACTTGGACTAGCCTCCTGAGTTCTAAACAAGTTTTTGATGGTGGGGAATTAGTAAATATTTGGTAACACTTGAGATGAAGTGCTCTAAATAAGCATTTAATTAACAAATAAAACAGTTATTGCTCTCAAGCTCTAATGATTGGCAATAATTGCTTTACAGGATTTAATAGTTATGAAATTAACATAAACAGAGATAACTAATAAAAAGAAGAAATTAAGTTATGTTCTCCTACTAACTTTAATTTGTGTGCTCTTAAGAATCATAAAATGATTGGCTTTTTAATTAAATGAATATTAAAATACCTCTCAATGTTAATCTTATCTTTAGGAGGATCTCTTGACCCATGAAGTCACTATTGATAATAAACTTATAACAGATTTTTTTCTAAAAGAAAATTAAACATTTCTTTGCTATAATTATATGCTGCTAATTTAAGTACTACAATTTTTGATCTAACATTAAATATAACCATTGCACCTCCTTTTTAGCCACCAAGATTTAAAGGTGATATATTATGTCTTATTTGAGTTTTCCTGGGTTATGTATGTCCCACTCAAATCAGAGTAGCCATTAATGACAACACATGGAAGAAAAGTGAACTTAGTTGGAGAATATGGCTCAGTTTGCATGGTAGGAAGGATCTTCTGTATCATGCAAAAGACCTGTGTTTTGCCAATGTAGGAAACTCCTAGTTTCTTTCTAGAACTCACAAATCTGAATAATCAAAGAATTACTAGGTAAGGCCAACGACATTACCTAAAGAATGAAGAGGTTAGGTGACTTGGCCAGGGTAACTCACTAATGTGTCAGAGATGGGATTTGAACCCAGATCAGTCCTGACTTCAAGCTCACTGCTCTATCCATTGAAATCTATTGCCTCTACATCTTAATTCTTAAAAGTGTATAAATGGAAAGACAAATCATAAAGTCTTTTTCTTAAAAGATATGTCCACAATTTCCAAATTACATTTTTTAAAATTAGGATAAAGGGTGTAGCAGTCTTTTGAACACATATAGAGGTGAGAAAACTGGGGGACAGGGTGGGGGAATTTGTGGATTGGGATTTGGGGAGTAGAGGTAAAGGATATGGGAAATTCTTAGAAGAGTAGGTGAAGTGGGGTTTTTGGTAAGGTAACAGGGATAGGATAAAAAGAGAGGCTGAGAAAGAAAACAGGAAAAATAAGATGGAGGGAAATTCACAAATATTAAGTATAACTTTGAATGTGAATGGGATGTTTATAGAAGCTCTCTTTGTGGTGGCAAAAAAAACCCCACAACAAAACAAAACTGGAAAATGAAGGGATCTCCATCACTTGGGGAATGGCTGAAAGGTCTGTGATGTATGGTTGTAATGAAATACTACTAAGAAATGATGAACTCAATGATCTCAGAAAGGCATAGAAAGATTTTCAGGAAATGACAAAGAGCAAAGTAAGCAGAACCAAGAGAACATAGTATACAGTAACAACGATATTATTTTAAGAACAACTTTGAGCAATTAGGTCATTTTGACAATTATAAACACACAAATTAAAAATAAAGTACTTATATAAAAAGAGACACTATCCACATCCAGTGAATAATTGATAAATAGAAGTATGTATAGAATTTTACATACATATACACACACACACATATACATATGCATGTGTGTGTACAGACACACACACACACGCACCCCTAATTGTGTCTAATGGTAGCCACAGGGAGGAGGGAAGAAAAAAAAGGGAAAAAAATAAATATATAATAACTCTGTTGCATATTTGGAGGTAATAGCAAGTCGTACATGGTACATTTTCATAAGGATTCATTTTTTATTATACTGTGTTATGGATATGGGTATATGGATATGAATTGAAAACAAAATATACTTTAAAAAAGGGGAGAAAAGCTATTATTTTAGAAATAGTAAAAGTAATATTTAACATAAACCAAAACATGTAGCTCACAGATGGCATTGTGGGCATATTCATTTTACTATTTTTTTTAAAAATCTTTTAAAACACTGCTGATTTATTGTATTGTAGCATAGTTGGGGAAAGGAGCAGATAAGGTACTTTTTTTTTTTGGAGTAAGTAGATTTGCAGTCAAATGTACTATTTGTCACATTTTTTTTAGGCAAAGAAAGAGTTTATTAGAGATAAACCATACAGACCAGACTCTTAAGGAATCTGAACATTAGTGACACCCATAAGGAGGAGAAAATCTTAGCATTTAAATGGGGGCCAGGGTTATTTATCACTTTTTGTGACCTTGGACAAAAACTTAATTTCTCTAGGTCTCCATTTCCTCATTTGGAAAATGAGGCACATGGACTAAATGACCTCTAAGGGCCATTCCAATGATCTCTTTTTAGCTTTCAATAGATTTAATTATTCCATAAATTAAAAATAGTAAATTTTCATAGATGTGTTAATTTTATTGGAAGGAAAACTTATTAAACAATAGTGATAGTAATAGAAAGAACTTTATTATTATTATTACCAACATAATACATACATATATGTATATATAAACACACACATACATATGAATGTGTGTCTATATTTAAGAGAACAATTCTTTATTTAAATTATAATGTTGTTATTTTCCATTTTAAGTATCCCAAATTTAACTTACATACGTGATGTCATATAACCAGTTTGATTGATTTTTTTTCCCTCCTGACCGAGTTGACCATCTGATTGGAGTCGTATATGCACAGCATAAGTTAACTCTTTTCACATGATGGCCTATTTTGTAGGATCCCTGTGGTCATTTTTGTTTCTCTTATCAAATGATCTACAAGTCATATCAGATAACACACCTTTTCCTAGTCGTGAATATTTAAGCTAACTCTAAAATAAGGCTTAGGAAAACTCCCAATTGATTCTTTAGTATACCTCACGAAGGCCCTTTCCTAAAGAAGTCATTTTGCATTAAAAGAAGTTTCTACATATTATTTTTTTTTAAAGGAAATTGGGGTTAAATGACTTGCCCAGGGTTACGCACCTAGTAAGTGTCAAGTGTTTGGTCTGAGGCCGGATTTGAACTCAGGTTCTCCTGACTTCAGGGCCAGTGCTCTATCCACTGCACCATCTAGTTGCCCTGTCTATATAGTCTTCTTCCTACATTCAGCCCTCTTTTAACCTCTCAATTTACTTCCCTCCAGATTCTTTCTGGGCAAGATCAAGAAACAGGTTCTTAAGGTGTTTTTTTATTGTAACTATACCTTCTCTGATGATAAGCTATTGGCTCCCCACATTCCATCATCTATGTCCCTTTTTGTTGTCTATGTGATTAAATGAAGTGAGAATACGAAGACAAAAAAGTGCACAGAAGGAAGTCTAAAAAGGGGGAAAAATCCCTTAAATTCATTCTGCCCCATGCTATAATGAAAAAAAAAACCCTGAAAGTTAATGTGTTTGGCTATCTATATTTACAACAAAATATTTGGATACAATTGAGAAGATAGTAGAAAGTACTGATCACTTTTACATAATGAGAATATTAGCTATGTGAAAATGTTTATGGGAAGATTTAATTTTTTAAAAGATATTAATACATAATTGTTTCTAGTCATTTCTAGTGTTATTTTTGGCATTTTCCCCTGTAACTTTGTTTCCTGAGTAGTCAACGATAGCCAGATAGTAGGGTTTAGCTTTTTTGGTATGTACGAAGCCAAAAAAAAAAAGAGAGAGAGAAAAATAACTGTGGTCAATTCAGCCAATTTAGTATAACAACAAGAAGTAGTTGCAACAACCAGTAGCAATAACAACAACAATACAACCTGGATATTTGACATCCTATCAATAAAATATCCAGCTGTTTAACTAAAATTTTCATTTTAAACAGCTGCAGTGCTGTTATGCACACCTGTAATTAGTTTTTCCTTTCCCAACATATCAATAGAATAAATAAAATTTCTTTTGTAAAAAAAAAATAGAAGTGATTTCAGTATTTAAAAATATTTAAAGGATTAAAGAATTTTTTTCTGCCAGAAAAGAAGGGTTTATGAGGGTTTATGACACCTTCCAAAAAGAAAGCATGCATATATATCTATATATATCTATATATATCATATCCCATTGCATACAGGAAAGTATGATTATTATTTAATATTGGTGGAAGTACAACTCTATTTCCCTTAGTGAAGTAGTTTACAATAATGCTGTGAAGCTGCTGAGATAAGAGAATGTGTAAAAGAAGAGAATTCACTGGGTTCAAGTACTTGAATGGAAAACAAAGGCACTTTGAAGGATTTTTGGTTTAAAAGCTTTTCCTCTTCATAATATTGAATGCTCTTTTGTTAATTTTTTTACTTTAAATTTCACAAAGAATTTAATAAAGTTCACATCTTGTGTTCAATTATAAATTTTATTTAAAAATCTTCATGAAAGCAATTTAACTTCTAAAGGGAAAAATGAGTTTAATTTCCATTTTTAATATTTAAAATGAGACACATACTTTTTCAGTTTAATGCTGTCTTTAAAAATAAATTGCCAGAACCTCATGAGGAGTAATTGTTTCTTCCTTTGAACTTGTGTGCCCACTAACAAGCATGATTCCTGACACATAGTAGGAACTTGATAATAAATACATTGATTATTTGAGTCAATGTCATTAGTCCCCAAAAGGATCTACACATTTGAGATTGGTCTGCAGTGTGCACTGGCCCTTTCTCTTGATATAGAGATAAGCAAATAGAGTTATATCAAATGTCTATTCTATGAAATGGATGAATTATTTAATGTGCCCAGGGGCCGTGTCTGTGTGAATGGTAAGGGAAAGAGGCAATGGAAGCTGATACATTGGAAAAGATGAAAGAAAAAAACCTGTAAAATAACTCCTACATTTGGCATTATTGATAAGCAACAAACATTTAAATGTTCTTTATTATCTTGTTATATCATTAGGGACCTGAATATGTACTTTTTGCACAGTGCTGACCAAACCAGTTGCAAAATAGAATAACATTATGTTAGCATTCCCTCTAAAGATACAGATTGTGACCCAAACATACTTTTTCATTATAGTCAAAAGCATGGCACAACCCTGTGAGAATAGTGCCAGGAGTGCTAAGAAGGAACTAAAATAAGGGGGAGATGATGCTAACAATAGCCTTGAAATTTTTTTATGTTTATTTTTTGTACACTGAGTAAGAAAAGGAATTGACAAAAAATGGGACTACAACTCCTGGTTGATGAAATGATGATAACTAATGAATGACACAGAAATGGTAGAACTGACAAAATTCTCATTTAAATTTTTTCTGTTATGCCAAAGAGAATAAACTTTGGACTAGAAAGAAGAGAAAAGAAATGACTGCTAGATACTTGGTAGCCAAGAAAATTAAGCAGATGTAAGCTCCTCACCACCTTGTGTGGTTCATATGGACCACATCTTGCCAAACTAAAAGAAATAGCTGAAATTATTTTTGTGATACTAGCAGTGATATTAATTTTTTCTAAGAAAAATGGAAATGTATCAAAAGACCAGAGAAAGATGAATTGCTCCTCATGCCATTTTTTAAAGGGAAGAAAATGGAGCCTACAAACTTTGCATCATTGAGCTTCACCTTGATTCTTGGAAAAATTCTGTACTTGTTATAAAGGAAATGGCTAATAAACATCTAGAAAAGTAGCAGAAACTAAGGGTAAGCATAGGTTCATCAAGAACAGGCTGATCCCTTTTGCTAAATTAATAATAGGACACTCTTCATTGATCAGTACAGCAAAAGATAATGGCATTAGAAAAACTGTGGTGGAGGTGAAATACCCTTTTCTCAGTTTTCATTGATACTTTACCCCTTTTGGTATTCTCTTGTTGTGCAACACTATTACTTAATTAAACTCCACCTAGATGTCTAGTTCAGGGTTGGGGAACCTGCTGCCTCAAGGCCACATGTGGCCATCTAGGTCCTCAAGTGTGGTCCTTTGACTGAATACAAACTTCACAAAACAAATCTCCTTAATAAAAGGATTAGTTCTGTAAAACTTGGACTGAGTCAAAAGGCCACACCTGAGGACCTGAAGGGTACATGTGGCTTAGAGGACTCATGTTTCCCTGCAGAGGGCCGGCTTTGGGGAGTTGGAGGGCTTAGGCCAGCCCGGGTCTTACCTGCAGCTTGTACTAAGCCTGACAGCTGTGAAACTCAGGATGTCGGCTCACCACCCCCCTGTTCCGTCTCTTGAGAACAGGATGCAGGAAGGGAGGAAACAGATAGGGTACAGGACAGGACGCAGGAAAGAATGTAACAGACAAGGTACAAGGAAGTAAGGAAATCACCTAATTAGATTTGTGCTTTTCATGAATAACAATGTTACTATTGCTTGATCCAGTACTATATAAGCCTGAGCCCTCAGATCAATAAACAGAGTTTGTTCTTCACTGCTCTCACCTGGCCCGTGTTTCTTTCTCTGTTCACACTCTGCTGGCATCAGACCACAGCCAGGGACGCAGGCGCTCCCGGCATTTCCCACCCCTGGTCTAGTCTATGGTTTGCTTTTCACTATGACTTTACATTGCCATACCACTCCTGATGACTGGGGGCTCATTCTCGCCACATTTTCCTTCCATTAACACTTCTCTATGTTAGATTTCAGTCCCTGTATGCTGTGACTTTGTGACCTCTATTGGTTAACTTTAGGCACTATCCTAAGTGAATTATTTGTTCTAACAAGGGTCCTTCTAAAGATCATACCTGGGTTTCTTCTATCTAATCCATTACTAACTCAAATGATGAGTATTCCAAGCCAGCAGGAAAGACTGATAGCATGGTGTCATGCCACACAATATTTTTTATTAGGGTCTGGAAAGTTTCTTTATATCACCCTGAACAAATGGCCAATTCTTTGCTAGTATATGAAACTAGCCTGAAGACAAAATAATTGGGTCCATTTTTTAGATCATTTTTTCCTCTCTGGGAAACTATATCATTTCTTTATAGAAGAATGATACTATGCTATATTTTATAGATTAATGAAAAATTTTTCAGTAATATAAAAATATGAATATATATGTATGTGTGTGTTTATTTAATCCAACACTTAGGGAGATGGAGGAGTTTCCCGAAGATTCAATATGAATAAGAATATTTAAAAAGAAAAGTGAGTCACAACAATTGCTGATAAAGCTAGAAAGCAATTTGACCAGAAAGTAGGCATAGACTAACATCCCACATTGGATGGAAACATAAGGTCAAAATGGTTATGTGATTTAGACATAAAGGGTGATATCATAAGCAAATTAGGAAAGCATGATAAAATTTACCTGTCAGATACATGGATAAGGAAGGAGTTTATGCTCAAATAAGACATAGAGAAGGTTATGGGAAATAAAAGAGATAATTTTAATTACAATAAATGAAAAAGTTTGTCTACAAACAAAACTATTATAGCCAAAATTAAGAAGCAGGAAACAGAAAAAAAAAATATAGCAAGTTTTTTTTTCTGATAAGGCCTTATTTCTCAAAGATATAAGGAACTGAGTCAAATTTATAGACATAAAAGGCATTCCTGAATTGATAAATGGTCAAAGGATATGAACAGGCAAATTTCAGAAGAAATCAAAGGTATTAACAGTCATGGAACATGCTCTAAATCACAATTTATTGGAGAGTAAATTAAAATAAATTTAAGATATCACCTCACACCCATCAAACTGGCTTATATGAAAAAAAAGGAAATTGTCAAATGCTGGGGGAGGGGTTTAAAAAATAGCATCAGTAATGCACTGTTGTTATACTTGTGAACTTGTTTGACTGTTCTAGAGAACCATTTGGAAATTGGCCCAAAGAGCTATAAAACTGTGTATACCCTTTGAATCAGCAATACCACTATTAGGTCTGTATCCCAGAGAGATCAGAAACAAAGTAATAGAACCCTTTTGTCCAAAAACATTTATTGTAGCTCTTTTGGGAAGACAAAGAATTGGGAAGTGAGGGGATCCCCATCAATTAGGGAGTGGTTGAATAAGTTGTGGTATAAGATTGTAATGGATTACTATTGTTCTGTAAGAAATGATGAGGATGGCTTCGGAAAAACTTGAAAAGACTTACAAGAATGGACACAAAGTGAAGTGAGCCGAAGTGGGAGAATATTTTGCACAACAAGAGCAACATTGTAATTATGATCAGCTGTGAAAGCCTTAGCTATTTTGATTCATACATTCATCAATAACAATTCCAAAGGATTCACAAAGAAAAAATGCTATCTACATGTAGAGAGAGAACTGATGAACACTTAGAGCAAAGTAAAACACTTTTAAAAAATTTTTCCTGGCTTTTTTTTTTGGTAGTATGGCTAATATGGAAATATGTTTTACATGATCTCACACATATAATTTATAGATTGATTAACTTTTCTGTGGGTCAGGGAGAAGCTGAAGGGAGGGAGAGAATTGGGAACTCAAAATTGTAAAAAATGAATGTTAAAATAATTAAACCATAATTACATGTTTGTTTTTTTAATAGCTATGCAATAAAGCTTGCAGAAACCAATGGTTCTAGGACTGTGTGGTATTATTAACAACTTGCAGTGTCAGGAGTGGAATAGGGGTAAAATGTATAACAATAAAAAAGCTTTTATGACTGTCAACTCCACCCTTAAACACTCCTGAATGAAGACTGATTTAAAATCTGTTGTATTTGTCTCATTCTAATTTTAATCTGCTTTCCTTCTATTCTCCAGATGATTTCTCCATCAGGCTCTTTAAAAAAGAGCAAAAAACTCCTTTAAGAAGTTATTTCATAGAAATGTATGCAAACAAGGTGTTATAGTAAAATATATAGGAGATAAAAATTGATATTAAGCAGTTGATATCAGAGATTCCCGCTGCCTCTTAGTCAAACTCTTCCTGTTTCTATCAATTTAAAAAAATCAATTAAATAACTACTGTTTTCAAGACACTGTGATAAGTGATAGTTTAACAAGTGTGACAAAGGAACTTTTCTCAGAATTGAAGAGAACATCTGTTCCCTCACTGAGAATTCCTGGGCTTGTGTTGTTTGCTCCTTTCTTTAGTTGGGGAAGATTTAGATACTTCATACATTGTATGAATTGGAACTGAACCGAATGAAATTATGAAACCCCACAGAAAGCTTGAAAGGGAGTCCACAATGAGAGTCAGGAAGAGGGAGGAGAAAGGGGAGATTATGACAGAGACAAAAGGAAGAATGTTGTCCCTATCATCTTTGTCCCCTGCAGACAGACCAGCCAGCAGCAACCAGAGTGGAAGGTAAGCCAAATAGTTAAATGAACTTTTATCCACCTGGTGGGACAATGTTCTCATATCCTTAGACAATCTCTCTTTCTGTGCCCCTCTGCAAGAGCAGAGGTTCAAATTTAAAGGAACATAGTGCCCTTTTAAGCTACTCTTTATTGTTACAATATTATGACTGTTAAGTTTGGTTTCCTTCAATAAAAGGCATTGTTCTCAACTGTCTTCTAAGCATGTCTTTAGTTATCACATAGTGTAGTGGGCTTATTTTAGTTGTTTATCTGAAAGGGTTTTAACTGAATAGAAGGCCACCTCTCTATTTTTGCTCTCTTTAGGGACCCATAGCACTTACTCCAAGAAGGGATAAACAGTATTGGCCTAAAAGATTATATTTTGCCTATACTCTACTAGAGGGAATGAGATATGACACAAAAAACCATAAAATAAACTATGATGCTTAACAGAAGTAAAACTGTTTTAGGAATAGGCCAAGGATTCCTTCAAGGAAGAACCCAAGGAATTTAGTAATAGCTGTAAAGAATGGGTGGATTTTCATGGAGGATCTGGCACTGGAGTATTGGAGGTAGACTTTGAAGGATGGATAGACTCACAACAGGTAATAAACATAAGAAAAGCATAGAGCATGTGAAAGGGAATTGCATGAAATAAGGTCAAAATATACATTAAAGCTACAATTTGATGTACTGATGTTATTAACAGAAGTAAAATTGAACAAACTAATCACTCATTTTGTAGAAATATAAAGAAAACTCCTTCAGCAGAATTTAAACTGTTGGGAACACATTCTGGATTCAGTCAGAGAACATAGGTTCAAAGGCAGGCCTTGCTATTCACCACTAATATTACTTTACTTTGAGCAAGTTTATTAACATTTTGGGGTCTCACTTACGTAATTTGTAAGATGAGGAAACAGGTCTAGATACCTTCTGTTGTTCCTCCAGCTCTAAATTTCTAAACTTTCCTGGGGAACAGAAAACTTTGATGTTTTCTAATTACCAGATGTCTGCCTGTCTCTCTATACACACACACAGACACAGACACACACACACACACACACACACACACACACACATTTATGTTACTAACTGTATTTAAAAGGACAGTATAGTAGCATAGTATACTAAGAACACATTCACATAATAGTTCCAGGAACTAAATGAACACATATGGTTGAAGGTCAAAGTAGACAGAAATATAAGAAATGTTATCCTCACCTGGAATTAAAGAGGAAATAGGTATAAAGACTGGGAACCACATATGAGGACAACATAATCTTTCTCATTACTATATTTTTTGGTAAGGCAATGGTGTTAAATGACTTGCCCTGGGTCACATAGCTAGTGAGTATTGTATGTCTGAGGCCAGATTTGAACTCAGGTCCTCCTGAATCCAGGGCTGGTGCTGTATCCACCGAGCCACCTAGTTTCCCCCTCTAATTACTTTTAAAAATAAATTTTATTGTTTACTTCTGTTTTTGTAACATTTACTTTTCTCTGAGTATCCCTTCCTTTCCCCATAACAGTTATCCCATAAAACAAAGTTGTTTGTTTTTTAAAGGAAAAAAGGAAAAGGAAATTTATTTTAAAAATCAATAAATAAAAAAAAAACTTTGAATACATAATATAGTCACACATATACACATGAAAATATAAGCATACATATATGCACACACACGTACATGTGTATATACACACATACATATATATTATATATGTAAAATATTCCATACTCACATAAATCAGCAAAGGTGAAAGGGGTTTGTTCTTTTGACTCTTCTGTTCCCTGCTTTTTTCTTTTCAATTCTGAAGCATTCACTCCTGATTCTTTTGTGGTTGTTACCCTACTTTTCATCTGCTGCTACATCTTATTTCAACTCCAAGAAATAAGAAGAACAAACAAACAAACAAACAAACAAACCCTCATTATTTCCTGGCCTTTAAAAAAGATTGAGTTCTCTTGCTGGGGAGCAGGGGGTCTGGTCACTGGCTTTGTGTGCTGGGCCCTCTGACGTTAGCAGTTGGAGGCTCTAGGATTCTGGCAGCTTACCTGGTGTTGGGCTGGAATTATCAGCACTGGAACTCTAGGGGTAGGATTGGGTAGTCTGGACCCTGGAGGTTGCCTACTCACCTGGGCCTTTCCTTCCTTTTGCTTTCCTCAGCTCCTTTCAGATGGATGTTTCGCTACTGCAGGATGTTTCTCCACCAGGGGCCTTCTCCCTTGGAGCTGCTCTTCTTAGAGTTTTGCTGAGGCACTGGGAGACTTGGCTGCCATAGTGCATGCCACGGCACATGGTGGTTTTCCAAGCCAGTTTCCACTGGTTCCCCTGTCCGTAGAGAGGCACTCAGGGGTTGTGGTGTTGGTGTTTGTCTGTTTTACCACCTGGGGTTCAAGATCTCCCTGGTATGCTGAGGTGGGGCTTTCATCTAGCTTGTTGGGATGCCTCCTGTTCTGTAGTGTTCCCCTTTCCCTAGGGCAAAAGGGGCCTTTCCCATTAATCCTTCAAGCTACCTGGGCTACCAGACTGCTGCACCCTGTCTTTCTGCTGGTTTAGCTGTTCCAGTGTTTTTTTCTGGGGTGATATTTTCTGGGCTTTCAGAGATTGATAAGGGAACGGTGACAGAGACTTACTTCTTACTCTGCCATCTTGGTTCCTAGAAGCAGAATTCCCATCCTAGCATTCTTGTTTATAATTCTCATTAGCACCCAAGATAATTGTTTGCCATGCTTCTTCTTATTGCTTTTTGGATTAATAGTGAATCCAATTCTGCTAACTTTTAAAATTACTAATCAAAGGAAAACCTATGAGTGAGCTTTATATTTAGGTGTAACTTCTTTATATCTTGCAATTTTATTTAAAACAAGAATGACAATATTAATATGTTTCTATAGCTTAGGTAGTCAGGTAACTGGGCCATTCGACAAGAAGTTCACTTGTATTTATTGTGTCAACAGTCAATTAATTTTGTAGACAGTCTAAAAATTTTTAAGTATTACCATATTCGGTTGCTTTTTATGTTATTTTGCAATGCTTATAAAGGAAGGTGAAATGGGATGAACAGGACAAGTTAAGAAAAACAAATGTGCAAGACATATTTTAGTCAACTGTGTATACTTAGGAGTTGGTTAATAGGATTAAAAAAATGGAGCATCACTGTTTTTCATCCACCTTTCTTCCTCATTTGTTTTGTCTTGTAGGATTTTGTTGAAGAAATTCCAATTTTTAAAACAAAAAGGGTTGTGGAAGCACAAGTGAGAAAAACATGAATTGAACAATATAATTCAACAGAGGACATATTTAATTACTGAGGGCAATAGAATCTATCTGCTAGGCTAAGGTTGAAAAAGTCACAGAAGAATTTAGTGACTTGCTAAGGTTCCTCAGTAACTTCAAGAAAGGAATAAAATAAAATGCCTAAGAGGTGCAAACTTATACTAAGTGATGCTGAAACAAATCCATTTATGCGAAATAGATTTTTTCTCTGAATTCCTTTTAAATTCAAATCAATATGGAAATAGGTATATACATATATCACTTTCAAATCTATTACCATCCAAAGAGGATTGGAGGCATATACATTTAATTCATTTTTTTTCACTTCAGAAAATGAAAGCACAGACAATGACTGGCATATAAAAGGTAAAATTTATCAATGATTTATCAGTAATTTTCAGGCATACCATCTTTGATAAAAATAAATAATGAATGTAAATTTTATAATTTTATAAAGACTTATTTATAATGACTTATTTAGAATGAAATATGTTATTTAATAGGTCATATATTGATTCCATGTTTTCTTTTATAACTCAGCTTGGAAGCTATACTATTTATTTTTCTCTATTATTTCTTGCTATTTTTTATTCACCTTATTCTCTAAAGCTTTCTTTCCCCACTGTATGATGTTGAGTTATAAGTGTTCATCTCAGCAATTTTATATTGAAGAGATGAGGTCAATGAGGGAATGTTTAAAAGATGACTTTAAAGTCCATTAAACATCAAATATGAAGTAATCGGTAGGATACAGGGATGATGGATATTTATATCTAAGATATATACATATACATATATATGCACATATATACATAAATACACACACATATAGATATACATATCTATATGTACACATATATATCTTATTGCTATATAGATATATAGATATATATTACTATATCAATTAGATAGATACCTTTCTTTGCTTGCCATCCTTCTCCTTCACTGCTGGCACAGTGCCTTTCACAAAGATGTCATTTAATAGATATTTGCTGTATTGAATGAAATAATATCTACTTGTCTATTTTGTCTATAAAGAAGTTTGGCACTTTCTACAACACATATACAGCATTGGTCAGTATTATTTAGAGTTACATTTTATTTATATTATATAATCCAGAAGTCATATTTAGAATGTTTTCTATTTTGTCTCACCCAATAAATCTTATTGTTTAAATCTTTAAATAACCAAAGAGTCTCTAATTAAAGGATATCTTATGCTCAAAGACATACTAGCTTAAGAAGTTTTGAAATGAGTAATATGTGAAAATTTCCCCAAAGTCATGATCTGTACTAAGGAGACGCTTTCAACTCCCTCTCAATAAGCTTTAAAATTTGCTTTTGGTACACTCTGTATTTATTAGAATCCATTGTTAATTTGCTGAAACCTGAAGTCTCTAAGCATTCCAAGCATAATACCTCTGATTTTTCTCATTAGTGAGTTTAAAACATTTTCTATTGGAACCCAGGAGGCCTTATCAGTACTAATCTACTATTCCTCCTTTGATGTTATCAGTCTATTGAAAACTTCTAATTTCCACTAATTAACCTCTTGAGGATGGCATTTCCCAGGTAACCTGGGGAGTTTACTTCATTCACCCAGACACATCTAACCCAATTCAAGCATGCCTCTTCAGAGGCAGACATTCTTTGAGTGAGATTACGGCACAGATAACAAAGCATGAGATTCTTAAAAGTGAGGTTTGTTAAATTAAAAGTAAAAATATTCCTGACAACCATATGGGAAAAAAAAATCATTTTGGTCCAGGGAAAGAGTGCTAGACTTGACATCAAAAGACCTGTGTTGAAGTCCCAGCTCCACTACATGCTAGCTGCATGACCTTGGGCAAGCCAATTAACCTCTGAATCTCATGAGATTATTCCAAGACTGAAAAGAAATAATATACATAAAAGGCTTTGTAACAGTAATATGCAATACAAATTAGCCTACCATTACTAATATTAATATTAAAATTAAAAAGAAAAATCTATATCTGAATATTGCAACAATCCAAGTAAATGGGGATTCCTTTGAAGAAAGGGGTGGAAAATGATACTTCCCTATCCTTCTACAAGGGCACTTTATTAAATAACTCAGAGTAAGTAGAAGTAAATACAAGGGCTTGTAAAGGAGAAAATGCAGGCAGCTAGGTGGTTCAGTGAATAGAGTCCCCAGTCTCAAGTCAGGAAGATCTGAGTTCAAATCTGCCCTCAGACACCTACTAACTGTGTGATCCTGGTCAAATCACTTAACCACATATGCTTTAATTTCTTCCTCTGTAAAATGAGCTGGGGAAGAAAATGGCAAACACTCCAGTATCATTTCCAAGAAAACCTAAAATGGGGTTACAGTCAGACAGGACTGAAAAATTACTAAACAAAAAAAGGAAAAAAAAAAGAATGGGCTTCTTTTTAGGCACATTCAAACATATATGTATATACACACATACACACGTGCGCGGGCACACACACACACACACACACACACACACACATATTTGTTGCTGTTTTAGTCCCCTTCCAGGCTATGTAAGTTATTTTTAAAATATATAAGTAATTTTTGTTTTCTATGAAATGGCAAAAAACCCCCAAAACTTTTGAATAAATATCCAAACAAACCTTCTCACATTGTACATTCCCTAAAGAATAGAATTTAAAGCTGTTTACAGATATATTCTTTAATTTTGATAGTATGTTAATAACTAGAGCTTTGTTATATTTCTATGCTGTTTTAGTATTATATATGTATATATTTAGTTTTACTTTCTTTATTCTGCATTATTTCATACCAATCTTCCTGTGGTTCACTAAATTTTTCATATTTATCATTACTATGATCACATAATATAAGATTTAGAAAAAGCATGCAGCACAGTGCCTGACTTATAATAGGCATATATATATTTACCCCGTTTCTCTTTCCATTCTAGTATTGCATTGTACAAATATGCCATAATTTTTCAGTCATTCGCTGGCTTTTTATCACAAACAATTCTGCTAGCTTTTCTCTATAGCTCTTTATTTCTTCCAGGGCTATGAATTTCCAGGCAACACAGGTAATATTATGATGATGGCCAAGTCTAAGAACCATAACACCTACAAACAGTTTCCCAAACATAATGGTATCAAATGGCACAGAAATGGCATAAAAACCCAGGTCATAGAGATACATACATCATTAAGGGGCTGATACCAAGATTTTCAGACCATATGCTTTGCTAAGGATCATAACAAGAAGGGACTGGAGAAGATGTAGGCCACAATGTCAAAGCCCTCATTGTCTGAGTAGAGTACTCCAGTGCCCTAATGACCAAGGTCCTCAAGTTCAAGCTCCCCAGGCTTAAGATCATCAAGCTTATAGATGCAACCTTCCTTCAAAGGAGCCTCCATTTTTCTGGATTGTTGCAATTGCATATCAGAATTTCTTTAAAATTTTGATGTTAATGATAGTAGCTTTATTTATGTTTATTTTACAATTACAAATGTACACTATCTCATTTCAGTCTAGGGATAATACATGAAGCTAAGAAAGGTTAATTCAATGTCCAAAGGCCCCAAGATGTACAAGCCAATAAATCTTAAGACAGACAGACCTAAAAGTGGACAGTGCCAAAGCTTCTGGGTCAAGGATAACAGAATAAGCCTTCTAAATAAATGTAAGGTCAGAAGAATTTATTTGAGTCCTAAACTACAGATTTTTTTTTTATCTCAGCCAGGGCTTTTTCATTATTTTGTGTAGATAAGTAATATAATGAATCATAAAAATGAAAGAAAAATGCTTTTTTTGGGCTTTTATTATTGTGGCAGTTTTGTTTTAATTTTGCTAATAACATCTTACTTGGGATATAGTCTCAGTTATGGATTTTCAGAGACCAAAGGTGGAAACAATTTTTAACTTTTCTTTCACATACACACATATATGTATTTGTTGGCTCTAGACATATGTATATATAGATATAAATAAAGACATAAAGAGATACACATAAAGATCTAAATTTATATCCATCTCTCTCAGTATGTGTATGTATAGCTATATATACATATATGAAGTATATGCATATGCATATATATGTAAAATTTGAAGTATATATATGTCTATATAGATATACATATTTGTATACATAATGTATATCTCTCTATATATACACACAGAAATATAGATAGATATCAGTATGTACATATATAGATATGAATATACACATATGTAAGTCTAGATATATTGATATAGTTATTAAAACTATGATTTCATCTGTAGGAAAGAACTCCCAGTGTGGGGACTCCTTGCATAAATACATATGAGTACAAACTTTATAAATTAATAATCATAGAAGGGGCCTTGGGGCACTAAGACCTCTGATGACTTTGTCTTCCTTACACAAGGGGACTAAAAGCAGGATCTGAACTGAGCTTTTCTTGAAGGCAAGACCAGCCCTCTATTTATCACACATGCATAGCTCTTTCCTGCAGGCACTGAAGAATAGCAGACCCTGCTGAGAACCAACTCTCAATTGCCTTTGCCTTGACCCAGTCACAAACAGGAAAAGCCCAATTCATGAACTGCACAAGAGAACCTTTCTTCCACTATGCTCTCATTTCAATAAAAAATATTCTGGGCTTTCTAAATGAATATACAAAAGACTATTGTATTAACTCTACTTGACCTCAATGGTCCTATATCCAAATCTATTGCTACTACTACTACTGCTACTACTACTACTACTACTACTACTATTGCTACTACTACTACTACTACTACTACTACTACTACTACTACTACTAGTATTTATATTCCTTTAAGATTGGTAAAGTGCTTTACAAATAATCTCACATGATATTCTCACAACAATCAAACAGGTAGCTGCTATTTTTGTCCTTATTTTATGTATAAGGAAACTGAAGCCTGTATCAGTTAAGTAATTCAGCCAGGCTTATGCAGCTGTTAATTATCTGAGGTGGGATTTTTCACTCAGGTTTAATTTCCTCAAGGTCCAGTGCTCACTCTATCCACTACTCAACCAAGTGTGTGCATATATGTGCATATTCCCCTATAAACATAATGAACACATGCAGTTTATATGCATACACACACACACGTATATATACATACACATATACGTGTATATACATACATATATATATATTTATATACACACACAAATGCATGTATAGGAATGTACACACACAAGCACATATATATTACATGTGTGCATAAGATTACATGTGACGTGCATTGTGGTATTGAATAACACATGCCTACATAATATGCACATGTGTATGTACTTATATCTGAATGTATATGTGTATGAATACACACAGAGACAAAGTTATATGCTTGCATGTACATACATACATACATACAAACAAATATACATTTTCAAAGAATAACATCAACTTACTAGCAAGGAGATCATAAGTTTTCAATAACTACATCGTTTTCATGCTTAAAAATCAGACAAATCTAAGAGTAAAATCAAAGTAATGTCATACTTAGTCATCAAAGTGCTGCCTATGAGCTTGTAAAGCTCATCAAACAATATACTGTTAATACTCACAGGGCATTATATGATAGGAAAGCAGCAAGTTTTATTACTCCCATTTATAAATGGGGAAAAAATAAGCTATTTGGCTTTCTGGACTGTGAATCAGAGAATAAAGGAAAAACGTATGGAAGGCAGTTGAGTGCAGGCCACAATCAAAGAATGGAGACATTGGGCTAAGGCAAAGGAGACCATCTATCTCACAATCTAAAATCTCTAAACCTTTTTTTGGGACTAGGACAGGAGGAGAAAATGATCAGAGAAATGAATTTTAAAACTAAAGCATGGATAAGTTCTCTGATAATACAAGGAGAAAGGAAAAGAGTCATACTAACTCCAAAACTTTAATCAGCTGAGCTTCAGTCTTTAATCTCACTACACAAAAATTTCAATCAGGAACTTATCTTAGTGCTTCATAAACATCCTAAATTAGAAATGAGATGAATGTATATCTCAGAACAAAATAATACATCATTTTACTCAGTGAGTTTACACAATATCAAAGAACAGATGTTTTGGTTCTTCCAAACTGTAGTTGACAAATTTGCTAGTAGTAGGAGTGGAAAATTAGTTTTCACTTTTAGAAATTATTTGCTACCATTTACAGATCTTTCCTATTTATCAAACTGATTAAAAGTTGTCATTTGAGACATTTATAGTCTTCAAGCACATGTCAAAACTGTTTCTAGCCAATTCAAATGATCTCCTGAAAAGGCATATTAAACGAAAGCAGAGTTTATATCTCCTCTTTTGTTAAGCCATACATCACAACATTGCTGTATGCTGCCTTCTTCTATAGCACTGAAAAGGTGCATTGATTAAATTTAGAAAGATACTTATCTCTCAGCTAACACATGGAACTATCTTTGTAACTGAAAGATAAATGGGCAAAGGTATGAAAACCTCGATGCTAAGGGCTTGATGAAATCATCACGATTTCCATAAAAGCAACAGAATTTCAACTTTATTTATCCCCTGAGGACTGATCTTCATCTCAAGAAGAAGCAGGCCAATTCATTGGAACACATGAATTGCTTACGGAATTAGACTGGAGTTTCCTTCTAACCCATTCAATTGCTCTTTGATACAATAAGAAGATCTCAGGAGAACTTAGTACATTTCAGTCCTTTAGAAGCAGTATTAGTACATATCACTTAATTTTGCTTTGTTTTTAAGTTAGAATAAGTGAGCAATGAAAATGTATTCATGAATGATTTTGATTTATTACAGAACTGACCATTTTCAAAACAATTATAACTGGCAATACACACACATACTTTGTTTTGGAAATATTCAGATTTTGGCTAACTTTAGTTTTTTAAGGCTAAAGGAAAGAGATGAAATTAAAGAAAGCTCACACATAAACTAAGAGAGATAAAGTAGAATGAAAAGGATTTTAGTGATAAGACACAAAAGATAAAGTAGAAAGTTGGCCCAGGAGAGAGTGAAGCATGATGGCATGCTTTCTGTCATGAATTAAATTTGCTCTGAATTTCTCAGCTCTTTTCACAATAAATGTTTAAGTTGAATCAAATGTTTTTTTTTTTAAATCTCTCCTCTCTCTCCTGTTTATCTTTTCTTGGTAGTTTTTCTTGTACTTTAAAATTCTTTCTATTTTTCATATGGTATCTTAAAGGTATTGACCAAAGTTGACTTCCAACTACTTTGGCAGCAAGAAAAATAGGCCCCAAATAACTCTGACTTTTTTCTCTCATTTTATTTCATTAAAAGACATGTGGCTGTCAGTGCCGACTAGGAAAAAGAAGGCAAATGAAATGTTACAATTGACTTTACAAAGTGAGATATTGAAAATAGGAAATAAGTCACAGGTGATTTTTTTTGTCAGTAATGCTTTTTGTTCTTGTCTAAAAAGTTATATATCTATATCTATATCTATATCTGTATCTGTATCTGTATCTGTATCTGTATCTGTATCTGTACCTGTACCTGTATCTATATCTATATCTATATCTATATCTATATCTATATCTATATCTATATCTATATCTATATCTATATCTATATCTATGTCTATGTCTATGTCTATGTCTATGTCTATATCTATATCTATATCTATATCTATATCTATATCTATATCTATATCCATATCCATATCTATATCTATATCTATATCTATATCTATATCCATATCTATATCTACATCTACATCTACATCTACATCTATATCTATATCTATATCTATATCTATATCTATATCTATATCTATATCTATATCTATATCTATATCTATGTATATATGTATGTATGTACGTATGTATGTATATATGTGTGTGTTCCCTAAAAACTACATTTAAGAGTTGCATTTCAATTCAGAAATTACAAATAACATGTTTCATAATACATTCATGGTACTGTTCAATATTGATCCATAATATTGTTCAATAGTATTGATCAATGGAATTTGGGCTTCCCTTTAAATCCTTCATACATTTCCCCTGTAGCTATGGCCATAACTCCCTTTTTTTTTGAAGGGTGTGTATGGTTGTGAGGAGAAAAACTTTATTCTAGGAGGCCCCATCTGCTAGCTGTGAATTCACCTTCAAGGAACATTGTGTCAGCATGGCATCTGGTAGCCTTCCCCAGACACCAGACATGTCAACTCCATAATTTGCTCAGCCTCTACATGGAGAAATAGCAACAGCTCTAACTAAAACTAAAATGTCTGTTTCCCTTCATGATCATCTTTATGCTAAAGTTCTTTATTTTTCAAGGCCAACTTACTTAGGCACCTACATGGATGGGTGATTTCATGCATGTAGGTACACATTCCTTAAGTACAGATTGCAATTCCTCTACAACTCTTCATCTATCCGATACTTACTCTTATATTTCAAATCCCTTCTCCCATATGTACTACTTGTCTGACTATGTACAAGTCATCTATACTCTTTGGGCTTCAATTTCCTCTAAAATGAGAGGATTGGACAAGGTGATATTTAAGGTGCCTTCTAGCTCGAGTTCTGTGATTCTAAATTCTCTAAAAAGAATTTGCCAGGGCCTTCCTATAATTATTTCAATATCATAAGGGTACCAATGTGGCACTTGGGTTGTCTATCTACTCTCTATTATTCATACTATATGACATTTTCAGTCACACATCTGAGGATCACAGGATCAGTGATCTTGAAATGAAAGGGACCAGATAAATCATGAAACTTAACATTTTTCTTTTAAAGGTGGGGATATTTATGCCCAGAAATGGTGAGTTACCTATTGTCTCTCAGAGAGGATGTGATAGGGGTCAAATTTGAACCTAGGCCAACATGCTTTCCAATATACCATACTACTTTATTATTGTTACGGTTTTTCTTAATATTATTATTTTTATCATTCCCTCCCTTGCAAATCAACATTTGAAATATGTTGTAACTGCATCAGACTCATCATAAGTCTTTTCGTTTCACTTTGGATCATCTTCATGTCTAATCCTTCTAAGATCATGTTGCTGTATAACAGACCAAATTATTATTATTATTATTATTGGCTAGGCAATTGGGGTTAAGTGACTTGTCCAAGGTCACACAGCTAGTGATTGTTATGTGTCTGAGGCTGGATTTGAACTCAGGTCCTCCAGATTCCAGGGCTGGTCCTCTATGCACAGCACCACCTACCTGCTTCCTCAAAATTAAAATATGACCACAAGAATCCTCTAGTAGATCTATAGTCTCATCAAGGTGGAAACTCTCTCCAATGTGACAGATTATAATATATGCAATTTAGCCATGCACTAAGAATTAATCCCTATCATCCCTTTAAACCTTGTACTGGACCTTTCCTTCCTATCAGGTAGCAGGTCCCTCTGACCATCCCTCAGCAACCAAGACTTCCAGAGATCAAGACCCTCCAACTGCACCCCAGGCAGTTACTCCACTCAGCTTTGGGATTCTTCCTGAAGTTGAGCTGACATGATGGGTGGGTAAAAGAAAACTCATTTCTCTTCATTATATCTAGCCAACACTAGATTAAAATTCATGCACAGTTCAGAATATCAGGATTTACCCAAAGGAAGGATACCTCCATGGTAAGTCAAATAAAAATCCATTGAACAATCAATAAAAATTTAGTAGGTATATGCTAATAAATATCCATATGCTAGGCAACTCTGATAGCTACTAGGGGATACACACACACACACACACACACACACACACACACACACATACACACACACAATACCTGCCTCAAAAATATTTCACTTTAATAGGAGGATGTAACGTATGTAGGGCAATGGTATACAAAAAAGTAGAGTATTACTCTAGGAAATCACAATGGAGCCATAAGACAAATTCAGTACATTGTCACTGTTTTCACTGCAGGATGGTGGCATTGATTTGATTAGTATTATCAGAGAAAGATGAAGGGAAAGAACTAATGGCCTTGGTACTAGTTGAGGGTGGGGGGTGGTGAGGTTGTGCAGCATGGGTATTTTGCCATTTTTACCAGCTCCCTCACTAGTGTTAAGATCACTAGTATGAATTTATCTAGAGTTCAGTCAAATTAGTTTTTCTGTATACATAAACATATATGCACATACTATAAAAGTATATGAAATGAAATTGTCATTGTTATTTCAAATGTGCTAATAATAAGCCTTCTGTGGTATGTAAGAAAGCTAGTTTTCCCTGATTCACCAATGTACTTAGATATCAGACTACTGTTATAACCCACCATATAAGTTGGACAAAAAAGCCCTGGGGAAAATTAAACATTTTGACTTTATTTACCTGTATAAAATATAAGTTTAAGAAAGCACTAGCATTCCGCTTCTGGGAGCCAAGATGGCAGAGTGAAAAGGTAGTCACTCTTACCCTCCCCTATCAACCTCTGAAAACCCAGAAAATATCACCCTAGGAAAAAAAAAGCACCCTGGAACAGCTGAACTAGAAGAAAGACGGGGAACAGCAGTGCAGCAGCCCAGCAAACGGGTCTCTCAGTGCCTCAGCAAAAATAAGGGAAGCAGCACTATAAAGGGCCCCAGGCAGATAAGCACCTTGCAGCATTCATCTGAAAGGAACTGAAGAAAGCAACCTAGAGTTTTCCTAAAGTCCCAGCCTTGCTGATTCCAACCCAACACCTCCAACTGTCAACCAGGAGGAGATCCTGAAGCTTGGGTGGTAGAGCAGACAAACACCAATACCTGGACCTCTAAGTGCCTCAGTGAGGGTGGGGGAACCGGTGGAAACCAGTTCAGAAAACCACCAGGTGCCTCGCGTTCTACTGCAAAGGAATCTCTCAGTGCATTAGCAGGAACTAGGGAGGTGGCATTGCAAGGGGCCCCAGGCAGATAAGCACCCTGCAGCACCCATCTAAAAGGAATTGAAGAAAGCTAAAGATACACTCCCAAGATACACTTAGCTGCCCTGCAACGATATAATGAGCAGTGTGGAAAAGAGAGTGGAGGTCAATGTAGCATAGACTTATTGAAAGTTTATATGAAGAAAAAGTTAAGGTAATGTCAAGGATAAAGTTAAAAATGGATAACTGGTCAGAATTGGAAAAGAGCCCCATATGGAAAAGAAAAGAAGACAACCCCCTCAAACCCTACATGCTACAAGTTAAAGCCTATAATAGGATGCACAGATCAAGCAAATGTGAGAATTGGTGGGATACTGAGGTTGAAATTTTATATTAAAAAAAAATCTGGAGTTGAAAAACAAAGGAATAGGAAGATATATCTATATATAGATATAGATATAGGTATATATCTATTTTCTTATATCTATGAATGGATGTCAACCACCCTAGCTCAGACCCTTACCACCACCTTCCTAAATGTCTCCAAATTGGTCCGCTGTATCCAGTCTCTTCCATCATCAATTTCATCTCCACACAGCTACTGTATCTTGGTAAGGCATGGCTCTAATAATTTCACTCACGTCCTTGAAATCTTTGACGGCCTTTATTACAAAATACAAACTACTCAGAGCAGCACTGAAGACCTTTGCAAATTGGACTGCTTCTTTCCTTTTGAGATTATTTCTCATTGCCCTCCTTTATTTTTCCAGACAGACAAGTATACTATTTCTACTTCTTGGTATTCCATAGTCCACATCTGCACCTTTATACAAATTCTTTCCTATGCATGGAAGGTGCTCTCTCCATAGTTTTCTGTTTCAAAATCTTTATCTCCTTTCAAATATCAGCTGAGGTGTCACCTCATCCATGAATCCCTCTAGGATCTCCTATGTTGCTAGAATGTCACCCTTTCTCAGATTATTTTGTATTGTAATTTCTAAACATGAGACCAAACTAATTTTAAGTGACTTTTCCAGGGTCACACATTTAATAAGTGCATAAAGCAGGATTTGAAAATGGGTCTTCCTGAATCTAAATATTCTATCTACTAAATTATCCTTCCAGCCTTGTAGACTTCACTTTTTGAAGGCAGGGACTTTCTTTGCTTCCTTTCTGCTTTTTAAAAAAATCTATAGTGTACTAAATTGTTAATTCTCCAGGTCCTTTCTCCAAATATTTCTTTTCCTGTGTTTTCCTCTAGACATCTAGTTTCATTTAGAAAATGATTTTTAACTTATTTACAAACTATAGTTTCACATATCACATTCTAATTGATCTTATGGCCAAGCTATGTTGTTGTTGTTGTTGTTGTTGTTGTTGTTGTTTTATCTTTCAAGAATTTGATTGTAGATATTTTAGAGTTATTCTCTTTTTCTGGGTTTATGTCTTGAGTAACTTTGGCACCATAATAGCTATCTTTTGTTTTGTTTTGTTTTCACTCATAAAGGGGTGACATTCTGTTAGCAGAGACACATACATCTATAAAAGCATACAGTATAAATATATATGAATAAATATAAATTTATACAAAGAAGTTAGATACAAGGCACTTTGGGATGGAGGGGGGGATAAGAAAGGTCATCATGGTTCTTTAATAATGTCAGAAAAAGAGAGGAAATCAAAAAGGTAGAGGTGATGAGGCTGTCTATTATGATTATGTGGGTCTGTGAGTATGAAGGCAGAAAGAGGTTAGAGAGGAGATGGAATATATTAAGTGAGGAAAAGAGGTAAAGGTAGTTTGATGAATTGCAGACCTTGGACCAGGGAGTAATAATGTTGGTAAACATTGGTAATATACTGTAACAGAAAATGTTGTTAAAGAAGTTTATCCCACATAAATCAGGTCTTTTTCAAAGCATGTATGCAATTTAAAAAATCAAATTAGTGAGCTAAAACCCAGCATGAACAATAAAGGTAACTGTGGTGCCCAATCTTCCTTCTTTCCTTTCAAATTCTCTCCATCTTCCTGTTTGTATTATAGGAGAGGAAATTAAAGAAAGAAAGTAGGCAAGAAACAAAAAGAGGTATGACTAGCAAAAAGCACAAACAAAGCAGAGTAGTCAAAATTGTGGAGAAAATGAGAAAAAGGCAAGAAAATCATAAGGGGAATAGAAAAAGTGAGGCAGAATGGCAAAGCAGACAAGGCACAGGACTGGGAATCATGAAGACCTGGCTTTAAATTTTACCTCTTATGTTGCTATGTGTGACCATGGACATGTCAAGCAACTTCCTGGAGCCTCTGTTTCCGCATCTCTAAAATGAGGGAGTTGGACTTGATAACCACTTAGATCCCTTTGAGGCCAAATCTGTCTTTTGAAATGGGTATAAGGAATACTGATTCATGACACACCACTTGCAATAAATATTTAAATTTTAAAAATAATATTAAAAAAACCCCTTTTTCTTAAACGTATCTATCCATTAAACGAAGGGATTGACAAGGAGGCATAACTATAGTGAGGCAACTAGGAAAATGTATTGCCCATTTTTCACATGGATTTTTGTGCCTAGCACATTTTTGTGCTATCCAATAGCATCATACACTATTAGTCAGAAGATTAGATGATAGATAGATAGATAGATAGATAGATAGATAGATAGAGATACAGAAGGATTTGTATCTATATTTATCTCTATCTCTATGGATAGATTAGATGTCTAGGTCTAATTTATATGGATTATATAGATTAGATAGATCTATATCTATCTATATCTGATCTTTATATGTCTGTCTATCTATCTATCTATCTATCTATCTATCTGTCTATGTCTATATGTCATGATTCTCCCTTGTTCAAAGCATATTATGTGTAAATATCATATTTTTTAAAGGATGTGAAGTCCTCTTAGTTCAAAGCAGGAAATGTTAAGTTGCCAGTAAATGTAGTTTCATGATATTTTCAATCTTAAAGGAGATGCTCAGAAAGAGTTAAAGGAGGTTGAATTGTCAAAAGAATTCTGGCTCTTTTCCACTCCCTGTCTTCTTCCATTATCATTCAAATAATCATTCAGGTTTTAAAATTAGTTTTCCTATTGCTTTTACATTTTAGTCACATTATTTTCTGTAGAAATTACAGTGTCAGTAGCATAAAGGAATCAGAACCAGAAAATTCTGAATCCTCAGTGGTCATCTGGAGGACAAAAGCTCTGCAAATAAGTCTCTACTTTAGGATCCATTTATTTTCCTCCTCAATTTTGGAACTAGCAGTCTTCCATGAGTAGGCTGTGGCAAATTTACAAAAAAAAAGAAAAAGGAAGAAATGAGAACCTGCCAATATCTGACACAGTTTCTCCAAAGATATGAGCCTACCTAAGGTTTACTGGAGAAAGAAATCTTTGATAATCTGTGTTCTCTTGGCATCCAAGTAGCAAGCAAAATGTCTAGCCAATGTCTTACAAAGGCATTTAATTTAAGCATATTAAAAGTTAATTTTGATTCTGTGAGATGAGAAAGAAATAGAATGCTTCCTTGATAGACTTTTTTCTAAAGTGGGGATTTAATTTAAATTAAAAATGTGAAATATAATTATTCCATTCCTCAGCATTTTTATTTTTACTCATCCTACTCCACTTCTGTTCTTTATCAAGAAGAGAAGAAATAACGATGTAATTGTGTTGAAGGTCCGGTTTTATGGAAACCGTAAATAATGGAATTTCATTGGAGAAAATGGTTACAGAACTTTGTAGAACTTTTAATAGATCTTTTTTGGACCCAAATGAGTGTCTTAAGTATCCAATATAAAAGAAGATTGTGCTATTATCTTTACATTACAGAATTTTTTCATGTAAAATTATACTTATTTCTCTCTGTGAATACAGTATGTTGGACACGCTGAAAGACTAATGAGTTAATCACTGCTTTGAAGGTAATTTTTTTTTTTGATACACCTGTATGCAACACATTTGTGCCTTTAGAAATGGGATGATTTAGGGGCAGCTAGATGGCACAGTGGATAGAACACTGGCCCTGAAGTCAGGAAGACCTGAGTTCAAATCTGGCCTCAGACCAAACATTTGACACTTACTAGCTGTGTGACCTTGGGCAAGTCACTTAAACCCAATTGCCTAAAAAAAAAAATTAAAAAAGAAATGGAATGATTTATCTTTGTGCTGCTTAAATTGAAATGGCTGACTTCCACTTCCAGGAGCCAAGATGACAGAGTGAAAAGGTAGTCATGCTCACCCTCCCCTATCAACCTTTGAAAACCCAGAAAAATATAACCTCCCAAAAACCACTGGAACAGGTGAACTAGAAGAAAGACAGGGAGCAGCAGTGCAGCAGCCCAGCAAACTAGTCTCCCAGTGCCTCAGCAAAAATAAGGGAGGCAGAAATACAAGGGGCCCCAGGCCTATAAGTACCCTGTGGCATTCCTCTGAAAGGAGCTGAAGAAAACAACCTAAAGGCTTCCTAAAGACCTGGCCTTGCTGGGTCCAGCCCAGCACCTGGTGAGCTGTTGGAGCCCTGCAGCCTCCAAAGTGCCAACTAGGAAGAAATCCTGAAGCCCAGGTGGAAGAGCAGGCAAACACCAACACCTAGACCTCCTAGTGCCTTGGTAAGGGCAGGGGAACCGTGGAAACCAGCTCAGAAAACCACCAGGGCCTCGCACTCTACTGCAAAGGAATCTCCCAGTGCATTAGCAGAAATGAGGAGACAACACTGCAGGGGCCCCAGGCAATAAACACCCTGCAGCACCCATCTAAAAGGAGCTGAAGAAAGCTAAAGGAAAGGAAAAGCAGGCAACCTAGAATTGCCTGAAAGTTCCAGCCTTGCTGATTCCAGCCCAACACAAGGTAAGCTGCCAGAAACCTACAGCCTCCAATTCCAGCGATAAGAGGCCCAGCACACAAAGCCAGTGACCAAGACCTAGGCTCCCAACACAAGAAGCTTGGGTCAGTACCCTCTGTTCCCCAGCAGGAGAGCTCAATCTCTTTAAAGGCCAGGGAATAAAGAAACACCATGAGTAAAAAGAAATACCATAGATTCATATTATGAGAAGAGTGAAGATCAAGACAGAAATTCTGAAGAGGACAACATTGTCAACAAACCCACATCTGCAACAACAAAAGGGAATATGAACTGGTCTGAAGCCCAAAAAGCCTTCTTAGAAGAGCTCAAGAAGGATTTTAATAGTCAAATGAGAGAGGTAAAAGAGTCCTTCAAAAATACAATTGGCCAATTGGAAAAAAAATACACTGAAGAAAACAAGTCCCTAAAAAACAAATTGGCCAATTGAAGAAGGAAGGACAAAAACTAACAGAAGAGTACACTGAAGAAAACAAGTCCCTAAAAAACACAATTGGCCAGTTGAAGAAGGAAGTACAAAAACTAACAGAAGAGTATGCTGAAGGAAACAAGTCCCTAAAAAACACAATTGGCCAGTTGAAGAAGGAAGTACAAAAACTAACAGAAGAAAACAATCTGTTAAAAACTAGAATTGGACAAATGGAAACTAATGTCTCTATGAGAGAGCAAGAATCAGTCAAACAGAAACAAAAAAATGAAAAAATAGATGAAAATGTAAAATACCTCATCAGTAAAACAACCGACCTGGAAAATCGACTCAGGAGAGACAATTTAAAAATTATTGGACTACCTGAAAATCATGATGAAAAAAAGAGCCTGGACAGTATCTTTCAGGAAATCATAGAAGTCCTAGAACCAGAAGGGAAAATAACCATAGAAAGAATCCACCATCACCACCTGAAAGAGATCCCAAATTGACAACGCCAAGAATATAATAGCAAAATTCCAAAATTACCAGATGAAAGAGAAGGTGCTGCAAGCAGCCAGAAAGAAACAATTTAAATATCAGGGAACCACAGTCACGATTACACAGGACCTTGCAGCTTCTACATTAAAAGACCGCAGGGCTTGGAACATGATATTATAAGGCAAAGGAGCTTGGAATGCAGCCAAGGATCAATTACCCAGCAAAAATAAGCATCATTTTTCAAGGAAGGAGGTGGATATTCAACGAAATAGGAGACTTCCAAACTTTCCTGATAAAAAGACCAGAGCTCAAAAAAATTTGATCTTCAAGTACAGGACTCAAGAAGGACTTAAAAAGGTAAATGGGACAGAAGGATACAATGTTGTAATGGGGGGGCTGTTTAAACCCCTACAAGGGAATATGAGACTTGCAACCCTTGAGAACTGTATTGTTATTACACCTTGTTAAAGGAGTATACATAAAGAGGGTGGATATTAGTTGACTTTGATGTAATGATAAAAAAAAATCTAATCAAGTGGGTTAAATGGATCCAAATAAGTGGATCAATCTGATCTTAGAAAATGTACTGAGAAAGGAGGAGGCAGACAAGGGTAAATTACATTACAGGAAAAGACACAAAATCCTATTACAGCAGAGGGAAAGAAGGGGGGGGCATTGTTTGAACCTTACTCTCATCAGATTTGGCTCAAGAAGGGCATAATATAATCAGTTAGGTATAGAAATCTAACTTGCCCTATAGGCAGTAGGAGGGAAAAGGGAAAGAAAAGGAGGGGAAAGAAAAGGGAGGGGGAAAAGGGAGGGAAGAGCAGTAAGACTAAAGGGGAAAAAAGGGAAAGGGATAATAAAAGGGGGAAGGGACTGAAGGAGGCGTGGTCAAAAGCAAAACACTAGTGAAGGGGGAAAGGAAAAAGGAGAAAGAAAAATAAATAGGGGGAAAAGGATGGAGAAAAAGACACAGATAGTAATCATAACTGTGAATGTGAATGGGATGAACTCTCCCATAAAAGGAAATGGATTGCAGAATGGATTAAAAACCATAATCCTACAATATGTTGTTTACAGGAAATTTGAAAAAGAGTGACACATACAGGGTAAAGGTAAAAGGCTGGAGCAGAATATATTATGCTCAGCTGAAGTAAAAAAAGCAGGGGTAGCAATCCTGATCTCAGACAAAGCAAAAGCAAAAATAGATCTAATCAAAAGAGATAAGGAAGGAAACTACATCCTGCTAAAAGGCACCATAGACAATGAAGTAATATCATTACTAAATATATGCACCAAATGGTATAGCATCCAAATTCTTACAGGAGAAGTTCAGGGAGTTACAGGAAGAAATAGACAGCAAAACTATACTAGTGGGGGACCTGAACCTCCCCTCTCGCACTAGATAAGTCTAACCACAAAATAAACAAGAAAGAAGTTAAGGAGGTGAATAGAACATTAGAAAAGTTAGGTATGATAGACCTCTGGAGAAAACTGAATGGGGATAGAAAGGAATATACTTTTTTCTCAGCAGTACATGGCACATACACAAAAATTGACCATGTACTAGGGCATAAAAACCTCACAATCCAATGCAGAAAGGCAGAAATATTAAATGCATCCTTTTCAGATCATGATGCAATAAAAATTATATGTAATAAAGGGCCATGGAAAGATAGACTAAAAAATAATTGGAAACTAAATAATCTAATCCTAAAAAATGATTGGGTCAAACAACAAATCATAGAAACAATCAATAATTTCATTCAAGAGAATGACAATAATGAGACAACATACCAAAACTATGGGATGCAGCAAAGCAGTTCTTAGGGGAAGTTTTATATCTCTAAATGCTTACATAAATAAAATAGAAAAAGAGGAGATTAATGAATTGGGCATACAACTAAAAAAACTAGAAAAAGAACAAATTAAAAATCCTCAACTAAACACCAAATTAGAAATATTGAAAACCAAAGGAAAAATTAATAAAATTGAAATTAAGAAAACTATTGAACTAATAAATAAAACTAAGAGCTGGTTTTATGAAAAAACAATAAAATAGATAAGCCTTTGGTTAATTTAATTAAAAAAAGAAAGAAGAAAACCAAATTACTAGTATCAAGAATGAAAAGGGCAAGCTACCACCAAGGAAGAGGAAATTAAAACAATAATTAGGAATTATTTTGCCCAACTATATGCCAACAAATTTGACAATCTTAGTGAAATGGATACATATTTACAAAAATATAAATTGCCCAGATTAACCGAAGAGGAAGTAAAATACTTAAATAACCCCATCTCAGAAAAAGAAATTGAACAAGCCATTGATGAACTCCCTAGGAAAAAATCTCCAGGGCCAGATGGATTTACATGCAATTCTATCAAACATTTAAAGAACAATTAATTCCAATACTATATAGACTATTTGGGAAAATAGGTGAAGAAGGAGTCTTACCAAATTCTTTTTATGATACAAATATGGTGTTGATACCTAAACCAGGAAGAGTCAAAATAGAGAAAGAAAATTATAGACCAATTTCTCTAATGAATATAGATGCAAAAATTTTAAACAAAATATAGCAAGTAGATTGCAGCAACTTATCACAAGAATAATACACTATGACCAGGTAGGATTTATACCAGGAATGCAGGGTTGGTTCAATATTAGGAAAACTATCAGCATCATTGAGCATATCAACACAAAACCAACAGAAACCACATGATCATCTCAATAGATGCAGAAAAAGCTTTTGATAAAATACAACACCCATTCCTATTAAAAACACTAGAAAGCATAGGTATAAATGGAGTCTTCCTTAAAATAATAAATAGCATTATCTAAAACCTTCAGCAAGCATTATATGTAATGGGGACAGGCTAGAAGCATTTCCAATAAGATCGGGGTGAAACAAGGATGTCCATTATCACCACTGTTATTCAATATTGTACTGGAAACCTTAGCTTTAGCAATAAGAGAAGAAAAAGAAATTGAAGGCATTAGAATAGGCAAAGAAGAAACAAAGCTATCACTCTTTGCAGATGACATGATGATATACTTAGAGAATCCTAGAGAATCAAGTAAAAAACTACTTGAAATAATAAACAACTTTAGCAAAGTTGCAGGCTATAAAATAAACCCACATAAATCATCAGCATTTCTATATATTACCAACAAAGCCCAACAGCAAGAGATAGAAAGAGAAATTCCATTTAAACTTACTGTAGACATTATAAAATATTTAGGAGTCTACCTCCCAAACAAACCCAGGAACTCTATAAACACAATTACAAAACACTTTTCACACAAATAAAATCAGATCTAAATAATTGGAAAAACATCAGTTGCTCATGGGTAGGCCGAGCTAATATAATAAAAATGACAATCCTACCTAAGCTAATTTACTTATTCAGTGCCATACCAATCAAACTACCAAAAATTATTTTATAGAGTTAGAAAAAATAATAACAAGATTCATTTGGAAAAACAAAAGGTCCAGAATATCAAAGGAACTAATGAAAAGAAATGCAGGGGAAGGTGGCCTAGCAATTCCAGATCTTAAATTGTATTATAAAGCAGCAATCATCAAAACTGCTTGGTACTGGCTAAGAAATAGGGAGGTGGATCAGTGGAATAGGTTAAATATGCAAGACACAGTAGTCAATGACTATAGTAATCTATTATTTGATAAACCCAAAGACCCCAGCTTCTGGATAAGAACCCACTCTTTGAAAAAAACTGTTGGGAAAACTGGAAAAGAGTATGGCAGAAACTAGGCATAGACCCAAATCTCACACCATATACCAAAATAAAGTCAAAATGGGTTCATGACTTAGATATAAAGGCTGATACCATAAGTAAACTGGGAGAACAAGGAATAGTTTACCTATCAGATCTATGGAGAACAGAAGAATTCATGAAACAGGAGATAGAGAACATTACGAAAAGCAAAATGGATAATTTTGATTACATTAAATTGAAAAGTTTTTGCACAAACAAAGCCAATGCAACTAAGATTAGAAGGAAGGTAGAAAATTGGGAAAGAATTTTTACAACCAGTCTCTCTGATAAAGGCCTCATTTCTAAAATATATAGAGAATTAAGACAAATTTATAAGAACACAAGCCATTCCCCAATTGATAAATGGTCAAAGGATATGAACAGACAGTTCTCAGATGAAGAAATTAAAGCCATCTATAGTCATATGAAAAAATGCTCTAAATCGTTATTGATTAGAGAAATGCAAATCAAAACAACTCTGAGGTACCACATCACACCTATCAGATTGGCCAACATGACAAAACAGGAAAATGATAAATGTTGGAGAAGATGTGGGAAAATTGGAACACTAATACATTGTTGGTGGAGTTGTGAAATGATCCAACCATTTTGGAGAACAATTTGGAACTATGCCCAAAGGGCTACAAAAATGTGCATACCCTTTGATCCAGCAATAGCACTTCTAGGGCTATATCCCAAAGAGATCAAACAAATGGGAAAAGGACCCACATGTACAAAAATATTCATAGCAGCTCTTTTTGTGGTGGCAAAGAATTGGAAATTGAGAGGATGGCCATCAATTTGGGAATGGCTGAGCAAGTTGTGGTATATGAATGTAGTGGAATACTATTGTGTTATAAGAAATGATGAACAGGCTGACTTCAGAAAAACCTGGAAATACTTATGTGGTCTGATGGTGAGTGGAGTAGAACCAAGAGGCCTTTGTACACAATAACAGCCATGTTGTGCGATGACTAATATTGTTAAACTGAACCGTTCTCAGCATTACAAGGATCTAAGACATCTCCAGAGGACTCAGGATGGAAAATGCTGTCCACGTCCAAAAAAAGAACTATGGAAGTGGAATTGCTATCACTCATTTTTCCCTTTTGTTGAATTTTTTCTTATTTTTCTGATGGTTCCTCCTATTGGTTTTAATTTTTACTTACAACTTCACTAATGTGAGAATACACTTAATAGGAATGCAAATGTAAAGTATATATGAGTTTTTGTGCCATCTTGGGGAGCATGGTGAGGAGGGAGGGGGAGAAAAATTTTCAACTCAAAAGCATATGGAAGTGATTGTTGAAAAATCAAAATAAATTAATAAAATAAAAGTAAAAAAAATAAATTGAAACGGCTGTTTGGCCGTAACTGATATTAGGTGATTATGTTTCTGGTAAAGAAAGTGATGATTGCTAGGTGCCAACATGTTTCATTCAGAACTTAGAAATTTCATTCAGAAACTTAGAAACATCTAGATCAATGTTGAAAGTGAACTCTAGAAGAATATTCCAGGGATCTGGTTAATATTTTAAATTAGTGATTGAGGTGATACAAATCTGTGACTAGTAGCTAATATGTCTCCTGACTGATTCAGAATTCCATACGATTTCAGAGATTACAGCATTGGATCAAATAAAATAAAATGCAATTTCAAAGGGATCAATATGAAGTCATGCACTCAGATTTTAAAACAAATCCTACCCACAAGTGTTTGTGTGTGGAAAATATCTTTAGTATTTACAAAAGTGCAAACTAAACATAAATTAACAGTGACATTAAAAAAATAAATTAGTGAAAGCTTAGAATGCATTGAGGGAGGCATAGTATCCACTTTCAGGGAGGTGAGAGTGCTAATGATCTCCTCCCCACACCATGTAAGAAAATACAGAGAATACTATGTTCTATTTCTGAGTGTGCAATATCATTAGAGGATATTATTAAGCTGGAAGAGGGTGATTTGTGTTATAAAGGGCCTCAAGATCATATCTCATGAGGATAAGATAAAGCAATTGGTGGTATTTAGGCTGAAAAATACTTAGAGGATATAATTTACATTTTCCCCTCTCACAGATCAGTAAAATTCGACTAACTCTCCTCTACATCAATTTCTTTACTATTTTAAAAAGTTTTCTGCATCTTTTCCTAAAAGTGAGTTCTTTCTTTTGTTCCCTTCATTAATTTCCATTTGTCCATTGTAGACATTTATTTATTGTTTGTTTCATGGCCATTAGCATTATTTATTTTTTATTTAGACTGTATTCTTTTTTTTTTCAGTCTAAGTAGAGAGTTTATTGTAGCACCAATAGAAGCAGGCCAGAATCCTAGTGAGTCTGCACTATTTATGATGCCAATACAAGTAGAATAGATTTTAAGAATCAAATCTCCAATTTTATTTTCAAGGTGTCATTTTCTTTGCTTTTTTAAAAATTAATTTATTTATTATTAGTTTTCAACATTTGCTTCCACAAGATTTTGAGTTCCAAATTTTCTCCCCATTTCTCCTCTTCCCCCACCCCATTCTGAATAACCCTTTCCCTAATCTGCCCTTCCTTCTATCATTTCTCCCCTTCTCTTATCAGGGCAGGAGAGATTTCTATATCCCATTGATGGTATATCTTATTTCCCAGTTGCATGTGAAAACAATTTTTAACATTTATTTTTAAAACTTTAGAACTCTCCCTTCCACCCTACCAACCCACCCTCAGTGAGAAGGCAAGGGACCCTATACAGGTTATACATGTGTAGTAGTGCAAAACACTTCCATAATAGTCATGTTGTGAAAAACTAACTACATTTCCCTTCATCCTATTCTACCCTCATTTATTCTATTCTTTCCTTTGACCCTGTCCCTCCTCAAAAGTTTTGCTTCTGATTACCCCTCTCCAAATTTGTCTTCCCTTCTATCATGCACCACTTTCTTATTCCCTTCCCCATATTTTCCTGTAGGGTGAGATAGATTTCCATACCCAATTGAGTTTGTATGTTATTCCTTCTTTAAGCCAAATCTGATGAGAGTAAGATACACTCATTTCCTCTCACCTTCCCTCACTTCCCCTCCACTGTAAAACTTTTTCTTGTCAATTTTACGTGAGCTAATCTACCCCATTCTACCTCTCCCTTTCACCTTCTCCCAGTATAATCCTCTCTCATCCTTTAATTTTATTTTTTAGATATCATCCATTCATCTTCAACTCACCCTGTGTTCTCTGTCCATATGTACATGTGTGTGTGAATACATATACATACATATACATCTATATGTATATATACATGTAGATGTATGTGTGTGCATATATATATATATGTGTGTGTATATGTGTGTGTGTGTGTATTTCCAACTAACTACCCTAATACCAGCAAAGTTCTCATGAGTTACAAATATCAGTAAAACTTTAATAAGTCACTTATGATTTCTCTTTCCTGTTTACCTTTTCATGCTTCTCTTAAGTCTTGTATTTGAAAGTCACATTTTCTATTCAACTATGATCTTTTTATCAAGAATACGTGCACGTACTCTATTTCATAGCATATCCAATTTTCCCCTTAAAGCATTATACTCATTTTGCTGGTTGGTGATTCTTGGTTTTAATCCTAGCTCCTTTGACCTCTGGAACATCATATTCCAGGCCCTCTGGTCTCTTAATGTACAAGGTGATAAATCTTGTGTTATCCTGATTGTGATTCTACAATACTTGAATTTTTTTGCCTGGCAGCTTCTATTATTTTCTCATTGACTTAAGAACTCTGGCATTTGGCTATATTATTCCTAAGAGTTTTCCTTTGGGGATCTCTTTTAGGAGGCAACTGGTAGATTCTTTTAATTTCTATTTTAACCTATGATTCTAGAATATCAGGGCAGTTTTCCTGGATAATTTCTTGAAAAATGATGTCTTGGTTCTTTTTTTTTTTTAATCATGGCTTTCAGGTAGTTCAATAATTTTTAAACGATCTCTCCTTGATCTATTTTCAGGTCAGTAGTTTTTCCAATGAGATTTCCCATTGTCTTCTATTTTTTTCCTTCTTTTGGTTTTGTTTTATAGTTTCTTAATTTCTCATAAAGTCATTGGCTTCTATTTGCTCCATTCTATTTTTAAGGAATTATTTTCTTCAGTGTGTTTTGGGACTTCCTTTTCTATTAGGCCAATTCTGCTTTTTAAGGCATTGGCTTTTTGGACCTCTTTTGCCATTTTGGTTAGTATAATTTTTAAGGTGTTATTTTCTTCAGCATTTTTTTGGGTCTCCTTTAGCAAACTGTTTAGTTGTTTTTCATTATTTTCTTGCACCACTCTCATTTCTATTCCCAGTTTTTCCTCTTCTTCTCTTACTTATTTCTCAAAATCCTTTTTGAGCTTTGCTGTGGCCTGGGACCAATTTATATTTTTCTTCAAGGCTTTGGATGTAGGTGCTTTGACTTTGTTACTTCTTCTGCTTATATATCACCAAAGTAAGATTCTATGGTCTGACTTTTTTGTGCTGTTTGTTCATGTTTCCAGCCAATTTCTTGAGTTTAAACTCTTTGTTAATGTAGGGCTCTGCTTCCAGTGTGGAAGATGTACTGTCCCAAGCTTCAAGGTTTTGTGCAGCTGTTTTCTGACTTATTTCTAGGGAGTTGTAGGTTTTCAGTTCTTCCAAGGTGGTATGATCAAAGGTCAGGTGTTTACTCCTTTCCTGGCCTGTGCTCTGGCCTATGAGTGATCACAAGCACTCTTTTCTGCCTTGGAACTGTGAGGAGGATTCCTTCTTCATCACCACCACACGCTCCACTATGCCCACACTCCTCCTTGCCCCAGGACCACCACCCTTTACTGAGACTCAAATCCAAGCATGGGCAAAGCAAGAGAATTCTTCCTCAGCACCAACGAAGAGATCTCTGCAATCTCCCTCTGATTAGCCACTTGATCCCCCCACTATCTGTGGGTCAAGAGCTATGGAAGCAGCTACCACCATGGCTGAGCCAGGGTTGTGGCTGGACCTTGTTCCTCTCTCACTGAGGTCTGATAGACCTTTCCTACTGACCTTCTAATTTGTCTTTGGTGTCTGTGGGTTGAAATGTCTGGAAACTGCCATAGTTTCCCTTCATTTTGTCCCCTGAGGACTGCTCCAGGTTTGCTGAGTCCCAGTCTTTGCCTATGTGGCCCACATTGATCTGTGCTCCTCTCCCAGCCTGGCAGTTGTGTTGGGCTGGAAATTTGTTTCTCTCTGTATTTTGGGGGGTTTTACTACTCTAGAATTTGTCTAGAGCCATTTTTACAGGTATTTGGAGGGATTTGAAGGAGAACTAAAGCAAGTCACTGTTTTTCCTCCGCCATCTTGGTGCCACCCCTAGACTATATTCTTTTTTTTTTTTTTAAGGCAGTTGGGGTTAAATGACTTGCCTAGGTCACACAGCTAGTAAATGTCAAGTGTTTGGTCTGAGGCCAGATTTGAACTCAGGTCCTCCTGACTCCAGGGCCAGTGTTCTATCCACTGCACCAACTAGCTGCCCCCCCGACTATATTCTTAATGAAAATTTGCTAACGTACTTATTTTGAGATTCCTCTTCTAAAGTTTCTTTCTTTTTAAAATAGATTCCCCACCCCCACCACAATCATGCCTTATCATTTCTTAGAAGTTCTGGTTATTGCAGAAGAAAGGCAGAGGTATTACTCGATAATAAAAAATTTCCTTCATACCTGATTGTCCAGTTCATTGCTACCTCACTCCTTGCCCTTCCAATGATGACTTTCCCTCATTTTCATGGAATCTTCTAGTCCATGGACTTTAATCTTTCCGGATTATATTTGCCTTGAGAGGTTCCATTCCCCCTTCTCAGTCAGGAGGCTGTCCAAGGTGGCATGATACTTTCTTAGATGAATTTTTCTCTCTGAGCAACAAATCTCTACAAATTATTCTAATTATACTCTCCAGCTCTAATTGCTGAGTGGATCCCAGAACAAAAACATATTGATAGCTTTTCTTGTATTGCCCTACTAGAGTGGAATGGATGGGGAAATGGTGGAGGGAAAGGTGTGTTAACCTATTAGAAATTAGGGGTTTTCCTCCTCTTTCATCAGTTTGTTACTTTTTAAAGTACTTGGTATCAATCTGTGAAGACAACTGCAGTTACTTAAATTTTACTTTAATTGCACATAATTCTTATTTGGGGGAATTTTGAGGTATAGTGAGGATGTGATAAACTATCTGGTCCTCCATTTTGTTAGTTATGACACAGAAGCATTCAAAAATTTCAATTATTTTGTTGTTCTTTCTATTTATATTGTTGTAGCTATTGTGTGTATTGTATCCTTGGCTTTTATTTCATTTTTAATCTTATTTAATATTTTATTTTTCTTGCAATTACATATAAAATAATTTTTACATTCTTTTTTTTACATTTTCAGTTCCAAATTCTCTACTCCCTCACACCATTGAGAAGGAAGGAATTTGATATAGGTTATACAGGTGTAGTCATGCAAAACACATTTCCATGTTTGTCATCCTGTGGAAAAAAAAAGACAAAGAAGCAAACAAAAAAGAAAAATAAAGAAAAAGTATCTTTGATCTTCATTCAAGCTCTACCAAATTCTGTCTCTGGAGATGGACATCACCTTTCATCATAAGTCCTACAGAATTGTTTTGGATCATTAGATTGCTGAGAATAGCTGTCATTCATAATAGATCATCACTTAATATTGCTGTGACAGTGTACAATGTTCTCCTGGTTCTGCTTATTTCACTTTGTATCGGTTCATGTAAATCTTTCTATTTTTTTTTACCTGAGAGAATCCAGCTTATCATTTCTTAAAGCAGATAGTATTCCATCACAATCATATGCAACAACTTGTTCAGCCATTCCCCAATTGATGGACACCCCCCCCAATTTCCAGTTCTTTGCCACCCCTAAAAGAGCTGCTATCAATATTCTTGTATACATAGGACCTTTTCATTTTTAAAAAATCTCTTTGGGATACAAATCTAGTACTGGTATTGCCTGGTCAAAGGGTATGCATGGTTTTATGGCCCTTTGGGTATAGTTCCAAATTGCTCTCCAGAATGGCTTAATCAGTATACAACTTCACCAATAGTACATTATTGTTTTAATTTTTCCACACCTCCTCCAAAATTTGTCATTTTCCTTTTCTGTCATGTTAGTCAATCTGATAGATGAGAGGTAGTAGCTCAGAATTATTTTAATTTGCATTTATCTCATCAAAAGTGATTCAGAGTATTTTTTTTTTCCATAGGACTATAGATAGCTTTGATTAATTTGTCTGAAAACTGCCTATTCAGATCCTTTGACCATTTATCAATTGAGGAATGACACTTATTTCTCTAAATTTGACTCAATTTTCTATGTGTTTGAGAAATGAAGTCTTTATCCGAGAACCTCATAATTATTTTTTCACAATAATGATTACTCTGTTGATCTTACTGTCTCTATACTCTTACCCAATTCTCAAAGGTATTTTGCTTCAGACTTTTACCTCCCCCAAGCTGCCTTGCCTTCTGTCAACTCCCCCACCCTTTCTCTTATCCCCTTCCCTTCTTACTTTACTGTATGGTAAGATAGATTTATATACTCAATTGATGGTGTGTATTATTTCCTCTTTGAGCCAATTCTGATGAAAGTAAGGTGCATTCTCTCCCAGCTTCTCCCATTTCCTCTCCCACTGTAAAAATCTCTTTCAAGCCCATTTTAAGTCAGATAATTTATTCCATTCTACCTCTCCTTTTCCCTTTCTACTATACATTCTTCCTTATCCCTTATATATTTTAGATAATCATACCAACATATTCAACTCACACCTCTGCTTTCTGTATATGTATACTCCATCTAACTGCTCTAATAATGAGAAAGGTTTTTGGATTTATAAATATCATTTTCCCATGTAGGAATATAAACAGTTGAACCTTATCAAATTCCTTATTATATCTCTTTCCTGTTTACCTTTTTATGCTTCTTTTGCATCCTGTATTTGAAAGTCAAATTTTCTATTTACCTCTAGTCTTTTCATCAGGAATGCTTGGAAGTCCTCTATTTCATTGAATACTCATTTTTTCCCCTGAAGGGTTATACTGGGTTGTGCTGGGTAGGTGATTCTTGGTTTCAGTTCCATCTCTTTTGCCCGCTGGAATATCATATTCCAAACCCTTCAATCCTTTAATATAGAAGGTATTAAATCTTGTGTTATCTTGACTGTATTTCCTAGATATTTGAATTGTTTATTTTTGTCTGCTTGCAGTATTTTCTCTTTGATCTGGAATCTGGCTATAATATTCCTAGGACTTTTCATTTTGGGATCTCTTTCAAGAGATGATCAGTGGATTGTTTTAATTTCTATTTTACCTTCTGGTTCTAGAATATCAGGACAAATTTCCTTGATAATTTCCTGAAAAATGATTTTCAGGTAGTCTAGTAATTCTTAAATTTTCTCTTCTGGGTGTATTTTCCAGTTCGATTGTTTTTCCAATGATGTAGTTCACATTTTCTTCTATGTTTTCATTGTTCTGATCTTGTTTGATTGTGTATTGATGTCTCATAAAGTCAGTAGCTTCCACTTACCCAATTCTAACTTTTAATAAATTTTTTCTTCATTCATCTTTTGTATCCCCTTTTTCATTTGACCAATTCTATTTTTAAGGAGTTCTTCTCTTCAGTGATTTTTTGCATATCTTTTTCCATTTGGCCAATTCTGCCTTTCAAGGCATTCTTCTCTTCATTGGATTTTTGTGCCTCAGAATTCAAACAAAAAATCACTAGTGTTATTATGTTTTTCTGTCATTGACTCTTTTCATCTTTTGTCATATTTGCCAATTGCAAAGTATGAGGTGAAATATCAAAATTGTTTTGATTTGAATTCCTGTTTTTATTACTAATTTTGGCCACTGTTTCATGAGGTCATAAAAAAAAGGTTTGCATCTCTTTAGTGAATTATTTGTTCGTATTTGGGAATGGCTTTTTGAAATAAAATATGACAATATATACACCTGTATGGACATTTGTAGATATAAATATATGTATATACATACATTATACATACACACTTATATATGTATTGTATATATGTGTACACACATACACACATATATAAATTTTGGATATATCTGGGATAATCTCCGAGAAATTTGATATGTTTTTCCTATTTGATCATTACCTTTTTATTCTTTATACATTAACTTTTTGTGAATACATTTTCCAAATTTATGTAATTAAATACACACACGCACATATATATGTATATATATATATGTATATATCATATATACATATATACATATATTGTCCATATACTTAGATAAACATGTGGATTTGTTTTTATTGTGACTAATTTTGTTGAATGTTTTTCTAATGCACTATCTTTCAATGTCTGGTATAAATTGAACTTGGTTATAATGAATGATTTAGGAGATGAACTGATAAAATTTTATTTGAAATTATTGAATTGCCAATATTGATATTGATATGTAGCTCTTCTTCTTTGCTTTATATCCCACCCCCAAACCCATCCTTCTTCTTTTAGGTATGAAGGCTATATTTGTCTCATGAAAGGGCTCAGATAGGGAGCTTTTATTTTCAATTTTTGAGAATAATTTGTGTAGGATGGATACTATTTGTTCTTTAAAAGTTTGATAGACTTTTCCTGTGAATTCATCAACACCAATTTTTCTTTAATTTGTTTGCTTTTTTAACCCTTTGTTAGTTGTTGTGGAGCTAGTTGTATTTTCTTTTTTTGAGCTTGTATTACTTGAAATGTCTATGTAGTTTTCTGTTCATTTGGGCATTTTATGAATTTTAAGATATTCTTATATTACTTTTGTGTTTTCTGTTTTGTTATCATATCCCACATCATAGATTCTGATAGCTCTTTTTATTTCTTAATGTTTTGTTGAGATTTCCCCTGTTTCACTTCTTATTTCATTGGTTTTCTCCCCTTTTCTTTTTTATTATGTTAGCTAACTGTTCACCAATTTTCTTAGTCTTTTCACAACTAGCCATGTCTTCTAAACAGAATCACTAAAAAAGTATATATTTCTCATATTAAATTAAACTTCAAAAAGTTTACCCATACAACTCAATTGTATATTTTACCCATTTGTTTATCTTTTTCATAAGATTTATTCTAATTTGAGTAAGTGTCATTAAAGTTTCTATGTTACTCTCTACTTAAAATTCAGTTATATTTTTCTTTTATACAGTTAGATGCCATAGGATTTGGGGCATATAGGTTTAATTTTGATATTGATTTGCTGAATATGATTGATTTATTAATGATCTCATTTTCTTATATATTTCTATTAATATTGTGAATTTTTCATTTTGTTTTATCTGGCATGTTAATTCATCCTTTACAACATCTCTCACATCCATCTTCTTTTTATTTCACTCAGCTTTTTTTTTCTAGTTCAAGACCTTATCACATCTTGTCTTCAATGTTGTAGTGTTTACCAATTTGACCTCATTATATCCTGTGTCTCATCTTTAATATCCTCCATATAGCTAACAAATTGATATTTCTAAAGCATATATCTTACTACGTTACTCCACTATCAGAAAATTTCAGTGGCTCCTGATTGCATTTAGGAGATAATTCAAAATCCTCAGCCTAATATTTATGCTCTCCACTATTATTAGAATTCCATTTACAGTATTATTTTATGTTATTAATATTCACTAATTCTCCATTCCAGATAAACTAGTCTGGATGTTGTTATCTATGGCATCCTATTTCCTCCCTCCTTGCCTTTGTATGGGTTTGCTCTCCCCATCCCCATGTTTAGAGTGTGGTCCTTCCTCATTTCCAGGCCTAAACATCTCAAGTTCACTTCAAAACACAAACCAGATGACATTTCTGACATAGAGTGTCATATCTTTAGAGTTGCAAGAGAGCTTAGAGGTGCAATTCCCTAATTTTATGGATGAAAAAATTAAAAATCGAAGACATTGTCACTTTCCTATGGTTAAACACGTAGTAAATTGCAGAGCTGGGGATTTTAACCTTGATCATGTGATTAAAATAAAGCACTCTTCCCACTGTACCAAGGTACTTCATATTTCCTTTGCATTTATCTATGTACATGTTGTACACACTCAGCAGAATGTTATAGGTGGTCAAATGAATAAAGCACTAGATAGGGAATCAATAAGGCTTGAGTTCAGATCTCACCTCAGAAACTTAGAAGCTGTTCAACTCTGGGCACAAATCACTTAATCTCTTAGTTCCCTCAACTATAAAATAGGGATAATGTTAGAACATACTTCACAGGTACTTCACAGGATTATTGTAAGGATACAATGAGATAATACTTGTAAAGCACTTTGCAAAATTTAAGAGCTGCATGATTGTTATAACTTGTTTATTGTTGTTTTGGTAATGAGGTCTTTCTCATATATGGAGCAAGGAATATCATTGTATTAGGTATTGCTGTTCTCTGAACCCTTCTCTGAGGAAGACTTCATTTACTAGTTGGGTTTGAGGAAGCAATACACTGGGGCTAGAAACTTGATTACTAAGCTTTCTTCAGAGAGAAGGGGTATGGAGTAGAATTAAATCTAACTGCTCCTTTAAATATTATTACTCTAATGGATGTGGTGTTCAGGGACAATCTAATTTCTGATTACTATTTCATTATTCTGGAAGAGCAAAACTTCAAACTTTATATGCAAGAGTTCAGTTACTTCCCACCAAATACCAGTTCCACGATGAACACATATAGAAAATAGCAAAGAAACCCGTTTATCCAAGTCCATAACAAAACAGAAATCAGAGAGAACATACATAACAGAACATATACTAGACAATACACAACTGAAAGAGCTCTGCTTTTGGGAGCAAGCTGTCTCAGCTCAGTCCAAAAGAAATCCTAGATCTGATCCAGGGGGAAGTTCCCCAGAGTCTCTAATATAACAAGCTGGGGATAGGGACATGATGAAGTTTGCTACCTCCTCTCATGTTGGTTTCTTCCCAGAATCTTATTTTCCCTTTAGTAACTTGGAGTGGAGCTGGAATTGTCCATTTCTCTCTCAAAGCTAGAAGCCAGAAATGCCTGAAGGACAAAGAGATTTAGGAGACCTGAAAGACATTCTCAGGTTCAAAGAGGAATAATTCTCCTTTCTTCCATTCTTGCCAACCCCACCCCACCCTTTACCCAGACACAGGGCATTCACCTCCACCAATGAAGAGATAATCCCATGCAAGTGGGAATTGGGACTCAGGTTACATTCTTATATCCTAATCAGGTAGTAACTTTTTTTTGTTGTTCAGTCATTTTCAATCATATCTGACTCTTTGTGACCCCATTTGGGTATTTTTTGGCAAAAATACTGGAGCAGTTTGCCATTTCCTTCTCCAAGGAACTTAATAAATGTGTATTAAATTAAATTAAATTGGATTATAATGGGTTGAAAATTCTTTCTCATCTTTTACTTCTATGATCTGTCATCCACATTCACTGGGTGAAAAAAAAAATGAATCATCCATTTTCTTTGTTTTCTCTTTGCTTTAAACATTTTTTTTAAATTTTCTGAATTGTTTTATCTCACTGTCAAATTTCTTTATCTTTAAGATCTTTTTTTCAAAAATATATCCCATTTATGTTACTGGTAGACAATCCTATTAAATCAGAATCTTTCATAACTTGACTGAAATATGCAGTGAATTATTTATAGGTGCTGCTGTGTTTTGCTTAAACAAATATTCATTTCACAACCTTTATTGTTTCATTACCCTCATATATTGCCCTAATAATTAATGCAAAAGCTTCAGTCATCCCCTGTTCTCTTCAATAACACAAGTCTTTATGGATCGTTAACTACATTTTTCTGAATGACTTCTTTCATAACTAAAATCCTGCTATTTTCAAACACAGGCAAATTCTATGGTGTCAAGGAAAGACTGTGAAAGGATTCTCATTAGGTTGCTTTTCACATAATTAAAACTACATATTAAAACACTTTAACCAGGAAAATTTGTTATTATAAGTTCACTTTCAAGTCTTATACATTTTTATTGTAATCATCTAAAATAGAATTAATTGACCTGATTATAATGTTTCCTAGATTCAGACAAGTCTATATAATTTATTTACAAATCCAAGACAATTACACATATATTTCCCATTCTTCTTCTATAATTCTTTCATTCAACCATACATTTTGAGCACCTACCATCTACAATGTAATGTGCTAGGCATCTTTATGTAAGTGAAGATGAATATAAACCATGGCGCCTACCACCAAGGAGACCATATTTTAGTAAAGAAGCTGACATATACACAAATTTATCTGGGCTAAATATACTATGCCTGTGATTTCATCAATCTAGTAAACTCTTTATTAATTCAGATCAGTTAGTTCCTAGCAATTTAAAGTCTTGTGTCAATGAGAGTTTAATAGATTTGCTTTGACTCACATAAATACCTAGAAGATAATAGGAAAAACGATTTGAGTGGTAAAAAGTACCATAGAATTTTTTGAGACAAAATCACAAATTAAAATAAGCACAAATACTAAAAAAGAAAAAAAAAGTAACTAGAATAATTATCCTCTTCTTGAAATTTCATCTTTTTTTCTTTCTAATTTAATTAACTTTCTGAATGTTGGCATATAAGATGTATATGTTATTTTGGATTTTAGACAACATATAAAACTGTTTAATCACAGTTTCAATTATTTGCAATGCATGTTTATTCTATATCAGTTATCTTGCTAGTCCTCACTAACAAAATTTTAAGGAATATATGGAAAATTCTCAAAGCTATAGCCATTGTAATAAATTTCATTCTCTATTCTCCATATGTATGAATTGAAAACAAACAAAGGAAATAATTACACTTTATATAAATTACTTTTTTTCTTACTCCCATTCAATGAAGAAGGTCTCTTTTGGCAGGTCTCTAACATTTAGGCATTCCAGGAAACAATGTTATTCTCTCTGTTTATAATAATGATTTACCTTTATATTGCACATTAACAGCTACTTTCCTCATTTTTGTGCCATCAGGTAAGAAACACAAACCTAACATGTCCATATTACTGATAAAACTAGAAATCAAACAGATTAGGTGGTTTTACTAGTGTCAACAGTTAGTAAACATAGTAATGTTCAGAGCAAAAATGGGAGTACCTACCTATTAACTTTAAGCTTCAGTTTCAGTTTATTCTATTATCTATATTGTTTATATGCCAGGTGGTACATGGAGTCTAGATTGCCTTATTAAAAATAAAGCCTCAGACATTTAAAAGCTATGTGACCATGGCCAAATAACTTAATTTCTTCCTACCTTAATTTTGTCAAATTTAAAATGGGGATAATACTAATATGGACTTTCCAATGACATTGTGAGAATAAAATGAAATGATAATTGTAAGGCACTTAGCACAGTGCCTGGCACATAGTGTGCACTTAATGAGTGGTTATTCTCTTCCTCTTATCTAATCTGTCTGACTATCTCCTATCTATCATTTCTCTTAAAATATTTAGAATTTAATGAGTCTTTGCTATTAAGAAAATCCATGAAGTAACTTATTTTTGTCACTAATTATTACTATTAGAGTAACTTGTGCTTTATATTCTTCTGTGAAGTAGTGAGTATAAGTGTTTTCATTACTATTATGGATGAGCCAATTGATGTTTTGAGAAATTGCAAATTGCCTACAATTACATGGATTATAAGTAGAGAAAAACTATGTATGTCTTTCAATCTTAAGAACAGCTCTATTTCCATCACATCCCAAAGACATCCAATAAAAAAAAAATTCTTCAAAGATCATGGGGTTTTGAGCTTTAGTTACCATGAATACTAAAGAGTCACCAAGAGTTTTTTTGGTGAACATGTGGAATGTTATTGTCTTTTTAAAAATCAGTGTCCACTACCAGATTTAACTACACAGCAACAAATCTATTATTTTTTTAGCTCCACTGCCATGCATAGAGCTAGTTTAGTAATATATAATTACCTTGTACCTGTTTCTGCTCAGATCTGTTAGTTTCCCATTTTCCTTAATTTTCTTTAATTAATTACAGTCAAGCATTTATAATGTATATTGCAGGATCTATGCATATGAAGGCATATTGTTTATAATAATACTGATTTGAAAAGATAGAACTTATAATATAAAAATAGTATCACATGGAAACATATTTTAAAAAGTCTTTAAATTCAATATCAATGTTTGAAATCTAATTGTTCAATTTCATGGATCAAAGAAAAAACTTGTAATGACCATGATATTATATTTATTACATATTTGGTAGAGAATCTTATTAATATTAAGAGATTCCACATGAAAATGGAATTACTTTATATCTTTTATTTCACAACCTGTACTACTTGGCATACAGAGCTAATAGAGAAATCATTCAACAATTGTCATCTACAATCCTTTCACCACTACTGCAAATAATATCAGTAATTAAAAGGTTAGATTTTTCTGGGCTTGCTTTACAGACCAAGTTCAGATAGCTAGAAAAGTGCCAAAACAATTCCCACAATTCTCAAAACTTGTGCATTGTTTTGTCCTAACAAGCTTTCTATCAGATTATCAGATAACTCAGAGGGATGTATCTGAGATTCTAATCATTCACGGGAGTGCAAGAGAATTAAAGAAAGATAAAAACTGCGATTGTGATTGGACATATGTGTTCACATATGCTGGGACATTGAATTTCAATTTACCAGTGAATTTCTTGCTCATTATTATCATGTAAGATTTGGTTGACCCTTTCAGAGAAAGTATATGTGAGAGGAATATCTGAATGTGGCATAGTTCAATAATGAAAGAAACCTCTCTGGTGTCTTTCAGAATCAGACATTTTCATGAGTAAGAGATGTTTCCTTCAGTTTCTAAGGCTACCCACAGTCCTGATGTCAGCAGTTGAGTTGTTGTCAACCCATGATGAACACATATGTCCAGCACATCAAGGCTGCCACAATTGTTGCATTCTAGAACTTTTGTTTAGCTCATCTTGTATTTTTCAGCTATGATCTTTTAAAAAGATTCATAATTACAATGCCATTATTCTCATTTATAATTTCCTCTTATGTAAATCAGAAGCTATACATCTGTCCCCTGAAATGTACTGATAATTCTGTCATATGTCTCCAATGCCTTTCCCTCTTTTCTTTTTAATCTGAAATTAAATCACTGGGAGGATTCCAGTGTTTAGATGAAGTAGATCTTCAGTTATTAAATCAACCATCACTTGATATCAGAGATTAGCTGCTTCTGTCTGACATTTGTAATTAGACCTTTTCTTCTGCTCTACCTTTCTTTTTTCTTATAAAGCACAGTTGAATGAGTGAGATGAAAGTAAGTGTATCAGGAAAAAAAAGAAAGAAAAAAATGGGTGAGTCAACTGTCAACCAGAGCTGTGTTTTGTGCATTCTTGGTTAAGTCCAGAATAATTATTCTTAGCTTCCAATGGAGTGGAACACTCATCAGGGTGAAATAATCCTTTCTGATGCATGCTATCACATGCCTTTTCAAATCAATAAAATGTGATGTGTCCTTGTCTCTATATTCAAGTATGTTCATGGGTACTTTCCATAGCAATTACTCTCTCTCTCTCTCTCTCTCTCTCTCTCTCTCTCTCTCTCTCTCTATTATATATATATATATATATATATATATATATATATATGTGTGTGTGTGTGTGTGTGTGTGTGTGTGTGTGTATATGCACTATATATGTATGTGTGTATATGTATGTATATATATAGTGTGTATATATACATATATACACACACATGTGTGTGTTTGTGCATATTTTGCCCTTTGCACAAAGCTTCAATTTTCATTCTTATATTTCATTCCTGTTATGCTGTGTGAATGTTCACCACCCTGATCCCAAGAAAATATTCAACCTCATGTTTCACTTGATAACTGCATTTTTGTTTCTTTTAGCTGAATATCTTAAAGTCATAGATTAAGAGTTGGAAGAGAACTTGGATGTAATTCAGGTCAACTTCATGGTTTCATCAATGAGGAAAATGAAGCCTAGAGGTATCAAATGATTTGCTTAAGGTCACAGATGTTTCAGGTTTCAAATCCAATACTATAATTCTATATACATAGCCCATTCCACTGCACCACAGATGTTATCTTGGGGTTTTAAATCTTTACTTTCAAAATTATGATATAGCAATAGCTTCCAAATGTCTATTTCCAAACCCCACCTATCTCTTTCAGGAGCTATCCTATTCAATTATATCTACTCTCTAATTTTCAGCTTCTCTATGTCCACTAGCTTCTTTCCCGCTGGCTACAAATATGCCCAGATTTCTCCCATCCCTTAAAACACTATCACTGTACTCTATTATCTCTTGGCTATCATGCTATCATTCATACATACATACACACACACACACACATATATACATATACATATACATATATACATATATGTATACATATATATATATGTGTGTGTGTGCGTGTTCCTCTTCATACTCAAGCTGTTTTTAAAAGCTCTCAATAGTTATTATCTCTACTCACCCCACTCACTTTTACTTTCTTATAATTTGGTTTTGATCTCCATTACTCAACTAAAACTATTTTCTCCAAGATCACCAATGATCTTTTGATAACTAAAACCAATGGTGTTTTATTAAGCATTATCCTTCTAAATCTTCAGTCTTTCAGTCTTATTTTCATGATCATCACCTATATTCCGTCTCTTTCTATGTCCTTATGTTCCTTAAAATTGTGTCTTGGGTCTCCTCTTTCTAGGTTTTTAAAAATTTCATTTATTTATTTATTTATTTTAGTGAGCCAATTGGGGTTAAGTGCCTTGCCCAGAGTCACAAAGCTTGGAAGTATTATATGTCTGAGGTCAGCTTTGAACTCAAGTCCTCCTGATTCCAGAACTGGTGCTCTATCCTAGCTGCCATCTAGCTGCCTCTCTATGTTTTCTTTTTTAGTGATATCTTTATCTCCCATGGATTCAATTATCTTCCCTACGTACAGCATTTGCAAATCTACCAAATCAGCCTCAAATTCACCTAAGCTCTAGTCAAAAACAAGCATCCCCAAACTCCAATCACCTTCTCACTTTTCTCTTCTACAAGGTTACCATCCTTCTTTCAGTTGCCCAGATTTACATCCTAGGATTGATCTCCCACTGTTCACTGTCACTCACCTTGTATATCTAATGAGTTGCTAAGGATTGTTCATTATACCTCTTTAGCATCCTTCATATTCATTCCCTGTCTGGACTCACACCACAACTATAGTTTAGCCCTCTTTATCTCTCATTTGAAGTATTAGTCACCACGATTTCTATCCCTCTCATTGCCAATCCTTTCTCCCCACAATCACCACATTTATATTCCTAAAATTTGGGTGGTATCATTTCAATCTTCCCATTCAAGAAGCTTCAGGCATCCTCTTTATCTCTAGCATAAATTACAAGCATTTCTTTGGGCATTTACAAACCCTCAGAATCCAATTCCTAAGTACCTTCCTAACTAGAATATTTACACATTATTCTTATCTTCCTTCAAGGAACCATCAAACCTACTGTGGCACCTTTTCCCCTCTTTTTTCTGTGTTCCAGTGTCTGACTCAGTTTCACAACCATGCTTTTCTTTCTCTGTCCCTCTGGTAATATCGCTCTGTAGATTTCAGTGTAGTATGGTAGTTTAAGTTCTGCTGTGGCTGTTCCTGGGAAGGTTGAGGCTAGTCAATAATTTGAGTTCAGGAATTCTGAGCTGTATTGGGGCTGATGTCCATCAGGTGTCTTTACTAACTTTAGAACTAATATAATGAACCTTAGGAAATACAGACTGCACAGAGGAGTAAATCAACCCAGATCAACCAATAGCAGGTTAAAACTATTTTAAAATTTATATTTAAAACTGTCAGTACTAAGAGCTAGGTGTCAGTGGTTGTAGTATTTCCAGTCTGAGAGAAATAAAGAGACTCAATCTCAAAAAAAAAAGAAAAGAAAAAAGAAGATATAAAAGTCACAAATCCTAGCTACCCACTCTATTATGTCCTCAGTCACAGAAAGAATCAGCACAACTCAAGGACAGATTCATGGAACAAATGTTCCAAAAAATGCTTTGACTTACTTTCCCTCTGAGTCACCTAAACCATCAGAGAATCAAAAGTGCAGAGAGTGACATTAAATCCTCCAGGTTATACATGATTCATTTATTTCAACCTCAACGGGGTCCATGTTAGCTCTAAGCAAACTTATTTATTAGATTTTTGTTTGCTATGTCACATTCCTTATAATATCTTAGCAGCTAGATGATACAGTGGATAGAGCACTGGACCTGCAGTAAGGAAAATCTGAGTTCAAATCCAGCTTCAGACTTTTTTTTCTACTTTCAAGTCACCTAAACCTCTGTTTGACTCAATTTTATCAACTTTAAAATTGGATTAATAATAACACCTATCTCCCAGGGTTGTTGTGAGAATCAAATGAGATAATATTTGCAAAGCACTTAGCACAGTGCCTGGTACATAGAAGATCTTTATAAATGCTAGCTATTATTGTTGCTGTTGTAATTTGCATCATTTTTGTTGATGTCTTCCAAACATTTTTTAATTTCTCCTGAAATCTTCATATACATTCCATCAAGCTCACAATTTTAATAAATGGCATACCCTTTTGACAGGATTGAAAATATGTAACCTGCTTGTTCAGCTTTCTATCTCTACTAAGATAATTCAGAATTTTTACCAATTTTCTCCCCCATTCAAACAGCCTCTGGTCAAAAAGCATGCCTCTACTTTTTAAAAGTTAACCTTTCCACTTGTGTTCTTTATCCCATAACTTCCTGACTTCTCTGTGACCTTGCTATATCAGTTATATTTTCTTTCTCTCTTTATCTCTCAATTTGCCTTTTTGTCTCCAGCTCACTCTGTGCATATGTGCTGTTTCACACTCATCTTCATCAACAACTTTTGCTGCTGTCCCCATCTCTCTTTACAAATATATTAATTATATCCCCAAAATAGCAGTCATTTCTACGTCCTCCCAATTATCCTATTTTTTCCTCCCTTTCATCATCAAATTTATAGCAAAATGTAGCATACAGTGGCTACATAAATTTCCTCACTAATCTATCAATTTATCAGTTTATCATTTATCAATTATCATTTATCAATCACTTGGCATCTAGCTTCTCCTCCCCCCTTATATCTCTACTGAGACTATTTCATATAATAGATAACTTGTTATATACAAAATCCAATTATCTTTTCTTCTCACATTTCCTGAACTCATTACAGTATCAGGCATGGCATTGAATGCTCTTAGAAATCTGCTTCCAACCTGCCTATTTAACATTGTTTCAGAATACAGTCATTCAAAGACTTTATGCTCCAGATAACTTGGGCTCCACAAATGTGATTCCAGAAGCAAACTCTGGGTTACGTCTTTGCTGCATTTGTTCTCTCCTTCTTATGAATGGAATATTATCCTTTATTCACCCACCCCTCTGCCTTTTAAAAGCATGCCTATTCTTCATGATAAAGCTCAAATGCCTCCCTCAGTGATCCCTCCCTCCCCTGCCGCATATACATATGTATTTGTATAGGCTGTCCCAAATGTCTTAGAACAGTTTTAAGCTATTAAACTTAAGGTTGCATTAAGAATTTGGAGAACTCTTTATTTACTATTTATGTCTGAATATAGATATGTGTATACACACACACACACACACACACACACACACATATATATATATATATGAGCCCTCATTTCATCATTACTTTTATTATTTATTTAATATTTTTATCTTATATTTATTTGTGTCACTGTCTTTATTGAATTTAAATCTACTTGATATTAGGGGCTATAGACTCTACATATAAATGGTGATTAATAAATGAATATTGAAAATATTATTTAAAGTGGATCTTGCATCCCAATTAAAATCCTGGCAGACAAAATTTTAAAATCCCATAAAATTTCTTTCACAATACAAATTAAACTATGATAACAATGGATACTTATATAGTGCTTTAAGTTCTACAAAGGCTTTTTCACATATCTACTAATTTTATCCTTACAATGATCTTGTGAGGAAAGTATTATACATATATATATATATATATATATATATGTATGTATATATGTATATGTATATATATATATATATATATATATATATATATATATATATATATATATATATAATTTCTACTTTAGTCACAAAACAACTTGTGGTTGAATGAGGTTGAGTGATCAGATTTGAAGCTTTGTCTTCTTCAAGTACAGCATCATTTTATTCAAGCCTATCTTAAGTAACTGAATTACCCACTTAAATTGAAAAAAAATTTGTTATTTGGAAGCTAAAGGAATTTTGAAATGCCATGAAAAAGCTATGAATCTTCTCAACAAATAGCATTTCTATGACCCCCTAAATTGATTTCCACTAAAAGGAAAGTATAAAATCCCAAAGAAAGCTATCCAGTTTTTGTTTCTGTTTTTTTTTTAATTCAACTTTATATTTTACACAAACTTCAAAGAGTTCTTATTCTGAGAGGACACAAAATTTTAGCCCTGATTTAAATTACAGTGTTGGAGAATTGATTTTTAAAAATTTCCTGCATATCCAACAGATGATTTTTTATTTGCTGATTTCATTCAGAGTAATCTGTTTTCTGATTTTATACTGATTTTGCTTCTGTCTTTAAAGTTAAAGGAAGGAAAAGTACATAGAGTAATTAGACAGATGGCATAATGTTTACCCCTGTTGCCCTGAAATTCCTAAGAGAGGCTGCATTTCAGAAGTAAAATATCTGATGCCATTGAATCAACATAACTTAGCCCACTGGGGCCTCAAACTTCAGCATTCAGTACAACTGCTGCATTCATAGCAGGTGTGAAAATCAGGTGGTAGTATGTTTCAGGAAGGAATGACACCCACCAAAAAGTAACACCAAATATGTATTTGTTCCAGAAGTGTTTGTGGCAGGAATTTTGGCTGTTTAAAGGAAATGTTTATTTATTTTACATTTCTAATCCTTGGTTTGGAATCTGATATTCTTCTAAAATTCAATGCAAAAAAATTACAGTGTTTAAATAAAGGGTGTTCTTGAGAAACAACCATTTAATTTCTTGCAGCTGCAAGTTGGATTTTCTCTGGTAAAAATCTGCAATTCCTGAGGTACTGTATGCTTTGGAACTTCCAACTCAGAGGGAACACATTACTCAGCCTTTCAGATTCACTCTCCAAGAAAGATATTCAGTAAGATAAGTAGAAAAAACAGGCACTTATGATAAAGAACACAACTCTGTCCTAATCATCTTTAATTTTCAATAAGAAATGATTCTGAGTGTGAAGAGTTTCCAGAAGGATTAAATGATCTAAATAAACTCCCTAAGGGAAGAAAAAGTATTTTTTCTCCTTCTATTCCCCAAGTGCCTCACAAACAAAATAGATTGAATCAATGACTTTAATTTGAAGATGAATTTCAATATGATGTATTAGTATTTTAGAGGGAGCTATATTTCACTCTTCCTTAACAAAAAGAAGATAATGAAGATTATTTAATATAATACCAAAGTTGAAAGTCTACAATTAACTATTTCACTAATTTGACAATTCTGAATTTTGCCCTGTAGCATCCCTTACTTAGAACTCAATTCTAAGTTATGAGCTTCAGAAATTTAGCTCAAGGTAGAGATCATTTTGAAATTTTTCTTAAATAAGACACATAGGACAAGAAACAAAAGGCAAACTTGACCATGTAATAGCACCGGTAGGTTCTGTCATGGGCTTTCTCTTGCCCCCCTCTTTACAGTGTTTCTTGAACATTTCATTAGCTCTGAAAGGAGACCTGGGATGATGGAATACAGCAACTCAGCTGAATTCTCCAACATTCCTTCCAGACAACTTTAACATCTCAAATCAAATTCTGGAGTGACAGAACTAACAAAAGATTGGGTTGAGAAATGTTTTTTTTTTCAGCCCAAGCACAAGACAATTTAAGAATTCATCAGTTGATATGTGATACCAGAGTGGGAGTCAGTCCAGAGAGCAGCTTATGTGGTAGAAATACCAGCAGTAGACCTTTAAGGCAGCTGCAATAGTAGCAGCTACTTCAGGAGCTCTCAGTGCAAAGATAGTAAAGGGGTCAGATAACTGATCAGAAAGAGATTACAAGGGAACCTTTGCTGGCACTGGGTACCAGATTCGGTAGCATTTCTAATACCTACTTCCACATTACAGTTAGAAGACAAAGGAATGCACTAGCGCTTATGGCAGCAGGGAAGTAAGGTCCCTTCCTTAGTACAGACCAAAACATAAACCAGAAAAGCAGTGACCACACCTCTCCTTGGATCCTACCCCCTGGAAGCACCAAAAAAATTACAGATCCCAGAATTAGCTCTGAAAATAGCAGAACCCCCCAAAAAACTGAAGCTTTGGAAAGTGCCCCATCCACCCAGAGAGCAGAGTCCAAATTTGACACAAAGTAAAATTCAAAAAATAAACTGGAAAAATAAAGAAACATCAAGCAAAGCTAATATAGTGACCGGGAATATCAATACATAAACTCAGCAGAAGTCATTAATGTCAAAATAAATACAAGTCTAAAAGAATATATATAATGTATGTATATATATAATGTGTTTGTATATATGTATATGGATGTATATGTGCATATATGTATGCACACAAACACATAAATGAATTTAACACAAGCCCAACAAGAATTCCTAGAAGCCCTGAAAAAATAGAAATCAAATAAGACAGATGAAGGAAAAAATTGGGAAAAGAAATGAGTGATGTGAGAATGTTCTTAAAATAATGTTCTTAAAAAAATAAATAAACACAGAGGGTTCTGAGAAGATGTTAGAGTAAGTCAGCAAATTCCAAGTTCTGCAGATTTCCCTCACAAACAAAACAAAATAATGCCTCAGAGTGAATGTAGAGTGGTAAAAATAAGCAAGAGTTTGGGCAGAACAGTGATCCTCCTGGTGCAACCAGGAGAAGAACCTCAGAAAAGTTCCAGGACTGAGTTTTGGTTCCTATGAAATGTAAATACCTTCAGGCTAGTTCCACTGAAACAGAAAACTCCCAGCCCTGGGAGTAGCTGGGTTTAGAGTTAGCCCAAGTTCCAACAACAGGAATTTTCACTGGTAAGACAGTATGGAGTGTTGGGTGTCTGAGCAGGGGAAGATGAGGGAACTTCTGCTGATAAGGGATGCCAGATATGCTGCTGCCAAGATACAGCCCTGGGCAAGAAGGAACCAGAATATGCCAGGTGAATGCAGAAGCAGTGGGGTAGGATGCTGCTGACTGTGGGCACTTAGAGGAGGGTGGGGTTCTTGGTTTCAGTTCAAGGTCAGGAGAAGAACTGAAGAAGTATCTGAGGGCAGAGGCAATATCCCCTATACCCCAGGAGTAGAGGTGATTATAATAATGAGCTACTACAAATTTAAAAAAAATGAGCAGGCAAAGGAAGAAGAACCCAACTATAGAATATGAAACATCTCAGAAGAAAACAACTGATCTGGAGAACACATCAATAATAGAAAACATAAAAATAATTGGACTCCCTGAAAGCTATTATCAAGAAAAGAATCTTGATACAATAACACAAGAAATAATTAAAGAAAACTATCCTGAAGCATTAGAACAAGAAGGGAAAGTAGAAATAGAAAAATGGAGCTCTTTATATCAAAGAGCAAAAAAATTGACATTGTGGCGAAAGTATCATACCCTGTAAAGTTGAGCATAATCCTGAATGAAATAAAAAGGAATATTCAATGAATTGCCACATTTTCTGGATTTTGTTGCCAAAACAAAAGCAAAAACAACAAAACAACAAAAAACAAAAACCTGAAATTAATAGAAAATTTGACATACAAGATCCAAGAGAAATATAAGGTAAACACAAAAGACTAATTACAAAGGACTCAGTAAGGACGGACTTCACTTTTCACATGAAGAAATACTAAACATATGTCTAAGATCATTATTACTAATTGGGCAGTTCAAAAGAAAGATTGGAGTAGACCTCAGTATGATGCAATTCTAAAATGTAAAACCACTTCGGAAAAGGTAAAAAGAGTAATCATCTTATACAAATGAGGTGGGGAAGGAAGAACTGAGACAGATTAGATGGGGGAAGACAGGTGGGTAGTTTTGGAATTCTACTCTCATCAGAGGTAAAAGAGGCAATGATACATATATATATATATATATATATATATATATATATATATATATATAGATACATATATATATATATAAACATATACACACACACATATACATACATATATTACATGTATATATATATATATGTATAAAATTCTAAATTCAGAAAGAAATAAAAGGCTAAGGGGATAGGGAGGGGTGAGAGTAGAAGGGAGGGAATTTTAGAGGGAACCTTATTCACATCAGACCTGGGTTAAAGAGAGAACAATACATAAACATATGCATTTAGAAGGGAATAAAACTCTTCTAAAGGTTTAAAGAAATAAGAGGGTGAGGGAGTAGGATAAGGGAGGACAGAAGGGTGTCTAGATTAGATTAATCAGAATGGGATGAAAGGGGAGTAATGTATATATTTGAAAGACTTATAAAATTATAACTTCAGATAGAAACAGGAAGGTAAGGGGAAAGGGTGCAGGGGAGAGGGTAAGGGCGGTATCTTTGGATGGGGTAGGTTAAGTAATAGGAGGACAAGTTAGTGGGTAGAAGTAAAGTAGAGGACTCAGGAGAGATAGGAAATAAGATATACACACAAACATAAAATAAAGATCAATAGTAGAATTTATTAGGGAAAAAAAGCACGGTAATAATCATGATGTCAAACAAAGTTAAAGCTAATATAGATTTAATCAAAAGAGAAAAACAGGAAAACTACATTATAAGTCAGCCATATTAATCAATATTGTTTTACACTATTTAGAATAACTAGCCAGCATAAGGTTGGAATATTGCTGTGGTATACGAAATGATAAGTTGGTGGAATTATGAAAACATGGAAAGACTTGGACTTATGAAGGACGATGTTATCCACTCTCAGAGAAACAAAGGACAAACAAGTATAGTATGGTCTTACATAGAACATATTAATACATAGGTTTATATATGAGTATGATTATAAATATGTGTGTTTGCATATATGTGTGTATATATACATGCATACACACATACATACACACATACATACATATATACATACACATATACGAAGGCAGGGAGAAAAAAGAAAGTAAAAAGTGCACAGCAGAGCAACAAAAGAAAACCGAAAAGGAAGCAATGAAAAGATGGACAGCTTGAACACAATGTATAATACACATTAGTTAGGCTTTATTAAAACAGAAATTTATATATTTTGAATTATACATTTTGAATCCTCTCTTACATTCTGCTGTGCACATATCTTTTTTCTTTTCTTATTTTGTATTTAAATTTTAGTACTCAAATTTATATTTCTTTTTCTTTTCCTAATGAAAAATGAAGTTGGCACAACCACAGAACATTGTATGTAGTAACAACAATATTATATGATGATCTACAATGAATGACTTAGCTTTTTAATCAGTACAATGACCCAAGAAAATTCCAAAGGATTTATGACAAAAAATGCTATTTGCCTCACGAGAGAGAGACAGACAGAGAGAACTAATGAATTCTAAGCACAGAGTGAAGCATATTTTTAGCATTTTTTTTCAAAATAGCTAATATGTCTTGAATGATGTCACATGTATAATTGCTATGAAATTTCTTGCCTTCTCAATCATTGGGCAAGGGGTCAGAGGGAGGGAGAGCATTCAATACTCAAAATTTCAAAAAGCAAATGTAAAAATAGGTAAATTAGAAAAATATTCCGTTTGCTCATGTTTTCAATTACGATGTTTTGCAGACAAATCCCATATCCAGTTACAGACATTCTTTAAGTCTGATATTGAATTATCAAAAACTGCTTTCACATATAAAAGTGGAAGTCCCATAGTAATTAGCTGTGTTACCCTAGGTAAGTTACTCAACATCTCTTAAACTCAGTTTCCTCATGTATAAATTGGGGATAATAAGAGCACTTACCTCACAGGATTGGTATGAGGGTCAAATAATTTGCATGCAGTACTTTTGTTATTCTTTTTTAAAATTTTTTTTATTTTCACTTATCAACAATCACTTCCATATGCTTCTGAGTTTAAAATTTTTCTCCCCCTTCCTCCCCATCACCCTCCCCAAGATGGAGCACAATCTCATATAGTCCATATACATTTACATTCCTATTAAACACATTTTCACATTAGTGAAGTTGTAAGTAAAAATTAAAACCAATAGAAGGAACCATTCAAAAGAGGAAATAAAACTTTATAGAAGAGAAAATAAAATGATAGTGATTCAACTTCCATAGTTCTTTCTTTGGATGTGGATAGCATTTTCCATCACGAGGCCTCTGGGGATGTCACGGATCCTTGTATTGCTGAGAAGGGTTAAGTTTATCAGTATTAGTCATCACACAATGTGGCTGTTATTCTGTACAAAGTCCTCTTGGTTCTGCTCACTTCACTCAGCATCAGACCATATAAGTCTTTCCAGGTTTTTCTGAAGTCAGCCTGATCATCATTTCTTATAGCACAACAGTATTCCTTTACATTCATATACCACAACTCACTCAGCCATCCCCCAGTTGATGGGCATCCTCTCTATTTCCAATTCTTTGCCACCACAAAAAAAGCTGCTAGGAATATTTTTGTACATGTGGGTCCTTTTCCCATTTGTATGATCTCTTTGGGATATAGCCCTAGAAGTGCTATTGCTGGATCAAAGGGTATGCACATTTTTATAGCCCTTTGGGCATAGTTCCAAATTGTTCTCCAAAATGGTTGGATCATTTCACAACTCCACCAACAATGCATTAGTGTTCCAATTTTCCCATGTCTTCTCCAACATTTATCATTTTCCTGTTTTGTCATGTTGGCCAATCTGATAGGTGTGATGTGGTACCTCAGAGTTGTTTTGATTTGCATTTCTCTAATCAATAATGATTTAGAGCATTTTTTCATATGACTATAGATGGCTTTAATTTCTTCATCTGAGAACTGTCTGTTCATATCCTTTGACCATTTATCAATTGGGGAATGGCTTGTGTTCTTATAAATTTGTCTTAATTCTCTATATATTTTAGAAATGAGGCCTTATCAGAGAGACTGGTTGTAAAAATTCTTTCCCAATTTTCTACCTTCCTTCTAATCTTAGTTGTGTTGGCTTTGTTTGTGCAAAAACTTTTCAATTTAATGTAATCAAAATTATCCATTTTGCTTTTCGTAATGTTCTCTATCTCCTGTTTGGTCATGAATTCTTCTGTTCTCCATAGATCTGATAGGTAAACTATTCCTTGTTCTCCCAGTTTGCTTATAGTATCAGCCTTTATATCTAAATCATGAACCATTTTGACTTTATTTTGGTATATGGTGTGAGATTTGGGTCTATGCCTAGTTTTTGCCCTGCTCTTTCCAGTTTTCACAGCAGTTTCTTTCAAAGAGTGGATTCTTGTCCCAGAAGCTGGGGTCTTTTTTATCAAATAATAGATTACTATAGTCATTGACTACTGTGTCTTGCATATTTAAACCTATTCCACTGATCCACTCCCTATTTCTTAGCCAGTACCAAGCAGTTTTGATGATTGCTGCTTTATAATACAATTTAAGATCTGGAATTGCTAGGCCACCTTCCCCTGCATTTCTTTTCATTAGTTCCTTTGATATTCTGGACCTTTTGTTTTTTCCAAATGAATCTTGTTATTATTTTTTCTAACTCTATAAAATAATTTTTGGTAGTTTGATTGGTATGGCACTGAATAAGTAAATTAGCTTAGGTAGGATTGTCATTTTTATTATATTAGCTGGCCTACCCATGAGCAACTGATGTTTTTCCAATTATTTAGATCTGATTTTATTTGTGTGAAAAGTTTTTGTAATTGTGTTCATAGAGTTCCTGGGTTTGTTTCGGGAGGTAGACTCCTAAATATTTTATAATGTCTACAGTAAGTTTAAATGGGATTTCTCTTTCTATCTCTTGCTGTTGGGCTTTGTTGGTAATATATAGAAATGCTGATGATTTATGTGGGTTTATTTTATAGCCTGCAACTTTGCTAAAGTTGTTTATTATTTCAAGTAGTTTTTTACTTGATTCTCTAGGATTCTCTAAGTATATCATCATGTCATCTGCAAAGAGTGATAGCTTTGTTTCTTCTTTGCCTATTCTAATGCCTTCAATTTCTTTTTCTTCTCTTATTGCTAAAGCTAAGTTTCCAGTACAATATTGAATAACAGTGGTGATAATGGACATCCTTGTTTCACCCCGATATTATTGGAAATGCTTCTAGCCTGTCCCCATTACATATAATGCTTGCTGAAGGTTTTAGATAGATGCTATTTATTATTTTAAGGAAGACTCCATTTATACCTATGCTTTCTAGTGTTTTTAATAGGAATGGGTGTTGTATTTTATCAAAAGCTTTTTCTGCATCTATTGAGATGATCATGTGGTTTCTGTTGGTTTTGGTGTTGATATGCTCAATGATGCTGATAGTTTTCCTAATATTGAACCAACCCTGCATTCCTGGTATAAATCCTACCTGGTCATAGTGTATTATTCTTGTGATAAGTTGCTGCAATCTATTTGCTAGTATTTTGTTTAAAATTTTTGCATCTATATTCATTAGAGAAATTGGTCTATAATTTTCTTTCTCTATTTTGACTCTTCCTGGTTTAGGTATCAACACCATATTTGTATCATAAAAAGAATTTGGTAAGACTCCTTCTTCACCTATTTTCCCAAATAGTCTATATAGTATTGGAATTAATTGTTCTTTAAATGTTTGATAGAATTGCATGTAAATCCATCTGGCCCTGGAGATTTTTTCCTAGGGAGTTCATCAATGGCTTGTTCAATTTCTTTTTCTGAGATGGGGTTATTTAAGTATTTTACTTCCTCTTCTGTTAATCTGGGCAATTTATATTTTTGTAAATATGTATCCATTTCACTAAGATTGTCAAATTTGTTGGCATATAGTTGGGCAAAATAATTCCTAATTATTGTTTTAATTTCCTCTTCCTTGGTGGTAGCTTCACCCTTTTCATTCTTGATACTAGTAATTTTTTTCTTCTTTCTTTTTTTAATTAAATTAACCAAAGGTTTATCTATTTTATTGGTTTTTTCATAAAACCAGCTCTTAGTTTTATTTATTAGTTCAATAGTTTTCTTAATTTCAATTTTATTAATTTTTCCTTTGGTTTTCAATATTTCTAATTTGGTGTTTAGTTGAGGATTTTTAATTTGTTCTTTTTCTAGTTTTTTTAGTTGTATGCCCAATTCATTAATCTCCTCTTTTTCTATTTTATTTATGTAAGCATTTAGAGATATAAAACTTCCCCTAAGAACTGCTTTCGCTGCATCCCAAGTTTTGGTATGTTGTCTCATTATTGTCATTCTCTTGAATGAAATTATTGATTGTTTCTATGATTTGTTGTTTGACCCAATCATTTTTTAGGATTAGATTATTTAGTTTCCAATTATTTTTTAGTCTATCTTTCCATGGCCCTTTATTACATATAATTTTTATTGCATCATGATCTGAAAAGGATGCATTTAATATTTCTGCCTTTCTGCATTGGATTGTGAGGTTTTTATGCCCTAGTACATGGTCAATTTTTGTGTATGTGCCATGTACTGACAAGAAAAAAGTATATTCCTTTCTATCCCCATTCAGTTTTCTCCAGAGGTCTATCATACCTAACTTTTCTAATGTTCTATTCACCTCCTTAACTTCTTTCTTGTTTTTTTGTGGTTAGATTTATCTAGTGCAGAGAGGGGAGGTTCAGGTCCCCCACTAGTATAGTTTTGCTGTCTATTTCTTCCTGTAACTCCCTGAACTTCTCTCCTAAGAATTTGGATGCTATACCATTTGGTGCATATATGTTTAGTAATGATATTACTTCATTGTCTATGGTGCCTTTTAGCAGGATGTAGTTTCCTTCCTTATCTCTTTTGATTAGATCTATTTTTGCTTTTGCTTTGTCTGAGATCAGGATTGCTACCCCTGCTTTTTTTACTTCAGCTGAGCATAATATATTCTGCTCCAGCCTTTTACCTTTACCCTGTATGTGTCACTCTTTTTCAAATGTGTTTCCTGTAAACAACATATTGTAGGATTATGGTTTTTAATCCATTCTGCAATCATTTCTTTTATGGGAGAGTTCATCCCATTCACATTCACAGTTATGATTACTATCTGTGTCTTTTTCTCCATCCTTTCCCCCATTTATGCTTTTCTTTCTCCTTTTTCCTTTCCCCCTTCACTAGTGTTTTGCTTTTGACCACTGCCTCCTTCAGTCCCTCCCCTTTTATTATCCCTTTCCCTTTTCTTCCCCTTTACCTTACTGCTTTTCCCTCCCTCCTTCTTCCCCCTCCCTTTTTTTCCCCTTTTCCCTCCTACTGCCTATAGGGCAAGTTAGATTTCTATACCTAACTGATTATTATTATGCCCTTCTTGAGCCAAATCTGATGAGAGTAAGGTTCAAACAATGCCCCCTCCCTTCTTTCCCTCTGCTGTAATAGGATTTTCTTTCCTACCCTTCTTTGTTTACCCTTGTCTTCCTCCTTTTCTCAGTACATTTTCTAAGATCAGATTGATCCACTTATTTGGATCCATTTAACCCACTTGATTAGATTTTTTTTTATCATTACATCAAAGTCAACTAATATCCACCCTCTTTATGTATACTCCTTTAACATGTAATAACAATACAGTTCTCAAGTTGCAAGTGTCATCTTGTAGTGTAAACAACAAATTTGTATCTTTCTGTCCATTTACCTTTTTATGTCTTTCTTGAATCTGTACTTGAAGATCAAATTTTTTGTTGAGCTCTGGTCTTTTTATCAGGAAAGTTTGGAAGTCTCCTATTTCATTGAATATCCATCTCCTCCCTTGAAAAATGATGCTCATTTTTGCTGGGTAATTGATCCTTGGCTGCAATCCAAGCTCCTTTGCCTTACGGAATATCATGTTCCATGCCCTGCGTCTTTTAATGTAGAAGCTGCAAGGTCCTGTGTAATCCTGACTGTGGTTCCATGATATTTAAATTGTTTCTTTCTGGCTGCTTGCAGCACCTCTCTTTCATCTGGTAATTTTGGAATTTTGCTATTATATTCCTTGGCATGTCTTCAATTTGGGATCTCTTTCAGGTGGTGAGTGATTATTCTTTCTATGGTTATTTTCCTTCTGGTTCTAGGACTTCAGGGCAGTTTTCCTTTATGATTTCCTGAAAGATACTGTCCAGGCTCTTTTTTTTCATGATTTTCAGGTAGTCCAATAATTTTTAAATTGTCTCTCCTGAATCATTTTCCAGGTCGGTTGTTTTACTGATGAGGTATTTTATGTTTTCATCTATTTTTTCATTTTTTTGTTTCTGTTTGACTGATTCTTGCTCTCTCATAGAGACATTAGTTTCCATTTGTCCAATTCTAGTTTTTAACAGATTGTTTTCTTCTGTTAGTTTTTGTACTTCCTTCTTCAATTGGCCAATTGTGTTTTTTAGGGACTTGTTTTCTTCAGTGTATTTTTTTTCCAGTTGGCCAATTGTATTTTTTAAGGACTCTTCTACCTCTCTCATTTGACTATTAAAATCCTTCTTGAGCTCTTCTAAGAAGGCTTTTTGGGCTTCAGACCAGTTCATATTCCCTTTGTTGCAGATGTGGGTTTGTTGACAATGTTGTCCTCTTCAGAATTTCTGTCTTAATCTTCACTCTTCTCATAATGTGATTCTATGGTACACTTCTTTTTACTCATGGTGTTTCTTTATTCCCTGGCCTTTAAAGAGATTGAGCTCTCCTGCTGGGGAACAGAGGGCACTTACCCAAGCTTCTTGGGTTGGGAGCCCAGGTCTTGGTCACTGGCTTTGTGTGCTGGTGCCTTTATGTGGAATTGAGGCTGTAGGGCTCTGGCAGCTTACCTCCTGTTGGGCTGGAGTCAGCAAGGCTGGAACTTTCAGGCAATTCTAGGTTGCCTGGTTTTCCTTTCCTTTAGCTTTCTTCAGCTCCTTTTAGATGGGTGCTGCAGGGTGTTTATTTGCCTGGGGACCCTTGCAGTGCTGCCTCCTTCATTTCTGGCAATGCACTGTGAGATTCCTTTGCAGTAGAGTGCAGAGGCCCCTGGTGGTTTTCTGAGCTGGCCTCCACTGGTTCCCCTGCCCTTACTGAGGCACTCAGAGGTCTAGGTGTTGGTGTTTGCCTGCTTTTCCACCTGGGCTTCAGGATTTCTTCCTGGTTGCCGGTTGGAGCTGCAGGGCTCAGATAGCTCACCTGGTGTTGGGCTGGAACCAACAAGGCAGGGGCTATAGGAAGACTTTAGGTTGTTTCTTTCAGCTCCTTTCAGATGAATGCCTCAGGGTACTTATCCACCTGGGGCCCTTTATAGTTCTGACTTCCTTAATTTTGCTGAGGCACTGGGAGGCTAGTTTGCTGGGCTGCTGCACTGCTGCTTCCCATCTTCTTCTAGTTCAGCTGTTCCAGGGTTTTTTTCTGCGGTGATATTTTCTGGGTTTTCAGAGGTTGATAGGGGATAGTGAGAGCAACTACCTTTTTACTCTGCCATCTTGGCTCCCAGAAGTGGACTACTTTTGTTATTCTTAAAAAAAACCATTTAAATGTTACTTATCATTTATTATTTTTAGCTTAATTTAACCAAGAAAAAATAAATCACCTTTCCCCAAAATGTATTACCTCTCTGATAAGATACGTAATAAGTAGCTAGGAGGCAGAATGGATAGAGTAGGGCTTGGTGATAGGAAGACCTAAGTTAATTATTTTTTTTCTTAGACATTTGTGTATCCCTGGGCAAGTTGCTTAACCTTGTGCTAATCTCAGAAATAGTTACAGGTGTTGATTCAGCCTAACTAAGAAATAAAGAATAAAAGAAACTAGAACAAGGGGATCACTGCTAAGGAAGAGGAACTATAACTAATCTGAGGTCTATGCCATACCTCAGAAAACTACTTTGCATAAGGAATGAGGCTGGTGAAAAGTAAATGAAAGCTTAGAAATTCTGGTGGTAGAAAGCAGAAGAGTCATAACATGAGTTATGTAGTAAGATAAGAAAATACAGATCTAAACGCATCAAAGACATCGTGAGAGAGAAGAAAATAATTTAAAAACCTGTATTACAGGGAAAATGTTGAAATTGTAAAGGAAGATTGGTATCAAAAGATTCAAAAGAATATAAACCTTTCTAAATAACTATTGCAAGAAAAAAGAAATTGATTTAATTCAATAAAATTCAGGACTTTGTGGATACCAAATATAACATAGGAATCTGTTCCATGTAAAATATTATACAGCCATTCAAGAAAAAATAATTACTGATTATAAAAATTTTTAAAATGGCAAAATTTATGCCCTGCATAGCAGAAATAATGATCAGAGTCTGAACAAAAAGAAAAAAAAGCTTGGATCAATGTTGATGGATCTCTCTAAAGCACTGAAAGAGAGAACAATAGTTTGTATATACATACTTTGGTGAAACAAAGGATAATCTAAAGGAAGAAAAACAAAAAGGAATGACATTAAAAGAACATATACTCTCTATATAAACAAAAGGCATTGATTTTGAAGAAACAAGTTAACAATCACAGATCTCACAGAAGAACATGGAAAGTTTAAAATACATGAATACTATAAATAAAGGAAAATATTAATTTTTAAAAAAGCTTCCAGAATTTCTGAATATATAAAACAAAGCCAACAACAACAACAGAATTCTACAAATTACCAGGTTGGGAAGATAGGGTGACATTAAAGACAACAAAATAAAAAAGACTATACTTCAAATTTCAACACAAATAGTGGTTAAATTTATAATTCCATTGATAAATAACATATTTAGTTTCTTTAAGCTATCAGGAAAAAGACTTCCAAATATAAAAGGCAGAAAATTTGAATATAAGAAGACTATTGTACATTTAACAGAAACCTTGGAACAGAAATACACACATACATGTATGAATGTGCATGTGTATGCATGTATACATATTTTGGGGATATATTGCTATTAATTGATAATTTTTGAAGTGTAAATACTCTTACTGAAAATTTAATAAGGGTTCTCAGAGTCTGGCTCCAACACACCCCTACTTATACTAATAAAAAGGAAAATGATGAGGCAAAATATATTTAAAATTAAATTTAAACAATTTTTAAATTAATTTTTAAAAATTTTAAAATTAAATTAGATTTAAAAATATTTGTTTCAAAAATGTAAAAGACCAGAAATGACAACATAAAGTATCTATTTAAGGCTGATATAAAGCATTGTGTGAAATGGGTAAAGATTAGGAGCTTTCCTGATACCTATACATCTGTCTATCTATCTATCTATCTATCTATCTATCTATCTATCTATCTATCTGTTATTTAATAGAGTCCTTGAAATGCTATCAGTAGAGATCAGATGAGAGAAATTAAAAACATAAAGATAGCCAAAGGAGATATAAAAGTATAAATGAAGGTTTATTTAGAAAATATTAGGGAATCAACAAATAAATTAATTGAGATAATATATTTAGCAAAGTGAATCCACAAATATCATTAATGTTTCTATATAATAAAATTCAAGAGGCAATGATAGAGAAATCTCATTCAAAATAACTACATATACACACATATACTTGAATATACATATATGTTTCATATGTATATGAGCATATATAGATATATACATTTGTAGTATGTTAAAGCATACTCAATACTTACATAGCCTCTATATAAAATGCCCCTTAAGGAAACAAAGATTAAATTAAGTAACTAGAGAAATATTCAGTGCTCATTAGGGCCCAATTTGTTCATCTAAAAAAGTGAAGAATCATACTGAAATATCAAATTTCCCCTTGCAAATCAGCAAAAAATGTTAATGTGTTATATTATCATGAAGTACATACATCAAAAGATAGGAAGTACTAAAATCTTATCATAATTCTACATTTCCTACAAGTTTAATTTTAAAAAATATTTCATTAAATATTTGCCAATTACATGTAAAAAATTAATGATCATTTAAAAAAATTTTTGAGTTCCAAATTCTCTCGCACTCTTCCTTCCTTGAGATGGTAAGCAATTTTTTTATATTAATTATACATATGAAGTCATGCAAATATTATTTGTATATCAGCCATGTTGCAAAAAAAAAGACACAAACACAATAAAACAATCAAAAATAGGGAAAAAAAGTATGCTTCACTCTGCATTCAGAATTCATCAGTTCTCTCTCTGGAGTTGGATGGCATTTTTGATCATTGGAATTGTCTTGGGTCATTGTCTTGATCAGAATAGCTTAGTCTTTTAGAGTTAATCATCCTTACAATATTGTTACTTTGTACAATGTTATCCTGGTGCTCTGCTCCCTTAACTTTGGCTCAGTTCATATAAGTCTTCCTAGGTTTTTCTGCCACCACCCTGTCCATCACTTATATAGCATAATAGTTTTCCATGATACTCATATACCACAACTTGTTCAACTATTCCCCAATTGATAGGTATCACCTTGATATCCATTTCTTTGCCACCACACACACACACACACACACACACACACACACACACACGCCAGCTGCTTTGTACATGGAAGGGTTTTAGATTTATTACCCTCATTTCTTTATGGCAGAATCCAACAATAGAAAAATAAGAAACATTAGATATCCATTGTTTTCACATGATTCTTATTATAGCACAAGGAAGGTAATTAGAGGGGCACAGTGCTGTAGTAGAAGTGATGTTATATTTCTCATCAGGGAAGCAGAGATTGAATTCTGCTTCAAATTCTTATTAGACACAAAGCCTCTGACAAGTCATTCATCTCCACATTTGCAAAATGAGGACAATAATACTACTAACTCTCTCATAGTAATACCATGGGAAAGTTCTTTGTAAACTTTAATCAACTCACTAAATTTGAATTACTTTTAATACAAATTTGATAAATTGAATTAATTTGAAAATAAAACCTGATATCAGAAGTCTAATATATTTTTACTTCCACAAAGTAAAATTTGCCAAAAATGGAAAATGCTTCATTTTGTATTTGCTTCCAATATATTCATAATGAACTCAGAAGTTTAATTACTCACATACAAGTGTGCTGAACAATTTATGATTTTTTTGTTTGTTTTTATTTTCCTTATTCTGGCTACAAAATTGCACTCTATCACTGAACCCTTTCTAGTTCCTAGAGGCACAATTTTCCCTCTATTGTAAACCTGCCATATTTATTTGTAAGCCAAATACTTATTTAGGTCAGGATTTTGCTTCTTTCCATTTTGGGCTAAGTTGATAAGAGGTGAATATTCTGGATGCCTTCTAGCTTTCTTTCAAGATTAAAAACACAATACACATTGAATGTATTTAACCAAACTCTGGGGTAGATTTCATTTGATATCAGGTTAATTTTTATGTCTACATTTTACCTCACTCTCATAATGACATGAAGTGACTGAACTTTGTCCAATGCCACCATATTCCTTTTTAGAGAATTTTTGAAGAATGGAAAAGCCTGAAGATTACAAAATAATCATAGATTCATGAATGGGATTTTGGAGACTATGACTATTCAAAAAACTGTAGGTACCAAGGTGCCTAATTGAAATTTCATGTTGGCATTTGTATTTTTAGAATTTTTTTTCCACTTACATAGTGTGTTTTAGCATATTTTGATCCATTGATACTTAAGGCTCTGTAATTCTGTTACTGTGGGTCCTCTCTCAACTAATGCATAATGGACAGCTCTCTATATTCTTTTATACAATCTTCTTTTGATATTTCACTAATAAAATTAAAATCAACAGTTGTAATGGGTCTGGGGAGACTGACCAATGAGAGCTCAGTCCTTGGAGTATGCACAATGTGCTGTGCTTGGTATAAACCCCATGGAGGATTAATAGGATTGCCTCAGGAAAAGCATGTTGGTGAGGTCCTTCCTCTCCACACTTCACAGCATGTGCACCTTTCAAGAGAGGAGGAAGGAACAATGAAGCAAATCTCTGGGTTGGGGAAATGACAGTGCTTTATCCTATTCACTAGGTGGGGAGAGTAGATAGAATACTCGGCGTGTAGTCAGGAAGACCTGATATTAAATCCAGATTCTGTCACATCATAGCTCTGTGACATTGGACAAATCAATTTCGTCTCCACTTTTCTCAGGGTAATCTCTCAGTACCACATCTGTAAAATAATGGTAATATTAGCACCTACCTCTCAGTATTGTGAGGGTAAAGCAATATTTATAAAGCACTTAGCATGATGCCTGAAACACAATAATTGATATATAAATCTTTATTATTATTACTCATTCAAACCACCATATGGCTATGATAATATGGTGCTGCTTTTCTTTTTATTTCTCTTGTGTGTATTCTTTCCTGATCCTACGTAATTGAGTATCAGATATAGAATAGACCAAGTTATGAACTAGTGAGCTTCAAAAGGTTAGAAAATCCACTTGAAGTCCAACAAATGGAGGCCTTGAAGAGTCTGCCAGTAGCTGAAGATGCCAAGCTCAGGAAGGAACTAGACCTGCAGCATAACCTGGATGACACAATCGAAATGTAAATTGATCCAGCAAACAAAAACACTAGAACTCAGGAGTGACAAAAACTAGATGTGTTATTCTCGGAATTATCTACATAGAAATGAGGAACCCATCAGCACTCCAAAAGGGAATGTATATTGTGAGCAAAAGAGACTTCATGATGTCATGGAAGTAGCCCTGATGTTGTGAAAGCTATATCTGTGGATCACAAACTCTGGAAGGTCCTTCCAATCTCTCAAGGTTTAAAATATGGGCTTGGTACATATCTATGTCCAAAGAACCATTCTATTTAAGTTCAAAGAGACTATTCCAAATACTCCTCCATAATTATTTTACACTTAATTTATATTTACCTATTTGTATAAGTGTTTTCCCCAAGTAGAAGCTAAAGTAAGAAAATGAATTAAAGAAAGATAAGGATTCTGTGAAGCAGGGGTAAAGAAGGAGTGAATGAATCCTAGGTTGGGTAGTGTTAAAAGCCATGATAAAGGTATGGAAATAGGAGATAGAATGCTGAATATGCAAAACAGAAAGAAGGCCAGTTTAAATGGACCACAGAATAAGAGAAGGGGATTAATACATTCACAATGAGGTTGGAAGAGTATTTGAGGTTATATTGTGAATGGCATCAAAAGGTAAAAATGAGAGTTTATATTTTATCCTAGAGGCAATAGGAAATGACTAGGGTTTACTGAGTAGGGGAGTGGCATGATCTGGTTTACACTTAAGGAAAAACACATTGGCATCTATATGGAAGATGAAGAGGAAGAGACTTGAAGGAGAGAGGGCAATTGCTGGGCTATTGAAATATTCTAGGTGAGAGATAATGGATCACTTACTAAGATGGTGGATGTATAGACCAAGAAAATAATTCATACGTGAAAAATGGCCCAAGAAAACAGCAAAATTAGTTAACTGATGAGACTTTTGTGGTGGGGGAGAGTTAGGAATCTAAAATAATGCCAAGTTTGCAAACCTGGGAGACTGAAGGGATAGCGTTGCCTTTAAAATAAATAAGGATGTTTGGGAGAAGGGTGGATTTCAGAGAAAATAAAAGACCCTATTTTGTATATGTTGAATCTGAGATATTTTGAGCACATCAATCTGAAATGTCAAGTAGTCAGAAGTAATATGCTCAGACTTCTTTAAGAAACAAATGGTATGATGGAAAAGGTTTTCAGCTCCCTGAGAGGAGGTCTTATTTAATTATACACACACACACACACACACACACACACACGTATATATATATATATGTATATATATATACACACACACATACATACATACACACAACACACACACACACACACACACACACACATATATCCATCAGAACCCAGCAATGCACATTGTATTTAGTAAGTGCTTACTGGAGGAAATTAATGTTGAAAAGTGTGTTTAAAGATTATTCAGTCAGAAATGAAAAGGATGGATTGGATTGGGGAGAAGCTTAAGTCAAAGAATGTGAAGAGAAAACTGTTATCATTTTCCACACATAGTAGACTAATAGATTTGGAATTAGAATATCTGAATTAGAAGCCTAGGTCTGCTGTTTACAAACCTGTGTGACAATTTCAAGTAACTCTGGGCTTCAGGGTTTTTGTTTGTTGTTTCTGTTCATTTGCAAAATGTGAGAACTTGAATAAATTAACTTCAGTGTTCTTTTAAGGTCTATTTCCTATTTTATTTCCTGGGTAATTAGAAGATGCAATGGGGTGGCAGATGTAGAAATTCAATGGAGTATAAAAAATATTAAGCACCAGCTATATGCAAGGCACTGAAATAAACATAAACTGAGGATATTGTCTATCTTATGTAACACTCAGAGCCCCCTTTAAAAGTGGACCTCTAGAGATCACCTGAGAGTTAAGAAACATTGTGGTTCAGAAACCACAGAAAACTATTGCTTATAAGCCTTCACAATGACATTTGCATTTACTAAGTCTCCCGGAAAGGTCTGATTGATTTACAGCAAAAGACACTTTTCAGCATTTTTAATGGATATGTGATAGCATCTCAGAGAGTTGTGGGGTCGGGGGTGGAGGGAGGGCAATTAAAGATTCATCTTGCCAAAGTCATCTTGTCATCATGTACTAGAGATGGGACTTGAACCCATGTCTTTCTTGTTTTGAGGCCTGATCTCTCTGTACTATATAAAGCTGTCTCACATCTAGTGAAATAACACAGCAAATAACGTAACAGAAAAAAAAAAAGATTCCCTTCCTCCAACATATTCTCTACAGTGGTTCACTGTCATGCAAATTACCACATGAGCAGTACCACATCGGGCAGCTAAACAATACAGTGGCTAAAGTGCTGGGCATAGAGTCAGAAAGACTCATCTTCCTGAGTTGAAATCTGGCCTCAGACACTTGTTAACTTTGTGACACTGGGGAAGTCACTTAACCCTGTTTGCCTCATTTCCTTCATGTGTAAAATGAACTGAAGATGGAAATGTCAAACCACTCCTATATCTCTGCCAAGAAAACTCTAAAGAGGGCCGTTAAGAGTCAGACACAACTGAAATCATTGACAGGGGGAATGTGCATTCACAAAGAAGAAATGTATGACTAGGGAACATTCATGGATGGACATACATGTAGGGACATGTATAGTGAGTAGGGATTCATGAATTGGCAGAGAGGATATATATGGCTTCAGTATATATATAAAGGCATTAGTCAGTCATCAAGCATTTATTTTACTTATCAGTATTTTAAACCCTGTGTTTTGGGTAAAGAGAAAAACACAAACACACTTAATGGGGCAGACAATACATAAATAACTAGGTATATATAAGATATAGGGTTCAAATAGAAGATCATTTCAAAAGGATGACATATATATCTGACCAGGGATAGAGTTAACCTGTTGCAGAAATTCCTATATCTAATATTGATGTTGCAGGGCTACTAATGGCCTCTGGTGGTGTCATCATGCTACTCTTTAATGGATATCATCTGTTTTGCTCCATCTTTATATCTTTGCATCCCCTACTTTCAAAAAAATATATAATCTTTGTTAACCATTTTTTCAGCACTCTAGTTGGAGTATTCACTGAGCTTCGTTTCCCTATGCTCTGTGTATGAAGCTGCAGTAAGCCTCTTCATTACAGAGGAGGATTAAGGTCTTTTAATTTGTATGCTGTGCCTACAGGCCATGACAGCTATACTCAGACAAATAACCAGTGAGAGTCAGCAGTAGCTCTTCAGATGGGATTGCATATTATCTTTACTGACTTTACTGACAATTTACTAAAAGTCCTAGTCCTCGGCCAACCATCAGACTTAAGACAAAATTTTGTTATTCCTTATTGTAAGTCTCTGTTCCTTCAAACCATTTCAGGGAACTCTACCCAAAAAATCTGTTTGGAACAGGGATGACAAAGCTCCTTTCGCATTTTCATACCTCTCCATAATGCTTCTGGCTGTCATGCAAATCAACCAGAGGGAAGGAACAAGAAGCCTAGCTGAGGCCAGAGTTTTTATAAATTTCTGCCATAGAACTTTGTTACAAATATCTGCCTTTATCTTACATTCCTTGTATTAAAAAAAAAAAACTCAGGCTTTGTTTAGCTTTCCTATCAACAACAAGCCTCATTGGTCTTTCCATATTCTTAGAGAAATAGTCTACATGACTAATGAAGTCTGAAGGAGACAAAGGAAGTCAAAATGACTTCAAAGTTGTGAGCTTGAGAAATCAGTGATGAGGAAGTCATGTCTGCAGAGAATACTGATGAGCCTAACTTTTAAAGTAATAGATCATCCAATATAAATCTTACCCATCTTTCTAAGACATCCCAAAGCACAGATCACCTATGAAGAATTTTCTGACCACTCAAGGCAGTAACATCACATCCTTCTGAACCAATAATAACTCATTTTCATATAGTGATTTAAAATTTGAAAATCCCTTTCTGTAAAATACTTATAAAGTAGGACACGCAAAATATCAATGATGAGAAACCTGATGATGTGAAAAGTTAAGTTGCTTGCCAATGATTACAAATCTACAAAGTACTTGAAAGGAGATTAAAATAAGTTTAGAAATTTTTCTATTATGCCATCCTACCACTGAATTCTTATATAACATTATTTGATATTTGAATATCTACTGTCATGACATTTTTGTATTATTATTTTTCAGTTCTGTAATTCTTATCTTCCTAACTAGATTTGAAAGAAACAAACAGAAAACATATTCATGGACTCCAGGTTAAGAACCTCAATCCTCATGGCATTATTATGACACACCTTTTACTCTAAGAAAAATTTCCTGGCATAAATGTTTTGTGAATCACAGTCATTCACTGACCTTATGACTAAATATACAGATTCAAAGCCCATATTCAGAAGTCACCAAACTCAAAGGATAATTGGTAATTCTATGATTGGATTAACAATGGAAATCAATACAGAGTGAAAAGAAGAGGCATAGGTGAGCTTGGAAAAACATACACTTAAAGTATGTCTTTTAAATTCTAGCATTGCTACAAATCAGCTAGTTGTATATACTTACTCCCTCCTCCCAACCAGAAAGGAAGTGGGGTAGAAATCCACACAGACCATGACTAAGGGAGACTGGCTTGGGGTGGGACCTTCCTTCCTACCATCCTAGACTTGGTCCACACCTTTTTCCCCCTCTCCATCTCAATCTCATATATATACCCCTATTCATGAGACACATAACATATCAAAGATGGAAAGAAGTCAAATGTAGACAAAACAGGGAACATGTGAGAAATGAATTGCTAAATGTGTGGAAGCAGAGAGAGAGAGAGAGAGAGAGAGAGAGACAGAGACACACAGGGAGAGGAAATTATGAAAATAAGTACCAGAGAATAACAAAAATGGGAGGGAGAGGGGAGACCAAAACTATATTTTACATCAGGTTCTAGAAGTTCATAAAGTCATTCTTAAAACTACAGAATAAATAACTTATAAGACAGATAGCTTTTCTGTTGTCCCTTGCCACTGGTCCATTGCCTTTCTAGAAGGAAGAAACTCCCTAAGATGAAGAAAATCCCTGAGGTCTGTCCTTATTGCACACTTTGCATGCCTTTAAATTATACACTATATCTGAGGTCAACCACATAAAGTTTATGTGAAGAGAAAACAAAAATAAGACACAATTTGTAAAAAAAAAATTGCTTCTCGTAGAAAACAGAGGAGGGGAATTCAAATTACTTCTACCAAGGTTCATCACAGTCCAAGAAAAGACAGTTAGCATTCCTTGTCTAACATCAATCAAGGAAGGAACTATAGAAATGATTATAGGAATTTTAGAGATGAGGGAATAGAAGCGCAGCAAGCTAAAGTTACTAGCTGTTGGTCACATCGGGAACATGTACCCCAATGTTCTTAACAAAAAGTCCAGTTTTCCATCCAGTGATGAAACATTCCTTCTCAAGGTAGAAGTGGTTGATTATGAACAAAGAATATATGCTATCAGATGCAGGTACTGTACATATTAGGTTTGCTCAGTTTTGGTTGTTGTTTTTGGTTTCATTTATGTTATGGTGGTGGTTACAAGGGAGAATTTGATAATGAGAAATTGTATAATGGGAAATAGCTGTCATAAGAATAAAATCAATAAAATTTAAAATCTGGAAAATAAATGACAAGTTCAATTACAATGAAAAGAACTGTAAGAACTGACAAAAGGTTAGTTATCTTGTATATCGATTATTACCACTGTGATTTTTTTTTCTTAAAGAGGTTAATGTAGATAACGACAATTTAGAGTATTTTATAACTTGGGTTAGCTTTAGCACATGAGCTGAAGATTATTTTAAATTAAGCATTCAGATATAAGCTTTCCACATTAGACACAAAAGTGAAACACAGAAATGACACTATGTACATGCACCCAAGTGAGTTCAAAGGAAGACCAGAATAAAATTATTATCACTATCAGCAAGTCAAATATTAAGATTCTTTACTTGTGAATGCTTTTTATATGAAGTTAGGTCCACTACACCCCCAGGGATTAACTTGCTAGATAAAACTTCTCCTTGCTGCTGCCACTGATGCTGGCAGGCATGACTTAGTGGTGAGATTTCCTTTTGCACAGATGGAGATGATTCAGCAACAATTATGTGGCCTTAATCCCATGAAACTTTGTGGCCAATTAGAAGTTCTCCAGGGAGACTTTGATGCATCTGCTGTCCTACACTAATTCTCTGTAGAAGCTTTCAGTTCAAAATCAGAAGGCGGTAAACAAGGCCATAACTAGAGTGTTCTACATGAAATCTCTGAAATTGCTAGCATAATTCCTAAGAAAGAGATTTAGACTTAAGACTTTTGTTACTGGTCAGTAAATTAAGTATATTTTTTTTAACCTTCCTGAAGAGTTGTGGATATTTTATATGTCATTATCCATAACAGGAAATTAATGCCTTTTACAAAAATTCTTCCAAATAATTTTTGGAGTCATTTCAATGAAAATGAATTATGGCATTGTAAAAGAAGATCATATTTAAGATTTCCTTTGTTCAGCAGCCATAGGATTTGTTTATATCACAAATAAATTCCACAATTTTTAATGAACTGACAAGATAATTCTTCCAAATAATGAGTTTTTGATGGTGACTAAAGAATTATTTCTCAACTTAGTGAAAATAGCTAAGTAATCCAGAAATCTTTGAGCAAAGAGACTGTTATATGTAAATTGTTATAATAGACTCTGGGGGACATACAAAGGTGACATGATCAGTATACAGAGATCATAAACAAATATCAATTTATAATACCAAAATTTAATAAGTAAAAATCATAACAGAATAAAAGAAGAACATGAAAGGCAAAAAAATCCATGTAAGATTTATTTTGGTATGTGTATTTTTAGTCTCAAATTCTCTTCCTCTACCTCCTATCCCACCCATTGAGAAGACAAAAAATTACACTGTCTGTTATACATACAAAGTCATGCAAAATATATTTCTTCATTAGTCACTTCTGAAAAGAAAACAAGAAAAAATAGAAAAAGGAAAAATCTGGTTCAATCTGAACTCTAAGTCTATCATTTCTCTATCTGGAGATGAATAGTATTTTTCATTATGAGTTTCTTGGAATTATAGTGGGTCATTGTACTATGTGAGATGGAGGATGAGTTATTTATAAGTCATTTACATAGAAGAGAACATTGAAACCTTGTAAATATATAACAGTAGGTCATGAAGAGAGGAGTAAGGTGCCTGTTAGCAATTAACTTATATTCTACTATTCCAATGTATCTGTGTTCTTATCAAAGTGACTATCTCCTCCAATGATGCTTCTAACAACTCCTAATAGCTTGCTTCTTCTTTGAACTCTGGTCCATGTACTTCCATAAATTTACCACAGGAAGTGCATTAACCGTATGGTGGGGAGTGGGAAAAGATTTCCTTCTTTCCTTCCTTCCTTCCTGCCTTCCTTCCTTCCTTCCTTGGATTCTTCCTTCTTTTCTTCCTTTTTGTTTCTTTCTGTTCTTTCTTTCCTTATCTCTCTCTCTCTCTCTCTTTCTCTCTCTCTCTCTCTCTCTCTCTCTCTCTCTCTCTCTCTCTCACACACACACACATACACACACACACACACACACACACACACACACACACACTCTTTTTTAAACATCACTTGGTTATCAACAAAGCAATCAGGTAACATGACCTTCATTCTCACTATGTAATTGGTCGATTTCTTTTCCCAATCATGTTTTTGGCAGATACCATCTCTTTTGCTGCTTGATATAGTTACATAAAACATTTCATATGTTGAACCACATAAATTAATTTCTACAGTCTAAATGGCCAAAATAGAATGTAACAGTATGGGAGGTTCCACCTAAAAGCTCCATAGCAATTTTACCTTTTCCATATCAATGTGGGAAAAAATTATCATAAATAAGATGTTTTCTTTTCAGAAGGTAGGAGGTATATAAAGGTACAAATATGAAAAGAAATAGCAGAAAATATAAAACACCAATCTTAACCAATACTGACCACTTAATGATGGACTCTTTTCAGTTCCTTACCAGATGATAGTCTCAGACTGCAACTTCCTGTCAATTCTTTGCTGCAATTGTTTTGTTTCTCCTTTTTTTGGCTTAAACAATGAATCAAGATTGCAAGTTTTATATTTTAATCCTGAAATACTTTTAAGAAATGAAACTCTCGAAATCAAAACAGACAATGTTCTGGGTGAGGAACTATAAATAAGATCAAAACAAATCAACAATTAGATAATTGTTAGTAACCTAATGAGTATTTCCTTTTAAGAAAGGAAACATTAAATCACAAATATCAGATTAACCTTTACATAAAGAATGATATTTAAATGCTATTAAATCATTAACTTTGGTAAATAGGCATTTAACCTTTGTCAAAAGTTGACAGTGTTTGAGTTCTGTGTTTAAAATACTATTTCTATGAGGCCCTGCTTGAATAGCTTCACTTCAAATAGGAAGTAAGCTGCCTATTGAATTGAAGTCTAAACTGATACTGGAGCATCCCTTGTAGGAGGTTAAACCAAAGTTTGACAAACTTTATTTTAAACCAGCAGTTTTCAGATCTGCAGACCTCGGCACATCCTGCTTCCTGCAGGGAGGGGAAGGTTCCAAAATACTGCAATGAAAAGCTGTTGCTGTGGTATTTGCAGCCTTTTTGGAAGCAGGAAGCAGAGCAAATTCTCTAGAGAAAATCTGTTATAACAGTATTTCCAGCCAAATTTTGCAAACTCAGGAGATTCAGATTAGCATTTGTACTTTCTCATGCTTATGAGAAAGGAAAATCCAAATGTCTTATAGTTTGTCCACTGTTAATTTACACTTGTGGAGGAAAGAAAGAAGGCTATTTACCTATGCTGAGCATACCTATGGTGAACAGAATGTTGTTTTCAGAAAGAAAGAGCTGGTCCTCTTCAGCTATTTTCATCAGTCATTCTTGGTGACCTGTGGATACCTTTCAAGTAATTTTCCCACCTAATTAGAGCACACAGCCTGTGTCTTCTGGGTTTCTACAACAGATGCTATATTTGCTGGAATCTCAGGGGAAGCTATATTTTTAGAAAGATGCTTACCCACACAACAGAAAGGTCTGGGGGCTCTTCTATGAAACAAAATTTCATTATATAACTTTAAAAAAAAGGATTGGGGCAGCTAGGTGGCACAGTAGATAGAGCACTGACCCTGGAGTCAGGAGGACCTGAGTTCAAATCTGGCCTCAGACACATATCAGTCACTAGCTGTGTGACTCTGGGCAAGTCACTTAACCCCAATTGCCTCACCAAAAAAATAAAAAAGAGTGAGAGAAAGGATTGAGGACAGATAACTGGATTGTCCTTTCCTGAATTGTAACCTTCTTCCTTTTGTTGACCAGAACTATGAATAAATACCAATGGATATAGAAAAATTGGTATTCATCATCTTTTGCAGTCAGAAAGGGGTGCTAAACATTTTAAAGAGGAAGAAACATCATTTAAGAAATTAACCTAAAATTATAATTTTTCTTCTAGAAATGAGATGAGTTGTTTAGACCTATACTCTGGTTGTAGAATTAGGGCACATTTCTCTGAGAGTAATCAGATGTAGAAAAAAATGTATAACATATGACTGGCCTGCTCTTACCCTAAACCTTCGTGAAGCCAAGAACACATGGAGAAAATAATAAGGCAGTGGCCAGTGAACCTAGTACTCATCAGCATGTGCAGAGTTCTCAGCTTATACAATTCTCACTTGGACTCTCAAGTAAGTATAGATGTAGTCTTATTGTAGTATGTGTTATACCCTATAAGGTATCTCCTACACTTGAGATTCTGTAATATGGTCTTCAAGATTTGCTATTGACCCGGAAGTTCATCATGCTGAGTTTATATGATATTTATGTGATGATAAACATTTCTGATTTTAGCTAGTCTGGTCTTAGAGCAAAAAACATACTGGTTTATACTGGAAGCATTTACAAATTGCTAAGAACCTGCCAGTCTTGAAGAAATCCAGGTCCCCTCCATACTATGATGACGTACTGGAATAGGACTTTAATGGAGGAACAGACCATATAAAACACTCAAAAATGTTTAATACATGTTTGATGCTTATTAAAGAAAAATATATCATAATCATTACTAGAAATCCATTTTAAAGCTGTTGCCAAGTAAATTGTTCCAAGTAATCTAGAAGTCCTAAGTATCATTTTTTAATGCTATAGTGCCTGTACAATTACTATTGAAATAATATTCTAAGTTCAGAGGAATGTATTTACATTTATCTATCCAATATCTGAAGAAAAAAAAACCTTTTAAGTTCTCATCAGCAACAATTAAATAGGTCCAATGCTCACTTTAAACCAGGAAGAAGAAATAAAAGAAAAAGGTCATCAAGGTTCCCCACTTCTTTAATCCGATCGTGGGAATTTGTTGGGAGCAGAAATGAAAAAAGGGAGAGCAAGATGAGATGAATTTAACTACATCATAAGGAGGAAGATTCTGCTTAAATGAAAGTCACATCTAAAAGTGGGCTAGAAACTTTAAAATATCTTTAGGTCAGTGATATTAACAAGACGGCAAAAAATCTGTCAAATATTTTCCCCACACTGCTTACAATTCTTCCTTTATTTTGCTTTACTGCTTACATCTCAACCAAAGAGAAACATAGATGTGTTAAATTGCATCTGAGATACACGATCCCATTATATTGGGGAGAGGTAAGGAAACTTTCACTCATTAATGGGAGCCATTGGTTATATTTCTAAGGCCATCTGATTCAGTGGAAAGAACATGGGGCTTGGAGCAAGAATACTTGCTTAGTGAGTAGTATGTCTTGGGATTGATCTCTCCATGTACCACTCACTGATCTCAATTTCCTCATGTGCAAAATAGGTATAATGATACCCAGCTAGGAAGTGCTGGGCCTGGAGTCAGGAAGATTTATCCCCCTGAGTTAAAATTTGGCCTTAGATATTTACTAACTGTGTGACCTTGAGCAAGTCACTTGCTTTGTTTCCCTCAGTTTTCTCAACTGTAAAATGAACTGGAGAAGGAAATGGCAAACCACTCTATTATCTTTGCCAAGCATACTCTAAATGGGGTCATGAAGAGTTGGACATGATTAAAATTACTAAAGAGCAACAACAACAAAATATACAAGGTACTAGCTGTTGGCATCCACAACTCATGAAGTAAAACCCTTCTGATTTGACTAGGGGGTGTTCTACCACAGGATCAAAGGTTAAAGATGTATGAAATTAGAAAATATCTGAAATTGAATGACCTGTACACATCTTACATGCAACCATGCCCCACACTGAACTCATCCTTTCACAAATCCTTCACATATTTCAACCTTTTTTATTATTGTTGAGGTGTCATCCTTAATTCCTCACTCTTTCATCCTGCACATCCAATTGCCAAGGCTTGATTTTATTTTTCTAATATCTGTCACATATGCCCCTTTCTCTCCTCTGCCATAATCTTGGTGAAGGCCCTCATCCCTTTATGTGTGGATGATTGCAACAGTCACTGGTTGGTCTACCTGCTGTAAGTCTCTCACTGTTCCACGATATCTGCCACTCAGCCACCAAACTGAGTTTTCTATACTACAGGTTTGACCATGTCAATATACCATGGTGGCTACCTATCACCTTCAGAATCAAATATAAAATCATCTGGTTTTCAACGCCCTTCAGAACCTAGCTCCTCCTCCCATATTTCCAGTCTTCTTACACCATAAAGCAGTGTCACCAACCCCACTCTTCTGGGAATACTCACTTGCTGTTCCTTTACACCAGGAATGCTCTTGCTTCTTTCTCTTTCTCTCCTGACTTCTCCGGTTTACTTCAGGAACCAGCTAAAATTCTACCTTACAGGAATCCTTTTTCCAGCCCTTCTTACTTTCTATGCCATCCTGCCGATTATTATTTTTTATTTATCCCATACAAAGCATATTTCTACATTGTTTTTTACATGCTGTTACACTCACATTAGATTATGAATTCTTCAAGGGCAGGGAATACATTTTACCTTTCTTTTTATCCTTAGAATTTAGAATGTGACCTGACACAAAATAGACTATTGATAAATGCTTATGGCCTGCCTGTAGAATGTTCATAACACCATATATTTTGAATAACTATTTATGTTCTTTCAATTTTTATTTTTAAATTACTATAAGGAGAGAGACTCAATTGGGTGAACAGTGTTTCCTTAATGCCATTTAGATTCTCGTTCTTTCCATCTAAGGGATCTCCCTTTTTAAGGGAGCTGTTCCTTGGCATAAAACTGTAGGCAGTGGCAAGAAAAATGCTTGGGTATCATAGGCAGGTAACCCTAGATCTGCTGGATAGTGTAATTAGAAATATTTTAAACTGTGAACTCAGAATATTCAAACCATGACTCCAAAGTACTCAAATCAGGATGGTTTTCTGTTATGCTGTATGTTCATTGAGATTCACACAATGAGCTGCCAACTGGCAGGCTTCTAAAGTTTGTAGGTTCAATTAGCTTTGGGAAAGCATCTGACAGTTGGTATATTTTTCAAGACTTCTATAAGCCTTTTCAGTAAAAATTCAAGCCAGAAACACAAATTCAAAAGCTTTCCTAGAGAATGGCAAGTGATTTTCTCCATTCTTTTTTCCTTTCATTGATAAGAAGACTCAGCTATCATTTTATTAATATATTGTAGTACTTGTTCTTTAGCTGGATGAATAGTCACAGAGTGTATTTTTGACCATACAAAGAAAACTCTTCACTTCTCTAATCCAAGTCAGACGTCTTAAATTTAGCAATCTGATCCATGATAAATTTTTATATTTTGAAAATTCTGCTAGTTTTGAATTTTGCTATGACTATGTACCTTTTGAAAATCATTATTTAGTGTTTAGCCGTATCATATGCGGCAGTAGGCTGATATAGCCCAGAGGTTCTGAGAGACAGAATCTTGATGGTGAGAAAGGAGGTGTGAGACATTATCATCTCCATTTTGCAATGGTGGTAGCAAAGTGACTACACTATCTATACACTTTGGTTGATACTATTAGGCATGTAACTAAAGGAGTCATATCCACAGCAAAAAGACTCATACGTTCAGAAGTACTTATATCAAATAAATAAAATGACTATAATGTAGATGTCTAATAGTTAGGAAAGTGTTACAAAAATTCTGTGGTAAAAAATAAATATCATAAATTCAGAGACACGTGGAAGGCTTTTTATGAACCAATGCAAAATGAATCATATTTATACTAAAGAAAATTCTCAGGATCAGTATAGTATAAAGGAAAATGATATTAAAAGATATCTGAACTCAGATAAACACAACGATTAATTTTGACTGCAAAGGACTCATGATAAAATGCGACTGTCTCCTCTCAGGAGAAAGATGGTAAACAGTAAGAGTAGAATTAAGAATACATTATCAGAAAAGGCAGTATGACCATTTGATTTACTTAAGTGTTTCTTTGTTACAAGAGAATATTCTTCCTGGGTATATGTTATTGGGATTTGCAGTGCTGGGGTGAGGAGAAGCGCTGGCGTGGAGGAGCTTGTAGTGGCTGTGGAGAGGGGCCTCTCCTCACAGTTACAATACAGAAAGCAGTACTTGTAGTCACAGGCCAGGAAAGGAGTAAACCTGTCACCCCTTATTATGCCACGTTGGAAGAAATGAAAATTTACAGATCCCTACAAGTATCTCTGAAAATAGCTATACAAACCCCTGAAGCTTGGGACAGTACATTCTCCACACTGGGAGCAGACTCTTAACTTAACAAAGAATTTAAAACTCAAGTAATTGGCCGGGATCATGAGCAAACAGTGCAAAAGGAGTCAGACTATATTATCTTATTTTGGTGATAAAGAAGATCAAAATATCCAACCAGAAGAAGACAAAAAAAGGCAAAGCTCCTACATCCAAAGCCTCCAAGAAAAATATGAATCACTCCCAGGCCTCGGAAGAGCTCAAAAGGGATCTTGAGAAGCAAGTAAGGGAAGTAGAGGAAAAACTGAGAGTGATGCAAGAAAATCACGAAAAGCAAGTCAACAATTTGCTAAAGGAGACCCAAAAATATACTGAAGAAAATAACACCTTAAAAAAATAGCCTAACCCAAATGGCAAAAGAGGTCCAAAAAGCCAATGAGGAGAAGAATGTCCTAAAAAGAAAAATTGGCCAAATGGAAAAGGAAGTCCAAAAGACTACTGAAGAAAATACTTCCTTAAAAATTAGAATAGAACAATTGGAAGATAGTGACTTTATGAGAAATCACGACACAGTAAAACAAATCCAAAAGAATGAAAAATTAAAAAACAATGTGAAATATCTTATTGGAAAAACAACTGACCTGGAAAATAGATCCAGGAGAGAGAATTTAAAAATTATTGGACTATCTGAAAGCCATGATCAAAAAAAGAGCCTAGACATCATCTTTCAAGAAATTATCAAGGAAAACTGTCCTGACATAGTAGAACCAGAGGGCAAAATAGAAATTGAAAGAATCCACAGATCTCCTCCTGAAAGAGATCCCCAAAGGCAAACTCCTAGGAATATTATAGCAAAATTCCAGAATTCCCAGGTCAAGGAGATAATATTACAAGCTGCCAGAAGTAAGCGGTTCAAGTACTGTGGAAACACAATCAGGATAACACAAAATTTAGCAGCTTCTACATTAAAGGACCACAGGGCATGGAATATAATATTCCGGAGGGCAAAGGAGATAGGATTACAACCAAGAATCACCTACCCAGAAAAACTGAGTATAATCCTTCAGGGGAAAACAATGGTAATTCACTGAAATAGAGGACTTTCAAGCATTCCTGATTAAAAGAACAGAGCTGAACAGAAAATTTGACTTTCAAATACAGGACTCAAGTGGAACTTGAAGAGGTAAACAGAAAAGAGAAATCATAAGAGACTTATTAAGATTGAGCTGTTTACATTCCTGCATGGAAAGATGATATTTATAACTCATGAGACCTTTGTCAGTATTAGGGTAGTTGGAGGAAAAAAATTATATGTATGTATATGTTGATAGATAGATAGATAGAGGGCACAGGGTGAGCTGAAGATTGAGGGGTCATATCTGGAGAATAAAATTAAGGGATGAGACAGGATGATACTTAGAGAAGAAAAAAGGGAGAGGTAGAATGAGGTAAATTATCTTACAAAAAAAAGCATAAAAGAAAAGGAAATCATGTCCTACTAGGAAAAAGTTACAGAATTAAGGATACTTTCCTTGGAGAAGAAAAAATTTAGAGGAGTGTACTAATTGCCTTTGAATGTTTGAAAGAATTTCATGTGCATGAGAGAATTAGTATTCTCTGCGATGTGATAAGATGGTAAGATTATGGCTAATTTGTACAACATAGAAACATGAAGATTTTTACACATGTGCTTACACCTTTTCAATAATTTCTGACAAAGTTTTATTCAGACTCTACTGATATGCTAGTGACATTTCACTGCCTCAGCAGTTAGACAAATTAATTTCTGCAAAGTGCTAATTGTTACAATTTTTCCTTCTAATAAGTTGAAATCTGCTTCCCTCTAAATTCTACTTCCATTCACTGGCACTTGTTTTCTCCTTTGAACCAGAAACAAAAATCACTATTATCCTTCACTACTCTATATGTCTTTGATGACAAATCTTATGCCATCCACATAATTTATCTATTACAGGTTCAAATCTCTAGTTACATCAAACACTTCTCATTTGACTTGATTTCCACTCTCCTCAGAATACCAGTCATCTTTTTATAGACTCTCTTCAGTTTGCAATGTGATTTCAAAACTGTAGTACCTAAGAGATGAAAGAAAGAAAGAAAAAAAGGCCCAAAAGTACAAATTAAAAAAAAAATAGCTCATTTTAATGACCATGAGTGGGAAACCATATACCTAACAACTGGAGAATGGCTAAATGAATTTTAGTATATGAATGCCATGGAATATTGTGACACGTCAAAAATAAGAAAAGGGACAGTTTCAGATAAACCTGGGAACCCTTGTAGGAATTGATGAAGAATGAAATGAGCAGAAGACAAATTCATAGAATGTTTTTTGAGGTTTTAAGATACTTTGACCTCCTTCCCCCACAAAAAAAAGAAAGAACATAGATATCACATTTCAAGAAATCTACCCATTTCTCTTAGTAACAAAGGGCAAAAATAGAAACAAAAAATAATTCACTCCAGAAAGAAATCCCAAAACAAAAACTCCCAAGAATATCACAGTCAAAAATCCCAGAGCTCCCAGGTTAAATAAATTTTTAGTTATTTTATAATATTTTTTTTCCAAATTACATGTCAAGACAATTTTTAGCATTCATTTTTACAGGATTTTGAGTTCCAATTTTTTCATCTCCCTCTCTTCCCTCCCCTCTTCCTAAAATGGTAGGCAATTTGATATAGGTTATTCATATGCTATCATGTAAAACTTTTTCCATATCACAGTTGTGATTCCATTTCAGTTGTGAAAGAAGAAACAGATCAAAAGGGGAAAAAAACCATGAAAAAGAATAAAATAAGTGAAAAAAAATATGCTTTGGTCTACATTCAGAGTCTATCAATTCTTTGTCTAGATCTGAATAGTAGTTTCCTGTGTGAGTCCTTTCTACTTGCCTTAGATCATTGTGCTGCTGAGAACAGCTAAGCTGATCATCACACATTGTTGCTGATACTGTGTACCATGTTTTCCTGGTTCAGCTCATTTCACTTTTCAACAGTTCATACAAGTCTTTCCAGGTTTTTTCTGTAATCTGACTGTTCATCATTTCTTTTTTTTTTATATGAATTTATTTATTTTTAGTTTTCAACATTCACTTCCACAAGTTTTTGAATTCCAAATTGTCACCCCATCTGACCCCTCCCTCCACCACAAGATGGCATGCATTCTGAATATCCCTTCCCCTAGTCTGTCCTCTCTTCTATGCCTCCCCCCCCCTTCTCTTATCCTCTTCCCCTTCTATTTTCCTGTAGGGCAGGATAGATTTCTGTACCCCATTTCCTGTATTTCTTACTTCCCAGTAGGATGTGAAAACATTTTTTTAAACATATGTTTTTAAAACTTTAGGTTTCAGATTTTCTTTCTTCCTCCCTCCCCACCCACCCTCACTGAAAAGGCAAGCAAATCAATATAGGTTGTACATGTTCAGTTATGCAAAACTCTTCCATAGTAGATATGTTGTGAAAAACTATTTCCCTTAATTCTATCCTGCCCTCCCATTTATTCTATTCTTTCTTTTGACTCTGTCCCTCCTCAGAATTATTTGCTTCTGATTACACCCTTTCCCAATCTGCCCTCCTCTCTATCATCCACCTGCTCTCTTGTCCCCTTCTCCCCCTATTTTCCTGTAGGGCAAGACAGATTTCCATACCCAGTTGGATGTGTATATTATTCCCTCCTCAAGCCACATCCTATGAGAATAAGATTCACTCATTCCCTGTTACCTTCCCCTGTTTCCCCTCCACTGTAAGAGCCTTTTCTTTGTGTGTGTGTGTGTGTGTGTGTGTGTGTGTGAGAGAGAGAGAGAGAGAGAGATAATTTACCCCATTCTACCTCTCCCTTTCTTCTTCTGTGAATATAATCCTCCCTCATCCCTTAATTTTATTCTCCAGATAAGACCCCTTAATCTTCAACTCACCCTGTGCCCTCTATCTATCTATCTATCTATCTATCTATCTATCTATCTATCTATCTATACATACATATAATTTTTTTCCTCCAATTACCCTAATACTGACAAAGGTCTCATGAGTTACAAATATCATCTTTCCGTGCAGGAATGTAAACAGTTTAGTCTTAATAAGTCTTTTATGATTTCTCTTTCCTGTTTACCTCTTCATGTTCCACTTGAGTCCTGTATTTGAGAGTCAAATTTTCTATTCAGCTCTGGTCTTTTCATCAAGAATGCTTGAAAATCCTCTATTTCACTGAATGACCATTTTTTCCCCTGAAGGATATTATATTCAGTTTTTCTGGGTAGGTGATTCTTGGTTGTAATCCTATCTCCTTTCTGGAAACCTCCACAGCTGCCCATGATTCAGTCCTCTGAGGCCTGCTCCAGGTTTGCTGCTGCCTGCACACCCATGCCACGTTGTGCTCCACTCCCAGCCCTGCACAATACACCTTTCTGATCAATCTTCCAGGTTGTCTTAGGCTCGAAATTTGTTTCACTCTGTCTTTTTGTGGGTTCTGCTGCTTCAGAATTTTTTAAGAGCCATTTTTTATGAGTATTGGAGGGGTTTGGGGGAGAGTTCCAGCAAGTCACTGCTTTCACTCCGCTATCTTGGCTCCACCACCTCCCCCCTCATGATTTCTTAATGCAGAGTAGTATTCCATTACATTCACACACTGCAGCTTGTTCAGCCATTCTCCAATTGATAGGCATCCCCTCAATTTCTAATATTCCCCTGGCTATGCTGAGGCGTGTGTGTGTGTGTGTGTGTGTGTGTGTGTGTGTGTGTGTGCGTGCATGTGTATGTGTGTGTGTGTGCTGATGTTGGCATTTGCCTACTCCACCACACATTAGGCTCAGCATCTCCCTCTGATTTGCTGAGGTGGGGCTTGCTGCTGGCTTGTTAGGATTCTTCCTGCCCTGAACTGCATTCCCCTTTTTCCCAAGTGAGACAGGGCTTTCTTGCCAATCTTTGAAGTTTCTTAGACTACAAGACTGTTTCATCTCATCTTTTAGCTGGGGGTATTATTTTATGGTTGTGTGGAGGCGAATATGGGAGAGTTATGGAAATTTATTGCTTACTCTCCCATCTTGGCTCCCACACCCAAGTCAAATAATTTTAATTTGCTTTAGGAGTTCAATCTTTTAACCAGTTCCAAACACGCTTAATTTTATTACTGTCTATTCCCCACTTCTACTTTGTCCAAAAGGATAGTATGTGATATGGTGGTCAAATACTTGCTTATATGCCTCTTCAAATCTCTCCTTATCTACTATTCTGTAAACCTAACTAAAAATAGAAATTAAATATTTAGCATATGACCTGTATTCGGTGAACCCATGCTGACTGGCTCTTAGTGATCATTACTCTTCATTCTAGGAGATCACAAACCTCCTATTTAAATAAATATAAAAAATGCAAGGTTCAATGTGAAAGTGACACGTCTATAATTTTTGATACTACCTCCTGTTCTTTTGAAGATAAGAGCAACATAATTTCTTTTTATAGTATCTCTTTTTTCTCTGTTTTTTTTTAAAGAAATCAACAATAGTGGATTAACAATCATACCTCCTGCCACATTCAACATTTAAGTATATAGTCCAACTGAGCCTGTTAAACTGAACTCAAACAAAGGAGCTAATTGCTCTCTTACTATCTCTCAACTTACAATGGATTTTAACTTTCTGTAAGTCATTTTTCTCCCTGATAGCCAGTCAGAAGATAATTTTCTTTAGCAGATCACAAGAACCAGGTATGACAGAGCACTTTGGCTTTCCTTTGGTCATATGTTATCATTATTCTAGTCACCCCAGGCAAATCTTTCTCTGGTCTTCCATACCATAGCCAAAGTTAAGGACCTCTTTCTTGTCCTTGGTAACCATTATTCTTAGAAAATTTTGATCTACAACCCTCCTCACACAATGATTGCTGATTCACTCTCTACTTTTGTACTAATTCTCTTTTCAGCTCAAACTTTCATATTCTCTTCATGTCCTTTAAAATAATCTGATCACAAAATTTGATCTTCAAGTACAAGATTCAAGAGAGAAATAAAAAGGTAAATGGGACAGAAAGATACAATATGTTGTTAATACAGGCAAACTGTCTACATCCCTACAAGGGAAGATGACACTTGCAGTTCTTGAGAACTGTATTGTTATTACATCATGATAAAAGAGTATACATAAAGGAAGTGGATATAAGTTGACTGATGTAATGATTAAAAAAAATCTAATGAAGTGGATTAAAGGGATCCAAGTAAGTGGATTGGTCTGATCTAAGACCAATCCACTGAGAAAGGAGGAAGCAGAAAAGGGTAAATTACATTACAGGAAAAGATACAAAATCCTATTACAGCAGAAGGAAAGAAGGGGGGGGGTGAGCATTGTTTGAACCTTACAGTCATCAGATTTGGCTCAAGAAGGGAACAATATAATCAGTTAGGTATAGAAATCTAACTTGTCCCATCGGCAGTAGGAGGGAAAAGGGGAAAGAAAAGGGAGAGGGCTAATAGAAGAGAGGAGAGACTGAAGCACGTGGTGGTCACAAGCAAAACACTAGTGAGGCAGGGGGGAAAGGGGAAAGGAGAAAGAAAGGCATAAACAGGCAGGGAAAAGGATGTAGAAGAAGACACAGATAGTAATCATAACTGTGAATGTGAATGGGATGAACTCTCCCATAAAATGGAAATGGACAGCAGAATGGATTAAAAAACATAATCCTACAATACGTTGTTTACAGGAAACACATTTGAAAAAAGAGTGACACATACAGGGTAAAGGTAAAAGGCTGGAGCAGAATATATTATGCCTCAGCTGAAGTAAAAAAAAAAAGCAGGGATAGCAATCCTGACCTCAGACAAAGCAAGAGCAAAAATAGATCTTATCAAAAGAGACAAGGAAGGAAACTACGTCCTGCTAAAAGGCACCATAGACAATGAAGTAATGTCGTTACTAAATATGTATATCTATATGTATATCTATATGTATATGTATATCTATATCTACACACACACACACACACACACACACACACACCCCAAATGGTATAGCATCCAAATTCTTAGAGGAGAACTTCAGGGAGTTATAGGAAGAAATAGACAGCAAAACTATACTAGTGGGGGACCTCAACCTCCCCCTCTCGGAACTAGATAAATCTAACCACAAAATAAACAAGAAAGAAGTTAAGGAGGTGAATAGAACATTAGAAAAGGTAGGTATGACACAGACCTCTGGAGAAAACTGAACAGGGATGGAAAGGAATATACTTTTTCTTGGTGGTACACAAAAATTGACCATGTACTGGGGCATAAAAACCTCACAATCCAATGCAGAAAGGCAGAAATATTATTTGCATCCTTTTCCAAACATGATGCAATAAAAATTATATGTAATACAGGGCCATGAAAAGATAGACTAAAAAATAATTGGAAACTAAATAATCTAATTCTAAAAAATTATTGGGTCAAACAATAAATCATAGGAACAATCAATAATTTCATTCAAGAGAATGAAAATAGTGAGACAACGTACCAAAACTTATGGGATGCAGCCAAAGCAGTTCTAAGGGTAAGTTTTATATCTCTAAATGCTTACATAAATAAAGTAGAAAAAGAGGAGATCAATGAATTGGGCATTCAATTAAAAAGGAAACAAAAAGAACAAATTAAAAATCCTCAATTAAACACCAAATTAGAAATATTGAAAACCAAAGGAAAAGTTAATAAATTTGAAATTAAGAAAAATATTGAACTAATAAATAAAACTAAGAGCTGGTTTTATGAAAAAACAATAAAATAGATAAGCCTTTGGTTAATTTAATTAAAAAAAAGAAAGAAGAAAACCAAATTACTAGTATCAAGAATGAAAAGGGTGAAGCTACCACCAAGGAAGAGGAAATTAAAACAATAATTAGGAATTATTTTGCCCAACTATATGCCAACAAATTTGACAATCTTAGTGAAATGGATACATATTTACAAAAATATAAATTGCCCAGATTAACAGAAGAGGAAGTAAAATACTTAAATAACCCCATCTCAGAAAAAGAAATTGAACAAGCCATTGATGAACTCCCTAGGAAAAAATCTCCAGGGCCAGATGGATTTACATGTGAATTCTATCAAGCATGTAAAGAATAATTGCTTCCAATACAATACAGACTATTTCAGAAAATAGGTGAAAAGGAGTCTTACCAAATTCTTTTATGATACAAATATGGTGCTGATACCTAAACCAGGAAGAGTCAAAATAGAGAAAGAAAATTATAGACCAATTTCTCTAATGAATATAGATGCAAAAATTTTAAACAAAATATTAGCAAATAGATTACAGCAACTTATCACAAGAATAATACACCAGGTTGGATTTATACCAGGAATGCAGGGCTGGTTCAACATTAGGAAAATTATCAGCATACTTGAGCATATCAACATCAAAACCAACAGGAACCACATTATCATCTCAATAGATGCAGAAAAAGCTTTTGACAAAATACAACACCATTCCTATTAAAACACTAGAAAGCAGTGTATAAATGGAGTCTTCCTTAAAATAATAAATAGCATCTATCTAAAACCTTCAGCAAGCATTATATGTAATGGGGACAAACTAGAAGCATTTCCAATAAGATGGGGGGTGAAACAAGGATGTCCATTACCACCACTGTTATTCAATATCGTACTGGAAATGTTAGGTTTAGCAACAAGAGGAAAAAAAGAAATTGAATGTATTAGAATAGGTAAAGAAGAAACAAAGCTATCACTTTTTGCAGATGACTTGAGGATATACTTAAAGAATCCTAGAGAATCAAGTAAAAAACTACTTGAAATAATAAACAACTTTAGCAAAGTTGCAGGCTAAAAATAAACCCAATAAATCATCAGCATTCTATATATTACAACAAAAGCCCAACAGCAAGAGATAGAGAAATACCAGGGAAACTTATGGTAGACATTATAAAACATTTGGGAATCTACCTCCCAAAACAAACCCAGGAACTCTATAAACACAATTACAAAACACTTTTCACACAAATAAAGTCAGATCTAAATAATTGGAAAAACATCAGTTGCTCATGGCTAGGCTGAGTTAATATAATAAAAATGACAATTCTATCTAAGCTAATTTACTTATTCAGTGCCATACCAATCAAACTACCAAAAAGTTATTTTATAGAGTTAGAAAAAAATAATACCAAGATTCATTTGGAGAAAGCAAAAGTCCAGAATATCAAGGGAACTAATGAAAAGAAATACAGGAGAAGGTGGCCTACAGATTCCAGATCTTAAACTGTATTATAAAGCAGCAATCATCAAAACTGCTTGGTACTGGCTAAGAAATAGGGAGGTGGATCAGTGAAATAGGTTAAATATGCCAGAAACAGTAGTCAATGAATGTAGTAATCTATTATTTGAGAAACCCAAAGACCCCAGCTTCTGGGATAAGAACCCACTCTTTGAAAAAACTGCTGGGAAAACTGGAAAAGAGTATGGCAAAAACTAGGCATAGACCAAAGTTGCACACTACATAGCAAAATAAAGTCAAAATGGCTTCATGATTTAGATATAAAGGCTGATCCTATAAGCAAACTGGGAGAGCAAGGAATAGGTTACCTATCAGATCTATGGAGAACAGAAGAATTCATGACCAAACAGGAGATAGAGAACATTATGAAAAGCAAAATGGATAATTTTGATTACATTAAATTGAAAAGTTTTTGCACAAACAAAGCCAATGCAACTAAGATTAGAAGGAAGGTAGAAAATTGGGAAAGAATTTTTACAACCAGTCTCTCTGATAAAGGCCTCATTTCTAAAATATATAGAGAATTAAGACAAATTTATAAGAACACAAGCCATTCCCCAATTGATAAATGGTCAAAGGATATGAACAGACAGTTCTCAGATGAAGAAATTAAAGCCATCTATAGTCATATGAAAAAATGCTCTAAATCATTATTGATTAGAGAAATGCAAATCAAAACAACTCTGAGGTACCACATCACACCTATCAGATTGGCCAACATGACAAAACAGGAAAATGATAAATGTTGGAGAAGATGTGGGAAAATTGGAACACTAATGCATTGTTGGTGGATTTGTGAAATGATCCAACCATTTTGGAGAACAATTTGGAACTATGCCCAAAGGGCTATAAAAATGTGCATACCCTTTGACCCAGCAATAGCACTTCTAGGGCTATATCCCAAAGAGATCACACAAATGGGAAAAGGACCCACATATACAAAAATACTAATATCAGCTCTTTTTGTGGTGGCAAAGAATTGGAAATTGAGAGGATGCCCATCAATTGGGGAATGGCTGAGCAAGTTGTGGTATATGAATGTAATGGAATACTATTGTGCTATAAGAAAGGATGAACAGGCTGACTTCAGAAAAACCTGGAAAGACTTGTATGGTCTGATGCTGAGTGAAATGAGCAGAACAAAGAGAACGTTTACACAATAACAACCACATTGTGCAATGGCTAATATTGATAAACTTAACCCTTCCCAGAAATACAAGGATCTAAGACATCTCCAGAGGCCTCGTAATGGAAAATGCTGTCTACATCCAAAGAAAGAGGTATGAAAGTGTTTGAATTGCTATCTTTTCTCTTCTGTTGCATTTAGTTTCCTCTTTCTGATGGTTCCTCCTATTGGTTTTAATTTTTACTTACAACACCAATAATGTGAAAATAGGAATGTAAATGTATTCCCTATATCAGATTGTGTGCTGTCTTGGGGAGGGTGGTGGGGAGGAAAGTACAGAAAAATTTTAAAAGCAAAAGCATATGGAAGTGATTATTGATAAATCAAAATAAATTAGTAAAATAAAGAAAATAAAACAATCTGATCACAATTCATACTGCTATTATAATTTTTACAGCATTATTGTTATTGTATCAATTGATCTTCTGGCTATACTAACTTTATTTTTTGTCAATTCATAAAAGTCCTTAAAATTTTGCATTCAAAAAAAATTATACTATGGTAGAAATTGGTCAGGTTCTGCTCACTTTACTCTTAGTTCATGTAAGCTTATTTTTTAAAAAAAAATTATTAGTTTATTTTGATTTGTGAACAATCACTTCCATATGCTTTTGAATTTAAAATTTTTCTCCCCTTTCCTCCCCACCACCCTGTGAAGGCAGCACAAAATCTGATATAGGCTATACATTTACATTCCTATTAAACATATTTTCACGTGAGTGAAGTAAGTAAAATTTAAAACCAATAGGAAGAACCATCAGAAAGAGAAAACAAAATGCAACAGAAGAGAAAAAAATGATAGAGTCAACTTCCATAGTTCTTTCTTTGGATGTGGACAGCATTTTCCATCACGAGGCCCCAGGAGATGTCTTAGATCCTTGTAATGCTGACAAGGGTTAAGTTTATCAATATTAGTCATCGCAAAATGTCTGTTAGTATGTACAAAGTTCTCTTGCTTCTGCTCATTTCACTCAACATCAGACTGTACAAGTCTTTCCAGGTTTTTCTGAAGTCCACCTGTTCATCGTTTCTTATAACACAATAGTATTCCATTACATTCATATACCACAGCTTCTTCAGCCATTTCCAAAGTGATGGGCATGCTCTCAATTTCCAATTCTTTGCCACCACAAAAAGAGCTGCTAGGAATATTTTTGTACAAGTGGGTCCTTTTCCCATTTGTTTGATTTCTTTGGGATATAGCACTAGGAGTGCTATTGCTAGATCAAAGGGTATGCACATTTTTATAGCCCTTTGGGCATAGTCGCAAATTGTTCTCCAAAATGGTTGGATCATTTCACAACTCCACCAACAATGCATTAGTGTTCCAATTTTCCCACATCTTCTCCAACATTTATCATTTTCCTGTTTTGTCATGTTGGCCATTCTGTTAGGTGTGATGTGATACCTCAGAGTTGTTTTGATTTGCATTTCTCTAATCAATAATGATTTAGAGCATTTTTCACATGACTATAGATGGCTTTAATTTCTTCATCTGAGAACTGTCTGTTCATATCCTTTGATCATTTATCAATTGGGAAATGGCTTGTATTCTTAAAAATTTGTCTTAGTTATCTAAATGTTTTAGAAATGAGTACCTTATCAGAGAAACTGCTTATAAAAATTCTTTCTCAGTTTGTTACCTTCCTTCTAATCTTAGTTGTGTTGGCTTTGTGCAAAACCTTTTCAATTTAATGTAATCAAAATTATCTATTTTGCTTTTTGTAATGTTCTCTGTCTTCTGTTTGGTCATGAATTCTTCTGTTCTCCATAGATCTGATAGGTAAACTATTCCTTGTTCTCCCAGTGTGCTTATAGTATCAGCCTTCATATCTAAATTATGAACACATTTTGACTTTATTTTGGTATATTGTATGAGATTTGGGTCTATGCCTCGTTTTTGCCCTACTCTTTCCAGTTCTCACAGCAGTTTTTTTCAGAGTGAATTGTTGTCCCAGAAGCTGGGGTCCTTTTTCTTTATCAAATAATAGATTACCATAGTCATTGACTACTGTGTCTTGCATATTTAACGTATTCCACTGATCTACCAATTTATTTCTTAGCCAGTACCAAGCAGTTTTGATGATTGCTGCTTTATGATACAATTTAAGATCTGGAATTGCTAGGTCACCTTCCCCTGTGTTTCTTTTCATTAGTTCCTTTGATATTCTGGACTTTTGCTTTCTCCAAATGATTCTTGTTATTATTTTTTCTAACTCTGTAAAATAATTTTTTGGTAGTTTGATTGGTATGACACTGAATAAGTAAATTAGCTTAGGTAGGTCTGTCATTTTTATTATATTAGCTCGGCCTACCCATGAGCAGCTGATTTTTTTCCAATTATTTAGATCTAATTTTATTTGTGTGAAAAGTATTTTGTAATTGTGTTCATAGAGTTCCTGGGTTTGTTTCAGTAGGTAGACTCCAAAATATTTTATAATGTCTACAGTAGGTTTAAATGGAATTTCCCTTTCTGTCTCTTGCTGTTGGGCTTTGTTGTTAATACATAGAAATGATGATGATTTATGTGGGCTTATTTTACAGCCTGCAACTTGGCTAAAGTTGATTATTATTTTAAGTATTGTTTTACTTGATTCTCTAGGATTCTCTAAGTATATCATCATGTCATCTGCAAAGAATGATAGCTTTGTTTCTTCTTTAACTATTCTAATACATTCAATTTCTTTTTTCCCTCTTGTTGCTAAACCTAACATTTCCAGTACGATATTGAATAACAGTGGTGGTAATGGACATCCTTGTTTCACCCCCCATCTTATTGGAAATGCTTCTAGTTTGTCCCCATTACATATAATGCTTGCTGAAGGTTTTAGATAGATGCTATTTATTATTTTAAGGAAGTCTCCATTCACACCTATGCTTTCCAGTGTTTTTAATAGGAATGGGTGTTGTTTTTTGCCAAAAGCTTTTTCTGCATCTATTGAAATGATTATGTGATTTCTGTTGGTTTTGGTGTTGATATGCTCAATTATGCTGATAGTTTCCCTAATATTGAATCAACCCTGCATTCCTTGTATAAATCCTACCTGATCATAGTGTATTATTCTTGTGATAGTTGCTGTAATCTATTGCTAATATTTTGTTAAAATTTTTGCATCTATATTCATTAGGGAAATTGGTCTATAATTTTCTTTCTCTGTTTTGACTCTTCCTGATTTAGGTATCAGCAACATATTTGTATCATAAAAAGTATTTGGTAAGACTCCTTCTTCACCTATTTTCCCAAATAGTCAATATCGTATTGGAATTAATTATTCTTTAAATGTTTGATAGAATTCACTTTTAAATCCACCTGGTCCTGGAGATTTTTTCCTAAGGAGTTCATTAATGGCTTGTTCTACTTCTTTTTTCTGAGATGGAGTTATTTAAGTATTTTACTTCCTCTTCTGTTAATCTGGGCAATTTATATTTTTGTAAATATGTATCCATTTCACTAAGATTGTCAAATTTGTTGGCATATAGTTGGGCAAAATAATTCCTAATTATTGTTTTAATTTCCTCTTCCTTGATGATAGCTTCACCCTTCTCATTCTTGATATTAGTAATTTGGTTTTCTTTTTTCTTTTTTAAATTAAATTAACCAAAGGCTTATCTATTTTATTGGTTTTTTCATAAAACCAGCTCTTAGTTTTATTTATTAGTTCAACAGTTTTCTTAATTTCAATTTTGTTAGTTTTTCCTGTGGTTTTCAATATTTCTAATTCAGTGTTTAGTTGAGAATTTTTAGTTTGTTTTTTTTAATTGCATGCCCAATTCATTGATCTCCTCTTTTTCAATTTTATATATGTAAGCATTTAGAGATATAAAACTTCCACTAAGAACTGCTTTCGCTGCATCCCATATGTTTTGGTATGTTTTGTCATTATTGTCATTCTCTTGAATGAAATTATTGATTGTTTCTATGATTTATTGTTTGACCCAATCATTTTTTAGAATTAGGTTATTTAGTTTCCAATTATTTTTTAAGCTATCTTTGTATGACCTTTTGTTACATATAATTTTTATTGCATCATGATCTGAGAAGGATGCATTTAATATTTCTGCCTTTCTGCACTGTATTGTGAGGTTTTTATGCCCTAGTATATCGTCAATGTTTGTGTCTGTGCCACGTACTGCTAAGAAAAAAGTATATTCCTTTCTATCCCCATTCACTTTTCTCCAGAAGTCTATCATTCCTATCTTTTCTAATGTTCTATTCATCTCCTTAACTTCTTTCTGTTTATTTTGTGGTTAGATTTATCTAGTACAGAGAGGGTGAGGTTGAGGTCCCCTACTAGTATAGTTTTGCTGTCTATTTCTTCCTGTAACTCCCTGAACTTCTTCTGTAAGTATTTGAATGTTATACCATTTGGTGTATATATGTTTAATAATGATATTACTTCATTTTTTGTGGTGCCTTGTAGCAGGATGTAGTTTTCTTTCTTATCTCTTTGGATTAGATCTATTTTTGCTTTTGCTTTTTCTCAGATTAAGGTTGCTACCTTTTTTTTTTTTGCTTCAGCTGAAGCATAATATATTCTGCCCTAGCCTTTTACCTTGACCCTGTATGTGTCACTCTTTTTCAAATGTGTTTTATGTAAACAACATGTGCCAAATCTGATGAGATTAAGGTTCAAACAATGCTCACCTCCTTCCCTTCTTTCCTTCTGCTGTAATAGGATTTTCTCTCTTTTCCTATAATGTAATTTACCCTTGACTGCCTCCTCCTTTCTCGGTATGTTTTCTAGCAGATTAATATACTTATTTGGATCCATTTAACCCAGTTGATTAGATTTTTTTTTATCATTACATCAAAGTCAACTAATATCCACCCTCTTTATGTATACTCCTTTAGCATGGTGTTATAACAATACAGTTCTTAAGAGTTGCAAGTGTCGTCTTTCCTTTTAGGGATGTAAACAGTCGGCCCTTATTAACAACATATTGTATCTTTCTGTCTCATTTAACTTTTTATGTCTTTCTTGAGTCTTGTACTTGAATATCAAATTTTTTGTTAAGCTCTGGTATTTTTATCAGGAAAGTTTGGCAGTCCACTATTTCATTGAATATCCATCTCTTCCCTTGAAAAATCATGCTCATTTTTGCTGGGTAGTTGATCCTTGGCTTCAATCCAAGCTTCTTTTCCTTATGGAATATTGTGTTTCACACCCTGCAGTCTTTTAAAGTAGAAGCTGCAAGGTCCTATGTAGTCCTCAGTGTGTTTCCATGATTTTTAAATTGTTTCCTTCTGGGTGCTTGCAGCACCTTCTCTTTCATCTCATAATTTTGGTACTTTGCTATTATATTCCTTGGAGTTTTCAATTTGGGATCTCTTTCAGGTGGTGAATGGTGTATTCTTCCTATGGTTATTTTACCTTCTGGTTCTAGGACTTCAGGGTAGTTTTCCTTTATGATTTCCTGAAAGATACTGTTCAGGCTCTTTTTTTCACCATGATGTTCAGTTAGTCCAACAATTTTTAAATTGTCTCTCCTGAATTGATTTTACAGGTCAGTTGTTTTACCGATGAGGTATTTTATGTTTTCATGTATGTTTTCATTTTTTGTTTCTGTTTGACTGAGTCTTCCTCTCTCATAGAGTCATTAGTTTCCATTTGTCCAATTCTAATTTTTATCAGATTGTTTTCTTCTGTTAGTTTTTGTACTTCCTTCTTCAATTCGTCAATAGTATGTTTTAGGGACCTGTTTCCTCCAGTGTACTTTTTTTCCGATTGGCCAATTGTATTTTTTAAGGACTCTTTTACCTCTCTCATTTGACTTTTAAAATCCTTCTTGAGCTCTTCTAAGAAGGCTTTTTGGGCTTAAGACCAGTTCATATTCCCTTTTGATGTTGCAGATGTGGGTTTGCTGACAATGTTGTCCTCTTCAGAATTTCTGTCTTGATCTTCACTCTTTTCAAAATATGAATCTATGGTTCGTTTCTTTTTACTCATGGTGTTCCTTTATTCCCTGGCCTTTAAAGAGCTTGAACTCTCCTGCTTGGTTACACAGGGCACTGACCCAAGCTTCTTGTGTTGGAAGCCTAGGTCTTAGTCACTGGCTTTGTATGCTGGAGCCCCTTATGTTAGCAATTGGAGGCTGTAGGGTTTTGGCAGCTTACCTCGTGTTGGGTGGGAATCAGCAAGGCTGGAACTTTCAGGCAATTCTTGGTTGCCTGCTTTTCCTTTCCTTTAGCTTTCTTCAGCTACTTTTAGATGGGTGGTGCAGGATGTTTATTTGCCAGGGGCCCCTTGCAATGCTGCCTCCCTAGCTTCTGCTAATGAACTGAGAGATTCCTTTGAGGTAGAGTGCCTGGTTTCCACCAGTTCTCTCACCCTCACTGAGGCACTCAGAGGTCCAGGTGTTGGTTTTTGCCTGCTGTACCACCTGAGCTTCAGAATCTCTTCCTGGGGTTCTGACAGCTTACCTAGTGTTGGGTTGGAATCAGCAAGGCTGGGGCTTTATGAAGACTTTAGGTTGCTTTCTTCAGCCCCTTTCAGATGAATGCTACAGGGTGCTTATCTGCCTAGGGCCCTTTGTAGTGCTGCTTCCCTTATTTTTGCTGAGGCACTGGGAGACCTGTTTGCTGGGCTGCTGCTCCCATTTTTCCTTTTAGTTCAATTGTTCCAGGCTTTTTTTCTGGAGTGATATGTTTGGGTTTTCAGACGTTGATAGGGGAGAATGGGAGCCACTACCTTTTCACTCCGCTATCTTGTCTCCTGGAAGCTGAACCCCCTTACCTTTTTTTTTAAATAATCTTTCCTCGTTTCTTAGAGCACAATAATATTCCAGCATATTCACATCCTACAATTGATTCAGTCTTTCCCCTCTTAATGGACATTCCCACATTTTCCAATAGTTTGTCAACTCAAAAAAGAGCTACTCTAAATATTTCCATAATTATAAGACTTTTTTTTGTTGTTTCAGAAGACTGAGGATGAAGCATACCTTCAGCCTCAGGATGAAGAATGAATCATATATTCTGTGTCCAATAAGGACATTTGTTTTGCTTTACTATGCAAAAACAAACAAGCAAACAAAAAAGAAAACCAAAAGCATTCTTTGTTGGGCAATGTGTTTCTTGTACTTCCACATTTTTCATGTGTGGTAACTTTCCTTCCTTTTGAAATATTTTCTTTTTTAATTCTCAGAATTTCATTCTTGAGAATTTTTCTTCCATTTTGGACTGGATCCTTCTGTAGAATTCTCCCTCTCCTTTCTTTAAATATTTTGGCATTTTCTTTCCTAAAATCTGAGGTGAATATTAAATTATGTCCATCTTCTTAGTTCTTCTCTATTCTGATTTTTTTTATGAAGCAAGTTTCTTCTTATTAATGAGAATGAGATTTAGAATAGTTATTCCTATAATCAGTTCATCCACATTTTGAGGAACGAAATGATCATTAAAGCAGAATATAAAGCCTATTTAAATAATATACAGATTCATATGCAGATTGGTTTATTTTCTTTTTTCTTTTTCTTTTTTGTTTTAATTTTATTTTTTAAATTTTTTATTAATTTATTTATTTTCAGTTTCAACATTTACTTCCACAAGATTTTGAGTTCCAAATTTTCTCCCCATCTTGTCCCTCCCTCCACCACAAGATAGCATGCATTCTGAATACCCCTTTTTCTAATCTGCCCTTTGTTCTATCTCCCCCCCCCTTCTTTTATCCCCTTTCCCTCCAATTTTACTGTAGGGCAGGGTAGATTTCTATACCCTATTTCCTGTATATCTTATTTCCCAGTTGCGTGTGAAAACAATTTTTTTTAACATTTGTTTTTTAAAATGTTTGGTTCCAAATTTTCTCCCTTTCTCCCTCCCCACCCACCCTTGTTGAGAAAGCAAGCAACTTGACACAGGTTATACTTCCATAGTAGTCATGTTGTGAAAAATTAAGTATATTTCCCTTCATCCTATCCTTCTCCCCATTTATTCTATTCTCTCTTTTGAACCTGTCCTTACTTAGAAATGTTTGCTTCTGATTACAACCTCCCCCAATCTGCCCTCCCGTCTATCATTCCCCTGCTCTATTGTCCCCTTCCCCCCCCATTTTCCTGTACAGTAATATAGGTTTCCACACCAAATTAGTGTATAGGTTATTCCTTCCTTAAGCCAAATATGATGAGAATTAGATTCATTCACCCCCTCTCACTCTCACCTTCCCCAGTTTCCCCTCCACTGTAAAAGCCTTTGCTTGTCTGTTTTATGTGAGATAATTTACCCCCATTCTACCTCTCTCTTTCTCCTCCTCCCAGTATAATCCTCTTTCAGATATCACCCATTCATCTTCAGCTCACCTTGTGCCCTCTAATTATCTCTCTCCCTCTCTCTCTCTCTCTCTCTCTCTCTCTCTCTCTCTCTCTCTCTCTCTCTCTCTCTCTCTGTCTCTCCATACATACATACATACATATAATTTTTCCCGTCCAACTACCCTAATACTGACAAAAGTCTCATGAGTTACAAATATCATCTTTCCATGCAGCAATGTAAACAGTTCAACCTTAATAAGTCTCTTATGGTTTCTCTTTCCTATTTACCTCTTCGTGTTTCACTTCATGTCTCATATTTGAAAGTCAAATTTTCTATTCAGCTCTGGTCTTTTCATCAAAAATGCTTGAAAGTCCTCTAGTTCACTAAAAATCAATTTTTCCCCCTAAAGGGATTATACTCAGTTTTGCTGGTTAAGTTATTCTTGGTTGTAATCTTATCTCCTTTGCCTTGTGGAATATTATATTCCAAACCCTGTTGTCCCTTAATGTAGAAGCTGCTAAATCTTGTATTATTCTGATTGTGTTTACACCATACTTGAATTGTTTCTTTCTGGCTGCTTGCAATATTTTCTCTTTGGCCTAAGAACTCTGGAGTTTGGCTAAAATATTCCTAGGAATTTTATTTGTGAATCTCTTTCAGGAGGTGATTGGTGGATTCTTTCAATTTCTATTTTATCCTCTGGCTCTAGAATATCAGGACAATTTTCCTTGAAAATTTCTTGAAAGATGATCTCCAGGCTCTTATTCTGATCATGGATTTCAGATAGTCCAATAAATTTTAAATTATCTCTCCTGGATCTATTTTCTAGGTCAGTTGTTTTTCCAATGAGATATTTCACATTTCTTTCTATTTGTATTCTTTTGGATTTATTTTGCATATCTTGATTTCTCATAAAGTCACTAGCTTCTAATTGCTCCATTCTGTTTTTTAAGGAAGTATTTTCTTCAGTAAGCTTTTGGACCTCCTTTTCCCTTTGGCCAATTTTACTTTTTAGGGCATTATTCTCCTCATTGGCTTTTTGGACCTCTTTTGCCATTTAGGTTAGGCTATTTTTTAAGGTGTTATTTGCTTCAGCATTTTTTGGGGTCTCCTTTAGCAAACTGTTGACTTGTTTTTTGGTGATTTTCGTGCATCAATCTCATTTCTCTTCCTAGCTTTTCCTCTACTTCTCTTCATTGTTTCTCAAAATCTTTTTTGTCTTCCATGGCCTGGGACCAAATAATATTTTTCTTGGAGGCTTTGGTTGTGGGAGCTTTGACTTTGTTGTCTTCTTCTGGTTGTGTTTTGATCTTCTGTGTCACCAAAGTAAGATTCTATTGTCTGACTTTTTTTTTGGCAAGGTTTGCTCATGATCCAAGCCAATTACTTGAGTCATAAACTCTTTGTTAAGATAGAGGTCTGTTTCCAGTGTGGAGAATGTGGTGTCCCCAGCTTCAGGAGTTTTGCGCAGCTGTTTTCAGAGATACTTCTAGGGACCTGTAAATTTTCAGTTTTTCCAAGGTGGTATGGTAAGGGGAGAGGTGTTTACTGCTTTCCTGGTCTGTGCTGTGGTCTTTATGTGACCACAAGCACTGTTTTCTGCCTTGGGATTGTGAGTAGGATTTTCTCTCCACCACCACTACAAGCACCACCACGGTTAGCTCCACCACTGCAGCACTTCTCCTTGCTCTGGTACTGCCACCCAGAAATGCAACTCAGATACAAGTACAGGCAAAGCAAGAGAATCCTAACTCAGCACCAGCAATGAGATCCCTGCAATCCTTCTCTGATCAGCCACTGGATTCCCCCTTACTTTGTGGTCTGGAAGTTCCAGAAACAGGTCCGCCCCAGGCACTGGGACTGGAGCTGGGATGGAAGTTCTGTCTCACTGAGGTCACAGAATTTTCCTACTGACCTTATAAGTTGCCTTTTGTGTTTGTGGGTTGAGAATTCTGGAAACCACCACAGCTGCCTGTGTTCTCTGAGGGCTGCTTCATGTTCGCTGACGCTTGCTTCACCTGTGCACCCATGCCAAACTGTGTTCCTCTCCCTGCAGGTGCAATTTACATTTCCAATCAACCATCCAGATTATCTTGGACTGGAAATTTGTTTCATTCTGCCTTTTTGTGGGTTCTGGTGCTTTGGAATTTGTTTAGAGCCATTTTTAACAGGTATTTGGAGGGGTTTGGGAAACAGCCCAAGCAAGTCACTGTTTTTACTCTGCCATCTTCAGATTGTTTTATTTTCCCATGAAATACTTTGACTTTATGTAATTATATTATATCCTATGATTAGATAGATAGACAGACAGACAGATAGATAGATGGATCTTTTATTAAGTGTTTACTATCATGCTAAGCAGTATGTTAAGCTTTGAGGTTACAAATAAAAGTAAGAATAATAGTTCACCATAAGCTAGCTTAAATTCTAACATGGCAAGACAACACATGAGGGTTGTTTGAAAGGGAAGTGTAGAGGCAAAGGAGAAAAAGGGAATTCCTGGGAGTGGGAATTGTGAGAAGATGTCTATGGTGGAGGCACAAGCTCTGGCAAAGGAAAATGAAAGCTCTCCTATCAGAGCAATGTTAACATACCTTCTTGAGCCAAAATGAACACTGACAGAAGCATACAGATATAAGAGAATATCCAGAAGGTTGAGGGAAAGGTTTTAAGTATAAGAGGTATGCATATATCTCTGCGTGGACCTACTAAAGATGGATAGTCATTTATCAGCTACAGTTGGGCATATTTGACAATGTCATTGTATGTCTCATTAGCTGCCTCTCCCATTTATAAACCACATCCACTGGAAGAAAGAATAAATAAATAATATTTGTCAAAAACTCAATTAAATTTAGATGCACATGCCCACAATATGTTGGAGTTTCTTACTTGTAGAAAATCAATACCCCTTTTCACTAAAAAGTATATACCAAATAGAATTATAGTTCAACAAATAGAGTTTTTATTTATTTTCACTTGATATTAGAAGTAAACAAACCTGTAGAGTCTCAATTTATATCAGTTGTTTCTTTATACACCTCATCCTTCACAGTCCATCCATTACTTGAATCCTTGTTGCTCTTTTCCATCTTATTGAAGTTCTAACCATCAGAGCCTGTGAAGAGGACAGTATATTATTTTAAAATTGTGTGAATGATGCTCTAATTTGACAGAGGGGAGAGTAGATAAAGAGGAAGGATTAGTGTTTTTAGACCTTATAGTGTAACAGTATTAAATTGAATCATTCACATCAACATATAGGTAAATCACATTCCCTCCCTCTTGGGCTTCCTCTCACTAGGTATTAGATTTCCAACCCCTCTATACATATCCTTTTTTACTTTTCACTGCATGAGGACAATACGACAAGTAAAATAAACTTGCTAATTAATGTGCTTAATTCATTGTTTGTATCACTGCTAATTAAGGAAGAATGAGCCAGTAAAAGACTAGAATAATCCCACCCCATTGTGTGTTTCTTTAACTTCCAGTTTATTGCCAGGGTGGAAGTTAATTTTTTTATAATTTTTTTCTATTATTGTATTTTGTATATTGAAGAGCTGAATTTATTTATTTGTTTATTCATTCATTCATTGCTAGGCAATGGGTTAAGTGACTTGCCCAGCATCACTCAACTAGTAAGTGGCAAGTGTCTGAGGCCAGATTTGAACTCAGGTCCTCCTGACTCTAGGGCGGGTACCCTATCCATTATTCCACTCAGCTGTGGCCTAGATCCAAACTTCTTCAGACAGTGTTCACCATTTTCCAAGACGATTACTTCCTCAGGTCTTTAACCGTATGTAAAATATGATATGGTTTGAAAGGCAGGAGTTGTTTTTTTTTTTAAAGAGCTATATTAGTTCCCAATGAACTGATTTCCAGATAATATTTGACATCAGCACAAGTTGTGGTATTATACTTTTTACTAAGCTCAAATACCATTTGTGTTAACTCCTTTTCTTGCACCATGGGGTTGATAAATTTTGACAGTTATGGCCTTGCTGAGTACATTCAAATAGCATATAATTGCTGATATTGTCTTCTTATAATCGCTGATATTATCAAATAAGAACAGTCATGGAAACATCACATTTAAACAGCAAGACCTTAATGTTAATATCATATGTTTATAAGGCATTTATATTCAGTTCAGTTGATAAAAGTACTGATTGTCTGAATATCTAAATTAAAAAAAAATACATTTACTAAGTCTATTTCTGTCTCCTGATGACCATTTCCACCAAGTGTTTGGCCTTTCATCATGCTGCATTTACTTTTGTAAGACATGCTCATCATGTCAGTAAATCAATCTTTAATTTTTAGAAAGCCTTAATTTCATTGGAAATAGTGATTATTGTAGAGAGCACAGATATATCTATTTTTGGATATAACTCACTTATATGCAAAAAGAACCAGAAAAAAAAAATCAGAGGAAATGAAAAATGAAGATCCTGTCAAAGATTTGGAATTGGGATTGCATAAGTATTAGAACGTCTGCAAAGCATAATGGGAAGTGAAAGTTTAGTGGTAAGAAGCTGCAACTTGGGCCAAAGCTATTTGTAGGGATCTTGTGACAAGCTAGAATAAATGTTATGTGTGAAAAATATCAGTGGGAGGGGAGGATTCAGGGAAGATGGAGTAGGTCAGAAAATTCCAGGCTCTCCAGATTTCCTCCACAAACAAGACAAAATACTGCCTCAGGGTGAACATAGAGAAACAAAAATAAACAAGAGTTGGGGCAGAACAGTGGTACTCCTGGCACAACCAGAGAAGATCTTAAGAAAGATCCCAGGTTACAGGTTGTCCCTGAGTGAAGTGTAAACACTGCAGGCTAGTTCCTCTGAAATAGCAAGTGGCAATCCCGGGGCCAGCTGAATTGGGAGGCAGCCAAGATATCAGCCTCAGGAATTTTCAGCTTCTGGATAGTGTGGAGAGTCAAGTGTATGAGAGGAGGAATATTGAGGGAGCCTCTACTCATAAGTGACTCCAGGTCCAGATGCTGCTGATATGTGGTCCTGGGCAAAGAAAAATCAGCACATGACTAGTGAGTGCAGAAGCAGTGGGGTGGGGACACTGCTGGCTATGGGTACTAACAGGAGACCTGAATTCTTGGTCTTGGTCCCAGGACAAACAGAGAGGAGAACTGAAGCTCATAGCCACCGTAGGGTTCTCAGGGAACAAGAATATTTCCAGCATATTGTACCTTGTGACTCCTAGCTGTGGCCTGAATGAGGAAAGGAGAGCAGAGGTTGGGCCCAGAACAAAGCTCAGAAAATAACAGTAATAAGGGAGAGGCACCATCCCCCACACCACAGGATTAAAGGTGATTGTAATAATGAGCTGCCATTTTTTTTAAATGAGCAAACATGGGAAAATGAACCCAACATAGACAGTTACTATGAGAATAGAGAAGAATGGAGTTCATCTTCAGAGGATACTAAAGTTTAAAAAGCCTCTCCTACTCCAAAGAGTAACATAAAATGTTCACCTGCACAAAAAGAATTAATTGAAGAACTAAAAAACAACCTTCCAAAATAAAATAATAGAGAGATTAAGGGAAAAGGGTTTTTTTAAAGCAAAACCAATCCAAGAAAAACTCATCTCCTCTCCCCTTCCCTTTCCTGTATCCTTCATCTCCATCTTTCTACATGGAGTTTCATGCTCTTCCCTGAGGGTACTCTGCTCAAAGGAACGTAAATTTTTATGGCTGAAACCTAGAAAGAATCTTGGGGTTCCCTGGCTAGATTTCTTTCTGAAAGACCATGCCTTCAACCCAATTCACTCTGGCTCTCATTGATTGGCCAACAATAGGCTCCTGACCAAGCACCAGTTAGTAGTCATTGTTTGGGGCCCTGATGGCTCAGAGTGAATGTAAATAGTCATTGTTTCTATTTTAGCTAGAAATCCTGAAGGTCTTCTGGTCCCAGGTTTTTTTTTTTTGTTATTAGATAAAAGTGAGTCATTCCTTGGTTCACTTCTTAACCAGTTTAATCACTGAATGGGCATTACCTCAGTCAAAGTGAGAACTTGGAAAGACCTTAGCTTAAAAAGGCCAAGGTGTCCCACTGTATCTGGGGCTATCTCCAGCTGTCCTGATCTGTATCTTGCTACTGAACTGAAATGGCTCTGGAGAAGAAAATGAGACTGCTGACCTTGCACAGCCCTCCCTCACTCAAATCCAATTTACATGCAACATCTACCTGATGTCACAGTTTTCTTTGAGAATGAAGGACAAACAACAAGATAAACATCAAAGACTAATTACAAGGGACTCAATAAGGACAATTTGTTTTCTTTTTATATGTGGAAATGTAAGCCATATATCTAAAATCATCTTTAATAATAGGGTAGTTCAAAAGAAAAAGTGGGATAGAGCTGAGTATGATGTGATTGAAAAAAGCAAACTGATATAGGAAAAAGTAAAAAGAGTAATTATCTCATACAAATGAGCTACAAGAGGAAGACCTGAAACAGAGGAATTAGATGGGGGAAGAGGGTGGGTGGTTATAGAACCCTACTCTCATTGGAGATGGGTTAAAGCAGGAACTATACATGTATGTATCTAAAAGGGCCTAAAAGTCTTCCAAATTCAGAAAGAAACAATAAGTTAAGGCAATATGGAGGGGGGAGACAATAAGGGAGGAATAGGAAGTAGAATGAGGGAGGTATAAAAGGGTATGGAGATTAAGGGGAATGGGATAAAGAAGGAACAACACATATACTTAGAAAGGTATAAAAATCTCCTAAATTAAGAAAGAAATAAGAGGCTAAGGGGATAGGGTGGAAGGAGAGGGTAAGGTAGGGATTCTTAGAGGGCTGATAGGTTAAGAATAAGAGAGCAAGACAATGGGTAGAAGTAAAGTAGAGGAATGAGGAGGGAGAATGAGGAAACAAGGAAGGAGGTAAATTCAGTAGCATCAGACCTTAAACCATGTTATAAGGAAATCTATAACATATATTTTAAGACGTGTTATTATGTGCAGTGTAAAACTATAAAATGAAGTATAAAATGTATAATTTTGATAATTTTAAATAAAAATTTCCTGTATAAATAAAACCCAATGTAGCCAAGAAAGAGGGAATGAAGAAAATTGGAGAAAAAGCTGTCTAGACAATCTCCCAAATAGAATGTGATTGGGTCAGAATATGGTTGTGGTATAGGAAATTATGAGCTGATAGATTTAGAAAAACATGGAGAGACATGGATTTATGAAGGAAGGTGCTATCCACTTTCACTGAAACAGATGAAAAGTGAAAAAAAGTGATATGCGAATGTTTATGGATATTTATGTATTTCTATATCTATCAATCTATCTATTTGTCCAAGATTAATTATAGCCTTCTTAGGGGGTGGGAGAAAGGAAAAGAAAAAAATAAATTAAAAAGTACACAGCAGAAGACAGAATAAAACATACAAGGAAACAAAGATGGATGGCTTTGAAAATAATGTGTAGTATTCATTATATAGGTTTTCTTGAAATGGAAATGTATTGCTTTATATTAAATCCCTTCATATGTTCTGCTGTGTACATGGCAATGATTTTTTTTTCCTTTTCTTATTTTGTATTTAAGGTTAAAATAAATTTTAAAAAAGAAAAATATCAGTGGGAGATAGAATGTAGTAATCAAATCAGGTAGTTGAAAAGAAAGCCAGAAATGTCAAACCTAAGGAAACATTTAAGAATAGAAACCATCAAAGATGAGAGCTGACCAGAGCAGAAGAGTCCTCAAAGAAGATAAAACAAAAGTTGATGGAAGAAGAATGTGTAGGAGAAGCAAGAACAGCAGTATTTAGAAGTCAAAAGTCAAAACCACAGAGAATCTGGGCAAAAGGATATATTAACCTAGGTCACCATGATGACAAGTTGTCAAGCCCATCTACAATATGACCTACTTCTTCTTCTTCTTCTTTTTCTTCTTTTTACAGAATGCTATGTTGTGGACCATAAAACTACCTTTATGGAATTGTCATGTAGAAAGCTGGAGTCTGCACATGACACAGTAGGATTTATGAGAAAGGATGTGCTTTTATGGCATTAGCGGTAAAGGTCTACTATGTGAGAGTCATTCCTCAGTGACAATTTTATTTGTGCATGTGTGTATAAAATGAAGGGCTATAGCAAAATGAAGAAATATGTCTGCTTGGTCTTGGCATGTGTCTATTAGGGAAATAGATTAAAAATAGATATTCAGTTGGCTAGGTCTTGGGGGGAAATTTATGTCAAGATTTTGTGAAGCTCATCCAGATGGATTGTAGATTGTCTACACAATTATATCTTATAAGAGATTAGGTAACAGAACAATGGAGAATAGAAAGGAAATGATATCCCCCTTTCCTTTTTTTGTTCTCCCTTGGCTTTTTCTTTTTCATCCTTTCTCTTTCCCATTTTATCCCTTTCCCTAGATACCAGAACAAATTTCCTGAGCTTTCTACTTATAGAACTAATATGCTCAGTTCTTGAGAATAGGAAGACATCAAAATCATGACCCTTACATTCAACAGAAAAGAAGATACACTTATGTGACAGGAAGCTAAACACACCTCAAATATCACACACACAAAAGCTGGTTTTGTTTGATTTCCAACCTAGTTCTGCAAGGGGTTCAGAGAGCACAGGGACTAATTGATGTTTCTCTGAACCAAATAGCTGAGCCTATGGACAGTTGCCCTTCCCAGATCATTGTGCCACATCCAGTCCTGTGATGCCATTGTGTGAGTGTCCTATGACAATGGTTGTACTGGGTCATAGCCTGGTTTTGATAGCAACAACCATTACAGCTTCTGAAGTCAAGATTTGTCTCAGATAACATTTTGACATTGATGTACAGATAAAGAATTGCTTTAAAGAGCAGCCATGATTTTTTTTCAGTATTTATACTGGTAAATGTAACATAGCCTGTATCTTAACTTTAACAGTAGTACAGGAGGAGAATTCTAAAAGTAGAATACTTAATTTTAAGTTGTTCATCAAATGCCAAAATAAAAATATCAACAAAAATAAAATGTAATGTAAAACATTGTATTAATCATAATAAAATAATTATTTTTAAAAATATAGTCTTGGTGCTATTATTTTTTGCAATAGTACAACAGTTTCTCACCAACCTCTCCTTCTAAGATGATGGGTTCAGCTGATCTGTAAGCAGAGAACTTATATCTGATTAGAAAAGAAATATGTATCTTCTATGCTGTCATATACATATATATCTTTTACATAGGTGTGAAATCAAAGAATCACAAGTTTTTACAACCTGAAGGGTCTTCAAAGGTTAAGCAATCATAGCTAAACAAAAGTTTTCTCTATAGTATCCATGGTGAAGGAACAATCTAGCCAGATTTGTGTTAATGTCAGTTATCTGTAACTTGAGTTCTCTATTTCCCTTAGTGTCTGACCTCCTGAACTTTCACCTTAGCTTATTATCATGGTTACTGCTTTCCCTAGGCCAATTATGTACTGCTTATAACATGCAATAGACCTTCTCAAAGCCAAAGTTCTATGCATTATTATACACCATTCCAAAAATGATATACCTCCATTTATTTACTTACACTATTTGTCCTGACTATGATACTCTTCTACTTCTCCAATTATCTAAGTCTTATACTTTTTCTTAAGTCAATTTCAGTTCCATTTCATCTGGGAATTTTGTTTGTTACCTCAACACAATTTTCTCTTTCTTGTTAGGTGTGCCATAATATTTACTGCACTGCATTTTTTGATGAAATCAAGGTTGAATGATTTGCCCAGGGTTACACAGCTAGTAAGTATTTGAGGCCAGATCTGAACTCACATTCTCCTGATTCTAGGACTGGCACTCTATCCCCTGAACCACCTAGCTGCCCCTTACTATACTGTATTTAATGGAAAGAGTTCATTTTACCTTGGACTGTTTGTTCACTGCACCCATACTACTAGTTTCTATTGTGGTCCTTTGATCTCTTGGGTCAGTCTAATGTGGCACATGCTCTTAATGGGCACTGCCCTATTGATAATACTTTTAGGAAGTAGGCTTTAAAACCTCAACATATGGTCAGAGCCATTTTGACTTTTGTGTTAGTTAAATGACTTTAAATTGCCTCCATATTTTCTGTGTTAGCAAACTGACTTTGTAATATCCATTACTATTTGTGTACCACTATACTAAGGCAATGAATCTTCAAATAACATATAAAGTTAAAGGCTGTTCCATTGAAGTTGTTAATTATCTATCAGCATTCCTATGTATTAATCTCTTGACAGTTGTGCATCATCTCCAAGAAATCTACTTGCTTATGAAAGGTTCCCATATTTTTGGGCTCAGAAATTTAGAGATGGAAAGGACATAAAAGTCATCTCATCTAACCTCCTAATTGTATAGAAGAGGAAACTATGGCTCAGAGCTCTGATCTCTGATAAACACCAATAAATACCATAACTTTGCATATTGAATCATTTGTAACATTATCTAAATGATGATAGTCTTCCACTGGGAAGTATATCTTGGAAAAAACTTCTGTTTCTCTCTCATATTCTATCTACCCTCCTGCATACAAAGAACTCAGTTAATCAACACATCATCTCTACTTGGATGGGGAGGGGATGGGGAGTTTACCTTCCCAATATGCTTCCTAACACTAGTGTCTACCTTTAGCTACACAATTCCCAGAAAAGGTGATTATTGTCTTTAGGTGATAACCTTCCTAGGGGATAAAGTATGACTTATTTGCTCCTACTTCCTGCCAAGTCTTTTGTACTCATTAACTGGTTGTAAATTGATAAATGAGCAAATGGATAATGAAAAAACCATGACAAGGAACTCACAGCAGCTAGAAGGATATTTTTAGGTGACAACAATGAAAAAAAGAGAATGTCTGCTAACCACAATTTGGCATGATAGCAGAATAAAACAAGCAATCCTGAGCATCAAGAGGGATTGAGGAAGAAAGTAGTTTTGTTGAGAAACAAATTCTAAACATCTGCTAGAGGTCATATTACAGATTACTGAGATTGTGTATGTTTTTAGACATAGATTGGTTTATTATTTTTATTGAGTTTGGGAATAAATCCTGTTTCCATTAACTTATAAGCAAAATTAATCATTTTTTTGTGTCTTGAGAATCTGTTTTATATGATGATTACCTTTGTGGTGGGGTGAAGGAGGTGTTAAAATATGGAAGCTCTAAGAGCAACATGACAAATAAGTGAATCTCTGAAGTTTCAGCAGGTCTTCAGGATATGAGAGAATACTAGACTTAAGGATTGTCACAATATTAGTTACACTGTGCAGCATATAAGTTGGTAGGATAATTATAAGATTATTGAATTATATTACTTAGTTGTTCTTTGGGAGATTTTTTCCCCCAGAAGTGGTTTTGATATAAAGACAAAGGAGATTAATAAAATATTTTAAAAACAAAACAAAAAGACACCTCTTGTAGGCTGCATGAAATAAAGACCCATGCCAAACAGATATAAGTTAAGGTTCAAAAAAATTATAAGTCAACTAGACTTTACACAGATTTTTTTTAACTTTACAAATGTTATTTTATCTTATCCTTACAACAACCTTGGGAGGTGTAATACTATTGTGCTACAGGGGGATGATAGAAGGAAGGGCAGATTGGGGGACGGGATAATCAGAACCAAACACTTCTAAGGAGGAACAGGGTCAAGAGACAGAATAGAATAAGTGTGGGGCAAGATAGGATAAAGGGAAATATACTTAGTTTTTCACAACATGACTATTATGGAAGTGTTTTGCATGACTACACATGTATAACCTGAATGGAGTTGCTTGCCTTTTCAACGAGGGTGGGTGGGGAGGGAGGAAGGGAAAAAATTTGGAACTGAAAGTTTTAAAAACATGTTAAAAAATGTTATTTTGCTATAAGAAATAATGAGCTCAATGATCTTAGAAAATAATGGAAAGACTTACATGAAATAAGGAAGAGCAAAATGAACAAAACGAAGAGAACATTGTATACAGCAACACTAATATTTTTTTTAAGAACGACTTTGAGCAAATAAGTAATTTTGAGTATTATAAACAAACAGATTTTTGGAAGAAATAGATCTATTTTAATATCTCCTAGACTGCTTTCTCATAAGCAAATTGTCGTAAGACTTCTTGTACTTACTTCCTTGGCTGTTTCAGTATACTTAGACATGAGGAACTTACAATAAAATAATGGTTTACACACAGCTGTTAAAGAAACCAAATATACCAACTAACAGATATTTTGTACATCTCTGGAAGTGTGTCTCTGGATGGCAACGACATAGTCAATGCATACTGAATATGATTTTTCTTGGCCAAGAGAGTTTGATTCTGTGATTAGAACAGACATTTTCTCATACTCTATAATCCAGGATAATTGACCCTCTTTCAGTTACTCATACACAATATTCCATCTCCAATCTTCATACTTTTCCACTTCCTGTCACATATGTCTGAAATTCACTTTCTTCTTACCTCTTTTACACACTTCTCTTCATTTTAAATGGGGCTGAGTCACCGTCTTCCTCAGGAAAGTTTTTCTTGTTTCTCCTAAATGCTAGTGTTTTCTTTCCCAAATTTCCTTATATTTATTAAGTATATTAATCTCTGTAGTATAACTGCTCCATAGATATTGTATGTATTTATATTTATTCATATAATATTTTTACCTTGTTTCTATTCTGGCCAGAAATTCTAAGGGTCTTCCCTCCCAGACTTATTCTTCTGTGAAGGCAAACTAGGCCATCTTTTGCTTCAATTCTTACTTAGCCTTTAATTATTGAATTTTGTTGCCTCAGACAAACTGAAACCTGGGAAAGAACTTAGCTTAAAAAGGCCAAAATCTCACACTGCATCTGGGCTCATCTCCAGTCATCTTGACTTATGTTTTGCCACTGGGCTCAGATGGCTGTGGAAGAGAGTAAGGCTGATGACTTTGCACAGCTCCACTTCACTTAAATCCAATTCACATGCAAGTCAAGGCATCATACTGCTTACATCATTAGTCTTCTTCAAGAATGAAGGACAAACAACACCAACAACATGCTTTGTATATTTATTTGATTTGCTGCCCATTAGACCATAAGTTCCTTGATATTATAAATTGATTCATACTTTGTACTTATATCTCCAACATCTAACATAGTGCCTGGCTTAAAGTAGGCATTTAATAATATTGTTGCTCCACAAAGGTAATCTTGGCCCTATTATATAGCTTTGTAAGAGGTTTAGGGCAGCTAGGTGGCACAGTGGAGAGAGCAATGGCCCTGAAGTCAGGAGGATCTGAGTTCAAATCTGGCCTCAGACCAAACAGTTGACACTAGCTGTGTGACCCTGGACAAGTTACTTAACCTCAATTGCCTAAAAATTTGGGGGCAGCTAGGTGGTGCAGTTGATAGAGCACCACCCCTGGATTCAGGAGGTCCTGAGTTCAAATCTGGCCTCAGACACATAACACTTACTAGCTGTGTGACCCTGGGCAAGTCACTTAACCCCATTGCCTTGCCTAAAAAAAAATAAGAGGTTTAAATATTTTCTTATCTTCAAATCAGTCTCAACACTGAAACATTACATTTATTGCAGATAGAATATCTAAACTCCATTTGAACAAATATTCTTTATGCTCATAAAGTGAGTAATTATACATTCTCTTAAAAGCAGTTTTCAGGTGCACATATGAAAGTTAACTGAATGCTTTTATTTAAAGATTCCAACAACATACTTTCTTTTCTTTTAGTTTCTGCTTCTACCTCCAATGCCAATTTTTTAGCCATAATCTTGGCCTAGTTGGCATGGCTTATTTCATGATTCTTCAATGATGCTCTCAAATTATCCCCATTCTTTCAAAGAATGCATACTCATATTTATAGTCTTGGCAACTCTTTCCAAATGCCTTTCTTAGGTCTGAGGGTTTTCTCGCTCCAGGCAAAATTTGAAAAACATCTTTGATTCACAGAGGCATAGGTATGAAGTAGTTATTGTCTACATTGACTTTTTAACACTGCTGTTGACGTTTTACATCTTGTAACATTTTTTTTTTGCCCATGGGGTAACAGGATCATGAGTTTAGAGCTAGAAGGGACTTTAGAAACTATCAAATCCACACTTACTGTTTTACCAATAAGTAAACTGACACAGAGAGAGGTTGAGATACATAGTAAGTGTCTGAGTCAGGTTTTAAGTTCAGGCATTCCTGACTCCAAGGCAGGTGCTCTGTCCACTATAGCACCTAGCTGCCTCAAGAAAGGGGGAAGGGAAAGGAGAAGGGTGTTAGCTAGAAAGAGCTTCTATTTTGTAAGAACTTTTTCATTTCTGAGTTGAAGTAGGCAAGTGGTCTGTTAACATTTGTTTAAGGTGCTAAAGTATACCCTAGAAATACCTGCTTTCAATGACACATAATTGGTTTTGTTTTTAAAAAGAATATATTATTAAAAGGCAAAACAGGTGATTCTAATGGTTGATTAAGAAATTAGAGGCTTGGGCAGCTAGGTGTACAGTGGCTATAGCTCTGGCCTTGGGGTCAGGAAGACCTGAGTTCAAATCTGGCCTCAGACACTTGACACTTCCCAGCTGTGTGACCCTGGGCAAGTCACATAACACTGATTGACTCAAGGAAAAGGAAAGAAAAAAGAAAAGAAATGAGAGGCTTCCCACTAAGTCCTGTATATATATATATATACATATATATATACATATACATACATGTATCTCTATATCTATCTATCTGATCTATCTATTTAACTATCTTTTGCTTGATTGTCATGTGCAGTGGCATATTAGAAAACACTTCAAGCAAGAAATCCAGATTTTGTCAAATTTTAATAATACTTCAGTTCTTTAAAATAAATATTTTTATGTAGAAACTTCATGCAATGATCCAGATCCTAGCTCTTCCACACCCTAGGAAACTGATTCATGGAATACTGGGGCCAGGCTTCTGGAAGTGAGAAACCTCAAACTTAACTAGTCTATTCCTTGCATGCTAAAAAGTTTGATGTTTACTAAGCATTTACTACATTCCTGGTACTATGCTAGGCATAGTATTACAGATACAAAACCAAATGAGCAAACAAAAAGAAACAGTCCTTGCCTTTAAGGAGCTTAATTCTATTTAAGGCTAATATAATATGTCCATAGATAAGACACATATACATATACATACATGTGTGTGGATACGTACATACAAACACATAATACATATATGTGTTTATACATACAAAACACAAAGATCTATATTATGCAGTGGAAGTGGGACATGAAAGTACTTCATGGATACATCAGGAAAATAATATCAGCAAAGACATACAGATGGGAGATGGATTGAGGTCTTAAGGCCAGTATACCAGTTTGGTTAGAAGACAGATTTCATTTAGGGGAGTTATATGTAATCAGTCTGAAACGGTGGTCTAGAAACATAAAATAAAAAAAACAAACCTTAAATGTCAAAAACATTTGCATTTTACCCTAGAGTCTATGGGATGTCCCTTAAGTTTCTTAAGCAGAGGAGCAATATGATCACACCTGGAATTTGGAATGTTAACTTAGTAGCTATGTGAAGGGTGGATTGGAAAAGTAAAGGTTAGATACAGGGAGCCCAATTAGGAACCTATAGCAAAAATCTATTCAAGAAGTGATGAGTACCTGAAATAGGGAGTGAGTATCCTGAAGGGGATATATGAAAGGCATGGTAAGAAGGCAGAATTGCCATGGATTGATAAATGATATGTGTGTGTGTGGGGGGGGAGGAGATAATAGCAGACAAATTTAAAGTTGAATGTGACTTAGTTGCAAAACTGGGAAAATAAAAGAATACTGACACACTAGACAGAAAGAAAGAAGTTTTATTGGGTTTAGGGGAAATGATTGTGTTGTTCAGTTATTTTCAGTTGTGTCCAACTCTCCATCACCTCGTTTGAAGTTTTCTTGGCAGAGACAATGGATTGGTTTGCCATTTCCTTCTCTAGCACATTTTACAAATGAGGAACTGAGGAAAATGGGGTTAAGTGACTTGCCTTCAGTCGCACAGCTAGTAAATGTTTGAGGCCAGATTTTAATGCAGGAAGATTAGTCTTCCTGACTTTAGGCCTGGCACTCTATCCACTCTATATAACCATATGGATATGTTGAAATTGATATGCCTACAAGATGTATAGTTGGGGATATATAGAAAGCATTTGGGGTGGAGGGACTAGTGTTTGATTGAGAGCTGAGGACTGGATTCATAGATTTAAGAATCATCTGTATAAAGATAATACGTAAAACCATGGGGATTTATGAGATTAACAAGAAAGAAAGTGCAAAGAGATGAAGCAAAGAAGACCCAGGTAAAAGCCCTGTGGGAAACACTGACATATAGATACAAAGCATGAATGATGATCCTGTGAAGAAGACTGAGAAAAAGAGAACCATGATAGAGTAGTGCCATGAAAATCTAGAGTGAAAGAATGCCCAGAAAGGAATGATCAACAGTGTCAAACTACAGAAATATCAAAAAACTGAGGGATGAGAAAAAATAATTGGATTAGGAAATTAAAATATCACTGGATACTTGGGAGAAAGCAGTTTTAGTGATGTGGTAGGATGAGAAGCCAAATTTGAGGATGGTGTGAGAAGTGAAAGGGAAGTAAGAAACTTGAGCCAATGAGTACTAGTAAATTTTTCTAGGAAATTGAATGTGAAATGAAAACATATAGGACAGTAATGTGAAGAGATGATAGGATAAAGTGAAGGTATTTGTTTTTGTTTTTTCTTTGTAGATGGGGAGATCTGGGTATGTTTGCAAGCAGTAAAGGAAATAGCCAGAGGATAAATAAGAGGTTGAAAATTAGGGAGAGAAAAGAGATGATTAACCAAGCAGGTCCCTGGAGAAGAAGCATAGAGATAGTTCCAAAATGCAAGGAAAGGAATTGGTATTAGCAAAGAATAGTACTACCTGACCCTTTGAGACTAGAGCTCAGGAGGGTGGAAGGGATAGAATAGGTATTTTGAGTACAGAAAATTTTGAAGAGACACTTGAACTGGGCAGTAAAGATTAAATCAGGGAAGAATAGAATGACTAATATGAAGCAAATCGACCCTAGTTGGGAATGGACACAATAAATTTCTACCAATGTAAATGGCCAAATTGTCCTTCAGTATAAGGAGTTTTAATTGTTTATTATATTATCCCTTCCTAGCCTGGTGCTGAAGAACAGTTTGGTCAGCCAATGACACTGGTTGCAAGACAAGGATTTTTCTTGTTGTGTGTATGTGTATATCTCACTCCTTTTCCTTCAGCTGCTTTAGAAGAAAACAAAGATGGTGCCTCAATTAGCATAAGGAGGGAAAAAAGTCTTCCATTGTTTTTTCTGAAAATATTGGAAGAAAAGATGATATTATGTAATGAGTTCTGCTTAACTTCTTACTTCCCATGTTATAATTTTGGGGAACCAAGTGGATAGATGCTGCAGAAAGAAAAAGGGTGAAGGGTGTGTTTTTCATTGGGGGCCACATGTCTCTAAATAGGAAAATGTTACCATATGCCTCAGAGTGACTATGTCCCTACTCCCAGGATTTTTTTTAATATAAAATTTTATTGATTACTTCTATTTTATGTCATTTCCTGATATATGGTCCCTTTCTTCCCATAATGCTATTGAATCCTCCCTTGTAACAGTGAAAAATGGTTAGCAAGAGCAAAAAGCAAAGAGCAGATCTGATAGTGTATGCCACATTTCAATCCCTTCAATGATTCCTTAACAAAGGTATTTTTTAGATGTCAACCAAATGCCTGACTCTTTGTACTATTTTACGTGATTAACCATGACAGTTATGGGGAAACAGGTCTTTCTGCTCTTTCTTGCCCTCTAGAGTCAATCTTTTTAACCAGTTTGGATTACTCCCACCATCAACCTCCTGGGCTTCTAATGATGAACTGTGAACAAAACAGGAGGAAATTTTTCAAACACGCTTACTTAATGCATCATAAACTCATGTTACCCAAGACAGATTGGTTCTCTAGCATAGCAAGATAACTCTTCTATGACTCCCTAATTCATTCTTTACCTTACTCCCCTAGAAAGTCTTTCATACCTGCTCTGTCCTCAATTTACCAACATGTCCTCTTTCATCTCTCTTACGTGAGAATCTTTACTAAGAAAATTTATAGCCATTAAGCATGAACTACCACTTCTCCCATTCTCTTCATCTGAAAACCCTTTGACATCATTATCTCCCATTGTCTCCCCTCCCACTAGTCTCCAAGAAAGAGAAGGCACTCTCTTTGTTGAGGCCAATCCCTCTGTATGTGCAAATAATTCCACCCCTTACTTTCTTCTCCAGTCAGTTGCATCCTACAGTCTCTTACTACTGAAGACTTGTGTGTCTCATTAGCTTCTCATCACCAATACTGTCATCTGCCTATGTAATTACAACAAAATATCATGGATGCATCCTCATAGCAAGAACTGGCATTTAGTAGACTGTTGTTCATCCTTTATACATAAAGAGGACCAAAATGACATCATGATGTTGGGGTCAGTGTGTTCAACGTTGGCTGATCAGTCCAATACAAGCTTGGAAAGTTCTACCACAAGTCTGCCACAAATAATGCATTGGAACATTTGGGATGGAGATGTTTCTAGCTCTGTACATCTCACATTTCTTTTGAGCTATTATGATCCTGCTTTGGTCGTAGGGGACGGCACTTTCTTTGATGAGGGCATGCCATGCTGTGTGTTCCTGTGCCAGCATATCCCATATCTCACAATTGATAATAAAGTTCTTCAAAAGATTTTAAGAATATCTTTGTATTTAGTAGACTATGTCATTGTTAGGAGACGGGCAGGGTGTGAGTGTGATGAAGGAAATAGGTGGCACAGAGTGCTGGACTAATCCTTTCTAAGCTAAACATTCACATTCAGCAAATGTGGTGGCCCCCAGGCAAGATGACTGTCAGGAGACTCACCATTAACATGCTAAACATTTCTCTGTGCTTGAACAGTAAATTGCCGACCTCCTAGTCTGGAGGAGGGCACAGATATGTCTACTTTTCATCCAGAACCAGAAACTGGTTCTGGATGACAATTCTGAAGTATACCAGTGCTTGATATCTGTAGTCTAAGAGTTCTTTAAACAATAGTGTAAAGTTTGATAACTAGTTTCCAATATAATCCTATGTATTCTATTTTATGCATTTAAAAACTTTTTTTCTGAGAAGGGATTCATAAGTGTCAGCAGCTGGCCAAAGTGATCTTTGAAACAAAAAGTTTAAGAATCGCTGTTCTAGTCTATCATTCTCTGTGGCCCTATCCAGACGAAGTTCCTAATTCTCCCCAGCCCTGGAGTGTATGGGGTGGAGGTGTAGAGGAAGAAGACAAATTGTGCTGTTTTTGTGATACCAATGTTACACACTTATCTCACCATTAGAGGATTCCTGAGAAGCCATGCACTTAAGAATCCCTAATATTAACAGAACTAAAGCAATTCTCACTCGCTGCTGCAGAGTGGTTGTTTCCATCAATTATCCAGATTTCCAGGAATACTAAAGATCCCAGGATTGCTGATCAGAAGAGAACAGCAAAAGATCAGACATCTCAGTATTTCTTTTTTGTCTATTCTTCCAATGACAAGTTTTGCCTTAAGCTTTTCTTCTTGGGAGGATGATATCCTAAGGGCCCTGACCAATTTCCTGCCACCATCACAGGTGACAATCATTTATTCTCTCTGCTGAGGTCGATATCATTGTATCCAGCAGCTCACATTCCTATTATTTCTCATACCTGTAACCTAAAGAGAGATCAACCACTTTACTGGAATTATCTTAAAAAGAAGTTAGTAAAATGTATTTTGTGGAAGGGCAAAGGAAGAAAAATGAATTAATCTTCACAGTTCAGGGTTTTAAGAACTGCTTAATGATGGATCACATTTTGCTGTTATCTGAGTATATTCACTGCTAAATTGTGCTGGCTTGCATGTTGGAAATCAATTAATGTGCTTCCTTGGCTTTTGGAAAAGATGATGGTGAAACCCTTTGTGTCTTCCAAATGACGGCTAATATAAATCTTGTGGAAAAGTGCAGGTGAGGTGTAGATAGCCCTAGTTGTTCAGATTTGTGAATTCTGGCAAGTATACATAATTTGACTAACGGGAACCATGATGTAACATCGCATTTTGTCGTTTTCAAAGTAAATTGGGAATGATAGCCAAATCCTATTTTGAGAGAAGGTTGTACTGAAACAGAGATGCTGCTGTGAAATCAAATTGTGCCAGCAGCAACCTGGAACTTAGAACAGCAATCACCCATCCAAGTTTGGCTGTAGATTTCCAATTTATTCTAAGCTAGTTGAGAAAAGAGGTGGCAAAAGAAATAAAATACTTTAATTATGAAAGCTAGCTTAGCATTTTTTTAAAAAGTTATAATAATTTGGGAAAGAAAAAAAGGAAATTGGTTTAAGTTCATTATGTGGCAATGCTGTCCTAATAGTAAAGTTTTAACATGAGCTGGTAGACGTTACAATGTACTCAAAGTCAATGTTAAGACTTGTATTTAATACTGGTTATAAAAATGAAAGAATTGTGGATTACACAGATAATGTCAGTTTTAATTTTAAATATGCTGAAGATTTGATGCATTAGTTTATGTTTTTTGTATATTTAAGAGAATTTCTGAGAAAAATAAAAACCTCTTAAGTATGTTTCTTAGTAGATTAGAGAGAATTATATTTCATAGCAGGCAGATTGAGGGTTTGGCGAATTCATGTATATATACATATACATACATATGCATACATACATACATACGTATATGTGTATATATGTATATATATATACGTATATATATGTGTGTGTGTGTGTGTGTGTGTGTGTGTATATATATATATATATATATATGTATGTATGTATATTTGTAGTTGGAGCTAAGTGCCTGAAATTTCTGGGGCCTGTATTTTCCAAATATAAAATAAAATGATGACTTTATAAAACTAGTGAATTTGCAAATATCCTTTTCACATCATGTGCAATGCCTTTTCCTAATTCTGCCTAGCTTTGTATTTTGAAGTCTTCATCATTAGTGGTAACATATTAATGCTTTCTCTTTCAGTTGACTTTGCATCTTATAGCCTCTTATCCCGTCTTCAACTACCATCTCCCCTGTGAGATTTATAAGGATTTTTATACTTCCTCAATGAAAAAACATGATATAATGAAAAGATGACCAGTGGTCAAGATATAAACTCAAAATCCAATTGAGACATTTGATGTGCATGAGCAATCAATTATGCCATGATTTATTTTTCCCCTTTGTTTAGTAGTAGAAGTTCCATACACTAATTCAGATTGGGAACTCCTCTGTAATATACATTCTTTGAAAATTGCCTGTGGGCATTGAGAGGTTGTCAATTAATAAACATTTATTAAATAAATAGCTCAGGTACTTAGCTATGCACTGCAAATACAAAAAAAGTCGCTGTCTTCAAGCAGTTGACTAGCTACTTAAGTGACTTGTCAATGGTAATAATATATTTAGTGCATGTCAGAGGCAGGACTAAAATCCAGGTACTTCTGATTGTAAGTCTGTCCCTCTATTTGCTATACTATACAACCTTTCATCACATATGAAATTGTATTTATAATACTAATACTCCCTAACACAAAAAATTGTTGGAAGGAAAGTATGCTCTGAATCTTTAAGTGTTACAGGTCAGAGTTATCAGTGTGGGAGAAATGCTTGTACATCAAGACAAGAAGCATGTATCGTGTCAACTATGTGTCAGAAGTGAGGGAGCTAGAGGGGCCAGTGGATGGAGTGCTGGGCTGGGAGTCAGGAAGACTCATCTTCCTGAGTTCAAATCTAGCCTCAGACACTTACTAGCTGTGTGAACCCTGAGCAAGATACTTAACCTTGTTTGCCTCAGTTTTCTCATCTATAAAATGAACTAGAAAAGGAAATGGCAAACCACTCTAGTATCTTTGCCAAGAAAACCCCACATGGGATCATGAAGAGTCAGAAACAAGTAAGCAACAATGTGCAAGAAAAGATACTTAATGATAAAGATGCAAAGAAAGTCAAAACACCGTCTCTGCTCTCAAGAAGTTTGTATTTTAATGGGGGAGACAAAATGCAAACAGCTACTAAGAAGATATATAGATAGATATAATGTGTGTGATGTATATTACACATATACATGTATACACACATACACACACATATAATATTATATATGTATGTATATATATACATACAGGATAAATTAGGGTTAATCAATACACCTGCTCAATGTTCTTCCTCATTTCCCTTCACCTGTTTTCTTCTGGAGAGACATTCAAAATATGACACAGTAACAGGGTGGTAAGAAATGAGGGAAGGAGTAAAGGGAATATGTGTAGAAATGAGAAAGCCATTATTGGAAGCTTTGGGAATGACTGTCTTGTCCTCCCAGATAGCAAGGCAATGAGTATTCCTTAACCCTGGGGAAGTTCCTGAAAGCTCCTGAGGGCATCCTCTCAACATCCCTAGTCATTTAGACTTAATGATAATAGCAAAAATAGTGATCCATGTACTTCTTGTGTTTCCTATACTATAGCAGCATCATGGGCAATGTCCAAGAAACAAAATTATACCCTCGATAGGACTATAACCATGCACAATGATTAGTAAAATTGCAGCTGTAGTAGCTAGTTATTACAACCATCCTAGTACCCTGTAATATTGTATTCACTTCTAGTTGCCTTCAGAACAATATTTGATTGACCTAATTCTTTAGTCTGTGTTGTTGTTCAGTCATTTCAGTCATGTCCGACTTGTCATGACCCCATTAGTGGTTTTCTTGGCAAAGATACTAGAGTGGTTTGACATTTTCTTCTCCAGCTTATTTTACAGATGAGAAAACTGAGGCAAATAAGGTTAAGAGACTTCCTCAGGGTCACACAGCAAGTAAGTGCCTGAGGCCAGATTTGAACTCAGGAAGATGAATCTTCCTGATTCCAAGCCCAGCACTCTATCCACTGTACTAACTAGTTGCCCTCTTTCTGTATCTATATATGTATATGTAAACATGATTCTTAACTAGATATATGGCTGTGTTACTAATACATGGATCTATCTGTGTAAAAATGATCAGCTTGTATTTTGCTTTAAAAGAATAAGCACGTATATATATACACACACACATATATATACATATATATTCCATTATTATTTGATCTGAATGTTTAATAAAATTATTTATTAAACTGCTATTACAACTTACAAAAATTATTTCACATATTAGAAACATGTGTTGCATATATTTATATGTCTAATATGAGGTGCAATGGATATAGCAAGAGATTTGGAGTCAAGAAGACCCAAGTTCACATCATGCCTCAGAAACTTAGTAGCTGCATCCCCCTGCACAAGTTACTGGGCTTCCCTCATCCTCCATTTCTTAATATGTTAAATGGGGATAATAAGAACACCCACCTCATAGAATTGTGGAATAAATACAATGAGATAACTAAGTATAGCACTTTATAAGCCTTAAAGAGCTATGTAAATTCTAGTTGAAAATATATTATCTAATTTGAGTCCTGAAACAATACTGTAAGACAGACACTACAAGTATTCATCTCTAATTTAATAAAATCTAATGTGAACAAATGTGTTTTCCATGGTCACATAGCATATATGAGAGGTAGGAATTTAACTAAGATCTTTCAGTCTCCTAGGTAAGTATGCTATCCATCATACTCTTCTTCAATGAATACATTGATTTCATAACTTAAATATTTTTCTTCTAAAAGACTTAACCATAATAGTAGTAGTGACCATAACAAAAGTGGAAAACCACAAGAAATAGTACTTAGGAATATCCCCCAAAACTTGATAATGAAAAATCTTTCTGGTAATGACAGCTGGGATCACTTCACCTTTGTCAGAATATTTGGAGTAATGATATTGATTCTTTCCAGGGAAGAGGAAATGGTACAGAAAGTCCTATCAGTGATGCAATTACCACAGATGTTCTAACACAAATTAATTACTACAAATCTTTTTGATATGATTTGTGCTTCAGATTGGCACATGATAATCTTTAGAATACAAACTATTAGAGCTATGAGGCAGTGTAGAGCCAGACATAGAACAAGAATACCTGGGTTCAGGTACAACACCTAACCTTGTATGACCCTGGACAAGTCTAAGGAAATGACTCTTAGATTAGCCTTGGCCGGTCCAAATTGATACAAAGAACTTTATCTTCTGCAGTTTCCACATAATAGGGAAACCGTAGGTCCAATCCCTATGCCCTATCATTCATACACCTGAGAAACCCAGGCAAAGATGTTTTATGATAGCCAAACTCCGTAGACACACTGTTCTTTGTCAACAGAGTTGCTTCTTCTGTCCCTTCTCCAAATCTAAAAGCCCAGAACGCTAATTTTGAATAACAGCCAGAAGCCTCTGTTTCTCTTGGCTTCTATGTGCTGGCTGTAAGTAACCTCAGCTTAGGAGAAAGACTAGTATAATCCTGAGGTCTACTGCCCTATCTTTCCTCCCAAATAACAGAGCTGCCATGCCATTCTTTCTGTGACCACATAAATTGAGTATACGCACCATCTTGATCATCCTGTTTTCAATTATCCTGAATGAAAGCTATGGCAACAGAACAGATGGGTTGACAGCAGAATATCAGTTTGGTGATCAATACAGAAATAAGAACAGAAAAGCAAATTAGAAAAAGTGGTTATTTTTTCCCTCCATAACTCTAATCCCATCAATAGCATTAGAACATCATGTCAATGACAAGGAGGTATGAGCTGGGAATTATCATGGGGTTACACATCATTAGTACCTGATGAGATCACTGATTTCAGCTGAAATATTATAGTCAATTCTGAGTGCAACGTTTTTGGAGGATGAAGACAAGCTATAGTTTGATGAAAGGAGAATAAAGAGATTGGATAGAAGTCTGAATCCCAATCCATATCAGATTCATTTAAAGGAACTCAGAAAAGAGAAGACTTCTAGAATTGAGAAAGGGAGTGAAAAGAGTGAAGCATATGTGGTTGAGAAAGTGAGGTAATAGTGAGATAATAGCTGTCTTCAAATATGTTAAAAATTATTTTGTGGGAGAGGGATTAGACTTTGCATCAGAGACTAAAACTAAAAATACTGGGTGATACTTGTAAGAGTCAGAGGTTAGCCAGGAGTAAGAAAGAGCTTCCTAACACTTCAATAATAAAATGGACTGCCTCAGGTGCTTTCGAACACTCATTACTGGAAGTCTTTAAACAAAGGATGAATTTCTATTTGTCAAGAACATTGTGGAAGAGATTCCTGTTTCAGTATGGATGGATAAAATTATTTTCAACTCTTAAATCCAGTATCTCAAAAACAATTCAGAAAAACATGTTTCTCAAATTCAATCCATCAACATTACTTGGCTATGACCTCAGGGGGAAACAAAAACCAAGATCTTAAATATGACATTTGCTTGAGATTAAGAGGTTTGTACTGGGAGCCAAGATGGCAGAATAAACAAAGTGCTCATCTCATCTCTCCCAACATTCTGCTTCCAAAAAACAAAACAAAACAACAATAAACCTTTAAATGCCTCAAATCAAACTCTGGAATGACAAAGCCAGCAAAAGATTAGAACAGGCCTGTAAGACATACAAAAATGTAGGGTTGCCACTGCACATTGGAGAATGTTTGCCATGTGACTTGCAGTAACTAACCATCGTCACTCTGCCTCTAGTCTAACCTATCTGGGGCCCAAAGCAGTTTAGCCTTTTTTTAATTTTGGCCCCTACGTACTGCCAACTTGTGTAGGTCTGAGTTAGAGTGAGACATTCTTCCAGTCCAAGACGACACAGGAGGTCAGAAAGAGACCTGTGACACTTGGGTACATGATGGTCTGGAGCCCAGTTGAATGAAACACCAGTGGTGTTATAGTAGAATTTAAATCCATTGCCTATATCCAATTCTGGGTCATAGTTCAAGGGCAGAAAGGACCACTTTCAGTCAAAAAGGAGTGAAAGCCCAGAGGGACAATCTTGTTTTTGATCACAACTGTATCATTACCAGACCCGAAGGGAACTAAGGAACAGTTGGGATTTGCAATCCCAAGGGATCAAAGGCCCTTTTAACATAGTGAGCAGACTGTAGACCAAAAGAGCAGTGACCACATCTATCCCCAGATCACACTGATTCACAATCACTTAACATTTCTGAACCCAAATTTCAAATCTTTTCATATAGTTTTAAATCTGTACTGCCATACTTCCTTCCTTCATATTTTTTTTCATTGATTCCCTTGATATTCTTGGCTTTTTCTATTTCCAGGTGAATTTTGTTATTTTATAGCTATATTAAAACAAACAAACAATAACATTGGTGGTTTGATTTGCATAAAACTGAATAAGTAAATTAACTTAGGTAAAATGGTCATTTTTATTACATTGGCTCAGCCTACTCATGAGTAATTAATATTTCTCCAGTTGATCAGATTTATCTTTATTCATGTGAAAAGTATTTTGTGATTGTGTTCACATAGAACCTGGATTTGTCTTGTCAGGTAGGCTCCTAAGTATGTCATATTTTCTACAGTGATTTAAAATGAAGTTTCTCTTTGGATCTCGTTACTGGGTTTTGTTGGTAGCATGTAGAAGTGCTGATGACTTCTGTGGGTTGCTTTTATATCCTGCAACTTTACTAAAGTTGTTCATAGTTTTAACTAGTTCTTAGTTCATTCTTTAGGGTTCTGTAAGTATACCAGTACATCATCTGCAAAGAGTAATAGTTTTGTTATCTCATTGTTTATTTTTATTCCTTCAATTTTCCTTTCTTGTCTTTTTGCTATAGATGGGATTTCTACCATAAAATTAAATAACAGTGGTGATAATGGACATCCTTGCTTCATCCCTAATCTTATTGGGAAGGCTTCAAGTTATCTTCACTAGAGATAATGCTTACTCTTGGTTTTAGGTAGATACTACTTATCCTTTTCAGACAAGAGCCATTGATTCCAATGCTTTCTAGTGTTTTTAATACAAATGTGTATTGTATTTTCTCAAAGGCTTTTCCTGCATCTATTGATATAATCACATGTTTTTTTATTGATATAGTTAATGATGTTAATAGGTTCCCTAATATGTAACCAGTTCTGTGTTCTTGGCATACATCCTATATATTCATTTTTATTATCTTTTTTGAAATATTGCTATAATGCATAATTAGTAATAATTAGTAAGTTATTTAAATTTTTTGCATAGATACTTATGAAGGAAATTGGTCTATAGCATTCTTGTTCTATTTTTGCCTACTTTAGATATCAAATTTGATACCTGCTTTAAGTATCAAAAGCATATTTGTGTCATAAAAGGGAATGGTAGTACTTTATTTTTTTCCAAAACCTGAGATAGTATTTGGATTAATTGTTCCTTAAATCTTTGGAGTAATTCACTTCTAAATCTATCTGGACCTGGGGATATTTTTAGGGAGCTCAATGGTGGCTTGTTCAATTTTTTTTTCTAAAATAGTAAAATTTAAATATTTGACTTCATCTTCTGTTAATCTGCTCAGTGTCAAATTTTACATATTCCCTATCTATTTCATTTGGATTGTCACTTTTCCAACATAATTGTACAAAACACCAGCTAACAATTGCTTTAATTCCATCTTCTTTCGTGGTGTATTCATCATTTTCCATTTTTGTTATTAGTAATTTGATTTCCTACTAAAAATTAAAATTAACCAATGTTTTTTTCTATTTTTTCATAAAACCATGCCCTAGTTTTATTTATTAGTTCATTTCTTTAATTTTCAATTTTATTAATTTCTCCTTTGACTTTCATGATGTCCATTATGGTGTTTAATTGGGGATTTTCAATCTGCTCCTTTTCTGTTTTTTTTTAGTTACATGCCCAATTCATTGATCTGTTCTTTTTCTCTTTTATTAATATATACATTTAGAGATATAAATTTCCCACTAATTTATTCTTTGGGTGCATCCCACAAATTTTCTTATATTATCTCATTGTTGTTGTCTTCTTTAATGAAATTATTGGCAATTTCTACGATTTCTTTTTTTTTTACTTATTCATTATTCAGAATCAGATTATTTAGTTTCCATTTAGCTTTTAATCTATGCTTCCATAGCCCTTTATTAAATGTAATTTTATTGCATTATGATCTCAAAAATATATTTAATCTTTTTTTTTTTTTACTTTTCTGCATTTGGTTGTGAGATTTTAATTTCCTACTACAAAGTCGTTTTTTTTTGTTAAAATGCTGTGTATGGATGAAAAAAAGGTATACTCCTTTCTATTTCCATTCAGTTTTCTCCACAGGTCTATCATGTCTAAGTATTCTAAGCAACCCTCTACTGTTTTAAATAGAAGCTACTAAAGGTAATATGATTCTGGCTACATGGTATTTGAATGGCTTCTTTCTTGTGCTTGAAGTATTTTCTTTTTTATCTAGGAACTGTGGAATTTGGCACAAAACCAGAAGAAGACAGTGAAGTGAAAACAGTCACAAGCAAAACCTCAAAAAAAACCCCCATGAATTCTTAGAACACCTAGAAAATGAGTTTCAAAATCAAATAAGAGTAGTAGGTGAAAAGATAAATAAAGAAATGAGAGCAAAGGAAGAAAATTATGAAAAGAAAATTAATAACTTTGTAAAAGACACATACATACACAAACTCTAGAAAATAAAACCTTACAAAGCAGAATTGGCCAAATGAAAAAAAGTTTCAATTTTTTATTCATGAAAAGCTCCTTAAATATTAGAATGGGGCTAGAGGGAGGTAATGACTCCATGAGATATAAAGAAACAGTATGAGATAGTAAGAAGAATGAAAAAATATAGAAGAAATATGAAATATCTCATTAGAATTAGAAGTGACCTGGAAAATAAATTGAGGAGAGATAAGTTAAGAATTGTTGGACTACCTGAAAATCATGATGAAAGAAAGAGCCTACACTTCATATTTCAAGAAATTATCAAGGAAAATTGCCAGAATGTCCTTGAACCATAAGGTTTTGCTTGTGGCTGTCTTCACTTTACTGTCTTCTTCTGATTTTGTGCCTTGATCTCCCCTGTCATTATAGTATCTTTTTTATGGTCAGGTTGTCTCTCTCTCTTTTTTTTTTGTTCCTTATTTTCCAATCTGTTTCTTGAACTTTATGTTAATGTTTTGCTCTACCCCTGGCATGCTGGGTAGGGAGAGGCACTGTCCCACACTTTTGGCTTTTTTTGCACTACTCTTTTCAGAGGTAGTTCTAGGGGTTTGAAAGATCATACACCCGGGTGATGTAATATGCAGAGAGCTGTGGTCAATCATTCATTTTTTGAACTCTTGACCTCACCAAGGTAAGAGCCCCTGATCCCTAGGACAATAGATACTGTTCCTCGGTGTCCCTGAACCCTTGTGACCAAATATTATATTGCTCTTTAGCTCTCACACTTCCTTTTGAGCAAAAATACTCCTCTCCACCCTTGAACTATGAGTAAATAATGGATTTTCCAAACAGCAGCTTATTCTGCATCAGCTGCTAGCACAAGGGCCCCCTGTAATCTCTTTATGACCAATTGCCAGGTCTCTTTAACACAGCTGGCTTGAGGATTCCTGACACTGCTGCTCCTTCTGTCACCAACACCTATTCCCACCACTGATGTTTCATTCATTTGAACTCTATGTCAGCCTCCACCTCTGTATCAGAGATCTCTCCTAATTTGGCTTGCTAGAAGAATGTCTTACCCTGACTTTTTTTTTTTTTTGCTCTGCTACTCTAGAATTCAATTTGCCCTGTTATTTTAAAGCTGCTTGGTGGGGAATGTTGAGAGAGCTCTGCTGAGTGCTTCTTTTACTTCACTTTCTTAACTTTTCCCTTGGAGGTCCCCCTGGTAAACTTTTATTAATGCTTTCCATACGACAAGCCCTGTGCTAAGGAGTGGGGATAATACTAGTAAAAACAAAGCCAGTCCATGACTTCAAGAAACTTATAATCTAAAGTGGGAGACAACATGGAAAAGTAGGCAGGAAGGCAATAAAGTAGGAATGGGGGACAGAGTACCATGGGTTCCCTAGCTTGATGTCATCTTGTTCCATGAAGTTGAAGTTAGACAAAGTAGCAGCTGCAAAGTAGAATGATTTGTGAGGCTAGTTTCTACTCCCTTTGTAAAGGAATACTTTAAGAGGAATTGGTACTCTATTTTCCAGCCCTTCAATCAGAAGGGAGGGGTGGCTAAAGGAGGTGGTTACAATCAAGGCTTAACTTAGCAGGATGGTGTTGGGTTTATCAAGTGCAAATTCTATGCACACCTGTACTCAGAAATCATATCCCTTAATTTTCTCAATATATTCCCATTCATTTAAAAACAGTTAATATTCCTGGCTTTTTTTCTCTAACTCACTTTCTAATATGGAATTGTCATTTTCCTTTCAAGGTGTTCTACTTTTCCATTTCAGCAATCAATTCTTTCATGTGAAAATAAGCTCCAGAATAGAATTCCCTCTGTGCTGTTTTCTCAATGTTTTCAAGGATGAAATTATTATTAAGGCAAATCATGAAATTGGGATATGCTTTGTTTGAGGCAAGAAAGACCATCAAATGTCTAGATAATTTATGAACTCTATCATTATAATGTTATGCCTCTGTTTCAGGTTGGTGATGTTACAAACACTGGTTCCATCAGTTACTACTCAGGTGATTTCTAGAACACTCATAACAACAACATATTTTGAGCTTAAGGGGCAGAGTCACAATGACAAAGTAATAGTAAGAAGTACACCCAAGTTCACCCACACAATTCTTCCAGAAAGATGTAGAAATTGTACAACACTGAGTCTTGATCATGAAATCTAAGGGAAAAAATCACAGATAGTTTTCTTTTTCTATCTTAGGAATAAAGTTTGAGGCTGTTCACAAGGAAAAGAAACACTCCTATAACTCCCTGAGGGGTGAGACCTTGTATAGATATTAGGAATATTTCCCAAATGACAGCTGTGTTATTCACTACCATGTTCCAGGTGGACTGAGGAGAGGACCTATACTTAGGCATCGAGTTAGGTCATGGAGGTAGAAGAACATAGGCTGTGTCCTGGGAATGGAACAAATTCAGAAGCAAGTAGTAGCTATGCAGCTCTTTCCCAGGAGTAAACCAAGGTTTCAATTCTACAGCCAGAAAGATTACAAAAAAAAATTCAAGTACTGAGGATCCACAGTCCTGATAACACAAAACTTAGCAGCTACCACTTTGAAAGACTAAAAAGCTTGGGATATGATATTCCAGAAAGCAATAAACAAACCAGTAAATAATAAATAAATAAATAAATGGATAAATGATTGAATGAATGAATAGATAAATAAATGAGTAAACAAACAAAGATTTACAACCTAGAATAACTTAATCAGCAAAATGGAATATAATCCTACTGAGGGAAAAAATGTGTCCTTAATGAAACTGATGTTTTCTAAGCATGCCTGCTGAAAAGATCGGAACTATTTTAGGAACTTCAAAATATAAACACAAAAGTCAATATAAATATAAAAAGTAGATATTACTGGGCCATCATAAAGGAATGAAAAAGTTCAAACTGCTTATATTGCAAGGTGGAAGATGATACAGGTGACCCTCTCAGAACTCTATCATCATAGACCTGACCCTCTACTCCCAGAAGTCCTTCCTGTCTGGCAGTAACATTTGTGCCCATATAACTCACTAGAAGTGGCTAGCCATTATCTTGTTTGACAATTTGCTGTATTTCAGGTCATGTTCCAAATCATTTTTGCCTTCTTTTGCAGGAAGAGGACCAGGCTGAACTTTGTACCTATAGAAGAACCATGTGGCCATGGCAAGTATGTAAAAATTGTACCCTCTGTGTAGGTTACTCCATGATTTGCCCCTTCACTTCATATGTGTTGGACATAAGATTCTCTATGTTTTGCCACCATGTTTGTTTACTTGTTGATTTCTAATAGCTCCCCTTGAAGAACAATTATGGATAATTATTTTTTTGGAACTGTCACTAACTAACTCAGTGGCTAACCCAGTTAGCACAGCATCTTCTTCCATAGTTTGTGCTTTGGCAATTATATGCAGCATCCATTCACTTATCTTAATACACTCAAACCTTGTCTTTTTAACCATTATTAACAACTTGTTTTATTTACCTTGTCCTACTTACTTCCCTTTCTTCCCATTCCTTAGTCCTTCACCTTGAGTTATTCCCTTTTTTGCATCTTTTTCCTCCTTCTTCACTTCCTTTTCTCCTCATGTTTTTCTGCTTTTATTCCTTCTTCTCCTTCTACTCATATCCTTTAGGTAGTGTCCTCATGATTTTCTTCTTCAATTACTATGGGAAACCTAGGAAATTTGCTAGCATCAGTTTCTAGCCTCCTTTAATACTCCAAACTCCTCTAATTTCACTTCAAATTTCCTTTTCGTGATTCTCTAGTGCAGACCCTTGTCATCCTCTCTCATATAACTTTTTTCTTAATAAATCCAGAGAAAGTTAGATGACACAGTCCAGCACAATGGGAGCAACAATCTCAATTTCTTCCCTTGTAAATCAGAATGTTTTGTTTTTTGTTTTTCTACAGGAATAAGTTGCACATTCTCTCTCATTTCACTTCTGCAGCTAGATTCAAATATATTTCAATTTTTGTGGAGGTCATTTATAGCAATACTTAAAAGTTTCTTTATACCCAGGATTCACTCAGAAAATTTTAAGTGGCAGGATCCTTTATTATAAACTATCTATTAAATAAAAATAAACCAGAAAGCAAAAAATAAAATCATATAAATTGTTTTCCCACTTTGACAATTATAAGGATCATCAGTGAAATCATAAGAAACATTCAATGCCTTAGTATGTAATATAATAAGTATAACATTTATCAACATTTGTTCAATAGAATCTTGAAATGTGGATAAAATAAATCATGTGGCCATAATGAATACAATGGACAGTGAATAATAAACAAAGGTTCACTTAAAAAGTAATTACACATTATTGATATTACTTTAGATAAGTAAACAAATGAGACTGATTATGGCACAGTAAAAAGCTAGTTGGCACAAACTACCTCTGTGACCCCTGAGCATATTTCAAAACTCAAATCAACTTGCTGAAACAAGTTTCAGAGAATGTGCCAATCTTCATTCTTAAAGGGAGTTTGCACACTCAAGAGTTGTCTATATCAATTAAATGATAGGCCCAGTCCTTATGCTTATGTCAACTAATATATTCAGTAATGAAATAAAGAGAAATGAAAAAAAAATGGCCAGATCAGTTTTTCTTTCTGAATTTCCTGTGTTTATATATTTAAAAATGTTATTAAATTCAGCAACTGTAATTCAGGCAAAGATATTAATTCATTAAACACAGAACATGACATAATACTTCTTTATCTTTACCCACATGGAACAAAAGGAAGTTTTTAAGTCTTATCTCTCAGCATGACACCAGTAGGAAGCTTAGCTTCTTGGAATCTCTCATATGCAATTCAAGCTGTTTCTATGGCAGTCATGTGGAGGAGCTGGCTGAGCCAACAGTGAGCAATCTGCCCATGGTGGCATAGTTATGGCAATAAGAGGGAACTCAGTGGCCAATTTTGCCACTGGTATAATCAAAGTGTATCAGTGATGTTGCCAACATAATTGGCTTCTCTTCTTCCACCACTGCTTTGCCTACTAAGAAGCAACTTATGACAGCATGTATCCCTGGCCTTCTTCTCTACTTTCCCCAAAAGGAAGTTCTATTGAGTGATAAACCTCATGTGATTTTCCTACAAGTGATTCCTTTGTGGGTGCCAAAAGCAGCTCCCTGTGTGGAGGAATTGTAATGAGAGAACATTTGTGGGAACTTACCCACCTGCAAAATGATCCTCAGAGCCAAGACACATAACCATTGCCAGATGAATACAGAAACACATGAGGTTCAGACTTTGCCTCTATTTTACATCAAAGGCAAAATTTTCTGTATCTATTCCCTTTGTTTTTGTAGTAAAGCTACTGTCTATTAAAAGCAATAACATTAGAAATGCCTGGGATCATTCAGTGTCTTCTAAGGGCCTCAAAAAACTTATAGAAACTAAATTGTGGGGAATATCAATAGCTCTCAATATGCATTTAATAGATTTTTGTTATTGTGGCACCTTGGGCATGTCTCACCCTTTTTGACCTACTCAACAAAATAAAAAAGGGTTGACTTTAATTCAAATATATGAGCCAGAAACTGTGCCAAGTGATGGGAATGTAAATAAACAACTGAGATGATTGTTACTCTGCAATACCTTACATCCCACTGTTATTAACCAGAAAAATAAGTGCAGAATTCATCTAATTTTCTAACCATATTGTGTGCTCTCTATTTATCATAGCCAAATATGCTTATTTTGGCTATATAATTCATAAGTTGAGTATTTTTAAAAATTCTAAAACAATGATAATTCAAGTCAATCTTTACACATTGTCCATAACTGTAATGGCTCCAGGTGAGCAGGCAACCTCCAGGGGGCCAGACTATCCAATCCTATCCCTAGAGTTCCAATGTTGCTGATTCTAGCCCAACACCAGGTAAGCTGCCAGAACCCTATAGCCTCCAACTGCTAGCATCAGAGGCCCCAGCACACAAAGCCAGTGACCAGACCCTAGGCTCCCAACACAAGAAGCTTGGGTCAGTGCCCTCTGCTCCCCAGCAGGAGAGCTCAGTCTCTTTAAAGACCAGGAAATAAGCAAACACCATGAGCAAAAAGAAACATACTATAGATTCTTATTATGGGAATAGTGAAGATCAAGGCAGAAATTCTGAAGAAGACAACATTGTCAACAAACCCACATATGGAAGCTCAAAAGGGAGTATGAACTGGTCTGAAGCCCAAAATGCCTTCTTGGAAGAGCTGAAGAAGGATTTCAAAAGTCAAATGAGAGAGGTAGAGGAAAAACTTGGAAAAGAAATGAGAGGTATGCAAGAGAGAGTCAATAGCTTGGAAAATGAAGGACAAAAAACAACTGTAGAAAACAAGTCCTTAAAAAATACAATTGGCCAACTGGAAAAAAAAAAGTACACTGAAGAAAACAAGTCCCTAAAAAAATACAATTGGCCAAGTGGAAAAGGAGGTACAAAATCCAGTAGAAGAAAACAATTTGTTAAAAATTAGAATCAGGCAAATGGAAGCTAATAACTCTATGAGAGAGTGAGAATCAGTCAATGAGAAACAAAAGAATGAAAAAATAGATGAAAATGTAAAGTACCTCACAGGTAAAACAACTGACCTGGAAAATTGGTCCAGGAGAGGCAATTTAAAAATTATTGGTCTACCTGAAAATCAGGGATGAAAAAAAGAGCCTAGACAGTGTCTTTCAGGAAATCATCAAGGAGAACTACCCTGAGCTCCTAGTACCAGAGTGTAAAATAACCATAGAAAGAATCCATTGATCACCTCCTGAAAGAGATCCCAGATTGAAAACACCAAGGAATGCAGTAGCCAAATTCCAAAATTACCAGGTCAAAGAGAAAATACAGCAAGCAGCCAGAAAGAAACAATTTAAATATCATGGAACCACAATCAGGATTACACAGGACTTTGCAGCTTCTACATTAAAAGACTGTAGGGCATTGAATATGATATTACGTCTCAAAAAGGGAGAGACAAAGCAAAGAAAGAAAACTATAGACAAATGCAACTAATCAATTTTTGTAGGAACATTTATGTGATTATTTTTATTCATACAATTATAGTGACAGTAGTAATTTTTTAATGGGTAACACCTTGCACTAACACTGCTAATTTTTGCTGCTATAAATTTAGTTTAGGATCAGAATGAAATTTAGGAGAAGAGAAGGAAAAGAGGTTACCACCTCTCACCCCAATTTAAAAACTTGAAACTTTTTTTTTCCTTTTCTTCTTTTTTCTTTACTGTATGACTTCCCATCACCCTCTTGGTTTTTAGACTAAAATCACAGGAAGACAGACTTTCACTTTCTTGGAAAAGAGATTGTAGGCTAGGTTATAGTACAAAACAAGACAGAAAACCCAATTTGGGTCTTTAGCACACATTGGGAAGAGACAGAATTCCAAATGTGCCTGAGATTCCTTGTCTTCCAACCAATAGTGTTCCCGCTTTTAGCTAATCCTATGTGCATATGTATCACAGCCTCTCTTTTAGAAACTATTGTTCAAAGAAAATCCTGGAAGTCATTTATGGCAACTGCCAGGGCTAAAAACACAATAGGGAGAAGTCTGACTCAAATCCAGCCCCCAAAGCAGAATCAAAGATTCAGGCTTCTAAAGAGAATTGAGAAGGCATGGGGTATAGGGAAAGGGGATTGCTTGCATTAGGTCAATTTAACAACAGCTGCCTGTGATCCCCCTTGAAAATGATCAAGAAGATTGATCCATCTTACTTTGATAACACAAGGGAGAAAACAGTTTTCATCCTGAAAAAAAAATTGAAGAAGAAATGGAAGAACAACTGGGAAGGAGCAAAAAATGCTTAAGGTGGCACAAATATGATAAATATAAATTTCTTTTTGTTATTAAACGTAACTACAAGTTGGCTACAATCCATTTATCAATTTGAATTGCATTAAAGGCAGAAGCTTATGGTATCTCCCCTCAGGAGTATATCATTAATTACACCATTGATATGGTAATCATTAATCTTACCTTTATCCAAAGAAGCTACAGACCACTCCTTTTGAGTGTATGCCAGCTTATTTGCCACATTGTCATAAAGTGCTGAAAGACTAGAATGATTTCATTATTAACTCGATTGGGGACTATCACATGTACTGCATTGATCTTCTCTTTCATGTTCAGAAAAGTTCCTCCCTGGGCCAGCAGAGTATTGGACTACAAATCAAAAATGAATCCTGATGGGTACTTTTGATTTTGTTTCTTAAACATTGTAGTTTATTTGCTTTCCACAAGAGAGTAGAAAAATATTCCTTTGCCTGGGATGAGGTCTGGTTTGTAAAATTTGATTTTGTCTTCAACTTGAAGATAAACAATAGTAATCTGTGGTTGGAGATGGCAATTCTATTTGCCAAGAATGAAAAGAAATGTTGCTGTCTGGTTCCCGTTAGCTCTGCCCTTCTATACGTCAACTTCTTGTCAGGAAGTTTGACTGCAGAAGTTCATTATTACAGGTTATGGGCCCAAACCAAGACCTTTGCCCCTCATCTGAAAAATAATTTGGGTCCCATTTGTCTACAGGCCCCAGAAAATCCTTGAACCTTATGTGAACTTTTACCTGGCAAAGGAAGTCTAGCAGTCTCCTAAGGTTATTATTATTCACATCAAGTGGCTCATCTTTGTCTCCTAGATCATATCTCCCAGTTCTTTGTTATCGTAATTAAGCCTAGCCCTCTATTGCCTATTACTGGCCTAATAAGGTTGGGTTCCCATCCTTGATCTTATCTAGACCCCATTCAACCTCTTCCTTATCCTCTAGGCCCTATTTTCCTGCTCTTTGTTACCCTAATAAAGCCTAGCCCTCCATTGTCTATTCCTGGATGACCCCATTCAACCAACCTCCCAGACACTCCCACTGGGATTCTCTCAGGACCCTTACCCCCCAGTCACCTCAGCTTCAAGATTCTCCTCCCAGGTCCTCCTCTGGTCACCCCAAACTACTTGGCTGTATACAAGATCCATCCTGGATGCCATTTAGGGCTAAGACTTCCTCATGCTCACTTGTCCTTACAGGTGCCACAAATGGTCAAATTCCTTAATAACCTGACCCATATAAATCATCTTTAATAAACCTTTTTGCTAAAAAAAGGCTTGGGTTGAATTCTTTTAGACAGGACCCATGTGTCATAATTCTGGCATCCCAGCATCCTTAGCATCTAAACCTCAACAATGTCTCCTTTGTCTGTCTTTTTTCCCCAGGTATATTATTTTGCCAGAGCCATGATATGGCAGATAAGGGAAGAAGATTGATGAGGACAGAGCAGGTTCCATGTGGGGTTAGGCAGTTGATTTTACCCTTCCCCCTCTGCAGTTGGTTGCTTTTGCTTAGGCAGCCTCTAGGTTCCCAGCTTGGGGCTCAGCATTTGGGACAACCCAGAGGTCTGACAAGAGGAAAGAGGACCTTTTACTTTTACCCTTCTCTTTTTTCTTCTCCTCCTCCTTCTCACCCCCCACAGTCTTCCCTGGGTCTCCACATATTTGCGGTGGCTTCCCACTTCAACAAGACCCCAGGGAACCAGGTAGGGAATCATCTCTAGGCTGAGGCAGGAGCTACAATGTATTCAAACAGACTTCCTCTGGGGGGATATCTGCTACAACTAATGAATATCAATGAAATTATTGAACAAACATCAATATTATTTAATAACTGTTTACTATGATCAGATTTCAACCACAATAGAAACATATATATTAATCATTAGGAAACCTATGAAATAAAATAACATTAATAACAAAATAAAATAAAATAACATTAATAACAAAACACTTTTGAAACTCATAAAATCATTTCAATAAATTCATAAAAAGTCTTTGACAACATATATCAATGATCTATATCAAACACTATAAAATACAAAGGAAGAAATGGGCCTTTCTTCAATGGAATCAATAATATCTGTATAAAATGAAGAGTTTGGTGTTGCTGTTATTTTTGTTGCCATAGGAACACCAGAGATGTTTCACACTGAACCAATATTAAAGCAAGGGTGTGCTATGTTGCTTGTATTATTTTACAGAGCACTAGAAATGGTAATGTTAGCAATAAAACATGAAAATAAAATAAATATAGGAAAAGAAAAGACAAAAATTATACCTATTTACAGATATGTGAGGTTTTATTCAAAGAATATTAGGGATTCAAAGAAAAAATGAATTAAAAAAATACTCTCTATTTCTCAAGACTCCAAAACATGAGGCATGATTCTCTTCCAATCTCAGCAGGAATGATACAAAATCTATGCATTCCACATTCTTTTTTAGCATTTTACACTCGCATTAAAATTGCTGCATTTGATTTGAATTAGTGTGTTTTGTAGACCTCAGTGGTCCCAACATGTTTAATAGTGTTTAGTTGAAACACATATGTTGTAAGTCTCCTTGATTGAGTTAAAATATGTTCCTAGACTCCTTAACTCCTACCAAAGCCAATAACACTTTAAGTGGATTCTTTTCAAAGTGTCTACCATGGCCAGAATGGATTTTGGCATGGACAAGTACAGCATTTCTATGAAAGACAAGCCCCTTTATATAATATGGTTAACTGGGTGAACCAATCTCACTTGACTCAGCTTTACCTGAAACAGACTTCAACTTGATCCTGGACTCATTCCAATATTTAATCCACCCTCAAGTGTAATCCAGTGGTATGGTTGGATATTCCTTCATTAATTAATAAAATTTCAAAACATTCATAATTTAATCATTTAAATTTAGAACTTTCTCTCTAGTTCATTTGTTATTTCTTTAATAAACTGAAGAAAATGCTTTCCTTTTAGTATCCATATGTCTCTCTAAAATAAACTCTGAAGCTTAGTACAATTACATAAATGTTAGAGTAAATAAATTTGTAATTTTAATAATGGCAATAGTGAAACAAAGATATAGATAATAATTTACAATATGTGAGATGTGGCAATGACAACAGTTAAGAGTCAAATCATCACTATAACAGTAAATGACTTGTATTTGCTTCTGACAACATAGAACCCCAGCATTATTTTAGCCACTTTCAAAGTGTGATTCATGGACCATGGGGATGTGGAGTCATAAGAGCCTTTCAAAAGGTTCTGCAACATTAATTCTATTTTCATAATAATACTAAGATATTATGTGCTAATAAAATAATTCCTTTTTCCAAGTACATTCCAACATGAGGCTGGATTTTCTTTACATACTTCACCTAAAACAACATATATAAGAGATATAAGAATCTATCTTTCAATAAGCCAGACATTGAAGATATTTGCAAAAATATGAAAAATGATACAAATATTTCACTATTTTGTCTTGCAAAATTATTTTTCATACAGTATGGTATTTTTATTGACGTAATATGTTAACTGTTATTTTAAATTAATTTATAAAAAAAATTAAAATTCATCAATATTAATTGCTAATACTATAAATATTGATAGACATAACCCATATAACCCCCATATTTGGGTTTGACAATAATTTTTAAGAGTATAAAGAAGTGCTCAGACCAAAAAGTTTGAAAATTCTTGCTTTAGTTCATTCGTTTTAGCAAAGATAATCTCTTTTCAAGTTGTTGTTGCTCTTCTTCTTTTCCTTCTCTTCCTCCTCTCTTTTCTTTCTCCTTCACTTTCACCTCCCCTTTTCCTCTTCCTTCTTTTCTTCCTCTTCCTCCTCTTCCTCCTCTTCCTTTTCCTTCTGATAAAGTTTTAAACAGTTCTAACATGAAATAATGATTTCCCATACTGTTTTTTTCTACACATTCTTTTGAACCATTGCTTTCAACTCCTCTCAAACCATCATTAAATAATCTCTACCCAGATTTGCATCTCATGAATTTTGTTTCTTCATATTATTAAAATTCTTCATAAAATAACAGTTAAAACACTTCTAATGAGGAAAAAAAGATTTTCTTCTCCTTTAATTTCATCACTGACTCTTCAGGAAGAACAAACTCAGGGCAGAAAAATAAGCAAATTAAAATTTCCATGCCTATCAGTTCCTGGATTGGGCCAGGGAATGGCCAATACATAACCATCCTGGATGAGAGGAGAGAGAGAATAAAATAAATATAGTGAGAGTATCTTTGAGCCAACATAGTAAAATAGGTATTATAGAGAGAAATACTTCTCCTATGACAAGTTAGCAACATCAAAAACTTTCTTGCTCCAGTTAAGTATGTCTATGTATACAAGGGGAAATGAACATTAATCACTAGGGTTTTGTTTTTTCTTATCTACTTCTAGAAACAAAAAAGCCTAGCATATAGATTCCAAAGGCTTGATGATACTTATATATGTTGCAAGTATTCAGGATAAGTTTTTAGGACTTTCCTTTGAGTATATCAGACATGGGTCTTATATTTCTTAACATCTGCAAATGTCTTTCTTAATAGATACAAGCTTTTTGATCCATGCCCAAAGCTATCACATAATACTGTCATGAATGTAGATATTGATTCACTTTTTAAAAGTGTAATATTTATACAAATATGAAGTAACTCAAATTAATAGGTTGATATTAAACATCTTATATTGCTGGATGTCTGACTAATGACCATGCTATTTATATAATAATTTTTGTCATATTTTGAGGATAGGATATGAACTCAAATGCTAATGAAACTGGTTAAAAATACTTAAACTATGGTATCAGGGACTAGTCAAATTTTTGTCACATGGCAAACTTGCTATAACACTAATTTGTTTAAAATGTTACACTGTGACAGAGGCCAGAATGTGGATTGTCATTTCATTAAGGTCTGTATCACTGCTAATTATGAGGTTGACAAACTTAGAAGTAAAGCAAAAATATTTTTAGAGACATTGTTTTTAATACAAAAACATAATTTATACTTGTTTCTAGTCATGACAAATAGAGTCTTCTGTCTGGAATAAGCATTTTATGGTTGGTACATAATGTTCCAGAGAATGCATTGCTAATACTTTCCTGAGCAGCCAACAATCATAGTAATTTTTTTTTTGGATGGGGTAATATTACTATTTCCACTTGAATTTTCATTAAGGCTATCTCTAGGAAGTGCCAGATATTTATACGAAAATTTTAAAAAAAGCAACATGATTCCCCAGATAGCCCCACATATCAAGATTTCTGTGCTGTGATTTCTTGGACTGCTTCATCATAAATGTCTGAATTTTACAGTTTCAAACATTATTCAGCAAATTATTTGTCTAAGCTTTTAAGGAAATGAACTGATAATTTTTTAAATTTTGTTTTGAAATATAGCAATAATTTCTCAGAGAGTAAAGGCAACCAAACTCTTCTTCTCTAGTGTTTGAATTTGTGTGTTTTTTTGTTTGGGATTTATTTGTTTCCATGGAATATATTCTTGTGTGTCTAGGGTGACTAAAGTATTGATGCCTTCAGAAAGGAAATTGAACTTGATGCCTCTTTAAGGTACCTTCCTTTCCTATGATTCTAAGAAAACAAGACAATCAAATGTGTCCATGAAGTCAATAGTTAGGCAGTAGTCTGCAGCACAGCATGTTAATTATTCATTTTAAAAGTCGTGCTGTCTGAAAGAAAGAATATGTGCAATTTCACATTGGTGTAATTAATAGCTTGCTTTCTTCTTTTCACTCCCTTTCTCTTTTTTTCTTATTCTTACTTTCTTCTTTCCTCTCTTTCCCTTCCTTCCATATCCTTTCCTTTAATCTCTATTTGGAAAAAAAAAAAAAGTCATTAATATGACGTGAAATTTAAGGTATTGTAGAGGATTTAGAAAGAATAAAAGGTTGCTTTCAATGTGCCACTAGCACTATGATTCCTGCATTTACATTAAAATCTAATTTATAATTCTGAAATTGACATTATTCAGGCAATAGAGCTTTTCAAATCTCAAGTCTCATTACTAGGTTGATGAGACCATTGCAGAAGATGTTGAAAAGAAATATGACTGCACAGTCATAATTCTTAGGGTCCATTGCTGATTGCTGGTTGAGATTGTTACTGCTGTTTTGAGAGGGGAAAAAAACAACTTTTGGGGGCAAGTTGCTTCACCACTTTGGGTTTCATTAATTTTCCAATATAAAATGTAAAGTGAGGCCTCAAGCCTTCAATTTGGTTTCTCTGCCTTAAGTCTTTTCCTGTTCCATTTTATCATTCATGCAGCTGCCAAAATTAATTTTCCTAAAACATAGTCCAGACCATATATGACTCCCCCTGTACAATAAACTTCAATGCTTCCTATTTCCTCCGTGATCAAATATAAAGGCCTCATTTGGCATCTAAAGGCCTTTACAACCTAAGCCTTTCTAGTTCTAGTCTCCTCCACTCTATGAACAGCTACACTATACTTGGTGTTCCTTGCCCAGTACCCTCTAGTACTCAACTCTGTCCCTTTACAGTGGCTGTCCCTCATACCTGGAACATTCTCATTCCTTAGCTGGATCTCTTGGCTTCCTTGTCCTTCAAGGCTCCCCTGAAATCCCACATCCTACAGAAGGCCCTCCTTTACACAGCTCTCCTGCCACCCTCCTCCCTATTTTTCATTACAATTACCATCAATATCCTCTGCAAATATATTTTATATAGATAATTATTTAGAGGTTATCTCTCACAGCAGAAAGTGAGTTCCCTGATTGCAGAGCCAGTGTTGGAGTCTTTCTTCAGATCCCCAGGACTTACCGTAGTTCATGCAATATAGTGAGTATTTAAAAAATGCTTATTAGTGAACTAGAATGAAGGAATTAGACTAATTAAATGATCTTTCAGCTCCAACTGTGATGACTATATTCAGAAGTATATGAAATATGCATTTACTTTTTAAGGCAGTTGTTACAGTTAGAATATCATGAAGCTTCTTAAAGGTATTCATTCTCAATAATCTTTTATTTCCTCAACATGAAAAACAACTGATCCTAAATTTTCTTATACTGATACAGACAGAAACTCCTAAATAACTTACCAGATCAGCCCCTCAGGTGTTGCTGGAGGTAGATAGAGGAGAAATGTCTTAGAAGGGTCACAAATTTCAAACTAGATCTTGACTCCAAGGCCAGCACTCTATCCCCTAGGCCATACTGTATTTTTCACCTACCATGCAAAAATAGATATAAGTTTTGGAAAATAGTAAATAGCTTTGTACTTCCAAAAGAACACCAAACTCAGTGGCTTGTCTCATTCTCAGCTGTTCGTGAAGAGACTGTCCAAATGGTTGTGTAATATTCCTTGATTTCAATTTGTTAGACTTCATAAAAAATTCATTCCATAGAATACTTTTTCTTGTGAGATTTTTGCTTATTTGTATACTTATACTAAGTTCATTGATGTTTTCACTTTCAGGTCAAATATCCTGAGCATGTTTTGTTCTTGCCTGTATAATAAAATACAAATTTCTCAGTCCAATTTTTAAAGCTGTTAACAACCTGGTTTTAACTATTATTTTTCCAGACTAATTCGGTATTAGTCCCCTTCAAACATTTTATGTTCTCCCCAAGCTGGCAACCTAACTTCTCAACCATGGAGTCTCACATAGTTTGTGCCTTTGTACTAACAGCAGTCTATGACTAGACTACATTTTCTTTTTACTAGCCTCTTGAAAACTTTCATTTTCTTCAAGGCTCATTTCAGGACTGTGTATTGTGTTGAAGCCTTTAAATTGTACTTTTACTTTAATCCTTGAATGATTTTTACATATGGTACAAAATATACATCCATAATCCAAAAGCTTTAACATGATGTTTTGCAAAATTTTCAAGGTCTGGATTCCCTCTCTCTCTCTCTCTCTCTCTCTCTCTCTTTCTCTCTCTCTCTCTCTCTCTCTCTCTCTCTCTCTCTCTCTCTCTTTCTCTCTCTCTCTCTCAAAATGTTGAAATGCATAATAGTTTCTTCTACAGCCTTAACATATGGAAAGCAAAATTCTGGCCACTTTAAAATAGCATACGACCCTGAAAATCATAGACTAATTACCTCTAAAGCCAGGTTAAAACCAAAACCATGTTATGTGAAATTTAGATAGTTTTTTGGGCAGTGGGGGACTTGCAAAATCAAATTGCTGATTTGATTCTCTTGCACATTCATATCCAACTTCAGATCTTTGCCATAGCTTAGATAAGGACTTTAGTTTGACATATAAAGTATCATAGATGTATTGGTTTTGACCCTTACCATTCATGATATTAGTAGGTGAAATAATGATAGAAAACTAGAGCTTAAACATTTTAGAAGATGCATTGTTTTTATAATTTTATAAAAAATAAAATCATCTTGTATCTCAATATAGCAGGAAGTTTGAAAAATCTTTACTCTTTCTAAATTTGCACTTTTAAATGTGCTACATGGAATTGGCCCACATATAAGAATATTTTTCTATTCTTTCATAGCTAATATTTCATTGGAGTAAAATATCTACAAGGTTCACTGTTGCTCCAAAATTTCACATGATTTGACCCATTTTAACAAGAAAACCCTATAAATTAATTTCCTGAGATTTAAATCTATTTAAATGCCCAATTTTTGTAATCTGTGGGGTCAGATTTGTGTTTTTCAAAAAAATTCCTGAAACATAAACAGAAAGTAAACTAAAAAAAGGAAAATTCTGTTATTTCAATTAGTATGTGGAGAAAGAAATTTTTGTAATCTGGGAGTAACTATGAAATATAGAGTAGTCTGTTACACAGAAACCTTTTTCAAACAGCAACAGTAGCTTCAAAAACTTGATGCTCGACTGTTTTGAGTCTGAATTTAACCAATGAATCAATCAACAAGCATGTATTATCTATAATGTGTTAGATACTATACTAGGTGCTTGAAACATAAATGCAATAAATGAAATGATCCTTACTCTTTTTTTTTGGTTAGGCAATGAGGTTAAGTGACTTGCCCAAGGTCACATAGCTAGTAAGTGTCATGTGTCTAAGGCTGGATTTGAACTCAGGTCCTTCCAAATCCAGGGCCTGGACTTTATTCTCTGCTCCACCTAGCTGCCCCTATGATCCTTAGTCTTAAAGATATTACTTTCTAGTGGGGGAGAAAAGCACATGGTAAATATATACAGGAAAAATATTAAGTTAATGAATATCTGCATATATATATATATATATATATATATATATATACATACATCATACATACATACATTTACATGTATACACACACACAGATAGATCCACATAAACATAAAGTAAAATACAAAGTAATTCTGGAGGGTGAGCTCTACAAGTTGAAAAGAATGGGGGGATATAGTCACAGTCAAATCATAAGGAAAGTGAAAATTGTTGAGGCCCCTCCTGAAATATTAATCTAGACAGGCAGTCACCCCTCATGAGAACAGGGTCTCAGGAGGGAGCATTTTGTGTTGTGTTTGGGGTGTGTGTGTGTGTGTGTGTGTGTGTGTGTGTGTGTGTGTGCGTGTATGTGTATGTGTGTGTTTAAGATGTTTAAGCTGGCAAAAAAAACAAACAAACAAGTCTGGAGAGTTGATTCTTGAATGAAGTGGAAAAACATAGCTAGGAGTGCTGCCTGAAAGAGTGGTCTAGGTATGCAGGCAGACAGAAAGGTTCCATGTAGATGGTGGTATCTGAGATGGATTGTAAAAGATACTGGGGATTCTAAGAGGCAGAAATATGAAGGGGTACATTCCAGGCATGAGGGACAGTCAGTGCAAAGGCAGTAGAGAAAGAGAGATGGAGAATTAATAAGTGCAATAGTATAACTGTGTCAAAGAAAGCATACAGGACAGGAATATGTAAGAAGAATGAGAAAGTAGGAAGGGATAATGTTATGAAAAGATGAAATGCCAAACAAAGGACTTTATATTTATAGAGAGCTATGAAATTTATTTAGTGAGAGACAGAGATGAGGGAGTGGGGAATAACATGTCCAGACTTTCATTTTGTTATTTTTTGCAGAATCTGTCTTTTTTTCTAATTCATTAAAATGTCAAATATTGTTTTTAATCACTTATTCTTTTATATTCCTTCATTTTCCATGTTTTTCCAAATAAATTTTGAACCCCTTGTGGCCTAAAAAAAAGAAAAGGGTGGAGGGAGTATGTGTGCATGTAAGGAAAACCTTCATGCAAAGATAAGGAACAACAGCATTCTAGATCGATATAACAGTCAGTGCAATGTCATTGAGATAGGAGATGGGGTGTCATTTGTGAGGAACAGAGAGAAGGCCAGTTTGTCTATTTTTGTGAAGATTGCAGGAAAAGGTGTGGTTTCTTTTGGGTTGGAGAGTTAGTTTGAGGTCTAATTGCATAGGACTTCAAAAAGTAACTAAAGGTGTGATATTTTATCTTGGAGACAACAGGAAGCCAAGGGAATTGACTGAGGGGATAGTCACATCTATATTTAAAGAAAATCATTTTGACAGAAATATATGTATATATACATATATATGTATATATATAATATATATATATATATATATATATAAATGTACGTGTACACATATGGCTTGGAATGTAATGGTGAGAGATGAATTAGGAAGAACAATGTTAAGAGGCTGTTACAGGTGACAGGTAATAAGACCTTGAATTAAGATGGTTGGTTGATTGTTTTTCATTCTTGAAGATGACCAAAGATAGCCATATTAGACTTAAGATACAGTGTGTCTGACTATGACTGATCAGACCAATATGAGCACTGAAGGCTTACCACAGGTTAGGTACAGATAGTCCCTATGAACATTTGGAATGGAGATGGTTCTAAATTTGTGCATCTCACATGTTTTTGAGCTAAGGTAATTCTGCTTCACTCATGAGAGCACATAGCCTTTTTTGATGTGGGTCTACCATGCTGGGTAGTTATCTGCCATTGTCTCCCATGTCATGCAATCACTTCTAAAGTTCTTCAGAGAGACCTTGACAGGGTCCTTGTATCATGTCTTCTAACCACAATGTGAGCTCTGGCCTATAAAAATAGTTTTTTTGACAAACATACATTTGGCATTCAAATAATGTGCCAGACCAATGGAGTTGTGCTCTCTGCAATAGAGTTTGAATGCTTGGCAGTTTAGCTCGAGAAAGAACCTCAGTGTCTGGTACATTCTCCTGCCAGGTGATCTTCAGAATCTTCTTGACAATTGAAACAGAAGCAATTCAAATTCCTGGCATGGTGCTGGTATACTGTCCAGGTTACATAGACATACAACAATGAGGTCAGCACAATGGCTTTTTAGATTTTCATTTGGCATGCAATTTAATACCTCTTCTCTCCCACTTTCCTTCATAGCCTCTAGAACACTGAGCTAGCTCTGGCATCAACCTCATCATCTTTGTGGACATCTCTGGAAAGTATACTGAAAACATAAGTGAACTTATCCACACTATTCAAAACTTTTCCATTTGCTGTAGCTAGTGGTCCAACATGTGGGATGGTGTGGTGCAAGCTTGTGCAAAATCCTGTGTTTTCTTGGTGTTAACGTTAGGCCAAAATTAGCACAAGTAGCAGAGACATCGATCCATACTTTGCTGCATCTCAGCTTCAGAGGCAGCAATTGAATGTGTACTCATCTATGAACAACAACAAAAAAATCATTGCCCAATCTCCTTCCACTTTAGTCTTGGCTTGTAGCCATTTCAAGTTAAAAAAATTGCTATCAGTGTGGTAGCGGACATTTATGCTGTTTTTGTCCTTGTTGAAGACATCTTACAGCATTGCTGAAAATATGCTAAAAGCACGGGAGCAAGCACACAACCTTGTTTCACCCTACTGGTGACTGGGAAAGTGTGAGAGAATTATCCATTATTCAGAACCTGGGGAAGCATTCCATCATGAAACTGACATACAATACTGATGCATTTCTCCAGGCAACCCCACTTTGATGCAATTTGCCCTCTAAATTGAAATAATCAAAAGCCCTGGTCAGATCAATGCATGTTGTATATAGACCTGTATTCTACTCCTGGTATTTCTTCTGGAGTTGTCAGACAGCAAACACTGTATTGACCCTTCCTTGGTTCTCAATGAAGACACACTGGCTCTCAGGCAGATGATTATCCTCCAGGAGAAGGATTAGCCTATTGAGGAGGACTCTGGCTAGAATCTTGCCAGCAATGACTAAGAGAGAGACCTCCCTGTGATTGTTACAAGACAATCTATTGCCTTTACCTTTAAAGAGATGGACAATAGAGTCATCCTTGAACTCCTGTGTGATAACCTCTTCTTACCATATAACTTAGAAGATTTCTATAAGCTTTTGTATGAGCAGAGAAGTACCTTATAAATCTCAGATGGAATAGAATCAGCACTGTGTGATCTGACACAGTAGAGGAGCCTAATAGCATCCAAAACCATGTCTTTAGTTGAAAATTTTGCTAGGGAGGATTGACTTCAACCTGAGGTATATTGCCAATAGCTTCAGCATTAATTAATGAGAGCCTGTAGAGAACACCATGGAAATATTCAGTCCATCTCTCCAGAATCACATCCTTATCACTCATCAATGTAGCTCCATCAGCACTGAGCAGTTGAGATACATGGTAAGTGCCCATATATAGTCTTCAAGGAATCATAAAAGTGCTTTGGGTTGGTATTATCAGCATAAAACTGAATTTTATTTGCCTTCTTAGTGCATCTCTCTAAACTTCATTTGCACTTTACTTTTGATGGAATTAAATTAAATGTTGCCTTCTTAGAGATCAATAAACTATTCTACTGGTAAATACTATGGAGTTCACATTTTTATTTAGCAGCTTCTTAGTTTCCCCATCATTTACAGCAAGCCAATCTTGATGTTTGCAAGTTTTCTTACCCAGATGAGTAAATCCGGTGCTGTATTCCAAATCTTTGAAAGTTTCCCATTCTTTTTCTGCTCCACTGTTACTAACCATGTGTTGGCTTAGCTTTCCCTCCAACTTAGCAACAAACTCTTCATGTTCAGAGAAGTACTGACATTGCTGACATTGTCTTCTGGTATTCGCCTTGCCTTGAGGCCACCACTTTTGTTCAAGGTGAATACTTAACTTGGAAAGGATAAGTCTATTATCAGTCCAGCACTCTGCATCACACATCTCCTTCATCATTTTCACATCTTCTCTGTTTCTTCCTTGCAATGACATAGTTTAATAAATGTCAATGTTTGTTGCAAGAGTGCATATGCAAAGTTTTATTGTATTTAGGTAAACAGAAAACAGTGTTAGTGCTGAAAAGGTCATGAGATGAACAAGTCTTCAGTAGTAAGAGACCATTGCTACTGCTGTTTCTGACTCTATTCCTCCTAAGGACTCCCTGCCATGTCTGGTAGTCTGTGCCTGCTCTTATATTAAAGTCATCTAGAATTAAAAAACTTATCTTCTTTTGGCACATTGATGATGAGAGGCTCCAGGTCCTTATAAAATTTTTCTTTGATCTCATCAGGGTTGATCACAGTGGCAGCATATGCACAATGACAGTGTCATGGGGCTTTGCTGCAAGGTGCTCTCATTGTCTCATGAGTCTGTTGTTCACTCCTTTTGGTAGCATACAAGATTGTTAACTCAACTAATTTCAATTTCAAAATATGCACCAGCTTTATGGTATTCCTTTTCACTGCAGCCACTCCAAAAAATATATATCCAGCACTGACTTCAGTAAACTGAAATTCATTTGCTATCCTTTTTTTCCACTCAGGGTTGCTATTTGGATCCAATACCTGCTGAGTTCTTTCACAACAGGAGCTGTTCGTCTTTCAGATCTACTGGATTTCATGTTGTCCATAAACATGCACACATTCTATGCATAGTGAGTGGAATCATCTCTGCAAAAGTTTTTGTACTTTGTTTTTGAAGTTTGACTGTAGGGTGGGATCTCCATCTGCTGTGGTAAATAGGTCAGGGTTGGGTGAAGCAAACCATTTCTAAGGCACCTTTTCTAGCCCCTTCCTTACATGAGGAGGTAATCAGTGCAGTCCTTAAAAGGCTGCTCAGACATCTAGGGGACTGCTGAATCCCAGTGAGATTCTTCTTCCAGTGAGAAGACAACCCCTATGGTCGAAGCAGCCTGTGTGCTTTACATATAGATGTAAAGTCCCATGTAGATCCCTTGAGTCAGTGGGGTCAAGCTCAAATAGAAACAGGTGGGGGCAGTAGTGCTACTGGTAGGGGCATTAATCCATACATAAGGATCCTTTAAAGTCACATTTTCAGATTTTTCAAATGTAATATTATCCATGTTTTATTTTCTTTTTATTGAGTTTATTAAATATTTCCCAAATAAATTTTAACGTAATTTGAGCTACATTGGCAGGATGCAGATAGCAGGCTGCATGTTTGACATGTCTACTTTAAGTAATCTGATAAAAGTAACTCAGTTCTAGCCATAGTTCTGGCTTCTCTTGTTTTGTCATTTTGAGTCATTCATCACCTTTGGCCTCAGTTTCCTTTTCAGTTTTCCTTTTCTTTCAGTTCTTTTCTAGCTGTATCCAAGAGATCTTTTCAACCTCTGAATTTATGAGACTTACACCTTACTATATGTTGAAAATGATCACAATTGTACTTTTCCAGTAAAACAAAGGGAGGGCAAAGGAGGGAGACCATGGAGAGGAGAGAGGGTGCCACAGATCAGAGTGTTCCATGTTTGAATTTAGAGAATAAAATGTTTCCACTTCTGACTTTCACTTTAATTAGTCAGTTAGTAAAAGGAAACAAATTTATATGATTTAAAAAATGAGACATTATAAGCTACCAGAAGCATTATAAATAACATTTTTTCTTGGGTGAGAAGTTACAGTTGGACAATTATAAATTGTGATAATTCACATGGGACATAAAATTAGAATTTTGATAATCTGTATCCTATCATATATTTATTCATTCCTTAATTTGTTTTATCTGTTTATTTGAATTTGAGGACTTGATGGCTTTTACCTGATATGAATTGAATAAATATTTTCTTACTAGAATTGTAAGCTCCGATTTCCTTAAATTATGGTAAACCAACAAAACATTAAGCTTACTCAGCAATTTAGCTATATCTTGAAAAAAGGAGTTTTTGAAAGAAATCCAATGCTCCTTCTCTCATTGAGGGTATAGGGCATGAGAGGGTGGTGCACTGGTCTAGGAATTAACTGTCTCATTACAATACCTTTTACATCTGTAACTATTTGGCTACAACATTCACTGAAGCATAGCGGGGCAGCAATCTCAGTGCAGTGAATACTCATTTCAGAGAAATCACAGATGCATCACTGAATAAACAGAGTATCAATTTGCAAATACATTTTTATCTAACAACTTCAATTTCACATTTTTTAGCTAAAAGACCATAACACTGGACATAATACTTCTATTATATATTACACCTGTGAAAAGGAAAAGAAATACTCTTTCACAAATATTACCTTTCTTTGGAAGTAAGCAAAACTGAAGAAAATGTCTTTCTTTTGATTCATTTTAAAATTCTATTTGAAAGTACACTTTTCATTCTAAATCACATAAATGCATGATTAATATGTCATAGAGTGAAGTTGGTGTGCCATATACTATTTAATTACATAAGAATTAACTTGAAACTCTTCACTAGTTAAATATTTATTTGCTTAGTGATTATATTAAACTCAAGTAACTAAAGACAATTTTGTGCTTAATTGCAAAGGTGAAATAATATTATCAAAAATGTATTAAGGTAAGATTACTTGATCAACATGAGTGGCTTTTGGGAATGCCTTTTCATATCCATGTTGTACAAACCTTCTCAATGAAGACGGAACAGTATAAAAACTGGTCTCTTTCCTTTAAGCTTTCTAGTATGGCATTATAAATATGAAGCGCTTCATTTTGTTAAATAGAAAACCAATGATGTTCCTGCTTACTGAAAACCATCTGTCCATGTTCATCTTTATCAACAAACTTCCGGGCAATTTGCATTAGCATGAGCTGTTAGTTCTGTCTTTGCCAATGTTTAACAATGTCAGGTGATTATACCTCTTTTCAGGCACAGTAGAACATGAAGCTTTCAATAATTCTGCTATGTCAGGAAGATAATATATTTATTCTATGATAGGCTGAAATATATATTGCCTATTCAGTGAGTTGGCAACAGTTTTCTTAATTTTCTTTTCTACTTTACATGTGAAAGTTTTTGACCATTTAAAATACATGCATACATACATCCCACGTTTAGGAGGAAAAAATTTAAAGAGTACCGTGTGTAATTCATTGAAGAGGACACAAAAAGATTCAAAATAAATAGAAGAATTAGGAAAAAAAGAAAGAATTAGAAGTATGTATGTGTTTACATACATACATAACTATGATACAAAGTAAAATATGAAAAAAAAATCAGAAAAAAGCAAAGGGTATCAAAAAAGCACTATGAAAATTGAAGGGAATAGATGAAAGTTTATTTCTAACTGGATAAATTAAAGGAGAAGATGACATTTGACCCTTAATTTACATGGGTAATGGGGATTAGAAAGAAAGAATTTGGAGAAAGAACGTTCAATGTAGTGAGAATATCAAAGCCAGTGACACAGTGAGAACAAAAATGAATATTTCCTGCTAATATTTTTCTATCCAACTTGGTTGGAGCATAAAATATGGCTGAAAGGAGTGGGAGATAGAATGAAAATGTTGGTTAGGGCCACCTCATGAATATCTTGAAATTTAGAGATAAAATGGCAGACTATGGGAAAGCATTGAAGGTTTTTGAGCTAGGATAAAGATAGAACAATATCATCAGAATCTTACATTAGGAGTATTAATTTGGCAGTAGTATAGATTAGAAATATCAAACATGCAGCCCACGACACTCTCAAGTATATCTTGAACCATATTAAAATTTAATTGGGAAATATTTCATACAATAAATATAAATGCAATAAACTATAGCTAATGCTAAGACATGAATTTCTAGGTCAACATGTGGAGACAGAAGGATAGAGAAACTATAAGAAAAATAGACCATGTACCATAGAGCAGCAGTGGGAGTGGAGAGATGAGGAATTAGAGATATTGACTTATCAGAAATGACAAATTTTAATAACTAACTGAATGTATAAGGAAGATAAAGAAAGAATTAATATACTAAGACAATGACTGGCACACAGTTGGTGCTTTATAGGTGACTGAATTGCTGAGCTCTTACTATCTGCCAAGCACTGTGCTAAGCACTGAAGATAACAAAGACACAAGCAAAATAGCCTTATCCCCAAGGAGTTTGCATTGTAATGGAGGAGACAATATGCATATTTGTATTGGTATGTATATTTACCTGTAAATATGAAATAGTGAATGTATATATGCATATAAAGCATGCATGTATATATTGCATACAAAATGTTATTTAAATATGTATGCATACGTGTGTGTATTATGTATATAATTATTATATAATATGTATAATTATTACATATATATAATGTACACATGTAAGTTATGTGAAATAATGCCATATAGGCTATGGGTTGGTATGACAATTGTAGCTAATGCACTGGGAAAAGTCTCATGAAAAAAAGTAGCTTGTAAGGTGAGTCTTGAAGGAAAATTGGGATTCCAAGAGGAAGAGGTGGGTAAAGAATGTATTCCAGTTAGTAGAGACAACCAGTAAAAGGCAATGAGGCAAAATGTAGATTCACATAGATATGTCCAGTAAAGAGTTGGAGATACAAGTATGAATCTTAAGAGGTGGGGCAGCTAGGTGGCACAGTGAATAGCGCAGTGGCCCTCGAGTCAGGAGGACCTGAGTTCAAATCTGGCCACAGATACATAACATTCATTAGCTGTGTGACTCTGGGCTAGTCACTTAACCCCAGTTGCCTCAAAAAAAAAAGGATGGTCCACAGATTTAAATTTAAAGTCACCTGTTAATTAATGTTCTGGAAGCAGATAAGATCACTAAGGCGGGAAGCTAAGAAAAAGCGTTGGTGACTGAGAAATTATCATTGCCATTTGAGGTGAAAAAAAACTTTTGTAAAATGATGGAGAGAGCTTCTAGAATAAAAGGCTTAATAATATGGTCTTTTTCATTATAACAAAATAGCAAAATAATGTGGAAGTGAAAAAGTAACCCCAAAGAAAGGGAAAGAAATTCTCACAAGGAAATCACAACAAAAAACAACTGAAGGGACTTAAGAAATAATTAAACAACCAAAAAAATGTTTAATATAATGACTATATACTGTGGGGGTAAAGGAAATGAAGGAGAAATACAATATCATCATTTTTATGTAAGAACAGAAGATCACATATCAAGAGATGAAAGAGACTTCAGCAACCAAGTTCTCCAATTCAATTCTTTCATTCATGAGAGAACAGGAGCAGGGTAAAAGAAGTGACTCATCTTGTGGTCACCTTAATAAATACAGAGTAAAACAATAGCTAATATTAAACTAAAAATTGTAGCCACATAAAGTAGTATCATGTTTTGTTAAGAATTTCTTTAGTAATGATTTTAATTAAAAGAATTAAAGGAAGTTCAAAGAAGGGGAAATGGGAGCTTTTATAAGAAGAATCTTAGAAGTCAAACAAGAGATTCAATATTTTAAAACAAATGGACAGCTTAATAAAACTCTTAAATATTAATAAAAATATAATGGCAGAGAGAAATAAAATTCAGAAATGAAAAACAAATATCAGTATAATCTAAAGACAGCACAATTAGAAATTAAAAAAATCAAAACCCTTGTCTTTACACATGAAAGAAATTTACCTTGATGACAATACTGGATGAAATAATTTGAACATCATTAACTTATAATTAATTAAATTAAGCAACCATGATGAAACAAAGACCCCAAGTTAGGACAGAGAATGTGCAGAAGAGCCTACTTATATAAAGACAGGTTGAACTTTCCATGTTTCCCATATAATTCCTTTATTCATCATTATATAGTATGAAATATCTAAAAGTTAGTCCCTTGCCTGATAACTGTTGTGCAGATATTACTTAGATAACCCTAGAAAGTCAGCTAAAGAGTTAGTTGAAAGAATAAATTCAGCAAAGTTAAAGCATATAAAAAACTACATAAACCAGCAACATTTTTCCTATATTAGAAAAAAAATACAGTAGCAATAGGTAGAGTGGCAAATTTTATTTAACATATCTATAGAATATATACAATACTTAGTAATCTGCCTAACAAGTCACAATGAGAAATTGAATGAATACAATTGGAAAATACATAAACACTGACCTAAGAATTGGAGAACTATGAACTATGAATTGCTTAGGGGTAGGCCATGCCAGTATAATAAAAATAGCTAAATTACCTAAATTAATTTATTTGTTCAGTGTCATACCAATCAAATTCTAAGGCATAACTTAGCAGAGATAGGGAAAAAAAAACCTCAAAATTATCTGAGGGAAATAAGTCTTAAAAATATCAAAGGAAATGATTAAAAAAAAAGGTGAGGAAGAAGATGGCCTAATAACGAAAGACCTGCAACTATACTACAAAGTAGTACTCATCAAAATGATTTGATAACAGTTATAACATATAAAGGTGCATTAGTAGAATATATTAGGCATACATCATACAGTAGAAAAAGGACAGAGTAGCCTAGTGTTCAATAAGAAAAAAAATACTCCAGCTACTTAAATCATCAATATTTATTAAGTGCAAACTATGTGCCAGGCACTGTGCTAAGTTCAGGGGAAACAAAGAAAGTTAAAAAACAACAACAACCACACAAAAGAAGCAGTGCCTGAAGTCAAGGTGCTCAGTATTTGACAAAACTTCTAGGCAAAGTAGTCTGGCACAACTTGGGTTTAGACTACTGCTAAATTATTGGCAAATGGCTGGATATAAAAGGTGACATCATAAATTAATTAGACAAGCAAGGAAAAATATCATTTCAGATCTGTAAATAGAAGATGACTCTATGATAAACAAAGAAAAAGGAAGATCACAGAAGTTAACATAGACACTTTGTTAATATTTTTTAATTGCAATGACAAAACTGATACATCTAAAATCAGAGTTGAAATAACTGGAAAAATTCGCTGAAACACAGCACTGAGGACTAACGGTATTTTTTTTTCATTGAAGAAGTATTAGTATTAGATTTTTGCTTCCAGATTGACCATGTTGCAAAAGAAAGCACCCACACACCCACACATCCACACATACAACCTCTCCCCCACCCCAGCCAAATAAAGAAAATGGGAAAAAAAGAGTATGCTTTAATTTGCACACAGAGTTCATCAGTTCTCTCTCTGGAGGTGAATAGCATTTTTCATCCTTGGTTTTTCAGAATTATCTTAGATCACTGTCTTGCTTAAAGTAGCTAAATCTTTCAGAGTTGATTAGTCTTATGCTGCTGCTGCTAGAAAATTTGGAACTCAAAATCTTGTGAAAGTGAATGTTGAAAACTAAAAATAAATAAATTAATTAAAAACAATACTGCTATTACTCTATACAATGTTTTCTTGGTTCTGATCATTTTGCTCTGCATTATTTCATGCAGATCTCTCCAAGCTTTTCTAAAATCATTGAGTTCATCATTTCTTATAGCAGAGTAATATTCTTGCTACTACAAGAAGACCTGCTATAAATATTTTAAAACATAGAGGTTCTTTTCTTTTTTTCACTCCATCATCTTGGGAAACAGACCTAATAGTGATATTGCTGGGTCAAAGAGTGTAGGAAATTAAACACTCAGTGTAATTCCGAATCATACTCCAAAATGGTTGAATCAACTCACAGATATGTCAACACTGAATTAAGGTTCCAATTTTTACGCACCCACTCTAACGTTAGTCCCTTTGTCTTCCTTTCATTTTATCCAATCTGACAGGTGTAAAATGATATCTCAAAGCTGTTTCAATTTGTGTTTCTCTCATCAATAATGATTTAAAGATCATTTTTTTCACATGACTATAAATTGTTTCAATTTCTTCATTAGAAAACTGCCTGTACATGTCCTCTGATCATTTATTAATTGGAGATTCCCATCACTCTCCCAGTTTTTCCATGGAAATCCCTTAGAAACTTGTGAAGCATGGAACTTTTTTCCCTATCATTTTCATGAGTTTCATTAAAAAAAGAAGAAATTTTCATTGCTACTCATACCATTATTCCTTCTAATTAAAATACACTCCTTTTTGACTTTGGTATAGTCTCATTTTCAGTGCCATTAGGTAAGAAGGGTTTCTTCTGAAAGTTTGGAGCAACGATTTCCTATTAGGAAAAGATTAATCACTTGAGACTTTGCAGAAGGAGCCTGGTGACCACAAGAGCTGGATCAGTGATTTTGCTTTTATGTGTACAGAAGAATAAAGCATAAGAGGAGACCCACAGCACAAGAAAGTAATTTCTAAGCTATTAAATTGAATAGTGAATGTTTGGTTCAAAGTCTAAGCCCATGCTTTCAGAATTTTCTGTCTTTGTCCTTGATCTGCTTCTTACTCTTCTCTCCCTCTGTGTGTAAAAGGCACTAGGTCAACACTTTCTTGGTCAGTAGAAGGGGATAAAGGGAGGTCAGATTGTCATTGGACTTGACTTTAAGCCAAGCTCTTGTCCTTTATAGAGGGGAAAGATGGAACTCTTTATGCAAAATACCAAATGAAGAGGAAAAGTCGCTGGAAGTTAACTTGCCATACCTCCTGAGGATGTGAAAACTCCTTTGATGTATCAAGTTAAATGGTCCTCAGCATGATTGGACACATGGTTCTGAACATGAGTAAGAATCTGTCATTGGAAACAGGTCTTGAACAGATAGAAATTTGGTGGCTTCATTCCATTTTCCTTGACATTTTGTTCTTTGATATTTTCATCTTCCTTTTTCGTTTAATCAGACTACTCCAATCATATTCTCCTCTCCCCCTTATTGACTATTCTTTTTTCAGTGTCCATTGGATCCTCATCAATGTACCTATATTGTTTATCTCTTTTGTCTTGTCTCTTTTAAATAGTTTCAATGGTAACCACATTTGTTGTAATGGCTTACATGATTGAATATACGCAGAAAATCCCAATTCATAACCTCACCCCTTCCTTTTACTTAATGACACACTTGCCTGGTGCACATCTCCAATTTGATGAATTATTGAAATCTCAAAATCAACATGTCCAAAACGGAATTCATTATTTCTCCCACAAAACCCAGCTTTCTTCCTAACTTCGTTATTTTCTGTCACTGGGGTCCACAGTGTTAACCTTGACTTCTCTCTCTTCTTTACCCTTCATGTCAATCATTTGCCCAGTCTGTTCTACTCTATCTTCACAACATCTTACTTATCCATCATGATCTTATTTCCACTCTCATCTTCCTTGCTAGTTCAGACTCTGGTCATCATAATTGCAATAGCTTCCTAATTGATCTCCCAGACAGTAGTCACATCCATCTTCAATGCATACTTGAAATAACCAAGTAGCTCCCTATTGCCTCTTGTATTCATCATTTAAACTGTTGGTTTGCAATATGATTTCTGTTCGCCCTGTTACATGTTAATCCTCCACATGGGCTCTCTATTTCAGACAAACTATCTATTTGCTTTTCCTCATACATTTTGTTAGAACTCCCATCCTCAAGTCTTTGCATAGCTTATCTACCATGTCTAGTGTGTGCTTCCTCCCTCTCTCTGCCTCTTCAAATTCTTAACTTCCTACAAATGTCACCTAAGATGCCATTTCCCACAATATGTCATTTCTGATCCCCAAGTTCTTATTAGCTCCAATATGCCTGAAATGACATTGTATTTGTTTTGTATGTTTCTGTATTTAGTTATTTGTGTACATATCATTTCTCTCATAAGCTGTTTGATGGCATGGATGGTTTTATTTTTGTCTTTTTATCGACAATATTGAACACTATGCCTGACTCTTAACAGGTACTTCACAAATGTGTATGAATTAATTCGTATCATTACCATCTTCCTTATCACTCAGAATCTTATCCTTGAAATGATTCTTGATTCTTTGCTCTTCCTTATATCCACTGATACAGTAGTCACTTACATAGTCCTATGGATTCTATTTCCCTAATATCTTTTAAATTTTTCCTCCTTCCTTACATTTCCCTGTCACTGTCCATTTAAGTCCTCATTACCCTTCTTCCAGAATATTAGAAAGAAGGGAGGAACACTAGACATTATTGGGAAGCAGTTATCCCAAATAGCCCTCATTTCATCAAGTAAAGGTCATACCAGATTAACCTCATTTTCTTTTTTGACAGGTTTATTATTAGACTGGGAGATCAGGGAAATATAATAATCTATAATACCTGGATTTCTAGGTAGTTGATTAAGTTTATCATGCTATTTTTTTGAACAGGATGTAATAAATGTAGGATAAATTACAGTGTTCAGTGAACTTGGGAAAGAGTAGAAAAGCCCAAGCAAATGCTATTTATGAAGAAATGTCTAGAAAATGCTTTAGAAAATATGACCTTGTAACATTTTGAATAAAGTGTTAAGACCATAAAATCCATATATAGCATGCTTATTGCACTTCCAGCTTACACAAAGTTGAAAGAAATAGCCAACAGAGTAAATAGCCATCAGGACTCCAAATTTCAATTCAATTTAACAAGCATTTATTCAGTGTCCAGCATGTGTAAGATATTGTGCTTACTTCTAATAGTATAAAAATAAAAATTAAACAACTCCCTCCTGCAAGGAGATTAATTCTACTTGGGAAATATTTTATATACATATATATATATATATATGTATATATATATACATATATATACATATATATATATGTATATATATATATATATGTATATATATATACAAATAAATTTGCATATGTTCCTAATACCTACAAAGAGTTAATAGGATGTAATAGATAAATCAGACAATCTTTAAAAAGTATGCAGGTATACACTTGCTAATATTCCCAATTTCCCTTTTCTTTTGCTATTAAAGAGGCATAAGGCCTGACTTTTAATATCATTCCTTTTGTATGTCCAGGAGCAGAAAAAGTAGCACTTGGGATTTTTTTGGTGGGATAGATATTCTGAAATCCTTTGCTTCTTGGGGTGCCAACCACTACTACTGAACCACAATGGATGTAGAGCTGGGACAGATTCTGAAGAGCCATAATGCATTTAGGAGATTATAAAAGAAGGCAAAGAAAGGCAAAAGTTGTAGTGACAAGTCTGACTACTAGGGGAAAAAAGGTAAATATGAAACAGGACTGGAGAGACAGGTGTCACAAAATCTTGACTGCTGATGTGATCAGACATGGAGATTAATCCTCACTCCTACTGTTGGCATATTCCAAAAGAACAACCCTTTCCCTTACTTTTCTCTTGTATTGGTTAGGAGAACATATGGAGAATCAAATGATCAAGGAGAACTTTTATTTTTAAATTTTTGCTATGTGACAACTTTCTCATCATTTAGTAATTTAATGTATTTTAAGAAGCCATATGAAGTCAAACTGAATATGCCACTGAAAAGTCAATTGCTTAAGTCTTCTGATGGCATTTGATTTACCCACAGCATGAGATCTGGCCAGTGCAGGATAGAAATAGAGCCACTAAAAAACATTTTGAATTATTCATAATTTTTTTATAACAAGGAAATATTCCATCATGTCTCTTCTCTTAGATTTTATTTTGCATCAGGTTTGTGAGGGCAAATAGTCCTGATCACTCAGGCAAGGGGTGGGCAGGAAGCAGTCTGAAAATTTGCAGGCATGGGTACAATATTCCTTAAGAAGCCCACATACATGGCCTGGATTCTCTCTTTTGACACTATGTGGCTGGTGTCTCAAGTTAGCACAAGGTGGTAGAAAAACTATACGTCATGTTCCTTTGTTGGTCAGTTAATTAAGTAACAACCAACTTTTCTGTGGGTGGCTGAAAGGAGGGCAACAAGCCAAGTGTGGGCTGTTATTACTATTGCAGCACTTCAAGTGTCACCAAGGACACTCATCAAGTGTATACACAGCCCACACCTTGTCACAAATGGTACAAAGAAAACTGAGAAAAGAAAATAGCTGAGGTGAACAAGAAAGGTTTCACAATGAAGTTAACCTATGATTTGATCCTTAAAGAAAAAAGAATATCACCATATTAAAATGATGAGCTACTTATAAAGTCACTTCTCTTTGCCTTAATCCACTGGAGAAGGAAATCACCAACCTCTTCAATATCTTTGCTAAGAAAACAACAATACTGGTGTGCTATGGTTCACTGGGTCATGAAGAGTTGGATAAAACTGAACAATTGTACAACAACCTGTAAAGTCTTACCCCCATGTTTGATAAACAAACTTTGTGAATATAGGATGAATGAATGAAAAAGTATTTAAAATAGTTATATGCAAATCATCATTCTAGGTACTAAGGATATAAATAGACAAGTAAGATATCTGTTCTCAAAGAGCTCATAAACTAGTGGTAGAGATAAGATATATGGAAGGTTTCAGATGCAAGTTAGATATATTTGTCTCATGGTCTTTAGAATGTAGCAGCAAAACAGATGGTAATGTCTCTTCTTTAATATCACTTCTACTGGTAAAATTATAATAGTTTCTCATGTCAAAGTATTTGACAGTGCCCAGGACATTGGCAGCAAGAATTTTTTTTTTCTGGGTCTTTGATGTCTATATGGCTGAAGCATCCCCCGAAGCAGTGGCCAGGCTACATCTTCACAGGGGTTATATTCCCAGGTGATGGCTAAATAAGCTGGGCTGGAAACACAGTTATTCCCAAGGCTTTTAGGTTTAGGGTCCTGAGCTGCCTTCCTGAGGACCTGAAGGGAGGTGACAGTTCATGCAGTAGTATTTGTTTGACTTGCCTCCTCCTCCTTTTCCTTCATTTCCTACTTCTTCTTTTCTTCTTTCACTTCTTTCTTAACATCAAAAAGTGTAATGGGCTGCTTCACAAGATAGCGGATTTCTTATCTCTGTAGTCCATTGGGTGGAGAAGTGTAATGACAACCTGTCAAGAATGTTGTAGATTATTCAAGGCGTAAAGGCATCCAAGGTTTCTTTCTACACAGAGATTTCCTGCGAAAGGGCTGAGCCTGGGAATAGAACCCAGGTTCCCAAAATTCTTTGGGCTAGGAGAATTTCCTTTATTGGGCAGGAATTTTCTAGACAAGATTTTCTAGCTATTGAAGGTTCTCCCCTGGGATCTATCAACTTGTTTGTTTGTTTGATAGTGGTATTTCATTGTAGTTGATTACATTTGTAATTCTATTGGTTTTATTTATTCATTTTAAAACATTATTCTGAAAGCCCCATATGGTTCTCCAGACTGTCAATGTGGTGTAAGGTAGAAAAGAGGTTAACAGACCTCTTCTAGAAGATGGTGTTGGAATTTTGCTACATGTAAACATAACCCATGACAAACATTTGTTGGGTATTTGCATTCAGTGTGTGCAGTTTTAAAAGAGGATAGGAACTATTGGTTGAGAACATACTTAAAACCTAAAAAAAATTTGGAAAACAAATTATTAAATTGTTGAAACAGAGAGGAGAGGCAGAAAAAGATGGATTTGCATGCCATCAGCCATTGTGAGTTTTATATTATATGGAGTTCAAACAAGGGCTCTATACTACAATGATACAAACTGCTACATGTAGAAATTTTCCAGATAAGTCCCATAACTTGCATGAGATATATGCCAGAAGATACTTCTAAATATTCAATAAAAGTTGGACAATGCCAATACTCAAATATTTTGGATGGGACTAAAAGACAAGCTATTTGTGTTAAATAATTTCTAGCCACACAAGGCTAGGAGTAAACAATATTAACAGATAATAAAATAATTTCCCCACAGAATCCTATGAGAATAAGAAGTTGAAGAACTATGGGAAGAGGCAGCGGGCTGAGAGAGACACTGGGAAGAAATCAAGGGATCTTCCCTTCATGTCCCATTGGACTTTTTAATAAGACAAGAAGCAGACTTCTTAAGTCATTGAGATTTCTTTCTTTGTTTTGAATACCATGCCAAGAGGCACAACTCCAAATAATACTGCCACTGTGGTGACATAAAAAAAGAATTAACTAATAGATTCCTGTACATAGTAGTCCTTGTTACTTTTTCCATAAGTGAAGAGATATACCCCTCTTTTCTGTGTTGGATAGAGATCGTATTTAATTGGGAGGCCCTGGAAATCCTTTCAAATTCTAACATTTTGTGATTCTGATTTAGTGCACATAGGCCACCTTCAAGCTAATTTTATTCTTCAGAGACACTAAGAAGAGCAGCATTTGAGAATCAGTACTGAGAAAAGTTAGTACCTGATTTAATTAGTTGTCATTAATGTACTTTGTCATTCCATCATAATTAATGCCTTTGTGAGATCATAACATTATAGATTTCAAGCTGAAAGGGACCTGAGATATCATGTAGTACAAACACCTCATTCTGCAGATAAGAAAACTGAGTTCCAAAGTATTAATTGGCTCTGCGTCATCTAGGAGAGGATAATAAAGAGAAAAATCAAGGGCACAAAATGCACGAATTTGAATATATAAGGTTCCAAATTAATCTTGGAGTACTATATTGGGGGGAGGGGAGTCTTATTTGAGAGGCCCTGAGATACATTGTAATTCTGTGAATATTGTATATGTCTTTTTACATCTAGGGCCATGCCCATTCATCCTGATCTATATCTTGCCACTGAACCCAGGTGGCTCCAGAGGAGAGAGTAAAGCTGAAAACTTTGTATGGCCCTCCTTAACGTAAATCCAATTCCTCAAGTCATGGCATCACCTTACTAATGTCATGGTCCTCTTCAACAGTGGAGGACAAACAACCATCTGCCTCCTAATTTCATTTTCCTGCTTTCAATCTCCTTACTCAAGGATTCATCTTTTATAATTGTGCCAAAGTTATCATCTCAACATAGATGTCTGAATCATGTCATGTCCGTACTTCAAGCCCTTCTGTGACTCTATCTTCTGTACAGGATGAAATATCTATCAAAACATATAAAACATTTTATGACTTGACTCAAGCCTAACTTTCCAGCTTCATTTTCTGCTATTTTTTTCTGTACACTTTTCCTTACCTTCCAATCAAACTGGACTACTATCCTAGTCCTGACCATGTACTGCTTACTCTCATTGACATGATTCTTTGCAGGAGGTTCTTTCCTCTGCCAATTACTCATCTCCGCCTATCAAAATTCTTCACTTCCTTTAAGACACAGTTGACATGCCTCTTCTTCCATGAAATCTTTTAAAATTCCTGTAAGCTAGAGATGACTCCTCATTCTGCCATTTTACTCCCCTCTCCATTTGACTTCTCATACTCACCACATTCTAGCTTATTCTATAAATATTGGTATGGCAACTACACTAATTTTATTAGTGCATTTTTAGTTATATGTCCAGGTGCAATTTGAACACAATGACTCTGAAAGCCCTTTCGAATTTTGACATTCTGTGATTCTAACATAGTGCACACAGTCTGCTTTTCTGCTAGATTATCAAATACTTATGAGAAGGAACTATATGATTTTTAATTTTAATTTTGGATCTTTAGCTCCATTCATGTTTTATTACATATTGCAGGTATGTACTGAATGTCTGTTGACTTCTTTGGGACTGATCATATAATGAAAAGCATTAGGTCTCTTTAATAACCTGAAACATTATCTTAAGGAATGAGTATATAGCAGTCTTAAAAATGGAAATATGTGAATATTTACTATGCTCAGTATCCAGCCTAGTCCCTTGACCTAGTTCTAAATGAAAATAATTCTTTTCTAAGCCATATTGGAGAGGAAATCTTGATATGCATAGCACTGAGATTATCAAAATAGTTTATCAAGTGTATCCTGTATATAAGACCATTCTCAAGACAAACATAAGAAAGATTGATTTTGATGCTTATTTGTAAGTGATGCTTATCTATGTCAGTGTTATTCACAGAGACATGAAAAAAAAAACCAGAATCGTGGAAGGAAAAGGTCATGGAAGTGATCTACTCAAACCCACATTTAAATATAATGAGCAAGTAGCCCTTCAGTTTCATTTTGAATTTCTCCAGTGAACAGAAATTCTTTACATCTGTAGGAAGCCTATTTTACTTCTGAAGAGTTCTAATTGTTAAAAATAAGTTCTTTACACCTTGCCAAAATTAATAGAATTAAAGGTTATTTCTGAAACTTAAACATATCATAATGAAGCTATTGGAAGCAAATATATGATCATAAAGATGATAATCATTGTGCTTGGAGCTTTAGCACCTTAAGTTGGGAACTTTTTAAAAAGGAAGTCGACCTTTAGAGCCAAAAGTTTTTTCCCCCTTATTAGTCTCAACATGAATCTTCTAACATGCTCTTTTCCTTTGTCTTGAAAATTTTAACTTCACCTTCCACATTGATCCTTGATCCTCAGTCAGCATTAAAAGAACAGCATAATCCAGAGGAAAGAAAGTCTGGGAAGCTAGGAGCCATTGTTTCTAGTTCAGTCTCATATACTAGCTGACTTTATGAAACCATTAGTGAATGTCTGGTGACTTCATTGTTTCATACTTACAAAGACAGAAATAACAATCTCTATCATGTTTATCAAGCATGGCAGCTATAAACACAGCATGTAATAATGGTAAAAGCATTTCAAAATGAAATGTTCAAAAAAATTAGTTCTGCATTATTGACTAGGTCCAGAAAAAAGAAGGAGCAACCAAGGAAAGGCAAAGAACAAAAGATGGGGATAACATTTTTTCTCCCTTTTGATATTCTAAACATGTATGTGTGTGTGTGTGTGTGTGTGTGTGTGTGTGCGTGTGTGAAGTCGCTGCAGTTTTACCTTTTGTCATTTGCAAGCAATTTAAAAGATTCTTTAATGAGTCCTGCCTATCATTAAACTCCCTTACAAGAACTGAAAGGCAGTCCATGTTTTTGTTATTGTTTCCACTGTTGGGAATTGACTATATTTATGGCCAACAATCCTATCTTACAGGGATGTTGTGAGCAAAGCATGTTGGAAAACTTAAGGCTTTATGTAAATAGGAGTGGCAGTGTAAATGAAAACCATTCTAATACATCATCAACAGATAAGGGATTGGACTAAAAGATTCCTAAGGATCTTTCCAATGTTAACATTCTAAAATCTGATGATCTTACCATAATTGCTGTAAAATGGTGGGGAATTAATTTTTTTCTGTTGTAATTAATCAGTTAAATTTCATCATAAAATTGTCCTCCAAAGGAAGCAAAAAGAGTGGAGTGGAGAAGGGGAGGTTGTAGCATTATATTTTAGATTATTTTGAACCAGGCAAGACAAAGATGAAATAATAGTCTCTAGGAGTATTCCTACTGGATTAACCCACAGATTAGTTTCTGTTCTGATTTCTATCAATCTCCTATTTGATTTCATAGAATGGACAAGATTATCACACTCAAAAAGAGCCACAAAACAATGTAATAACTTAAGTTAGAAGTAGGCATGAAATATGTAGTGACTCCCAGTATGTTTGAAACAAGAATTTTATGAAGCTTAGCCCCTGGCTAATGAAAACATTTCTCCATTTTGTGATAATGTCAGAACAAATCAGCAATACTAGAACCCATAACTTAGTCTCACTCAGAGGATGAATTTTCTAGGGTGAAAAATCCTACAAATGGAATCTGCTTATTTAACTATACATAGGAAATAACTTCAAGGAGGAAAAAATAATTGCAAAGAATGCCTAAGGGGAAAGAACAGAGAATCTAGGAGTCCATAATGAAATCTGCTATATACAGTTTCAAAGTCAGACCATTTCTTAGGATCTATAGAAGCAAGCCTATTATAATCAGAATGATTCACTGAACTTTTCTGCAGTTATTTGGAATTGAAAGAGTCAGCTGCTTTCCACTTACCATTTGTTGGTTTAATTAAAACATGCCATCAGCACTGCTTTAGGGTGGAAGCCTTACTTTTTCTAATTGCACTTAAGATTATTCACTTACACTCCAAATCTCTTGACTTAGAATTTTCTGCCTGATGTTATAAAGAATTTACCTCCATCTGAGGCATTTAAGAGTTGAAATGTTCCAAACTGTCACCTCCAGTTATGGTAACATGTTCTAGATGGAACATAACATGACATCTAATGTAACCAGGTGTGGCATGTCATTCCCATAATACATCAAGTTTAATAAAATGCTTTCTTTTATTTAAAACTTTCAAAACTTTTTATTTCAGTCTTATAATTTTGTCATGTAAATGCTATTTGGATTTAGTCTCACACAGAGATGCTTAGGAGAACTGTGTTGTTTATGTTTTGATATCTAAAACCAAATGTTTTAGCTAGAATTATTTAGGCCAATTAGCAAACAGATATAAAAACATGCTTAAAACTACAAATGACTTAAAATTTATTTATCAAAACTGGAACTCTGAAGCTTCATTATATCAGATTGCTGGGTATACTGAGGAGCTGCCTCAGGGAACTAAACTTCCTGGTCAGGCCTTTGCTCAAAATGTTCTGGGAAACAAGTTTCCAGGTCTTGCTGCAGCAATGAGAAAATAAAAATCTCCCTGAGTGAGGTAAAGCTTAACCTCAGTTTCATGCTCACCTTTATTTCTGACACCTTGTGTTTCTTTGGATTACGTACCTTGTTTTGAACTTAGGTTTCTGTGTATCACATTGCTCTTGACTTATTGACAGGATACTCCCTACTACTGCTTAACATCATAGCATCCATACATTTCCTAGATCCAGGCTAATTTATTGATATATTATTTTAATCCTAGACCTTGGCTTGCCCCTAAGTTCTATTTCATAATGACTCAACTGGAAAGTACACATATGTATATATGTCTAGTATGTATGTACAAATATACAAACCAAACATGTGATGTATGTGTATGTATTTGTGTGTGAATATGTGTTTATATATATATATATATATATATATATATAGAGAGAGAGAGAGAGAGAGAGAGAGAGAGAGAGAGAGAGACAGGAGAGACAGACAGACAGACAGACAGACAGACACAGAGACAAAGACAGAAAGAGAGACACAGAGACATAGAGACAGAGATAGAGATGGGGAGGCATGTGCTTCATCCAGTTTTCTCTTCTGTTAAGTATTTAAATGCTAGACTAGACAAATGTAATGCAAATGATAATCCACAAGATCATAGAGAATCTCACAATCTTTAACGAAGAAGGAACCTCAGAGGCCAGTCCAACACAAACTTGAATGTAACATAAACTATTTAGAGGGAAGATGAACAGAACCCAACACCTACAAGGCAGCCTATTCCAGTTCTGTATAGCTCTAATTGTTAAGAAGTGTTTTTTTTTTCCCCTGTACACTGACCCTAAGTCAATTTCTTTGTACCTTTAATACATCATTCCTAGTTCTTCCCCAAAGTCAGAATCAAGGCTATTTAATGAGAAAAATAGCTTCTTAGTACTTTTAGGGGCTGGGTAGTTCCTAGTTACAAAGGTAGGTCCTTAGTGCAAGATCCTCAAATTATAATCATGTAATTATGTAGATATCTGGACCTTATGAGACAGTGCAATGCATTTGATAGAGAGTTGGACTTGAAATAAAGAAGATTTGGGTTCAAAGCGTATCCTCAACATTTACCAATTGTATGACTATAGGTAAGTCACTTAAACTTTCAATGCTACAAACATATTATAAGACTACATATTATAAAGGAATTATCCATATAGGTGGAGATTGCTATATCATTGAAATCACTTCTCAAGAGGACAAAAGAAAGAAAAAAAGAAGGGAAGGGAAATTTGATCATGTAGTCTAATCACCTCATTCTATAGATGTGAAAACTCTCTAAGCTGAGAACCTTGACTCATATTTTACAGAAAAATATTGAGGCCATTTTCTGTGAAATCCTTATTTTATATCTTTTCGGTATCTCTTATAACTCCTGTGCTTTCTGCCACTTTCTCCTCCTCACACTTATTTCACATGATGGAATGGTTTTATTCTTTACCAAGGATAACTGCTCTACTTATTCAAGTGATCCAATTCTATTCCACCTCTTCCAACAGAGCACTTCCTCTGTCTTCCTTACTCTTACTTATTTTCAATCTCTCCTTGTCTACTGGCTCATTTTCTACTCCCTCTTTCCTGAGAAAAACACCATCACTTGATATATCCTTCTATCCTTGTTAACTGTTGTTCCATATGTCTTCTGCCCTTTGTAGTTAAACTCTTGAAAAAAGCCATCTGGAATAGGTGGTTCCACTCTCTCTCCTCTCATGTTCTCTTCTTAACCCTTTAAAATTTGGCTTCCAACCTCATGATTCCACCAGACTCTTCTTTCCAAAGTTATCAGTGATCTCTTAATTGCTGAATCCAATGACCTTTTTTCTATTCCCATTCTTCTTACAGCCTTTGACACTATTTCTCACTATTTCTTTCTTGATACTCTCTTCTCTATAGGTTTTTAGCATGCCACTCTCTCCTGGTTTTCCTCCTACCTCCTCTGTCTTCTTTGCTAGATCCTCATCCACATTATACGCTCTGTTAGTGTCCTCCAGATTTTTGTCCTTGGCCCCCTTAACTTGGCTGTCTATATTACTTACTTGATGATCTCACGAGTTCATATGGATTTAATTACTATCCTTATTCTGATAATTTTCAAATCTACTTTTCCTTTCCAAATCTCTATACTGACCTCCAATCTTGCATCTTCAACTGCTTTTCAAATGATGCACAGAAAAAGATGTTGTTATATTTCACCTTAGTCCCTTCCATCTCCACCTTTCCTCTTACTGTAGAGGATAGCACCACCCTCCCAGTTCTTCAAGGATGCAATATATGAGTCATCTTGGATATCTCAGTATTTCTCATGTTCCCCCATATTTAAGGTCTGTGGATTTCATCTTTGCAACAGCTCTCAAGTATATCTCCCTCTCTTCTCTGATACTGCCACCACACTAGTGCAGGGCCTCATTATCTCATGCCTTAATTATTACAATAGCCAGCTTTGGGGTTTGTCTGACTTCTCTGCCCAACCAATCCATTCTCCATTAGCCACTAAAGTAATTATCCTAAAAATACAGGTCTGATCATGATATCTTCCCCCTGCCTCCTCCCCATAGACACACACTCAGTAAACTCCAGTGGTTTCCTATTGCCTTCAGGAGCAAATGTAAAATGCTCTGTTCAGCATTCAACCGACTTCATAACCTAGCACCCTGTTACCTTTCTAGCTTTCCTTTATCTTACTCTCCAACATGTACTCTCCAATCCAGCAACACTGGCCTCCTGACTGTTCCATGAACAAGACACTTCATCTCTTAGCTCTAGGCATGTTCTCTGGCTATGTTGCATGCTTAGAACACTCCCCCTTCTCTGCTCCAACTATTAACCTCTCTGAATTTCTTTAAGTCATAAATAAAAACCCCACAATCTATAGGAAGCTTTCCTTAACCCCTCTTAATTCCAATGCTTTCCCTCTTTTAATTATTTTATATTTATCCTCATGTGGTTCACTTTGTATACATTAGTCTGCATTGTCTTTCCTATTAGATTATAAGGTCTTTGAAAGCAGGACCTGTCTTTATATCTCTAATGTTTAGTATACTGTCTGGCACATAATAGGTACTTAAGAAATGTTTATTGATGAATTAAATAATTGTTGGATTGAAACTGAGGAGTCAAGTGACTTGCCTAAGGTTAATCATGAAGTAATTAGACTAACATTTATGATCATTGGGCTATTCTGATTTCAAATCCATTGCTCAATATAGCAGACTGCTTTGTCAGTAGCTTTTGATTTTTGCCTTGTAAAAATATGAATAATTTTACTATTCAGAATTTGAATTTCAAGGCTAAGTTTCACTAAGAAATCAGTTAGAGCAATTAGAAATCACTTCATATTTTATTTTTCTTTCTATTTCTGTTACATGAATGTTTAGTTTTTATACTGTATTTAAAAGAACCTAGGACATACTATATCTAAATTCTGCTTTGGATAATCTTCAAAAAAAAAAAAGAAACCAAAATCTATCAGAGGATAAGCATAGACATACAAGAGAAATAGAAGTAAATTTAACATTTTTTTTTTACAAGAGATTGTTGGGAGAGGGCTTAAAGTGGCAAGTGAGCCTAATCTATCAAGTAAACAATAGGCATTTTGTCCTTGGCTCCCTTCTCTTGTCTGTCTATACTATTTCACTTGGTGATCTCATCAGTTCTTGTGGATTTAATTACCATCCCTATTCTAATGATTCTCAATTCTACTTGTATGCCAGGTACTTTGCTAGGTGCCAAGGGCACAAAAAATACAAATGAAGCAAGTCTTCCTTGTCTTTATGGAACTTAAATTGTCTCACAAAAAATAGCAAGTGAAGATAAAAAATTCTCAAGATAAATACAAAGGGGCAAACTAAGTAAGTGGATGAAATCAGGAAATATGCTTTAAGGTGCCCTGAGAATTCAGATAGAAAACTTCCTCTCCTCCTCTTATTCCCTTTATACAGAGTTTTCACCTGCCACTCAGTCTCACAAGAGGTACCTTCATATCACCAAATGTAGCTCAATCCACTTATCCACTTCCCATTATGAAGTTCCCTTAATTGAATTGTTTTTTAAAAAAAGCCTGAGTTTTACTCATGTATCTGATATTTAGCTGGTTGTATGTAAGTAGAAAAAATAATGTCTTTGGGCTCAATTCCCTTAAGATATAAAAAAAATGATGGATGATATTAGATTAACTCTACAATCCTTCATAACTCTAAATCCTACCAACCTATGTCCCAGCAAAGGTACCAATAAAATGAATTGCCACTCACTCTGGGTGTTAAATCCTGCTTTAACAAAGCAAGACCACAGAATCTCCTGGGACAAGATAGGGCGATATGCTTAAGTTCTACCTTGTTTCAAATCTAATTGTTCATGTTTCCTATACCAACACAATGATGTGCCCAAAGTGATCTAACTTATACAGAGACAAAAAATAAAAAGTTCTAATAAGTTTTCTACCACTTTAGAGAAATTTTATTTTTATTTAAGAATGATAATGTGAGATATTTGAAAATGCCTAGCATGGTGGCTGGCACAAAGTAGAGGCTATATAAATACTTATTCCCTGCTGTTCCCTTTATAAATGAGATTTTTTAAAAAAGTGTTCTGGATCCATTCAATATTTGAACATTGTTAATCAAAGTGTCCATGTTGGAAAATTTCAAAACATAATGTTGTGTTAAGTTAAAAAATATAATTATCAAAAGAGAGCAATAGTGGCAGAGTGCAGGCTGGGAGAGCCTCCTAAAGAGGCTTTTGGCAGATACCATATATAAAGGCATTCAAAGGGTCAAGTTGAGACAGGGTAACTGATGCCAGGAGGTAGTCAGGTACTATAGGTTCACAAAGACAAGGAGGGGCCACAGGAGGTCATAAATCATTTTAAAAAAGCAGCAAGGGAAACAAGATTAAATTTCGATTCTTGGGCAGAGTTTGTTTCGAGTCTGCCATTGAGGCACCAGATGTTGATCATGGCTAGAAGGAAGTCAGAGTATTCCCTTGAATTCTTGTGTATGAATCAGAGATGAGGAAGCTAATAATAATGATAATAATAACAATTATAGTTAAATACATATAATTTTAGAGCTTCACAAAGTACTTTATATATGCATCTTTATACATGTATGTACATGTTTATATATATATTATACTAATATATATATATATATACATATATTATACTAATATTTGGTTTTCATAACAACCATTTGAAGTAGGTTCTATTATTATTCCCAGTTTACAGATGAGGAATCTATGTCAGAGAGAGGTTAAATGACTTGCCCATGTTATACCGAGAAATGAGTGAGTTGACCACCCAAGCTAATTTTAAATTGTGGACTTTATTAGCACGCGGCTGCCAGGGATATTCACATCCAAATCAAGCAGCCCCCATCAGGGGTTGAGCTAGGGTTTATATAGGGAGTATACAGGACAGGGAGGAGGATGGATCTTTGAAGTCTGGTTGGTCAAGGACACCCTTCTCCCTCTGTGTAGATATGATAATCCTCTGCAAACTTTCCTGAGCAGCCAGATAAGGATCTTGCTGAGGCCCATGCATGAATACTACTAGGCGCAGCGTCCTTGGGCTGGGGAGTGGTTGTTAGAGATAGTGTTTCTGAGACTAGGGAGGCATTTTGGGGCAAAAGTATAAGCACAAGCACCCGAGCACCCCATCATTACAGGTCAGGGATCACACAAACCAGACCAGGTGTCCTGGTTTCTGGTATAAACATAATTATCTAAAGCCATTGTATTGCAAATTTTCTTATCCATTTGCTTTGGAGGTATGGGCTGTGCTTAAGCCATGCAAGAGTACATTTCACTATTGTTTAGATTTAGGAGGAAAGAGGTCTGGGGCAAGATTAAGCAGCAACTTCTGCTTTCCATTGCCTAAAGGGCCCTACTACCTAAATGGTAAAATAATGTTCTGCATTACACCCAGAGTCACACAGCTAGTACATATTTGCATATTTGAGTCAGGATTTCATCTTAGGCCTCCCTAGGTCCAAGTACAGCATGTTATCCACTAAATCTCGTAGCTCCCTGTAAAGCTAATATTGTAACAAAAGGAACTTTGATTATGTGCGTATGTATGTATGTATGTATACATGTATATGTATATGTATGTTTTATTCAGAATCATCTCAGTGGCTCACAAAAGTAACAGTGTAAAGATTTCCCAAGGGATATTTTGGCTCATCATTTGCCAACGTCTCACTCTCTTTCTCCTAGTATAGGCAAAGTTACATGTTTATTATAATCCCTTTCATTACTCCAAAGCAAGAGGATAGATGTATATATGTGCACATAATGGCTGCAGTCCCCAATCCCCTGACCATCAATACCATTACCACTGGAACACTGGCCCTGTCTAGAGCACACTCCATGGAGCATGATGAAACTTGGCCCCTTCTAGGAACACATTTTTCCTTGCCCTTTCAAGTGACCTCTTTGATAAAAAGACAGGTACAACTAGAAGTTTTTCATTTCTATCAACATGTCACCTGCAAGCAACATGGGGAAAGGGGTTATATAAAAATAGCTTTAGAAAGGATTGGCACTCCACCAAGAAAAACCACCCACACAGGTGACTTCAAAAGGAATAAATTCATTTCATGTTCTTTCTCTTTCTTCTTTCTTTGGAATAAATGGTAGGGAATACATTTTTTTGGACTTATCATAAGGAGAAAAGAGGATTTTTTTTTCCTGCCCCTATCCCACTACCAATGGTAATGGTAGTTGCTCATACATCACATCAAACATATTATCCTGCCTAAGCAAGCCTGAGTCTGGGCTTCTGATTGCCTTCTCTATTTTTTCCCCTTCAACATATGTAACCAAACAGTGATACTAAGTTGAATGTTTTCAGACATGGTATTGATCTCATGAATTTAAAATTTTGAGCCCCTATATCCCTCAACCTATGCTTGCTGCACTCTGGGAGGTGGCCCCTGCAATGGTTTGGTGGAAAAGAAGATAACCACAAATAGGAGTCTGAGCCCAGGCCTTGGTCTGGCTTGTCAAAGGACATGGACCTTGAGGGAGTTGGTCAGAGATTTCAGAGTCAAAGTCAGAGTGAAATGGCTGTTTAGCAATCCCACTAATTATTTCCTATTTTAACTGACATCTTCATAGGAGAATATAATAGGAGTATCTTTCTACTCTCTTTTGGGGAGACTCCAATGTAAGCTTTAAATTATTTTCACAAAGCTTCAAAGTGAGGACATAAAGAAGCAGATAGTACCAAAAAAAAAAAAAGCCTGAGGCTGACATCATTCTTCATAAGAAAAGATTTTCTGGGACTGAACTCAGACCAGTAACTGTGAGTCCAGAGTTGATGGGAATTCTTGTGGGTAAGAGTGAGCACCCTAAATCCCAAGAGACACCGGTGTGTCTGTTGTTACACACACAAACACACATGCACATTAACATGCTATCATGTCATTTTTTTTAAACTTAAATTTCCCCACTTCTTTTGCTTATCATTCAGGTGAACCAGTGGAAAAACAAGAGTGTATTACTACCATGCTTTATTGTGATCAGAGGAATTTATAAAATATTATAAAGCTGATTAAATTCCTCAACATTAAGAAAGATGGCTATGTAAGATCCTTATTTATTTCCCTAGAGTAACAAATGTCTACTTAGCCAAAATCGATTAGAATAACTGTATTTTGAGAAAACTGACTTGCTATACAAAGACCAGCATACTTTTAAATGAGAATGAAAATTACAGTAACTTTCACAGAGAGACAAAACCAGTAAGGAATGTTTGAGATCGTCACAAATGGAGAAGGACAAAGAAGGGAAAACATGGTGCCATTTCTTATAGCATTTAAAAGGGTTTTCATATGTATCTGGCCAGAATGAAGGGTCATTTATATATTTATCTGAAAAATGCTTCTTTTTAGTGCTGTACTGGATTATGAACTAACCATTCTGGGTCTCACGTCTTCTCATCTTTTAAATGAAAGGGTTAGACTAGATGGCCCATAAGATCCATATGATGCTGTGATCTCAGGTATCACCAAGTTAAATACTGATTCCAAAAACACTACTGTATCCCAAGGCACTGCCAGTCATCTTGACTTTTGTCTTGCCACTGGTCTTTCATGATTGGAAGAAAGAGTGAGGATGACTTTGTGCAACTCTGCCAAACCTAAATCTAATTTCTGCACAAGTCAAAAGACATCACCCCATACTATTTTACCATTTTTCAAAGTCCTGTAGCTATTTTCAAGTGACAAAGCAGCAGGTGCAGATGCACTGAAAGCTGTGTTCACAACCCTGCCCACAGGTGGCCCAGACCATGGAGTTATCCTCTTATCAAACAGAAACAGCAGTGGAATTAGACAACACCCTGGATGTCAAGAAGCTTTTTTTAAAATTTAATTTTACTTTTTCCACACTTATTACTGCTAATTGTATTTCCTTCCATCCTGTTCCCTCCACCCCCATTTATTGTATTCTCTCTCTCCTTTCACCCTGTCCCTCCTCAAAAGTGTTTTGCTTCTGACTACCTTCTCCCTCAACCAGTCCTCTCTTCTGTCACCCTCACCCTGTTCTCTTATCCCCTTCCCCCTTACTTTCCTGTAGGGTAAGATAGATTTCTATATCCAATTGAATGTATATGTTATTCCCTCTTTGAACCACTTCTGATGAGAGTAAGGTTCACTCACTCCTCACACCTCCCCTCCTCTTCCCCTCCACTATAAAAGCTTTTACTTGACTCTTTTAATGTGAGATAATTTACCCCATTTTATCTCTCCCTTTCCCATTCTCCCACGACATTCTTCTCTCACCCCTTAATTTTTTTTTTCAGATAGCATCCCTTCATATTCAACTCACATGTGTGCCTTCTGTCTATATATACTCCTAACTGCCCTAAGAATGAGAAAGGTCTTATGAGTTACAAATATCATCTTTCCATGTAAAAAATTTAACTTTATTAAGTCCCTTAAGTCTCCTTCCTGTGTACCTTCTTATGCTTCTCTTCAGTATTGTATTTGAATGTCAAATTTTCCATTCAGCTCTTGTCTTTTCTCAAGATTGCTTGAAATTCCATTATCATTGGATGCCCATTTTTTCCCCAGAAGGATTATAATAAGTTTTGCTGGGTGATTTGCTAGGTGATTCTTGGTTTTAATCCTAGCTCCTTTACCCTCCAGATTATCATATTCCAGGCCCTCTGAACCTTTAATGCAAAAGCTGGTGAATCTTATGTTATCCTGATAGTGGCTCCATGTTACTTGAATAAGTTTTTTCTGGGTGTTTGCAACAGTTTCTCTTTCACCTGGGAACTCTAGAATTTCGTTAGTTTTCATTTTGGGATCTCTTTCAAAGAACATTAAGGCAGTTTTCCTTGATAATTTATTGAAAGATCATGTCTCGGCTTTTTTTTTTATCATGCTTTTTAGGTAGTCCAATAATTTTTAAATTATTTCTCCCTCATTTTTCCAAGGCGTGTTGTTTTTCCAAGGAGATACTTCAAATTGACTTCTTTTTTTCTCATTCTTTTAGTTTTGTTTTTTTCTTTCTTGATTTCTCATAGAATCATTAGCTTCCATTTGCTCCATTGTAATTTTTAAGGAATTATTCTCTTCATTGAGCTTTTGGGCCTTCTTTTCCATTTGGCCAATTCTACTTTTTAAGATATTCTTCTCCTCATTGGCTTTTTACACCTCTTTTATCATTTGACCTACTCTATTTTTAAGGTGATAGTTTCTTCATTATTTTTTTTTGTCTCCTTTATCAAGCTGTTGAAGCGCTTTTCATGATTTTCTTGCATCACTCTCATTTCTCTTCCCAATTTTTCCTCTATTTCTCTTACTTGATTTTCAAAAAAAATTTTGATGTCTTCCATGGCCTGAGGCCAATTTATATTTTTTTCTTGGAGGCTTTGTATGTAGAAACTTTGACTTTGTTGTCATCTTCTGAGTGTGTGTTTCAATCTTCCTTGTCACTATAGTAACTTTCTATAGTCAGAGGTTTTGTTTGTATTTTTCCCCACTATTTGCTCACTTCCCCATCCTATTACTTGAATTTTTAACTCTTTGTTAAGGTAGGACTCTGCTTCCAGGGTGAAGAGTGAACTCTCCCAAGCTTCAGGGGTTTTGTGCAATTGCTTTCAGAGAAAATTCTAGGGACCTGCAATTTTCCAATATTCCAAGGTGGTATGAGCTAAGGAGAGGTGTTTACTACTCTCCTAACCTGTGCTCTGGTCTTTGAGTAACAACAAGCACTCTTTTCTGCTCTGGAACTCTGAGGAGTGTGCCTCCTCCACTGTGGCCACAAGTTCTGCTATACTAGTGTTCCTCCTTACCCTGGGATTACCATTTAGGACTGTGACACAGATCCAAGTATGGGCAAAGCAGAGTCTTAACCCAGTGCTAGCAAAAAGATCTCTCTAATCTCCATACCACTTGCTCAACCCCCTTACCATCTCTGGGCTAAGAGCTCTGGAAGCAACCACTGCTGATTCAGTAATTCCCAAGGCCTGCTTCTGGTTTGCTGGGGTTAGGGCTGTGACCAGGTGTAACAGACCTTCCTGCTTACCTTTTAAGTTGTCTTTGGTGTCTGTGAGGTGAGGGGTCTGGAAACTGTCACTTTTGCCAGTGATTCAGTCACCTGACGATTGTTCCAGCTTTACAGGGGTCCAGTCTGCACTAGCATAGCCTGCACTGCAATTTGCTCCTCTCTCACCCTGGTGCAACAGATCTTTCTGCCGACCTTCTAAGTTGTCTTTGGCTGGAAATTTGTTTCATTCCATCTTTTTATGGGTTCTGCCACTCTGGAATTTGTCTAAAGTCACTTTTTAAACGTATTGGAAGCAGTTTGGGGGAGATCTCAGGTAAATCCCTAACTTTACCCTGCCATCTTGTTTCATCCCCAAGAAACCTTTTTTAAGGACTCCACTGATCACCTCTTTGCATGAGGAAAGGGCTAGAAAACATGCCCTAAAAATTGTCTGTTTCAACCAATGTTGGCCTGCTTATTGTAGCAAGCAGGGATTCTATCCTATAGTCAAAACACATACATGACTCCACACACACACAAAACACACAAAAATTTTGCTAATTCCACTCACCATTGATACATGTAATCACATGACCTTCTGACCTCATCACCAGCACTGTCTTATGTTTACCCAAATGCAATAAAACTTCATGAATACATCCTCACAACAAACATTGTAATGTAATAGACTATGTCATTGTAAGGAGAAGAGAGAGACAGGATGTGAAAGGGATGAAAGAGACATACGGTGCTGAGTTTTGGACTGATCAAAGACATGTCTTCTCCAAGCTAAACATTCATGTTTAACAAAAGTGGCAGCCACAAGGAAAGAGGATTACCAGAAGACTTAATGTTAAAAGATAAGAACATGTCTCCCTGTTTAGTAGTTTGTTGCCTTTTAAAGAGAAAGCTGAGCCAACATACTGTGAGCAACAATGGAGTAGAAAAGGAGTGAGCATCTTTCAGATATTTAGTATATAGCATCACATTTACTCATAGGGGCCGGAATACTCCCAAACATCAAGACTGGTTTGACAAAGGTGATGGGGAAATTCAGAAGCTGATAAAAAAAAAGAGTACTCACAAGGATAGTTTGTCCATCTCTCAGGAGGTAATATTTAACTCCATCACAAGTAAAGTGCAATCTAAATCACTTTTATGACATTCTGAACGCTGTTTATGGGCCAAAGATCTATGGTGCCTCTAAATTACTTAGAGCTGATGAAACCACATTACTACTGATAAGGACATGATTCTGTATATATGAACTGAAGATTTCCATAGTGTTCTCAACAGACCATTATCAATCAAGGCTGAAGCCATTGTCCAGATACCTCAGGTTGAAGTCAATCTCTCTCTAGCAAAATTTCTCATTGAAAAAGAGGTTTTGAATACCATTAGGTTCCTCTCATGTGGCAAAAAGTCTGGTGTTAATTATATTCCAGATGAGATTTACAAGGCACGTGGTCCATTGCTCATAGAAAAGCTGACTGAAATCTTCCATGTTATATGGCAAGAGGAAGTTATCCCCTAGGAGTTCAAGGATACCTCCATTGTCCATCTTTATAAAGGAAAATTAAATAGATTGTTCAGTGACAGTCATGGGGGTGTGTGTGTGTGTCTCTCTAAGTCATTGATGGTGAGATTCTTGCTAGAATTCTCTTTAATAGACTGATCCATCACCTGAAAGGTGGTCATCTGTTGAAGAACCAATGTGGCTTCAGAAAGGGCCAAGAAACAGTAAATATTGTAGTTTCTGCCTGACAACTCCAGAGGAAATGCCAGGAACAGAACAGAAGTCTGTACACAACATTCATCAATCTGATTACAGCCTTTGATAATGTCAGTCAAAAGGACTTGTGGAAAATTATATCAAAATTTGGTTACCTGAAGAAATTCATCAGTATTGTATGTCAGTTTCATCATGGCCTGCTTCCCTTTTTTCTGAATAATGGACAATTCTCTCATGCTTTTCCAGCCACCAATAGAGTGAAACAAGGCCATGTGCTTATTTCTGTGCTTTCAGCATGATGTTTTCAGCAATGTTGTCAGATATCTTCAATGAGGACAAAAATGGCATAAAGGTCAGCTACCACATTGATGGCAAATTATTTAACTTGAAAAGGCTATAGCCCAAGACTAAAGTGGAAGAAGAGTTGGTGGGCGAAATTTTGTTCATAGATGAACATGGACTAAATGCTGCCCCTGAAGCTGAGAGGCAGTAAAGTATGGATTGATACTCTGCTACTTGTGCTAATTTTGGCCTAAGAATTAACGCCAAGAAAACACAGGTTCTCCACATGCCAGAACCATACCATCTATAGGTTAAACTATTGGCTATACCAAATGGAGAAATTTTGAATATTGTGGATAAATTCACTTACCTTAGCAGTACACTTTCCAGGGATGTCCACAGATGATGAGGTTGATGCACACATTGCCAGAGCTAGATCAATATTTGGGAGATTTTGAAGGAAAGTGTGGAAGAGAAGATGTATTAGACAGTCTACCAAATTGAAGGTCTATCGAGCTGTTGCGGTGACCTCATTGTAGTATGTCTGTGAAACCTGGGCAGTCTGTCTCCTCCACGCCGGGAAACTGAATCACTTGTATTTGAATTGTTTTAGTAAGATTCTGAAGGTCACCTGGCAAGAAAAGTTATGAGATACTGAGCTCCTTTCTTGAGCTAAACTGCAGAGAGTGCAACTTTGAGTGGCTGGCCATATCATTCAAATGCCAAATGTGTCTTTGTATAAAAGACTGTTTTACAGAGAAGTCACACAAGGCAGTTGCTCATATAGTGATCAGAAGAAGCAAACAAAGAACATTCTCAAGTTCTTTCAAAAGATCTTTGGGATTGATTGTGTGACCTCAGAGATACTGCCAAAGGACCACCCAGAATGGTGTGCCCATATCCAAGAAGGTGCTGTGCTCTCTGAGTAAAGCAGAATTCCAGTAGCTCAAAAGAAATGTGAGATGTAGAAATTTCAAGACATCTCTATTTCACATGTTCATGTGAACTATTTGTGCCTGACCTGTGGTAGTACCTTCTGAGATCAAATTGATCTGGTCAGCCATAGTCAGACACACTGGACCTTGACTCCAACATAGTGATGTCATTTTGGCCCTCTTCAAGAATGAAGAACAACAGTCATTTATTATCATACATACATATATACTATAAAGTTGTATAGTGTTTTCAGTTGCTTGAGTTTTTAATGTGTACTGTATTAATAAATTATTTTCATAACTGAAGTTCAATTCTCTTCCTTTATATGTATAGAAAGAATATTTGCTCAGATATTTCAAGAAGATAAAAACAAACAAGCAAAACCTCAGAGGTGTATCAAGATACAAAGTTCACAATGGCTAATAAGAACAATGTTATAATATCACTTACCACATGTGATTTAAGAAGAGAGAAAGGGAAGAAAAGGAATTTTTAATAATGATATCTTTGCTTTCCATATGTTATGGACTAACTATGTTGATTGATTGAAATTATGTGAAGAAAAACATAAATGTAAAAGAACTAAGAAATGGCTGAAAAATGAAAATGTGTGTAGAAAGATGTATAAAAAGTTGACATGGAGAAGATCCAGATAAAGAATACTGGAATAAGGAGGTAGCTAAAGCTTCTTTGATAACAACCCTATTTTCAGGGCTGGAAAGTTTTTTAGGAAATCATTTTTTATGGCAACTTTATTTTTTCTGATGGGGAAATAATCATGGAAAGGAGAAGTGCCTTACCCAAATCCCTATAATGAGTTAGTAGAAGAATGAACAATAGATTGCCTAATTGGCCAATTGTTAACTTAGTGCTTTTCCCACTTCAGCATACATTTTTCAATGTTAGAAATGCTTTGCAAATCCTGTACTTCTTTTTTTAAGTTCTGTGGTAACACTCTTTTTTTTTTTTCAACAAGAAAGCTCAAAGACTCGATTTTGGGTTGTCTTTATCATGCCCTTGCCACTATTACCTCTCTCTTGTGGGTGCATATGTTACACACTGGGGTGTTCATGAAAATGATAGTAAAACATTCTCGTGCTGGTTAGTGGGTCACATGCCCATAGAACAGATCGCAGGTGTATAGCTAGGAACACTGGAAAGGACTGGAGATGCAGCCTCAAAGAGGTGAAGAAACTTCATAAGAACTCCTCTCATGAAATCATTGAGTTTCTCCCCTGAGTGGAACCCTCCTCCATCTGACTTAGCATGGGACTGACTATCAAATGCCATAAGTTACAGAGAAAATTTTAATCAATTTTCATAATTGGGGAAAGAAATTCTGATTAGGGTGACAGCAAATGTCCCTTCTAAACTCTATAGTCCTATGACTAATTAAAACACAATGAAAAAGAAAACAGTCCCAAGAGGTAAAAAGTCTCTCCAGACTTGGCTGCAATACTTCAGTTGCCTTGATCCTTCCCCCACTTGTCCTATTGGTGAATTCCTCTCAGAACCCCCATTTTGAACTAGGGGCCAGGCTAACCATCCTTTATTTTCCCAGTGCAAGTATCTACCCCCTTTTTTTGGGTGGCTAGGTGTCACAGTGCTTAGAGGGCCTAGCCATGACTCATTTTCCTGAGTTCAAATCTGGCCTCAGACGCTTGCTGGCTGTGTGACCCTAGGCAAGTCATTTAACCCTGTTTGAGTCAGTTCTTCATCTGTAAAATGAGCTGGAGAAGGAAATGGCAAACCATTCCAGTACCTTTTCCAAGAAAACCCCAAATAAGGTCATGAATTGTAGGCAGGACTAAAAAAACCAACTGAATAACATTCCCTTTTTAGCTCCCTTTTATGTGTTATTCTCCTTCATTATAATGTAAACTCTTTGATGTCTAGGATTATCTTTCTTTTTGCTTGTATTTGCATTCTTAGTGCTTAGCACAATGCCTAGCATCTAGTAAGTGCTTAATAAATTATTATTGATTTGTTGCTTGGATTAATCTGTAATTCTTAGACTGGAATCTTGCAGAATGCAATTCATAAAGCATCCCTCTCTTCCTTCATAACAGATGTAACATGTTCTTCCAGACAATATAAAATTGTCTTTTTCTTAAGGTGCTTATATTCTTCTAGGTTTTGTCCTTTGGAGACATTTAGCACAGTACTTAATACTATAAAATAAAATCATAAAGGATATCATGGGGAAAAACATCACAATTTCTTTGGACTTGACTCATTTCTCTCTATATTTTCACTTAATCATCTTAGCAAAATTCTTAATACAGACAATTTAGAGAAAAGCTACATTATAGCCCATGTTGTTAAAATGCAACCTTCCTATCTGAGACATTTTACACATGCAATATACAGCATCTGGACCTTGTAATTGAATTTTTGGAAGTTTGCTGTGGTTTGGGAGTTGCATATGGGTCAGTAATCAGTATCCAGACACCATCATTTATCGTATGCAAACAATTAATCAACTCATTAATTATGGAAAAAGAAGTCTGGGTGAAAGCTCGCACAGCTATTTCTTAAATAAATATTTTCCCCTTGAGCTGTAAAAGTAGCAGCTCCATTAGCTCCTGCTTTGGAATACCATTCACAATTTATTCCAGGAGCTTTGAATTCAAGGTCCATAAGAAGAGCCAATATAAGAATCTTTTAGACACAAAGACCCATCAAATACATATATACAAAGACTTTAATAGCTTTCACTGTTGGAGCACATGTTGGATCTTTATCTTCAGAAGCAAATGTCAATAGCACTTTATTCTGAATTTAACTAAATTCAGTCAACTGTAAGAGCAACAAATCATATGCTTTTTACTATTAGTTTTCTGAGATAATTACCATGGTAAAATTGGTAATTAGGGAAAGGAAAACATTCCTCAGATTTTTATCTCATTAGGCATGAGTAAGCCCAAGAGATTGTTTGAAAGAGATGCCATCTAAATGGTTGAGAAACATGCTCCTGAATATTTCTTTCATTGATTATTTGTTTTCTTGGCTGGTTAGATAAGCTACCTATATTTTCTCTGAATTAATTTTGTCTTTGTTTTTTCTCATCTCTTTCCTGGCAATCTGTCTCTATCCCCTCCTCCTCCCCCACTAACCAGTTTTGAGCCCTATATGTATGGGAAAAAATACTGATTTTTAAAAATTAGCTAATTACTTTTTAGCAAAAAATGAGTAAGTAGTTTATAAGCCAGAGAAATAGAGCCTCTGACATATTATTCAATCTTAGGTCACTTATTTCCATGAGCAGAGCCTTGAGGGACTATTTAATCTAGCTGTTGTTAAATAAATGGTGAGATTAATTAAGGAAAATGCTCAGTTTTCCCCCACCTTCTCTGAAGAGAAGAAAAAGCTGTTATTCAGAAAAACTGAGAGGTAGAAGAGACTTCTGTTTGCATATTGCTAAAACTGCCTTGCTAATGGCCTTACTGGATTAAGGAATCAACAGAGTTCTCTTTATTAGGAGACAGGTAAAGAATTGATGAGATACTATTTGTCAGGCATTAGGGTTTGTGGTGGTTGTTCTTTTGATTCTGCTACTAATTCTATCCTTCGGAAAGTCTCTAAGCCTCTCTAAGTCTGACTTTCCTCATTTGTAAAAGCATGAATTAAAACAAACAACAAATAAACAAAAATGCCAAGTTTCTTACATTTTACCATACACTTTCCTCATGTTAACACAATTAAGTTAAGTAGTGCAAGTAATATCACTATCTGACAAATAGTGAAACTAAGCTTCAGAGGTCTATTGAGTTAGCCAGGGTCACACAGACAGTGAATGTAAGGTAATTTTCTTAACTCCAAATTAACGTTCTCTTCAGGTGCAGCAACGTTGTACAGGGATACAATGCCAGGCCTGGAGTCAGGAAGACCTGAGTTCACATGTGTCCTCAGAAACCTATTACCTATAAGATCCTGTCCAAAACACTTAACCCTGTTTGCCTCAGTTTCCTCTTTTGTAAAATGAGCTCAAGAAGGAAATGGTAAATCACTCCCATATTTTTACCAAGAAAATCCCAAATGAGGACAAGAAGAGTCAGACACATCTTAAAAACAACAAATGTTCTCTTCAATACAATATCTTATTGATATAGCCCTAAAAACAATGATTACATTTTTATGTGCTCTTCTGGCACAAAGATTCCATAAGTATACTATTTTAGTTTTCAGTAAGTGTTCAAGTAGGAAAATGAGAACATATCTAAGGACATTTTCCAGAGTGAATTACCTATGGTAGCAAATATATTGCACATTCACAGCTATTTCATATAGACACACATGCAGAGCCCCACCCATACCACATGTGTGTCAGCTGCATGTATGTGACTGAAAATAAACTGCCTTTTTTCCCTGTCATATACAGAAAATGACCTGTGGTCTATAGCCACTAGGTGACCGTCTCTCACTAAAAGGGCCCTGATCTGGCCTCACCTTGGCATGCTGATCCTGGATTCCAAAGAAAAGGGTCAGGCTTTTTCTCATTTTCTTTGCCTCATGATACTCTACCAGACCAGTAGAGAACTTTGCAGACAGTCTCTGAAATTAAGCTAAGTATGGTTGATGTTTAGTGTCTCCTCAAAAGGATTAATAAAATCCTTCATAGAAAAGGTACTAAGTGTACAAATTACATTTGGTAAATGGCATCTGTTCATTTCTTCCACCACAAAATAAATACTTAAAAGCCAAAGGTTCTAAAGAACACATTGACAGACACTTAAAGCATGATACAAACACATTGATTGTTTCATCAATAGGCATTTCACTTTTGCCCAGGATCTACTATCTGGGGAATTCATTCAAGGTCTATAAGTTTGGAGGAGCCCACTACGCATTGTTTACTCTTTTGTCAGTAGTTATTTCACTGTGAAGTTGCAGCTGGAGAGAGTTCTTCTGCAGGGCAGCCAGCATCAGGGAACTAGAATTCTGAATTCTACAGGTAGTGCCAGTCAAGATTTGGACCCAGGTCCTCTAATTTCAAATCTGGTAATCTTTCCATTTCACCATGGTACACAACACTCTAGGTGGGGTTGACTTTGCTCTATAGCCAGGAAGGACAGATGGCTGGGAGCTCTGCCTTGGCATCCCTTGGATGATTTTCTCGTACCCATCCCCAAATGTTAAACAACTTTGAAGTCCTAAATGAGAATTTTAGCATAGAATTCTGCCACAAAATTTAGAATCACAAGGAAATCATGCTGTTATCATTTTTCTATCTTCAAAGAGGAGAGGCAGAAAGAGACAGACAGAGAGACAGGGACAGAGAGAATGAAACCTTTAGAGCTTGGCAGGCAACAAAGATGTAGTTCAAGAAATATTGAATCAATCTATCAGATCTTTGATTACCCCATGTATCCGAAAATCATCAGCTGAGGGTCATCTTATTGCATTAAGCATTCTAAATAAGATCACAAGTGTATGACTTAGTTTTCCTTGAGTGAATATTGATATTGATGACTTAGAAAGTAGGAAGAATGAATTGTAATGTCACATCAGTTGCAAAGTAAAAGAAAGTAGTTATAGTCATAAAAATAAAAGCAATTCAGTTTTGTAAAAAATAGTAATGACATAGTTATGATACATTATGTATGTGACTAGAGTCTTCTTTATATATTCCTCTAACTTAGAAGATTCTATGGAGGTTTGTTCTTTGCCTCCTGTCAGCCCTTACCCCCCACCCTCAACACTCTCAATATATTTGCTATCACATATTGTGCATAATGTATTTTGGGTGTGGTTTTTATATTAGGGAACATTTGGATAAATCCTCAAATAATAAAATATGTTTAAAATGTTAGTAGTTATGTAGTTTAAATGACCTTCAGTAAGTCTTTTTTAAAATTTATTATTAATTTGATTCATCAACAACCACTTCCATATGCTTTTGAGTTGAAAATTTTTCTCCCCCTTCCTCCCCCCCCACCGTCCCCAAGACAGCATACAATGTGATATGGGCTTCACATTTATATATCCATTAAAAATATTTTCACATTAGTGAAATTGTAAGTAAAAATTAAAACCAATAGGAGGAACCATCACAAAGATTAAACAAAACTCATCAGAAGGTAAAAATAAGTGATAGCAATTTGACTTCCATAGCTCTTTCTTTGGATGTGGACAGCATTTTCAATCCTGAGACCTCTGGAGATATCTTAGGTCCTTGTAATGCTGAGAAGGGTTCAGTTTAACAATCTTAGGCATCGCATAACGTGGCTGTTATTGTGTACGAAGTCCTCTCGGTTCTGCTCACTTCACTCAGCATCAGACCATGGTAAGTCTTTCCAGGTTTTTCTGAAGTCAGCCTGTTCATCAGTTCTTATAGCACAATAGTATTCCATTACATTCATATACCACAACTTGCTCAGCCATTCCCCAATTGATGGGCATCCTCTCAATTTCCAATTCTTTGCCACCACAAAAAGAGCTACTATGAATATTTTTGTACATGTGGGTCCTTTTCCCATTTGTATAATCTCTTTGGGATACAGCCCTAGAAGTGCTATTGCTGGATCAAAGGGCACGTACATTTTTATAGCCCTTTGGGCATAGTTCCACATTGTTCTCCAAAATGGTTGGATCATTTCACAACTCCACCAACAATGTATTAGTGTTCCAATTTTCCCACATCTTCTCCAACATTTATCATTTTCCTGTTTTGTCATGTTGGCCAATCTGATAGGTGTGATGTTTTGATTTGCATTTCTCTAATCAGTAATGATTCAAAGCTTTTTTTCACATGACTATAGATGGCTTTAATTTCTTCATCTGAGAACTGTCTGTTCATATCCTTTGACCATTTATCACTTGGGGAATGGCTTGTGTTCTTATAAATTTGTCTTAATTCTCTATATATTTTAGAAATGAGCCTTATCAGAGACACTGGTTGTAAAAATTCTTTCCCAATTTTCTACCTTCCTTCTAATCTTAGTTGCATTGGATTTATTTGTGCAAAACCTTTTCAATTTAATGTAATCAAAATTATCCACTTTGCTTTTCATAATGTTCTCTATTTCCTGTTTGGTTGTGAATTCTTCTGTTCTGCATAGATCTGATAGGGAAACTAATCCTTTTTCTCCCAGTTTTCTTGTGGTATCAGCCTTTATATCTAAGTCATGAACCCATTTTTACTTTATTTTGGTATATGGTGTGAGATTTGGGTCTATGCCTAGTTTCTGCCATACTCTTTTCCAGTTTTCCCAGCAGTTTTTTTCAAAGAGTGGGTTCTTATCCCAGAAGCTGGGGTCTTTGGGTTTATCAAATAATAGATTACTATAGTCATTGACTACTGTGTCTTGCATATTTAACCTATTCCACTGATCCACCTCCCTATTTCTTAGCCAGTACCAAGCAGTTTTGATGATTGCTGCTTTATAATACAATTTAAGATCTGGAATTGCTAGGCCACCTTCCCCTGCATTTCTTTTCATTAGTTCCTTTGATATTCTGGACCTTTTGTTTTTCCAAATGAATCTTGTTATTATTTTTTCTAACTCTATAAAATAATTTTTGGTAGTTTGATTGGTATGGCACTGAATAAGTAAATTAGCTTAGGTAGGATTGTCATTTTTATTATATTAGCTCGGCCTACCCATGAGCACCTGATGTTTTTCCAATTATTTAGATCTGATTTTATTTGTGTGAAAAGTGTTTTGTAATTGTGTTCATAGAGTTCCTGGGTTTTTTCTGGAGGTAGACTCCTAAATATTTTATAATGTCTACAGTAAGTTTAAATGGGATTTCTCTTTCTATCTCTTGCTGTTGGGCTTTGTTGGTAATATATAGAAATGCTGATGATTTATGTGGGTTTATTTTATAGCCTGCAACTTTGCTAAAGTTGTTTATTATTTCAAGTAGTTTTTTACTTGACTCTCTAAGTATATCATCATGTCATCTGCAAAGAGTGATAGCTTTGTTTCTTCTTTGCCTATTCTAATGCCTTCAATTTCTTTTTCTTCTCTTATTGCTAAAGCTAGTATTTCCAGTACAATATTGAATAACAGTGGTGATAATGGACATCCTTGTTTCACCCCCGATCTTATTGGAAATGCTTCTAGCCTGTCCCCATTACATAATGCTTGCTGAAGGTTTTAGATAGATGCTATTTATTATTTTAAGGAAGACTCCATTTATACCTATGCTTTCTAGTGTTTTTAATAGGAATGGGTGTTGTATTTTATCAAAAGCTTTTTCTGCATCTATTGAGATGATCATGTGGTTTCTGTTGGTTTTGGTGTTGATATGCTCAATGATGCTGATAGTTTTCCTAATATTGAACCAACCCTGCATTCCTGGTATAAATCCTACCTGGTCATAGTGTATTATTCTTGTGATAAGTTGCTGCAATGTACTTGCTAACATTTTGTTAAAAATTTTTGCATCTATATTCATTAGAGAAATTGGTCTGTAATTTTCTTTCTTTATTTTGACTATTTCTGGTTTAGGTATCAACACCATATTTTATCATAAAAAGAATTTGGTAAGACTCCTTCTTCACCTATTTTCCCAAATAGTCTAAATAGTGTTGGAATTAATTGTTCTGTAAATGTTTGATAGAATTTGCATGTAAATCCATCTGGCCCTGGAGATTTTTTCCTAGGGAGTTCATCAATGGCTTGTTCAATTTCTTTTTCTGAGATGGGGTTATTTAAGTATTTTACTTCCTCTTCTGTTAATCTGGGCAATTTATATTTTTGTAAATATGTATTCATTTCACAAAGATTGTCAAATTTGTTGGCATATAATTGGGTAAAATAATTCCTAATTATTGTTTTAATTTCCTCTTCCTTGGTGATAGCTTTGCCTTTTCATTCTTGATACTAGTAATTTGGTTTTCTTCTTTCTTTTTTCAAATTAAATTAACCAAAGGTTTATCTATTTTATTGTTTTTTTCATAAAACCAGCTCTTAGTTTTATTTATTATTTCAATAGTTTTCTTAATTTCAATTTTGTTAATTTTTCCTTTGGTTTTCAATATTTCTAATTTAGTATTTAGTTGAGGATTTTTAAGTTGTTCTTTTTTCTAGTTTTTTTAGTTGTATACCCAATGCATTAATCTTCTCTTTTTCTATTTAATTTATGTAAGCATTTAGAGTTATAAAACTTCCCCTAAGAACTGCCTTTGCTGCATCCCATAACTTTTGGTATGTTGTCTCATTATTGTCATTCTCTTGAATGAAATTATTGATTGTTTCTATGATTTGTTGTTTGACCCAATCATTTTTTAGGATTAGATTATTTAGTTTCCAATTATTTTTTAGTCTATCTTTCCATGGCCCTTTATTACATATAATTTTTATTGCATCATGATCTGAAAAGGATGCATTTAATATTTCTGCCTTTCTGCATTGGATTGTGAGGTTTTTATGCCCTAGTACATGGTCAATTTTTGTGTATGTGCCATGTACTGCGAGAAAAAAGTATATTCCTTTCTATCCCCATTCAGTTTTCTGCAGAGGTCTATCATACCTAACTTTTCTAATGTTCTATTCACCTCCTTAACTTCTTTCTTGTTTATTTTGTGGTTAGACTTATCTGAGAAGGGGGAGGTTCAGGTCCCCACTAGTATAGTTTTGCTGTCTATTTCTTCCTGTAACTCCCTGAACTTCTCCTGTAAGAATTTGGATGCTATACCATTTGGTGCATATATGTTTAGTAATGATATTACTTCATTGTCTATGGTGCCTTTTAGCAGGATGTAGTTTCCTTCCTTATCTCTTTTGATTAGATCTTTTTGCTTTTGCTTTGTCTGAGATCAGGATTGCTACCCCTGCTTTTTTACTTCAGCTGACGCATAATATATTCTGCTCCAGCCTTTTACCTTTACCCTGTATGTGTCACTCTTTTTCAAATGTGTTTCCTGTAAACAACATATTGTAGGATTATGGTTTTTAATCCATTCTGCAATCCATTTCTGTTTTATGGGAGAGTTCATCCCATTCACATTCACAGTTATGATTACTATCTGTGTCTTTTTCTCCATCCTTTTTTCCCCCTTTTTATGCTTTTCTTTCTCCTTTTTCCTTTCCCCCTTCACTAGTGTTTTGCTTTTGACCACCACCTCCTTCAGTCCCCTCCCCCTTTTATTATCCCTTTCCCTTTTCTTCCCCTTTAGTCTTACTGCTTCTTCCCTCCCTTCTTTCCCCCTCCCTTTTCTTTCCCCTTTTCCCTCCTACTGCCTATAGGGCAAGTAAGATTTCTATACCTAACTGATTATATTATGCCCTTCTTGAGCCAAATCTGATGAGAGTAAGGTTCAAACAATGTTCCCCCCCTTTTTCCCTCTGCTGTAATAGGATTTTGTGTCTTTTCCTGTAATGTAATTTACCCTTGTCTGCCTCCTCCTTTCTCAGTACATTTTCTAAGATCAGATTGATCCACTTATTTGGATCCATTTAACCCACTTGATTAGATTTTTTTTTATCATTACATCAAAGTCAACTAATATCCACCCTCTTTATGTATACTCCTTTAACAGGTGTAATAATACAGTTCTCAAGGGTTGCAAGTCTCATATTTCCCTGTATGGGTTTAAACAGCCCCTCCCCCACTTATTAACAACATATTGTATCCTTCTGTCCCATTTACCTTTTTAAGTCCTTCTTGAGTCCTGTACTTGAAGATCAAATTTTTTGTTGAGCTCTGGTCTTTTTATCAGGAAAGTTTGGAAGTCTCCTATTTCATTGAATATCCACCTCCTCCCTTGAAAAATGATGCTCATTTTTGCTGGGTAATTGATCCTTGGCTGCATTCCAAGCTCCTTTGCCTTATGGAATATCATGTTCCACCCTGTGGTCTTTTAATGTAGAAGCTGCAAGGTCCTGTGTAATCCTGACTGTGGTTCCATGATATTTAAATTGTTTCTTTCTGGCTGCTTGCAGCACCTTCTCTTTCATCTGGTAATTTTGGAATTTTGCTATTATATTCCTTGGTTGTCAATTTGGGATCTCTTTCAGGTGGTGATCGGTGGATTCTTTCTATGGTTATTTTCCCTTCTGGTTCTAGGACTTCTGGGCAGTTTTCCTTTATGATTTCCTGAAAGATACTGTCCAGGCTCTTTTTTTATCATGATTTTCAGGTAGTCCAATAATTTTTAAATTGTCTCTCCTGAGTCGATTTTCCAGGTCGGTTGTTTTACTGATGAGGTATTTTACATTTTCATCTATTTTTTCATTTTTTTGTTTCTGTTTGACTGATTCTTGCTCTCTCATAGAGACATTAGTTTCCATTTGTCCAATTCTAGTTTTTAACAGATTGTTTTCTTCTGTTAGTTTTTGTACTTCCTTCTTCAACTGGCCAATTGTGTTTTTTAGGGACTTGTTTTTCAGTGTACTCTTCTGTTAGTTTTTGTCCTTCCTTCTTCAATTGGCCAATTGTGTTTTTTAGGGACTTGTTTTCTTCAGTGTATTTTTTTTTCCAATTGGCCAATTGTATTTTTGAAGGACTCTTCTACCTCTCTCATTTGACTATTAAAATCCTTCTTGAGCTCTTCTAAGAAGGCTTTTTGGGCTTCAGACCAGTTCATATTCCCTTTTGTTGTTGCAGATGTGGGTTTGTTGACAATGTTGTCCTCTTCAGAATTTCTGTCTTGATCTTCACTCTTCTCATAATATAAATCTGTGGTACATTTTTTTTTTACTCATGGTGTTTCTTTATTCCCTGGCCTTTAAAGAGGTTGAGCTCTCCTGCTGGGGAACAGAGGGTACTGACCCAAGCTTCTTGTGTTGGGAGCCTAGGTCTTGGTCACTGTCTTTGTGTGCTGGGGCCTCTTATGCTGGCATTTGGAAGCTGTAGGGTTCTGGCAGCTTACCTCGTGTTGGACTGGAATTAACAAGGCTGGAATTTTCAGGCAATTCTAGGTTGCCTGCTTTTCCTTTCCTTTAGCTTTCTTCAGCTCCTTTTAGATGTGTGCTGCAGGGTGTTTATGTGCCTGGGGCCCCCTGCAGTGTTGTCTCCCTTGTTTCTGCTAATGCACTGGGAGATTTCTTTGTGGTGGAGTGCTGAGGCACCTGGTGGTTTTCTGAGCTCGTTTCCACTGCTTCCCCCCCCCCTTGCCCCAGCCTTCACTGAGGCACTCAGAGGTCCAGGTGTTGGTGTTTGCCTTCTCTACCACCTGGGCTTCAGGATTTTTTCACAGTTGGAGGCTGCGGGGCTCTGATAGCTCACCTGTTGTTGGGTTGGAATCAGCAAGCCCTGATCTTTAGAAAGCCTGTAGCTTGTTTTCTTCACCTCCTTTCAGATGAATGCTACAGGGTACTTATCTACCTGGGGTCCCTTGTAGTTCTGCCTCCCTTATTTTTGCTGAGGCAGTGGGAGACCCATTTGCTGGGCTACTGCACTGCTGCTCCCCGTCTTTCTTCTAGTTCAGGTGTTCCAGGGCTTTTTTTTTCTAGGGTGATATTTTCTGGGTTTTCAGAGGTTGATAGTGGAGAGTGAGTGACTACCTTTTCTCTCCACCTTCTTGACTCCTGGAAGTGGAAGTCAACCTTAAGTAAGTCTTAAAATAAAATAGAAAAAACAAAGCTGAAAAAAAACCCCAGTGTACATTGATATGTATCAATATATCTTAAAATCCTTCTTCAGGCATGGCTCCTTGGTGGAGTGAGGTTGTTGGTAGTAAGTATTTATACTAGAAAAATGAAATAACCTCTCTTTTCTTCTTGAAGTCACATGTAAAACTTCTTCATAATCATCAAAAGCCTTACTAAGTACTCTCCTCTCTGTACAACATGATTCTACACAGAATCACAACTCAAGCTAACCAGAAATAGTGGTGACTTCAAGAAAGACAATACTTAAAAATGATAACAATGAAGAAAACATGCCCCATTAATGCTTACTTTTTTCAAAATGAAGAAAGCCAAATAAATATTACTCCTGTGAAAAACACGATGACAATGTGATAACCATTGAAAAAGTTTTTAAGTTAAAGGAAAGTATTTTCCACTTAGTCTGTCTTCTTATTTGTCAAAAGAGGCAAGGAGAAACTAGGATTTGAGATATTTGAAAGAAGGAAGAAGCCACAGTTTGTCATGGTGTTAAGTAAGCAAAGAAAAGGCATTAATAAAGATAATTAGATCTTTAAATTCTCATGGGTCAATCAAAGCTTTGCCCCGTTGTCCTGGCATGGGGCTGGTGGTAATGGGGGATATAACAAATCACCTGTAAAGGCAAACTACCTTACTTACCTCCTTGCTTTGAGAGTCTTCACTGGCAACTGGACAACCCATAACTCCATCTGCTAATGGTCTCTTTCTCAAACCCACCTCTCCTTCTTAACTCCCGTAGGGTCCAGGACTGGACAAATGCCTCAGCCAAACAAATGTACCCACAACAAGACTTCCCTGGATAATTGTTGTTGTCCCTTCTCCTCTACTGGCTTTTTAACAGCCCAAGAAGATTCAAGTTATTGCTGTAGACATAAATATTACTAGAGGACAAGCCAGACAATGCAGATCACTCAGAAGTCAATATTTATATTAATTAGTACTTTTAAAGAAGAAAAGTGCCATTTAAACACTTGCTATAACTCATTTAAAATTTTGCATATATACCTTTTGCTCATTTCCTCACCTAAACCTCACCAACCTATACTTCATGAATGGTACCACATAAATGGGAGAGGAAATCCTAACATCTGTTCACTCATGGTCTTGCTTAGAGCCAAAGACAAAAGAGAATAGTTTTGAAGAAGAAATTTGGGGTAATAGAATCAAATAAAATATAATGAACAGAACAACAAAAATGAAAAAAAATCTTAAAAAAATAGGAATATCTTGAAGATAGAATAAATATTAATAATAATATTATAAGATATCTTGAAGAAGAATATCCTTGAAGATGATGTTTGAATAAAAAGAGACTTTCTAAGACTACTCCTTACTTAATCAGAATTTTAGAAGAAATATATCCTAAATAATTATTGAAAAGCTAGAATATTTAAAGTTAGCAGTACTACAAATGATTTGTCTTGTGACAGACAAAATAAAAATATCTTATATATGTATATACATATATGTATATATACATATATGTGTGCTCATACATGCATACATGTACATATATGCATATATACACACATAAGCAAATAGTAAAATATCCTTATGTGTTGAACATGGTCAGGTTTTAAATAAGACTATTTTAGTTTTATCCACATTATTCCTTATTACTTTTAAACATATATACATGCAAACTACAAAACTACTTTTCAAGTGTGAATTGTTCAACTAGTTATGTAGCAATCGCTTAAGGGATGTTGTTTGTTGCTCATACATTGTTCTCAAAGAAGACCGATGACATCATAAAAGTGATGTCTTGACTTGCAAGTAGATTAGATTTAAATGAAGCAGAGCTACACAAAGTCATCACCCTCATTCTCTCCTCCATAGTCATCTGAATCCAGTGGCAAGACATAGGTCAAGATGAGTGGCAATGGCCCAGGTTAGGGTATGAATATTTTAACAGACGAGCCAGTTTGTGAAAAGCATATTTCAGTAAATTAAACTTTGTTTTAGGAATTGTAAGAAAGACCCAAAAAGAGAGGAAGAGAAAGGAAGAGAAAGACCCATAAAAATTGTAAGAAAGACCCAAAAAGAGAGGAAGAGAAAGGAAGAGAAAGACCCATAAAAAAGCAGATAACTTTGGAAGAAATTTGTGATGACTTTCTTTTTCTGTAAAGTATTCTGACCAGAAAACCTGTATGACTTTTATCATTGTGCAAAAAATAGACATCTACACATTTTACCTAGGGAACAAAATCAAAATTAATTGAATGGGGAAATCCAAGTTTGGGGCTACAATGGAATCATAACTTAATTAAAATAAAATTCTCATGGTGTCCTTCAAGTGACACTCTAAAGAAATATCAGTAGAGAAGAGTTGGAAATTAATTAAACAGCAAATTAAATTGCCCACATATGCCAATCAGCTGCAGGTTAAATTAAATAAAATCACAAATCACTGATTTTGCTTATTATAGGTAAAACAGGCAGCCTGATATTCTTCTTATTATTTTTCAAAGGTTTTTCATTTTTGTTTGTTGGGTTGCTTATATTTGATTTCCCCCAATTTCTTCATTAAATCATGTGGAAAGTGCATCCCACACAACTCATATTGATTTTTTGATATTTTGAATTATGCATACTTTTGCTCCACAATACGGCATGAGACCAATAGTTGCCAACACTTAAATCATGCAGCATTTCATTCTCTGACATAGAACCAATGATAGAAGTTACTGAAGTTTTTGTTTGTTTGTTTGTTTTTTAGGATAAACCTTTTTCATAGGGAAAGCTTCTCCAAAGCAGAATGGATTTTCTCATGAGGTGCTAACTTATTCTTCTCAAGAGCTCTTCGAGTATAGTGCAGATGATAACTCTTCATAGATACTGTACAAAAGATACATGTTCAGGTAGGGGTTAGACTAGATCAACTCTGAGATTCTTTGAGTGAATAATTCCAATCCCATAGTTATTTACTAGCACTTATGTGCCCTTTACAATACAGACAACAGAAACTATGCCCAAATTCCAGGTTACTTAAAATGTAGCTTGAAATCTCCATATTCAAATAATAGTTGGGATTTGTTGGATGAAAGTCAATTGTGATACTATTTACCTAATTTGTGATATTTTTATTTTTCCTTAAATATATAATTTATATTGAATGTCTTGTTATCAGAGTAAATCTCTATGTGTCTACTCTGGGAAAATATATTAAGACTTTTATCTTTTATGTATAGTCCGTTGGAGCTCTACTTCTGACAACAGCCATTACAATTCCAAATATAGCTGTGTGTGTCCTCTTCTATATGGCTCCATTTTATTCTTCCTAGCATCTAGAATACTCTTACCATTTATCGTTGAGTAGAAATATCTTCCCGATGTCTATCATGTAGCTGAAGTCTCACTTCCTCCATAAATTCTTCCATTACCATTTCTAATCATAGTGATCACTCAATCATATAAAATCTACTCTGTGACACTGATTTTGTCACCTACTCATACATCTTGTGTTTTTATTTAATACTTTCTTAATACTATGTCTTTTATCTACAAATATTTTATAAATTGCTTGAGGGTGGGTATTTTATTTTTCTTTTGCATCCCTTACAACACTTAATACTCAATAGTACTGTACAGAATCACCCTCCCCCCAAAAAAAAATACAAAGTGATTTCCAAGTTGAAAGGCACTAGCAATTGATAGGATTAATATAGGTCAAGGAAAACAGCAGTGGATAGAGATATAGAGTAGAAGTCAAGAAGACCTGAGTTCAAATCCAGCCTCAGACACTAAGTAAATGTGTGACCCTGTGCAAGTCACTCAATCCTGTTTGCCTTAGTTTTCTCCTCTGTCAAATGAACTGGAAAAGGAAATGGTAAACCTCTTCTCCCTTTTTGCCCAGAAAACCCCAATGGGCTGATAAACAATCTAAAGTGACTCAGCAATAACAGTTTAGGTCTAATGTAGAAGCTCTTGTATTTTTCCTTTGAACTGAGCTTTAAAAAAGCTAAGAATTTTGTGAGGTCAACATGATAAGTGAGAAAATTCCAAATGTAACTCTCCTCACTTGCTACTTCCACAACTCCTTCTCACATTGGCAGACTATCCAAATCCTTAGAGGCTGGCTGACTATTGTTCTTAATTTTAGGAAAATGAATGATCACATTTCCTTGGACTCATAATAGTCTCTGTACCACACCATACTATCCAGCAAACTTTTAGACGGCTAAGCCTAGACTCAGGACAAGCTCATTTGAAAATGTAATTAATTGACAAGCATTTAGTAAGTACAGATTAGATGGAAGATAACCTTTGAGGGGAAGGTAGTAGCAACTGGTAGGCCTGGGAAAAGTCATCCAATTACAATTCCTCATAGGATTAATGAAACCCCCCCAAAAACAAACAAACAAACAAAAACTAAAGGATCATATCCTGGTTCAACTCTTAATAAACTCAAAGGAATTGTACTGAAAACAGTGGTGACACTGAAGGACTACTTATGCTTGGACCCAGCCCTAGGATCATGTCTTCTCGCAGCCTGAAGTCCCTATATAACTCATGAATGGCAATAATCCATGAGTGGGGCCAGTGAGATAAACTATCTCTCCCTGCTACAAGAACAAGCTGACCTCTGTAGAATTTCCTTTGTACGAACAGGAGTACCAGCAGGACTATCCCACAGTTATCATATATAGTCCAGAGGTCAAGCTATAGATGTCAACTCCTGAGGCTATCTTGTACAAACAGGGTGGCCATGCCAGTAGTGAATAATGCCTGCACCTAAGGTACAGAAACCATATGTTAACACCTAATTGGAATTAGAATACTTGACACACCACTCACTAAGTTTTTCCTATATAAGCTTTAGTGTCACTCCTGTTAGTTTGCAAGTTCTCTAAAAAAAGCTCTGCCCACTGTATAGTATTACAAGAAACATTTTGCCACTTGACTGGAAGACTGCTTGAGTCCATGAATTCTTTCCTGACAACTTCATCCTGAACTTCAATAGTTTTGGAATCCCTGTACCCCTTAAACTGCATCACTTCTACTTAAAGATGGAATCAAAGGACTTTTTCCTTGGCACATTTAGTGACAAAAACATTTTTACCTGTATGTGAAAGTTATACTGACATAATTGATGTAATTTATATAAAATATTCTTGCCTGACAACAATATTGATAAATTTGGTTAATAATGATCTCCCCTCTATGGAACTAACATGATAGCCTGCTTTTTAAACTCTCTAATATCCTTATCAGGAAATACTGTGTGTTATACTGTTTGATATAATGTCTATGAAGACATATAAACTTTTTTATTTTCCTAGCATCTAGCATAATACTCACTTAGGTTAAAGGACATTTCCTGAAAATATGGGTTAGATCCACTCCTCCTTCTTTCTTAAGGAAGGGATCTGTTTTCTCTAAAAAACAGAACAAAAGAAAACAAAAAACAAAAAAAACCAAAAATAAAGAAAGAGAAAACAAAACAAAACAAAAAAACCCAAACAAAACAAGTGGTGTTAGGACCTCTTGGACCGTGTTTATCAGACACAGCTTCTTAGTGTCCTAAGGGCATAAAAGCTCCATTCACAGGTAGTCTCACCCCTCCCTTTAACTTAGTAGGTTTCTAAGTAGTCATTAAGTCCTTTACTATATCAGGAATGATAATCAGATGGATTTATATAGAAAGATAGGAGTAGTTAGGCAGGGATTCTGAGAAACTAAATACCAATACAAATACCTCTTCTCTCCAGGCCAGAAGTGCTAGTCCTCCTTGAACACCCAAATACATCTGTACTATTGTCTTTTTTAGATTATACTATGCTGCTATATTGTCTGGTTAGCGCTTTAAAACACTGTTTTACAAACTGATCCAAATGTGGATTCCTGTACTGCATGAATTCTAGATGCTTACTAAATGTATGACTGTAAACAAGTCACTTAATACTCTGCCTCAATTTTTTCATCTGTAAAAAGGGGGTTGATCATTGTAACTCCCATTGCACTTGACAGCATATATGTAGAGTGAGATAATTTATGTAAAGTACCCTTAAAGCACTACATAAATGTTAGTTATTATTCAGTCACGTCTCCCTTTATTAATTATCCAGGAAACAGCAATGAGACAATGATGTTTCCTAATGTGCAATAAGTATTTTACAAGGTATTAAGTATGAATATGATAAAGTGAATTATCAATTATTGAAAACCTACTAAAATATGATTTATCTCATACTAATATGGTTATCACTTGTCTCTGTCTCTTTATCTGTGTTTCTATACACATACACGTTACGTCAGATATGTTTTGTGCATCTGTATATCAAAGTACATATACATACATACATGCATCATTATACATACATGAATTTTCTTCATATATACTTTATGTATGTATACACACACATATATATGTAAATTATATATACACACACATATACATACATACATACATGAAATAATGTTTTTTTTTTTACTAATTAGGCTCTAAATTAGGTGCTTGGAATAACTCTCTTATATACCTCTTTTGTGAGAGCCATTACATTACAGATTACCAAGTAAATAATAACCATCTCAAAATACCTATAATTATGAATTTATACAATAATCCATAACGAATTTAATGGAATCTTTAGGTAGTATGGAGTAATACACAACATGTCAATGATTATGCATTTACATAATAGTCAAAACAACTCTAAAGGAATCATTATAGATTATCAACTGAATAAAGTAAGTTTTTGGAATTTAGTATTTGCAGAAACTTCTCAACTCATAAATATAGGTAACATATTTTCCCCATCATTACTCTTTTTTTTCTGAGTTGTAGTGTTTACAAAATTCTGTATTAAAGTTGGACTTATTAATGTTCAAAATTATATCACTTACTAATATCAGTAAGATTTGGAAAAGCTTTCTTATAAGGTGCTTAAAATATACCTCAGTTTCTTCTTATAATATCTCCATAATGTAGAAAGAAGATTGTACTTTCTGTGCTATAGATAAGGAAAGAAGAAAACAAATAGCTTGGTGCAGAGGAAAGAACAAGGTGCTCTTTGGAGTTCAAAATCCTGAATTCCAGTTCTGACTCAGCCTATGTGTCTTTGAGCAAGTGACTTCATCTCATTGTTTGTGAGTTTTTGTTTTTGAGAGTTTGAATAGATGGCATCTAAAGTATTTCCTAATCTAATAATATATATTTCTATACTATGAGGTGCAAGGGCATGATGCAAAGAATCCTGGATCAAAAGTTAGGAAGATTTGGGGTTAAAGCTCACATTGATTATATGACAATGGACAAGTCATGTAACCCTCTCTAAGATAGGTAATTCTGAGACTTCAAATTATAGAAAAGATACACTTTTTGTTGGTGAGAGAATTCAAGTCAAGAATGTAGAAGCATTAAGAGCTTCCTGTGTGTCAGGTACAGTGTCAAGCACTGGGAATAAAAATGCAATCAGAAAGAAAGACATTCCATGACCTCAAGGAATTTGCCATCTAGTGAGAGAAGGAACCTGAGAGTAGAGGTGGAGTATCTGAGTGTAAGCATGGAAGAGAAAGTCTAGAGTCTTGCAGTAGATTCTGGAGGGGAATTAAGATATACTTGAATTAGGTGTTTTCTCTAAAATGAAGTTTCTAGGAAGAATCAGTCAATGAAAATTGATTGGAGAAATGGATCAGAGGAGTAGAGAATATTTCCAATCTGAGAAATCTCAGGGCAGAATCAACTTCCAGGATGAGGAGGCTTCTGTGCAAAAAGTGCACATTCCAGAGAAACCGCAGAAAGTCATGAGTAGACACTGCCATGAGCCAAATCCTAGATTGTTCATTCTTGTACTATTTTGACTAAAAAGGTGAATTTATTCAAGTTGGATCAGAACTTTTAATTGGCTCATTTAAGTACTCTTTAATTGGCCATGCGGAAATTCGACTTTGCCCTGATTTTTTATCTAAAGTTGGAGTTTAAACTCTTGTCTAAGACAATCCAAGTTTTTGAAATTACTTGGAGACTCTGCTTGAGTCAGCCTTTCTGTATCTGTGTTGCTGTGTCTTTTCTCAAAGTCGTGGTCTGTTTATGCAACTGATGACAGTTTTCATCCTCAGGGGCTATTAATATATCAAATTGTATTTGTGGAGCTTGCCAAAGGAATACATTTGGCGTATGTTCATTTATTTTTCTCCAAAAATCTGGTTCTTTGGAAATGCCCCTTGATACTCCTTGATATGCTGAGTCCCAAATGCAAAAAAGGTTTAATAAACAAAGCATTAGGTTGACAATAGAAGTGTTTAGGCACAATCGACTCATTTAATGATAATTGATTGATGTTAGCTGTAATGTACATATTAGCGCTTCTCTATTCAAATTTCATTGGTTTAGTTCAGGTCTTAAGAAATAACAATTGAAGAATGAATTTGCACTCTAAGTTGACGTAGTTCCATAAATGCATATCTGAGGAGGCATTATTGGGCACCAGGCTTGGGCATCTTTCACTCAATATTGTCACATGAAATTATTAATCTGACCAATGAAACAGCATTTTTCAATTTAGGAGTTGCTGTATTTATTCTGATGAAGCACATCTATGGCATAGCTATATGACCAATCTCACCATAGGCTGAGTTCCCTTAATTAAAAGGGAAATAAAAAGCTAGCACAAACAATGAAGATGAAACACTTGGTTCAGTGAGAAGTATTTGCTCTTTTTCTGCAGTTTACCAGTATTTTCCTAGATTATTACTCATAGTTTCTGTGAGTAATTCTTGTCTTTTGTAATGTTTTGGTGGACCTTAATAATGTGTAGATTCATTCTCATGAATTTCAACTAAATTATATAAGCATTTCATCAGTCTTACAAAAATTCACCAACAATTTCTCTAGGCAATTAATAACCAAATGCCATTTAGTCATTAGGGGATTCATACATACTTAATGTTGAAGCTAATATAATAATCATTGATTTCTATAGTATAACTATTTTGAAAATAAGATTTAAAAAATCTGATTAAGTATCAAAATACACCTACTCTTAATACTCTAAATTTGCAGGATTAAAAAAATATATTTATTGAAGTTGAATACAATTGTGAAATTATAGAACAAGAAAAAAAATCAATGGTTACATATGAGATAACCATTAAATGTTGCAGTGTGATTTCTTAATTGATTGAAGTACATATGAGTTCCAAGGAAACTAAAGTATGTGCAAGAATTGGCTTAATTTATGAATATGCTAATAGCTACTTCCCCATGTGTGTATGTTTTCAACAATTTAGTTGTTATTACCCCAGGTAAGCCTTCTTGAAAATCATCCTCAGATTTCTTGAATATTTTCAATTCCCTGTGTCTCAGAAATATCAGCGAACTGCTTAGACAATGAATCTAATTGAATTCAATTTAATTACCAGGTAGATTTTAGAAGAGGGGAGGGAGGAGAAAGAGAAAAAGGAATATAACCATAAACAAAGCAAAGGGCACAATTGACAAATAACAGCTTAATCTCTCATGCTTACTGTGCTTGTCCACAAATTACAGAGGTTTGAAAAACAGACATATACTAATAAAAGTTTAAAGAACTGGTACTGTTTAATTTGGTGGGGAAAAAAGCTTCAGGTATAATAGAAACCTCAGAATCTTAAAATCACTGTATTCATGGTAAATAATGCCCCATGCTTACAAATTATAAACCTCAGAATCCTTAAAATCACTGTATTCATGGTAAATAATGCCCCATGCATACAAATTATCAAAGGGAATTTTCAAAAGAAGACAAGACCAAATTCCCAATTTCTCTATCCTATTCTAATTGCTAAATATTTGAATCTTGAAATGGTGACTGTGGTGTAGCAAGAGGCAGAGAAAGGTAGAAATCAAAGATGATCTAAAGCAGGACTCAAGTAGGATGAGGTACAAAATGTTTCCTGACTCTGAGAAGGAAACATTTATTGTTGCTCTGTTTATTACTCTAGTAATCTGGGCCTTCTACTCCTTATACCTGGAAATACTTTTCCACATCATTAATAAAAGCCAACAGTCTTTGGGTGCTTAATCATTGGGTACAGGACTCTATTAGTTCCATTGGATAAAAACAAATAAATGACATAGTTTTTACCCTCTTTGGGGCTTATTGTTTATAATAGTTGGGAAGATGGGGGAACATACATATAGAGACAATAATAGAAATTAGTATGCTTTCAGTGTCAAATGCTATAAAAGGTCATAGGGTTATATATGATCATGGATTTAGAACTGGAAAAGATCATATAGGCCATATAGCTGAGATCCTTTATTTTTATTATTGTTGTTATTATTATAATTATTATTAAATAGTGTAAGAATTCAAAAGAGTAACAGATTTCCTGAGGCTTGAGGACATTGGAGGCCATATGGAAGAGGTGGCTTTTGATCTGGTTCCCATAAAGAGTAAGATTCAGATAAACAGAGAAAAGAAAGAAAATATTTCCATACGGGGGAACCACATGAACTAAAATGTGGAAGAAGGAATGAACATTTGTATGAACAAATTCAACAAGTATTTATTAAGTACCTATAATATACATAGCGCAGTGCTAAGTGTTGGGGATTCAAAACTAAATATTAAAAGAATTAATTATATCTAGGAATTTACATTCTACCAGAGGTTATGTAAATTAGTTTGTCAATAACCATTTATTACATGCCATCTGAATACCAAACAGTGTGCTGGGGATAGAGAGAAAGGCAAAAGATAGCACCTGATTTTAAGATGTTAGAGTCTAATAGGTGAGACAACATGCAAAGCAACTATGTGCACACACGATATATGCAGGATAAAGTGGGGAAAAATCAATAGAGGGAAAACACTAGGATTAAGGGAGATTGGGAAAGGCTTCTAACACATCACAGTACTTTAGTTGGCTCTTGAAGAAAGCCAGGAGATAGAGATGAAAAGTGAGAGAATTCCAGATATGGGGAGCAGCCAGTGAAAATTCATGGAGCTGGCAGATGGAGCATATTTTGTCAGGGTCAGCAAGGAGGCCAATATCATTGGACTGCAGAATACATATGAGTAAGATATAAGAAGAATGGAAAGACAGGTCAGGAGAAAGCAGATTATGAATGTCTCTGAATGCCAAAAAGACAATTTTATCTTTGATCTTAGAGGGGATAGGGAACAACTGAAATTTATTCAACAGAGACAGTTACATGGTAGGGCCTTCTCTTTAAGAAGATCAATTTGACAATTGAGTGAAGAGAATATCAACTTTTATGGGGAGAGATTTGAGGCAGGGCAATTAACAAAATGGCTGTATTGGCATGAGTTAATGAAGGCCTGCACCAAGGTGGTGAAATGTCAAAACAGTAGGAGTGGGGGAATGATAGACATGTAATTAAGACAAAATCAAGAGAACTTAATGACAGATTGGATACAGAATGGGTGGGGGGAGAGTGAGAATAAATGATGAGTCAAAGATTACACCTAGAGGCAATAGGAAAATATGAAAGATTCTTGAGAAGAGGAGTGATGTGGTCAAACTTCTCTTTCAGGGATATTATTTCAGAAGTTATGTGAAGGAAGGATTTGAGAGTGGAGAAACTAGATCAAGGGAGACTAAATTGGAGTCTGTTCTAAGACTTGTTCTACCATAGTGCCTATGTAAGTGAAGGAAAAGGAGTAGGAGTGAGAGATATTGTATAAGATTAAGAAATCATTAAGTCTTGAAAAGGGATCAGATTTAGGGAAGAGAGCAGCTGAGGAAGAAAGAATAATTGAGGATGTCTCTTGGACTGTATACTGATGTATATTTGTAACTTCCATGGAAATAGGGGAGAATGGAAGTCAGATGTATTTTGGTTGGGGATGACCTCCTAGATTTTACCTTATACTTAATGAAAAGGCATTGAACATTTTTGAACTGTGTAATAACATGTGCAAAATGTTTTTTTCTCTCTTCTCCTTCTTTCTCCTTCTTCTTCTCCTCCTTCTCCTCCTTCTCCTCCTTCTCCTCCTTCTCCTTCTCCTTCTCCTTCTCCTTCTCCTTCTCCTTCTCCTTCTCCTTCTCCTCCTTCTCTTTCTCCTTCTCCTTCTTCTTTTTCTTCTTCTTCTTCTCTGAGTCTCCCTATTTCATTGATGCTAGAAGTGGCTACTCAAATTCCCAAAGTCGCCTTTGATTGGCACAAATAAGATGATTTTTTTTCCTGACGTGCTAGTTTGCTGCCTTTTAGGCAGCTTGATGGCTCTCCATCACTAGGAGCTCACCATATTGGTGCCAAATTTAGTGTAGATACATGATCAGCTCTAGCCCTACTACAGTAACAATAATAATAATAATAATAATAATAATAATAATAATAATAATAATAATAATAATAACATTTATAAAGCATTTTATTTATAAAGTACTTTACAAATGTTAATTCATTTGAATTAATACACTTATATATCAGAACTTCCAAACTCCAGCAATTAACCAGCCTCAGCTATCTCTAGCAGTCTGGTTTACGGGTCTGCATTACCATGCCTGACTGAAAAGCAAATTTTAATGATGATCATTCTGTTAGTGGTGTAAAAAATTCATTGTAGAGGACCTCAGGCAAGTATAGAGAGTATTTTACATATGCCAGTTCATACCATGAGAATATCTCCATGGATCCTTCTCCTTGCTTTCAGAGAATGCCAGTGGGAATTTTCTTTTAGACCATCCTACACTATGTGTCCTACACTATGGAGATGACAGAAAATATATGCAGGACTACCAGTGAGGAAATTTATAATAAACTGAGCATGTGAAGAATATCAGCATTCCATTCATTCAAAGGACAAAATAAAGTCTAGAAGAGGATTCCAGACTAGGATGTTGACCCAAAAAAGTATCATACATAAAGACAGAAGGAATAGTAGTGTCAATTCAATCATAAAAATAAGAGGTGCCACTAGAAAACTCACAGAAGTGCTCAATTTTGCCTTAGAAATTCAATAAATATGCTAAATGAAAATTCGGTTTCAGAGCACTGTGTTCAGAAAATAGGAGACACAAAATGAGTTCACTAATGCTAAAACATCTTACGCTGCTTTCCATTTCATTTTTTTTCTTTTCCCTTTTTTTCCTTAGCTTCCAGACTTTTATTGCTATGTGTGACAGGAAAAAAGACTTTATTTTTCACTTAATCTCAATGATCTTTTTCTTACTTTGCGAATCTGTGTTAAGGTGTTGCATCTGTATTGATTGTGAGATAGTTGCAGGTGTATAGAATTATGGATGACTTGGTCAAAAACTTAAGACCATCTGAGCAGATTTCATACACATTTATCATGCAAATATTATAACTGGCCTTTTTTGCTTCTTTTGAATAAATGAAAATTGATAAAATCTCTACAGATTTCCTAAAAGACTCATGAATGACCAATCTCTTTAACTCTGATTAGAAGTTCAGGTTATTAAAGAACATAAACAATATCATTGACTATAGCAGATTTACTTTGTATAAAAGAGAACCTTCAAAAGGGAACCTTCTCCACTAATTATTGGGTAACAACTCTGAAGGTTTCATTTAAACTGGAAATATTTTGTCTGGAAAGGTTAAAATATTAAACCATTATCCCCTATTAGTGTTAATTAGCTGATATGATTAACTTCAGTCAACTAGAATCATCCTTAGGGAATAAGACAGCATGAGTTCTTAGCTGGAAGGGAAAATATCTTGGATGCCTGGAAGGTGATATTATAGGTATCATTATCCCCATGCTATACTTGTAATCCACAGCTTAAGGTTACACAACAAGCAATTGTCAGAGCTGAAATTTGAGTCCATGTCTCTCTCCTGTTTCCAGGTCCAGTGTTGTTTCTATTTCATACCAGCCTGACTCTGAAGTCATTTTTCAGTGTCATCCCAAAGCCAAGGAAATATCTTAAATCCAGATCTTTCTAAAGCAGTCTCTTTATTAATCCTGTCTCAACTGAAACTGAAACAATCAAAACTGATAGTTTGATCAAAGGAACTTTTCTTTTACTACTATCAAGAAAATCTCCTTAAATTCCCAGTAAGTGCTACTGTCCTGAACTTTACAAATGCTGCAGTAGCTCCCAGCTCCCACCTTTGCTATTCAGGTTCTGATAATTAGGAGCTTTAACACACTTCCATTCTCCTAAATTCAAAATATATATTTCCATTATTCTCCTAATTGCTCTGGACATTTCCACTTGGATGTCCCACAAGAAATTCTCATTTAATGTATTTTTAAATGGGCTTAACTTATTGCCAAAATATTTTTTCTCCTTTGAATTTCCTCAATTCTATTAATGACATTATTGTATTCCTAATCAGGTTCAGACCATGTGTCATCTCTGAGTTCTCTCTTCCTCGCAAAAGTAAGTTTATTCAGTTGCTGTGAACTGTCAATTCTAACTCTGTGATGCTTTTACTTCCTTCTACTGCTTTCAATTTTTATTGCTACCATGTTACTTTAGAGCCTTTATTACCTTTTTCCAGGATTATTTCAACAGTACCTATCCCAAATCTTTTCCTCTTTGCCTCTAGTCCATCCCTTCTCCAATCCATTGCTTCAGATTAAACTGTTAGGGACTTCAATGGTTGGAGCCGAAATGGCAGAGTAGAGAGAGCACTCAGCTGAACTCTTCCAACAATCCCCTAATATCAAATTCTTGAGTGACACAATCAACAAAAAAGTCAAAAGGAAATAGTCTTCCAGTCCAGGCCAACCTGGGAGGTTGGAAAGAGAGGTCTTTGACATAGGGTGGTGGGGGGAGCTTGGCAGGAACAAACATTGATGAAACACCTGTAGTGAGACTAGTGGTAGAGACAGAAAAGGTCTATTTCTATGGGCAGGGAGGGCTGGGCAGACCTGGAGTACCATGCAGACCATTCAGTGTAAGTCATGATATGTGCCCAGTAACTGACATTGAGGATAGCTGCATGGTCAGCAGCAGCAACTTTGGGAGCTCTCAGCTAAGAAATGGTGGGGAGGGTCATACAACTACTCAGAAGGAGATTACATGCTACAATTTGCTGGCTCTAGGTTCAGTACCCTCTTGCATAAACCATACACAGTTCTAGGTTGTAGCCCAAATGGAATATAGCATTCGAGGTCACAGGGAAACAAGGGCCCTGATCACAGTTCTAGGGCAGAGAGGAGTGCTAGTGGTCACTCAGTGGAGTAGGGGCTCTAGTCTTAATTCTTAGAGAGTGGGTGACAGTAGTAATTGCAGCTTCTGGAGAGCAGGGGACCTGGTCACAGTATCATGACCAGGATGGGTATTAACATTTGTCATTACAGGGCAACAAGGTCCCTTCCTGGGCGAAGACCAGAGTAAAGGTTAGTAGAGCAGTGACCACACCTTCCCTTAGATCATACCATGTTGGAAGCATGAAAAACATATAGATCCCCTTAGCTAAATTTAAAAAAAAAACAGCAGGAAGAAAGACCTGAAACTTTAGCCAGTAGCCCCTCCTTTTTGAGAGCAGATCCCAACTTTAATATGAAGCTAAAAATCAAGAAAGAGGCTAGACAAATGACCAAACAAAGAAAAAAAAAAGAAAATGACCATAGAAAGTTGCTATGATGACAGGAAAGATCAAGATACAAACTCAAAAGAAGAAAACAAATTCAAAACAGATACATGCTAATCCTCAAAGAAAAATATGAATTGGTCATAGGCCCAAAATAGTTCCTAGAAGAGCTTAAAAAGAAATTTAATAATTAAATAAGACAAGTAGAGGGAACATTGCAAAAAGAAATGAGAGTAACGTAAGAAAATTATGAAAAGCTTGGTAATGGGGAGGGGCACACAAAAATACTGAAGAAAATAGCACGTTAAAAAACAGATTTGGCCAAATGGGAAAAAAATGTTCTATAAATACTCACTGAAGAAAATAAGTCCTTCAAAGTTAGAATTGGGCAAGTAGAAGCAAATTATTCCATGGGGCACCAACCAACTAACTAACCAACAATAAAAGTCAAAAGAATGGGGAAAAAATTAGAAGAAACTATGAAATATATCTTTGGAAGAATAACTGATCTAGAAAATGTTACTTTAGAGCCTTTATTGCCTCTTTCCAGGATTATTTCAGAGAATTATTTGACTACCTGAAAGCCATGATTAAAAAAAAAGTACCTAGAGATCATCTTTTAAGAAATTAACATGGAAAACTGCCTTAATATCCTGGAAGCAGAAGGTAAGATAGAAATGGAAAGAATCCACTGTTCACATCCTGAAAGAGAATCCAAAATGAAAACTCCCAGGAATATTATTATCAAATTCCAGTGCTCACAGGCAAAAGAAAAAATACTTCAAGCAACTAGAAGAAACAAACAAACATTCAAATGCCATGGTGCCACAGTCAGGACCAAATAAGATTTAGCAGCTAATACATTAACAGAGCATAGGGCTTGGGCTATGATATTCTGGAAGGCAAATGAACTGATTATAAGCAAGAATATCCAACACAGAAAAACTGAGTATAATACTTTAAGGGAAAAAATGGATAATTAATGAGAGGACTTCCAAGCATTTCTGATGAAAAGACCAGAGCTGAAAAACATGTGTGTGTGTGTGTGTGTGTGTGTGTGTATACATGATTTTCAAATACAAGACTCAAAAGAAGCATAAAATGATAAATGGGAACTAAAATCTTAAGGGACTCAATACACACTTTACATTTCTATATGGAAAAATTATATATATATATATATATACATTTCTATATGGAAAAATTATATATATATATACATTTCTATATGGAAAAATTATATATATATAATATATATATATATATATATATATATATATATATATATTATATATATATATATATATATATATATAACTACTAAGAATGTTATAATCACCAGAGCAGGTAGAATGATTCTTCATGGATTATGGTAGTAAAATGATAGATACTCTGAGAGAAAGGGGAAGTAAGAGAAGGACTGAAGAAAATTATCTGATATAAAAAAAAAGTCCCTAAGCAAAGCTTTTAGAGTGAAGGGGGAAATATTGGGTTGCGAGTGGTGGGTAATGCTTAAAATTCATTCAATTTAAATTGGTTCAAAGGGAGGAAAATATACAAACACACTCAATTGGTAATAAAAATTCATCTTATTCAACAGACAAATAGGAGTGTTAGGGCATAAGAGAAAGAGGGGATGATACAGGGGAGGGCAGATAAAAAATGGCAGTGGTCAGAAGCAAAGCAAACTTTAGAGGAGGGATAGGGTAAAAAGAGAGAGGATAAACCTAAAAAAAAGTTATGATGGGAAATACATAAATAGTAATAATAACTGTTAATGTGAATGGGATGAACTCATGCATGAAGCAAGAGAGGACAGTAGAATGTATTAAACACCAGAATCTAACAATGTGTTATTTACTAGAAAGACACACCTAGAGTTAAAATAAAGGCTTACCCAGCAAAATTGAGCATAATATTTCAGAGGAAAAGATGGACATTCAATGAAATAGAGGAACTTAAAATAATTCCTAATGAAAAGACCAGAACTGAACAGAAAATTTGATCTTCATATATGAGACTGAAGAAAAACACAAAAAGTTAAACAGGAAAGAAACAAAACAAAGCATCTCATTCAGTAAGGGTAAACTGTTGACATCCCTATATGGGAAGATGATACTTATAACTCTAGGGAATTGTATCTTTATTAGGTCAGTTAGAAGGGGCATATATAGACACAGCATATGAGTATGAGTTGCTTTTTATGTGATGATATAAAAAAAATTAAGGGGTAAAAAAAAGAATTGTACTGGGAGAAGAGGAAAAGGGAGACAAGAGAGGGTAAATTGCATCACATGAAGAGGCAGACAATACCTATTAAAGTAGAGGGAAAGAAGAGAGAGGGTAAGCATTGCTTGAACCTTATTTTCTTCAGAATTGGCTCAAAGAGGGAATAACATATATACATAGTTGGGTACAGAAATTTATCTTATCCTATATGGAAGCAGGAAGAGAAAGGGGAAAGAAAAGGGAGGAGGCTGATACAAAGGAAAGCAGATTGGGGGGGGTGGAAGCAAAACACTAGTGAGGAGGGACAGGATAAAAGGAAGGAGAAAAGTATAAATGGGGTGGGGGGAATAGGAGGGAGGGAAATACACAGCAATCATAACTATGAATGTGAATGGTATGAACTCTCCCATAAAATGGAAATGGCAGAGTGGATTAAAAACCACAATCCTACAATATGTTGCTTATAAGAAACACATTTGAAACATATGGATACACACAGAGTAAAGATAAAATGCTGGAGAAGAATACATTATGCTTTAGCTGAAGTTAAAAAAAAAAACAGAGGTAGCAATCCTGCACTCAGACAAAGCAAAAACAAAAATAGATCAAATTAAAAGATATAAGGAACAAAACTATATCTTGCTAGAAGGAATGATAGATAATGAAGTAATGTAAATTCTAAACATATATGTATGAAGTGGTATAGCATCTAAATTCCTAGAAGAGGAGTTAAGTGAGTGACAGGAAGAAATAGAAAGTTAAACTATATGAGTGAGGGACCTTAACTTCCCCCATAAGAACCAGATAAATCTAACCACAAAATAAACAAGAAAGTTAAGGAGGTGAATTGAATTTTAGGAAAGATTGCTATGTCAGACTTCAGAAGAAAATTGAATGACAATAGTAAGGAATATATCTTTTTTCTCAGCTATGGCACCTACACAAAAAAGTGACCATATATTAATGCATAAAAACCTCACAATCCAGTGCGGAAAGGAAAAAATATTAAATGCATCCTTTTCAGATCATGATGCAACAAAAATTGTGTACAATAAAGGGCCATGGAAAGATAGGCTAAAGTTAATTGGAAACTAAACAATCTAATCCCAAGGAATGAGTGGGTCAAAAAACAAATTATAGAAACAATAATAAGTTCATTAAAGAGAACAACAATATTGAGACAACATGAAAAACTTATGGGATGCAGCCAAAGCAGTTCTTAGGGGAAATTTTATATCTCTAAATGCGTATATGACTAAATAGGGAAAGGAAATCAGTGAATTGGGCATGAAACTGAAAAAACTAGAAAAAGAACAAATTAAAACCCCCAATTAAATACCAAATTACAAATTCTGAAAATCAAAGGAGGAATCAATAGTTTCGAAAGTAAGAAAACAATTGAACTCAAATAAAACTAAGAGCTGGTTTTGTGAGAAAACCAATAAAATACATACATCAATAAAATAGAAAAAAACTTTTAATTTGATTTATAAAAAGAAAGAAGAAAATCAAATTACCAGTATCAAAAGTGAAAAGGGTGAATTTATCATTGAAAAAGAAATTTAAACAACAAGTAGGAGCTATTTAGCCAAACTGTATGCCAATAAATCTGAAAATTTAAGTGAAATTGATGAATATTTATAAAAATATAAACTGCCCAGATTAACAGAAGAGTAAATAAAATATTTAAGTGACCCCATTTTAGAAAAAAAAGAAATTGAACAACGCATCAAGGAGCTCCCTAAGACAATATGCTCAGGGTCAGATGGATTTATGGGTGAATTCTACCAAACATTTAAAGAACAATTAATTGCAATACTATATAAAATATTTGGAAAAATAGGTGAAGAAGGATTCCTACCAAATTATTTTTTATGACACAAATATGATGCTGATACATGAACCAGGGAGACCCAAAACAGAAAAGAAAATTATAGACCAAAGTCCCCTAATGAATATAGATGCAAAAATTTTAAATAAAATATTAGGAAAGAAATCACAGAAATTTATCATGAGGATAATATATTATGAGCAGGTGGGATATTTATAAAGAATTCAGGGCTGGTTCAATATTAGGAAAACAATCAGCATGATTGATCATATTGATAACAAAACTAAAAGAAATCATAAGATTATATCAACAGATGCAGAAAAAGCTTTTGACAAAATACAGCACCTATTCCTATTAAAACCACTAGAGACCATAAGAATCAATGGAGTTTTCCTTAAAATGATAAGTAGCATCAATCTAAAGTCATTAGCAAGTATTACATGTAAAGGGGATAAGCTAGAAGCTTTCCCAGAATTATTAATGCCCATTATCACCTTTATCATTTAATATTGTACTACAAACATTAGCTTTAGCAATAAGAGAAGCAAAAATAAATTAAAGGAATTAGAACAGGCAATAAATAAAGAAAACTATCCCTCTTTGCAGATGATATGATGGTATACTCAGAGAATCCTAGAGAATCAACTAAAAACACTATTTGAAATAATTAACAAATTTAGCAAAGTTGCAGATTATAAGATAAACCCACATAAATCATCAGCATTTCTATATATTACCAACCAAACCCAGCAGCAAGAGCAAGAAAGAGAAATTCCATTTAAAATAATTGTAAAGAATATAAAATATTTGGGAGCCTCCCTGTCAAGACAAATCCAGGAACTATATGGACACAATTACAAAACACTTTTCACACAAATAAATTCAAATCTAAATAATTTGAAAAATATGAATTGCTCATGGGTAGACTGAGCTAATATAATAAAAATGAAAATTTTCCCCAAATTTATTTACTTATTCAGTGCCATACCAATCAAACTACCAAAAATCATTTTACAGAGCTAAAAAAATTACAAAATTCATCTGGAAGAACAAAATTTCAAGAATATCAAGGGAATTAATGAAAAAAAAACAAAGCAAGGTGGCCTAGCTGTATCAGATTTAAAATTGTATTATACAGCAGCAATCATCAAAACTATTTGTTACTGACTAATGAATAGAGTGGTGGATCAGTGGAACAGATTAGGTATACAAGGCACAGTAATTGACAACTATAGCAATTTACTTTTTGATAAAACCAAAGACTCCAGGTTATGGGATAAGAACTCACTATTGACAAAAATTGCTGGGAAAATTGAAAAATAGTATGGCAGAAACTAGGTATAGGCCTACATCTTATATCATATACCAAGATAAGATCAAAATGGATATATGATTTAGACATAAGTGGTGATACCATAAGCAAATTAAGAGAGCAAGGAGTATTTGACCTGTCAGATCTGTGGAGAAGGGAAGAATTTATGACCAAACAAAAGATAGAGAACATTATGAAATGCAAAATGATTATGATTACATTAAATTTTTAAAAATTGCACAAAGAAAGCCAATGCAACCAAGACTAGAAGTAAAGTAGAAGTCTAGGAAACAGTTTTGTTAGCTATGTTGCTGATAAAGGATTCATTTATAAAATATATGGAGAACTCAATCAAATTTATAAGAATATAAGTCACTCTCCAATTGAGAAACAGTGAAAGGATATGAACAGAAAGTTTTCAGATAAAAAAAAATTAAAGCTATCTATAGGCATATGAAAAAATCCTCTAAATCACTACTTATTGGAGAAATGTAAATCAAAACAACTGTGAGGTTCTACCTCATCTCTATCAGATTGGCTAATATGACAGAAAAGGAGAATGATGTGTGTTCAAAAAGATGTGGAAAAATTGGAACACTAGTTTATTGTTGGTGGAATTGTGAACTGATTCAACAATTCTGGAGATCAGTTTGAACCCATGCCCAAAGGGCTATAAAATTGTGCATTCCCTTTGATCCAGTAATACCACTTCAAGGTTTGTACCCCAAAGATATAAATGAAGGAAAAGGACCCAGGTATACAAAAATATTTATAGCAGCTCTTTTAGTGGTGGCCAAGAATTAGAAATTGAGGGAATGCCCATAATTTGAGGAATGGCTGAACAAGTTGTGTTATATTAATGTAATGGAACACTCTTGTGCTTTAAGAGGTGGTGAGAAGGCAGATCTTAGAAAAACTTAGAAAGGCTTATATAAACTGATGGTAAGTGAAGTGAGCAGAACTAGGAGAACATTGTACAGTTACAACATCATTGTGCAATGATCAACTTTGATAGACTTAGCTCTTCTCAGCAATACAATGATCTAAGACAATTCTACAAGACTCATAATGGAAAATACTATCCAAATCCAGAGAAAGAACTATGGAGTCCAAATGTAGATTGAAGCATACTATTTTCACCTTTTGTTTTCTTTTGTTTTTTCCTTTGTTTTGTTTCTTTCCCTTTTGTTCTGATTCTGCTTTCACAACATGACCAATATGCAAATATATTGAATATTATTGCATATGCATAACCTATATCAGATTATTTGCTGTCTTGTGGAAGGGGGAGGGAAGATAGGCATGTAGAAAACAAGTTTGGGACTCAAAATCTTATAAAAGTGAATGCTGGAAAATTTCTTTACACATAATTGGGAAAAAAAACTATTAAAAAATTCCTGAGAAAACTGGCAATACTTAGGTATAGACCTCTCTCACACCATATAACAAGATAAAGTCAAAATGGATAAGTGATTTAGACACAAAGCATGATATTATAAGTAAATTAGGAGAACATGGAAAAAATATGTTAGATCTATGAATAAGTGAAGAGTTTATGAGGAGAACAAGTGGATCATAGGGAAGTAAAATGTGTACTTTCAATTATATGGAATTAAAAATAAAACTTTTACAAAAGCAAAAGAAGCCAAAATTAAAAGGAAAACAAGAAACTTTGGGAGAATGGGGGATTAATACTGGTTTCTCTGACAAAGGTTTTATTTCTTGCATTTATGGTGAACTGATCCAAGTTGGACAAATGCTCAAAGGATAAGAACAAGCCATTCTCAGAAGAAGAAATCAAAGGTATCAGTAGTCACACACAGAAAAATACTCTAAGTGATCATTGACTAGAACAGTGCTTCTTCAACTGTGGGTCACAACCCCATACGGGGTCATGTAAGTGAATGTTGGGGTGGCAAAAATGTGGCAACAGTAAAAGATTTATGAATGTGCAATGACCAAAAATTAATTCAAAATCAAACATGTAATAAATCTGAGGTGTTCTGGCAATACTTGTCCATCTTGCATCACAAAACTTCAGTGCAGCCTTGGTTCTGAACATAAGGCATGCACAGTTTTCACTGCACATGCCATCATGCCACACTAACACCAATGCAGCTGCCAGAAACACCTCAATTCAGATTTGAAACTATTGTATGTCATGGATTGCAGTGTTTTTACTGCACATAAAAAACTACTAGATGAATTTTGACTTGTGATTAGGACAGAATTTACAACACCTTCTGAAATGGCCATAAACATACTTCTGCCATTTTGTACTACATATTTATGTGAAGCAACGTTCTCAGCATTAATGAGTATAAAATCAAATATTGATCAACTCTGAAAAATGTTGAAGATGCTCTATGTGCTGCAATATCAAATACTCCATCAACATTTAGTTCTTTATATAAAAATAAATAAGCACATCTATTTCATTAGTATACAAATTTGCTTTTGTTTTTAATAAATGGTGAAATTATGTGTATACCAAAGATTGTTTCAAAATAAATTTATTTATGATGTATTATCAGTAAATACTTGATTTGTATACTTATTTTATGCACCTATATATCCAGGGCTGTGTAAAAATTTGTCAAGCAAAAAGAAGTTTTGAGTGGAATAAGTTTATGAAGCCCAGGACTAATGACATGCAACTAAAACAGCTCTGAGCTACATTATCACACTAGCTAACATGGCACAAAAGAAAATTGGCAAATGTTCAATAAGATTTTATAAAATTGAGATACTAATTGACTATCGGTGGAGTTGTGAACTAGTCCAACCATTCTGGAGAACAATTTGGCACTACGCCCAATGCGCTATAAAACTATGCAAACTCTTTGATACATCAATACCACTACTAAGCCTTTATCCCAAAGAGATCAAAGAAGAGGAATCTGTATGTACAAAATATTTATAGCAGGGTGTGTGTGTGTGTGTGTGTGTGTGTGTGTTGGCAAAAAATTGTAAATTCTTTGTAAATTGTAAATCCCCCATCAGTTGGGGAATGACTGAACAAGTTGATACGTATCAGTGTGAAGGAATATTATTGTGCTATAAGAAATGTCAAGCAGAATGGTTTCAGATTATGGCGGGAAGAACTATATGAACTCACGCAAGATCAAGTGAGCAGAACAGTAGGAACAATATTTTAACAATGATCAATTGTGACAGACTTAGCTATTCTGATGAAGACAATGATCTGACAGTTACAAAAGATGCATGATCAAAAATGTTTTCCAATTTCATATAGAACTGATGAACTATGAGTACAGATTGAATCATATTTTTTAAAATGTCTTTAATTTTCTTGTTTTATTTTTTCCTGTGTTTTCTTTTGCAACATTGCTAATACACAAATATGTTTTGCATGACTTCATATAATCAATAGCACTTTTTTTTTTTGCCTTCTCAAGGAGGGAGAAGGAGCAGAGGGGAGGCAAGGAATCTGAAATGGTTTGTTTTTGAAATTTTTAATATAAATTTATTTATTTTTAGTTTTCAATATTCACTTCCACAAGTTTTTGAGTTCCAAATTTCTCACCCCTCCCCCTACCCCAAGATGGCATGCATTCTGAATACCCCTTCCCCTGGTCTGCCTTCTCTTCTATCTCTCCCCCTTCCCTTCTCTTATCCTCTTCCCCTTCTATTTTCCTGTAGAGCAGGATAGACTTCTGTACCCCATTTCCTGTATTTCTTATTTCCCAGTTGCATGTGAAAACATTTTTTTTAAAACATGTTTTTAAAACCTTGAGTTCCAAATTTTCTCCCTTCCTCCCTGCCCACCCACCCTCATTGAAAAGGCAAGCAACTCAATATAGGTTGTACATGTGCAGTTAAGCAAAACACTTCCTTCGTAGACATGTTGTGAAAAACTAACTGTATTTCCCTTAATCCTATCCTGCCCTCCCATTTATTCGATTCTTTCTTTTGACTCTGTCCCTCCTCAGAAATATTTGCTTCTGATTATCCTCTTTCCCAATCTGCCCTCCTCTCTATCACCCCCCTGCTCTCTTGTCCCCTTCTCCCCTTATTTTCCTGTAGGGTAAGACAGATTTCCATACCCAATTGAATGTGTATGTTATTCTCTCCTTAAGCCGAATCCTATGAGAATAAGATTCCCTCATTCCCTCTCACCTTCCCCTGTTTCCCCTCCACTGTGAGACTTTTCTTTTCTGTTTTTTTTTTTGTGAGATAATTTACCTCATTCTACCTCTCCCTTTCTTCTCCGAGTATCATCCTCTCTCATCCCTTAATTTTATTCTCCAAATATGACCCCTTAATCTTCAACTCACCCTGTGCCCTCTATCTATCTATCTATCTATCTATCTATCTATCTATCTATCTATCTATCTATACATACATACATACATACAATTTTTTTCCTTCAACTACCCTAATACTGACAAAGTTCTCATGAGTTACAAATATCATCTTTCCATGCAGGAACATAAACAGTTCAATCTTAACAAGTCTCTTCTGATTTCTCTTTCCTGTTTACCTCTTCATGTTCCACTGGAGTCCTGTATTTGAAAGTCAAATTTTCTGTTCAGCTCTGTTCTTTTCATCAGGAATGCTTGAAAGTCCTCTATTTCACTGAATGACCATTTTTTCCCCCTGAAGGATTATACTCAGTTTTGCTGGGCAGGTGATTCTTGGTAATCCCCTCTCCTTTGCCCTCTGAAATATTATATTCCATGCCCTGTGGTCTTTTAATGCAGAAGCTGCTAAATCTTGTGTTTTCCTGATTGTGTTTCCACAGTACTTGAATTGTTTCCTTCTGGCAGCTTGTAATATTTTCTCCTTGACCTGGGAACTCTGGAATTTGGCTACAATATTCCTAGGAGTTTTCCTTTGGGGATCTCTTTCAGGAGGAGATCTGTGGATTCTTTCAATTTCTATTTTGCCCTCTGGTTCTACTATATCAGGGCAGTTTTCCTTGATAATTTCTTGAAAGATGATATCTAGGCTCTTTTTTTGATCATGGCTTTCAGATAGTCCAATAATTTTTAAATTCTCTCTCCTGCATCTATTTTCCAGGTCAGCTGTTTTCCCGATGAGATATTTCACATTGTTTTCTAATTTTTCATTCTTTTGGATTTGTTTCACAGTGTGTTGATTTCTCATAAAGTCACTGTCTTCCAATTGCTCTATTCTAATTTTTAAAGAAGTGTTTTCTTCAGTAGTCTTTTGGACTTCCTTTTCCATTTGGTCAATTTTTCTTTTTAGGGCATTTTTCTCCTCATTGGCTTTTTGGGCCTCTTTTGCCATTTGGGTTAAGGTGTTTTTAAGGTGTTATTTTCTTCAGTATTTTTTTGGGTCTCCTTTAGCAAGCTGTTGACTTGTTTTTCATGATTTTCTTGCATCACTCTCATTTCTCTTCCCAGGTTTTCCTCTACTTCCGTTACTTGCTTCTCAAAATCCCTTTTGAGCTCTTCCAAGGCCTGGGACTGATTCATATTGTTCTTGGAGGCTTTGGATGTAGGAGCTTTGTTTTTTTGTCTCCTTCTGGTTGTATATTTTGATCTTCTTTTTCACCAAAGTAAGATAATATAGTCTGACTTTTTTTGTGCTGCTCGCTCATGATCCCAGCCAATTACTTTAGTTTTAAACTCTTTGTTAAGGTAACAATCTGCTTACAATGTGGAGAGTGTACTGTCCAAGCTTCAGGGGTTTGTGTAGCTGTTTTGAGAGATACTTGTAGGGACCTGTAAATTTTCAGTCCTTCCAAGGTAGTATGATAAGGGGTGAGGTGTTTACTCCTTTCCTGGCCTGTGACCACAAGTATTCCTTTCTGTCCTGTAAGTGTGAGGTGGGGCTCCTCTTCACAGCCACTACAAGTTCCACCAAGCCAGCGCTCCTCCTCACCCCAACTGCCACCCAGAACTGTGACCCAGATCCACACACGGGCTAAGCAAGAGATTCCTGCCTCAGCACTGGCAAAGAGATCCCTGCAGTCCCTCTCTGTTCAGCCACTGGATTCCCCCTCAGTATGTGGGCTGGAAGCTCAGGAAGCATCTGCTCCCCTCCAGGGCCACGCTTTTGGGGAATGGAGTTGAAACCCTGCCTTCCTCTCTGACCACCGACAGAAACAGACTTTTCCCACTGACCTTCTAAGTTGTCTTTGGCATTCCTGGATTGAGGAGTCTGGGAACCTCCACAGCTGCCCGCAATTCAGTCCTCTGAGGCCTGCTTCAGGTTTGCTGTGGCCTGCGCACCCACGCCACGCTGAGCTGTGCTCCCAGCCGGGCATGATACACCTTTCTGATCAATCATCCAGTGTGTCTTGGGCTGGAAATTTGTTTCACTTTGTCTTTTCGTGGGTTCTGCTGCTTCAGAATTTGTTTAGAGTCATTTTTTTATGAGTATTTGAAGGGGTTTGGGGGAGAGCTCAAGCAAGTCACTGCTTTCACTCTGCCATCTTGACTCCGTCCCCTTGAAATGATTTTTTTTAATAAAATGTATGTTAATTTTCACAATTGGGAAATATTTAATTAAATAAATAAAAATATGTTAAGACAACACAGCTTTGAATATAATTCCACAAGAACAAAGTGAACACATATTTATTAAACATCTATTATGTGCAATCAATGTGTTAAGAGTTTTATAAGTATTGTCTCATTTGATATTCATAATAACCCTGGAAGTTAGGTACTATTCTTATGCCAAATTTGCACTTGAGAGAACTGAGGCAGATAGAAATTATGGAACTTACCCATGTTTACACAGCTAATAAGTGTTTGAGGTCAAATTTGAACTCAACCATAGTGATTCTAGGCCCATTGCTCTATTTAGTATACCACCTAATTCTCCATACAAATAAGTTTGCTCAGAGACCTTCAATATATGGTTTCCCAAAAGACTTTATATAATTTAAAGCTTTACAATTTAATTTAAAACTGAAGTAAGAGTTTTGGAAAAGGTTGTCTGTCCGCTCTGCCTAGAGAATAATTTCTAAAATTTTCAATCTGGCATATAAAATCCTGCATAAAAAAAGATTCAAAAGTTTTCCCCCACTTTTGGTCCTTATAAATAATATCTACCCAATATGTTAGAAGCCTTCCTCTGCTTGTTTTATTATATTGGGGAAACACAACAGCACATAGACTCTCTCTCTCTCTCTCTCTCTCTCTCTGTCTCTCTGTCTCTGTCTCTGTCTCTCTCTGTCTCTCTCTCTCTCTCTATATATATATGCATATATATGTGTATACACATATATATGCTGTGTGTGCATATATATACATATGTATATATGTATATATACATGTATGTGTATGTGTATATATATATATATACACACATATGTATACACATACATACACACACATTATGTAGATATATACAGTGTCCTTTCAGAAATTATTATGGGCAATACTCTTCATGGCATTGCTATCAGTTGCAATTTATATTTTTTTTTCCTGAGTATATGCTTTTTCATTATGGACATTCATATAACATCAAAAGGAAATCACTTTTATTAAAAAATGCAGACTGTTTCAGCAATTAGATACTTCAGACCTTTGGAACATTGAGTAATTCTCAAGTGAAATCTATTCCTGCCATCCAATTCTGGTCCTAAATAATTAAGAATATGAAATTCTTGTCTAATATTTAGATACTAATGTACATTAGAAATTGTAATGATACCAGAAACAATAAAATAGAAATGATGACCAAACTTTGTGTCTATTTAAAGCTGTATCACTTGGCCTATATTTCTTAATCTTTTTGACTAAAAAAAATTTTGAATTTGTATTGGTAGTATAGGGATTCACAAAGTGTCTTAAATCGCATTTTTACTTGTAGACGACTTGGAAAGCCTGTTTGCAGTCTAGCATCAATGTCCTAACAAACAAAGACTGATCATTAGGAGATTCCCCATACAGCGGAAGAGAAGTGGTCTTGGATATGTACTTAGTAAAGTCAATGATATGTAGAAGCTAAAAGTTTACTTAATTATACACCTACTCCAAGATTGAGGGGCTATATGGAAGAACATGTTCTGAAATAATTGGGTATAATATTTGTATGTTTGCAGTCTGTGCTAACATTTGTTGAAGGGGATGAAAAATCAAATTATTTCTATTAAAAAAAGTGGTGAGTTTCCATCCTAAGTCAAATACATGAATAACTTAATTTTTCATGGCAAAGGTGACAACAGGGGAGTATGTTGGATGCTATGAAAATCATCATAAATAAATGAAATAGTACAAAGACTTAAGGACAACTCAAAATTCTCCTACAGATACAATATACATATAAATATATTTTTAAATAATTTTTTTTTCAAAAATTACAACAAAGGCCTTGGATATGGTAAACTTTGAACATCATTGAATTGTTTGTATCTTATAAAACAAAAAGTAACCAGATCTGGCATAAAACTCATTGCCAAATTATCTTTCAGTGTGAAGTTTAATCATCAACTGGTAAAAGCAAAAGTCACAATGAAAACAAAGTTAGAAAAAAAAGGTAAGATGAGGATTAGGTAATGCATATGATTACACCAGCTGTAATATGACCAGGTCCCAACTAAGAAAATCAATTAATAAAACATTCTAATATTTGTCTTTATCAATGAGCTATTTTAATAAAAAATCCAAAACAATTACTAAATATTGACTATATGTATGCCAGACATTGTTTGAAGGTCTTGGGATTAAAAAAAAATCACCTTATCTCCCAACAAGTAATTCTTGTTTCCATTGGAGGAGACATCATGCGAAAAAAGAATCATACCCAATTTCCCATAAAAGTTTGGATTTGAACTATTTTAAAGGTAGCTAGGGACATCAGGAGGAGGAGGTGAGGGATAATATTCCAGTTATGGGGGGTAGCCAGTGAAAATGCCTATAGAAAACAAATGAAGTATCCTATGCAAAGAATACCAAGGGCAGTGTCACTGGATCAAAGGAGTTGAGTCAAGTGTAAGAAGAATGGAAAAGGAAAAAAGGGACAGCTCATGAAATGTAAAAGACAAATATATTTGATCCTTTGGGTAAGAAAGAGCCAATGGTAATTGTTGTTGGTGTTCGGTCATTTCAGTCATGTCCAACTCTTTGTGAGCACGTTTGAGATTTTCTCGGCGAAGTTACCAGAGTGGTTTTCTATTTCCTTCTCCAGTTATTTTATAGATGAGGAACTGAGGAAAACATGGTTCAGTGACTTGCCCGGGGTAAATGTTAGTAAATGTTTGAGGCCATATTTGAACTCAGGAAGATAAGTCTTCCTGACTTCAAGCTGTGATGTACCAAAAGTTTGAGAGACATAATTTCTGTGTAATTAATCATTTTGTTAATCATACTAGCATATAACTAATAAAAGGGGTCAGTGGAACTTTTGAATGCCAAAGACCCTTTATGGAACCAACTAAGCATTTATATGCCCTTGGAAGAGTGGGTGTTCCTGAGGGTGGCAGTCAACTCTGATTGGTTAATAATTAATGAGAATAATTAATATTATAATGAGAGGTGGGCCTATTCTAATGAGGGGCTGGAGGATGTCTCTGACTACTTTGTCTCCAAGACCATCTCTGGCCTCAGGCAATCTAGACAAAGTATCTATCCCCCTGCCCAAACCTGACTAAGTGGAATACAATGGGCCAGAATTCACTTTAGATTAAATCCTCTGCAAGGTTTAGTTGGGTGGGGCAACAACTCCCATCCAGCAAAAAAAGGCATGTACCCAGGGGATTTGGTCATTCTCATCCATCAACAATATTCTTTAAATGTTGACTTGGCCTAGTAGAAAATAAGGATCTAGGAAGGAAAAAACAAACAAACCTTGATTTCCCTAATAATTGGTTATTTAATCATTCTCTCAGGGACCAGCACTCTCATGTATCACCAAGCTGATAATAAGGAACCATATTGAATGCAATAGGTGACATATCAGACTGGTGATTTAGGAAAATCAAATTCACAGCTCAAGGCATAATGGATTTAAGTGGGAAGGAATTGATGCAGGGAGACTAACCAGAAGGCTATTACAATAATCTGGGAATGAGGTGATAAGGGTCTGTACCACTGTGGCAGAGTTGTTAGTGGAGAGAAAGGGATTTATTGGAGACATATTATAAAGGTGACTTGATTTGTCAATAGACTAAAGATGTGAGGTGACTGGAAACAAAAAAACAAGGAATACACCAAAGCTATAAGCTTGAATGCCTGGGAAGATAGTGGATTTTCTCACAGTAAAGAAGTTTAGAAGAGAAAAGGTTTTGAGGGGTGTGTGTGGAGGGATGGGGGAGATATGAGTTCTGTTTCAGGCATGTTGAGTTTGAAATGTCTTCAGGTTATCAAAGGCAAGATGAGTAGGAAGTAGATGGAGAATGGAAGTCACAAGAGACATTTGAGCTAAGTATATAATTTTTGGAATGATTGGAAGATCAATGGCAATTGAATCAATGGGAGCTTATGACATTAACAAAAGAATTACTCAGGGTCCTTAACCATTTTAAAGTTATGAATCATTTTCTCAATCTAGTGAAGCCTACTGATCTCTTTCCAGAATAATGCTTCTAAACAATAAAGTAAAATACATGGGGATAAAAGGAAGACAATTATATTTAAATACAGTGCTACTAATACTGATACTAATACGAATTCATGAACTCAAGGTTAAGAACATGTGGTATAACAAGAGAATCAAAAGAGGGACCAGGAGTGAGTTTTGGAGAATACCTGAGATTAGTTGGTAGAATCTGGATGAAGATCCAGGAAAGGAGATTGAAGAGTTATCAGAAAGGTAGAATATGAAGGATAGAATAGTGTCATGGAAACCTAGAGAATCAGCATCTACTAGAAGAGTGTGATCAACCATGTCATAAGCCTTTAGGGATCAGGAAGGAGGAACACTGAGAAAAAGGTATTATATTTGGAAATTGGGAGACCATTGGTATCCTTGGAAAGGGCAGACATATCAGTATGTTTCTAGCTGTAGGAAGGAGATAGAAGAAAAGGAAAGACTGAAAATTAGTTAGAGAGTAGGGTATCATAATGGGAGAAATGTGATGGAGAAAAAGGGATGGAATCTGATAAACAGTGTATTTAGATTGGTTTACCCTGGCAAAGAGAAGGGCCACCTTTTAATGTTAAATAGGGGTAAAGAAACATCAACATTATCAGAGCTATGTGAGATAAGGAGAAAGGGAGAGGAAGTAGGTGCTAGTCTCCATTAACTTTCTACTGGCTTGGATATTATCAGGAGTACCTGACCCATGAGAGGAAAGCTCCATTCACTGTATAGAGAGGCAAGAATGTGGATATGCCATGTGACAGGCTCAATCAAACCTAAGGAAACATATTGAAATACTTTATACAATACATGAGAAATTCTTTAGAATTAAAAGTAGGAGAAAATAGTGGTCTTTGAATGGGCACTAGGTTTCCAAGTCATCCTGTGCATCTTTTGATTGAATTGAGCAAAGACAGCAAAGGATCACAGTATTCTTGGTGACTCCAAACATGCAAATTAATTCTTAAAAAAGCTGATTTTAGGGGGCAGCTAGGTGGCACAGTGGATAGAGCACCGGCCCTGAAGTCAGTAGGACCTGATTTCAAATCTGGCCTCAGACCAAACGCTTGACATGTACTAGCTCTGTGACCTTGGGCAAATCACTTAACCTTGATTGCCTCACTAACTGCCCCCCCCCCAAAAAAAGCTGATTTTATACCCTGGGAATATATTATTTATTAAACAAATCTTGTTCGTTGAATGATTACTAAGTATATGACCTATCCTAGCAGGCATTTTCTGATGATATATTTAAATTGAATTTTGAATACTCATTTTGGTTTTGATTCTCTTCTTTGTCATTCTTGACTGCTGTCTTAGATAGATAGTTTTTACCTATAACATGACAAATATCATTGCATCTATGACTTTTGGATGATTACATCTTCTATGTCAAAAAAAAATTTCATTGAGGTAATAATGAAGTCATTCATGAAGTGACAGTGACATTAATAAAATTTATAGATTCTTCTTGTATATTTAAAACTAAGTGGCAGAGTGGATAGAGCACAGGCTTGCAATCAAGAAGACTGGAGTCTAAATTTGGCTTCAGACCAATAGCTCTGTAACCATGGGCAATTCAACTAAGTTCTATTTGCTCAGTTTCCATGTATGTAAAATGGAGATGTTAATAGCACTTTCTATGAAGGTTATTGTTAGATTGATTGAAGTATCATCATATTTGTAAATTCTTAGCACAGTAGTACCTGTCACAGAGGAAACACTATTTAAATCTTAGCTTCATTATCACCATCATCCTCATCATTATAATACCTAGTTTTTGCATTAGTATATTATGTGTGTTTCATACGAATTCAACAGAGAATTCACCAATGTTTAGAAGTTCAAAATATAACCATGATTATCTATATCTATTTTAGATATTAGAAGAATGTTACTTTTTTTAATTTTCTTTTTAGTGAGGCAATTGGGGTTAAGTGACTTGCCCAGGATCACACAGCTAGTAAGTGTCAAGTGTCTGATCTGAGGTAGTATTTAAACTCAGATCCTCCTGACTTTAGGTGGTGCTCTATCCATTGTGCCACCTAGCTACCATAAATATTACTTACATAAAAAAAGTCTTTTGCTATATTTTTCAATTACAAAAAAGGAATTACAAAATAACAAATTAGAAAAAAAATGCATCCACCTCCTCATTATAAAAATGATCTGCAGTTGCTCTTTCAAAGATGTTCTGTGAAATGCAAAAATTAATCTTATAAAATTTAGTTTTCAGGTAAGTTTTTTTCCCCAAAATTATTGAAAAATGATGTGAGAACCAGCAGTTTGGCTTACCTGTTTATATTATATAGAGCTGTTCTTTTTAAATTTTTTATGCTTCTAGAGTCTAAGTGAAATGTTCAAACATACCATACATTTGAATATCCTAAATCTGATTTGAAGATATGGAGATAATCACTTAATCAGTGAAGCAAACTATCTGCTCACAGATTAAAGTGCCCACAATGTTTATAAACTAGAGGATTAAGCATTTAGCTGCAGGATACTTTTCATTTGCCTTATCACAAATATTATTAAGCAACTCATATTTGGTATGCTAATTTGAAAGAGTTCAGTTACATGAAGAACAGTAGAAAAAACAATCTTAAAAATATTAAAAATATTTGTAAATATTATGTTAAAACTACTTTTATCACTTCAACTTTTTTTTTATTACTTATAGATGTCACCACCTCTCCATAAAGCAAAGAGGATGCATGCAGACATTGCCTTTACAATAGCAAATAAACACTAAAAGAGACTATCTAGCCAATCTCATTTTGAAGCATAATTGATTATAAAAAAACTAGAAGAAAAATTATTGAGAAGCCCAAAATAATGTATTTTAAAATACTGTTTTGCCTGGCCCCAAATAATCATGAAACAAAAAATTGATGATGATAATGATGATGATGATGATGATGATGATGATATTGGGCAGATAACTAAAATGACTAGAGGTTTATTTCTTCTTCAATTCAAAAAAGTATCCTTTTCATAGGTAATTTTAATTTAAAATATTCAAATTTTAAAAATGTTAAAATCTACATACTAAATGTTTCTGTTTTTCATCTAGGAAATACATTCTATGGTTGTTTCTACTTTCCTCTGGTTTGTGGTGATAGAAGAAAACTTGGCAATACAAAACAATGTTTAACTTTATTTATCCCAAATTTTTTTTTCTCTCTAGATTGGATGTTGTTTTTGGATTGCTACTTTCCTTCCATAGCCATGTAAGTGCAGTAGGAAGTAATGAATGCATGGCACAGGGTAGAGCTGAATTTTTCTGAAAAAAGCGTCAAGAACACCAAATTTTAGATGAATTTAAATTGCAAATGTTTTTTTTCTTTTGAAGAATTCACTGAGACAAAGGTTTTGCTTATTCTACTAAGAATTGTGGTAATCAAGTAGCAAGTATTGATTAACAGTTGCATAACAACTTTTCATCATGAAAGAGAACCCCAATCCTTAATTTCAGGATATTTCATTGTATATTTGTTTTATGACTATGTTTCTTTTCCGTTTGTTTCGGATAATGTGAATTATACTATTTAAAGTTCATGGCATCATAATGCTATAAAAAACCTTAGGGACCATGTACTCAATTTTCCTCCTTTTTTTTGTTAACATATGAAGAAATTAAAGGCCAGAAATGTTTACTCCATTCCATGTAGATTTTTTTTTTGTGGGTGTGTGTGTTTAGACCTTCTTCATAAGAAACTGTGAATGAGGAAATCATCTCTCTCTCTCTCTCTCTCTCTCTCTCTCTCTCTCTCTCTCTCTCTCTCTCTCTTTTACTTAGGGGGAAATTTATTTACCTAAATTAGTTTTCTAGGAAGAATTAAGAATTTTAATTTCTGTTTTTTCTCTTAAGAGTATTTTTTCCAATTACATATAAAGATAGTTTTTAATATTCATTTTTATACGATTTTGTGCCCCAAATTTTTCTTCTTTACTTCCTTTTCTCCTTCTTCCCCAAGACAGCAAGCAATCTGATGTAGGTTATAGATGTACAGTTATGTTAAACATGTTTCCACATTAGTCATGTTGTGAAAGAAAAATCAGAACAAAAGGGAAAAGACACAGGAAAGCAAAAAAAAACCAAAGTGAAAATAATATGCTTTGCTCTTCATTTAGACTCCACACTTCTTTTGCTGGATGTGGTTAGCATTTTCCATCAGGAGTCTTTTGGAATTGTCTTGGATCAATGTTTTGCTGAGAAGAGCTAAGTCTCTCATAGTTGATCGTTGCACAATGTTGCTGTTACTGTGTACTATGTTCTCCTGACTCTGCTCACTTCACTTAGCATAAGTTCATGTAAATCTTTCCAGGTCTTTTTTTTTTTTTTCTGAAATCTGCCTGCTCATCATTAAAAAAAAAAAGAAATAATTATTTTTTAGTTTGAAACATTCACTTCCACAGGATTTTGAGTTCTAATTTTTTCCCCCATTTTCCTCCTCTCCGCACCCCAAGACACTGTGCATTCTGAATACCCCTTCCTCTAATTTGTCTTCTCTTTTATTCCTCCCCCTTCTTTGTCCCTTTCCACTTCTATCTTCCTGTAGGGCAGGATAGATTCCTATACCCCGTTGTCCTGTATATCTTATTTCCCAGTTGTGTGTAAAGAAACAAATTTTAACATTTATTTTGAAAACTTTGAGTTCCAAATTCTCTCCCTTCCTCCCTCCCCACCCACCCTCATTGAGAGGGCAAGCAATTTCTTATAGGTTATACATTTGTAGTCACGCAAAACACTTCCATAATACTCATGTTGTGAAAGACGAACTATATATGCCTCCATCCTATCCTACCACCTGTTTATTCTATCCTCTTCTTTGATCCCATTCCTCCTGAAAAGTGTTTCCTTCTGATTATCCCCTACCCTAATCTGCCCTCCCTTCTATCATCCTCCCTCTCTTATCCCCTTCCCCCTATTTTCCTTTAGGGTAAGACAGATTTCCATACCCAATTGAGTATGTATGTTATTCTCTCCTTAAGCCAAGTCTGATGAGAGTAAAATTCACTCAATCCCTCTCACTTCCCACCTCTTCCCCTCTACTAGAAAAGGTTTTTATTGCCTTTTACGTGAGATAATTTGTCTCTTTTTAACTCTCCTTTTCTCTTCCCACTACAATCCTCTCTCACCCCTTAATTTTATTTTTAGATGTCATCCCTTCATATTCAACTCACCCTGGTCCCTCCCCCCATGTATATATCTTCAATATTCAATTATGTGTGTGTGTGTGTGTGTGGGTGTGTGTGTGTATATATATGTATATATATAATTTATTTATTTCTGCGTGCTTGCAATATTTTCTCCTTGACCTGGGAACTCTGGAAGTTGGCTATAATATTCCTAGGAGTTTTTCTTTGGAATCTCTTTCAGGTTGTGATCAGTGGATTCTTTCAATTTCTATTTTACCCTCTGGTTATCTTATCAGAGTAGTTTTCTTTGATAATTTCTTAAAAGATGATGTCTAGGCTCTTTTTTTGATCATGGCTTTCAGGTAGTCCAATAATTTTTAAGTTATCAATCCTGTATCTATTTTCCAGGTCAGTTGGTTTTTCCAATGAGATTTTTCATGTTGTCTTCTATTTGTTTCATTCTTTTCATTTTGTTTTATAATTTCTGGACTTCTTATAGAGTCATTAGCTTCCATTTGCTCCCTTCTAATTTTTAAGGAATTATTTTCTTCATTGAACTTTTAGATCTCCTTTTCCATTTGGCCAATTCCACTTTTTAAGGCATTGTTTTTCTCATTGGCTTTTTTCGAACTCTTTTGCCATTTGGATTAGTCTATTTTTTAAGTTCTTATTTTCTTCAGTAATTTTTTTTTTTGTGGCATCTCCTTTAGCAAGCTGTTGACTTGTTTTTCATGATATTCTTGTATCACTCACATTTCTTCTCCCAATTTTTCCTTTACTTCTCTTACTTCATTTTTCAAAATCTTTTTTGAGCTCTTCCATGGCCTGAGACCAATTCGTATTTTTTTTGGAGGCTTTGGATGTAGGAGTTTTGAGGTTTTTTTCTTCTTCTGGTTGTATGTTTTGATCTTCTTTGTCACCAAAGATTCTATAGTCTGAGTTTCCACCCCCTCCATCATGGTTTGCTCATGTTCCCAGACAATTGCTTGACTTTTTAACTCTTTGTTAAGGTAAGGCTTTGCTTCCAGTGTGGAGGATGTTCTGTCCCAAGCTTCAGGGGTTTTGTGCAGCTATTTTCAGAGATATCTGAATTTCAGAGGGACCTATAAATATTCAGTTCTTCCAAGGTAGTGTGATTAAAGTATTCCTTTCCTGGACTGTGCTGTGGTCTATGAGTGACCACAAGAATTCTTTTCTGCTTTGGAACTGTGAGGAGGATTCGTTCTTCACCACTGTCACAAGTTTGCCATGTCAATGCTCCTCCTTGCCCCAGGACTGCCACTCAGGACTGTGACCCAGATCCAAGTGTGGGCAAAGCAAGAGATTCCTGCCTCAGTGCCAGCAAAGAGATCTCTGAAATTCCCCTCTTATCAGCTAGTAGATCCCCCCCACCATCTGTGGGCCAAGAGCTCCAGAAGCAGTCACTGCCTCTGTGGCCACTGCTACTGTGGCTGTGCTAAGGCCAGACCTGGATGGCACTCCTGTCTCACCTAGATCCTATAGACCTTTGCCACTGACCTTCTAAACTGTCTTTGACATTTGTGGGTTGAGAAGTCTAAAAACCTCCACTGATACCCATGATTCAATTCCCTGAGACCTGTTCCAGGTTCCCTGGGGCTGGGGCCCTGTCTTTGCCTGTGTAGCCTGTGCTGAACTGTGCTCCTCTTCTGCCCCCATCAACAGACCCTTCCCAACAAGCATCCATGTTTTCTTGGGCTGAAAATTTGTTTTACTCTATCTTTTTGTGGGTTCTGCTGCTCTAGAATGTGTTTATAGTAATTTTTACAGGTATTTGGAGGAGTTTGGGGAGAGTTCGATCAAGTCACTGCTTTCACTCTGCCATCTTGCTTCTGTCCCCAAAACTATCTCTTTCAATGCCAGACATACTCTGATTTTTATAGCTGTAGAAAATCATTTGTAGCACTAAGGTGTTAATTTACTTGACCAAGTTCATGTGGTAAGTCTTTGTTAGAAAGGGGCCTTGAGCTCCATCCTGAATTCACATCTTTCTGAACCTAAGATCAATTTTCTAGTCATTGCACAATGCTGCCTCTCTCAAGAGTAAGGAGGGATAGGTCTTCTTTCTTACTACCTGTTTAATTCTCCCCCCCCACTATTCACAATCTCCTTTTTTCTTACATTCAGAAAGCCCTTGAAAATTAAATTTCACAGATAAGAAGTAGTACATGATATTTTGCAGGCGGTCTTTAGTTAATTATATTTCCTCTCAAATCCACATTTTATTATGAATGTGGCATCAGGGATAGGGCCTTACCATTTGATTTCACTGATATAAAGAAATCTCAAATGAGAAAATTCTTTCTAACAATGCCAGATAACACTATACCTGAGGCTTACAATATTAAAGATAGGCCCAGAACATTAGGAATTTTGTTATTTTGTCCTGTTTTGGTTTTGATACCATATGTTCTTATCTTGCCCAGGGTAGGAGTGTAGTGGCTACTCATGGACACATCCAAGTACAGAAGTTTTGATTTGTTGTATTTCAAATCTATGCTGATTCAGACTTCTCTGGGAAGCTTGGCACCTCATCTCCCATGACTAGGAACTCAGCATATTTGTACCCGAATTAATATTTATAACAACTGATCCTCTTTAGCCTCACAGCAACTCAGAACTCCTAAAAACCTCCCCAGTTCAACTGCTCCATTAGCCACAGCCTCCCCAGTAGCAGAGATTACAGGTATATGCCCACACAATGAAATACTGAGAGGTTAAGTGACAAAGTGACTTGCTTAGGGTTACATACAGGGCATATATACAAGGTAGGATGACACCAAAGACCAGTAAGTGTTGTCATCATTACCATCACAGTAAATGACAACTAAAATAATAATCAAATATCTGTGTCTGAAAAAGAGAGTGAGAAATTCACCTAACTAGCTTTCCAGTGTCTTATATGAGATCCAAACAGAAGGATTTCCTGTTGTTGGAGAGTTTTACATATGACCAAATTTACATATGGCAGGCATTGCATTGAGCCATAGAATACTTCTGATAGCTCTCAGTGAAATCCATAGCAACACAAAAGAAAAACCCAATGGGAAAGAGGGAATACAAAGATATTTAGAAAAATTAATTTTGGCCAGATGACTTACATATGGAGAGGCATGTAGCTAATATTTAGATAGTAGTATTGATGGCTTCTGAGCTATGCTCAGAGTTGAGCAGTATTAGGCAAACAAGTGGAATGATGCTTGAAAATTTTTGTAGCACTTTCAGTAACTTCAAGCAACTAATCATTGTTACAAAACAAAACAAAAAAAGTCTTTAAAAATTCACTTTCTCCCTGTGTTATTAAAAGGTTGTAAATCAGAGAAAACAACAATCAACAAGGAATTAAACTTAAAATTAGCCTAAAAGTCACAGGAAAGACACTTTACAACATATATAGCAGGTTTTATTAGGTAGCTAAGCAGCACAGTGGATAGAGTGCTGAGCCTACAGTCAAAAGGACCTGAATTCAAATCCAGCCTCAGATATTTACTAGCTTTGTGACCCTGGGCAAATCACTTAACTCTGTCAGCCTAAGTTCTTCATCTGTAAAAATGAGGTGGTGAAAGAAATGGCAATTCAAATATGAAGGAGTCACAGAAGGATTACATATGACTTAACAGCTTATACATGAAAGGATCTAAGGGCTTGGAGTTTGATATTTCAGAAGGCAAAGGAGCTTGGATTACAACCAAGAATCAACTACCAGGGAAATTGAGCATAATCATTGAGGGAGGGGGCAATCAGAAGCAAACACTTCTGAGGAAGGACAGGTTCAAAAGACAGAATAGAATAAATGGGGGGAGGGATAGGATGAAGGGAAATATACTTAGGTTTTCAAAACATGACTACTGTGGAAGTGTTTTGCATGACTACACATGTATAACCCGTATTGAGTTGCTTGCCTTTTCAATGAAGGTGGTTGGGGAGGGAGGGAGAAAATTTGGAACCCAAATTTTTAAAAACACACATTCAAAATTGTTTTCACATGCTACTGGAAAATAAGAAATACAGGAAATGGGGTATAGAAATCTATCCTGCCCTATAGGAAAATGGAAATGGATAGCACAGTGGATTAAAAATCATAATCATACAATATGTTGTTTACAAGAAATACGTTTGAAGCAGAAAGATACATAAAGTAAAGGTAAAAGTCTAGAGAAGAATATATTCTGCTTCAGCTGAAGTTAAAAAAAAGCAGAGGTAGCAATCTTAATCTCAGATAAAGCAAAAGCAAAAATAGATCTAATTGAAAGAGATAAGCAAGGAAAATACATCTTGCTAAAAGGTACCATAGACAAAAAAGCAGTATCAATACTAAACATATATGCACTAAATGGTATAGCATCTAAATTCTCAGAGGAGAAATTAAATGTGTTATAGGAAGAAATAGATAGCAAAACTACCTTAACCTTTCCCTCTCAGAACTAGATAAATCTAACCAGACAATAGACAAGAAAGAAGTTAAGTCAGTGAACACAATTTTAGAAGAGTTAGATATGATAGATCTCTGGAAAAAAATTGAATGGGGATAGAAAGCCATATACCTTTTTCTCAGTGCTACTTAGCTCCTACATAAAACTTGACCATGTATTAAGGCATAAAACCCTCACAATCCAGTGCAGAAAGGCAGAAATATTAAATGCATCCTTTTCAGATCATGATGCAATAAAAATTACACGCAATAAAGTGCCATGGGAAAATGAGCTAAAAACTAATTGGAAAGTAAATAATCTAATCCTAAAGACTGAGTAGGTCAAACAACAAAACACTGGTATTTCTAAGACAACAAAAGAACAAAATGGACTATAAAGTTGTGGATAGATACTATACAGAAAATTTATGGCAAACTACTCATAAGAATCAAATGGGATTAGAAGGTTAGAATAAGTTTTGTTATGCATCAGTTGGGGGGTTAGATATCAAACCTGCACGGATGAAATTGCAGAGACACAAAATATCAAAATACTACAATACTGTTTTGTTACTCTATTTTTAAAATTTATAATAATGTGAATACCTATTAAAGTGTATATTTGAGAAAAAAATCTAGATTATTCTTTCAATATGGAAATCATCCGGATGTTGATATAAATAAATTTTATTTCTTTCCATATATTTAAATATATGAAAAAACTATTAAACAAAAACTACTTTTTTCAAATCTATATTTAACTTTGGTAAAAAGCTTATTTAAAAGCTTATCTAAAGTATACACATACATATATACAGACATATGCATATGTACACATATAATGTATTTATCTAGTAACATATATAGTATAGTATTTATATGCAATGTAAATATAAAGTATTTATATAGTAGTTCAATAATCTATGTTTGCATGCATACATACAATAATATATATATATATATATATATATATATATATATATATGAAAACTATATTATTGAATCCAGATAATCTGTATTTTTCCTTATATTTTCTTTTTCATACTATTTTGAAGAGAATTATGGAGGGACAGGAAGAAGAGAAAAAGATTGGAGGAATCAATGTGAGATACGCACACACATACACACATACACACACACACACTTTAACTGCCCAAGTGTGTTCTCATGTTTGTTCCCTCTCTCTCTCTCTCTCTCTCTCTCTCTCTCTCTCTCTCTCTCTCTCTCTCTCCCACTCTCTCTCTTTATGTGTATGTGCATATACACACACACAGGTCACACTGGTTTTCTTTGTGTACACAAACATATACATAGGTAGTATTTCTATCTGTCTTGTATGTGAGTATGAGCAAAATGGTTCTCCTCTCCCCCTTTCCCCAGTAAATTGACGCCTTTTTACTGTCCAAAATATTGGATAAAACCAATTATTTTTGTTCTTATATTTTTAGCTAATGAAAACATCTGTCTTCCTTAATCCTTAAAATCCTTAAATATCCATGGTATTCGATCTGTCACGTTGAAATCATTACCTAGTAATAGCAGAGGAAGTTCATAATTTAAATATCTATCTATCTATCTTTCTACTTCTCTTTTATGATATAAAAAATAATAAAATTTAGTCTCTGCCCTTGAGAAATTTACAATATAGTAAACAGAAATATTTTTTAAAAATTTTCTGTATGGAGAGTTACAGGGGATTTTCAGGAAAGGCACTAAGAAATTTGCAGCCTGAGAGATCAGAAAAGTCTTCATGTTGAAGGTAGTTGATCCACCATGAAGGAGTTTAAGGATTCTAAGATCAGAGATAAGATGTGACTTCATTCTAGGAATGAGGTCAGCCATTGTAAAGTTGGGGAGATGCAAGATGGATCAAAATGTGTGAGGAACAGTAAGAAGGACTGTGGCTATATTGCTATGTCTGTGTAGGGAGCAGTAATGTGTAATGAATCTAGAATGGGAGAACAGAGATAGGTTGTGAATGTCATAGTTTATATGTTTTAAATGTCAGTGGTTTATATTGGTTCCTAGAGACAATATGTAGCTACTGAAGTTTATTGCATATATGAATGACATGAGCAGACATGATGCCTTAGGAAAATCATTTTGACAGCTGTGTGGAGAATTGATTGTAGTGGAGAGAGACTTGAGGGAAGGAAAATAATTTAGGAGACAATTGAAATAATTCAGGGAAGAGATAATGAGGATCACAATTAGAGTGATGGATATGTGTAGGGTGCAGGGGGTCAGATATGAGAGATGTTGTAAAGGCAGAAATAGCAAAATTTGGCAATTTCTTAGATATGAGGAGTGAGTAAGAGAGGGGAGTCAAGGATGACTCTGAGGATATAAACCTAGCTGACTGGGAGTATGCTGGTGCCTTTAAAAGAAACAGGGAAGTTTGAAAGATGGATGACTGAGAGAAAACATAATTTGTTCAGTTTATCATGTTAAGCTTGAAATGCTGTGGTATATCCATTTAGAAACAATAGCTGGTGATGTAGGATCAAACTCAGAAGACAGACCTGGCCTGAATACATTGCTATGGGGGTCATCGTCATTGAGATGATAATTGAACCCATGGATACTGATGGTGTCAAAACCATTGATAGTATAGTGTAAAAAAAAGGAGGAAAAAGTTCTTGGGGGACACATATGGATAGTAGGCTTAACAAAGATGTAGAACAAGCAAAGGAAACCAAGAAGAAACGCTTAGATAGCTAGGAAGAGAACCAAAAGAGAACAATATGGCAAAAACCCAGAGAAGAATGAATATCTAAGAGAAAGAGGTGATGAATAATGTCAATGCTACAGAGAAATGAAGTAGGATAAGGACTGAGAAAAGGCCATTATACTTGACAATGGAATGGTCATTGGTAACTTTGGAGAGGGAAATTTCAATTGAATGAGAGGTCAGAATTCTGATTGCTGAGGGTTTAAAATAATGACAAGGGTGGAGGTTCAAAACGTAGATAACACTCTTTAAGGAGTTTAGACATGAAAGGGCAAAAGACAATAACTAGCAGGGACAATACTGTCAAGTGGGGGAAACTTTAAGGCTAGGAGGCATCAGTAAGTTTGTGGCTAGGTATTTTACAGTGGAAAGAGAAAAATTATGTTGTGGGAGAGAATTGCTTAGAATTGTAGGAGGGAATTGAATCAAGGGTACAGGAAGAGGTGCTCTTCTAGGCAAAGAGAATGGTTACATCTGGATCAACAACTTCAATAAAGGAGGAAATATTGAGAGATAGTGATAAGGAGTTATAAAATAAAGAGAAAGGAAGAAAAGGTATTCATAGTAGTTGACTTCCACTTTCTCAGTGAATTTTGAGTTTAGCTTTTCAGCCATGAATATGGAATAGTTTGGGAAAAGATCAGAGGTTTAGAGTAGTCACTGTGAGAAGTGTTATAGAGAATCAAATAGGCAGAAATAAAAAAGACTATTTTCCTTCTGTGAGAGTGAATTTGAGATTAGGAAATAATTCATACTGCATAAAGTCAATGCAATTGTCTGACTTTTCCCACTTCAACCAATTGCATGTGAAAGGCATTACTGAAAGAAATTGAATAAGTTACTCAGTTTGGGTTTTGGCAAAGATTGAACTAAAGATGACAAGATAGTAAGAATTTCAAGATTGTAGTGTCTCTTTAGAATATAAGTTCCTTGAGGGGAAGGAGTGTTTTTTTTTTTTTTTTTACTTTTTATTTTTTGCCTTTCTCTGATCCCAGGCTCATAAACATATCTCCCACCAATAAGTATTTAACAAATGTTTGTTGATGGAATGAATTGGTTAATTAAAGAGTTATGAATAGAAATGGAGGTAAATGAAGTCAACAAATGTAATAGCTTGAGAAAGTAGAGAGATAGGTCATGGTTAAAATGCATAGGTTTCAGAGCAGTGATACTTAGAAATAGAATGCTACAAACATAGGAGGGATAAAGAAATTTTAGAGTTCTTGATCTTGGTAGTGGAACAATTTTGAGTGATGGCAAGGCTCGCATGTATAGCTGAGGTAAAGCACAACAGTATGTGATGGGAGTTAAATAGGTCTAGGTACTAGGAGATTAAGGTGTTTGAGGAAAAATCAACATGCATTTTGATTTCTGCTAGCATGAAAGTGAGTGTTATTATGAAAAAAAAGATTATGGGACAGTTACTGAATGCTCTTAACAAGGAAGAAACATTAGAGCCAAAAGATAATTGTTGGTGGTAAAGGGAGAAAATGGAAATGACAAATGCGAATAAGGAATATTATGGCTGTCTTTCCTAAATCAGCGTACTGGGGCTTATGAGAAAAGATGTAACCAGTCCAGGAAAAGATGGCCAGAGATTCAGCATCATGTGGGAGATTAGGACTATTTGAGTGCCAGAATATAGAAGGATCAGATGAGGAAGAGATATAAAATGGAGAGTTTGTTAATTATAAAACAGAAAATCTAGAGGTTACAGTGAAAGTGGAGGATCAGAATAAGTGGGATGTTTGGAGGTTAGAATTGAGGTAGATAGAAGCAAATGAATGGGCCATGGAGGCTGGCAATAGAGTAGAAACAGAGCAGTGAAAATATACAGGGATAAAGCAGTTTTCAGGTGAGCTGCCATGTATTTTATTACAGGCTATTTTGAAAACAAAAAGGAATTTGAGTAACCCAGAGCAAATCTAATTTAAATTGGTTATAGAGTCTCTGGGGAAAATTTTCCTTTCATAGCTCTCTTCTCATGTATGTAGGAATAAATGGCTATATTCTTTATTTTTCTGGGTCAGCACAAGTACTGAAATCTTTATATTCTCAATGCTCCTATCTTGACTATTTCCCTTGTGTCCTATCGATATTTGAAAGAAGCAATGAATGATGAATATACCTAATTGAAGCAAACCAACTTTGGACCAAAAATGCTACAGAAATTATCCCATTCAGTCTCTGTATAAACTTTACAAAAATAAACATTTTATTAAAAAAAAACCTCCTTTTTTTTCCTGTGAGTGAAGTGTCTTGTTTCTAAGTGTGTTTTTTGAAACACTATTTTATCGAACTGAATCTACTTTTTAAAAAGCACTTTACTTTGGGTGCTAAGTATTTCTTAGCTTTAAGTATCTGAAACTCTTCTTTCATAGAAACACAGACTTTGTGTCTTGTCTCTTAGATGTTGAATCTTAAGAAATATATGTCAGTATCATTTTGAAAAGAAAAGACAGGTGCTGTTATATGAGAAGCCCTCTAAAAAGGACTCTAGGATGTCTGCTCATTCAACTTATTAGATAAGTGTCTATGTTGTAGAATTAAGATAAGCCTCAAACTTTCATGCCTTAGTAATATGAATAGATTTAAAATATGAATGACAGCTAGTATATATATTTACTTATTTTAATACGGAGAAATCTTAAGGATTTTTTTTTCAAATATCTCTTCCAACTTTCCCCCCATAGTTTACACACACGCACACACACATACACACACACAGATAGATAGAGAGATTTTTTTTTAAAGTATCTTCTTATTTGAACAATAAGCAAATGCTAAGCCAGCTGGTGCAGTCTACAGGGGGAAACAATATGTGGGTCAGCACATTGTCTCATCAGCACTTCTTCAGCAAATTCACCTGGCTGAGTACACAGAGTAAACAGACAATATGGGGCCCCAGTGTAACAAATTACATTATTAAAGAGACAACTTTTAAAATTTGTGGCCTAGTTTTCTTTTCAAATGTAGTAATACCTTTGCAAAGTCTCTTGTAAAGAAAGCCTTCTTTCATCCCACAATTATTTATCCAGTGACAAAAATGTGCACAACTTCCACCCACCCCTATCTTGCTCATGTAATAAGTTTACCTCTTTTTAAAAGAGAGGAAAGAACTCATGCAGATGCACGACAAGCCTCATAGATAAGCATGCAAATTATTTAAATTTTGCTTTTTGCTAAGATAATTAAATGTTGTGTTTAATTTTACAGCATAATCATAATTAGAGGTTGAAACAGATGGTAGAATTCCAATTAAAAATATTATGCCCATTGAAATAACCTTATCATCTAACAACCTTCATGACAACAGGAGTTCACTAGGATTTTTCAATATTGAAATAGATTGTTTATGATGATGGATTTTGGTGGTATGTTTGGGAAATACTTTACAACAGTATGATTTTTATCCTAAAACCAATCAAAATTATAAAATATTCCTATTTCCCTCAACAAAATAAAGTAATTAGAAACAGATGGACTATAGCGTAAGCTGGGGTGGAAGATAAAGGGCCACACTGAAATATGAAGGCAAAAACTTGCTCAATGGTATAAGCTACCACAGGTTGGCATGTTATGAAAGTTCCTAATGTTTTGAAAGCTAATCCAAATTTTAAGTCTTATGGAATTAATTAAGATATTCGTGTGCTCAAAAGGTTATACAAAGTCTAATATTGGCTGCATGTGATTTCATGAGAATACTTATCACTGCTTCTTAGGAAATTAGTATTCCATTGAAACAATATACCTTATAAATTTTCATGCACAATTTAAAATCTATTAAAATTATTCCATTTTTTAAAAATATGAGTTTTACTTTGTAGTTAAATTTGTATTTTGAAAATGTATGATTGACATTATTAATATGCATCATTCTGGAACTCTTTTCAAAACAAGTATGTTCAGCTACAATTCTACATAATTTTCCTTGGTGTCTTTGCATCCCTTCAAGTGTGTATATTTATACATATACATGTGTATGTGTGTATGTGTATATATATATATATATATATATATATATATATATATATATATATATATATACAAACAGTTTGATTAGTGATATCTTTAGCAGAAAGATAGTTTAGTACTTCATGGAAAATATTTTAAAATACTTGATTTGTATATTTAGAGTTGCTATGAAGTTACTTAAACAAACCACTTAAAGAAATCATGTAAAGATGTCTATAGAACTGTTTTTGTGGAAGAACTAACAATTTTCAGGTTTAAAAAATGACAAAAAAACTTATCTGAAAATCCAACTAATCAAGAGCTTTTTCTTGTTTCATAATAATAATGACTACTCTTTTCCATTGGACATTATACCTTAAAAAATTTGCAGCTGATATATTGCTTATCTTCTTCTTCTCTGTTTTACCAGTACATAATAAGCACATGGTACGAATACCAAATTTTAGCATTACTTATATACACATGGGAGGAACCTCAGAGGTTATTCAGATTGACTACCTTATTTTACAGATGAGGAAAGCAAGTCCCAGAGAGGTGAAACAAATCATCCAAGGTCACATAGAGGTTAAGAGTCAGAATGTAAATATAGTCCCTTTGACTCTGAATCCAGAGCATTATGCCGCCTATTGAAATTTCCTTGTTTTTACATTTCACACACATGCACATTAACTGCTGATAATCTATTCACTTTGGAACTTCTGTTGCTTAAAAGAAAGCTATTGCTGAAGGGAAACTCAGCTGAAGATGTATCTGGTGAAGAAAGGGTAGTCTGATGCTGCAAAGATCAATATTGCAAAAGAACCTGGAATGTAAGATGCATGAACCAAGGTAAGCTGGATGAGGTCACAATTGAGGTAGAAAGATTAAAAATTGTTATCTTAGATTCCCTTGAATGTAAATGGAAGGGAGTAGGTGAATTTAATTCAGGTTATCATTATATATACTACTTTGGGCAAGATCCCTTAAAAGAAACCAAGTAGTCCTCATAGTCAGTAAAAGGATGGGAGAAAAGCCCACCAGTACTGGGGTATAATCTCAAAAATGACGGGATGATATCTGTTTAAATGCAAGGCAAACTGTCTAAAATCATAGTAATACAAGTTGAAGATAAAATCTCTGATGCCGAAGAAGCCAAATTTGATCAGGTCTATGAATAACTGCAACATCTTGTAGAAATAACACCAAAAAAAGATGGAAAGAAAGAAGCAAAGAAAGAAAGAAAGAAAGAAAAGTCACACTCATCATAGGGAACTGAAATACTAACATAGGAAATCATGAGATTATTGGAATGACAGGCAAGGTTGGCCTTTAAGTACAAAATGAAGCAGAACAGAGACAAATAAAGTTTTGTCAAGATAATTCACTGGTCACAGCAAATACTCTTTTTCAACAACCCAAAAGGCAACTCTACACATGACATCTCCAGATGATAAATATATAAATCAGAATAATTGTATACTTTGCAGCCAAAAGTGGAGAAACACTGTATAGTCAGTTAAAAGAATGCCTGGAGTTGACTGTGGCTCAGATCATGAACTTCTTATTGCAAAATTCAGACATAAACTGAAGAAAATAGGGAAAACCATCAGACCATATAGAATGACCTAAATAACATCCTTCATGAATATGAAGTAGAGATGATGAATAGATTTAAGGGATTGGATCTAGTAAATTGCCAGAAGAACTACAGACAGAAGTTTTCAATGTTATACAGAAGGCAACAACAACAACAACAACAACAAAAACTTTCCAAAGAAAAATGTAAGCAAGAAATTAAAATGGGTGTCTGATGAGGACAAATAGCTGAGGAAAGAAGGGAAGTAAAAGGTTAAGGCTGAATTCAGAATTCCAGCGAATAGCAAGGAGCGACAAGAAGGTTTTAAATGAGCAATGTAAAGGAATAGGAGAAAATGATACAATGAGAAAGATAAGAGATCTCTTCAGGAGAAATCAAGGGAATGTTTCATGCAAAAATGAGCACCATAAAAGACAAATGGTAGGACTTAACAGGAATACAAGAGAGTAAGAAGAGGTAGCCATGATGGCATTGTTATTGATCTAGAGCCAGACATCCTGGAGAATGAAGTTAAGTGGGCCTTATGAAGCATTGCTAACAATAAGGTTAATGCATGTAATGAATTCAAGCTGAGCTATTTAAAGTCCTAAAAAAAATAATGATATTAAAGTGCTGTATTCAATATATCAGCAAATATGGAAAACTCCACAGTGACCCCTTGATTCGAAAAAATCCTTTTATGTTCCAGTCTTCAAGAAGAGTAATGCCAAGGAATGTTCAAATACTGAACAATTGCACTCATTTCACATACCATCAATGTTATGCTTAAGATTCTGCAAGCTTGGCTTCAATAATATGTGAACTGAGAATTACCAGAATAGGCTGGTTTTCAAAAAAGCGGAGGAACTAGAGACCAAATTGCCAACATTCACTAGGTTATGGAGAAAACAAGGTTGATTTTGACTGTGTGGATCACATCAAAATGTGGGCAAATCTTCAAACAGATAGGAGTATCAGATCTTCATACTTGTCTTTCTACATTCTATGGGCCAAGAAGCAACAGTTAGAATTGTACTTGGGAAACCTGATTGGTTTAAGATGGAAAAAGGAGTGTGACAAGACTGTATATTGTCACCTTATTCATTTAACTGATATGCAGAGCACATCATGCAAAATGCCAGACTGGATGAATCAAAAGCCAGAATGAAAGGTGCCCAGAGAAATATCTACAATCTCAAATATGCAGATGACACCATTCTGATGGCAGAAAGTGATGAAGATTTGAGAAGTCTCTTATGGTAAAGGTAGAAAGTCTAAAAGCTAGCTTAAAGCTTAACATAAAAAATCTTTGCAACTAGTCCCATCATTTCCTGTCAAATAAAAGTAAAACAAATTGAAGCAGTATCAAATTTTATGTTCTTAGGTTCAAAAATCATTGCAGATTGTGACTGTAGTCATGAAATTAAAAGACACTTTCTCCTTGGGAGGAAAGCTATGGCAAAATAAACAGCATACTAAAAAGCAGAAATACCACTTTCTGAGAAAGGCCTACATAGTCAAAGCTATGCTTTTTTCCCTAGTAGCAATGCATGACTGTGAGAGTTGGACTATAAGGAAAGGTTAGTGCTGTAGAATTAAAACTTTCAAATTGTTGTGTTGTTGAAATCTTTTGAGAGTCTCTTGGACAGTCAGGAGACAAAATCAATCAACATTTCAATAAATTAATTCAGACTTTTTACTGAAAATCATATTACTGAAGCTGAAGCTTAAATATTTTGACCACATAATAAGAAAACAGAGCTAATTGGAAATGAATCTAACCTTGGGAGAGATTGAAAGAAAAGGAAAAGAGGATGCATAGCATGAAGTAGTGTCATGGAAACAATGAACATGAACTTGGTCAGACTTCAAGAGATAGTGGATGATAGAGGAGCCTAGCATTCTATAGTCCATGGCATCATGAAGTGTCAGACATAATTGAATGATTGAACAACAACAAAAATCTTATAAACAGTAAGTTAAGAATGCACATTTTTTGAATGTGAATAACGTTTTAGCCTCTGCCTCTAAAATGGAATTGCTTGCTATAGGTATCATAATATAGTGTTTTTGACTTTAGTTTATTTTTCATTGACTAATAGAGGATTTGTATAATAATAAAATTTAAAATTGCTACTAGACTTTTGGGAAGCAGTCTGATGTTCTAGCTTATTCCCTTTACTTTTTCCCCTTTCATTTCTTTCTTATCAATTGGTCTCGATATATGGGTTGTGGATGATTCCTGATGGCAGAAAGAAAGGAAAGAGAACTGTTCATGGATTCTTACAAGATTCATACCTTGACATAGAGTAGAGAGCTGCCAGCATAAAATGGTTGGAGAAAAAAAAATAAAGGAAAGAAGGAAGGAAAAATGGAAGAAGAAAGGAAGGTGGAAGGCTTTGTTAAGCATTTACATAATGCTAGGTATTATGCTGAAAACTAGGGATAAAAATACAAGCAAACAAGATAGTCCTTGCCCTCAAAGACCTTATATTTCTAGTACAAGAACATTCAGATATATAACAGAGCCATTGGGAGAGAGGAATGTTTTGGACAAAAAGTCAGAGAGAATGATGATTATAGTGAAAGGGAAATTAACTGATCTGTTCTTCCAAACATATGCCTAAGAGTTCTCAAACAAAGTTTGGGAATAGTACAGACAGCATTAAAGTTTTATTTCTCCCCAAGCTGTGAAGAGGTGTGATCAGAACTGGAGGATGGAATTTTCTACTTCTAACATGAATTTGTGAAGGATTTGTGGAGAAAACATAATACAGAAGAAGTAAGTGGAGCAACCTTATGATGGCTGTGGTAGTAGCCTCTATAGCAGTGCAATCTGCAAATTCCAATCCTGCTATGAAAGCTTCCAAAAGACATAAGTGGAAAAAGAGACAAGTAGCAAGTAAGACTATTTTTTTAAATCATGGACCATCACTCTTGTGTGCTGGAGAAAGGCACAAGAAACTAATGCTCTTGATTTACTTTAGATGTTTATGATTGTCAGTCATTACTTATCATCATCTTATTCTTTTAAAAGATGACATCCTATTGTTCTAATCTTATTCCAAACACCTGTGGTTGACCCTATTCATGCATTTCTTTAGGTCTTTATTGATATTAGGATGAGGAATAAATTTTGGAGACAAATAGGAAAGTGAACTTTCCTAGTAGAGAACTGGGTTCAAAACTCATTGGCCTTTGTTAAACAGGTTTTACTCTCTAAGTGGGGGGGGGATAATCATGAACCATTCATGTTTATAACTTCATTTTCAAAGGCAGAATTATTATGAAGGGGAGCCTTTTAAATTCTGCCTCATTATATATGAGTCTGGCATAGTGACCCCTAGGATCATCTGCATGATATTGATTTTTTTATCAGATTTAGAATTTATTTATGGGGCCAAGTTTAAGAAATGAGAAGCAGAGAAAACAGTAAGCCTATTCCATCACATATTTATTTGTATGTAAATGTGCATGTATGTATACATATGGATACATATATATGTATATATATATATATATGTAAACACACACATATATGTATATGACTCTGTTTTGTGTTTTTGGTATATATTTTTCATCAAAATGTAACTTAATTGCATATTATAATAATTTATTAATCAAAAATTCTCTTATGCAATATGGCATGTCAAAATGAACAATTGTATACAGTAGAATGACAGGTGTCAAAGTTTTAAAAGCTGATTTATTAAAAATTTGATCATATCCCATACAGTCAATCTAAAAATTAATGAGAACATGGTTTCTGAGTGTTTTTGAGGATAGCATTTATTATTTATTTAAAAGTTAAATCTTCTCTCTTGAAAACTTCAGATATATTGTAGAAGTGAATAAAAAAATGCATAAGACTGGGAATGAAAGAAAATCCTGGATTCATTTCCGTATTTCTAAGCCATCATTTAGCCACTCTGAGACAATTTTCACACCTCTCATGTGGGGAACTTTTCCCCCCTGAATTTCTTTCAAAGAAATAGACAAAAATTCTGCAGCCCCCAAATATGTTTTAATATCAAAGAATTAAGTATACTATTAGTGCCATAGAAATTAATAACAATACAAATTATCTCACATCTAACAAAATTATTTCTGCTGTCTTTAATTTACTCCACTCAGTGAATGACAACTTTTTCCCCTTAGGACAACTCAAGTAGCAAATTGATGATATGCAATGCATTTCATGGATCAAGTCATAGCATATGCTATACTATGCATTACTGTCAGAAATCCTCCCCTTGAGAATTAATTTATATTCACCTCACCAACATTCATATTCCATTGGGTTGGCAAGTAAATCCTCACAGTCCTCCCCCCAATTTGCACTGTCATCATGAATCCTGAGTTGGAAGCAGTCTTTCCTAACTCTGTGTATGTATTTACTTATGTAAAATTGTAGTAAGAAGGAAATCAGTACCAAGCAATAATATAATATTTTTGCAATCTAATTAAAAATAGCTAATTCAATATTAGGAGCAATGAAATTTCAAGTCAGCAAACTATTCCAATATTTGGGTCTTAAAATATGCTTTCAGATGGGCCTCTCTCTAGAAATGAAGTCCAATAACTGATAATACAGATTCAGCTCAATTTGTGCAGTGAATAAATTACTGTCTGAGAATAAAACAGGCACTTCTGAAATAGCAATAATTTTACTTTTAGTGCTATAGTTGTTAGGCTCTTTTTTCTTAAGTCATTCAATGGGGTAGTTGAATAAATATTTTCTTATATTGGCCACTTTTATTTTTAATCCAAACTTAACAAAATCAATCTAAACAAAGTTTCTTCGTTGTATATGAGTCACCATTTGGTTTTCATCAGAATTTTCCCTTAACCAATTATAGAAGTTTCAATTTGGGATTGCTTTGGCGCAATCTTTTCCCCTACACTCTCTCTCTCTCTCTCTCTCTCTCTCTCTCTCTCTCTCTCTCTCTCTCTCTCTCTCTCTCTCTCTCTCTCTTTCTCTCTCTCTCTCTGTTTTCTGAAACACTACTGAAATTTATTGTGGGCATACTCACACTGCAGTAATAATGGGTTTCTCTTAAAATTAGAAGTATAAATTATTGATTCCTTAATACATAGGATTGCATTATATTTCCTCTAAATTGATGTATCTGTATATAAACTTTTGTGTCTGTACTAGAATACTTTTTAAGTATCTATACCATGTGAAGCATTTTGTTAGGGGCTGGGATACAAAGACAAAAATGAACAAAAATAAAAACGTTAAAACATTTCCTCAAAGACCTTATATTTTCTTGGCAGATACAACAATTCTCAGACAAATAAATTAAAACTTAATGCAAAGTTAATGTAAAATATTTTTTGGAAGGATGGATATCTAACTACTGGGGTATCAAAAACGGCCTTATGGAGGAGCCTAAAATTGAGAGTATCATTAAAGGAATTCGAGATATAAGAGGCAAAGATAAAAAGAGTATACATGTGTAGAAACCAACCTGTACAGAAATACATTTATTGGAAGTAGCCTGCTGTGTATATAGGAAAAAGAAATGAGAGTTTCACAGGAATCTAGAGTGTAGGCAAGAGAATGATGCTAAAAGGTATTTTAAAAAAGATATGTAGATGAGAATCACATTGTATGGAACTTTAAAGACCAGAAAGTAGTTCGTGTTTTATTCTAGGTGCAATAGGAACTACAGAAGCCAGAATCTAATATGAGACCTGGTAAAGGAAAAACAAAAACATTTGTAAATGGTTTTGATTTGGGTTATTATGTTGATACTTGGTCTGCCTACCTGTTAATCCCTTCTTCTAGTTTTATGACTAGCCTATTGCTGTTTATAGTCGTAAAGGTTCTTTATGTTGTATTTTATCTATAAGTCAGTTGAAAAGAATTCATTAATTACCTAGTATATGAAAAGCACTATGTTAAGGCCTGTAGATACTAGGCAAAATAGAAATGATCACTGCCTTTCATAAGCTTACATTGTAATGGAAGAAACAAAAGATATATGTAGAAGTATTTAGAGACTATAAACAAATTAACTCATGGCAGTTTTTTTTTTGAAAGAAGGCGCTAACTGCCTAGGGGAACGGGGGGAAATTTATGTAAAATTTATAACTTTAGTTGAGTTTTGAAGAAAAGTAGGGATGACAAGAAGTGGAGGTAAGAAGAAAGTGCATTCAAGGCATAGGAACAGCTATTACATAGGGAGGGAGAGGGAAGGTATACTGTGTCCATCCAAATAGTAGAGCACTTGAAGGGAAGAAACATAAAAATACTGGAAATGCTGAAAAAGTCCAGATTGTAAGGAGATGTATACACCAAATGGGACAGTTTCCCCTTCAAACTATAGGAAATAAAGATTCATTCATATTTGTTAAGCTGGGGAAATGATGACATGACCAGACCTACATTTTAGTAAGCTTACTTTGGTAATCATAGACATGAAGAATTTGAGTTGGAATAAATTCAAGATTTTTTCTTTTGAAGCAGAAAGAAAAATGAGAAGATTATTACAATAGATCAGGAGAGAGATGATGGATGGCTCTGTGAGAAGAAAGAAGGGAACATAAAGGAGGATTTTTGCCAAGAGAGAAGCAATTGGATTTGGCAAATGCTGGGTTATGTGGGGTGCATGAGGATGAAGAGTAGAGCTTGACAAAGACCTTGTAAAACTGGATGACTGAAAGGAAGATGGTGCCCTCGATAAAAAAGAGGGGATTAAGGCAAACTTGGTTTGGCTTTAAAAGGAAAGATAAGATGTTCTCTTTCAGAAATGTTGAATGACATATTGTCTTCTAACTAATCAATTCAATTCAATATGTGTTCAGTAAGTCTAGAAACTGTGCAAGGTGCTTGAAAATTAAAGACAAAAACAAAACAGTCCCAGACCGTGGGAAAATAACTAGATTCTACTGGGGTAAAAGAGGAGGGCCAAGGGAAATTAGTATGTACACATATAAATGTATAACTATATACACATACACACATATAAATACATAACCATACACATGTATTACCTATGCATACATATACACAAACTATGCATATTTGTACATACACACATTATACATATATACATATATACATGTGTGTATGCATGTGTGTACATATATATACTCTTTCTATATATGTGTGTGTATGTGTATGTGTATATATACATATAAAACACACATACACATATGTATATGTGTGTATATATGCATATATACACATATACGTGTGTGTGTGTGTGTGTGTGTGTGTGTGTGTGTGTGGTGTGTGTATGTATGTATCAGAATTCAGGCAGCTATTCAGTGCATTTTACAGAGTTCTGGCCTTGGAGACACAAAGACCTCAGTTTAAATCCTTCTTCAGATTATTATTTGAATGGGTAAATCACTGACCTTCTCCCAATTTCAATTGCTTCATCTGTGAATTGAGGACAGTTAAACTTAATGATTTCTGAAGCCACTTTCCACTTCTAAGCCTATGGTCCTATGAAAGATCTTGGCAACTCACTGTATGGAGGTGATAAGTAAAAGTGAGAATTTAAGGATGATACCCATCTTGTAAAACCAGAAAACTGGAAGAATGGAGATGACTGCAACAAAAAAAATAGGCAAGTTAGGAGGAAAAGTAGAATTAGGGAGAAAGAAAATGAGTTCCATTTTAGGCATGCTGTTTGAGATTTCTATGGGAAATTCATAAGTAAGCTGAGAGTTGGAGGGGTAGGGTCAGAAGCAAGATGAAAGCGGCAAATGTTTATTTATATGTTTTTTCCCTCCATTTCCCTTTGGTTCACTTGAATGTTTAGATCTTCTCACATAATATTCCATAATCAAAACTATATCATACTGAATGTTGGTATTAAAAGTATGGACTTTTGATGCAAGGAGAAGCTACATATTTATCATCTATTTATCTATCTATTGTCCTATTTATGCTGGATAGCATACTAGTAATCAAGGAATATTGAATAAAATTATTTTTGTTGTTATATAAAGGGATTTGCATAATCTTAATATGTAGACATAGCAATTTTGGTGAAGGAGAGACTTATGTCTCTAATTTTCTCTCACATTTTTGTGATCTACAACAACAACAAAATAAACCTAGCCAGATTTTAATTTTTCTGAATCTCTTAGTCAAAGAGAACTGCTCTAGGAATATAGGGATATAGGAAATCATCTGTGAAACTCCTCTCATACTTTTATCACACACCCTCAATGCATACACAAATCATTCTCATAAAGAATTTATACCTATGAGAAAATAGAAATATAGGTCTTCTCCACTGTATTTCTTTGGTAATAATATAGTCTTTTCCATTTTAAAAAATCTTCTCATTTTAGATATGAAAATAAATTTGTGCCACAAAAATTTTGTTGTATAATAATGAAGTGCATATAGACGGGTTTACCTGAAAAAATACAGAATGAAGAAAACAGACTCAGAACAGCAAGAAAAATTTGCATTTTTGTTTTTGCTTTTTTTCTTTTTTACTGCACCTATTAGATGATTAAACCAATTCTATAAACTTTTTCCTGTGTTTTTCCAAAGATAACCTATAAACATTTTTTCCATTATTTTGTCTTCTGATTAAATGAATTTAATTTTGTTTTACATAAATGTTTTATTGATATTATTTTTTCACTTTGCTATCACTCCTGATGCTTTATATTTATTTATTTATTTTGGCAATTGGGGTTAAGTGACTTGCCCTGAGTCACACAGCTAATAAGTGTCAAGTGTCTGGTCTGAGGTCAGATTTGAACTCAGGTCCTCCTGACTCCAGGGCCAGTGCTCTATCCACTGTGCCACCTAGCTGTCCCTCCAGTGATTATTTTACCTTACACTCTGCCACTCTAGCATGCACAGACCCTTCCTTTAAGGTAAAGAAGCACAGCTAAACAACACAGAGTAACATATTGGCTAGGTCTGACAATGTGGTCCTCATTCTGTACTAATTACCTATCATCTCTGCATGCCTCACTCTGTCCCTGAAATTTCTTACTTTTTTCTCTTCATTGATCAGAGACCTAATGTCTTTTAATGCTATTTCTCTCCAAATTACTATGATCATTGTGCAACTTTGGTTTACAGTTCTTGTTGCTTCCCTCAGCATCAGTTCATATAAGCCTTCATGTAATTCTATGAATTCTTCATTTTCATTGTTTTGGAATTAATTGCATTCCTTCCCACTAACATACCAAAATATGTTCAGCCATTCTCCAACCAATAAGTGAACACTTCACTTTCAGGTTTTGCTACCTCAAAAATTACTTCTATAAATAAATTTTATTTATTTGAAATCTTTACTGTTGGACTTTTGCACCCGAAGGGTTTATGTCTAGTAGTTGCATTGCAGGATAAAAGGATATTTCAAGATTGGTGACTTTCTTGATATAATTCCATTTGTGTTTGGGGAGGTGGTTATGGTAAAGATGGTGAGAAGACTTGTGATTTCATTGATACCATCGTAAAGAGTTGTCCAGAACACTGAAAAATTAAATGTCTCGTCCAGCTTAACATAGTAAGGATAATAGGCAAGGGTTGAAAACAGTCTTTGTGGTTCCAAAGCCAATTATTTATCCACTGTGGCTCAATATCCATTCATATTAAAATGCATTATATATGTTGCTTGCACCCTTCAGGACTATATAACTTTAGTGGATATTGACAGAGTCTAAAGTAAGAGTACCAAAGTATAATCATAGTATGTGTTATTTTTAAAGGCCTTATTTCTTCACTTTCAGTGAGCACATTTATTGCTCCCTCTCTCTTCTACCTACCTATGATGACTTTGAATGTTTGTAATAGCCAAATAATCAGTGTAGTGTTAATAGATTTTATTCTTTTGACTTCTACTCAGCTCAGGCTTCATTCCATATCTAAGCTAAATAGGCTTAATGGCCCCATTTTGACAGTGTTACAATTTAACTGGAGCTTTTCACGCACAAAAGACTTTCCTTAATTATTAACAATGCTTTTCACAGAGTTTAAATCATTTGAAAGGGGCAACTATTTCATGAGGGAACTTTTTCCCCCTTTACTCCAAATAGCTTTTATCAGAAATATGTATCAGCCCTGTGATCGTAAGTCATTTTTTATCAGTAATAGTCTTCAATTGCCTCTGTGGGAGAGAGAGAGGGAGAAGAAGAGAGAGATGGAGATGGAGAGAGAGAGAGAGAGAGAGAGAGAGAGAGAGAGAGTAATAAAAGCCAACTTGGTTGATATGTTCATTTTGCTGAGCTTTTTGTATCATTTCTCCTCCTCCTCCTCCTCTTCATCTTCCTCCTCTTTCTGATTCTTTGCTAATGGATGGCTATATTGGATAGAAGGGATGGGGAGAAATTGTGTTGGGTAATAGAAGTAGGTTATGAAAAAGAAAAAGATATTAACAGTTTTAAATTGAAAAAAATAAATAAAAAAATAAATAAATCAGAGCTGTTGAGATAACAGTTAGCCTGTTTATGTGGCAAAGTATCTAATATAAGAAGAAAAGCTGGTGTAGTTTTCTTCACCTTAAAAAAGGCATTAAATAATGTTTAACTTTCATGGAACACTTTTTTTTCTTATAATGAACTCAAAGAAGATGTAACACATTTAAACTTTCACACATTTCTGTGTGAGGACTGTTTTAATTCTTGTTATGCTGGATTCTGTAACCTGGGGGTCAGAGAAAAAGGCTTTTTGGGAAACTGCAGAGAAAAGCATCACACATTCTTTGTTAAGGTTAAGTTTCACCTCCGTTCAGTTGGAGGCATGAACAAAGTGAAGCCCTGCAGTAGAAATTTTTTTTTCAGTGAAACTTGCAAAGATCTGTGATTTAAACAGCATGGATTCCCCCTAAACCTATACATACTGTAACTATTCCATAAGTTGCTGTAGCCAAGATAATTTGTTGTCTGTCAGAAGATAACTGTTGATGATTTTTGAACTTGTTCAGGCAGTCCTTGAATGGTCCATCAGTCCATTGTTTGTCTGGTATTCAAAAATTTTAGAGGTGACCAGGTAGTGCAGTGAATAGAGCACTGAGCCTGAAATATGGAAGATCTGAGTTCAAATATGGTCACAGACTCATTAACTGTGTAACCTTCAGTGATTTACTTAAAATCTCTGTTTGCTTTAGTTTCCTCAGCTGTAAAATGGAGGTAACAGCACCTTTATTGGAGGGTTGTTGTGAGGATTAAATGAGATACTGTTTGAAAAAGATAACACAAAGCATGGCATGTAGTAGGCAATACATAAAGGCTTTCCCCCTTTCTCTCCCCTTCAGTAGGACCTTTCTCAACATCCTTTGAGAAGCCAAGATTAGCTGGATGATATCATGAGAATTAATGAAAGAAAGCTTAGACTGTGATATAATATAAATAACTTCTCCCCTTGAAACCTACTAAATTCTTAAAGCTCATTGCTATTACATCAGATTCAAGAATAAATTCATAGATATTCTGCCATATGTCTGCCACAACTGGAGGAAGACCATCTAGTTCCCACAAATCTAATCCAGCAAAACCCAAAAGTTTGTACCAGACTAAATAATTTTCAGGAAACCCAATGATAAACCATAATAAATAAGTTATTTTACCTCTAAACCATGGACAAAGTCAGGAAGAACTCCAAAGACAATAGAGAAGGAGTCACCTAGCAAACTGAGTGTCAGTAGAGTGGAGCCTTCTGGAACAATCACGGTTAAGAAAGGTGTCCCCTGAAAGGCTTCATGTCTGGAGGCAGCAACAGGTAAGGGATCCCCTGAGAAAATCCCACAGTGGGGACCTTGTCATCCTGGGTAAGTAGCAATGGGGCAGCAACCAGAGACAAGGATGTTGTTACTGTGTTCATACCAGGATAACCTAGGCTCAAGGGTTCTAAAGTCCCTGCCCTGAGATTCCAGAAAAGACCCTGATGATCAAAGATCCAGCTAGCCTAACCCTGGGAGATGGAGGTTAGCAGAAGTTTGTAGAGTACTGTAGGTGAAACTGCGTTGGTCTAACCACTCCATTCTATAGTATAAGAAGAAGAGCCTATACTTGGCTTAAATCTTGTACCCAGTTCTGACACACAGTTTCAGGGCCAAAAGGAGAACTAGCATACTTGTGGCCACAGTGAAGCTGGAGACTTGATTGTGGTTCCAGGGTGGAGGAGTGTTTGTGGTTACTCATGGGGAAGTAGGGATCCTAGTCTCAATTCCAAGACAGAGGAGAAGACTAGCAATTGTGACTGTAGGAGAGTGGGTGACCTGGTCATATTCCTGGGGTGTAGATGAGTACAGGAGATAAGTGTCCACACCTCTTCCTAGACCGTATCACCTTAGAAGCAAGATAAACCTACAGACACCCATACCTAGCTCTGAAAACAGCAGCAAGAAAGGCCTGAAGCTTTGGACAGTGCCCCTTCATCCTGGGAGTAGTGCCCAATTTTAACATAAAGGTAAAAGTCAGGAAATAGACTAGGGAAATAAGCAAATAAAAGAACCTGACCATAACAAGTTACTAGGGTGACAAGGAAGATCAAAACACCAACAGAAAAGAAGATAATGCTGTCAAAACAACTAGAAGCTAAGACTCAAAGAAAAATATGAATTGGCTATAAGTGAAACAAAAACTCCTAAGAGTAGTTCAGAAATGATTTTAAACCTCAAATAAGTAGTGTAGAGGAACAATTGGAAAAATAAATGTGACTGATGCAGCCAATAGCTTGGTAAAAGAGACACAAAAATCAACTGAAGAGAGACACCTTACAAAGCAGAATTGGCCGAATGGAAAAAAGAGAAAATAATTCCTTAAAAATTAGAATTGGGCAAATAGAAATGAATGACTCCATAAGACACCAAAGAAACCAATAAAACAAAATCAAAATAATTTAAAAAATATTAAAAATATAAAATACCTCATTGGAAAAACAACTCACCTGGAAAAGAGATTGAGGAGAGATAATTTTAAAATGATTGGACTACTTTAAGTCCAAAACCATAAAAGGAGGCTAGATATCATGTTTCAAGAAATTACCAAGGAAAACTGTCCTGATAGTGGGTAAAATATAAATTAAAAGAACCCATAAGTCACCTCCTAAAAGAGTCTCCAAAATGAAAACTTCCAAGAATGTTACAGCAAAATTCCAGAGCTCCCAGGTCAAAGAGAAAATATTGAAAAGAGCAAGAAAGAAACAATTCAAAAACTGTGCAATCACAGTCAGGAGCACACAAGATTTCATAGCTTCCACATTGAAGGGTCAGTGGACCTGGAATGTGGTATTCTGGAAGGAAAAAAGACCTAGAATTAATACCAAGAATAACCTATCCACAAAATTGAGTATATTATTTAAGGTAAATCAAATGTATATTTAATGAAATAGAAGATGTTCAAGCATTCTCGAAGAAAAGATGAGAGCTGAAAAGAACATTTGACTTTAAAATATCACACTTAAGAGAAGCATAAAAAGGGGCAGCTAGGTGGCACAGTGGATAGCACTCTGGACTTAAAGTCAGGAGGACCTAGTTGAAATATGCTCTCAGACACACAACACACAACATGTACTAGCTGTGTGACCCTGGGCAAGTCACTTAACCCCAACTGCCTAACAAAAAGCAAAAAAAAAAAAAGGAGAGAGAAGCATAAAAAAGGAAAATATGGAAGAGAAATTGTAAGGGATTCAATAAGATTAAACTGTTTTCATTCCTATATGGAAAGCTGATAATTGTAACTACTAAGAACTTTATCATTATTAGGGCAGTTAGAAGGAGTATAAATAACATGTATTAGATGATTGTGAAGGAATCATTTAAAAAATAAATTAAAGGGTGAGAAAGAGGGATACACTTAGAGAAGGGAGAAGAGAGATGAAGAACAGGAAATTTAACTCATATAAAAGAGATGCAAAAGGAAGAGCTTTTACAATGGAGAGGAATATGCAGAAGTAATGTTTGAAACTTCTTATAATCAGAATTGATTTAAAGACAGAATAATACAAACACTCAGCTGGGCATAGAAGTCTGTTACCTTATAGGGAAGTAGGAGGGGAAGTAGATAGGAAGAAGGGAATGGGGGAATGAGAAAGGGAGGAGTAGTCAGAGACTTTTGAGGAGGGACAGAGAGAGAGAGAGAGAGAGAGAGAGAGAGAGAGAAAATAATTCACTCATAAAATGGAAGCAGATAGCAGAATGGATTAAACACTAGAATCCAACAATATGTTGTTTACAAGAAATAAAGTTAAAACAGAGAGAAACAGAGAGTTAAAATGGAGGGATGAAACAGAATATATTATGCATGCTTCAGCTGAGGTTAAAAACAAAACAAATGGGGTAGCAATCACTATATCAAGCAAAGAAAAAGAAAAAAATAGGTCTAATTAAAAGAGATAACCAGGGAAACTACATTTTGATTAAAGGAAACAGACAATGAAGAAATATCAATAGTAAATATATCTGCATCAAATGGTATAGCATCTGAATTCTTGAAGGAAAAGTTAAATGAATTACAGGAGGAAATAGACATTAAATTAAACTAGTGAGGGACCTGTACTTTCCCCTCTCAGAGATAGTAAAATCTAACCAAAAAATATATACAATAAAGAAGTCAAGGAGATTAATAGAATTTTAGAAAATTAGATATGATAGATTTGTGGAGAAAATTGAATGGAAATAGAAAGGAATTTACCTTTTCCTCAATGGCACCTACACAAAAATTCACCATGTATTAGGGTATAAAAATCTCACTACCAAGTGCAGAAAAAGAGGAATATTAAATGTATCCTTTATAGAAAATAATCCAATAAAATTACATTTACTAAAAAGCTATAGAAACAGAATAATTGAAAACCAAATAATCCAATTTTAAAGAATGAGTCTGTCAAAGAACAAATCATAGAAACAATCACAATTTCATTAAAAGGAAAGACAGCAATGAGACAATAACCCAAAATTTATGGGCTGCAACCAAAGCATTACTTAGGGAAAAGTTTCATATCTCTAAATGCTTACATCAACAAAATAAAGAACAGATCAATGAATTAGGCATAATAATAAAAATTTGAAAAAGAATAAATTAAAAATTCCCGATTAAACACCAAATTGTAAATCCTTAAAATCAAAGGAAAAATAAAGTTGACAGTAAGAAAGTCATTGAACTAATAAACAAAATTAGGGTCTAGTTTTATTTTTTTAAAAAATAGATGAATTATTGGTTAATTTGATTTAAAAAAAGAAAAAAATACTACCAGTATCAAACATGAAAAGGGTGAATTCACCACTAATGAAGATAAAATTAAAGCAATTATTAGGAGCTATTCTGCCTAATAATATGTCAATAAATCTGACAATCTAAGTGAAATGGATAATTATTTACCCCCCCAAAATGCCCCAGATTAACAGAAGAGGAAATAGAATGCTGAAATAAAACTGTCTTAGCAAAAGAAATTGAACAAGATGTTGGAACAAGAAATCTGCATTTGACAACAGTTTCTGGGAAAACTGTGGAATAGTGTGGCAGAAACTAGGTACAGAACAACATCTCACAACACATACTGAGGTAAGGTCAAAATAATTACATTATTTAGACATAAAGGGTGATATGAGCAAATTATGGAAGCATCTTAACCTGTCAAATTTATTGATAAGGGATGAATTTATGATCAAACAAGATATAGAAAACATTGAAACATAAAATGGATAATTTGGATTACAACAAATAAAAAAGAAAGTTTGTGCACAAACAAAAATGATGAAGACAAGATTGAAGAAAAACATGAAATTGGGGAAAAAGTTTCTCTGATAAGGTGTCATTTCTCAAATATATGGATAATGAAGTCAAATTTATGAGAATACTAGTCTTCCTTAATTGTTGCATGGTCAAAGGATATGAACACGTAGTTTTCAGAAGAATAAATTAAAGCTGTCTATAGTCATATGAAAAAATGCACTAAATTTCTAATAAGAGAATGCAAATTAAGGTACTACTTTACAAATTACAAATTTTGGAAGGAATGTGGAAAATTAGGGACATTAATGCACTGTTGGTAGGGTTGTGAAATTATCTAACCATTCTGGAGAACAGTTTGGAACTATGCCCAAGAGGCTATAAAATTGTGTGTACCCTTTGATCCACCACTACCATTTTTTTGGAGTGTATCCCAAAGAAATAAAAGGGAAAGAACCTCTAAGTCTAAAAATATTTATGGCACCTTTTTGTGATGGCAAAGAATTGGAAATTGAGGGACTCCTATCAATTGGGGAATCACTGAACAAGTTGTGGCATATGATTTTAATGGAATAGTATCATGCTATAAGAAATGAGAAACAGATGTTTTCAGAAAAAATAAAATAGAATTCTTGCAGAACTGTTGCAAACTGAAATACAAAACATTCAGGAGAATGTTTTATAGAATACCAGCAATCCTGGATGATGATTAACTCTGAATGACTTAGGTATCCTCAGCAATATATTGATCTAAGACAATTTGGAACTTTGCATGAAAAATGCTATCAATCTCTAGGGGAAAAAAAAAGCTAATAGTCTGAATGCAGATTTGTGTGTGTGTGTGTGTGTGTGTGTGTGTGTGTGTGTGTGTGTGTGTGTACCCACTTTATTATCCCTGGCTTTGTTTTTGGTTTTGGTCTGTGTCTTCTTTTGTAATTTGGCTATTATGAAAATGTTTTGCATGCATGACTGCACATGCATAATCTATATGAAATTGGTTGCTTTCTGAAGGAGGAGGCTAGTGAGGGAAGGAAAGAGAACTTAGAATTTAAAATTTAAAAAATATTAAGAAAATTTTTGTTTACACAAAATAAAAAATAAAATTATATATGTATAATTGGGAAATATTAAAAAAAATCAATAAATTATAATACAACATAAAAAAGAACTGAACTTCTTGAAAAACATGACAAGTCAAAATCCTTGATTTAATTGTATATACTTCCTGTTTATGCTCTATATGTTTTGTGTGTACCTATTTTTTACATATTTTCTTCTGAACTTCTTGAGGGCAGTGAGTATGTTTTTGCTTTTCTTTGTATCCCTAGGGCTTAACACGGTGTGTAGCTGAAAATGGGCTTCTATGAGGTGTCTTGGCAGAGGTAAAGCAATAGCTGTGGAATTTGGGTGGTAGAAGGGTGTTCCTATGTATGGTAGCCATTGAGACTGTCCTCAGAGTTGAGTAAACTTTCTGATTACTGTCTACTGCCAACAACCTACAAATATTGCTTTAGTGAATGTACTCTACCATGCCTCTATAGAAATGAAAACCTCTTAAATTTAAATGTTGTCTCATCTCCCAAACTCTGTTATGACATTATTCTAGTTAAGTTTCATCCAAACAAGTATCAATGATATATGTTACATCATATGTGTGTATGCTTGTTTCTGTTTGTGTGTATGTGTGTGTGTACGCATTCAAGACTTAAGGATTGTTTCTGTTCACTTCCTTATTATTGTTTTTTGTGGACTACTGATCATTCAGTATATAAGCTATGATTAAGTGCCTACTATAGGTCAGGTACTTTACTAGGTCTTCAAGAAAAAAGTGAGATGATCACTGCCTATAAGAAGCTTCTCTTCTGTTTAATAGTTATGTGTTTACATATAAATAAAACTGGGAAATAAAATAAACATAACATGATGGGAGCATACTCACTGCTACAGACCACATTCCTGCTATTCTTTCTATGACTTAAAATTATCCTCTAATATATCTTAATTAGTAACTGTGCTTGGATGCTTTACTGACTCCTCCCATAGGTAAGGGCCCTTGTAATCAACTCAACCATCTTCCTAAAAGCATGCATTTCTTGTCCTTTGTAAGATATATTTTATCCCTGGATAAGGTCTCTTCATTCCTGGAATAGTTGTCCTCATTGATTGCCTTCATTTCTTTATCAAGAGTAAAAACGCCCATGAGGAAGTGGACTTTGTGAACTTTAAGTAAGTATTTTGTTGTTCTTTCATTATCTGGAATTCTGCCCTCCCAAGAATCTGAGACATTTGTACACACTGGGAACACAATAGATGATTAACAATAAAATAAAATATTAGTCTTTGAAAGCATTTTTAAATTACAGAAAGTAATTATTGAGAAATAAAAGAAAAAAATGCAAATTCTTCAACTTAATGATCTCTCTAATTTCTATGTGCCCTTTAGAAATCATTCTCTATGAAATGAAGCTTCAGAAGTCTAGTCAGTATGATAAAAAAAAATGTAAATATAGCAAGCTTTATGGGTTTAAAAAGGGTTCAGTACTGTTACCTCAGAGTTATCCTGTGTGGAAAACAAAGAAAATTTGAACATAATAATAGCTTTTGTTGTGCTATTTCAGTTTAGATTCACAGCATCCAGGGGAAGTTTGTACTAGCAGTATCATTATTGTCACATTTTCATGTGATTTATGAAGTAACTGAGGCAGGGTCACACATCTACATTGAAGTGGTATTCAAATCTTTCCTCTTTCTATTATAGTAAGGTGCCTCTCTAGATGACTACAAAGGATATGATAGCAGTCTCAGGGGGACATTCATATCAACTACCATTACTGAGATATCGTGGCCCACTGAACTTTTTAACACTCTACATTTGTTGACATGTACTGAGGCACTCACTTTTCCCTCTCACTTGATATGCGTTATTAAAATGAAATGTTATTACTTATGCACCTCTTGCCACCTTTCCTTTTTTCTTTTATTGGCACCATAGTTCATAGTTAAGTTGTTTTATCTATCATTTTCATTACATGGAGAGGGCAATCTAATATATTTGCCCTGACTATATGAGCAAAATAAAATAAGTATAGTAGGTAGTAAAATTGTATTTTGTAATTCAGATACTGGACAGAAGCAGGTTATGTTCTCTTCACATGAATTAAGCATGTTTTAGCATATGGCAAAAAAGATAAAATGAAGTACTATTAACCTTAAGTCAATAGGTACCACCAACCTGCCATGGAGCTGCCAGGAAAGGATTCCCTGAAGCCCTTGGGTCATCGCATATTGCAAAATATCTAAAACTGCCATCTACCTCCTTGAACAGCTGATTTATGGGTCTCATCCTGACTTAGAACTTTTTTTAAAACACTGAAACTTCATTCTAGTCTTGTTCTCTTAACATTACTCCAGATGGTTGTCTTTCTGTTTTACCTGAAGACATATACAAATTTGTTAAGAAGCAATAGTCCCTTCAGGCTGGTTTATGTTGCAAATGACTTTCAGAAGTGACATGGACTAATTTTTGCTCACCAGCATTCCTGCTTTACATCATTTTTAAAAAGCCAACCTTTTGCAATCATTGAAGGAATCAGGAATGTCAATAAACTTGAGAGCAATAACAGTTCTTAATCCTTGAGAGCCTCTAAAGGCTGAATCTTTTTGTCATAAACTAAAAACAAAATGTTAATTCACCTCTGATTTTTTTTCTACCTGATCAATTACTTGTGCTGAATTCTGGCTTCAATAAAGTGATGGATTGGAAAGATTAATCAATGCTGTTCACTTTCTCCTTCGTGGCTCTGCTTTTCCATCACTCCAAACTAATTAGTCAGTTTTAATAGTTCTGACTACAGAACCCAGGCAAGAATATTATCTTACTTTGGCATTTGCTATTTTATTAGGCTTTTCCTTTTGATAATTATTGAAAGTATGGTAGTAAAAACAAAATTCATGTATGTGGAATATTAAGACATTTCATTTAAAGTCTTAATACCATAGCAATAACAATATTTAAGTCATTCTTTCTACAATGTTTTGACTCTACTATATTTTAATTGAGATTCAAGATATTTTGTGATGTTGACAGATTCTTCCCCCCACAGGGTCCAATAATGTAAAGTATATTGAGCAGGGCAACTGGATGGTTTGGTGGATATTGTTGGGCCTGGAGTCAGGCCCAACTCAGTCATTTTCCTGAGTTCAAATCTGGCCTCAGATACTTACTAGCTCTTTGATCCTGTGCAAGTCACTTAACTAATCCTGCTTGCCTCAATTTCCTCATCTGTAAAATGAGCTGGAGAGGGAAATGATAGACCATTTCAGTATCTTTCACAAGAAAACCCCAAATGGGGTCACAAAGTGTAGAACACTACTGAAATGACTGAATAACAACAACAACAAAAATAGAGTATCAGAAATGAAGTGAGAAAGACCTGCATTAAATCCAATCTCTGATATCATATGTCCTTGAGAAAGTCATTTAAGCATTTTCAGGTCTTGCCTCCACCATCTGTTAGCCAAAGTGAGTGTGTAATACTTGGCCATTAAGGTAAATTCCATCTCTAAACTAATTCTGTGGGCCTATGACTTATCTCCATCAAGTGCTCATCCTACCATTTCTTAAAAATCTTTTTGGGGGAGGTGTCTAATGTGTCTCAAAGCATTCTAATCCACTTTTGATAGTTCAAATTGTTAATTTTATTTTCCTTATATCAAGTCAAAATACTTAAAAAGTCACCACATTGCAACATACACACTGGCCTTCCCTCCATTCCCCTCCCTTCTTCTCCTCTTCCTTTTCTGCTTTCTGGAGCCAAGCAGAAAAATCTGTATCTTTCTTACAGATAACAGCCTTTCACAAATGAACCAACCTTTGCTTACCACGGTGAAATGTTACCAATTCCTTTACTCAATATTCATATGGGATATACTCTAAGCCCTTCATAACCTTGATCACTGTCTTCTGGAGGGTCTCCAGCTTATGAATTTAGTTAAAATTCAGCACCAAGAACTGAATACAAAATTCCAGATATGCTATGACCAACACAGTTCAGTTGGTCTTATTCTGGACATTGTCTTTTTTTGTGGCATCAGGTGGCATGAACCTTTTTTTGTTTTCTATATCATGTTTTTCATTCATTTTGAGCTTGCAGAACATTAAATTCCCCAGATCCTTTTCCAAACAATGTTTTAGAGATCAATGCCTCTCCATCTTGTATTTGTGAAGGTGATTTTTTTTTAAGTATAAGACTTTACTTTTCACACAAATAAAGTCAGATCTAAATAATTGGAAAGACATCAGTTGCTCATGGGTAGGCTGAGCTAATATAATAAAAATGACAATTCTACCTAAGCTAATTTACTTATTCAGTGCCATACCAATCAAACTACCAAAAATTATTTTATGGAGTTAGAAAAAAAATAAGATTTATTTGAAAGAACAAAAGCTGCTGAATATCAAGGGAACTATTGAAAAGAAATGCAGGGGAAGGTGGCCTAGCAATTGCAGATCTTAAATTGTATTATAAAGCAGCAATGATTAAAACTGCTTGGTACTGGCTAAGAAATAGAGTGGTAGATCAGTGGAATGTGTTAATTATGCAAGACACAGTAGTCAATTACTATAGTAATCTATTATTGGATAAACCCAAAGACCCCAGCTTTTGGGATAAGAACCTGCTCTTTGAAAAGAAAAACTGCTGGGAAAACTGGGAAACAGTATGGCATAAACTAGGCATTGATGAAAAATCTCACACCATATACCAAAATAAAGTCAAAATGGGTTCACAATTTAGATATAAAGGCTGATACCATAAGTAAACTGGGAGAACAAGGAATAGTTTACCTATCAGATTTATGCAGAACAGAAGAATTCATGACTAAGCAAGAGAGAGAGAACATTATGAAAAGCAAAATGGATAACTTTGATTAGATTAAATTGAAAAGTTTTTCAAAAACAAAGCCAATGCAACTAAGATTAGAAGGAAGGTAGAAAACTGGGAAAGAATTTTTACAACCAGTCTCTCTGATAAGGGCCTCATTTCTAAAATATATAGAGAATTAAGTCAAATTTATAAGGTACAGGTCACTTCTCAATTGATAAATGTCAAAGGATATGAACAGGCAGTTCTCAGATGAAGAAATTAAAGCCATCTAAGTCATATGAAAAAATGCTCTAAATCAGTATTGATTACAGAAATGCAAATCAGAACAACTCTGAGGTACCACATCACACCTATCAGAATGTCCAAGATGACAAAACAAGAAAATAACAAATGTTGGAGAAGATGTGGGAAAATTGGAACACTAATGCATTATTGTTGTTGGGAAATGTGTGAAATGATCCAACCATTTTGGAGAGCAATTTGGAACTATGCCCAAAGGGCCATAAAAATGTGCATACCCTTTGACCCATCAATAGTCCTTCTAGGGCTATATCCCAAAGAGATCATACAGATGGGAAAAGGACCCACATGTACAAAAATATTTATGGCAGCTCATTCCCTACAACCCTAGTGCATAACTCACAGTTACACGTTGGAAGTTGGCTCTTTTGGACATAATTACTACTCTAAGACAAAGGTACTCTGTAGAGCTTTAATCAGCTCCCAGTAGGGAATCTACATTTAATAATTGGACAGCAGAGATATCAAAGCAAAGACATTTATTGAGATAGTGTATTTTTTGAAGTCAATAAGCATTTGTTAAGAGTCTACTATGTGTCAAGTACTGTTTAACACAGCGAGGATACCAAAAAAAGCAAGAAAAATAGTAAACAATAACAATAACAAAACCCTCATACTGTCACAGAGCTCATGGTCTAATGAATAGAGACAGTATGCAAGCATAAAGTGCAGTGAAGTACAGCAAAAATACTTCAGTCATTCCTCAGTTGATGGCATCATCTTAATTTCCAATTCTCTGACATCAGAGAAAGAATTGCTATATATATTTTGTACAAATAGGCCCTTTTGCCTTTTCTTTGATCTCTTTGGGATAGAGACCTAGCAATGGTGCTGCTGAGTCAAAGGGTATGTACAATTTATATCCTTTTGGGCATAGCTCCAAATTGCTCTCCAGAAGGATTGGCTCAGTTCACAACTCAGCCAACAATGTGTTAGTGTTTAAATTTTTCAGCATTTCTTCCAGAATTTTTCATTTTCCTTTTCTGTCATATTATCCAATTTGATAAGTATGAGTGTTATCTTAGAGTTGTTTTAATCTGCATTTCTCTAATCAATAGTGATTTAGAGCATTTTTATGTGACTATTAATAGATTTGATTTCTTCTCCTAAAAACTGGCTGTTCATATCCTTCAACCATTTATCAATTGGGGAATGACTCATATTCTTATAAATTTGACTCAGTCTCCTATAAATTTGAGAAATTAGGCCTTTATAAGAGAAATTGCTATAGGTATTTTCTTACTCTCCTATTTTCCTATGAATTTTGCTTACATTAGTTCTGTTTATGCACAACCCTTTTAATTTCATATAATCAAAATTATCCATTTTACTTCTCATAGTCCTCTCTATCTCAAAGCTGGTCATGAATTCTTCTCTTATTCTGATCTCTGGTACATTTTTCTATGCTTCTCTCATTAAATTATGAAGTCACTCTTTATGTCTAAACCATCTATCTGTTTTGAATTTACATTGTTATACAGTGAAAAATGTCATCTATGTCTAGTTTCAGAGAAATTGCTTTCCATTTTCTTTTTTTCTTTTTTCTTTTCTTTTTTAAATATAAATTTATTTATTTTTAGTTTTCAACATTCACTTCCACAAGTTTATGAGTTCCAAATTTTTGCCCCATTTCATCCCTCCCCCCACCCCAAGATGGCATCCATTCTGAGTATCCCTTTCCCTAGTCTGTCCTCTCTTCTATCTCTCCACCTTCTCTTATCCCATTCCCCTTTTATTTTCCTGTAGGGCAGGATAGACTTCTGTACCCCATTTCCTGTATTTCTTATTTCCCAGTAGCATGTGAAAACATTTTTTTAACATATATTTTTAAAACTTTAGGTTTCAATTTTCTCTCTTCCCCCCTCCCCACCCACCCTCATTGAAAAGGCAAGCAACTCAATATAGGTTGTACATGTGCACTTGTGCAAAACACTGCTATAGTAGACCTGTTGTGAAAAACTAACTTGATTTCCCTTAATCTTATCCTGCCTTCCCATTTATTCTATTCTTTCTTTTGACCCTGTCCCTCCTCAGAAGTATTTCTTCTGATTACCCCTTTCCCAATCTGCCCTCCTCTCTATCATCCCCTGCTCTCTTGTCCCCTTCTTCCCCTATTTTCCTGTAGGGTAAGACAGATTTCCATACCCAATTAAATGTGTATGTTATTCCCTCCTTAAGCCAAATCCTATGAGAATAAGATTCACTCATTCCCTCTCACCTTCCCCTGTTTCCCCTCCACTGTAAGAGACTTTTCTGTTTTTTGTGAGATAATTTACCCCATTCTACCTCTCTCTTTCTTCTACTCTGAGTATCATCCTCTCTCATCCCTTAATTTTATTCTCCAGATATGACCCCTTAATCTTCAACTCACCCTGTGCCATCTATCTATCTATCTATCTCTCTATCTATCTATCTCTCTATCTATCTATCTATCCATCTATCTATCTATATATATCTATCTATCAATACATACAGATAATTTTTTTCCTTCAACTACCCTAATACTGACAAAGATCTCATGAGTTATTAATATCATCTTTCCATGCAGGAATGTAAACAGTTCAATCTTAATAAGTCTCTTATGATTTCTCTGTTTACCTCTTCATGTTCCACTTGAGTCCTGTATTTGAAAGTCAAATTTTCTATTCAGCTCTGGTCTTTTCATCAGGAATGCTTGAAAGTCCTCTATTTCACTGAATGACCATTTTTTCCCCCTGAAGGATTATACTCAGTTTTGCTGGGCAGGTGATTCTTGGTTATAATCCCATGTCCTTTGCCCTCCGGAATATTATATTCCATGCCCTGCAGTCCTTTAATGTAGAAGCTGCTAAATCTTGTGTTATCCTGATTGTGTTTCCACAGTACTTGAATTGTTTCCTTCTGGCAGCTTGTAATATTTTCTCCTTGACCTGGGAACTCTGGAATTTGGCTACAATATTCTAGGAGTTTTCCTTTGGGGATCTCTTTCAGGAGGAGATCTGTGGATTCTTTCAATTTCTATTTTGCCCTCTGGTTCTAATATATCAGGGCAGTTTTCCTTGATAATTTCTTGAAAGATGATGTCTAGGCTCTTTTTTTGATCATGGCTTTCAGATAGTCCAATAATTTTTAAATTCTCTCTCCTGGATCTATTTTCCAGGTCAGTTGTTTTTCCAATGAGATATTTCACATTGTTTTCTAATTTTTCATTCTTTTGGATTTGTTTTACAGTGTCTTGATTTCTCATAAAGTCACTATCTTCCAATTGCTCTATTCTAATTTTTAAGGAAGTATTTTCTTCAGTAATCTTTTGGACTTCCTTTTCCATTTGGCCAATTTTTCTTTTTAGGGCATTTTTCTCCTCATTGGCTTTTTGGACCTCTTTTGCCATTTGGGTTAGGCTATTTTTAAGGGTTATTTTCTTCAGTGTTTTTTTGGGTCTCCTTTAGCAAGCTGTTGACTTGTTTTTCATGATTTTCTTGCATCACTCTCATTTCTCTTCCCAGTTTTTCCTCTACTTCCCTTACTTGCTCTCAAAATCCTTTTGAGCTCTTCCAAGGCCTGGGACTGATTCATATTTTTCTTGGAGGCTTTGGATGTAGGAGCTTTGACTTTGTTGTCTTCTTCTGGTTGTATATTTTGATCTTCTTTTTCACCAAAGTAAGATAATGTAGTCTGACTCTTTTTGTGCTGCTTGCTCATGATCCCAGACAATTACTTGAATTTTAAACTCTTTCTTAAGGTAAGAGTCTGCTTCCAATGTGGAGAGTGTACTATTCCAAGCTTCAGGGGTTTGTATAGCTGTTTTCAGAGATATTTGTAAGGATTTGTAAATTTTAAGTTCTTCCAAGGTAGTATGATAAAGGGTGAAGTGTTACTCCTTTGCTGGACTATGATCACAATTACTCCTTTCTGTCCTGTAATTGTGAGGAGGGGCCTCTCTCCACAGCTGCTAAGAGCTCCTCCACGCCAGCTGTCCTCCTCACCCCAGCACCACCGCCCAGAACTGTGACCCACATCCAAACACAGGCAAAGCAAGAGATTCCTGCCTCAGCACTGGCAAAGAGATCCCTGCAGTCCCTCTCTGATCAGCCACTGGAATCCCCCTCAGTCTGTGGGCTGGAAGCTAGGGAAGCAGCTGCCCCTCCCAGGGCCACGCCCTTGGGGAATGGAGCTGAAACACGGCTTTCCTCTCTGAGCACCGCAGAAACAGACTTTTCCTACTAACCTTCTAAGTTGTCTTTGGCATTCCTGGATTGAGGAGTCTGGAAACTGCCACAGCTGCCCATGATTCAGTCACCTGAAGCCTGCTCCAGGTTTGCTGCAGCCTGGGCACCCACGCCACTCTGTGGCTGCTCTCCCAGCCCAGTGCAATAAACCTTTCTGATCAATCATCCAGGTTGCCTTGGGCTGGAAATTTGTTTCACTCTGTCTTTTTGTGGGTTCTGCTGCTTCAGAATTTGTTTAGAGCCATTTTTTATGAGTATTTGGGTGGGTTTGGGGGAGAGCTCAAGCAAGTCACTGCTTTTATTCTGCCATCTTGGCTCCACACCACCCGAAATAAAAAGCAATTGTTTTCCATTTTCCCCAGCAATTTTGGTCAAATAGTGAGTTCTCAGCCAAATAGATTATCATGGTCATTCACTTCTTTGTATCATGTGCCTAAATTATTCCACTGATCCACCACTCCATTTTTTAGTCATTACCAAGTTATTTTGATGATTATCAATTAGTAATCTAGTTTGAAGTCTGATCCTGTTAGGCCACTTTCCTTCACTTTTTTTTTTCATTGATTCTCTTAATATGCTATGGTGCTTTAAGAAATGATGAGCAGGGAAGATGGCAGAGTGAAACCAGTGAATTTTGTTATTTCTCTACAAAATAATTCTTTTTTAGTTTGTTTTGTATGGCACAGAATGAGTAAATTCATTTGGTAGAGTTGTCATTTTTATTATATTGGCTCAGCCTACACATGGGCAATTAATATTTCTCTAAGTGTTTGAATCTGTCTTCATGTGAAAAGTGTTTTATAATTGCATTCACATAGTATATGATTTCATCTTTGCAAGTATACATCCTATTATTTTACATTGTATGAAATTATTTCAAATAGAATTTGTCTTTCTATCTTTTCCTGCTGGGCCATATTGGTGGTGTAAAAATGCTGATCATTTATCTAGGTTTATTTTATATTCTGTAATTTGGCTAAAGTTATTTATTGTTTCAAGTACCCAATAGCTTTTAGTTCATGCTCTAAGGTTCTCTCTGTTATCAATTTAATTGGCAAAGACTGATAGTTTTGGTTCCTTATTTCCCATTTTTATACCTTAACTTTCTTTTTCCTTATGTTTTTACTGTAGGCAATAATTATACTAGAATTTTAAATAAAAGTGGTGATTCACCCTTGATTTTATTGGAAAATCTTCTAGTTTATCCCTTTTAAAGATAATGCTTGCTTTTGGTAACATTTTTTATAAATAATATTTTTTCCAATTACGTGTAGAGATAGCTTTCAACATTCATTTCTATAAGACTTTGAGTTCTCAATTATTCTCCCTCCCTTCCCTCTCCCTTCCCCAAGATGGCAAGCAATGTGATACAAGGTATGCATGCACAATCATATTAAACATATTTCCACGTTAGTCAGGTTGTAAGAGAAGTACAACAAAAGGGAAAAACCACAAAAAAGTGAAAATAGTATGCTTTGATCTGCATTCAGACTCCATAGTTCTTTCTCTGGATGTGGATAGAATTTCCATCATGAGTCTTTTAAAATTATTTTGGATATTTTTATTGCTTAGAAGTTGCTCTTTAGATACTATTTATTTTCTTAACCAGCACATTTATGGCTTGTTCAATTCCTTTTTCATGATGATGGTTTATTAAGAAAGAATTGCTACTATGGAGTATCTACGTGTTCCCATAAACACATGGCACAATGGTGTACAAATATATCAGTAGGAAAAGTTGACATAGATAGAAGTAATACACTGATAGTAAGGTAGGAAAAAAAATATATGGACAAGCCTTCTCATTACTGTTATACTACAGTGTCCTCATATCTTTTCTAATCTCATGTAGCATTCTTGTTAAACTTTACTGCCATAGCTAAAAAAAAAACATTTATTTTTTATTGACAAGCCATTCAAGTGGGATCTCAGGAGACACTTTCTCCCCACAAAGCTTAGTACTAACTTTCAGAGGTAAATTTTTGATAAATTCATAGCTTTTTCTCTTCACAGCTACTAGAAGTCTCTCACACAAAGCTGTCTCCTGTCTCAACTCATTGTATTTATCTATTTATTCATCTATTTATGCTTGTGTGTTTTGCTTATTATATTTAGGTAGATGAGGAGTCTTTTACATACTGAGTAACTCAATTGTGAGATGACGTGCCAAGCTAAGGAAGTGGGGGGAAAGATGTTGCTAGAGAAACTCTCCTACCCATCATGAGAGAGTTCTTCTCTCTCAAGATGTTGGTTCTTCTTCCATAGTTGGCATATTTCTCTGCTGCCAGTAGTCATAATCCTGAGAGCTTTCCTCCCTCAAATAATTTCAGACCAATTAGGGTTTACCTGATCTTCATTCAGACAATGGCAGTCTGTCCTTCAAACTTGCTCTTATGCAAAACATTAACACCTACTTGTTTCAGTTAGAGCTTTCTATTGAGATATTAGTTAGGCTGGGCAGAAATCAAGTGATCAAGTGTTTCTGGATCATCTTTACCACCACCATATGTCCTTGTGACTCAAACCATATCAGTATTTTTTGACTTCATTAAACTTGAAAATCATGAGAGATTATTTCACTCATATTTAACTTCCATCATGATGATTCAAAAAGTATTTTGAAAAATATACTAACATAGCTACTTTGCATTTTCCTACACTATCAAGAATTGTGTAACTACTTTATCCATCTCAGAGTATGCTGAGGGCTATGGAAAAGATGGCATTAGAAATATGGCTTGGGTGTTCCCTATGATTTGTCAACATTTAAAGTTTTCAGTTTTCAATAATGTATTCAAGGGACATAAAATGTAACTGAGCATGGCATTTAGTATAAAAGACCATGTCTTTTTAAAACTTATTTCAAGCAGATTTTTAAAATAAATACTTTTAAAGAAATGAAATTTAACAATGGAAAAACTCATCCATTTGGTTTTTTTTTGGATCCCACAGTCATTGAGGATCACAAAATTAAATTTTTGTAAAGAATTACTGCCAATTGATCTATATTATTTTCTAATTACTAAGTGACTATGATTTTTAAAACTCTATGATATTTTAATTGTAAGTAATGATGCAGACTGTTTCAGAGCAGTGTCTTATAGTATAAGTGTACTAGGCCATTGGTAGTTAATCCAATGAAAAATTATACAAATTTATTTTCTACCTGATTTTTTATCTTTAGTCAAAATTTTTCCTTATTTTTGTTACAAAATATAGGCTTTTTTATGAGTACAGATATGCATACGTATATTATTCCATGTCTGAATCAGATTACATCTATATCCTTTTATTCAAAATGTCTACTGGGCCCATCTATACTCCTCTTCTGAGTATTTTTTACCATCTTCAATTTTGTTACACAAGCAATTAAATATAAGTAATAATAGCTAAGTAAGTAATATTATATAATTTTAAACTGTAGAAATTCATATAAATATTTAAGTCAAATTTTATAATTTTCAGTAAAAAATGAAACTCGTCAAGATAGCTTACCAATGGCAGAGGTATTAACAAATTGTCCCAGCTCCAGGACTAGAAACAAAATCCCCAGATTTCAGTGCTATTTTCATTATACTATGCTACTTTGCTCTCCTTATAAAATATTTCAAATTACAATGGAGAATCTGGGAATAGTGGGAAGTAAATTCTTCTCCCAGAAAGGAAGAATATGAATGTGTGTATATATGTGTGTACATATGTGTGTGAGTGTTTAATTCAGGAAGGAAGATAAAGAAAATGAATTTTAAAATGCATTTAGTATGAAGTATTTACCTCTTAGAAACATATATAATGGAAACACCAATTAGAATAGATGACTTGGAAGAGCTGTGAGAAACTGAGGGCATTATCCAAAAGATTCAGGCCCCAGTCATTTATTTTAGTCTAAACCATCAAGAGCCATCAAATTCACTGGACAAATATTGAAATCTATGTTGAACTTTGTCCTTGTAAACATAGGCCTAATTTAAATATTTAAATGCTAATTAACAAAATGTCACCATAGTTTGTAGTTAATTTATGCACAAATAAAATGGCAATATTTTAATACAAATTAGTCAAACTTGCCCTACCACTTTCAGCTTAAGAACCATACAAAGTGAGGAAAATGGAATGGTCTTTCTAGGGAGATAGTGAGTCCCACTTACTGGAGATCATTTAGTAAAGACTAACTAGATGACCACCTGACAAGTACATTGTGAGTCTGTTGTAGAAGGGATTCTTATTTGAACAGGGTTTGGACTTGATTACTTCAGAGGTTCCTTCAAAATCTGAGATTCTGTGGCTTTGTGGAAACCACACAAATAGCATAATTGACCTTCAGTGAGAACTGACAATTCTATCTTTAATTGCTGAAAACAGTCCTATTCCAAGTTTCTCTGATAAAAGAATCCTTCAATCAATGGTACAGTGAGATGTTTTTTAAACTTCACTGTGAGAAACTCAATAATTGGAAATAAGGAAATAAAACCTTACTTTAAAAAGTCAGTCTCCCCCTTCCCACCTTTTTAGGCTATGGACTAGGGACTAGCTAAGGACTAGTGGTCTAGGCATCTTCTTTTACACAATGAAACCTATTCTGGAGTACTTCATTCAGAATTCCCATGTTTCTGAGCTGTATATAGATCAAAGACCCTCCTACTACCACTATTCCCTTATTCCTACAGTGATTTTATCTCACTTTTCTCTATTTTGCCACCTGGAAATCCTATTGTTAGCAAACTGCCCTTTTTTCTTCTACCAGAAATTATTTTGTATATATTTTATGTTGAATTATATTAATACATATTGTTTCCACCAAAGAGGATATGAGCTCTGTGAGGGCAAGAAATTTCATTTTGCCTTTGTATGCCTTGCTCCCAGAATGCTTCTTGTCACATAATACACCATTAACAGATATCTGTAGAATTGAACATTTATTAAGCAACTATTATATACTAGTCGTAGGAATACAAATATAGACATCATTCCTGCCCTCAAGAAGCTTATGTTTTGTTGGAATTTAACTTCTAGAGTATTTTTTTCACAAGTTAATGTTTACTATAAAAACAATAATCATTGTATTGAATATTAATATAGTGCCTTAAGGTCTACAAAGTACTTCACATTTATCATCTCATTTCATCCTCGCAACAACATTGTGAGGTAAATGTTGACAATATAGTTGTCCTCACTTTACAGATTAAAAAAATGTTAAGGGTGATAAGTAACAGTGCCACACAAATGTGGCAGAGCCAGAATTCAAACCTAGTAGGTTGGTAGCTCCTTACAGGAGAACTATTGTCTTATTGTTGATTTTGTGCTCAACAACTTTATAGTGACTTCACACAGTAGTGCTAAATTTTGACTGACTTGCTAAATCAAGATCTCCTAACTACTAATCCAGTATTATTTCAAATATATGTGTCTATACTCATGGGCTTATATATAATGCCCCACTGAATTTTGGGTTTCTTACATGGAGAGGATATATCTAACTATTTATTTTATCTCCCCTTATCTTACAACACTTTCGCACAGTGAGTGCTTAATAAATGGAGTGAAATGATTGAGATCTAAAAAGTGATTTCTTCAGAGAAGAGAAAAAAAAAAACAAAAAAGGTACAGAAATCTGAAGTCAGTATTTCCCAACCCAATAATTTAAATGGAATGAAAATGTCAAATTCTGATTTAATCATTATCATCATCAGTTTCCTTTTTTCAAAAAGCAAGAAAATTAAATGTCGGAGATTGAAGTACGCAACATTAACTTTACATATTTCTGTACCTCAATACTTGGACAATAAATTTACAAGAAAACAAAATCACTCAGATTTCCCATAGTATATGAAAATGTGCCATAAAGAATAACAAAGTTGCTGTGTAACTGGTGGTTGCATGAATAAATAAATGAATGGATATTTAATGTGTGTCAGTATTTAGTATGTGCTTACTATGTGCCACACACTGTGTTAAGGGGTAGAGATACAAATAGTCAAGCAAGATAGTCCTAAATATTATTCTGTAATTGGAAAAGATAATACATATAAAAGTTTTCAGCTGAAATATGGAGGAAAGGTTTGGTGTCCATTAGTTGCATCAGAAAGGTGGGTGGCAGGGTGCAGAGATTCTTAAGGTGTATAATTGGGTCAGATGACAGTACCTAGGGTGTAGGGAGTGGTATAATTCTAAAAGCACTGTAATCTGTATGATCTAGATTCAAATCCTGATTTTGACTCTTAAGAGCATTAATATATTGGGATAGTAATATATACAACCACTTACCTGATGGGGTTCTTATAAGGCTAAAATGGGATATGTGCAAAGCACTTTACAAACTTAAAAGTGCCTTATGAACACAAGCTATTATATTTTTAATGTAAGTTTTCTGCAGCTTTATAGTTTCATGTGCACTGAAACAGATAGCTTGATGTAAAGTGTTTGTAGGTCTGCATTTGTATCTAGACAATAATGCTCTTCAAAAGGGTTATTTCAAGAGAGTTAGAAGTGAAAAAAAAATGAAACCAAATACAGTAGTGCCTTCCATGTAATTAGTTCCATTGCTGTTGGGGTAAAATTATAGTCCCCATGACTGCTGAGTCAGGTGAACTAATCCAATCCTCATATTATCACTACTAATTCCCCACACTTTCCTGGGCTATTTACAGTCCCATGGGACTCCTCAATCAAGAATCTTAATAAAAGATAGAGCAGCTCCATATGGCTGTGTGGTGGTGAGTACAGAAAGGGTGATTGGTGACAGTGTTTAGGGACTGGCAGCCTAGTGGGCTCAAGGAATGTCTGGCAATTAAAGGAGGCTACGAAGGAAAATATTTATATATATATATATATATATATATATATATATATATATATATATATATATATATATTTACATTACTTGAAAGCAAATTTCATATGTGGACCTTATATTGAAATGGACAGTTAACTGAATTCAATTTTGTTAAGAAGAGATAAATACTTATTTCATTTGCATTATGAAGATACAAGTGACTCTAGCAAATAAAATCTAATTCTCCATATAAATACTTCACAAGGGAATAAAAGACTTGCATAGCATTTTATATAGACACAACCATATGTTCAAGTTTTTCACCAAAGTCAAAGAATTACTCAATATTTGAAGATAATGGAAATCACATATTTAGAGCTGGAAGAGACCTTGAACATAATCAAATTTACTCCTTTTGTTTTACAGACGACAAAACTGAGGCACAACAAGGTTAAGTGGCACATACTATCTGAAATAGTTTTAAGAGTCTTTTTTTTGTTGACTCTGTGTGTGTGTGTGTGTGTGTGTATGTTGGGGGTAGGTATTGGTAAAACAGAAAGAAAGCAAAGTGTGGAAAATAAAGATTTATTCCTCTGTTCTATGAAAATAGATTTTACATGTGTATATACACACACACACAACACACATATGTATGTATACATATATGTGTGTATATATACATATACATATATGTGTGTATGTATATATACATATATGCATATACATATGCATATGCATATACATATACATATACATATGCATATACATATGCATATACATATGCATATGCATATACATATACATATACATATGCATATACATACATATACATATACATATACATATACATATACATATACATATACATATACATATACACATACATATACATATACACATGCATATACACATACACATACATATACACATACACATACACGTGTTCTCTCAAAATATAAGCTACTTGAAGACAAGGATTGTTTCACTTTTGTCTTTGTATTTTTGATACCTAGCCTGTTGTAGTCACTTAAATCAATGCTCCTTGAATGTCTGATTAATCGATAGTATTACCACCTAATGATACTTTCACCAGTATAGGGAAGAGAAAAAATTTCTTCAAACTAGGAAAAGCCCAGAGTGCTCCTAGATCAGAATCATAGTGTGTAAGAGTTGAATGGAACTCCAGAGATCATCAGATTCAACTATCTCATTGTAAAGATGAGATCCAGATAACTTTAGTTATTTGCCCAATGTCACACAATAAGTTAGAAGTAAAGCTGGAAGTAGAAGCTTGAGGCATCAGCCACTGAGCTGTCTTTTGTCAGTCCTGCAGCTCTCCCATTAAATAGAACTTAATATTCTGTTTTCTCCCTGATATTACCTGCAATTCATTTGTTTGAACATATATATATATATATATATATATATATATATGTATATATATATATATATATACATATATATATATATATACATATATATATATGTGTGTGTGTGTGTGTGTGTGTGTGTGTGTGTGTGTGTGTGTGTGTGTGTGTGTGTTGTCTACTCTACTAGATTGTGAATTCCTTACAAGCAGGAACCTTTTAAAATATTATTGTTGTTGTTGTTGTTTTTGCCTTCATCTATATTCCCAATATTTATTACTATGATTGTCACAAAGATGTTTAATAAATATGAGCAGACTGACTTGAGGGGAGGAAGAGAATTAGATGTACTGTCTCTATATTAGGATATTGATTGTTGAAGTTTGATCTCTTTGAGGCCTGAGCAATGTACTGAAACTCATACTATACCTCTGAACTATTACCTCGTAGAACACTCACTGTTAGTATCATAGATCTGTACATTTAATCATGTCTTCTTGTCTTCTTGTTGTTGTTTTCTTAAACTCTGAAGATTTGTTGATAAATTGCTTGTGTCTGCCCTCTAATGAAGTGAACTGGTGAAGTCCTGGAACATATCTAACACTTTTTCATCATCTTTCACAGTACCAAGGAGGGCCTAATAAATATAAACAAAGGTATTAACTAGCATCTGGCTCACCTGGAGCAAGAATCACAAAATATGCCCAGGGATGCATATGAACATTGGAGCCAGCGGGTAGTTATAGGACACAGTGAAATTCTTCCAACAAAAGTAGGTTTTGGGTGAAAATTCAACTTACACGTGGCATTCAGGGAGTAGTTTTCTGCAATTTGGGAGCTCTGTTTTATCTAATATATTCTTGTTTTAAAACAATTCTTACCACCTTGAGACAAAGCCTCTATTATTCTACCACAGTTTTGGCTCTGTGAACAATAGTATACACACCTAAAGAAGTATATTATGGTTATGAAAGGGTTTGGAAAGATTTGTTATTTGCCTTGTTATTTTCTCTGTTCCTACATTTCTATCTCCAAACTTTGGAGATTTCTATTTGAAAAAAAAAAAGGATATTCATTCACTTTAAATAGATACAAGACCACAGGTGCTTTAGGGCTAGAGAAAAGGACCCCAATATTGTTTCCTTGCTTTTCTTACTGATATATGGCCTCTATAACCTTGGGCAAATCAATTCTTTGTGAATGCATTTCTCATTCTTTAGAAAAGAATAATTTCTATCCCAAGTCTGAGAAGTATTTTCTGATCTGTTGATGAAAGTTAGTTTGTAAATAAAGCAGTTCCAGGGCTGTTTCACAAGAGATTTCCTTCTTCTACCAATATCTGAAAAAGTTGATAAATCTCAATGCAGACCCAAATCAAAGGTTCATAGAACCTTTGAGGGAAAATACAAGAGCAACTCTAGTGATAGGAAATTCAGACAAAACCTCTTATATTAGCAAGATTCTTCCTCTGATTCTTTTCACACTTTGTGTGAATTGCATTCAATGAAGCACTTCAGCTGTGTGATTCTCTTCAGCAATCCTTACTCAAGGCACAAGAACATATTTAAAGATAAATCTTTAGAAGAAAACAAACTTCATCTTCAAGAACATTCTTTGCTCATTGATAAGAACTTTTTTTTCTTCCTTGGTGAAAACTCCATTTCTTTAGTTTGGAGTTATGTATGGTTTCTTCGTTTTTAATTTCTTGAAATCCTTCCCATATTGTATTAAATCAAATGAAAACCTTGTAACTTTCACTGAGGCCTTTTTTATTTATTTATTATTCACATAAGTGGGAGAGGATTCAAAGTGAAAATTTTTGATGTTATAAAGAAAGCAAACATCATAATATGACAATAATTAACTTTTTGTATGAGAATACTTAGTATACCCTACAGAAACACTTGTGAAGTGCTCAGGCCAATTAAATCATCCCTTGAATGTCCTTTTGAATTCTTTATTCCTTGCTTCTGTTTCATGCATAGTTAATCAGGAGACTCTTTACTTTTGTAAATGCAAAACATTTAAATAAATAATACTTCTAATTTCTCCTATCTTGCTGAAGAAACAATTTTGACAAGAGTTTTAAAATAACATTTATTATTATGATAGTAAAAATATCTATGTCTGAATTGATGTGTGTTTGTGTGCATGAAAATCCCTCTTTGACACATTCTGGGTGTATGATCCTGGGGAAATAAATTAATGTCTCAATGTTTCTTTTTTGCTAATTTTCTTTGACTGCCATTGACAGAAAGTCTCTTGGAGTCTTGTTGGAGTTCCCCATACCAAGGAAATCTCAGGAGTCCACTGTCTATCCATGTGTGTTTGTGTGTATTTGTGTGTGTGTAGGTGCATGTGTGTGTGTATTCATGAGGATATGAACTTAAAACTAGGTTGATCTAAGTTTTCTTATTTCTGTTGTGTGTTCACTGAAATGTAGTCTCCATGAACGCTGTCCCCTTAATAAGTCAAAGAAGCCAAAAATCCTTAATGTTAAATTTACAACTTGATACAGCTTTTCTTGGAAGAGCATATGTGAGAGGCAGAAAAATGACACTTTGTCCTTCCTATGTGAAGCAGAGGTGTAACATGGAAAGACCACTGAGTCTGGAACTGGAGGATGGGAATTTGAATTTTAGCTCTTCCTGTAGGGTACAAAATAAAAAGTGCTAATTCTGGAACCAAGGGACTTCAGTGCAAAAGGATTTGTAGGTACACACTACTTGTACTACCTTGAACAAGTTACTTTATGTCCCTGTATCTCATTTCCTTAAGTTTAAAAGAAAGGAATCATCCTGGAAACCTCTGTGGTCTTTTCCAGCTCCAAATCTATAATACTTTCCTCCTACTTCCTACCAAGTAAACTTGGTCAAATCACAATCAGGCAACTAAAGGGGACCTTTTGCTGGTACTAGGTAAAGGACTCTTTTGCATTGCCTATAAGTGGGTTTGAATCCCAATCCCACAATGAGGAGTAACACAAGCAGAAACAGGGAGCCTGGTCATAGTTCCAGGGTGAAAACAGTGCTGTGGTCCCCTATAGCACAGAGCATAGGACAGAAGAGAAATGATCACAACTCTCCTTAGATCATATCATCTCGGAATAAATGAAAACTTACAGACTCCCAGAACTAGCTCAGAAAACAGTAACATAAAGAAAAAAAACCCATGAAACTTGGGACTGTTCTCCCACAAACTCAGGAGCTGAGTCCAACTTTGACATTAAGTTAAAAATGAAGAAATAAGCTGGGAGATGAGCAAACAAGAAAAAAAAAAGACCTGCCTATAGAAAGTTACTGTGGTGATAAGGAAGATCAAAACCAAAACGCAGAAGGCAACACTGTCAAAAGAGCTAAATGCAAAGACTCAAAGCAAAATATGAATTGATCTTAGGACCAAAAAATTCTGGAAAACGTTAAAAAATTATAAAGAGTGAATAAGAGAAGTAGAGGAAAAAATTGGGGAAAAATGAGGATGATGTAAGAAAATCAAGAAAAAGAATCAATAGCTTAGTAAAGGAAGCATAAAAAATACTAAAGAAAATGATAAATTAAAAAACAGAATAGGGCAAATGGTAAAAGAGTACAAAAATTCACTGAAGAGAACTCCTTAAAAAGCAAACTTAGAATTGATCAAGTAGAAGTGAATGACTCTACAAGACATAAAAAACCCAATAAAATAAAATCAAAAGAATGAAAAGATGGGAAAATATGAAATATGAAATTGAAAACAATTACTGATGAGGAAAATAGATTCAGGAGAAATTATTTATGATTTATTGGACTATGTGAAAGCCATAATCATGAAAGAGTCAAGATATAATTTTTGATAAATTATCAAGGAAAACAGCCCTGACAGCCTAGAATCAGAGTGTAAAATAAAAATTAAAACATTCCACTTCAGAAACCTCCTCAGAAACAGTATAGCCAAATTCCAGACCTTCCAGGTGAAGGAGAAAACATTTCAAGCAGTCTGAAAGAAACAAAACAGTGAAAAGTATGTTTAATAGATGGTGTCAGAAACTTAGATTAAAAATTAATTAGAAAAAATAATCTAATCCTAAAGAATGAGTGGGTCAAAAAACAAATCATAGAAATAAACAATACTTTCATTAAAGAGAATGAAATCAATTAGACAACATACTAAAATTTATGGGATGAAGCCAAAGCAGTACTTACAGGAAAATGTATGTGTCTAAATGCTTACATTAATAAAACAGAGAAAGAATAGATCAACTAATTAGGCATGTAACTAAAAAAAAACTAGAAAAAAATTAAAAAACATATTAAAAAAATTTTATGAAAAAGGAAACAATAAACTGTTGGCCAATTTGATTGACAAAAAGAAGGGAACCAAGTCATCAGTATCAAAAATTAAAAGAGTGAATTCATCACCAGTGAAAAAGAAATTGACACAATTATTATGATCTATTCTGCCCAATCATATGCCTATAAATCTGACAATCTAAGTGAAATAAATGGATATTTACAAAAATATCACTTACCAAGATTAGCAGAAAAAAACACTTAAAATATCTTATCTTAGAAAAATAATTTGAAGAAGCCATCAATGAGCTCCTTAAAAAAATGCAGAAAAATCTTTTGACAAAGTACAACATTCATTATTATTAAAAACACTAGAAAGTATAGGAATAAATGGAGCTTTCTATTAAATTATAAGTAGTATCTAAAACCATCCATAAACAGTATCTGTAATGGGGATAATCCAGAAACCTTCTGAAGAAGATCAGGGGTGTAGCAAGGATCTTCATTATCACCATTATTATTCAGTATTGTAGTAGAAATGCTAGCTATAGTAATCAGAAGAAAAAGAAATTGAAAGGAATTAGAATAGGCAATGAAGGTATAAAACTATCACTCTTTGCAGATAATACAATGGTATAGTTAAAGAATCATAGTAAATCAACTTAAAAAACTAATAGAAACAATTAACAACTTTAGCAAAGTTGCAGGATATAAAATAAATCCACATAAATCATCAGCACTTCTATATTTTACCAAAACAGTCCAGCAAGAGAAAGAAAGGGAAAATTCTATTTAAATAAATGTAATCAATATAAAATACCTGAAAGTATGCCCAAATAAATTCAAGAATTATATGACCATAATTACACAACAATTTCCATACATATGAAGTCAGATCAAAGCAATCAGGAAAAAAAAACCCCAATATTATTTGTTCATGAATAGACTAAGCCAATATAATAAAAATAACAATTCTACATTAGGCAATTTACTTATTTAGTGGCACATCAATGCCAATTTAGTACCAATTAAACTACCAAAATTATTTTATAGAGCTAAAAAAAATAACAAGAAGATTCACTTGGAAAAACAAAAAAGATCAAGTATATCAAGGAATCAATGAAAAATAATGTTAAGGAATGTGGCTTAGCAATACAAGATCTCAAACTTTTACATAGAGGTAATCATCAAAACAATAAGGTAATGGCTAAAAAATAAAGTGGTAGATTAGTGGAATAGATTAGGTACACAATACACAGTAGTAAAGGACCATAGCAATCTTGTTTGATGAACACAAAGATTCAAGCTTTGGGGAAAATAATTTACTATTTGACAAAAACTGCCGGGAAAATTGGAACACAATTTGTCAGAAACTAATATGACAGAAAAAGAAAATGACAAATGTTGGAAGGGATGTGAGTAAATTGGGACACTAACATACTATTTATTGGTGGAGTTGTGAACTGATCCAATCATCCTGAAGAGCTACTTGGAACTATTCCCAAAAGACTATAAAATTGTCCATACCCATTTAACCCACTAATATCACTACTAAGTCTGTATCCCAAATATATTTAAAAAAAAAACAGAAAAGGATCTATATGTAAAATAGATAGATTGATAGATAGCAACTCTTTTTTGTAGTGACAAAACATTGGAAATTGAGGGGATGCCTATCAGTTATGGAATAATTGAACAAGTTATGACATATGATTTTGATGGAATATTATTGCACTAAAAGAAATGATTAGCAAGACAATCTCATAAAAGCCTGGAAAGACTTAAATGAACTGATGCAAATTGAAGTGAGTAGAACCAGGAGAACAGTGTACACAGTAATAGCACTATTTTACGATGATCAACTGTGAATAACTTAGCTATTCTCAGCAATTCAATGATCCAAGACAGTTCCAAAGGACTTATGACACAAAAAAAAAAATGCTTTGTGCCTCCAGATGAAGGGAAAAAAACAAAAACTGATGGATTCTGAATGTATCTTGAAGCATTATTTTCTTTATGATTTGTGTTTTCTTTGGCAATATGACTGATATGGAAGTAAGGTTTATATGACTGTACATATATAACCTATATCAAGCTGCTTAACTTTTCATTTTGGGGGGAAGGAATGGAGGTAATTTGGAACTGAAAATTTAAAAAGTTTTTGGTGTAATTGCAAAAAATCAAATAATTAAAGATAAACCAATTAAATAATTTGTTGGTATATTTTTGTTTTTATGTGATTTATATTTCCCTGTTTTCCCCCTTATCCCACCCCTAGAAAACTATCATTAAAATAAATAATTTTTAAAGGAGAATGAAGAGAAAGAAAACTCAATAAGCTCAATTAACATATTGAAAACTTTTGCTAATATATTCAATGTTACAGACCCATGGTACCCCATCTTGTAAAAGAGCTGGCAATATTCTCATATCTCTTCTTGGGACCCAAGTTTCACATTTTTACAATTATGCCAGTATAAGTTTGCAATATTTAGTTTCAACTATTTTACAGTTTGTGTTCTTTCCATTCACACTCTTGTAATCATTATAAGTTATTTTCTAACTCTAAATCCTTCAGTCTGAAGAAAACCTCTATACTTCCCCATTCCATTCTCAGAAAAGTATAAAACACACACACACACACACACACACACACACACACACACACGTGCACACACACACACACACATCCCACAAGGAAAATGCCCAAATACTTTCTGGGCTAAGATAACTGAGGAACCATTTGTCAGATATTTTTAATGCAAAACAATTCAATTATTCAGATATCAATACTTCAAACAAATCATACTGTTTTTGTTCGGTGGTAATGAAGTATTCTTATAGATTATGATTTATTGAGTCACTTGGCAATGAGTAGATAAAGCAATGACAAAAATTCATGTATAACCTGTACTTATGGACAAATTCTCCATGTGCCTGGATCAAATTTTATATTTGGCAATGTTATTTTCCTTTCAATTCAATAGACTGTTTCCATGGTAATATGGCATCACCTTTGCTAGCCCCACAAATAACTTTTATAGTGCATGGTTAGCTATACGAATAATATTGAAAGTGATTTCTATGAATTTCTATGTTTTGAATTTAAGTTAATAATTCTTTCACTCAGCACGTAACCCATCTACAGGTGAAGTACTTTACAGCATGTGGAAAGGCCAATTAGTGTCAGTGTGATTGATCTGCCTTGACATTCTAATGTTTAGTAGAACATAGAACATGTCTTTGAAATAATAGATTGTATTCTTTAAAATGTCTGATTCAGGATTTTAGAAATCTAAATGTAATTCTCAGACTGAGGCTGCAAAAATTAATCTTCATAATGTATTTCTATTGTGTTTTCATTATTATGACAGTACTATTAAATGAGCATAATAAACAATCAAGCATCACCCATTATTTCAGACTACAGAGTTACAATTTACCCATGTAAGCATCTTCCTCCTTATACAAGATGAGATTTTTTAAAAACAAAATCAATTCACAGTGACAGGTTGTCAAGAAATTCAGACTCCTTAAACCTAAGAGGAAGCCTAAAGTATAAAACAGCACAAATATACATTAAATTAAGGAATGTACAGGTATAAATTTGGCTCTGGACACAATGCTAGGTTTTAAGTGATTTCCCTGAACGTGATTAATACAACCTAGAACCATTTATAGCCATTCAGAGCTGGAAGAGATATTACCATCCAATTCCTCTGATTCAACTTCATTATGCAGAGAGGAAAACTGGTCAAAAGAGATGCCTTAGTTTGCCCAAAGTAATATAGTAAAGCTAGTGGAAAACAGGACTAGAATCAAGGTCTCCCAATTCTTAGCTGCCCAACCTCTCTTCCTATAGAAAATGTTATTTAATAAGTGGAGACCTGGAAACTTAAAAACTCTGTGACCCTAGGCAAGTAACTTAACCTTTATTTACCTCAGTTTCCTCAACTGTACAATGGAGAGAATTTTTAACTTATTATAAGTTCAATTAGATACAGTAAATTATGTTTAATTACAGTAAATATATATTAACTACCTCCCAATGTTGTTATAAAATAAATAAGATTATTAATATTTTAAAGTACCTTTCAAATCTTAAAACTTTATACATATGCTTCATGTCCTCCTCTTCTTTTTCCTTTTTCTCCTCCTCCTCTTCTTCTTCTCCTCCTCCTCTTCCTTGTCCTTCAGCCTTCACCAAATTTTCCTAACTGATTTTTGATTAGCTATATGTTGATCTCTGTTTGCTGGTTAAGGAATTTTGGCCAAAGGAGTGGCAGAATCCAAGAGTGCATTGGTTTGGATAGATGTCTAAAACACTCCACCTTCGTGGCCAACAAGGAACATTCTTGTGAGCTTATTCTTATGTCAAATACAGCAGCCAAATCAGTTAGTCAAAACATTTATTAAGTGCTTCCTATGTACCAGGCATTGGCCTAAGGGCTGGGGGTAGAAAAAAGAAGACAGTCCCAGTCTTCAAGTAGCTTACAATCTCATGGAAGAAAACATTTTTTTTTAAGCTGAAAAGAGGGGAAAGGTGTGGAGAAGATCCCCAGAATGGAAGGATGATGTAGAACTCCAAAAAAGTTCAGAAGAGTATAGTCATATAGGAAATAACATGATGGCTACCTGGAAGGCCCACTCTCCTCACTTAGTCATTTGGGAGTTCACAGCTCTTACTTTCCAATACATGGAACAGTTGGTACTCATGAATTGTGAGGACCAAGACTGATTTGATTTTGCAGGATGATGAAATTTCCCAATGATCATGTTCCTGAGTACAGGATAAAGAAGTCCAAAGAAATCAAAAAGTATACCCAGATGGGAAATGAGGAGAAGATTGGCCTCGACCCCTTCCTTGAAGGGATGTTTTGAAGTTCTATGGAACACAAACTATAATGGAAACCATACTGAACCTATATATTATTGTGTATGACACTGAACCACTAAAAATAAACTCCTAGTGAATAATTTCAAGCTATTAATCAGACCCATATAAAAAAAAAACTACTTTCACACTTTCCCTAAGTGCTTGATACCACCCTCTTGGGGGGTGCTGGAATAATTGAGGGGGGTGGTAGTAGCCTGGGTTGCAATTTGGGCATGTTGAACAAAAATAAGGGGGCAGTGGAAGCATAAGGAAAGAAGGGAAGAAAATTTTGAAAAACTACATGTTTCATTTGTTGTGTAACAGTGTTAAAGTCATGGTGATTATACTATTTTCCAAATAAAGACACAAAATGCAAGTTATAAACAATCAGTGGTCAAGTCTCACAATAGGTCTTAATAAGCAAGTGTTGGCTGGTGAATATGTTGTCCATTGTCAGGAAGCCAGCATGCATTGGCAGGAATATGTGCATGTAATGACTGTTTACAATACGCTATATGGTTACATGACGCAATATTTCATGATGAAAAATTTAAAAACATGAATTTACAGCAAATCATTAAATTTAAGATGTGTCATTCAAAAATATTTTATAATTTTTGAAATGATGCAAAAGGGTTAAAGTAAATTTCCAGGGGGAGGGACTGACTGTTTTTTTTTTAAAGGATGCAGTAGGCCGAATGAGTTTTGGGACCTCTCACTTAAATGGCCCACAGTACAAATTTAAAAAAAATACAAATGTAAATCAAACCAATACTTGTTTTGATTCCAAAATCTGGAAGAAACAAACTTTTCTTAGCTACTAATTGGCTAAGATTGTGGCTGCAAAAATTACTGAGTATTTTTTTTTCTGAAATGTTCCAGATTGAAATTCAAGTGCCTAAGAGAATGGTGAAGGAAGTTCACCCTTGCAGTCCAGGAAGAAACTTTTTGTCTCCCAGGGAAGCAGAAGGGGAAAAAGAAAACAAACAAACAAACAACAATCTCATTAAACTACCCAGTCATCTTTATTACTTCATAAATGTGTATCTATTAAAAGTTTGAAGAACTTTGAACAGAAACTCTGATGACTTCCACAGAAGCATTCTGTTATTAAACTTCCCCTGCTGCATATTAAAACCTTTGTGGCCCTCAAAGGTATTTCTGTACTCCAGCTTCACTATGTAAAAAGAGTGGCAAATTTTGAGGTTTAATTAAAGAATAATTATCATCATTGCATGCCATAGGAAATGTTGGATGACAAAACCCTGGTGCTATGAAATTAATTACGTCACCAGACACCACCACTGTATGTGGAAAATTTGAACCCAAAGAAACAAGTCATTAATATTAGGTGAGCTCTACTGTGGTGGGTGAGTTATTTTTGCACTCACAACAAGTCTTCAAGAGGTAATCTCAGAGGGATTCTACCCCCCCCCAATAATAGTTTAGGTTGCAGAAATAAATTGTCCCTAAGTGACAACAAATGTTAACAAATGCATTCAGTAAACCTGTGCTCCTAGCCACTGAAAATATTTGTTCTTTGAACTTTTTAAATTTTTTAAAAAAATTTTCTATGTATATGTGTATGTGTTTTATTAAGACAAAAGTTAAAATTCAGGTCTCCTAATGGTATAAAAAATTTAGCAGAGACCTATCTGCAGTAGTTAAGACACTCACAAATTTTGAAGCCACTGTTCAGTGATGAGTTTATTTGATATGGTACTTTGACAATTAGAAAATGTTATATAGGGTACACAGAAAATCTGAAGAATCACATTTTTTAAAAAGTGCTAGGCAATGAATGAAAGTTTAAAAATAATTAATGCATAGCAAATTCCATCTGGATAATGAGTAGTCACACATTAGGAAAAACTGAAAAATCCCAAAGCTGTGTGTCTTAGCAATGAATGTTTTCTAGTGATGAATGAATTAGATGACCTTATACAAAATCTACTCAGCTCTTTACAATACTAGAAAGTGTGTAGGGGGGATTTGGGGAGGCACAAAATGGTTACATTTAACTCTAGGTTCCAGGAAAGAGCCTGTTATAAGTGTAATTTGTATATATAGGTACTTTTTCTTTGTTTTAAATCCCTTTTGGGATACAGGCATAGTAGTGGTATTGCCATGTCAAAGGGTATGCATGGTTTTATAGCTCTTTGCGCATAGCTCAAAACTGCCCAACAGAATGGTTGAATAAGTTCACAACTTCACCAACAGAGCATTAATGTACCATTTTTCCTACATCCCCTACAACATTTGTCATTTTCCTTTTCTGTCCTATTAGCCAAACTAATAGGTATGAGGTAGTACCTCAGAATTGTTTTAATATTTCATTTTTACAATCAATAGTGAGTTGGAGTATTTTTTCACATGGATGCAGATAACTTTGATTACTTCATCTAAAACCTGTTCATATGTTTTGACTATTTATCAGCTGAAGAATGCATCTTATTTTTAAAACTTTGACTCATTTCTCTATATGTTTGAAAAATGAAGCCTTTATCAGAGAAACTTGCTTCAATTTTTTTCAGATGCAATTGCTAACTATATTTCCCTCCATCCTATTCTTTCCCCCCATTTAATCTATTCTGTTTCTCCTTTCACCCTGTCCTGTTTATGACTACCAACTTCCCATCCCACCCAACCCTTTCCCTCCTACCTTTCTGTAGGGTAAGAGAGATTTTAATACCAAATTGAGTATGTGTGTTATTTCCTCTTTGAGCCAATTCTGATGAGAGTAAAGTTCACTCACTCACCCTCACCTTCTTCCTCTTCCCTCCACTGTAAAAACTTTTTCTTGCCTCTTTCATGTGAGATAATCCACCCCATTCTACCCCTCCCTTTTCTCTTCTCCCACATATTCCTCTCTCACCCCTTAATTTTATTCCTTAGATATCATCCCTTCATATAAAACTCACACCTGTGCCCTCTGTCTATATATACTACTTCTAACTGCCCTAACAATGAGAAAGTTCTTATGAGTTACCAGTATCATCTTCCATGTAGGAATGTAAACAGTTGAACCTTAATTAATCCCTTATGATTTTGCTTTCCTGTTTACCTTTTTTTATACTTTTCTTGAGTCTTGAATTCAAAAGTCAAATTTATTATTCAACTCTACTCTTTTCACCAAGAATGTTTGAAAATCTTTTTCATTGAATGTTCATATTTCCCTGAAAGATTATACTCAGTTTTGGTTGTAATCGTAGCTCTTTTGCTATGATTATCATATTGCAAGCCCTTAGATACTTAATGTAGAAGCTAAGTCTTATGTTATTCTGACTCTGGCTCCATGATATTTCAATTGCTTCTTTTTGGATTCTTGCAATATTTTGGCCTTTATTATGGAGGTCTGGAATTTGGCTATTATATTCCTGGGATTTTTCATTTTAGGATCTCTTTCAGGAGGTGATTAATAGATTATTTCAATTTCCATTTTACCCTCTGGTTCTAGAATAACAGGGCAGTTTTCCTTAATAATTTCTTGAAAGATGACATCTAGACTCTTTTTTTCAGTATATAATAATATATAACTGCAGTAGTCTAATAATTCTTAAATTATCACTTTTGGATGAATTTTCAAGCTCAGATGCTTTTCCAATAAGATATTTCACATTTTCTTCTATTGTTTCATTCTTTTTATTTTATTTGTTTTTGATGTCTCATAAACTCATTAGTTTCCACTTGCCCAATTCCACCTGCCAGCTTAAAAAAAAAAAAAGCATGTTGTTTTCTCCTGTGAGATTATAAGCTACTTGGAGACTGAGACTGTCTTCTTTTTTCTATCCCCAGCCCTTAAGCCAATGCCTGGTACATAGGAAGTACTTAATGAATGTTTTGACTAACTGATTTGGCTCCTGTATTTGACATAGGAGTAAGCATATAAGAATGTTCCTTGTTGGCCATGAAGGAGTGCTTTAGACATATATCCAAACCAATGCACTCTTGGATTCTACCACTCCTGTGGCCAAAATTCCTTAACCAGCAAACAGCTCAAGACACATATAGCTAATGAAAAATCAGTTTTTTTTTAAAGGAATTATTTTATTGAATGAGCTTTTGTACCTCATTTTCCATTTGGCCAATTTTACTTTTTAAGAAGTTTTTTCTCTTTCTTCAGTGAAGTTTTGTGCCATTTTCCATTTGGCCAGTTCTGTTTTCTAAGACATTTTTCTCCTTATTGGCCTTTTGGATCTCTTTTATCATTTGTCCTAGTTTGTTTTTTAAGGTGTTATTTTCTCCAGTATTTTTTAATGTCTCCTTTACTAAGCCGTTAACTTATTTTTCATGATTTTCTTGCATCACTCTCAATTTTTCCCCATTTTTTTCTACTTCTCTAACTTGATTTTCAAAATACTTTTTGAGCTATTCCATAGCCTAAAACTAATTCATATTTTTCTTAGAGGCTTTGGATGTAGGAGCTTCCACTGTTATCTTTTTCTGAGTATGTTTTGATTTTCCTTGTCACCATAGTAACTTTCTTTGGTCACTTTTTTCCTGTCATTTGCTCACATTCCCAGTTTATTACTTGACTTTTAACTCTTTGTTAAAGTAGAAATCTGCCTCCAGAGTGGAGGGTGCACTGTCCTAAGCTTCAGCCATTTTGTGGAGCTGTTTTAGAGATACTTCTAGGGACCTAGTACTTCCAAGATGGTATCATCTAAGGAGAAGTTTTTACTATTCTTCTGGCCTATGCTCTGGTCTGTGAGTGACCACAGCACTCTTTTCTTCCCTGGATCGGTGAGGAGGGATCCCATTCCACTATGGTCACAAGTTCTGGTGTGCTAGTACCTTTCCTCACCCTGGGATTGTGACCCAGGACTGCAACTCAAATCCAAGTATGGGCAAAGCAACAGAGTCCTGTCTCAATGCTAGCAAAAGACCCCTGTAATCTCCTTCTGACCAGTTGTTCAATCCCCTTAGCATCTGTGGGCTGAGAGGTGTGGAAACTGCTACTGCTGCCATTGATTCAGTCACACAGAGCCTGCTCCAGATTTGTTGTGGTCAGATCTGTGCTGGCACAGGCTTTGCTGGACTGCCTTCCTCTCTCACCATAGTACAAGAGACTTTTCCTGCTGAACTTGAAATTGTCTTGGGCTGGAAAATTGTTTCGCCCTTTTAGTATATTCTGTTACTCTAGAATTTGTTTAGTCAGTATTTAAAGTTTTTTGGTGGGGTATAGGGGAGAGGTCACGTGAGCCCCTCTCTTAACTTGGCCATCTTTCCTCCACCTCTACCATCCCTACATTCTTAATTCTGGTTCAATTGGCTTACTTTCTATTTTTTAAGATGTAACAGTCCACTTGTCCTCTCTGTACCTTCACACAGACTGTGCCAAATGATTGAAATGCAATGCTTTGTCACTAGAATTACCAACTCCATTAAAACCATGTTTTGAGCACCATACTGATTTGAGACCTTTGCTGCCTATTTCCAACCACTAGAGTGCCCTCAAATGTCTTTGAATGTATTTTGTATTTGATTTTTAAGTGGCATAGTGAGAAAGCAGTGGGAATAGAGTCAGGAACGATATTAATGAAAGTCAGGTTGAGTCTGGACTCAAACATTTACTAGCTATATAACCCTAGGAAACTCACTTAACTTCTCTGCTTCAAGTTCTTCATTGGTAATTTTTTTTTTCTGTGTGTTTGTGTGAAGATCATATGAGGTTGTACACACATACATATAAACATATATACACACATATACATATAGTATAGTGCTTTGAAAAATAAAGAGCTGATATTGTCATTACCATCATTATGTATATTTGTACTTAGGGGTTCTCTTACCGGAATGTAAGCTTCATGAAAGCAGGAATTGTTGCTTTTTGCCTTTGTATCCCCAATGCTTGGCAACTAAAGGTTTTTTTTTTTTTACTAAATGTCCTATTGATTGATATAACTGAAGGCCATCCACTTATCAAATATGAACATAATCATTGGTAATATCCTAATTGAGTTTTAGATTTTGGGGATGTATCCTGATGATTGGCTGGCAGAATCATTCAGCCACCTGTTTGGTCTAGAAGAAAAAGTTGGAATTCCCATCTCTAACATTCTTTAGAACCCTCTCTTTGCCTATTCCCTCATGCCTTCTTCAGGTGGACAAAAAGGGTAACATACAGCAGAATTATATGTCAGAGGTAGACATAGGCTGGCACATAGTGTAAAAGAGTAATTCACAGACAGTATATGTGAAGTCCATCTTCTCTGGTGATTTTCTGGTTTGGTTTTGTCCTTGAATACAGAAAATGATGATCCACATAGTTCACATATAGTGCCCTACTTCTGAAATGCAGGGGTAATGAAAAGAAGGAGATGAACTTGTTCAGCAAATTCTACACATAGCTTATACCACAAAACCTTAGGGAAACTATTAGGATTCTGTGGAAGAGAAACACTAAAAAAACAAAAGAGGAGTTGATGGACTCCAGGAATCTCTGAGGCTTCTGTTTTTGTTTATGTGTTCCTGTTAGTTTTTTAGGCCTTTTCCATGACTATGATAAAGACCTATTCATACTTAATACTCCCATTGTACCCATTTGAGTATTTGTATAAGAGACAGGAATCTTGTTAGATGTGAGGGAAATCTGGATATGAAATATAACTGGGTGTGGAGATTTCTCTGGAGTAAAACCCTGCGGTAGGGGCATCAAGTTAAAGACATATGATGACACTCTGAGTAAGGCCTCTAGTATTGTACCTAGTGGAGATAAGACAAGAATCTTTGTGTAGATCCTTTTCTATACATCTTATCTTTGCTTTTCCTATAGATTACACCTTATCAACATGGACTTTTCCTTACTGAATTTGTGTCAAAAATGACAACTTTCAAATGATCCAATATTTGTCAGATAGGAAAACAGTCAGAATGAGAGGGAATATGGCAGTTACAAGCATCTTAAGTGTTGTAGGAGCAAAATATGATTTGTTAACACTTAAGACTGTAACTGACCATTGGAGCAAAGATAGATCTATATATTTGAAGCAACTTATGTGCTAGCCACCATGTAATCTTTTCAATATCCTTTAAAATTCTTTTTAAGTTCATATTTTTAGCATATTACCTTTAAAATGTTGGTATATATTTTAAAGAGAAAAGCATCTTCAGGGATGTTTGAATAATCAATAACAATTTACTTGATATGGAAATTCATTGTGGAATTTTATACCTTAGCAATTTCTATCATGCTATCATTATGTATGAATCTAAACTTCAAATTAATTTAGTGTACAAGGATGATCACCAGGACTGTATCTGTTTTGACTGTGGTAGCAGATGCTGTATGAAGATAGCATATTATGTTATAAAGCAGCTCATTTCTGAGTACAAGTAATTCTAGGCCTCTTGTATCCTAATGCTCTACATTCCTCCATAGCTAGGTTCTCTAGGGTGTTCATTTGGGTATAGAATTCAAAATTGATGGACCCTCCTCCATGACACAACCTTTATATCCTTTGTGACCACAGCAATTCAAATTCCTGTAACCACCAGGAAGACACCAAGTGTATATGTGTATGTGTGTGAGTGTGAGTGTGTGTATGTGTATATATATGTGTATATTTTTGATAATAATGACAAAATACTTCCATGGAAAAATTTTAATTTATTTTAAGGTTTTGAGGAATAATTCATGACTTTTATAACTTTTTTGAGATTTCTGATTTAGCAAACAATTGAAAAACTTTTTAATACTCAAAATCATTACATAATGAGAGCTTTTAAGGCATAAGGTATAGGCACTTTCCCAGTAGATATTATTGTGTATGCAAGGCAATGAGGGGATAGGCAACTCAAATGTTCTTTTATTGGAACTTATTGCTTATGCATTATGATAGTTTTCATAGAATTCTTAGCAATATCTTCCATGTGTATAATATGATGTGACAAAACACATACCACCCTTCTATTTATACACCATTGTGGATATAAAAGAAACAACATTTCCTTATGTAACTTAATTCTTCATTAAGTTCTTTGATTTTGATCAATGATAAGAAATCTATACATTTAAAACTAAGTCAATATATAATATTATTTCTCTAATTGTACAAAATTTAAGCAGCCAGTAGATTTAAAGCAAAAGGAAATGCAAGACTAGATAATTACAGAGTGTTCCAAAAGTCTTAGTGCATTTTAATGTTTTAAAAGAGAATGGAGATATCCTGTATTTGAATAAATTAAGGGAAATACACTTTTTCCTACTAGTATAATAATATTTAAATAAAAGTTAAAAATTGCTCTTTTTTATGAATGAAATCATCAATACAGCTGTGTTTGAATTTACAGGCCAAACTAGACCATAATTTTTTGTCAAGTATCCAAATTATTCTGAAAAAAATAGATGCACTCATTCTAAATAATTCATATTTGTCAGGAGTCTATGGCCTTGAACTATGCACTTTATGTGTAGTCCCAATCTTTATTAACTAGACACTGTCAAAATCTTTTCTACTTTTCATGCTTCAGAAAATCAATGTCACTTTGCAAGTAAAATGAGCTAGAAGAGGGGGAATATAATCACTTATGTAGTATCTATTATGTGCTAGGCACTATACTAAGTGCATTCCAAAATTTATCCCTCACAACAAGGGGAAGGTGCTATTATTATTCCCATTTTTCAGTTGAAGAAATTAAGGTAAACAGAGGTTGAGTGACTTTCTCAGAGACATGAAGCCAGATTTCAACACAAATATTTCTGACTCCAGGCCCAATGTTCTATCAAACTGTCTATATAATTAGATATTGGTTAATTTATCTACTTAAATTTAAACAGAGGCTTAATGATGAGCTATGAATCCTTGTTCATTTCACAACATTAAATAATTGTGAGTTTTGATTTTACATAAGGGATAATGACCTCTAATCTTGAATTAATACTGTATGGTGGTTATAAATAAATGCAATATGTGTATGTATATTATATATATGTATATATATAATATACATACATTTATGTGTGTGTATGCACATACACATACATATAACATATAAATATAAATAAATAATGCACACACATAGATAAAGACAAACACATACACACACTAAATTAATGAGTTCATATGAAGGAGAGCCTGGATAAAAGGTAAGAATCATTTCTCTTCACAATTTGACTGGATTCATATGTAGGATGACTAAAAAGGTAGTCATAAAATGTACTATGAAGAAATAGAAAAATTGAGTCACATCATATACTGAACCCATCAAGGAAAATAGCTCGAGAAGTTAAACACTTGTGATATTGTTATCTTCATTCAGAAATTTTCTAGAGCTTCTTTGTATAAAATAGCCTTTTGTGGCAGTAGATACACCTTCTCATGGCAATATAAAACTATTTTTCTTTACCTGATTATCTTATTGAATCAGAATTAACTTTTGGTTTTCTAAAAAATAGTTAAATAAAAGGAGATTTTAGGTTATTTCCAAAAATTTGTCTACATTCCCCTAAAATCTTAATGATAGAAGAACTATAGATGATGTTCAATTTTTTAGGTTTGAATTAGAGAGCTAGGATTACATTATTCTAGTGGGAGGGGGGAAGATTGTGACTGTGGAAGTGGTACTTGGCATAAGGATGAGAAGATCCTTGAATGACTAACAGTGTTTTTTTATGCTGTTAGTGTTTAATGTCACATTTCACTACTGAGTTGACTCAAAATATTTCTCTTACTTTATGAGAATAATTATGACTTCTGTTACTAAGAAATAAGAAAGGACAAATGCAAGTATCTATTTAAATGTGAATGAGTAAATAAAGTTATCATAAGAAAAAAAGACTTCTTAAACATTTAAAAAATATGTTGTTTGACAATAGCAAAAATGTTTATGCTCATGGAGAAGAGGCATCAACTCATGAACAGGCATCATGATAGTGGATAGAGACTCAGCCTCATTGTTCAAGTCCCACCTGTAGCATATACTGCCTGTAGAAGCATTTAGTTTCATTTAATGAGATTCATCATTTTATTTCCCGGTGCTCTAGGTAATTAATACTCCAATTTTCAGAACATTTGTTGATCCATATTAACAGAATGAATACTCTACAGCTATGAATTCACTAGAATATGGTTCTGGAAGAATATTCCTTCTTTAAAAGGAACTTAAGAAATTAAAGGAAGCATTGTATTACGATTCACTCTTCAGAGGAAATCCAAAAAATACAAGGACCAGGAGGAAAGGAGGACATGGAAAAGTGCCTTTTGGTAAGGGAGAATGATGACAGAAACCAAAGAAATAATATTAAGGAAATGTAGTGAGGTCCCTTCTAGAAAAATGGTTTGGAAATTAAATCATAATCCCTTTCACAAAAGCATGATGGTATAGTTATGAGGGACCTCAAGTATATAGATATCTATTGACACTTTATAACAAAAAGTGGCCCACTGAAAAATCATTACTTACCTTCATAATTATTTTATTATTGAAAATGAAGAAATAAAGAGAATTTGTATCATTGGTATTAGTCTGAAGGACAGGTATCAAACACATTGCATTGGCAAACACACTGTTTATGTCCCATAACATTTCCAAGTGCCTGAATAAGATTAAAATTTAATCTGAAAATATTTAGCAAAATAAAAATAAAAAAGAACATGCAATATTAATATGTGGTTTTCTATATTAATATGAAGCCTAAAGAGGTACTTATGTGAAGTTTAGTGGCCACAATTTGTGTTAGTGTTTTACACAACTAGTCTAGAAATTGAAGAACTGTTGTCTGAGGAAGAAGCAATGGAAATCTTGGGTGGAAAGTCTATCATAGACATTGTGGAAGGAAGTTTTTGCATTATCTAGTGTGCATTATAACTTTTAATATAGTTTTATTCATTAAATATTTCCCAATTACATGTAAAAACAAACTTAAGAATAATTTGGAGTTTAAAATTTTCTCTTTTCCTCCCTTACTATACTCTTTGTGAAGGCAAGCAGTAGGATATCGATTTTATATGTGAAGTCATACAAACATGCTTCCAAAATAACTATGTTTGAAAAGACAACACACATACACACACACACACACACACACACACACACACACACACACATAAAGGACAATAAAGAAAGTAAAAAAAAGATGCTTCAATCTACACTCAGATTCATCAGATCTCTTTTTGGAGGTACATAGCATTTTTCATCATGGGCCCTTTGGGATTGTCTTGATTATTGATATTGATCATTATTTTGATCAGAGTAGCTCAGTCTTCCACAGTTGATCACTCATACTTACACTATGGTGCAATATTCTGCTGGGTCTGCTCACTTCACTATGCATCAATCTATATAGCACTTCCCAGGTTTTTCTGAAAACATCATCTTGATCATTTCTTATGTACCATAACCTGTTTAGCCATTCCTTAATCAAAGGGTATCTCTTAAATTTCCTATTTTTACCACAACAAAAATAGCTGCTATAAATATTTTTTGGTACAAATAGGTCTTTTCCCCTTTGCTTTGATCTCTTTGGGCTAAGATCTAGTAGTTCCATTAAAGCAACAAAGGGTGTGCACAGCTTTGTAGTCTTTGGGCAAAGTTCCAAATCGTTTATTTTCCCTTCATTTATTACTTTACTTTTAGTTTTTAAAATTCATTTCAATGCCCAATTGAGTGTGTATGGTTTACCCTTCTTAGGCAAAATCAAAAGAGAATAAGATTCACTCATTCCCTCTCACATTCCTCTGGAAGATCCTTTTATTTTCTGTTTTATGTGAGATAATTTACCCCATTCTAACTCTCCTTTCCTCCTTCTCCTAGTATAATCCTCTCTAACCCCTTAATGTTATTTTCCAAATATCACCCCTTCATCTTCAACTCACCCTGTACTATCTATCTATCTATCTATCTATCTATCTATCTATCTATCTACAAATAATTTTTCCCTCCAACTACCCTAATACTGACCAAGGTCTCATGAGTTACAAATATCATCTTTCCATGCAGGAATGTAAACAGTTCAACATTAATAAGTCTTTTATGTTTTCTGTTTCCTATTTGCCTCTTCATGTTTCTCTTGAGTCTCGTATATGAAAGTCACACTTTTTATTCAGATCTGGTATTTTCATCAAGAATGTTTGAAATTCATCTATTTCACTGAATATCTATTTTTTTCCCCTGAAGGATTACACTCAGTTTTGCTGGGTAGGTGATTCTTGACTGTAATCCTGTTTCCTTTAACCTTTGGAATATCATATTCCAAGCCTTACTGTCCCTTAATGTAGAAGGTGCTAAATCCTGTGTTATCCTGATTGTGTTTCCACAATACTTGAATTGTTTATTTCTGGCTGCTTTCAATATTTTCTCCTTGACCTGGGAAAACTGGAATTTGGCTACAACATTCCTAGGAGTTTTCCTTTGGGGATCTCTTTCAGAAGGTGATTGGTGGATTCTTTCTAGTTCAATTTTGCCCTCTGGTTCTAAAATACTGGGGCAGTTTTTCTTGATAATTTCTTGAAAGATGATGTCTAGGATCCTTTTTTGATCATGACTTTCAGATAGTCCAACAATTTTAAAATTCTCTCTCCTGGATCTATTTCCCAGGTCATTTGTTTTTCCAATGAGATATTTCACATGGTTTTCTATTTTTTCATTCTTTTGAATTTGTTTTACAGTGTCTTGATTTCTCATAAAGTCATTCGCTTCCAATTGCTCCATTCTAATTTTTAAGGAAGTATTTTCTTCAGTGAGCTTTTAGACTTCCTTTTCCATTTGGCCAATTTTGCTTTTTACGGAATTCTTCTCCTCATTGGCTTTTTGGACCTATTTTGCCATTTGGGTTAGGCTATTTTTTAAGGTATTATTTTTCTTCAGTATTTCTGTGTCTCCTTTAGTAAGCTGTTGACTAGTTTTTCATGATTTTCTTGCATCACTCTCATTTCTCTTACCAGTTTTTCCTATACTTCTCTTACTTGTTTCTCAAACTCTTTTTTGAGCTCCTCCATGGCCTGGGACTGATTCATATTTTTCTTGGAGGCTTTGGAAGTAGGAGCTTTGACTTTGTTGTCTTCTTCTGGTTGTATGTTTTGATCTTCTTTGTCACCAAAGAAAGATTCTACAGTCTGACCTCTTTTGTGCCTTTGTTTGTTCATGATCCCAGTCAATTACTTGAGCGTTAAACTCTTTGTTAAGGTAGGCATCTGCTTCCAGTGTGGAGAATGTACTGTCCCAAGCTTCAGGGGTTTTGTGCAGCTATTTTCAGAGATACTTCTAGGCACCTGTGAATTTCCAGTTCTTCCAAGGTGGTATGATAAGGGGTGAGGTGTTTACTCCTTTCCTGACCTGGGCTCTGGTCTATGAGTGACCAAAAACACCCTTTTCTGCCTTGGAACTGTGAGGAGGATTTCCTCTTCACCACCACTATAGTTCCTCCTCGCCCCAGGACTGCCACCCAGAACTGTGACTGTGACCTAGATCCAAGCATGGGCAAAGCAAGAGAATCCTGCACCAGCAAAGCAGTCTCTGCAATCTCCCTCTGATAAGCCACTCAATTCCCCCTCAGTCTGTGTGCCCAAGGCTGAGGAGGCAGCAGCTACCCAGGGGCTGAGCTGGGGGACTGGGGCTGGCTTCATGTTTCTCTCTAATCACGGACATAGGCTTTTCCCACTAACCTTCTAAGTTATCTTTGGCATTCATGGGTTGAGAAGTCAGGAAACTGCCACAGGTGCCCATGATTCAGTCCTTTGAGCCCTGTTCCTGGTTCACTGAGGCCTGCCTTGCCTATGTACCCATAGTGAACTGCGTTCCTCTCCCAGCTTGGCATGATATACCTTTCTGATCAACCATACAGGCTGTTTTTGGCTATAAATTTGTTTCACTCTGTCTTTTTGTGGGTCCTGCTCAATACTAAGAATTTTTTTAAAAGTTTTTTTTTCCTGTTTACTTATTTTTTTCCAGCTTATTTCTTGACTTTGAATTTTATTTTAAAGTTGTCTTTTGCTCATCTGGGAGTAGAGCGGTACTTGCCCAATCTTCAGGTTTTTTAATGCTGATATTTTTAGAGATATTTCAGGGGATGGCGAGTTTTTGTTGTTTATAAGGTTATGTGATCTATGGAAAGGTGTACTCACTGTTCTGGAAAATGCCTGGTCTTTACCCAGGAAGGGTATCTGTTCCTCTGCCACCTCAAGTGCTAGTACTCAAGTTGGCCCTGGATATGTGAATGGGTCCCCTGCTCTTTTGAAGCTTTGAGCACTTACTGTCCTCTTGGTCCTTGAACTGTGACCAGACTTCTTGTTCCCTTTGGCTGCAAGTGCTACCTCTCCTTTTCCCTTTTGAACTGTGACCAGGCCCCATGTTTTCTTGTGACCTACCAAAAGTATTCCTCTCTGCCCTGTGATTGTGACCCAGAAATGCACATAGGTAATAGAGTTGCATATCAGTGCCAATTGCACCCAATGGCAGCATAGAGTCACTTATAACCTCTTTCTGACCAATTGTCTGGACCCCTACAGTATCTGGGCTGAGAGCTTCTAAAGCTATAGCTGCTTCTGCAGATGCTCTAGAATTTGCTATGAGGCATTATTGGAAATAATACCTGGAAAGACTTACATGATCTGATGCTGAATGAAGTGAGCAGACCCAAGAGAATACTGTACACAGGAACAGAAACATGGTGCAATGACCAACTTTGTTTGACTTATCTCTTCTTAGCAATGCAATGTTCTAACACAATTCCAAAAGACTCATGATGGAAAATGCTATCCACATCTAGAGAAAAGAAATGTGGAGTCTGAATGAAGATTGATGCATACTATTTTCTCTTTTAGTTGTTGCTGTTATTGTTGTTTTTCTTTCTCATGGTTTTTTCCCTTTTATTCCAGTTCTTTCACAATTTGTCTAATATGGAAATATGTTTAATGTGATCATACGTGTATAGCTTATATCAGATTACATGTTGTCTTGAGGAGTATGGAGTGGAGGAAGGGGAGAAAATTTAGAACTTAAAACTGTAGAAAAGTGAATATTGAAAACTAAAAAGCAATTTAAGAAATAAAAAGGAAAGGTTTCATGTGGAAGGTGGTGATTGAGTTCAACTTGAATGAAACTAGGCATTCGAAGTAATAGAAGTGAGAAGGAAGTCTATCTTTGCACAATAAGTTAGTGTGAAGGCTAATGGGAGATAGAGCACTATATATGAAGATCAGAAAGTGAGTAGCAATTTGGTAGTAGTAGTAATTAGTTAGTAATTTATAGAATTTAGTAATTTACAGAAAGGAGATTAATGTACCATAAATCTGGAAAGAAAAGTTGGAATCAAGTTGTAGAGGACATTATATGTCAAACAATGGTTAACAAAGAACAGTCCATAGGCTTAATCTGTCCCTCAGGTTGTTTTTATATAGCCCTTAACTTAATTATAGTTTGCATTTATAAATAAAGTTGTATTATACTTCAAAATCCAAAAAAAATAATTCCTCAGTTTGAGGGGTCTTTACTATATAAAACTACAGTGCTAATCCCTGCTATAGGTAATAAAGAACTACTTGTGCTTATTGAGCAGGGAAGTGCCATGATCAGACAAGTGCTCTAACAAAAGCACTTTGGCAGTTAGGAGAAAGATGGATTGAAAAGGAGAGATATTTGAACAAAGAAAAGAATTAGGAGGTTATTGCAACAATCCAGGTGAGAGATGATAGTGGTCATGTGAGCAGAGAATAAAGGACATGAGACATTTTGTGAAGGTTAAATCAGCAAGACTTATGAATTGATTGGATATGTGAGGTGAGGAAACAGTGAGGAATTGACAATTACTTTTCAATTGCAGATTTGTGTGACTAGAGAGATGATGGTATTTCTAAAAATATAACAGTTGGGAAGAAGGGTGACTTTGAGGGGAAAAGTAATGAGTTCCATTTTGCACATCTTGGGCTTGAGATGGCTTCTGTCATATACACGTAAAAATGTCCTATAGGCAATTTTTTCATTCAGGTTTATAACTCAGACAGACTGAGACTAGTTACAAGGTAATTGATTTCATAATAGATGATCTTAGAGTCATTCACATAGATCTAAGAGTTTAATCACTGATAATGGATAAAATATCCAAAGGAAAGGGTGTTGACAGAGAAAACATAAAACCATGGGTTAAATATTGCAATATGTTCATAGGGACGGGCCAACAAAATTCAATACATCATTTCACAAGCATTTAATTGCCTGTTACCAACAAGGTTCTACATTATTTGCTAGGGCTAAACAGACAAAAACAAATGAATGAAAGAAAACAAATGAAATAAATAAAGACAAACAAAAACAAAACTGGGCTAAACAGACAAAAACAAATGAATGAAAGAAAACAAATGAAATAAATAAAGACAAACAAAAACAAAACTGTCCCTGCTTCCAAACATTTACAGACTATTGAGAAAAATGAGCTATTTCTATCTTTTTTATCTGCATGAATTCTTTGACCTACTGAAAAATGATGGCAATTATGCAAAGAATTGTTCTAATAATTCACTATTGTTAATAAACCATGCATATGTAATTAAAAGATTTTTTAAAAATTTGTTTTAAAAGATTATTGCAGGAAAAGAGGAAAGTAAAACTTTTCAAAGTCCTCAAATCTCATCCACAGTGGAAAAAGAAGATAAGAGTTGAAGGCTTTTTCTATGTCAGCTGCACAAATGATATACTAAAAACAGAGCAGGCAACTGGTTCAAGATGTGGTAGGTAAGAAAACAAACAAGCAAACAACTGAGCAGACCTGTTGGGAAATAACATGAATTAGAGCCAAATGAGGCAGTGGAGCCAGTTATGTGATTTTACAAATAAACTACCTTTACCTGAGATTGGACTATACAGACTATGAAGATAACTGGAAAATTATTGAAATACAAGTGTGAGGGGGGGCAACTATTGACAAAAGTAGATAAAAAAAACCCAAATATTTGTAGAAAAGGGTCAACTCAGACACCAGAGGATCAGTAACGCCAAGCAGATCAAACCAGGCTGGAGCAATGAGTAACAGGGTGGCTTGTTTGACATAGGGTATCAGAGAGCCTAGGATGTAGATCAACAGAGGTCCTCCAAATACAGACTAACCAAGAGGAGATTGCATTAGAGAATCATAATCCATAGTGTGGAATCATAGCTCTGGTGGGTGGGAAGGCCATCTAGTCCAGGCTATGCTTGAAGATTATTTTCTACAACATCCCTCACCTTTAGTAATTCAAGCTTTCACTTGAAGAACCCAAAGAAGTAATGACTCCCCTACCAACCATTTCTGGACATATATAGTTATTAGGACTTTTTTCCCCTGGCATTTAGTTCACATCACTCTGTCTATAATTTCCCCTTATTGCTTCCAATTCTGCTTCCTGGGGCCAAGCAGCACAAGTCTAATTCTTTAAAACCTTGAAGATCATATTCCATTCTCCTCTTTAAAAGGTCTTCTCTTCTCCAGTATAAAGATCCCCAGAATTCTTTCAATTGTTATAGGGCCTCTCAGCATCCTAGATGCATTTTTATGTATGTTCTCCAGCTTCCTAATATCTCTCCTAACACATGGTCCTCAGTTAACCAAGTACTCAAGCTGTAATTTGATCAGAGTGGAGTAACTTCATAGATGAAAGGGACCTTGTGGAGAGCATCTATCTCAACAATTTCACTTTAAAGATGATGAAACTGTGGAGCAGAGTTTAGGAAATTTGCCCATAGTCACATAGCTAGAATGCAGAAAAGCTGTTATTCAAACCTTGATTTGTTACTTCTTTAATAAAACTGTTTATATCACAAACTAGTTATTGCTGGAGAATAACAGAAGGAGTAGAATATAAAAAATGGATGATTTGCATATATATACATACACACACATATACATACATACATATACATATATGTGTGTGTGTGTGTGTAATATATATATATATATATATATATATATATATATATATATATATATATATATAGTCTAGAACCTCAAGATTTTGGTTATTCAGATATTACATACATTTAAAATATTTTTTGTTTGAAGGAAAATTGTTGAAGTAAAACAATTACATTTGGTAAAAAGTTAATAAATGTAGGTTGAATGGTATTTTTACATTGATGACACCAATTAAGAGACAAGGAGGTTTTAAAATCTAGTTTCTTTCTAAGGAATAGTTAAGACAAGGTCAAGATTTTATGTGTGTGTCTATGTGTATGTGTATGTGTGTAAAATTATATACACATATATATACTTACATTCATATCCATATCCATATATATGTGTATATGTATCCATACATATCCATATGTATATATGTATGTGTGTATCTATACATACCCATATATATATACATATATATATATATATAGAAAGAGAGAGAGAGAGAGAAAGAGAGAGAGAGACACAGAGAGAGAGAGAGAGAGAGAGAGACAGAGACAGAGACACAGAGAGAGAAACAGAGAGAGAAAGACAGAGAGAGAGAGATTAAAAACTAATATGAAAGTTCAGTTAAGTGGAAGAAAATGTCTTATTCCATGCCAAAATATGGTTGTTTGTGAACACATAGGAAGGCAACTGGGAGCAACACACTTAAACTGATAGGTTCCAACATTCTGTTTCTAATTCACTAATTTCATATTAGCAGTTTTACATCTTTGCTTCTGATGTGAATAGTCATGGGGAAGTAAAATAAGGCAATGATTTCTTGGCTGAGAAAAAAAAACATCTTTGCCTCATTACGTTATTTTAATTTGCCGCAAGTTTCTATTCTGAACACTAAAAATGAGATATACAAAATGCAATTTTTAAGTCTATAAGTTGGTAAAAATTAACTTTTGTTCATATGTGTACATGGTTATTATAACAGTATATGTTTAATGAACACATTTAATTAATTAAAAGATTATAAGTAACTAATGAGAAAAGTGGAGAAAGAGACTACTGTAGAATTGTTGCAGTTCTTGGCTTTTTTCCCCCTTTCTTCTTTTGGTCCTACAACTGTTTCCTTGAGGGTTAAGCAGTTAGGATGGTGCATATTCGGGGGCATATCACTGAGACTGAATTTCCTTAAATTCATTTGGCTAAGAAAGCACCATTCATTGGGAGAAATATCGTGAATCAGACTTCTGTGAAGGTTAAAATGACATATTGAAGAACATGGTGATACTATCAAGTGAAGACTCTGATTGGTGAGGAATTCTGTATAAAAGGTTTATAAAGCAGGAATGTGAAGAGAGAGCTAGAACAGAGAAACATAAGTAGACACAGAAACTCTTGTTAGATCTTGATATCTGGAGGAATGAAGTGAAAATTCTGTTAATCTCTCACCTGCCACCTGCCACCAAACTTCCAAGAAAGTAAATAAAAAATTATAGTAATAACAATAATTATAATAATTAATAATAATAACTAAAACCAGCTAGATTTTATAGCATTTTTAGTTTTACAAAGTGCTTTATAAATATTGTTTCATTTTATTGTCATAAAAACCTTGGAGGTAGATATTATTATTATCTCCAACTTTGACATAAGGAAAATGAACGAACCAGAAATGATGTGACTTTCCCAGAATCACACAGCTAGTAAGAGTCAGAGGTTAGCTTTGAACTCAGACATTTATGGCTATGGATTCATCATTTTATCCACTGCCCCATATTGGTAGAATAATCATGGGAGTGCAGAGCCTTATAGGCATGGGAAACACCCTCACTGCAAGGGTTTATGTTCAAGGTGTTGAGTCCCAAAATTATCATATCTCTTGACTATGTTGAAAACAAGATGGATTAAAGGTGAATTAGATTATAAATATCTGTAGGTTATAAATACATATTGATTGCTTTTTCTTAATCCTCCACTTTCTTGAGATCTATGCAACATTTGAAACTGTGGACCACATTCTCCTTTTAAATATATACTCTTTCCTCTTTCCATTTTCATGATACTGGATTCTTTTTCTGCTCTTACTCATCTGTAATACTCCTCAGTTTCCTTTGGCAGTGGGAATGATATGGATCATGATCTAACCATGGGATCTATTATTGATCTTTTGCTGTAATTATCTTTCCTGAGTTCTTTCCTCTTTGTATTTTTTCACGTGGTCATCTAATCAGCTCCCATAGGTTTATTATCATCTTTATGCATCTTTAACTGACAAGCAGACATTTCCTTCTCTCAAGCACCAATTATAAATTTCCACCCGCCTTCTAGGCATTTCCATTGGATGTCCCATTGACCTGGGTACATATCAGACAAAATGGAATCATAATTTCCAAATGGGGTAGGGACTTTAGAAGTAATCTAGTCCAATGCCCTCATTTTACTGATGAAAAATAGCAGCAGAACTGAAAAGACACATTCTGTATGACTTTGCTGAGGTAGTGAATGGAAAAGCCAGAATTACCTGCAAGTAAAACCAATCACCAAATATTTATGAAATTATTTGTAGAGGTACAGGCAGAATACAGGGTATTGGGGTTTAAAAGAAAAAAAACATAAACAGGGAACAAAAGGGAAAGGATTGGAAGAGAAGGGAAGGGAAGGGAGGGGAGGGGATGAAGTGAGGGAGAGAAAGGAATGGAAGGGAAAGGGAGGTATTGTCCTTAAACCAGGATGATGAAGGTAAACCAAAAAGGAAGCTAATACTCCAAATGGGAGCTGATGACGTTTTGAGCTAGGGTAGTAGCTGCCTTAGTAGGGAGACGGGATATATCTGAAAGGTGTTGTGAAGAAAGAAGAGACAAAATTTAGCAACTCATTGCATATGTGAGTCACCATACTGTAGAAATATTATTATCTGCATTCCCCACCCCCACCCTTTATTCTTATGCTTCACAACAACCCTGGGAGGTAGGTGCTATTATCACTTCCATCTTATAGATGAGAAAAATAAAGCACACAATGTTATTAGCAGAACTTTACTTTTATAAATAAATAGTTGAAGGTTTAGATGATTTAATGATTTGGTGAGATTTACATGGCTAGCAAAGAATTGTCTACTACTAAACTTTTTTTTACTATTCCTTTCTATGTGTATAGTGATTATTCCTCATTTTGATTTATTTAGATGGATTTTTATATTCACATGCTTCTGAATTGACTTAATTTTTTGATGGATTTTACTTTCTTTGGTATTTCACTTTCTTCTTACTGATATTCCTAAATATAGCAATGATTACTTCAAAGAGCTTTTATCTCAGAAAAAAGTTCCAAGGTCAAAGGGTTCCATGTACCTTGAGATGAGTTGGACTGAAAATCTCAAGTCCTGCAAATACATTTGAGCAAATAAAAATTCTCCAAAAGAATAAAAACAAATCTTGGAACTCCCCCCCCCAAAAAAAAAAGCTGTGCAGAAAATAAATGCTTTTTAAGGGTTACTATGTTCCAAGTCAGTGTGCTAACTACCAGGGACATAAAGACAAAAATGCAACTATCCCTGCCCTTAAGGAACTTACATGCTACTCGTATAGTGTGCACTCACTTAAGGAACTTACATGCTACTCGTATAGTGTGCACTCATTTGAGAAAAGAACACAACTGCAAAATGGAATAGCTCGATGCAAGAACTCTGTGGAATTTTAGTACCTTTCTCTGAAAGAGTTTCACAGATTTCAATTTTCATGTTTGTCATGCCTGGTAATCATAACCAGTGACAATCCCCAATAATATTAGAAGACTTTTGTGATGCTGCAAATTTTAAACTGGAAACACTTGCCAGCAAACACCAGATGTACTGTAATCTTTTACTGCTGTCTCATTGCACTGCTCAACAGTTTTTCCCTCCCCTTCTCTCCTGGCTTGGTGACTCCAATTTCAGATTCTCAGTACATATTTTAGTGTCTTAAAATCACACAATTACCAAGATAAGGATATTTTAGCCAAGCAACAACAAAGAAAGGGAGAAAAACAACAACTTCATGGCATCAGTTTAATTGCTTCCAAATTCAGAACACAGTCAGAAATCCTATTTGCATCAAATCTGTTCAACACAATGCTCATGACTGCCAGAAATCATTACTTAGCTTTATAAATCAACCAACTCCATAAGGTGTCACTGTAGAACTAAGACCTCAAAGCACAGATAAATGGACTGAGAAAGGAAAAGTAACATTTTTGGGGGGAGGTAGGAAGGACCTGTTCAAATTAAAAATACTAAATATTCTGAGGATCTCAATGAACTATTTTGTCTAATGCCCCTACAATGAAACTATTCTCACTCATTCCATTCTAACTGGTGTTTTATTTAGTTTCTACATTTATTTCAACATTTCTTTTATGTTGAATAGTAAAAACAAAAAGTATGATTTTATAATTACAGGTACAAGAATATTTGCTAATTTATTTTTTCATTTTTCATCCTTCAATGAACTGTATTCTGACACTGATCCTTCAGCCCTATTGTCATTTCACTTAGCCAAATGATTTCCTTTACTTAAAAAGTCTGCAGAGAAATTCTGAATGAAACATTCCATCAGCAGCTTGTGAAGGAGTGCTGTCTTACAGACTTCACTGAAATGTAGTAACAAGATGGTCTATATTGATTAAAATGATTATGGCCAAAAAGCATAGCTGTAATCTGCCAAAGATACACAATTTTCTAAAGTAGAGTCTTACATTTAATTTAGAAAGGACCTGCTAGGGCTAGTGGCTGACTAAAATTCTCTCATTTAACTTTATAGCTGAAGATGGCTGCTATCCATGGTGCTTCTGTCTAAATGAAATCATTTTTTTAACTGTTCCTTTCCACATTGGTTGTAGGGTAATCTATGATGGTTTCTATTTTTCACTTTTCTCCATTGATTGTAACACAACTACGTGTATCAATGAGTTCAACTATCTCCAATAGAATGGAATGTAGCTAACTCTTTTCAGCCATAAATATTGACAGTGATTGATAGAGACACTAGCTTTTTCTCTGATTCTCTAGGGTTTCTCCCTACTGGCAGTGCCTAAAGGTGTCCCAATGTAACTCACTATACAAATGCTATTCCAAGCATCATGTTGAAATCAAACCTTCGCATTTTCAAGATCAGAGCTAAAGTCTATTCCGTGACATTGATACTTATGAACCTCTTAATGTATAGGACTTCCTTGTTGAGATTAAATAAGGTATTTATTTGCATGATCTTAAGGAAGCTACTTTAAATGATAAATTTGATATTTGTAAAAGGTCCAGTTCAAATAGCTAGCTCTTTCAAATAAGAAGCTAGCCATGATCTGTAGTTGTTAGTGCATGATTGATCTGCAATCTGATTCTGCTCTGCGGTCTGGCTTCCAAATTTGCATGTCAGCCTTCATGTATGTGTGTGTGTGTGTGTGTGTGTGTGTGTGTGTGTGTGTGTGAGTGTGTATTCTGCTTACCTATCTATTTCTGGGTATCACAACTAAATCCTAATAAATCCCTGACAAATGAGAACAAGTATTTTTTCTCAGTTTGAAATCAGAAAAGAGCCAGTTACTTAGACTAGAACAGAAACAAGACAACCCTATGAAAATAGAAGTTCAGCTGGGTAATGTGAGGCTGAGGGGGAGAGTGGGAATGTGGGGTGAGAGCATAGCAGGGGCCCAGATAGGACAATTTCATCTCTTGGTTCATTAAAGGGAGAAACAAAGTTGAAAAGTACAGTGTGTGTGGATAGATAGATAGATAGATAGATAGATAGATAGATAGATAGATAATCCTTGAGAAACTCCCATCTCTTGCTCCTGAAGGAGCCGCAGAAGCTAATCAGGAGATACTCACCATTTCTATTGGAACCTGGATGGTTGCAGTATGGTTACTCACACAGAAACCACAAGCAGCGGAACAACTATCCTCTTGGGAAGTACAGTCCGTTCCAAATTTGGTGCCTTGATACAAATCCTCATTTAACTCACAAGAATTACTTCTCTGATCTTGCCAACTGATGTTTACTACTGAATGGTCATTTGATTAAATTGAAAATATTAAAGATCAAAGAGAATGTGACAGAGAGTAGAGATAGTCAGCCTCAAAAGCATGAAGGCTCAGGTTGTACTTGGGTTTAAGTTCTACCTCTAATACATGCTGGGCATGTGACTTTCAACGGGTCAAAAAATCTCAGTGCTCTAGATATCTGTCCAAGGTCATAAATTGTGAAGAAATAGGGATAATTTGCCTTGAAAATAGGAATTTCCTCATGTAAGAGCTCCTTGTATCATTGTTTAATATGGTGCTGGAAACATTAACTTTAGCAATAACAGAAGAGAAGAATAATAAATTGTAGGTATTAGAATAGACAAAGAAGAAACAAAACTATCCCTCTTTGTGGATGATATGATGATATACTTAAAGAATCCTAGAGAATCAAGTAAAAAACTACTTGAAATAATAAACAACTTTAGGAAAGTTGCAGGCTATAAAATAAACCCGTATACATCATTGACATTTCTATGTATTACCAACAAAGCCCAACAGCAAGAAATAGGAAGATAAATTCCATTTAAAGTTACTGTAGACATTATTAGATATTTAGGCAACTACCTGCTGAAACAAACTGATGAACTATAAGAACACAATTATAAAATACTTTTCACACGTATAAAGTCAGATCTAAATGATTGGGAAAATGTCAGTTGCTTATGGGTAGGCTGAGCTAATATAATAAAAATGACAATTCTACGTAAGCTAATTTACTTATTCAGTGTCATCCAATCAAACTATCAAAAATTATAGAGCTAGAAAAAATAATAACAAGATTCACCTGGAAAAGCAAAAGGTCTAGAATATGAAGGGAACTAATGAAAAGAAATGTTAGAGAAGGTGGCCTAGCCATACCAGATCTTAAGTTGTATTATAAAGCATCAAAATTACTTAAAGTGGTGGATCAGTGGAATAGGTTAAGTACAGAAGACACAGTAGTCAATGACTATAGTAATCTACTGTTTAATAAACCCAAAGACCCCAGCTTCTGGGATAAGAACACAGTATTTTACTGGGAAAATTGGAAAAGAGTGTGGAAGAAAATAGAGATAGACCAAAATCTTACACCCTATACCAAAATAAAGTCAAAACGGGTACACAATTTAGATATAAAGGCTGATAGTATAAGAAAACTGGGAGAGCAAGCAGATTTATGGAGAAAAGAAGAATTCATGACCAAACAGGAGATAGAGAATATTTTGAAATGCAAAAAGATAATTTTGATTACATTAAATTGAAAATTTTTTGCACAAACAAAGCCAATGCAACCAAGATTAGGAGAGAAGCAGAAAACTGGGAAAGATTTTTTACAAACAGTGTCTCTGATAAGGGCCTCATTTCTAAAATATATAGAGAACTAAGTCAAATTTATAAGAATATGAGTCATTCCTCAATTGACAAATGGTCAAAGCAGTTTCCATATGAAGAAATTAAAGCCATCTATAGTCATATGAAAAAATGGTCTAAATCTCTATTGATTAGAGAAATGCAAATCAAAACAACTTTGAGGTACCATATCACATGTATCAGGTTGGCTAATGTGGCAAAATAGGAAAATGATAAATGTTGGAGAAGACAGAAAATTGGAACACTAATGCATTGTTGATGGAGTTGTAAAACGATGCAACCATTCTGGAAAGCAATTTAGACTATGCCCAAAGGGCTATAAAAATGTGCATACCCTTTGACCCAGCAATACCACTACAAGGGCTGTAACCCAAAGAGATCACAAAAATGGGGGGAAAAGACCACAAGTATAAAAATATTTATAGCAGCTTTTTCTGTGGTGACCAAGAATTGGAAATTGAGGGGATGCCCCTCAACTGGGGCATGGCTGAACAGGCTGTGGTATGTGAATATAATGAAACACTGTTGTGCTACAAGAAATGATGAGCAAATGGATTTCAGAAAAACCTGGAAAAACTTGTATGGACTGATGTTGAGTGAAATGAGCAGAATCAGGAGAACATTGTACACAGTAACAGCCACATTGTGTGATGACTCACTTTGATAGATTTAGCTCTTCTCATTAATGCAAGGATCTAAGGCATCTCCCACAGTCTCATAATGGAAAATGCTATCCATATCCATAGAAAGAACTACGAGATTGAATGCAGATCAAAGCATACTATTTGCTATTTTTTTCTTTTGTTTTGTTTTGTATATCCGTTCTTGTGGTTCCTTCTATTGGTTCTAATTCTTCTTTACAACATGACTAATGTGAAAATATGTTCAATAGGTATATATATATATATATATATATATATATATATATATATATATATAATATATTATATATATATATATATATATATATATATATATATATATATATATACATATATATGTAGAACCTATATCAGATTACACCCTGTCTTGGGGAGGGAGGAGAGAAGGGAGCAATAGAAAATTTTAAACTCAAGAGCTTATAGAAGTGAATGTGAAAACTAAAAATTAATTAATAAAAAAAGAAAAAAAATAAAAGAGGTCCTTGTACCAACAAAACCACTGAAGAAATCCCAATCTTTTCCAATCCCATTTAAAATTTAACTAATTTTCCAAGTAAACCTGTTTCCCAGCAAACTGTTTTTGCCTTATATAGACAACCTTGGAGAAGACAATAATACTTTCCTTTAATAATCTGCTCTAGTTCCTAACAACCTTTACTGTCAAGAATTTTTTCCCTTTGATTAAGTTCTGAAATCATGTTAAATTTTCTTATACTACAATATAATACTTAAATATTGAATTCAACTTTCCTGACACTGTTAGATTTCTGTTTTTGGTTAGGTCAAGAAAAAAACAACAGAAATACCTTTGTTGATGGATCTGCAGCTTATGTTTCCACAGAAGACCTATATCAAGCAAAATGGAAGTACTCTGATTCTGGAAGAAGACAACCAACATTGTCCCATGACATGAAAGACTTCTTTTGATTGACTGCATAGCTCAAACAGGCTGTGACTTTAAAACTTGCCAGGCTGGTGTATTCTCTTCTTCTGTTCCAAGTTTCCATAGGGTGAAGGTCACATTCACTTGCAATGTATGTGTCATGAACAAACTGGATAGGAAGAAGGGCTTCCTTTATCTCATTTCCCCTTTTGGCAAAGGCCTTGGGAATTTCTTTTGGTTTGCTCTGTTTTGTTTGTCCCTTTTAATTCTCAGTGATAGTGGTGAAATATTCACTGGACATGGGAGATCAAGCCAGAGAGATATTGGAGGCAAGATTCTTGGATGGATGTGCAGCCAACCATCATAGTGGGGGAGCCTTAAGAATACAAGGTACATGAGGCTTAACCCAAGGGATGAGGCTTTGAATTTGGAGATTGTAGGACTGTGTTATATTAGGAACTGAGTTAGAATATAAAACATCATCATTTCCTAGGTGGTGGCCTGCAGCTATTAGGAGAATATTTTTATATTCATTTTTGCTATGTAATTGAAATAAATAAATTTTTTCATGAAAGCTAATCTGACTGGTAAGTGTTTAAATGGAACTAGCATGCAAGGGACACTGTGCAATTGTGGAACTACCAACAGAGAGGGCAGAGTTAATGTCAGAGGCTAGATATCCTCTAAAACTCCTTAATGATATTAGGCAACTCAGAGGGAGAAGAGAGATGTAACACACCTAACTTTGAGGAAATGGGGCTCAAAATAGTCACTATTGGGGCAGTTAGGTGGAACAGTGGATTAAGTGCTAGTTTTGGAGTCAGGAGGGCCAGAGTTCAAATCCAGCCTTAGACACTTGAGCAAGACATTCAACCTTGCTTGCCTCAGTTTGTTCATCTGTTAAATGAGCTGGGGAAGGAAATGGCAAGCCCCTCCACTGTCTTTGTGAAGAAAACCCCAAAGAGGGTCAGAAAGAATGGGACATGAATAAACAAGTGAAAAACAACAATGATTGCTGAGTGGAAAGAGCTAGAAAGAGGCTCTGAGTCCACCTTGTTATTTTTATTGACAAGGAAATGGCTGTTCAGAATCTATGCTTCCCTGGCTCTTTATTGAGTGCATTTTTCTTGCATTATGGATCTGAAATTGATGCATTTAAGATTTTTTTGCTTTTCTACATTTTGTTGTGAAGTTTTTATGTCATAATACTTGGTCAATTTTTGTGAAGTTGTCATGTACCAATGAGAAATAGATACTCCTTTCTATTCACTTTTAGCATTCTCCAGATACCTAACTTCACTATGATATCTAAATTTACTAGGATTCTATTCATCTCCTTAAGTTCCTTTAAATTTATTTTATGGTGAGATCTACCTAGCTCTGAGAGGAGAACATTGAGGTCTTCTAATACCATAGTTTAACTGTCTATTTCTTCCTGTAATTCATTTAACTTTTTTTTTCTTTAGGAATCTAGATGCTATGCCATTTGGTGCGTGTATGTTTAGAATTGATATTAATTCATTGTCTATGATGACTTTTAACTAAATGTAGTATCCTTGCTTATCCCTTCTGTTTAAGACTATTTTTGCTTTTGCTTTATCTGAGATAGCTACTCCTCCCTTTTGTTATTTTACCTGAAGCATAATACATTCTTCTCAGATACTTTAACTCTTTGTGTGTCTTTGCATTTAAAATGTGTTCTTGTAAACAATATATTACTGGATTCTGGTTTCTCATCCATTCTGACATACCCTTCTGTTTTATGGGTGAGTTTATCACATTGATATTCAAAATTAAGATTTCTAACTGTGCATTTACCTCAATTATGTTTTCTTGTATTTATCATTCTCTCTTTTTACCCTGTTCCTTTTCCAAAATCTGTTTTGCTTCTATTACCTTCTTTCATTTGCTTTCATTTTATCTTCCATACTCTTTCTCTCACCCCCTTATTCTCCTACTTCCCTGTTGGATAAAACAGATTTATATTGACAATTTAGTTATGTGAATGTATGCATGTGTATATGTGTATACATGTATATGTATATACATGTACACACATATTTCCCTTTTGAACAAACTTAGATGTGAGTGAAGTTCAAGTGTTGCTTGCTACCCCCACCTTTTGCACTCCATTGTAAAAGTTCCTTTTAGTGGGCCTCTTTTTTGTGAAATGATTTTCCTCTTTCTTCCTTTCTCTTCACCTTTCTCCCAGTGCATTATTCTTTCTCATCTCTCCTTTTATTTTTCCACCATTCCAACATAATTGACTCATTTCCTCACCCTCTTTCTATGTGGAATTCTTCTAACTGATCTAATAATCTAAAAGTTATTAGAGTTTACATGTACTATATCCCCCTATGGAAAGGCAAAAAGTTCAACCTTATTGAGCTCCTTATGACTTCTCATTCATGTTTACCTTTTTATGTTTCTCTTAAATCTTGTGTTCAAGAGAATTTTCTATTCGGCTCTGGTATTTTTATCAGGAATGCTTGGAAGTCTTCTATTTAATTAAATATTTATTTTTCCCTTAGAGAACTGTATTCAGTTTTGCTGGTTCACTTATTCTTCATTGAAATTCCAGCTTTTTTGCCCTCTTAGATATCATATTCTAAGCACTCTGCTCTTTTAATGTGGGACTGCTAAACCTTGTATAATCCTGAACATGGATCCAGAGTTATTTTAATGGTCTTTTTCTGGCTACTTGAAGTATTTTCTCTTTGACCCTAGAGCTCTCGAATTTGGTTATAATATTTCTGGGAGTTTTTATTTTGAGTTCTCTATTAGAAGGTGATTAGTAGGTTTTTAAAATTTCAATTTACCTTCTGGTTCTAGGATATCAAAACAGTTTTATTTCATAATTTCTTGAAAAAATGACATCTGGGCTCTTTCTTTGAACATGGCTTTTGTATACCTTTTGACCTAGCAATATCACTATTAAGTCTTTATCCCAAAAGAAATTTTTAAAAAAGGAAAAGGATGTATATGTACAAAACCTATATTGAATTGCTTGCTTTCTAAATGGGGGAGATAATTTGGAATTCAGAGTTTTTACAATGAATGTTAAAAATTATTTTTACATATAATGGGAGAAAATAAAATACTAAGTAAATACAAATAAATTCTTAAAGTTATTTTTTTGAAGAAGAAAAGATAGATACCAAAGTGCTCATTCTCACACCCAAACTTTAAGATCATTCCTTTTTTTAGTCGTATTTCAGATTAAAACTTGTGATGTCTCCATATACAACTTCTAGGGGAAACAAGGAGGGATGTGGTAATAAATGTTTAATAACTGGCTCTCCAGGAATAAACAAAACAAACAAATAAAAAAACAAAACAAAAACTTTTAGGCATGTACAAGTTTTAATCTACATTCTTTACATTTTCTCTCACTTTCTTAAGTCTAGAAAACCAAGGCAAAAATGAATCAAGCCCTGATTTGTAGTTTCCTGATTCCCAAGGTTTAAATGTTTATCCTGAAAATTATGAAGAGCCAATTTTAACTGGTACCAGTACACCCCTGGTAAAAAATAAATAAAATAAGATATGCAAAGAAGTACTATATTAATGCCTTCTATGTTTCCCCACCATCCATTAGATTGTGAGCTCTTTGAAGGAAGTAGCCATTGCATATTTTACATTTGTATCCCTAGGTACTGATTATTCTGGATACTTGCTAAAAGTTTGCTGAATTGAGTTGAATCAACTCTTAGAATTGAAAGGGACCTCAGAGATCCCACTGATCTTCAGTTCCTTTGAATGGTTGCTTTATGTGCTTTAGACACATATAACCTAATATTTCTATTTGATTCTCTCATATTTGTGTCCTGTCTTGCCATTCTGGTTTGCAAGCTCATTGAGGTCAAGAGACACAATTTTAATTCCTTTTGTCTCTATTACAATCTTTAGCACAATGCTGAGAACCCAGTAGATGCTTAATGAGTACTTGCTGAACTTTGATGAATCTTTGACAGCAGAAAATTGCCTTCCTTGGTTTTATTTTCTAACTTAGAAATATGTGATGGATTACTTGAATATGGCTTCTTCCTGCTAAGTTTAAAGCCCACCTGACAAGCCCATTTAATTTTTCATTTAGAAAGCTCATATCCAATCAACTATATTAGGCACCATCTCATCTAAGAAGTCACTGGATTTAACAAGATGAATTCCAGTGTCCTGCAAATGAACCCAAGATATTCCTCTGAACACCATCAGCATATACCCTGAGGGAGGACAAGGAAGATGGGCAAAGGAGCTAGTTAAGAAATGGAACTGCAACTGTAAGAACAAGTAACACATACCAAGGGTACTTATCTCCGTATCCCCTCCTGTTACCCTTGAAATTTGTGATAGCCTAATTCTTTTGAAGTCTAACCCTATCACAAGCATACAATTTTAGAAGATTCAAGTTTGAAAGAATTTAAAGATTACCTAGTCAAACACTCTCAATTTAGAAATGAAGAAACCAAGTCAGTGATAAATTAAGGACTATACTTAGGACTATATTGTTTTTTTTTCTCTTCTCCTTTCCCTCCCATTTATTTAACCAAATGAAGTGCATTTTTAGGTGATGAGAGAGATACAAAGTTTACTTGAAACATTGCATCTGCCTATATAAAGCTTATTGTCAAATTGGGGGTTAAGACATCAATACAAATAGTGATACCATACATCATTGCATTATTATTATATTCAAGAGCTGAGATATGAATTCTATATCATCGCCAAGGGGGAAAGATTTTATTTCATGCTGGCCAAGTCAGAAGAAATTGCAAGTAGAAAACAGCATTTGAATTAGGCTTTCCTGGTGAAGTACACAACTAAGAAGCACTTGGGGTAGGCAGTAGAGAAGACATTTCAGGCAAAGGAAGGAGTGCAAGCAAAGGCTTAGGGGAGAGGAATCATTTGGCATGTTTGGGAAGACAGGGGGTATATGACTTTGACTAGAACATAGACTACCCGGAGGTATGATATAAGGTTGATAAAGTAGGATAGTGTCAAATAAAAAGCAAAAAGACTGGGAAATTAGCAAATGTTTCTATACCTTCCTTGGGTAGTAATAGGAAGCCAATGAAGATTTTTAAGCAGAGGAAAGGCATGACTCAGTAAATGATTTTCAATTTCAATTCCTTCTTTTCTTCTCTTAGGATTTCATTGGTCTCCACACCTACCTTCATGTGTATTTACTTCTCATTTGCTTTAAACAAGAGTAACCTTAGATAGTAGATTTTAAAAAGTCTCTGTCTTATCTAACACAATTGCAATTGTGGGACTCATCTTCTGCAGTGGCGTAAGTGCTTGGAATCTGCGGTTGGCAGATGGAGGGCTGCAGCGGGTAATTTGGCACACGCCATGTCGATCAGTTTGTGGTAACCCTGAGGCATTTCATTTCGACAGGAAACAATGATGACTGCAAATACAACATGTGGTGACCCACAGGAAGATAATCATGTTCAGTCCTGACTCTGCAAAAATGGGCCATGTGGACTTGTGATTAACATTTTCTAAAGAACTGGCTTCTTTTAAGCAGGCAGGAAAAAAAAATCAGATTACATTGCATTGTTTTTCTCTTTCTTCTGTAAAATTCACCAAAAATTGGATTGGGCCAGTGTGAAATTAAATGTCTGCCCTCTAAACAGCATCACCTCTGCTTCATTCACTAAAAATTCCATCTATGTACTATATCTACATTAGAAGTAAAACTTATTCTATAAATTGGCTTGCAATTTGTTTGCTGTAGTTCACTTTAAATATGATATAAGCAATAGGAAGATAAAGGTACAAGTAATATTTTGTTCAAAGAAAAAAAAACTGTGGTTCAAAAGGAACTTTAAAGAAATATAACCCCCCCCCAATGAATTATTAAGTGAAAAGGGCAAAAATTATTTTTATGTGATTCATACACAGGCAGCAAGATGGCACAGTGCTTAGAGCACTGGACTTAGAGTCAGAAAGATTTAAGTTCATATCTAGCCTGAGATGTTTAACCTCTCTTTGCTCCAGTTTCCTAATCTATAAAATGGGAATAATAAAAGCACCGATCTCCCAGGGTTATTATGAAGATCAAATGGGATACTATTTTTAAAGTACTTTGCAAAACTTAAAGCACTATATACATGTCAGGAATTATAATTATTACTTACTATTATCTCTATAAGATTGATAAAGTATATAAAAATTGGGAATTGAGTTTGAATTCTGCTGCTGCCATTTATGTATTTTGCAATAGTAGAATGTGTTAAAAAAAAAAAAAGAGCCAAATACTTGTTGGAAGATACTGTATAAAAGCCCAGCTCTACCACTTAGTACTTGGATAATTTTGGACAAGTTATTAAATATTTCTCAGCCTTAGTTACCTCATTTGTAAAATAAGAGTTAGATTTAATTATTCTGTTATTTCTTCCAGTTTGAGACCTCTTATCATTATTTTTTATATGTCCTGTGATTTAATTAGTGTTAAGGACTACCTCTGTCACTGTGCTTAACTGTTGAAAAATCAGTAATCTTAAAATGGTCTGTCATATTGAGATTGTGACTTGCCCAGATTCCCCCAGATACCGTATGTCAGAGGCAGGACTTTAAATCATGTCAAGTTGATTCAGAATCTGGATTTTGATGCACCAAACAATGCCTCCTTTCTATGAGTACTACATAAATTATAATTTTTACATTAAAAAGGGACAATTGTATGGTTGTGAGGGATTTCTAACCCTGTAACATAGACTTGTAGAAGAATTTTAAACGAAAGACAAATGAGTAACTCATAAATTTGGGTGCTTCCAGTGAGTAATGGTAGAATGGTTAGTAATTTTTTTTCCTCAGAAGGAACCAAGAAGAGAAAAGCAGATCTTGTTAAAGAGAGAAAAGTACTAAACTTTTTTGTTGCATTTTCAATCAGTTTCTAGAGGCCAATTTGCAGGGATTTCACAAATGACTTCAAATCATTATTTCTTTCCCATGTGAATTCTGCACCCCCTCCATGTGGCCTTGCCTGACCTGACAGTAGGATTGGGAGAAAGTGTTTCACAGAGGACAGAAAACCAGCTTCTTTATCCATGAACAGCTCTTAACACACAACAGCGGGAAGTGGTGAGAAGGAAGTCTGTCATATCCCTAATACAATTTGTAGGGTATACTGGTGTAATCATTTGGTCATTAAGGTTAGACTTGTCTAAAAAATAACCACCACTGAATAGTATTATTGTATTATTAATATATGTTTATATATTTATTTGAGATGGAGAGAGAGAAAGAGAGAGAGAGAGAGAGAGAGAGAGAGAGAGAGAGAAAGAGAGAGAGGAGAGAGAGAGAGAGAGAGAGAGAGAGGAGAGAGAAGAGAGAGAGAGAGAGAGAGAGAGAAAGAGGTGGATAGTGCTGGATCTTGAGTTAGAAAGACTGGAGTACAAATCCAGCCCCAGGCACTGAATAGCTGTGTGAATCTGAGCCAGCCATCCAACTTCTGTCAGCTCTCTTTCACTAAGAACTGGAAATCAAGGTAATGCCCATAAATAGAGGAATGGGTGAACAGGTTACAATTTATGATTGTGATGGAATACTATTGTGCTATAAAAAATGAAGGGGCTAATTCCAGAAAAACTTCAGAAGTCCTATATGAATTGATGCAGAGTTGAGTGAACAGAGTCAGGAAACATTATAAACAGTAAAAGCATTATTTTATTAATGATCAACTGTGAAAGACTCAGCTTCTCTGATTAATGCAATGATCCAAGAAATTTTTGAAGGACTCATGATAAAAAATGCTATTTGCCTCCAAAAAGAGAACTGATGAATTATGAGTGCAAATTAAAGTATATAAGTTCTCACTTCATTTTTTCTTGCTTTTTGTTACATGGTTAATATGGAAATATGTTTTGCATGATTTCACACTTACAATTGATATCATATTGTCTGCCTGGGTGGAGTTGAAGAGGTAAAGAGTTTGAAACTCAAAATTTTAAAAAATTTTTAAAAAATGATGTTAGTAAAATTATTTAAAGAGTAGAATTTGTGCCCTAGAATCCTATGAAGGTACACAAATACTTCTGGAAAGTGAAAACTGAGCCTGACTTCCTGATGCCTACCTATTCCTCATGGAGGTTTACACCAGGTGATAAGGGAGTATCTCACCAGAGAAGCAATGTCCCCCCAGTTGCTTTTATCTTCCTCAAATTCTGGGTTCTTGTTTACCCTAAAACTACTTAGACAATTATCCAAACACAATCATTCAAGCAAGCATCCCATGTCTCTATCTTTATAACATGCTTTTTCAGGTTTTTCCACTTTTTGTTGTACTAATACCTTGGTGGTATTTGCTGTATGTCATTCTACCTGGGACTTAGTGGTTACAGGAGAGCCTCAACAAAGCCTACCATCTGTGGCAGAGAAGAAAACAATATGATGGCAACAACAGGGTGATGCTGCTATTATCAAAGAAGTTAGGGAGAAGGGAAGAATATTGATAAAAGATCAAAGTAATAGTGATCATCATGTAGTGCCTCCTTGTGCCCCCTTGAACCTTCCTGTCTTTCTCCATACAGCAGCATGCTTACATGCATGATGGGTAGGACATTTTCCCACTAATTTGAGAGTAGGTACAGATAGCCTTTGATAGCTTCCTGTTGGCCACAATAATTAAGTATGTATTCTGTGCTTGTATGTGTTTTCACATATATACCCATTTTCCCCTTTTTTGAATCCCCACCATTTAGAATACTATATGGGTTATTTTTGAACCTCATACTTCATGTTCCTTCTGGTGTAGAATTGCAAGGATTACACTGAGGATATACATGGAGGGTTATTCTTCCTTTAGCTCATGGCCTCCTTAGAGAGTCCTTTGTTTGGGTTGTGGTTACTTCTCAGTTGGGTCTCCTTTACTTTGGTTCAGGATTTTCTGAAATCTCAAAAGGTAGCTGGTATCATCCATTTCTTAAGCACATAGGAAGAGAGCAGGGTGAGGGGAATGGGAAAGAGAGAACAAATTAGAAAGGGAAAAAAATCCTCACCTATCTGACAAGATCTATAGTTGGAACATTGTAGGCTAGACATTTCTAGTTCCTCACTGATTAGAAGTTTCCTGCCCATGACCTAAGGGATAGAAACCAATCAATATGCCATCTAAAAAGGATACCTTCCTTAGCTGGAAAATACTTAGGCTGTTTGTATCATGAAGTGGGATAACCCTTGAGCAGAGCATGTTACCTTGATCTTGGGACTGCCTGAGATGCCCTGAAGCATGGATACAGAAGTCCTAAAGACTATTGTACCCAAAGCTCTCTAATGATATTCTTGTTCATATGCCTTCTCTGCTTTCCTCCTGTTCTTGGTGGGTATGAAGCCCAGATATGAAAGTGAGAGATGTCAGTGAACTTCACTGGTTTGGGTGTCAGTCCCAGCTCCAGTGTGTCAGGAATGATTGGTTCACCCAGATTGTAGGTTTGTGTCCTAACCTCACTTCCAATGATTATTTCAGCTAATCTAGTAATCTACCCTTTATGTCCCTCCCTCCTTCCTTCCCCATCCTCCTTAGCAGTTAAACCACATTGTCTGCACTTTGGGACTTTACATTATATACACCAAAAAATGTCAAGGGGAGTCATTGCTTTCATAGAGGAAGTATGGCATAATAGAGAATTATTCCCCCAAATCAGGAAAACCTGGATTCAAGTTCTATCTTTGTCATGTACTAATTATCTCAAGTTAGATGAGTTATTGAATTGTTTTGATCCCTGGACAACTTGTTAAGACTTTAAATTTCAAGGGTTTTGCATACCACCATTGGTAGAGAGAGTTCCTTCATTTGGGAGATTCCTGTATCACTGGAATCACTGGTCCAATCCTCATCTCTATTGCTTCTAGCATTTAATGACTTGTCTAAATCTTCTGTGAAGCTATTTTATTCCCAACAACAGAGTGCCAATTTTTATCTCTATTTTTCCTGTTTAAATAAGTTACATAATATGCCTACCTTAGCACCAAAACAAAATGGCTGTTCCTCATAGTTCAGTCTGAAGACCTTTTCACTTTCTACAATCTTTGTCTTGGTGAATTCATGCAATTCCATGGCTATAATTATTGTTTCTATTTAGATGGCAACCAAATCTATACCACTCACTGTGGATCCCTTCCAAAATCTCTACTTGTCTATTTCCCTATTTCTGAATATTTGTTTGATTCATCTGTACTGCTTACCTTAAACTGAGACAGGAAGATAACATTGAAATACCACTGAATTCAGACTCAGAGGATCAAATTCTGATTTTAACTTTGCCATCTACTACATTTAAAATTTGGGCAAATCCCTTAAGCTCTCTGGCTGTCATTTTCTTCGTAAAATGGAAAGGTTGGATGAGGTAATTTCTACAATCCCTTCTATCACCAAAACCATTATCTTATACATCTGGCACAGTGGTTATCCAGATTGTTGTTGTTATCTAGTCATGCTGTTGTTTCATGTCCAACTCTGTGTGACCCCATGGATTAGTTTGTGATTTCCTACTCCAGTGTGTCCCCATTTTACAGATGAGGAACTAGGGCAAACTTGCCCAGGGTCACACACCCAGTAAGTGTCTGAAGCTGGATTTGAACTCAAATCTTCATAACTCTATGCCCAGTGTTCTACCTACCATACCACCTAGCTGCCTGGTTATCCAGGTACCAGTAGGCTAAATCTACAGAGGATCTTTAGAATTTTTTGTCGTCCAAAAGCCCTTAAATTTTGCTTTTTTAATTTCTCATTTCTCTGGGGTTTTTGGTCTCCTCAGTCATCACAACTTCAAATAACCCACATTAACCTCATACTTCTGAGGAACAGATCTAATATTGATTCTAGTCTAAGATATCCCCCCTCCCTCCTGCAAGGGTGGGGGGATAAGTAACAATCCCAACAAATGTATCAGATGTATATTAGATTTATTCATCAGAGTGAGTAGAATAGAATCTAGTAACAGCATTAATAGCACAGTCTGTTGAGACTTGTTAGCATATTTGCAAACAGTTTCTTAGCGAGGACTTCAAATTAAGTATTTTACACTTAATCTGCACTGGGTATGGTTTGATTAATGCCAAGTGGGCTCTTTTCTGAGCAAAATGGCAAAAAAGGAAAATGTGGTATGTAAGCAAAGAAATGGGAAAGTGTAGGGAATAAACAAATTACCAGAAAAAGGCCAATCTTGAAAAACTGGGAAATTTTTGTGTTGTTGATTTTTGGGGGGGATTTGGGTTTTTCTAGACTGTGAGAACACAAGATGATATTAAATAACTTCTTAAGAAAGAGGTTGTTCTGAGCATTACATGAAAGGGAAAAGCCAAGGGGAAAAATAATCATAGCATTTTTGAGTTGGAAGGAGTCTGTGATAATCAAGTTCAATTTGTGCCTAGACAGCAATCTGCAATATGTCTCACAAGTAATCACGCAACCTCTGTTTGCCGACGTTCAGTAATAAAGAACTCACTACCACTGAGTCAGCTCATTCTATTTTTGAACAGTTCTAAATGATAAGAATACTTTTTTTCTCTTATATCAATTCAAAATCTCCTACTCAGTTACTTCCTCCCTTTGCTCCTGGATATGCTCTCTAGGGCCAAGCAGAACGTCTAACCCTTCTTATATAAGAAAAAAAAAACTTCAAATAATTGAAGAAAACTCTCGTGTTATGGAATATCAGGATCTCAGATTTAGATGGGACCTTAAAAAACTTTCTAGGGCAATGCAGATTTTAATAAGAATCTTCCTTAAGAAATATTAGATAGGTGGTCATTCAGCCTTTGCTTGGAACTGTAGTTATGATGAACACATCACATCCTCAACTGTCCCATTTTACTTTTGGGTAGATCTATTAGTGAATTTTTTCTAAACTTAAGACTAATTCTGCATCCAACTCTCAACTCTTCACTCTTAGGTCAAATAAAATGTATGATTTCTGTTTCAAATAGAGGCTCTTACAATAATTAAAGATAGTTATCATATTTCACCATCACCCCCAGTCTTCTGTTCTCATTAAATTTGCCTTGTCCCTTCAACCATTCATCACATAGTGTGAATTTTAAGCCCTTTGCAATCATAGTTTTTTTTTTTGGCCTTTTTGCAGCTTGTAATTTTTTTTTTAATGTGGCCCTCAGAACTGTACTCAATGCTCCAAATGAGATCTGAGGAACAGGCACCATATGTAGAAGAATGTGACAGTATAAGAATATGATCTCATTTAATCCTAAATACTTTCTTTATTGCCTTAGATTTCTTTTTTTATACTAAAAATATTTGGTTCTTTTTAACCAGCTGTTGATGATATAATAAAATAAAGGAATTTAAATGGCACCTAATTCAAACATTTAAAATATCTCATTTAATGTGTCCTTCTAATCTGAAACACAATATAATTTAAGCCTAATTTCAAAATTGTGCCCTTTTCCCCCAAGAGAACAGAAGTATATAGTCATCCAAGAATGACTTAAATTTTGGGGAGGCTTGTTCGGTGCATTTGGCAACATCTGATTTTATAGGCATAGTGGTAGGCACGATGTTGAAGAATAAGCCTACCAGATGGAAGAACAATGCTAAATCGCAAAAAGCAAGGTACATGATTCTGAGTTTTCTGAAATCACAAAGAATTGCCTTAGATTTCTTAGCTTCAACATTACATTGTTGACATAGTGAATCTACAATCCACTAAGTTCTGCAGATTTTTTTAGAAAAATGTAAGCCTCCTCTCCCTCCAAGTCTTTCTTTTCTGGGCCAAATACTTTCAATTCCCTTAGACAGTGTTCCTCTACCATGGTTTACAGTCTTCCATTATAAAAAATGACTAAGTAATATTTTGATGACAAGAGAAGTAGGTAAAATTAATGATTTAAAATATCATGGCAAAGAAAAATGAATATTATAAAATATTTTATTCTTAAAAAGAAAAAATGTATTCATTTATAATTTTTCAAAGCCTCAAAAATTATTTCAAGCTAGTTTGAAAAATGAATTCATTTTGAAATATTCCTCTCATATTTTGTATAAAAGTAGGAAAGTAACAAAATTATGAAGAACAAATGACAGAAACAGATAAAAAAGAGATAGAAATAACTGTTTTTTAAATAGTCTAGATATAAGGAAAGAACTTTCTTGTTCATATTTCCCACAATTATAAACTGTACTCAAGACTGAAATATGATATGACATCATAAAGGCTCCAGAAGATTTGTTCCTGATTTCTATTCCAGTCACGTATTTCAAGAAACAAAGATACAAAGCCAAATTATTTTATCTTAATGTTGGGTTTTTTAAATAGCATTCAGTTTATTAATGGTATTCACACATACCAAATAGACTCAGGATGCCCACACTTATTGCTATCACTATTATTCCCGGTCTCAATATTGTTCTTGTGAAATGAAGTAACATGAACAATTATGCCAAAAAACTGACTCTTCCTAGAACTACTGAATGATTCTGACTAGAATGTGATGGTTAGATTTAATACTCTAAGCCAAGGAGAAAAAAAGGAATCCAGGGGTTGATAAATTTACTAAAGAGAAGTAGACTCTAAGCTCCTCTGAATAAACCAATCATGAGTAGGCTAGGAAATTACAAACAGAAAGATGCTTATAAGATGTTGTTGGTGCCAGGTTTGTGATTGTGGATACAGTCATTCTAGTTCTTTGTGTTTCCATCCCAACATGACACTGAATTCCCCTTAGGGGAAAGGTCCTTATCTGGGCATACAGTTAACCATTAACCTCATTCTCTTTTTTATTTTAGACAACAGAAAAATTATATACTTGAAATGTTATATGAAACCTACACATCATCCTTGACTTTTCACTATTTCTTACCACCTCTTCCCCAAATCCAGTCTGGCACCAAGGCCTTTAGATTTCATCATTGAAACAACTTGTAGATATGCCCCTTCTTTTCTGCCACCACCTTGGGGCAGATCCTTATTTTTTCATGCCTGGAATATCACAACAGCTTGCTTGCTGGCTGTTCTACTTGTCATAAGTTTCTCCCCACTTCAAGTCAAACTCTATTTAACCATGAAAATGATTTCTCCAAAGGATAGGTTTGGCAATGTCACCACCGTATTCAATAAACTCTAGTGATTTGATATCACCTATGGGATCAAATATATATTGATGTTCAGAGCTGTACCTAATTTTTCCTTGCACACCTGTCCAGTCTTATTACACTTTACCAACCTTCCTCCATACTCTTTGATCTAGTGACACTAACTCCTTGTTCTTGGAAAAATTTATTCTGTCTCTCAACTCCAGATATCTCTGTTATCTGTTTCTCATGCCTGAAACTTCTCTCTCTTCATAGCTACATCCTGAATTTCTTGGCTTCCTCCAAATCCCAGATAAAATTTTACCTTCTACAGAAACCATTTCCCAATACCTCTTAAGTCTGCTTTCCCTGTACTGACTATTTCCTATTTATTTTGTATGTAGCTTGTTTGTATATAATATTTTGCATGGTATATCCTGCAGTAGATTGTGTGCTCCTCAAGGGTAGGGGTTGTCTTTTACCCTTTTTGGTATCACTAGTATTTAGTAAAGTGCCTGGTACATCATTGATGCTTAATAGATTCTATTGATTGATTAAAGTTTAATTGAATAATTTTGTCAAGAGAAAGAATTTACAGATGTGTTTAATCTAATGTAGTCACCGGGTTCCATAAAAACATAGTACTAGGTGAAAAGACATTACAAGGAGTGATGATTTCCATATGAACAACATTATAAACGTGCTTTTAGTAGAATAACATTTCAGATGAATTTCCCAGCTTTGAGAATTTTTTTTTTGGCAAATATGTATTATGTTTAGTTTATACTTATACAGAAAAATTACATTAGAAATCATTATCTACTTTCTCTTAGATAAAGGAAAAGGGGAAAATGATCCTATTCATTTGCACTAGAAATAATGCTAAATGTGACTGCTACCTCTCTTAGCATCACAGGTTATCAGTCATTTATGCCTTGAATGTTCCCAGTGTGTCATATCCAAAGCTACATGGTGCTATGGAATTTGTAATTTACCATGGATGTCACATAAATGCCTAAAGAGTAGAGTAACTTCTAAAAAGGAAGTTTTAATATCTAGAGTACTAGAATGTGTAAAGATACCCAAAGCAAGGTTGTGTTAGGGCCAGTTTTTTCTCTGTGAGACTTAATTATTATATTTTCAGTGAGACCATTAATACCTTAGAAATTATCATAAGCTACAGAGCAGAACTTGATGTACTGTTTTATTGATTCATAGTAAAAAAAATGATTGAAAATATTAACAAAGCAGATTAAACCTAAAAACATGTCATGTTTCACAGTCAGTTGTTAAAACATTGACCAGCACACTCCTGCTCATGATCACAATGGAGCTGTTATAGGAAACATGACTTTCCAGGAGACTGAAAATTAATCTGATTGATCAGCAATAGGGAGGTAGAACATTACCCCCCTCCTGAAAAGGGGATATATTGTTTCCAAAGGTGGAGAGGGAAAAATCAGGGACTTATTGTTAGCTAGTTTGAATCTCTAAAAAAGGCACAGGAAAAGGAAAGACCAAGAAAAGACCTGATAGTTATCTTTCAATATTTCAATTACTGGCATATAGAAAAAGGAATAAAGTCATTTGGTGCAGTTACAAAATGTGGAACTAGAACTAATAATTAAAAGTTATGTGGAAGATTGGGCTAAATTTTGGGATGATTTTTTTAAACAATGTGCTATATATAGGTAAATCACTTGAAAACAAAATAAACCTAATAACAAAATACTGATCTAGTATCAAAAATACTTAAAGATTCTGTTCTATTCATGAGGAAAAGACTAAAAGAAAATAAAATTACTAACACAAAGACTTAAGGCCAAGGAATATTTCCTATAGAATATAATCCATCCATACCTTCTTATCTTGTTATTATTTCAGTCCATGCTCATTCATAGTTTCTCCACAGCAGATTCATCCAATATTCTGAAAATTTTACTCTAGGGTGTTAATTTTAAAAGTAAAACTCTGAAGCTGCTCATCTATTATTTCTCACTATGAAACTGGCTCAACTTCTCTCTGATGATACATTTTTCATTGATCATTTTAGTCCACTTCTTGGATATAGGTCACCACTGGAAATGCAAGGCAGCACTCATATATTTACTATATGTCTCTCCATTGCTTTTTTTGATTCTTCAGAGATTGCAACCACAGCACATCATTGGAAATATGCCTGTTTTAAATTTTCTGACCTGGTGAGAAGTAATATACCATTTCTCACTCATAGTTCAGCTTTCTTTTTCCCACTTACTCATTTCTGGGCCTAATTAACTTTCCACATGGAGTATCTGTTCCAGATAAGTATACTATTCTTCTGAATCAATGATCTGGTCATGCAACTACATACCATAGTCTTAACAGTAAACAAGATGTTGGGGGTGAGGGTGGAGGAAAGTCAAGGAAAAGTTACAGATGAAGAAAAGATAGGACAAGAAAATGTTCTCAACTCAAAAAAAAAATAAGGTTGAGAGTTGCTCATCAGTAGAGGGCCTTAAAGCAAGAACTTGATCAACCAGTGTACATTATAGGGGATTGGACTATAGAGTCTCTATAATCTAGAGTCCATGTTATCAGAAATAATTTTCCTTTCCAGGTTCTAGATAGCCTTATCCTTGCAGACTTTTTGGTATCATGGATAAACATTGATGAGGTATTTTGGCTGACTGCCAAAGACTCTCCACTCCCTGTAATAGTAAATAAAAGGATCTCGGTGAACTATCTCCTACCCTTACTAGCACTTTACAGAATATAAAAAGGAAACCTCTAGACCCATAAGTCAGGAAGTAAGTCCCCACATATTTACTAGCCCTTCACATGATTTAACTCTGTAGAAACTACCCTGTTCCAGTAATTTGATGGTGTCAGAGCCCTAACAATTCTAAGTCCATCAGAAGAATACAGAATATTTGAGTGGTGTTGCCCTCAATAGAAAGGGCAGTTACTGTTACAACAGTGTGAGAATGAAAAATGATCTTCTAAAACAGCACTGCTTTGGCCAGCTAGACTTGTTCATGTATGTGGGTCCTCTTTACCCACTTGTGGGTACAGCATTCTACCCCAGGCCACAGACCAACACTATTAACACCTTGTCCAATATAGTTGCTTTAATGAAATGTCCACCTGAGTCTCCAAGGAGCACATTTGCTTAAGTGTGAACTTGTTTTTATCTTTTTTTAAAGAGATCAATTAATGTTGAAACTCTAAAAGAAATTCTCAGATCTTATTTCAGTTATTCCAAAAGCTAGAAGGAGCACATTTCTTCCTCTCTTATCTGAAAATGTAAGCATTCTAAAAGACACAGATAACAATTAAAAGATGAAGGATCAATAATCTAATCATTATACACTCTAGCAAGGTTGTTTTGGCTCTCAGAATGGTGCAGCATTCCAAACTTATTTCTCTCAGGAATGAAGTAATGTTTTGGGCAACAAAATGAGTGCGTTTTTTTGGGGATGGGGCAAAGAAGATGATGGAAGAGCAGTTGATAAAGTAAACAAAGGAAACATATGAAAGGAATCAGAATGATTCCGTGCCCCTGAAGCTAAAGAAGGAAAGAACATTCAGAAGAGGAGGATGGTCAATACTGTAAAATGTGATAGAACATTTAACCAGGTGGATACTACAAAATAGTTCATTACATTTAACAATTTTGAAGTCTTTGCTGATTTTGAAAAAAAAATAATTTCAATAGAATAGTTAGGGAGAAGTTAGATTTCAAGAGTTTAGAGAGAAAAGGAAGTAGAGTCAATGATTATGGACTGTTTTTAAAAGCTTCAGAGAGAGAAAATCAGACTAATTCAAAGACATAGAAGGTTTAATGCAAAGTAAGTTTAGAATGGAGACATCTGATCATATTTTAAGTAGGGAGCAGGAACTAGCAGAGAAGAAAAGGTTAAGGACTCAAAAGAAGGAGAGAAAAAATGTGAAATAAATGCTATGGAGTATAAAAAGGGTGGGGGATGACTTCAACAACACAAGTAAAACAGTTAGCAATGGAATGGAAGAGAGGATGATTAAGGTAAAGTTAAAAATTCAGAGACATTTTAAAGTGGCTATATTTTAATTGGGACACAATAAAGAATGTTGAGTCAATCTTTTCAATCAAATTGGACTAAAACTAATCTATAAGTGGAGGATGGAGTAGGATTGAGAGTTTGAGCTAAATAGCAAAGTTTTACTTCACTTCTGTGGGCAACTTATTTATTGAATCACCAAATGATAATTGCCAAGCATCTCTAAAGGCAGAATTGAAATCTACTAGCATTTTTGTCCGGCAATTTTCAGCATCCCCATGAATTAAAGAAAAATAAGTATAATGTGAATAATCCCAGGGCATGAGATCATAATGAGCACTGTGAAAGATAAATGAAGTAAGAGACTCTTGATATTTAATGAAGGTTACACAGAAAGGGCTGACTATGGGAGCTAGCCTTGGGAGAGAAGTAATAGAAATCAAAAGGGCACATATGGGTTAAGATGATAGGGAAAGACATAGAAACCAAAAGTTACCCAGGGACAAAAAGCAAGTACTGTGTATATGATAGAACAGTAGAAAAAAAAAATACAAAGACAGTATGGTGAGAAACAGGAAGTTGGATTTGGGATCTTACAGTTTCCATATATGGCAACACAAGTGAATGCCTGAAGATGAGTGAAGGAAATGATAAAAGCTGAAGATATATAAGTTCATAATATCATATAAAGACAGAAGCTACAACAATAAAAATAAAGCAACATTAAGAACAACACTAACAAATCACATTTATATTGAGAAAATCACATTGCATTCAGGAAGACTTGGGTTTGAATCCTTCCTCTGACACTTTTTATCCATGTGACCAGTCAACCTCAGCTTTCTCATCTGTAAAAGGAAGCTAATGCCTATCTGATAGGGTTGTTTAAGGAAGAAAATAAATAATACACAAAAGTTTTGTAAAACTCAGAAGGATATGTTATTCTTATAATGATTATATAATATGGACTCTAGAATTTGCAAAGATATTTTTTCACCATTATACCTTGGTTGTTAAACATAAATATTAAGGTCTTTGAGGATTATGTAAAGAAAGCAAGAAGTAAGAACCAAAATCAGAAATAAGTTGAGGATGAAGGCATAGGACTACTGCTGGGGGAGGAAGGGGCAATGCTAAGTGACAATAGAGACAAGGGATTATTCAAATCACATTCTGTGTTTATTTTCTCAACCAAGGAAAGTGGTGTTGGCATTGAGGAAAACAGGACAAAATTTTTATCAAGAAATAGAAATGCAAAATAAGTTGAAGGTGTTACCACCTAGATGATTTATTGATTCAAGTCACAGAGCCTTCAAAGGATTTTGTACTCAGTATAGATGTTAATGACAAATTAGAAGTGAATTTTCATTGTTCTTGAAAAATGATTTTCCTAGAATTTAGAAAAATAGAATTACATATACTTTCAATTTGAATCAAATTTTTCAAATGGAATGCTCATCTAAACTGAACTTCTTTCCCTACTACACACATTATTCTCCAACTGAATAAAATTTTCTGAATTATTTTCTATAATCAAAGGCCTTTTCCTTTACTTCTCCAGCTTTCTCTGTGCAGCAGAGTTGCTAAGAGTATACTACCAGAAAAGTTTCAGAATTACAGGTTTGTAGACCAAAAGAGAAGGGGAAAATTGATACAGTAAAGATAATGCTATTTTAAAGCCTTCTGAATTAGGAGACTACAGTGTTTCTGCACTAAGCTACTAAAATGCACTTACAGTATATTAAAACTACTAATTAATCCCAAAAAATGTGTTAGCATGTAATTGCAAAGTTTCAACAACTTAAATAAGATGCTCAGGGAATTTGTGTTAATGGTGAAAATCCCAGGAGATATTTTTAGATATTAGTTAACATCAGATGGCTAATATAGCATATTTAGAGATACATATACTTCTCCTTAAAAAAAGGTTCATTTTTGAAATACTAATAATCTTCTAGAAATGTTCCATGACTCTGAGTCATAAATAATCACACTTTCCAAAGAATTATATTTGACTTTCACCAGAAGGAAGGAAGGAAGGAAGGAAGAAAGGAAAAGAAAGAAAGAAAGAATTTTAATAGCATGGATTACTTTGTAAAATCACTGCCAATCCATGGAATTACTTTGGAGGTGTTAATGAGGAATGTTAATGAGGCCAGATGAAGGGAAAGAGAGTGGCAGAAAAGAAATTCATTAATATTCTCTCTCTCTCTCTCTCTCTCTCTCTCTCTCTCTCTCTCTCTCTCTCTTTCTCTCTCTTACTCTCTCTTACACTCTCTCCACATACACACACACACACACATTTATATACATCATGATGATGTGGAAGTCACCTTGAAGCTCCCAAGATATTGCCACCAGAGTCTGTGGTCCCAAACTGACTATTGGGTTGCATTCAAAGAATCAGTCTAACTAAATTATGTGAAATTTATCACATGGTTTTTGTTTAAAAGCCAATGGCAACTGATACATTTGTCTACTAAAATGCAGATGTATAGCAATCTGTATTGGTAGAAGGAATACTTACTTTGGCGAAATCAAGGCTTCCTTAATTACCATGTTCTATGAAATTATGCATACATCTATGCATGCTTTAATCCTAAAATACTATCAAATGAGTTTAGGGAATGGATTTTTGAGTTGAGATTGTAGAATATTTCTCATCAAACAAGCAATAGCATATCTTCATCATCAGAAGACATTGTATTACATAAAATTACACAATGGAAATAGATGTATTCCTCTTCTGCCAACCTTTCCTTCCCTCTATCTGACCTTATTAACATTTCTCATTAACACATTTAGAATAATGATATGGTTTGGCCTTGGTTCTGCAGTGTAGCTCATGTTTTTAAAATTCTTGCTTCTCAATTCCTGCAATGAATTATTTTCTCATGCATGCTCCAGGAGAATACCAAAAATGACATTTTATAGTGTTATTGCTAATAATGTGATGAAAAAATACAACTAGCTGACAATGGGAGACTATTCCTAGTACCTGCACATATGGAAGAGGAATATGCTACAAGGCTCTAAATACTTTTAAATTTTTCAGTGATAGGAGAGAATGAAAGAATGGACTGAATTCAGAAGCCAGGATATCACAGTGGGAATTCATGGAGACCTATGAAACAGGGAACAGAAAAGTGAATTTGGAAGAACAGACTGAATTCACAAGCCAGGATCTCACACTGAGAAATATATGGCAATGATATAACAGAGTCAGTCAATCTTTTACTCACCTCATTAAACATTTGTTTTTTGTTCCTGTAGAGAATATAAGCATGATCTTTTTTTTAAAGAAGGTACTATAGAAAAAAGAATAAGATATATTTGCAATTGGCTTAACTAATCCTAAACATAGATGCCAACTAGCTCCTGCAAAAACCTCACTACAGGGGCAGCTAGGTGGCACAGCAGATAGAGCACCAGCCCTGAAGTCAGGAGGATCTGAGTTCAAATCTTGCCTCAGACCAAACACTTAGTTGTGTGACCCTGGACAAGTCACTTAACCCCAGTTGCTTAAAAACAAACAAAAAACAGCCAAAAAAACCCCTCACTACATCTGAAGTAAATGACTACCAAACTGAAGGTCTAGAGAGCCATTGTGCTGATCTCATTTTTGTATACTGAGAAAATTTGGACAGTATACCAGCACCATGCCAGGAAACTGAATTATTTCCATTTGAATTGTCTTAGATTTCTGTGATAATTTCTTGAAAGATGATGTCTAGGCTCTTTTTCTGATAGTGGCTTTCAGATAGTCCAATAATTTTCAGATTCTCTCTCCTGGATCTATTTTCCAGGTTAGTTGTTTTTCTAGTGAGATATTTCACATTCTCTTCTATTTTTTCATTCCTTTGGATTTGTTTTACAATGTCTTAATTTCTCATAAACTCACTAGCTTCCAACTGCTCCATTCTAATTTTTAAGGAAGTATTTTCTTCAGTAAGCTTTTGGACTTCCTTTTCCATTTGGCCAATTTTGCTTTTTAGGACATTCATCTCCTCATTGGTTTTTTGGACCTCTTTTGCCATTTGGGTTAGGCTGTTTTTTAAGGTGTTATTTTCTTCAATATTTTTTGGGTCTCCTTTAGCATCACTCTCAGTTTTTCCTTCACTTCTCTTACTTGCTTCTGAAAATCCTTTTTTAGCTCTTCCATGGCCTGGGACCAATTCATATTTTTCTTGGAGGCTTTGACTTTGTTGTCTTCTTCTGGTTCTATGTTTTGGTCTTCCTTGTCATCAAAGTAAGATAATATAGTCTGACTTTTTTGTGCTGCTTGCTCATGATCCCAGCCAATTATTTGAGTTATAAACTCTTTGTTAAGGTAGGTGTTTGTTTCCATTGTGGAGAATGTACTGTCCCAAACTTCAGGGGTTTGTACAGCTGTTTTCAGACAGAGTTCTAGGGACTTTTAAATTTTCAGTTCTTCTAAGGTGGTATGATAAGGAGTGAGGTGCTCCTTTCCTGGCAGCATCGTTGCTTTCTTCTGGTTGTATGTTTTGATCTTTTTTGTCACCAAAGTAAGATAATATAGTCTGATTATTTTTGCTAAGTGTGCTTATGATCCTAGCCAATTACTTGAATTTTAAACACTTTGTTAAGGTAAGAGTGTGCTTCCAATGTGGAGAATATACTGTCTCAAGCTTGGGTGGGGGAGGGGGTTGTGCAGCTGTTTTCAGAGATACTTCTAGGGACGTATACATTTTCAGTTCTTCCAAGGTGCTATGATCAAAGATGAGGTGTTTGCTCCTTTCTTGGCCTGTGTTCTGGTCTATAAGTAACTACAAGTCGTCTTTTCTGTCTTGGAACTGTGAGGAGGATTTCTTCTTCACTGCCACTACAAGCTCCCCCATGCCAGTGCTCCTCCTCACCCCAGGACTGCCCCCCAAAACTGTGACTGAGATCCAAGCATGGGCAAAGCAAGAGAATCCTGCACCAGCGAAGAGGTCTGTGTGATCCCCCTCTGATCAGATACTCAATTCCCCCTCAGTCTGTGGGCCAGAAGCTCAGGAGGTAGCTGCCACCCTGGGGCTGAGCTCCAGGACTGGAGCTGAGACCATACTGCTTCTCTTTCTCACCGAAGTCACAGACTTTTCCCACTGACCTAAGTTGTCTTTGGCATTCCTGGGTTGAGAAGTCTGGGAACCACCATAGCTGCTGGCAATTCAGTCCTCTGAGATCTGTTCCAGGTTCATTGAGGCCTGCGCACCCATGCCAAACTGAGCTCCTCTCCCAGCTCAGTGTGATACACCTTTCCCATCTGCTGTGCTCTATGAGCAAAGCAGAATAGAAGTTGTTCAAAAGAAATGAGAGATGCACACATTTAGTGAATCCACTTCAAATATTCACAGGGGCCATTTGTACCTGATCTGTAGTTGAGCATTCTGAGCTTGTATTGGTCTGATCAGCAACAGTTGGATACAGTATAACTTGACTCTAACATAGTGATGTCATTTTGATCCTCTTCAAGAATGAAATATAAGAACAGAAAATTTTCCTGACTCCAACATTGGCCCTCTAATCACTATGCCAAAAACTTTCCCCTCTTTGCCTTATGCAAATTTATTTATGAAGCCAGAACATTCTTAGGAATAATAACTAAAGGAATCAAACATCATACTTTCCAACAACCTAGAACATCACAACATGAGGATGACGTTCAGTCTAGGAGACATGGACATGCTACTAATTATTTATTTAGTTTCTTGACCTTTTTCAGAAATGTTACTTATAAATTATGATGGTGAGTGAAGCACATACCAAGTGTCAACATAAGATTACCAACAGTTTACTTCTGAAATATGTCTACCTAAACTAGCTTTACTGTAACACAATCATGATAAGAAGGCATGTAACTACTAAAACTTATAGTATTTTAAAACATTTAGACTTTAAATATCATCTTGATCATTATCTTTATTTTATAAAGAAGTTAATGTCACAAGAAGACAAATAACTTGATGGAGGCGCCATAGGTATTTAATGGGAGAGCAAGGAGTAGAACATAGATATCCTGATTCTAAAGTTAGTGGACTCTTTTTTTTTTTACATAATGCTAGGTGTTCAACAAGTAGGTAAGAAAACGTTCCTTTCCACCAATTAAATACACTATTTTTTTCAATCTTTTCTACCTGTAAGGTACTTGTAAGCTGCTTTCCAAGAGAGCTGGAGTATGCACACAAATAAATATTATTACTATCCCTAAGGATTTCCAAATTTAAAAGAGCACAAAACAGTACAAACAAAATTAATCAATCAAATATCATTACTTAAGCTTTTTTGCTTGGCTATGTGCTAAGTTTAGGGGATAAAATACAAAAGAGCAGTAATACCTGCCCTCAAGTGCTTACATTTTAGAATTTGAACTAAGATATTACAAGTGATAAGAAAAATGCTACTAAAGATTCATGGAGGAGTGCATTTCAGTCCCAAGAAATATCAGCTAATGCACAGAACTGGGTAGAAATTTAAAAAGTTCAGAGAAGAAGGAAGAAACCAGAATGGTGATATCCAAGATTTTGTAAAAAAGGAAAGATATGAAAAGATTAGATTGGTTCCAGATTATAAAGTCCTGATTAGTAATATCATTTTAAAAATTTAACATTTTATTTTTCCTAGATTACATGTAAAAACATTTTAAATTCTTTTTTTTTCAAATTTTGACTTACAAATTCTCTCCCCTTCTTCCTTCCCTCCCAATTGATAAGGTGAACAATTTGACATAGGTTATACATGTGTAGTCATGTAAGACATACTTCCGTGTAACTCTTGCAGTGAAAAAAAACACATAAAAATTTTTAAAAAAGTAAAGAAAAAGTATTTTTGATCTGCATTCAGGTTCCACCAGTTCTGTCTCTGGAGATGGATAGCACCTTTCATCATAAAGTACTTTATAGTCTTAGATTATTGTATTGCTAAGAATGGCTGTTTTTCACAGTAGATCATCATACAATATTGCCTTTACCATGTGCAATGTTCTGTTTCTAGCGATATCTTTGTTTTTTTGGCTAAGGCAATGAGAGTTAAATGACTTGCCCCAGGTCACACAGCTAGTAAGTATAAAGTGTCTGAGGCTGGATTTAAACTCAGGTTCTCCTGATTCCAAGACCATAGCTCTATCCACTGAGACACTTAGCTGCCTCCAAGCAATTATCATTTTGAAATTGCTTTCTTGGTAGACAATGGATGTTACTGAACATTTTTTGATGAGGAGAGTGATAGGAAAAGAATTATGCAAAAAGAAATGTGTCAGGGATATATATAACAATAATAATAATAATAACAACAACAATATAGTGCTTCCTATTTGCTAGCACAGTACAGACATTGTACTTAGTTCTTTACAATTATAATCTCATGTGATCCTCGTAACAACAAGACTTTATTTGAAGTAGCTAGAGATCAGAGTCAGGGAGAACTTGTAGAAGGTCTTTTCAGTAGTCCAGATAAAATATATTGAGAGCCTGAAATAAGGTACCTGGTTTGGGAATGTGAAGGAGGCCACAGATGTGTGGGATATTGTGCACATATGGTTGTCAGGGTTTGGAAACTGATTGGCTGCAGGGAGTCAAAGAAAGAGATAGGGAAAAATAGTGTTGAGGTTTCCAGCCAATGTGAGTTCACAGAATTGTGAGAACATACACAGAAACAAGGTTGTTAAAAAGTAGGGCAAGTTTAGGAAGCAAGAGGTTTTCAATTTTGGCCTCTCTGAGTTTGAGGGGCATGTGAAATGCATAGGTTGAGATTTTCAATAAAAAATTAGGAACAGGGGCTGCAGAGTCGTTGGGTAATTAAATTTGGCCTACAATCATCATCATCATCATAACAACAATGAGGAGAAGAAGAAGAAGAGAAGAAGAAGAAGAAGAAGAAGAAGAAGAAGAAGAAGAAGAAGAAGAAGAAGAAGAAGAAGAAGAAGGAGAAGAAGGAGGAGGAGGAGGAGGAGGAGGAGGAGAAGAAGAAGACTCTTCTGTCATGTAATCTTTTATTTCAAGATTAGTCTCCAGAGGCATTTTGATACCTAGTAGAGTGCCCAGCATATCATGAAAGTACAGCCAATGTATTCAGTTTTCTTCTTGTTGTTGGTTTCTTTTAAATAGATTTTATCAACATATTTTATTTTCACATTGTCTGTTTTTCTTCACAGATCCCTCCTCCTCCCTTTCCCACATAACCTTCTCTTCTAATAAATTTAGAAAGAAGGAGAATGAGTGAGGGGAGGAAGAGGTAGAGGAGAGAAGGAAGAGAGGAAGAGTAAGAGAGGGAGGTAAAAGAAGAGAGAGAAGGGAAAGGGAGGGAAAAGAGAGGGAAAGAAGGAAAGGGAGGAAGAAGGGGAAGGAAGACAGTAAGGGAAGGAAAGACAAGAAAGTCTTCATAAGTTCAATTTTTCTTCTACTTAGTTATGAATAACTCTTTTCCCTCTCTAATAATTACCTCTTTAAAAAAGGGGGTGGGAGGAGGAAAAAAGTCTACTTACAAATACTATATGACTCCATATTTCCCTTTGGGTGAAACTCAAGTACAACTCTTTGGAAACTGTGATATTCTACAACTCATAGCTATGTAATTTCCCTGGAAGAATAATGATATTTAATGGACAAGGAAGAAAGAGGAAAGAAAAACTCTTGAAGTCAATAATTCACCCAACTCTGGTCTCCACTAAAGTGGGGATTAGAGGCATGCACTATTGAACATCTTTCCATGTTTCTCTGTTTTTGTTTTGTCCCATTACCATCTTCTAGATTGCTTTAATATTTATCTCCATTGTCTATTGATTAGCCAGACCCATTACATCTGATTTTGGGATAGTCAATTCTTTTTTTGTATAAAGCTTGACTCCATAATCTAGTTCAACCTCTTCCTGCTCTTTAATTTTTCTTAAAACAACAAATAATAACCATACTAGATCTAATGTCTTCCATTCAAGTTAAACAAATTCCCAATATCCCAATGGGTTTGTTGTTTAATAGACTAGAAAGGTTTTTGTACGCTCCTTAAGCGCCCCACCCCAAGAAATGCGTTTAAGTTGTTTTTTTTTTCCCTAGTGGACAGCAGAAAGTGCCTGTTTCCCCTTCAGAAATAGTCTTTCTGTCTTGTATGATTACCAAAAGGATATTTTGCTCATTCTACCCTTGCTTTTTCCACTAGTTCAATTGTTCCTTCTACTTAGTTATGAATAGCTCTTTTTCCTCTTCAATAATTACCTCCTCTACAGGGATGCTCCCTGACCCTTCAAAACAGCTCAAGTCCACTATTATGAATGGGATTTGCTCATTAACATATATTCCAACATAGCAGAGATCAAGAAATACCAAACTCAGTATAAGCTGTTTTAGAAATTTGTCATTATCTCAGTGATGCAGGTATTGTTCAGTGAACCATGGAAATACAGTTCTGCTTTTAAAAGCCTTTTAGCTCTTTCCTTTTTTCCTATTGAGATACATTAGAGTTCTCAAAAAAGTGCTTATTCTTATCAAATTATAAATCATGGCAGATACCAATTACACTACTCTAGTATGTAAGAGAATGTTTTATCTCCATATCACTGGTAATTTTCTGTAGTTTGGGGTTACGCAGAAAGATTGTAAGTCAAAGAAGCAGCTGCTTTATTCTGCAAATATGCATTTTAAATTTAATGACAGGACAAGAGAAAACATCTGGTCATGTACTGAGACAGACTCCTATGCATCTTCTTGATTTCCTTGGAGCAGGTGTATAATCTTGAAAATAAAAACAGGTACTTCATAAAATAAGATTTTGTAGAGCTGGTCATTTACAATTAGAAGATCATTCTCACTGAAATTCATTTGACCAAATCTTCAGATAAATGACAATTTCAATTTCTCCCAAAGTCTTAACAAAATTGATGTTAAAAAACAGAGTTATGAGACAAATTGTTTTTCTACCACCTGATGTATCTGACCCAAGAATCACAAGGAAGGAACACTGGAGACATTAGGGGTAATATTCTTCTAATTATATATAAATAAGAAGATATATATATATATATAATATACATATATATATATTCTCTATATATACATATATGAAAATTATATTGTTCTATATGGCATAAACTTAAATGGACTGGGAAATATTATGGATATAATATTGTACAATTTATATCTGGGTCTGAAGGAATGCTCACTCTGACTTCAGAATCTATCATGATTTACACCTATAAGTGTCCTCAGTCAAGGTTGGGGTATCTAGTCTTAATGTTAATACCTATGGAATAAGGTAACAGGTAGAGATTATCTAAGTTCACCCCCTCATGCTCAACACTGTCTATTTGAGTGCCTCTTCAGACTTTTGATGATGCTATAAGTCCCTTACTATGGAACTCTACCTAATTCTGCTCTCCCTGGAAAATGTTCCTATATTTAGAATTCTTCCAGAACTCACTCCTTCTCATCAAAATTTATTCATAGTCTGTCCTTTTCTGTCTGGATTTTACTTTATTAGGTGGTATGTATTATCATAACTCAGAAGTTATCTTTCTCAGCTTCTCTTGATCATTATACTTGTATTTTCTGAAATGAAAGAATTTAATGTTTAAAGCAGCTCGGTTTCAGCCTTCATAAGAGGTCTATCCAATATGTAAATTGACTCCTCTAGAAATTTGCACAGCTATTCTAAATAAAGGTACCAATTTTCAAAATTTTATTGACTACCTAGTGGGGTCAAGGCAATGCTCTAAATATTGGAGACACAAACACAATACAAAAAAAAATACCTTTCCTCAAAGAGTTTACATTGTCCTACCAAGTTACGACATAACTATGGATAAGTAAGTAAAGGATAATTTAAGGAAGAAAAGAAGAACTAGGGGAATCCTTGTGGGAGGGTGTAATTTTAGTTGAGCAATAAATAAAGGAGTAAATGAGCATTTATTAAATGCCTACTGTGTTTGTGATCAGTAACATTCTAAGTGCTGGGGATTCTCACAATCTAATGGATTTGTCCACTTAAAATCTGAAGATTGTGCCAATGGAAATCATTTGATTCAATTAGGTTTTTCTACCAGTAAATAATGAATTTATTCAGACTTTCTAGTATTGCTTTCCTAAATGAACTCAATCTTTCCTTTCACTTAGCTATAAACGATAGTTTTACCCATCCAGTAATGCCCATGGCTCACTAACTACTACTTAGATAATGGAAGTAATGTTCAGTTTGCTATTTCTTGATCTTTGTTATGCAGGGATATGTATATTAGTGATGACTCTGTCTTAATCACCAAACTATAATTGAACCCACATCCCATGAGTTCTTAGGAACATTTGCCCTGCATTTTGCAGTAGTTTTACACATATTCATGATTTCCCCTTTCTAAATTCTAATGACCTCAATGGCAATATTTCTTATTTTCTCTTCATATCCTAATTGTCCAGAACATAAACTCAATATATGTTCTCTGAACTCAGACTTTTTTTTTATAGAATTTATTACCAGATGTTATATTCAAGTTATTTCACTTGTCATTTTGATCTACCTCCTTTGCAAAAGGCCTGAAGGAGGCATTGGACATATAAAGAAGAAATACAGTTTTCCTGTATACAATAAGGTTAATGTATAATATGCAATATAAAATTTCAGGTAAAGTACAATGAGCAAGTGAGAACAGAAATAGTCTCTGTTTGGAGGGATGAGAGGGGAAGGGGAAGAACTGATGAAAGAATTGGCAGTTTACATGCATTTTGAAGAAAGTTGGAAATGGAGTTGGTGTTCGCTCATACTTTTGGGTGTGACATGAACAAAAGCATAGAAAGCAAGAGTATTTTTTTTTTCTGGAGATCCATATGAAACAATGTTGGGATGGTAACTTGTAGCAAGATGGTAGAGGAATTGAATGCTGGCATCAGAAGTCTATGTTATACTGTAGGAAATAGGAAGCCACTAAAGATTTTTCAAAAGAGGAATGATGTGATCAGTGTTGAGTTTGGAACATGATTCTGTAATAAAGTTGGGGGAAAAGGATTGGGGAGAAGATAAGAATAGAAACAAGAAAACTCATTGGGAGGTTTTAACAACAGCAAAAATGCAAAAATAATGAAGACCCAAAGTAGGATGGTGTCAGTGAGAATGAAAATAAGGCAATGGATACAGGATGATATTTAAAAAGCAGAATCAATAGCACTTGACAAATATTTGAAACAAGGGTGACGTTTAGGTTAACAGGGGAAATACATTCAAGTTTAAACACCTCGAGTTTGAGTTCCTGGCAGGACATCCTCATAGAAGTATCAAGAAAGTAAGTGGTAAGACCATAGTGGTAGAAATACGAAGTGTAATTGATAATATAGAAGTGGAGGTCTAGTGACAGGGTGGGTATGAGCATAAAGATTTGGGATACATCTGTATAGAGATGATAACCAAAGTCATGAAAGTAGATAAGATTATTACAGCAGAGATCAGAAAAATACACCTGTATACATTTAATTGATTTGTACATTGATTATTTTGATAGTAATGATAAGTGGGTATTATAGGCATACTTCTTCCCTACTAGACTGTATTTGTGCATTAAACAAATATTTAATCTTCTTTAGTTTGAAGGCCATGAACTATCCATTGTCCATGAAGAACTAAGTACAGGAGCTCATTAAACATCTGTTGAATGCCTACATGCACTAGTTTCATCACAACCCCAGAACATCATTTTGCTAGTCTACAACTTTTAGTCAGAAATGTCTTTTCTTTACTGCTTGGACATATCAACAAGTATGAAAGCAATTATGTCAGGAGGTAATTTATCAAAGGCTCCATTTCATACATTGAGATATGACTGCTTCCAGTCAGGGGCACCATGGTTCTTCCCCAAACATTCATGCTATCTCATAGCAAAGAAATTATAGATACTGCCTAAGATTAACTGAAAATAATTTCTAATAACTATGATTTTGCCTGCATAGTTTGAAGAAGAATTTGGAATTTATCAGATTGATTTGAGATGAATAATGAAATTTTATTAACAAATTTATTAAGTATTAGTATGTGCAAGGCACTATGCTAAAAAGACAAAAACAAATGAACAAAAGGAAACAAATAAAAAAAAATTAGTAATCCCTGACTTCAGAGAGATTACATTCTACCAGGATTGTTTGGATGTTGACTTTGAGGCCTAAATAAGCCCTCTGTAGTGCTCAAATTCTGTAAATCATGGTTAGATCTCCCCTTTGTACTGTGGATTCTAGTTATATGTATAGGATTCAGGCCTTTTGATTGGATAGCTACAAAATGTTTAGGGATAATAATGCTCAGTCTCAGTATCCTGTAGAGTCAAATGACCAAAATCCAAATTAGTTTATAGTTTTGTCAAGTTAAATCACAACTACTTATTAATCATTTATTAGATATCAGGGGCTGTGCTAAGTGGTAGACATGTAAAGAAATAAAAATAAAACACCAACAGCAAACAACATCATGGTCACTGATCTTTTTTTTTTTTTTTTTTGCTTTTAGGCAATTGGGGTTAAGTGACTTGCCCAGGGTCACACAGCTAGGAAGTGTCCAGTGTTTGGTCTGAGGCCAGATTTGAACTCAGATCCTCCTGACTTCAGGGCCGGTGCTCTATCCACTGTGCCACCTAGCTGCCCCCATTATAAGAATCTGAGCAGTGGCTAGATTTTAAGAATCTGAGCCGGTCACTGCTCTTAAGAAGTTAATATTATAATGCCAGAGATAACATGTATAGAATATATATGTATAAGGTGTATACCAAGTGAATGGAAAGGATAGAACAATTTAGGGGCAAAAAGGATTGGTAAAGGCTTCTTTCACTGATTGAGATTTCAGTTTTCTTGAATGAAACCAGAAAATGGAAGAGACTGAGGTAAGAATGGAGAACATTCTGATGACGGGCAAATTGCCAGGGCAAAGACAAAGAATTGAGATATGGAAGTTTGTATGTGGGGACTGTCTAGTAGGCCAGCATGACTACATGGTAGTAAGTGGACCAGAGTAAAGTATAGCAAGACTAGAAAGGTAGAAAAGGGTCAGGTTGTGAAGGACTGTAAATGCGAAACTGAGCACAGTTATGTCTTTTACATTTCTGGGGTTAGGTGTATGGTTACTCCCCACCTGCCTCTGTAATCTGGAAAATCCACATAAAATATTTTGTCCTTCCTTTCATACCAGAGAAGTCTGAATTTTTTTTTCTTTTTCTGTTTTGGGATGTTTATAATACGGTATTGTCAAATTTGTGTTAAGTGTTTGGTCACAGATTATATTATGCAATACTACATATATATGTATACATGTATATAGTATATATATATATATATATACACATACACATACACATGTACATACATATACATACGCACACATATACTATATATATACTGTTTATATATATGCATATTGTATATATATGTATATATATATATTTATACATTTCTGAGTTTCTAAACTTTTTTGCGTCCTCTGCTGATTTTCATATGTCTGTGGCTTCTGCAAAACTCAAAATTCCCCAAACTCCCATTTAATTTCTTATACCAATTCATGCTATATTGGGTGATGAGGAAAATTGTGATGTAGAAGGGTTAGCTGGATTTTACCTTTGATCAAAAGGTAATAGGGAAACAATCATGAAGAATCATGTTTATTGAGTGGAGGGTGAGGCTGGGAGTGACATGGTTTATGAAGGGGGGGAGCAGAGAAGAACAGTTATCTTTCTGCCTATCCCTTAGTTGGAAAAATAAATTGCTTCATTTGCAAAACTTGAGAGGAAATATTCCTTTCTACTTCTAGACCGTGTATCACTTGCAAAATTCTTAAGATATTGCACATTGCTGAGGCAGTAAAAGCCGAACTCAGGGTGTGACTGACCCCAGTCCTTAACTCCTTTTGAACTTCGCATGATTGAGAAGTTAAACAACAATGTAAATTATGAGAATCCTGACACCCTCACCACTGCCCCTGACAACCCTCAAATGGCAGAGCTGAGCTGCACATCACCAGCTGTTCCTTCTCAGTTGACAGTCTATTGCCCACTAGAAAAGCTGCTGGACTGCTCAAGTTTTAAATTCATTTCAAACTCCTTAGAGACAGTGAGAATTTTATAATGTTGATTTAGGTCCACAGAGACCCAATTTTTCCTCATTATCCAAAATTTAATACTCTTGAGAAAACTTCAGCAGAAAGTACAGAAGAGAAATGTGCATTTGGAACAAATGTATGAGAATTACCTAGCTTGAGAATGTAGATGTTGGTGATTAGGGCTCTTTGGGGCAGCTGCAGTCTTCCATGAGTGTCAAATAGTGGTGTTTTTTGTTTTTTGTGTTTTTTTTTCCCTCAGGCATAGCACTTCAGGAGCAGAGGAAGTCTTTCCATTTTATGTTATTCATAGTCCATAGAGACCTGAGGTTTTCATTATTCATACTTTAGATCTCTCCAATCACATAGCAATCACAAGTACCAACTGACAGGTTACCAAGTGTTTTCTGTATCCTTCTGTGACTGCAACCAGGTTTGTTAAGTAGATTGCAGAATGATAAGAGATGACCACGTACCAATGATTAAATAATGACATAACACCTGAGAAGGCACAGGTATGCTTGGTCCTGAACTTTCCTCTCATACATGTTATTGCACTTATGAGGCCAGTTTTTAATAAATAAATAGGTGTAGACATAAATGGAAAGGTTTAAATGTGAATTATCTAACAGACACAGGATGGAGAAGAGCAGAAGCCTAGCCATGTTCCTAAGGAAATTGAGCTGATATCTTTATTCATTTTTTTCCTAATATCAGGACTTGGTCCAATTTTGAGATTTCAGACTTTACAGGTCTTCCATTTAAGGAAATAATATATTGGTAAGATTCGTTCTAAAGCAATGACTTTTTTCTATGAGAAATAATATACCTTATTATATTATTAGAATTCCTGTATGCATACATATGCTATATAAATATGCAAACATATATATGTATATGCATACATACATACATGCACATGAATACCAAAATGCTATGTATATATACATATACATATATATGCATATTTGTGCATGTTTATGTTCCTTCGTGAGAGCTGCCACATACATATACACATATATACATTTATGTGCATATCAATACATATACACTTATGTGTATATGGCAGTTCTAATAAGGGAGGGAAGAATATCATTTAATGCTTTTATTACATTTATGTATTTGTATATATATTATTGCAGTGCTCTATACATTTTGAACATAATTCTATAGAAATTATTTCATGGGCATAGTTTAAACACTTGCCCTTCTTCCCTATACCTCACTCAACTCTGTCAAAAGAAATTTTAAATTAAGAGTCCTGTGCTTAATTATTGTGGATCTGTCCTGTGAGTCTGTTGAGGAACTGCAAAGACCCGTGAACTTCAGATTGGAAGGAACTTCAAAGGGATTTTCACTCATTTTGTAACTATCTCAGAGTTCTCTCCATAATACTCCTCCAAAGTGTACATTCAGTCTTGGTTTGAAAGCCTCTAACAAAGGGGAAGCCACTAACTTTCAGGGGAACCCATTCTTCTTCTGGAGAGCTCTTTTAGGAAGGCTTTTTTGTATTCTTTCATTACTCCCCTTACACTGACTTGAAATCTGCTTCTCTACAATTTGGTACCACAGGATCACAGGTATAGAGTTGAAAGTTACCCTAGATATCATCTAGTCCAACCCCATCATTACACAGATAAGAAAGAGAGACCCAGGGAAGTTTAATATCTTGTTCTATTTACACATAGTAAGTATTAGAGCAGGCCAGAAATACTTGGGGCCTGTGGGTGCTTATGGCCTTTGGGATGTTTGTGCTTACCAAAGAATTTCGTCTAAATTCAAAGGATGTTTTCCTCTACACTTTTGGTGAGCTGCCCAAAATCCTTTGGTATGCCTTAAGCAGCCTAAGAAACTTAATTAGCTTAAAGGCTGCAAGTTGTCTGGGCTTGTAAAGGCAGGATTTGAACTCAGATCTTTTTATTTTAGCTTTTACTTTTACTTTACTTTTTACTCCTTTCTTCTGCTTTTTTTACTATATTACTCTCATTATTCCTAGTTCTGTCTTCTGTGGCCAAGTATACTTTCTCTTCCATAAAACAAATCTGTTTCTGTAGAGGGATTGATTCATCATAATAACACACTAGAGCAGTGGTCTCTAAAATGGGTACCACAGAAGGACTCTAAGTCACATCAATCAGAGTGAGAAGATGGATTACATCCCACCTTCCCTTTTAAAGCAATAATCTTCTTGATAATAAGATCAGGGACGAAACAAGGATGTACATTATCACCACCATTGTTCAATATTGTACTGGAAAAGTTAGCTTTAGCAATAACAAAAGAAAAAGTAACTGAAGGTATTATAATAGGCAAAGAAGAAACAAAGCTATCATTCTTTGCAGATGACATGATAATATATTTAGAGAATCCTAGAGAATCAAATAAAAACCTACTTGAAATAATAAACAACTTTAGCAAAGTTTCAGGCTACAATATAAAACCACATTAATCATCGACATTTCTATATATTACTACCAAAGCCAAACAGCAAAAGATAGAAACAGAAATTCTATTTAAACTTACTGTAGACATTATAAAATATTTAGGAGTCTACCTACTGAAACAAACCAAGGAACTATATGAACACAATTGTAAAACGCTTTTCATACAAATAAAGTCAGATCTAAATAATTGGAAAAACATCAGTTGCTCATGGGTAAGCTGAGCTAATACAATAAAAATGACAATTCTACCTAAGCTAATTTAGCTAATTTACTTATTCAGTGCCATATCAATCAAACTAACAAAAATTATTTTATGGAATTATAAAAAATAATAATAACAAGATTCATTTGGAATAACAAAACGTCCAGAATATCAAGGGAACTAATGAAAAGAAATGCAGGTGAAGGTGCCTAGCCATTCCAGATCTTAAATTGTATTACAAAGCAGCAGTCATCAAAACTGCTTGGTACTGGCTAAGACACAGAGTGGTGGATTGGTGGAATAGGTTAGATATACAAGACACAGTGGTTAATGAACATAGTAATCTATTATTTGATAAACCCAAAGACCTCAACTTATGGGATAAGAACTCACTCTTTGACAAAACCTGCTGGGAAAACTGGAAAATAGTATGGCAGAAACTAGGCTTAGACCAAAATCTCACACCATATACCAAAATAAAGTCAAAATGGGTTCATGACTTAGATATAAGGGCTGATAATGTAAGCAAACTGGGAGAGCAAGGAATAATTTACCTATCAGATTTATGGAGAACAGAAAAATTCATGAGCAAACAGGAAATAGAGAACATTACGAAATATAAAATGGAAAGCTTTGATTACATTAAATTGAAAAATTTTTGGACAAACAAAGCGAATGCAACCAAAATTAGAAGAAAAGTAGAAAATTGGGAAAGAATTTTTACAACCAGTCTCTTTGATAAGGGCCTCATCTCTAAAATATATAGAGAATTAAGACAAATTTATAAGAATATGAGTCATTCCCCACTTGATAAATGGTCAAAGGATATAAACACGCAGTTCTCAGATGAAGAAATTAAAGCCATTTATAGTTATATGAAAAAATGCTCTAAATCTCTATTGATTAGAGAAATGCAAATCAAAACAACTTTGAGGCACCATATCACACCTATCAGGTTGGCTAACATGGCAAAACAGGAAAACGATAAATGTTGGAGAAGATATGGGAAAATTGGAACACTAATGCATTGTTGGTAGAGTTGTGAACCTACCCAGCCATTTTGGAGAGCAATTTGGAACTATGCCCAAAGGGCTATAAAAATGTACATACCCTTTGACCCAACAATAGCACTTCTAGGTCTATATCCCAAAGAGATCATAAACATGGGAAAAGGACCAACATGTACAAAAATATTTATAGAAGCTCTTTTTGTGGTGGTAAAGAATTGAAAATTGAGAGGATGGCTACCAATTGAGGAATGGCTGAAGAAGTTGTGCTATAAGAAATGATGAACTTCAGACTTCAGAAAATTACTTCAGAAAAGCCTGGAAAGACTTGTATGGTCTGATGCTGAGTGAAATAAGCAGAACCTGGTGTATGTTGTACATAGTAAAAGCCACGCTGTGCGATGACTAATATTCAGAGACTTAACCCTTCTCAGTAACACAAGGATCTAAGATATCTCCAAAGGCCTAATGATGGAGAATACTATCCACATCCAGAGAACGAACAATGGAGTTTGAATGCAGATTGAAGCTTACTATTTGCTTTTTTTTTTCCATCTGTTGTGTGTTTTGATTCCTCTTTCTGGTGGTTCCTCCTATTAGTTCTAATTCTTACTTACAACATCACTAATGTCATAATATGTTTAATAAGAATGTATATGTATAGCGTATATCAGATTGTGTGCTGTCTTGGGGAGGGAGGTGGGAAGGGAGGGGGAGAAAAATTTAAAACTCAAAAACTTATGAAAGTGATTGTTGATAATTCAAAATAAATTAATTAAAATTTAAAAAAGAAAGTCAATAATCATGATTGTCTCCAAAATAACTGATCCCTATTCTTCATGCCTTTTACCTCAACACTCCCCTACCTCGCCCTTTCCACTGCAATAACCTTCCCATTTCTGAAGTAGGTGTCCATATTCATGGCCAGTTACAACTGAACTGAGATGTAGTCATCAACACAGCATGTATGCAGATACCACTAGGAATAAATATTCACACACACACACACACACACACACACACACACACACACACATACACACACACACACACCCTCCCCAGCATATTCACCTTTTGCCAAAGGTTATCTTTCTGAGGGGGGAGGTGCTTGGGTCTATGAAACACCAACAAGAGCTGTGCTCCTTTTGTTTTCTTTTAGGTAGAACAGGTTGAATTTCACAGAATGAAAAGAATGACTTTTAATCTACAGCAAAGAGGTCATTATATCTCACCCTCAAACCCACCCTTTACTCCAACTTGCTATTATAATTGAAGGCAAAACAATCCTTCCAGTCACATCCATTTACAATTTAAGGATGATCCTCAAATCCTCACTCTCATTCACCCCCACAGATCCAAGCAGATGCTTGTTGTTTCTAGATTGTCTCCACAATTTCTCTTTCATTTTTCTGCTGGCCACAATCTTGCTTTAGGATTTCATTAACTCTGACCTGGACTATTTCAATGGTTTCCTAATTGTTCTTATTGGAGCGGGTGGGTCTCTCCCTATTTCAAAACATCCTGTACACACATGGTAAATTGTATATATATATATATATATATATATATATATATATATATATATATATATATATATATATATATATATATATATATATATATATATATATATATATATATATATATAAATTAGACCATACCATGTAAATCCCCTACACCTCAATAAACCACATTGGCTCCATGTTACCTGAAGGATCAAATATAAACTATTATTCTTGGCATGTAAAGACCTCTATAGCTTGACCTCAACTTACTTTTTTCCATCTCTATTATACATTACTTCACTTCTTATATTCTATGGTCTAGCCAAATTGATTTTCTTAGTGTTCTTTGTGGTCATACAAATAGAATATCAAAATATTTACATGAAATTAAAGTATAATAGCAGGCATTAAGCAGAACCAGGTAAAGAAAGGGGGATATACTGCATACATTTTGCTGAGGTGAAATGAGATACAATACAATTTTGCTTTGGATATGGTGAATAGCTCCACCTATGAATACTGCTGAAGATGCTGTTTCACAGTCATGACATGATCTGTTGTTTGATTGCTGTATTGTGAATCTTTCACTAAAAGTCATCAAAATAAATCCACCTGTTTGGATATTTACATTGATTAAATTTATGGAATAATTAATTACTTCAAAACAATTATTATATATAAGTACATCCTATACCTGAGGACCTACAGTATTCCCCCCCTCCCCAGTGATTAAGGAGATTAATTTACATTCTTCTCAATAAAAGAAACAAAGGGTTTTGTACTCCATAAAATAAAAAAAAGAACATTTAAATTTGTCTCATTTTTTCTGTTCAAAATTTCTGTCATTTTCATATGTTTTATAGGGGGACAGGGTCTACACCTGTGAGTTCATTGGCATAGGGAATTCTTTGGTGAAAAACAAAGTACTTCAAAAAATGCAGGTCAGTTCCATCTCAATCATTTTTAAATTTAGAGATCTGCCTAGAGCCTGAGGATTTGAGTGACTCACACAGGATCACAGAGCTAATATATTTTTGAGGCCTCCCTCAAGTGGCTATATATTTTATAATGCACATAACATATTAGCAGTGGAGTAACATATATGCATATGTAACTTATAAATGACTATACATAATATATATTGAGAATATGTACTTTTATTTTGCTGTTTCAAGAAAACGCTATTTTCCCCTTCACATTACAAACATTTACAGATTGCTTATACTCCCTTAGAGGTCACTTAAGTAAAACTAATAATACAGTGATCTCATCTGAAAGTAAATACAATCTTTCTTATCTTTAGCACCCCCTACCTCTTTTTCTAAAAAGAGAAATCTATTTTCACTCTCTCAAACCCCTTATCATTAAAACAAAATGCAAGATTAAAATTGTTTAGATACTGCTTCTCTTGTGCATAAAATGAGGTGGTGGATAAAAGTCCATACACTCCCCTCCTTGAACAAAATCCAGCCCAGGTCTCTCCCATCTGTTCTTTCAGTCTTTTGCTTCCTTATTGGTACTAGCTGTTCCCTCTTCTCCCTTTACAAGACTGTCAGGGTGTGGCCACAAATAAGTTGTTAACTCTTTAATGCTTTAGGCAATCTTTCTTCTTTATTAACAAATACATCTTCTACTGACATTGTTCTTATGTAACTGAAATAACATTTTCTAGGACAGCAACAAAATTCAGTAAGTCTTTAAAAGCCAGAATACTGTCAAATATTGTGAATTTAGCCAATAAATATTTACTGAGTAGCTACTATTATACTAGATATTGTGGAGTTTGTGAAAGAAAGAAAGAAAGAAAGAAAGAAAGAAAGAAAGAAAGAAAGAAAGAAAGAAAGACCATGTTATGGTCTTTGCCCTCAAAGAGGGTATTTGTGTGGGTGTGTTTGTGGGTGTGTGATAAATGACAAACAGCTACAGTTAATAAATATAATTATATCTCAACATTATCAAATGGATCTAAAATCCTATTGATATATTCCAGTGATGTTGAGCACAACTCCTATGTTATAGGTGTCTACCTATCTCATATGTCTCTTGTTACTGTTCCCCCCCCCATAATTTTACACAGGGAATTCCACTTATATGCTGAGGGTCTTCCTCACATTCATGTCATTACGACTATAACTGTGGCACACAAACTTTTCACTACTCGTCCTTCACTCTCACTACATGACCCATGGCTTTTTTTAAATCATCAAATATTTATTTTATTATATGGAGTTTTATTCCTATACACAGAAAAGAAAATGTTAAGCAAAAAAAAAAATCACAATTAGAGTCAATTGAAATGCTAGTATGCATCCTTTACTGAGATATATTCTTTTTAAAAGTTTTATTTATTTTATTTTGAACTTAAGAAATAAAACAATAATTTCCATACCATAGTAGAGTAGGAAAAAATGACTGTACATGAAATTGCAAATCTATTATGTACAATTTGCTATTCCTTTTAAATACACAATAAAGTTATCATGTAGGTTTCTTTTTTTCTTCCTTCCCCTCACCCTAAAGATGGTTACTATTAGACACAAATATGCACGCATACGTGTGTGTGTGTGTGTGTGTGTGTGTGTGTAAAACCATTCTATATATATTTCTACCTATCAGTTCTTTCTCTGGATACAGATAGAATTTTCCTTCATATGTCCTTTGTAGTTAATTCAGGAATACGTAATAGTCAAAATGACTTAGTATCTCAAAATTGTTCTTAAAACAATACTGCTGTTACTGTATACAACATTCTCTTGGTTCTGTTAAATCTGTTCTTCATTATTTTGTGTAAGTCTATCCATGTTTTTGCTAAGATCATTGACCTCATCTTTTTTTTATAGCATAGCAGTATTCTGTCACAATGATATGCCATAACTTATTTAGCCTTTCCCCAACTGATTGGCATCACCTTAATTTCCAGTTCTTTGCCACCACAAAGAGAGTTGCTATAAATAGTTTAGAACATATAAGTTCTTTTCCTTTTGCATTAATCATCTTGAGAAACTGACCTAAGGAGCCAAGATGGTGGAGTGAAAGCAGTGACTTGCTTGAGCTCTCCACCCAACCCCTCCAAATACTCATAAAAAATGGCTCTAAACAAATTCTGAAGCAGCAGAACCCACAAATAGACAGAGTGAAACAAATTTCCAGCCCAACACAATCTGGATGATTGATCAGGAAGGTGTATCGCGCTGGTGCGGTGTGGGCAAGCCGGCCACAGCGAACCTGGAACAGGCTTCAGAGGAGTGAATCGCAGGCAGCTGTGGCGGTTTCCTGACTCCTCAATCCACCAATGCCAAAGACAACTTAGAAGGTCAGTGGGAAAAGTCTGTTTCTGTTGGTGCTGAGAGGAAGGGGGTTTCAGCTCCATTCCCCAAGAGCATGGCCCTGGGGGGCAGCTGCTTCCCGAGCTTCCAGCCCACAGACTGAGGGGAATCCAGTGGCTGATCAGAGAGGGACTGCAGGGATCTCTTTGCCAGTGCTGAGGCAGGAATCTCTTGCTTTGCCCGTTGTGGATCTGGGTCACAGTTCTGGGCGGTGTGCTGGGGTGAGGAGGAGCGCTGGCTTGGGTTGTAGTAGGCTGTGAGAGGAACCCTCCTCACAGTTACAGGACAGAAAGGAATACTTGTGGTCACAGGCCAGGAAAGGAGTAAACACCTCACCCCTTATCATACTACCTTGGAAGGACTGAAAATTTACAGGTCCCTACAAGTATCTCTCAAAACAGCTACACAAACCCCTGAAGCTTGGACAGTACACTCTCCACATTGTAAGCAGATTGTTACCTTAACAAAGAGTTTAAAACTAAAGTAATTGGCTGGGATCATGAGCAAGCAGCAAAAAAGTCAGACTATATTATCTTACTTTGGTGAAAAAGAAGATCAAAATATACAACCAGAAGAAGACAACAAAGTCAAAGCTCCTACATCCAAAGCCTCCAAGAAAAATATGAATCAGTCCCAGGCCTTGGAAGAGCTCAAAAGGGATTTTGAGAAGCAAGTAAGGGAAGTAGAGGAAAAACTGGGAAGAGAAATGAGAGTGATGCAAGAAAATCATGAAAAACAAGTCAACAGCTTGCTAAAGGAGACCCAAAAAAATACTGAAGAAAATAACACCTTAAAAAAGCCTAACCCAAATGGCAAAAGAGGTCCAAAAAGCCAATGAGGAGAAAAATGCCCTAAAAAGAAAAATTGGCCAAATGGAAAAGGAAGTCCAAAAGATTACTGAAGAAAATACTTCCTTAAAAATTAGAATAGAGCAATTGGAAGACAGTGACTTTATGAGAAATCAACACTGTAAACAAATCCAAAAGAATGAAAAATTAGAAAATAATGTGCAATATCTCATTGGAAAAACAACTGACCTGGAAAATAGATCCAGGAGAGAGAATTTAAAAATTATTGGACTATCTGAAAGCCATGATCAAAAAAAGAGCCTAGACATCATCTTTCAAGAAATTATCAAGGAAAACTGCCCTGATATATAGAACCAGAGGGCAAAATAGAAATTGAAAGAATCCACAGATCTCCTCCTGAAAGAGATCCCCAAAGGAAAACTCCTAGGAATATTGTAGCCAAATTCCAGAGTTCCCAGGTCAAGGAGAAAATATTACAAGCTGCCAGAAGGAAACAGTTCAAGTACTGTGGAAACACAATCAGGATAACACAAGATTTAGCAGCTTCTACATTAAAGGAGCCAGGGCATGGAATATAATATTCCGGAGGGCAAAGGAGATAGGATTACAACCAAGAATCACCTACCCAGCAAAACTGAGTATAATCCTTCAGGGGAAAAAATGGTCATTCAGTGAAATAGAGGACTTTCAAGCATTCTGATGAAAAGACCAGAGCTGAATAGAAAATTTGACTTTCAAATACAGGACTCAGTGGAACATGAAGAGGTAAACAGGAAAGAGAAATCATAAGAGACTTATTAAGATTGAACTGTTTACATTCCTGCATGGAAAGATGATATTTATAACTCATGAGACCTTTGTCAGTATTAGGGTAGTTGGAGGAAAAAAATTATGTGTATGTATATGTAGATAGATAGATAGAGGGCACAGGGTGAGTTGAAGATTAAGGGGTCATATCTGGAGAATAAAATTAAGGGATGAGAGAGGATTATCTTGGAGAAGAAGAAAGGGAGAGGTAGAATGGGGTAAATTATCTCACAAAAAAAACAGAAAAGTCTCTTACAGTGGAGGGGAAATGGGGAAGGTGAGAGGGAATGAGTGAATCTTATTCTCATAGGATTTGGCTTAAGGAGGGAATAACATACACATTCAATTGGGTATGGAAATCTGTCTTACCCTACAGGAAAATAGGGGAGAAGGGGACAAGAGAGCAGGGGGATGATAGAGAGGAGGGCAGATTGGGAAAGGGTGGAATCAGAAGTAAATACTTCTGAGGAGGGACAGGGTCAAAAGAAAGAATAGAATAAATAGGAGGGCAGGATAGGATTAAGGGAAATAGAGTTAATTTTTCACAACATGTCTACTAAGGAAGTGTTTTGCATAACTGCACATGTACAACCTATATTGAGTTGCTTGCCTTTTCAATGAGGGTGGGTGGGGAGGGAGGAAGAGAGAAAATTGAAACCTAAAGTTTTAAAAACATATGTTAAAAAAATGTTTTCACATGCTACTGGGAAATAAGAAATGCAGGAAATGGGGTACCGAAATCTGTCCTGCCCTACAGGAAAATAGAAGGGGAAGGGAATAAGAGAAGAGGGAGAGAGATAGAAGAGAGGGACTAGGGGAAGGGATATTCAGAATGCATGCCATCTTGGGGTGGGGGAGGGGGATGGGGTAAATTTGGAACTCAAAAACTTGTGGGAGTGAATGTTGAAAGCTAAAAATAAATAAATTTATATTAAAAAAAAAAAGAAATGATGAACAGGCTGACTTCAGAAAAACCTGGAAAGACTTATATGGTCTGATGCCAAGTGAAGTGAGCAGAACTGAGAGGACTTTGTACACAAAAACAGCCACATTATGCGATGACTAATATTGTCAAACTGAACCCTTCTCAGCATTACAAGGATCGAAGACATCTCCAGAGGCCTCGGGATAGAACATGCTGTCTATATCCAAAGAAAGAACTATGGAAGTCGAATTGCTATCGCTTATTTTTACCTTCTGTTGAGTTTTGTTTCATCTTTCTGATGGTTCCTCCTATTGGTTTTAATTTTTACTTACAACTTCGCTAATGTGAAAATATGTTTAATAGGAATATAAATGTAAAGCCTATATCAGATTGTGTGCTATCTTGGGTAGGGTGGGGGGGAGGAAGGGGGGAAAACTTTTCAACTCAAAAGTGTATGGAAGTGATTGTTGATAAATCAAAACAAATTAATAAAATTAAAAAAAAAAAAGAAAACTGACCTAGCAGTTGTATTGTTGGGTTAAATGGCATAGGCAGTTTAATAACTCTTTCAGCAGGTAGGTGAAAAAGTGGATAGAACTTTGGCCTTGGAGTCAGGAGGACCAGAGTTCAAATCTGACCTCAGATACTTGACACTTATTATCTGTGTGACCCTGGGGAAGTTGCTTAACCCCAATTGTCTCACAAAAAAGCAAAAAAAAAAAAATGCTTGGATCAGTTCACATTTCTACCAATAGTGAATTAGGGTCCCAATTTTTTCACATCCCCTCTAGCATTTATTGGTTTTCCCTTCAATCATTTAGCCAATTTGATAGGTATAAAATGATATCTCAATGCTGTTTCAATTTATATTTTGCTCATCAATAATGATTTAGAGCATTTTCATATGACTATAAATTATTTCTTATTTCTTCATCAGAAAACTGCTTGTTAATATCCTTTGACCTTTTATCAATTGTGGAATGACTCTTATTCTTACAGATTTGACAGAGTTTTTACATTTTTGAAATATGAGACCTTACATTACTTCCATTTCATCTAATGTTATGCGGTCCTTTATTTTTGTTGCTGTTTAGTTGTTTCTAAGTTGTATCTGACTCTTTCTGAACCCTTTTGGGGTTTCCTTGCCAAAGATACTAGAGCAGTTTGCCATTTTCTTCTCCAGCACATTTTACAGATGAGGAAACTGAAGCTTGCCTACAGTCTCATAGTTAGTAAGTTATCTAAGGGTGGATTTGAACTCAGGTGTTTCTGACTCCAGTTCAAGCACTCTATCCACTTTACCACCTAGCTGCCCCAGTCTTTTGTTTACCTCATATATGTTTCATTTAAACCTATGGTTGGTTTCCATCTTGCAAGTAATTGCATTATTCACTTCTGGGTAGCATTAGTCACTACCATCTTAATAAGTCTGGCAAATCTGTAGCTCCCCTCCTTGACTGCAGCTATTGATGAAGTTACTAGTGCATGTACATTTCCAAACATAAGCTGAAGAGTAAAAGAAGTCTTAAATATAGTTTTGAAGGGAAAAAATATAGTTTTGAAAGGAAATAAAAGGATGTGGACTTCTAAAAGTAACAAGTATGTCAAAGATGTTCAGTGCCATGAGAGTAGCAGAAAGACTTGAGTGTTTCCAGAAATACATGAGCATAGTGAAAGATAATGAAAACATAAAGACAGATATATACATATGTAGGTAGATTGATGAGAGAGAGAGAGAGAGAGAGAGAGAGAGAGAGAGAGAGAGAGAGAGAGAGAGAGAGAGAGAGATTTGTATGTGTTTATTGTCTTTCATTAAATAATGATTTTCACAAGAGAGACATTTTGTTGTCACATAAAGAGTGTTAGACTTAGAGTCAGGAATCCTAGGTTTCAATTTTAGTTCCCAAAATGATCAGATGAGTGACTTTGTTACTGTTACCTAACCTCACATAGCTTCTATTTTCTTATCTTTGGGATGAGAATCATAATGCTTACCCTACCTTACATGACAACCATTTGATTTTACAGATTAAAAAACAAAAAAAAAAAAACTAAAGCACAGTATTGGTTTGACTTTTCCAAGGTCCCACAGCTAGGAATTTCTAGTTCCTTTCCACTATGTCACACGGTGAAGTCAACAACAGTTTAGTGCCTAGTTAACAAAATCTATTCCATGGTGATTCAGTCTATCAGTCTCCTGCATTAAACAAAATGAATTTCATAATTCCTTTTACTTTGTAAAGTAATCATTGTAGTGACAGAACAATTGACAGAGAAATGTAGCTTTTTCACTAGGACATCTAATAACATATTAGATCCAGGCTCCCTCCAAATTAGCAGTCTACTCATAAGGCCTTTTGTGTAAATATATCATTTCCTGGCAGGTCAGAACTAACAACTGGTGAGGAAGAATGGATGCCATCAGACCAGATGAGCACTGCTATAGCCAGCCAAGTGATTAATATATTTTCAGAGGGCAGGACACCCAGAAATGAATAGTGCAATGGCTCACTGCCTTCTCGTCCATATTTCAACCAACTCTGGCTGACACAAGCCTCTCAGAAAGACCTTAGCTCCAGAGGTGGTCTCAACTTAAAATGTATTCCAAATATGTTGATTCCTTTTGTGCTTCACATCCAAATCCTGCTGATGGAGACCAAAGGAAGCATGTAAAGGTTAGCCAAGTCCAGAATAAAGAAAAATGAAAATGAACTATTCAGAACACTAACCCACAGAACCCTGATGCTCACATCATGCCTTCTCTCTCTCTCTCTCTCTCTCTCTCTCTCTCTCTCTCTCTCTCTCTCTCTCTCTCTCTCTTCAGATGTGAATATTCAGAAGTCAAACTAAGCATAAATAATGAAATACATTTGAGCAGAAGAGTACTACTGGTGAAGACTCATTTGTAACAACTCAAAACAGCTACATTCCAGCAAAGATCTTCAATCAGACAAAAACCATCCATTTCAAACACTTTAAATTGTCATTGGTTGGCTTTTAGACACTGATTCTTACTTTTATATATTTATGTGGGCTGCTGTACTAACTGTCTGTGTGAATTACGTAAAGAAAAGTTAGATGCTGTTTGTAAAACAAGGAAGCCTACTAGGCTAAGTCACCAAAAGCAATAAGTCAGTTTAAATCTGCTACTAGCAGCACTTTGGCATCTTTTATTAGTAGATGTATAAAGGCCCCTTTGAATTTTTAAAATACAGTACAGCCAGTCTCCTTACAAGTTTTGGTACAGGAATATTCAAACTGACCTACATTCTTGGATTATTTTATGTTGCGCAGTTTCCTTTCTAACTGCTAAAAGAATGCACTGAGGCAATGAACAAGAAAGATTAGTCACTGGCCTTTCCTTTATGGAGCCACTTTAAAATACGTTTCTTTCCATTGCAGTCTATTTTGGACAAATACCTCTCAGCCTTAGGTGAAATTGGCCTGGTGGTCTGCAGTCCTCTTGGACTCAGCATCTCTATTATAAAAGGTAGTAAACAATTTTCTGCTTTATTAAGATGGAGACTTCCTTATCTTCTGCTGCCGTTACCAGAGGGTTGGATATTCTGTCAGAGCTAACATGCTTGGGAGAAGTATGGCAAAAAGGGGTGGGGGGAAAAGAAAGAAAAGACTGCATCTGACTTTACATTACTTCATTTACAGAAAACTAGTTTGTGCAAAATGTATCAAACACCAATTCGACTTCTCCTCCTATCAAATTTGACTTTCTTTGACGGCATGTTCTTTCATCTTAAAGAATAGATCGTTTTCCTTCCTGTTTAATGCTGATGTTTAGTTGAGTGTGATTGCTCTGTGTATATGTATGCACATGTGCAAGCCTGAATGTATTTGTGTGCAGGTGGAGATGAAAGGACCATGTGTGACCTAGTCTTTTCCAAATCATGCATACATAAAGAGTGACCTTTGGTTTGCAGCTGCAGCTGCTATTTGTGGAGTTTGGCTCTGTCTGCAGTTGCCTTGTAGGTCCAGGGTTTTGCCCAGTATCTTTGTTAGAAGACAGCCACCCTCTTTTGCTTTGCCATATCGTAGGCTGGTTTATATGTGGCTTTTCTCCAGATTCGAGGCATGCTTATCCTATGAAGGTCTCCTCAAAGGAGTTCCTTTGTATTTGTCCTGTCTGATTGTCTCATTGTAACATATGGTTGTTGCTTGGGAATGTTATTATTTGTCATCATTGGGTAGCGAGGACAAAGGCAATGGTATAAAAGAACTCATTCAAGAAACATGATTGACAAGTTTGATGTGCTGGCCAAGTGCTGAAAGTGAGATGCTCTAGACCAAACTGTGCTATAAAGTCCCTGGGTGACTTTGGCCAATAAGGCAGCCTTTCTGTGGCACAGTTGCCTTATCTCTGTTCTTCCAGGGCTGGTTTGGGGATTTTTTGAGATAATGTACAAGAAAAAAATTGCAAAGCACAAAGGACTATGGAAATGCAACATATTATAGCTGGTAGAGTTGTGGAGTTATATATCTTCAAGCACCCAGGAACTTGTCAAAAAGAATGACAATGACAGAAACAATGATTGTGGTTGCACCTCACTACTGACTATGGAGAAGTCATCCAATCTCTTTGCGCCATCTTTAAAATGGAAAGGTTTAAATTAGATGGCCGTTATGACAACTTTCAACTCCAACATTCTATTATTCTATCTATGCAGATGAAAAACAATGCTCTACATGGCTCGATTTAAGGGAACCATCCTAGAAGGAAACAGGTAAGAAGGTTCTATGACATTGGGTTCTGTGGCATTGGGTTTCTGTAGCATACAAACTATTCTCTAAGTATAACCAAAAGCTTTATTAATTTAAATACTGAAATTACCTTCATCAAGTCAGAACCTATGTTTTGAAGAGAACTCAGGAGTCAACTTTTACCCCTTTTTTGTAGTTCTTTAAAATTTCATTAAGATTGTGCTAATTCTCCTTAATCCCATATCACAAGGATAAAAAACAAAACAAAACAAAAATAAAAACAGGCTTGCAATCCATTCAAACTCCAGATTTTTTCAAACTGTTTTTCTAGCAATGCCATTCCAATGATTTCATCTAAAATATGCAAAGTTTGGGAAGACTTTGGAAGCCCTGAATATAGCCTTGCATTCTGGCTACCCCCATCAGCCCTAGTGGTTCTATGTGGTTCAAAGACAATAGCACCTGGAATCTGTGCTGCCTACAGCATCCTGTGGGCCTTGTTTGGGGACAGGAAGGCACCAAAAGATATCCTTGATGGAGTCATAGATCTATAGGACCTGAGTGTTCCTCCTATTCAGTAATGCACTTCCTTCAATTCAACAGTGAATTCTTAGAGATCATAGTGCTGTCCCAAATGAAAAAAAAATACTCCCTCAAGTGGTATCAAAGTATTCTTGAAAGAGTTTTTGGAGCGGCAGCCAGACCTGAAAAGCTTTGGCTCAAACTTGGACATCAGTTTAATAACTGTGGATCAGCTGGGAGCCCTGACAGAGCTCCAAGATGCTGCCCAGCATTGCCCCAAGAATCTCCCCTTGCATCACAGTCAGATTGAGTCTTATCCTGGAGCTGCCACCTTCTCCATGGCTCATGTGGTGAGCTGTGAGGAAGAATTCCAACAGCAGAATGTAGACCTGCCCAGTGACTGGTGGATGAAAATGCCCTTCCAAAGTAGAAGCGCCTTGTCTGGGGACAAGGTGAAAGTTGGAAACACTGAGTGTTCCCTTGTACTATAGGCTCTAGAAAACCCTCATGCATGACATCTCAGTGCTAAAGTGTGGGGTTGACTTTGCTCACAGTAATGTTTCATCAGTGTAGGAGACAGAGTCCTAGATGATCACCCTCCCTCATCCCTGGGGATATTAGAAGATGAAAGATGAGATATACAATGAAATAATTGCATCTCTCACCTTGGTTACAATTGGAAAGCTAAGCATACCCCATTGAAGTCAGGTTTGTATCCTGTTTCTTCTGATATGTATAAGCTAGACTTCTTGCTTCACGAAGAAGGTGAATGGCTTCTACTTTTCAATGGCATCAACCACTTTCTTGAGGTACTTAGCCAATCAGCACAGCTTCAAGTCTCTAACCCAGGACTCAGGATAATAGCCATCACTGAGGCAATATGAAGTGTTTGAGCATGGACTTTAGCTCCTCCTATAACCAGGTGCACATCTTTGGGGAAGCACAATCTCATTTATTTGGCCAGATGTTTACTCAGTTACTAACAATGCAGATTGGTCAGGAAGTTTTCCATAGTGTGATCTCGTTCTACCCAGCCAGATCTAAGAACACCATTTTCTCTCCCTCCAAGAACCTTCCAGATGTGTCATCACTGTTTGCCTCCAAGGTACTGAACTCTACTCAACTTCCATGGTCTCAGGACATTGTTATAAAGCTGGCTAAGTGGGTGCTTGGCTATGGAGACTTGCCGACCTTAATGTTTACTTGGTTGAAATGGCATATTCTGGACAAAACTATTCCCACCACCACAGCCTTCAGCACACTCCAGATGCCCCATTTGATCTGCTGGGTCCAGCTCTGAGCAGTCTCTGCCTCTTACTTAAGTCTATCTAAGTCTATCAGTTTATCTCTGATAAATAAGGAGAAAACTTTCTGGTATTCATAAAGCCTAAAAAGGCCCTGGACTGCTTTCAGAGGCTGGAATCAAATTACTATTTCAATACAAAATAAAGCATTTGGTTGATTATCAACAAAACAAATAATTATAATTATATAAGCATGCCATTTGTACCTTTATCTAAGACCCTAATTAAAAAAAAAATAAACAACAGAAAACTACCACAGTGAGATCTCCTTCCAAGTTAATGGAAATCATTAATAGCTGACTCTTCTTTAAGTCTGGACATTGAACAAAATCTGAATTACCTAACTATACGATGATTCTGCCATGTCTCCACATTGTTACAAGAATAGTAAGAGAGATTTTTTGTCATTGAATTGTTCATATGAAGTCATTAAAACAGTGAATATTGTATTCCAGTGCCTCAACTGGCACAAGAGTGAGCCCTAGTTCTCAAAGGCTATTGCCAATGAAGGATAGGCTCTGGAATGTCCTGCAAACCTGCAAAGTCTTTGAGTTAAGACTTGGTGGTAAATTATCATCTAAAGACTAACTGAGTTCATATAGTTTCAGATACGTGTGTGTGTGTATAATTTCCTTTGCAATCTTATGTATTTTATTTTATTAATTTAATAATATTATTCTGAGAAAGCATAAATAAGCTTCACCAGCCTGGTAAATGGGTTCATGTGACATAAAGTTAACAACCTCTGGAATGAATGAGGTTCCTTTCAATTCTAATATTCTGTGATTATATTACAATAAGAAATATTTTTGTGTTAATATTATAATCTTGACATGTTTGTGTTTAATCTTCACCACTAGATATCTGAATACTGTGTATGTATGTGTGTATACACACACACACACACATATATATGTATATATGTATATATATATGTGTATATATGTATATATCTATATATATACACATATATATGTATATATATGTATATATATATATGTGTATATATCTATATGTATATATCTATATATATACACACACAAAGTGTTAAGCAAGCAACAATATTATGCCAGATGATTTCTTCCTCATGTGAATACATTATTTATTAAATCTATTAAGGTATGCCCCATAGTAAATACACAAACCTCAAACTAAAATTCAACTGAGTGGATTCAAACCTGGAGACCACAAACAGATGCTTTTCTTCCCCTTCAGTTGTTCACAAGGCATGTTTAGAGAAGCAATGTCCAAAGCAAAATTCACATAAAATCATGCAATGACGTGATTCAAGATTGGAGTCAACACCTTGAAGGAAGAGAAGGAGGAGGAGGAGTATCAGAACTAAAGATATTCTAATATATGGTAAGAGTCATAGGCTAAAGTGATCTTTGGTAGAGTCTAACTTGACGACCAGCTAAAAACAAGACAAAACAAAACAAAACAAAAAACCATGAGAAACTCTTCTCCATGTCTCAAGTTTCTACCATTGCCCATGAGATAAGACAGATGATTCAAAAGACCCACGGTTCTTTGTTTACTTCTGCAACTGACTGGGTGGCATGGAGCTGGAGTCCCTCACACCTAATTTGAGACTGTAAGTGATTTATAAATATACATCACTGTCTTTCCTTTGTATATCAATCATTAGGGAATAGCTTGGGGATTTTTCTCTGCCATAGACCAGATCTAGTGATTTATGCCTTGGGTTTTACATAATCTGCTTCAAAACTAAAACAAATAAAAACCCCTCAAATTGTATTCTAAAGAGCATATACTGTTGTATGAGGGGGGAGGAAAGTATGACCTTTAATATCCACATCCTACCTAACATGCAGGTTTAAACTAAATGGGATTTCCCCAATTACATTCTCCATGGGACCGTTCTAAAATTATCATGCACTTTCTACCCATGGTCATGAAGAGTCCATATTGTCTTATTCAGTTTAAATAGCTATAAATAGAAATCCACATAGCTGTCCTCCCTAAATCTCCCTCCCTGACTCCCCCCAGGCTGGTTTTCCCAAATCAACTCTAAAACCTTCCAGGAAGAGAATAATTAAACCAAACTATCTCAAATGAATGGAATTTCAAAATGAACCACAGAAAAACATTTTACTATCTAACTCATTCATGAAAATAGGAGTAGGAATGTCTCTTACCTGCCTTCCACATCTGCCATTTCCTAACATAGAATATTTACTGGACAGTTTGTTGCAGAGTAGAAGTATAAAGGAAGGAAGGCCAACCAGAATGGTATTGAGGGAGGTCACACTGTTTCTAAAAACTGCTTCTATTGACTAGGAGGACAAAGGTGCCTGACATGTGGTAATAGCCTCAATTAGCAAACTGAGTTTAATAGTTATCATCTAATTATTCTTAAAAACCTGCTACTGTTTCCTAACCTAACATTGATAGGGGTTTCCTCTACTACCTTCTGTCTGGATTAGTTGGAACCCACTTTTGTTCCTTATCCATATATCACATAATCACATGTGACCAAGCAGTAAGTAGCATCAGTAGTCACTGTCAGGAAACATCCCCAAATCTGGTTCTGTTTGAGGCAAAGTTGTTCCTTGTCTCAGTAGAGGAGCACACCTGGTGGCCATTCTCCAAGACAGGCATAAGAGCTTATTCTCTGCCCTAGGAAAGCCCCAATTTAGCTTTCATAAATATGTATGGACAGAAATGAAAGCTCAACATTAGTTACAAGTCACAAATTGGTATATGTCACGTCACCTTCCAGTTTTAATTGGCATTACACAAAAAATTCAGGTTTCATAGGCTGGCAGGTATGGGAAGAAAGGATCAGTCAAATGAGGAAGCATGAATATTTTCTTCTTTGACTTCATTTTTCCCTTAATATTAAAAAATGTGTTTATTAATATGATTTTGTTATTATCATTATTTTTTATTCTCTGATTTCAAATGAGATTAGATTGCAAATGCAAATACTTTAAAATTACAGCTCAAGGACTTGTCATCCTCTCCCAACCAGGCCTCAACCTATGAAGTAGATCCATTAGCCATTTGGCATTCAGTCAGTCACCCAACTTTGTGTAACTTCAGTTTCCTCATCTACAGAATAAAAGGTTTAGACTAGGTAACTATAGTGTCTCAAAAAGATAAAGATTTCAAAAATGATAAAAGAGATCATCAATGGTATTACTTAAAGCATCAGAAAGCATCAGCAATTACCGACACATACATCTACTTTTTCACTTCTATAAAATATTTAGGAGAATATTCTATGCAGAAAAGTTGAGAACCAACAAGGAGGATTTCTCTCTTGGATTTGGATCTCACTAATTAGTGATAACTAGGCACTAGAGTGGGGATGATGGAAACCTTGCAGGGAAGTGACCACTTCATCTTAGAATTTGTGATAAAGAAAGAGATAAAACAAACAAATAAAAATAGTCCAAAATACTTATGGTAGCTAGGTAGTATAGTGGATTTGATGCTGTCTGGGAGTCAGAAAGACCTGAAATTGAATCATTCCTCAGATGTTTATTAACTCTATAATTCCAGGCAACTTACTAAGCTTTTCTGTATTTTGGTTTCCTCATTCTAACACTTGCAGTACAAACTATTTACAGTGACACTTACATATTATAGGAACCTTGGTGAGGAGCTGAGATGAAGGGATTATTGTATGAAATTTGGTCCTATGAAAAGTACTTTGACATTGGAATTATAGGACCTGGGTTTATATCTGACTTCTGTCATTTACTACTAGTGTGACCGTGGGCAAGACACTTAACCTCTTTTATTCTCAGTTTCTTCATTTGTAAATTGACTTAGTTGTATTGAATGGCCTCTGAGGTCCTTTCTAGCTCTAGATTAATTTTAGTTGCCTTACCCTATGATCCTCATGTGTGGTTAGCGGTATGCTTCTATGTGTATTTACCTCTATCATTTACCTCTATGTTTTTATGAATGTATGTGCGTGGATAGGGAAGTCATGGACTCAGAATGCAGAAGGAAGTATTTTTTTCCTTTGTTTTCCTTGTGTATCCCCACCCCAGCATGGTTAATTTGTAAATGTGTTTTGTATGACATCATTTATATAATAGATATAATTTTTCTTACTATCTCAGTGGGTGAGGGAGGGTATAGTGGGAATGAATTTGCAACTGAAAGTTAAAATGAAATTTAGGAGCTAAAGAAATGAAGGTGTATGTATAGCAAAGTATGGAGTTGGATTAGGTAGACTTGTGCTTGTAGGGGTGTGCCAGGATGTCTAATATGATGAAATATATAAATACTAGAGGTTTCATAAAGTTAGCTAGGTGACAAAGTGGATAGAATACTGCACTTGAAGTCAAGAAGACCAGAGCTCAATTTTTGCCTCAGATACTTTCTAGCTAGCTATGTGTTTGTGACAACCTGCTTACCATCTCACTTTGTCTGAATTTCATTACCTGTAAAATGGGTATAAGAATAATGGTAGCTGCCTTACTGGATTGCTGTAAGAATCAAATGATACAATATATATATATATATATATATATATATATATATATATAGATAGATAGATAGATAGATAGATAGATAGATAGATAGATGATAGATATAGATATATATATATAAACTGCTTTATAAACTTTAAAATGCTAAATACATGTTATTAAGAGATCAGCAAGATTTACATGATTATATCCTCCACTCAAGTTCTTGTCTTGTCATGGAGGTGACCCTCCATTCTTCAGGGCTATGTCAGAGAAGTACAAGTTATAGCAGATGCAAATTATTGAGCTGAAATAATTTTGAGTTTGGGTCTGTTATTTAAGGACTAGGAGACCCAAGTTCAGCATGGTTCATCTTCAGGCTAGTCTCAAGATGATGAATTTCTTGGCTAAAGCAAATTTTGAAGATCATCCAATAAATTAGAGAGGGATTACAATCTGTGTCAGTAAACAATAAACTCACACAGATCAACATTCTTTTTTATTTTTGAAGTATTGAATGTATATGCATGCACACATGAGGTTAACTTCTAGACATGGAAAAGAGAAAGAGAAAGGTTCAGGGTCTATACATACATATAGATAGATAGATAGATAGATAGATAGATAGATAGATAGATAGAAAAATAGATATCTATCTATATATACACATGCATGTATGTATGTGTGTGTTTGTATGTGTGTGTATGTATATATATATATACATATATAATATACGTATATATACATATATATATACATATATATATATATATATATATATATATATATATAGAGAGAGAGAGAGAGAGAGAGAGAGAGAGACAGTGAGAGAGCGAGAGGGGGGAAGGGGAGAAAACAAACATTAGGAAATACTATGGTTCAGTATTCCACATGATTATAGGTATGATCTGTTGAAAATAATCATGGCCAGGGGGCAGAGCCAAGAGGCTGAATGAAAGGAGCAACTTGCTTGAGCTCTCCCCCAAACCCCTCCAAATGTCTATAAAAATGGCTCTAAACAAATTCTAAGGCAGCTTAACCCACAAAAAGACAGAGTGAAACAAATTTCCAGCCCAAGACAACCTGGATGATTAATCAGAAAGGTGTATTGCGCTGGGCTAGTAGAGGAGCACAGTGCAGTGTCGGTGTGCAGGCTGCAGCAAACCTGGAGCAGGCCTCAGAGTACTGAATCATGGGCAGCTGTGGCAGTTTCCAGACTCCTCAATCCACAATTGACAAAGGTAACTTAGAAGGTTAGTGGGAAAAGTCTGTTTCTGTGGTGCTGAGAGAGGAAGGTGGGGTCTCAGCTCCATTCCCTGAGTGTGGCCCTGGGGTGGGCAGCTGCTCTCCAAGCTTCCTGCCCAAAGACTGAAGGGGAATCCAGTGGCTGATCAGAGAGGGATTGCAGGCGTCTCTTTGCCAGTTCTGAGGTTGGAATCTCTTGCTTTGCCCGTTCTTGGATCTGGGTTGCAGTTCTGGATGGGGGTCCTGGAGTGAGGAGGAACGTTGGCACGGTGGAGCTTGTAGTGGCTGTGGGCAGGAAACCTTCCTCACAGTTCCAGGACAGAAAGGAGTGCTTGTGGTCACTAACAGACCACAGCACAGGCCAGAAAAGAAGTAAACACCTCACCCTTTATCATACCACCTTGCAAGAACTGAAAATTAACGGGTCCCTACAAGTATCTCAGAAAACAGCTATGTAAACCCCTGAAGTTTGGGATGGTACAATCTCCACATTGAAGCAGACTCTCACCTTAACAAAGAGTTTAAAGCTTAAGTAATTGGCCAGGATCATGAGCAAGGAGAGCAAAAAGAGTCAGGCTATATTATCTTACTTTGGTGACAAAGAAGATCAAAATATAAAACCAGAAGAAGACAACAAAGTCAGAGCTCCTACATCCAAAGTCTCCAAGAAAAATATGAATCAGTCCCAGGCCTTGGAAAAGCCCAAAAGGGATTTTGAGAAGCAAGTAAGAGAAGTAGAGGAAAAACTGGAAAGAGAAATGAGAGTGATGCAAGAAAATCATGAAAAACAAGTCAACAGCTTGCTAAAGGAGACCCAAAAAAACCTGAAGAAAATAACACCTTAAAAAATAGCCTAACCCAAACGACAAAAGAGGCCCAAAAAGCCAGTGAGGAGAAGAATGCCCTAAAAAGAAAAATTGGCCAAATGGAAAAAGAAGTCTAAAAGATTACTGAAGAAAATACTTCCTTAAAAATTAAAATAGAGGAATTGGAGGCTAGTGACTTTATGAGAAATGAAGACACTGTAAAACAAATCCAAAAGAATGAAAAAATAGAAAACCATGTGAAATATCTCAGTGGAAAAACAACTGACCTGGAAAATAGATCCAGGAGAGAGAATTTAAAAATTATTGGACTATCTGAAAGCCATGATCAAAAAAAGAGCCTAGACATCATCTTTCAAGAAATTATCAAGGAAAACTGCCCTGATATAGTAGAACCAGAGGGCAAAATAGAAACTGAGAGAATCCACAGATCTCCTCCTGAAAGAGATCTCCAAAGGAAAACTCCTAGGAATATTGCAGCCAAATTCCAGAGTTCCCAGGTCAAGGAGAAAATACTACAAGCTGCCATAAGGAAACAATTCAAGTACTGTGGAAACACAATCAGGATAACACAAGATTTAGCAGCTTCTACATTAAAGAACTGCAGGGTATGGAATATTCCGGAAGGCAAATGAGATAGGATTACAACCAAGAATCACCTACCCAGCAAAATTAAGTACAATACTTCAGGGGGAAAAAAATTTTCATTCAGTGAAATAGAGGACTTTCAAGCATTCTTGATGAAAAGACCAGAGCTGAATAGAAAATTTGACTTTCAAATACAAGACTCAAATGGAACATGAAGTGGTAAACAGGAAAGAGAAATCATAAGAGACATATTAAGGTTGAACTGTTTACATTCCTCCATGGAAAGATGATATTTATAACTCATGAGAACTTTGTCAGTATTAGGGTAGTTGGAGGGAAAAAATTATATGTATATATAGGTATATAATAGATAGTAGATAGATAGATAGATAGATAGATAGATAGATAGATAGATAGATAGATAGAGGGCACAGGGTGAGTTGAAGATTAAGGGGTCATATCTGGAGAATAAAATGAAGGGATAAGAGAGGATTATATTTGGAGAAGAAGAAAGGGAGAAGTAGAATGGGATAAATTATCTCACAAAAAAAAAACAGAAAAGTTTCTTACAGTAGAGGGGAAATGGGGGAAGGTAAGAGGGAATGAGTGAATCTTATTCTCATAGGATTTGGCTTAAGAAGGGAATAACACACATTCATTTGGGTAAGGAAATCTGTCTTACCCTAGGGGAAAATAGGGGGACAAGGGGACAAGAGAACAGGAGGATGATAGAGAGGAGGGCAGATTGGGAAAGGGGGTAATCAGAAGCAAATATTTCTGAAGAGGGACAGGGTCAAAAGAAAGAATGGAATAAATGGGAGGGCAGGACAGGATTAAGGGAAATAGAGTTAGTTTTTCACAACACATCTACTATGGAAGTGTTTTGCATAACTGCACATGTATAACCTCTATTGAGTTGCTTGCCTTTTCAATGAGGTTGGGTGGGGAGGGAGGAAGGGAGAAGATTTGAAACCTAAAGTTTTAAAAACATATGTTTAAAAAAATGTTTTCACATGCTACTGGGAAATAAGAAATACAGGACATGGGGTACAGAAATCTGTCCTGCCCTACAGGAAAATAGAAGGGGAAGGGGATAAGAGAAGGGGGGAAGAGATAGAAGAGGGGGCAGACTAGGGGAAGGGATATTCAAAATGCATGCCATCTTATGGTGGGGCGAGGGGTGAGATGGGGTAAAAATTTGGAACTCAAAATCTTGTGGAAGTAAATATTGAAAACTGATAATAAATAAACATATTAAAAAAACAAATAAATAAATAAATGAAAAAAATAGAGAAATATGAAACTTCCCCAAAGAACCATTTTCACTGCATCCCCCCAAAAAAAGAAAAAAAAAAGAAAATAATACTGTCCAAAATTAAGTGCTAAAAATAAAATTATTAGAATTTCAAATTAAAATCCAAATCCAAATGTTACATAATACTTCTATCTGAATTTTGGCATAAGTTGTAGATTGACTTTGATAGTTATGCGATAATATAGAAACAGATACAACCAAAAAATAGTTATTCTGGAGTATGACTGATTACTGATTGTAATGCCTTTATTTCAATAGTTCATACTCTGGCCTGACAAGATTACCTTAAAAGTATTTAATTTTATTCTTAGCACTGACCATCTTTCTTCAGTTCTCTGGCACTATTCTGATGAAAAGAGTCCCTGGATAAGCAACTCATATCCTGAGAAGGTTGAGACTGATTCCGTGTCATTTATTTATTGCTATTGTTTATACTTAATTGAGTTTGTCCTGCAACTGTTTCTGTTTTGTAATTGCTTAAGTCTTAGATCTCTGTCTCTGAATTTAGTTCAGAATTCAGCTGGCCTGTAATAGCTTAATTTTAGAAATCCAGATCTCCTACTAACCACTGATCTAGTCTTTCTTCAAGAAATTTGGCAACTTTAGGAATGTATGTGAACTGGCAAGAAGCAGCCTAATATCTTAACTTCCCCAAGCTATCCTTCAAGGATTTCTGGTTTGCTCTCCAAAAGTCTGGGCTACTGTCTCTCACCTGAACTCAGACAGGCACACTTCTTATTCTCATAAAAGAAGAAAGGGAGAGGGGTTCTTAGTAGCCTCCATTACCAAACTTCCAATCAAGTACGTTGTTCCCTACATCTTAATTTTGTAACCATTCATGTTGCCATGATATCATCTACCCTGTTCTATTCCTTGTTCTGTACTCCCTAAAACCTGTATAGGGGCAATTGTCCTCTTGCTTGGGGTCTTTGGCATTAATGGAACCATATATTGACAAGCAATGTGCCCCTGCTAATAAATGCTACCTTGTGTGGAGATTTGCCTCAGTTTACCATTTTGTTAAATTCCAAATATGGCAGCTCTAAGGATTGTTTTTTTGTTGGTTTACTTTTGGGGGGGTGCCTTTTTGTTGTTAAGTTTCATGAGTCCTCAGTTCAAACATTTATTAAGTGCCTATTATACGCATGGTGCTGTGCTAGGTTCTATGGATATAAACAAACCCAAACCATGTGCCCTTTCCTCAAGGAGCTTATTTTTATGGTTAAAACATTTATACCAATAACTAAATACAAGGTAATGGGAAGAGAGAGAAAAAAAAAAAAGAACATAGGTTTTCAGGGAAGAATTCCTATAGGAAATAGTTCAGTGAATTGACCTTTAAACGATTCTAAGGGAGCTAAAAAGAGAATAGATTACAGCCATAGGTTAACTAGTGGAACTCTTCCCCAGCTCCCTTCTTTCTATCCTATAAAGATTTCTTTTTCCTCAGTAGCATCTAATGGCAATAGACAATTATGCCATCATAATCACTAAATCAATGGAATATCAGCTCAATGTTTACTCATTGAATGGAGCTCATCAAACATATTCATGTTCAATCCATATTGATTATTCTGGTTAATTTATTGACTACTCAGACCTGTGCCAGATTCTATTTCTAAACCAAGAAAAACTATGTCATAGAAGGACCACCTAACACGTTAAACGAGCAACTAATGTTCTTTTGGTATTGGGAGTGGGGTGGATAGAGCATAAAGATACATTTTAATGTATTAACAAGTTTAAAAAGCACGTAGACATACTGTGCTAATTCAAAACTAGCACTAGTGATCAAATCTTAAAGCTCTTAATTTTGTATTTTTTCTGTATTATTCGGAGAAATTACTTCCAATTTATCTCTAGCTAGATATACTTCTATTTGCCTAGTATCAGTTTCAATGTTATTTATTCAACTAGATAAGAAGAATGTTAATTTGCACATCAAAAGGTGTGACCCAACTTTCAGGAATTGCTTACCTTATGCTGTCTCTTTGTATGATATCTATTAAAATTCTGTCCTAATGATTTGCTTATATTTAGCCTAATAACCAAAACAAATAGGAAAAAAAGAGGAATGTGAGTTATTTCTAAGTTATCAGCAGAGCGCATGCTGGGAAATATTTAACAACTGGCTCTCCAAAAAGCACAACATATTTTTTTTAGTATAATCTACATAAGTAACAAATTCTCCATCACTTTCTTAAACCTAGACAATAAACAAAACCTCAAATGAAGCCTTGACTTGCAACATTTGCAAATTTCTGAAATATAAATGCTCACACTTAAAATTCAACAATTATCTTCAAGCTGGCTCCAATACCACTGGGGTACCAGTTCAGTAACACATTTCTGTATGAGTAATTGCTACTGTTCTTTTTATTTCCACTATAGAATTTGCTATCAAAGAAATTGTTTATATTTACAAGATACTACATCTTACCAAAGATGTTGATAAACTAGATCATGTTTAATTGAATATATCTTTAAAAGGAGGGTTATTAGGTTGGTGAGTCATTGAAAACTGTGATTAGAGAACAGTGTGAAAAGATGAAGAATTTTTAATTTGTGGAAGGGAAAGTTTAAAGATAAGCACACATCTCTCTCTATCTCTCTCTTTCTATCATCTATCTATCTATCTATCTATCTATCTATCTATCTATCTATCTATCTATCTATCTTTGCTTATTTGAAGGGTTATCATATGTGAGAAGGATTAGACCTTATTTTGGGGGTATGGAAAAGGACAGAACCTGTGCATTAACCTAATGCATTGAAGTTATGAGGAGGCAGATTTAGGTGCCATTCCAAAAAGAACTCTCTAACAAGTTTAGGTTTTGCTAAATGGTACAGTCTGTCTCTGGATGTCTTCAAAGAGAGACTATAAGAACATTTGTTGGAGATGTTGGAAAAGGCATACAAAACTCAGGTTCGAGGTGTTCGGTTATATTGACTAAAAGATTATTTAAATACAAGATACTCAGAAGTTGCAGTTTATTTAAGATCATATAATAACTGGGAAGCAGTTCAGTAAATAGTCAAAACTGGGAAGATACATTGCATAACAAACATTGCTCACATTTCTGAGGAAAACATTTAAATTTGAAATCTGCCTTAAAAGATTGTACTGTTATTCAAAATTTAAATTTAATGAACTGATTAGTGTTTTTCAAATAGGTGTTGTTAGTAATTAGAAGTTTTTCTTAATAAAATGCAGCAATGGTGAATTAATTTATTAGCTATCAAAATCAGACATGATTGACATTTGCATAAAACGTTTTGTTAAAATATTAAGAATACTCCATACAGTGAAAGACATGCTCAGAATAATAAAGATGAAGACCATCAGAAACAGATCTCGTAAGGTCAAGAATATTTCTGTAAGTTTTATCCCAATAATTTTCCATATCCAATAGCCAATCTCCCTCTTTTAGTAACCCCTCTTCTCTAAGAGCTAAGTGACACCCTAGACATATTTATCTTTTTATAGATTCCCCACAAGTTTGTGAGATACAGACCTATGCATTTAATAGTCATCTGAGAGAACTCTAGAAATATGACTCTTATACAGTGCTATTCGATCTTTCCCAGAAATATTTGTTTTTTTTTTCAGAACATAAGCCTTGACCCCTCCTCCTCCTAACATAAGCCTTCTATTTCAGGATATTGCAACATTTTTAATATCAAGCACCACAAACTCAGCGTTCATTGAAATGACACATGTCCCAACTTATAAATTTGACATGATACTTGCAATGAAAATTTGGCCATTTATAAATTCCATAAAGCTTTTGACACTCATATTTCATCTGCTCTAAAAGTGTATTAAAACAGAATAGATTCTCATCTCTCTGACAACATTTAAAAGTGGTCATGTCTTTAGAATTACTTTTTAGGCTCTTTTCTAAACCTATAGTTCAATGACTTCCTTTCTCAATATTGTGGAAGTTGTTGTAGTTACTTTTCCAACATATTGCCAATTTATAATTAATAAGTAAATACTACTTAATTAAATTCACTTTAAGTTTTGGACATGATGTGCAGTCTGGAAGAAAAACAAATAGGCAATAATTCAAAAATAAAAGCTACCCACAGAGGTAAAGAGAGGGTAATTAATAGCTAGTATTTACATAGTGCTCTAAAGGTTTGCAAAGGAGCATCCAGACCCAGAATCAGGAAGACACGATTTCAAACCTAGCCTCAGATATTTACTAGCTGTGTGACCCTGACTAAGTTTGCCTCAGTGTCCTCAACTGTAAAATTAACTGGAGAAGGAAATGGCATACCACTCTAGTATCTCTGACAAGAAAATTCCCAATGGGGTTGCAAAGATTGAAGAAGACAACAAAAAAAGTTTTGCAGATTTCTTTATAATTATCTCCTTCAATCTTGGCAACAACTCTGAGTGATAGATGCTATTATTTTCTTCACTTTGCAGATAAAGAGACTGGGACAGACAGAGGTTAATTGACTTGCCCAGGATCACATTGCTGTTAAGTGTATGAGTCTTACTTTGAACTTGAGTTTTCCTGATTTCATTTCCAGTGTTCTATCAAAACCAACAGTTAGCCACCTTATAAATTACAGGACTGTGGGACATGGAGGATCTTCCTTGAATTTTGTGAACTGTGTTACTAATAAACTTTTTGGCATAACTTGATGCTTACTTTGCAAGTCTCAGCAGTTCTTCTTACTCTTCTTGCCAGCTCTGCCTAGAGTCTAGCATCATCATCATCTGGACTGTGAAGTTCGGTACTTGATCCTCAACCCCCAAATCTTTGCAGATTTTGACCTTCATTTATGTTAATAGCACCAGGACAGGAGGTAAAATAAGGTGATACATAGACAAACCCCCTGTTTATGGTAGGAAATGCAAAAAGGATATAAAGAAACACATATATGACAGCACATGCCATAAATCACATGCCTAGGGTCTTGCTCAAAGGTGCTAGTCTTTGAACTTCCCTCAACTTCTCACTACTACTGTAAATTACAATATTATACGATTGTCAGTATAGCCTTCTCAAATCTATGTCTTGATTCCTCTATATAGTAAATGCAATTATGTGATGAAGTGGGTAGAGCACTGAGCCTGAAAACAGAAGAATCTGAGTTCAAATTCAGCTTCAGAAACTTAGTAGATCTTTACTGTGATCAAGTCACTGAATGTCTGCATGAATAGATTTCCTCTACCACAAACTGGAGCTAATGATACCAAGTACCTCACAGAGTGTTGTGAGGATCTAATGAGATATTTGTAGAGTATTTAGCATAGTGCCTGGTGCATAATAGGTGATTAAAAATGTCTTTTTCCTTTCCTCACCACTATTTCTAGTGAATCACTTGTCAAATAAGTTGTCTGAGATATAAAATGGTTGATTGTAATCAGTAATTCCTTTTATTGACCTTCTAAAGTGCCTGTGTTCCCTTTTAGTCCATTTCTTTCCATTTTAAAATAGCATAGGTAATCATCCAATTTTCCCATTGGAAAGCTAAATCATATTTCTTATTTCTCTCTCTTTAGCAGACTATAGTTTTAGAACATATATGGTCCCCATACAATTATGAAGTTTGATTTTTTTCTCCACTTTGCTGCATTATTTTAAATAAGAACTAAACTTTAAAAAATAGTTTAGTAATTAGCATCCAAGATGAGCTAATTTATTTCAAAAGTGCAAAAAAAAAAAAAAACAACCCAACTCCATTATGCCTTAAGCTGTCTTTCAGAGATGTTATTATAACATCACATGAATGAAAATTAATTAGTACTTTGTTCCTACACTAGTCTTCCTTTTGTAAGCTCTAAGTAGAGATCATTTCTCCTACTAAACATATGATAAGAGAAATGAAACACAGTCTCATTCTCAGTTTGCGAACAATGGAACAATGGAATGGCACACTCCCCATCCTTCTCCACACCTGAATATATTTCAACTTTTTGAGAATTTCCCATTCATTTTCCTAAGTGTATAACTAACAGAATTGTAATGCAACAATCTGAAAAGAGAGAAATAATTTGTGTTCCTTTTTTCTTTTGCTGTGATTTATGAGTCTACTTTATAAAAATATCTACCGAATCCTGTAATTCTTTGTTAGCACAGACTCTTGGACAGGCCCTTGCCTGGGGTGACCTAAAGCTTAACTGAAGCAGACAGTGTGCTACAAAACCACTTTCAGCCCAAATAGACAACTGCACCTGCAAAGTCAAGAAGCTTCTAAAGGCTGTTTTTGACAATACAGTGCCATAACTCCTATCAACATAGTTTGTGCCTTTCAGTATTAAAATAAGGTCAATTAGAACAACTGATTGACAGGGATCCTAGAATCTTTGAAAAGAAATGATTCTCAAAGGTAAACTAGTGCAAGCCATGTTAGAAGCATCAGTTTATTCCATATCTTTCACAAATAGTGATTCGGCCTCTCCTGTAATATCTCCAGTGATACAGCAGCCACTATTTCACAAAGTGGCCTTTAAGAAGTTGTTCTTTAGGAATACCTTTCTTCTTTAAGAAGTGATTCCAAAGTCTCCTACCTGCCTCCCTCTTCACTATTCCTCCACTTTCAGAGACCTGCCACCCTCATACTTATCACCTCTCAGTTAAACTATTGCTGGAACTTCCTAATTGTTTTTCTTGCCTCCATTCTCTCCTCTACAATTATCCTACACAAACTGCTAAGTAGATGAGAAGCAATATCAAAGTAGAGGTCTCATCATGCCCTTGCTTTATTCAAAGATCTCCAGGGGATCCCTCCTGCCTCTAAGATAAAATACAAGCTCATTTGTTTGACATTTAAAGCCTTCTACAATCTAATTCCCACACATTTTCCCAATCCCTTTTTCACATGAATGCCCCTTCTCTCCCCCTTATGGTATATGTTCAAACCCAGTGGTCTTGCTTGCTATTCCTTGTATAAAACTAAGCATGACTCACTTCTATGCCTTTTTGAATGCTATCTTATTTGGGTTACTACTTTTCTTTTGGAATTTCTAGCTCCCTTCACAGATCAGTTCATTTGTCACCTTCTCCATTTAGCCTTTTCTGACACCCCAGACCCACACATGGAAGCACTCTCTTACCTGAATTTTTTTAATACATTTTATTTAGTTATTTGTGTATACCATGTCCTCCCACCCCCAAGAAAAATGTGAGCTCCTTGAAGAGCTTTTTTTCCCCCTTTAAGTATGTATCTCTAGTACTAAGAGTAGCATATAACAGAGAGTAGACAATGAATGTTTACTGAACAAAATCAAACCTAAATATGCTTTGATGAATTGCCACCAATTGCTCCTTGCCCCACCTTGGATCAAGCAAAAGAAGTTAAATCCATCTTTCACATGAAAATACAACTATTTAAAGACAGCTCTCATGTCCCCTAGCAACTCATCTCTTCCCCAGGCAGAGCACCCCTAACTTCTTCAACTGATGATCATTTGACATTATCTTGAATATATTTAGGAGTCTGGCAATCTTCTCTGGATACATTCTGGATGTACTCTTTCTGTATTCAGGATACTATGCTCAACTAACTCAGCTTGAAATTAATTAGCTTTTCCTGCTGCCCCATCACACATTTGGGTTTAAGTTCCTATTGACATCCACTAAAACACCCATATCCTTTTCACATAATTTGATATCTCCTTCATGCTGTACATCTACACACATGCAGAGACCCATGTGTGTACACCTATATGTGTGTACAATACATATATGTATATATTTGAATTTTGATTACTATTCCAGCATTTCATGATCCTTTTGTACCCTAATTCTGTCATCTAAAATATAAACTATCCTTCTTAGTATCATACATAAATATGATATGCAACATATATTTATGTCTCTATTTTAGCTTTTTAAATCAATGTTTGTAGAATTAGAATTTCAAGCTAATTAGGTCCTAGGCATACCAGTTTATTGTTGTGATTTTAGAATCTTGGCATTATTGCAAAGGTCTATGGTAAATGAGATGTTGTTTTCCTAAAGGAGTATGGGGAAGTTCTTCCACATAAGAAGCAACATTGTTTTTAGGCTGTAATCAATTAAACATTAATATTTTACTTTTTTATGGATATTAAAAAACCACACATGGCTGTGGAGCTGTGTTGATTCTATTTTGTGTGCCTCCATTATAATATTGACTTTATATGCAACCATTAATATTCAGACTTGTTATACCTTAATTTGTTATATCTACTATTCTTATTTGACTTTTTATTTCCCTAAAGTATATAAAAATGCTAGACCTTCTGCAGTTTGTGAAGAGACTCATAGTACTTAGAATCTATGTGGAAAGCTCTCTCTCAAAGTCTCAAGAAATAAAACTATGGCTTGATTAAGTAGAAAAAGTATTCTGGGTAAATTCCTCAACATATTTTAAAGCATATAATTGAGAACAGAATCTTCCTTTATTCTACTACACACCTTCCTCCTGTTTAACATCCACACATCAATGTCTGCTCTCTTTGCATGAAGTCATTCAGATACTTCTTAATCTGTTTAATTGTCCATGCTAAATTGTCTCTACATTGTCTGAAGTGTATTGTGAAACACCCTGCCAAATCTTGCTTAAATCTAAATGTATATTATGTGTAAGGCACTTTTCAATCTGCCAATTTATCAGCCCTGTCAAAAATGGAAATAAGTTTATTCTGCCTTGTTGCCTTCTTTCCTTTCTTATCTCATGCAAATTATTACTATGTTAATGTATTCTCCAATAGTTACCAAGAATTGACATCAAGCTCACAGGTCTGTCATGTGAAGAATATAACAGTTTTCAGTTTTCAAAAATCAAATCAATATTTGCAGGTCACTAGGCCACCAGCCTTCTTCAGTTTTCAGTGGTATTTCAAATATCGTGGAAAGGAATTCAACAATCCAGTCCATCATTTTTTTCAATATCTTGGTGCAGGGGGGCTAGAAGGCCTTTTCCACTAGACTGGGCTCATAAATCTGGATCTGGAAAGAATGTCACAAGGCATCAAGTTCCCCTCCCTAATACTACAGATGAGGAAACTGAGGCTCAGAAAAGCTAAATATTTTGTTCAACATGCACAAAAATAATGTCAGGGGTGATATTTGAACTCAAGTCCTCTGATTATTAAGTCTGTTATGTTTTTATATTACAAAGGTCCTCTTTTCTGTTGTTTCAGTGGGTTAAGCTTCCTATACAAAACTCATTGTCACATTACTGCTGAGCTGTAATCCACAAAGTATGGCAAGTATGGTTATTGGCAATTTAAAAAAAATGGGGTAAAGATGTTTTAAATATGGAGAGAATATCACAGAATAGGATTAACATGCTATTAATATTATGGTAAGCTCAGTTGCTAACAAATATAACTTAGCCTAATGATAAATTTAGCGTTCAGAAGCAAAAACATGATGTGGTAACAGTGGAGTTGGATGATGCCATGGGTAATGGGAAGGACTATGGAAAGTGAATAATGGCAAAGAGAGTTAAAGGAATGGAGGAAAGGTGACCTAGAGAAGGAATTTGGGGTTTGGGGGCAGGAAAAAAGTGAACAAGTGAAGAAAGTGAAGGAGCCAAAGGAAATGGATGGCAGCTAACGGGCCATAATCATGGCATTGGGCTCAGAGAATAATTGTTCACAGGATTTTCAGTAGAGATTCAGAATCTATCCAACTGTTTATTTAAATGAAGTGCAATTGAGGGTGCAGCTGTTTGATGTAAGAGGCATTGTGGTCTACTGGATCAGGGTCTAGCCTGGGCTCTGCTCCCAGTTCAGCTATTGAGTCTGAACTTAACCAGAAGGTGCATGACCAGAAATTGAAACGGACTTACTGGCTCTTAACCCAATGCTTTCCTTCACAGACTTCAGCTTCTCGCTTGGTATGTTTAAGAGTTTGATCTTAGTTATACTGAAAATAGTCGCTCAGGAAATAATTTCTTCCATCAAGAAGATAAAATTACATCATATCAGGCAAATGAAAATATATAAAGCAGGGAGAGATGCATAACAGTTAAGGGTTGTTAATCAGTTTATAATTGTGGGCAGAAAACCATCTAAGGAATTTGTTAAAATATAATGATAGGTTGTATGAGCAATGATGTGCCCTCAGGCTACTGGTTAGTTCATGGTTGTACAGCATAAATCCCTTATTTTCAAATGCACTGGGAAAGAGATATTTCTTGAATGAGCAATTTTGTGCTTCATTGGTCCTAATTGCATGCTTAAGCTACTTTCTCTGAAAACTGACAGTGTCTTAGAAAAAAAAGAGGACAAGATGTGAGATCTTGCAGAAAAATATGAAATCTGGGGAGGAAGAATCTGCTGCTTGAAGGACTAACTCCTTTAAAAGCACAGGTTCATCCATTGACATTAAGTGCAAGACTAGCCTATAAGCAATTCAAACAGAATTTCATTACACAAAAGAGTAGTTGAAATAAGTAACAAACTGACAGAGTCAATAATAAAAGCAAAATGGGACCAATCTGCTCAAAAGGGAACTGAATCGATTTTTCAAAAAGAAAGAAACCAGAGGTTACATATGTTGGCTTGATTCTTAAGATAGGAGGAACAATCTATATGAATTTGTCCTTCATTGGGTTGTCAAACCTGGCTCTGATGGCATCATCTGTTGCAAGCCATTAGATCATAAGCTCTTTGAGGACAGGAAGTGTTTTTTGCCTCTTTTTGTTCACTCAGTGCTTAGCACAGTGCCTCAAACATAGTAGTCACTTAATAAATGTTTATTCTTTGATCCACTGAAGGTTGTCATATTTATTGCTGAAATCACTTATAATATTCTGACTAAATGTCAGTAACTGTTATTCAAAACCAGAAGCTGCCTCGGATTTTGAGTTAGTGAGAGTGGATACTTGGATAGAGTGTTGGACTTGAAATCACAGGTCTTTGTTTCCAATCTTAACTTAATTATTTACTGATAGCTTGATCTTGGATAAGTCATTCAACCTCTCAGGAGTATCAATTTCCTCTTCACTGAAATAACAAGACAATGCTAGCTATCTCATGGGCTTTTATAAGAGAATACTTTGCAAAAAACCAATAAAATAAAAGTTCTATATAGATATCTGTGGTGATGACAATGATGATAATTATTACTATTATAAAAGCAAGCTGAAAATTGGGGCTGATAGAGCAGCAAAGATACTAGGCTTGGGGCTCAGAACTTGGAAGAGGGCATTCAGATTGCATCCTGGAGATGAATGAGAGATAACTGGCTGAGGAGCCCTACTTCGAAAGGGGTGTTCTGGGAGGAACTATCTAATCCAAGGTGGAGGCCGAAGAGTAATTTCTAAAGTGTGAATTCCAGAACTGAACTGAAAAGCCATTACAATGCCCTTTTGCACTTTGAAATAGTAAGAATTTGTTTTAGTCTTTAAAACTGCCATGCAAAATAGAGAAATGAAATTAAGCCCAACCTCACCTTAAAACTCTGAACCTACTTAACTCAGGGACTGGAACTATTTATATTTCTAAGAATCCATTGATGCATCATTTTTTTTCAAGAACTGAAGGGTAATGATATTTCCATTGCCATTTATAGATTGTTTGTTTTAATCCTTGTTTTCATACCTATGCAGTGAATTTCCAGATCAGACATTTGGACACTAGAGCATCCTTATTCTTTGAGGGACATTGCTAATATAAGTACCCTAAATGACACCTTGGATCTGAGAGAGTTAATGCCTCTTCCTAAATTCCTCATATGCTACTAACTGACTTGGGCCCAGGAACAAAATCTATTTCAAAAAGTTCTTTTTATAAATAAAAGTAAAACCATAATAGAGATATAAGAACTGACAAGTTTAGTGGCTTTTCTTTGAAAGTTTCACTGTAAAAGTCATCCCCCAAATTAGGCCCTCTTTCTTCCCTGCTAATTGATTTCCCATTCCTCTTGCTTTTTTTATTTATACATAGTTGTACCTATTAAATAGTAAAGAACATCCTTGATTTGTTCATCATAGTAGTGTTGTAAATTGTTACTGCTCAACTCTACAATATATGAGGTTTTCAAATGTAAAGACTGGAAATGATTGCAGCTTATTTCTATTGATGGTAGTTCTGTACTAGCCTGTTTTGTGCGCATGAATACCTTTGCAGTTTTATGAGTTTCAAGGAGTCTTTAGCATTGGACATTACAGCATACTGCTTTCCTTTACTACTTAAGCCAATGAGTCAGATTACTATTTTCTCCAAATTCTGCCTTTAATTGGCCCATACTGGAGCAAAACGGAATACTCTGTATATAAATCTTTTACTGCTAAAAATTAACTCAAAAATCATCTTATTTGCAAAAAAATGAAAACAAAGTAGGTGATAGATATTATGAAGGCAGAATGGCAATTTATTGATGGATAAATTGAAGATAAAAGTATCATAGATGACTGAAGTATAGAGCTTAATAAGATGGTGGTATTCAGTAGAAATAGAGAAAGTTAAAGGAGGGTGTAGGGTTTTATTTTTGTGGATGGATTAGGGATGATTACAAATAGTGAATTCAATGTGCTTGCAGAATATCAAGGTAGAAATGTCTAGCAAGCAACTGGAAACAGATTTAGGGGAAAGGTTGACCCTGGACGTATAGATTTAGGAGTCATTTGCATAGAAGGTAATCTACTCTGAGTGAACAGAGAAGAAAAAAGAAGAGGGTAAAGGGAACATACATATCTACAGAGCTGTAAAAGAAAAATAAATTATTGGAGACCAATCAGGAGTGGTCATACAAATAGGAGGAGAACTAGGAATGATGAAAGTCAAGATGGAAGATAGAATCCAGAGGGAGGGAGTAGCTCACACTATCAACAGTAGCAAGAGGATGAAAGAGATTAAGGATTGTGAAAGTGAAATTGTCCTATTTGGCAATTAACAGGTCATCAATAACCTTAGAGAAATTCTTGAAGGGGTATATATACAGAAGCCAAATTGAGACTGGGTTGAGGGACTGTTTGGATTGAGTTATTATTGCCAATTATTGTGGGGAAGTAACTTAAATAAACTAAATGTAAGATGAACAAGTGAAGGCATGGAAATATAATATATTCTTTATTTTGTTTTACTCTTAATAGTATTTTATTTTTCCCCATGTCAAGAACATTTTTATCATTCATTTTTACAAGATTTTGAGCTACAAATTTTTCTCCTTCCCTTTCTCCCCTTCTCTCTTCCTAAAAAGATAGGTAATTTGATATAGGTTATACATGTGATATCATGTAAAACTGTTTCCAGGTTAGCCACATTTGTGAAAGAAGAAACAAATCAAAAGAAAAAAAACCAGGAGAATGAATAAAGTGAGTGAAGAAATATGCTCCAATCTGCATTCAGAGTCCATCAGTTATTTATCTGGATAGGAATGGCATTTTCCTTTGTGAGTCCTTTGCACTTCTCTTAGATCATTGTGCTGCTGAGAAGAGCTGAGTCATTCATAGTGGATCATCACATAAAAGGTGTTGATAACTGCTTATAATGTTTTCTTTGTTATTCTCATTTCACTTTACACCTGTTCATACAAGTCTTTCCAGAATTTTTCTGAAATCTGCCTGTTCGTCGTTACTTATGGCACAGTAATATTCCATAAAATTCATTTACCAAAGCTTCTTTAGCCATTCCCAAACTGATGGGCATCCCCTCAATTTCCAATATGTTGCCATCACAAAAAGGACTGCCATAAATACTTTTGTACATGTAGGTCCTTTTCCCTTTTTTATGATCTCTTTGGGATACAGACCTAGAAGTGCTATTGCTGGATCAAAGGGTATGCATATTTTGTAGCCTTTTCGGCATAGTTCCAAATTGTTCTGCAGAATGGTTGGATCAGTTCACAACTCCACCAACAATGTATTAGTGTTCCAATATTGCCAAAGTCTCCAACGTTGATTATTTTCCTGTTTTGTCATGTTAGACAATCTGATAGGTGTGATGTGGTACTCACAGGTTTTTTTGTTTGTTTGTTTGGTGTTGTTGCATATCTCTAATCAATAGTGATTTAAAACATTTTTTTTCATGTGACTATACATAGCTTTAATTCCTTTATCTGAAAACTATCAGTTCATATTTTTGACCATCTATTGGTAAAATTAGGGAATGACTTGTATTCTTCTACAGTTGACTCAGTTCTCCATATATTTTAGCAATGCGGCCTTTTGTAGACACACTGGAAATAAATAATGAGCCCCAGTTTTCTGCACTTCTAAATTTAATGTGATTAAAATCATACCTTTTGCATTTCATAATATTTTCTATCTCTTATTTGATCATTAATTCTTCCCTTCTCCATAGATCTGACAGGTAAGCTATTCATTGCTCTCCTAATTTGCTTATAATATCACCCTTCATATGTAAATTGTGTACTCATTTTGACCTTATGTTGGTATATGGTGTAAAATGTTGATCTATGCCTAGTTTCTGCCATACTATTTTCCACTTTTCCCAGAAATTTTTTTTTGCATATTTTATTAATTTATTTTGGTTTATCAACAATCACTTCCATAAGCTTTTGAATTCAAAATTTTTCTCCCCCTTCTTCCCCACCACCCTCCCCAAAACCATGGAGAATCTGATATAGGCTATACATTTACATTCCTATTAAACACATTTTCACATTAGTAGTGAAGTTGTAAGTAAAAATTAAAACCAATAGGAAGAACCTTCAGAAAGAGGAAACAAAACTCAACAGAAGAAAAGAAAAAAAAAAGATAGCAATTCAACTTTCACAGTTATGATTACTTTCTGTGTCTTTTTCTCTATCCTTTTTTCCCCATTTATGTTTTTCTTTCTCCTCCCTCCATTCCCCCTCACCAGTACTTTACTTTTGACCACCTCCTCCTTCAGTCTCTCCTCCCTTCTATTACCCCTCCCCCCTCTTATCCTTCACCCCCACCACTACTTCCCTCCCTTCCAGCCCCCCTCCCTTTTCTTTCCCCTTTTCCCTCCTACTGCCCTTAGGGCAAGTTAGATTTCCATACCTAACTACGTTATTCCATTCTTGAGCCAAATCTGATCAGAGCAAGGTTCAAACAATGCTCACGCCCCCCTCTTCTTTCCCTCTGCTGTAATAGGATTTTCTATCTTTTCCTATAATGTAATTTACCCTTTTCTGCCTTCTCCTTTCTCAGTACATTTTCTAAGATCAGACTAATCCACTCACTTAGATCCCTTTAATACACTTCATTAGATTTTTTTTTTATCATTACATGAAAGTCAACTAACATCCACCCCCTTCAAGTATACTCCTTTAACATGGGGTAATAACAGTACAATTCTCAAGAGTTGCAAGTGTCATCTTCCCTTGTAGGGATGTAATCAGTCTGCCCTTATTAACAGCATTTTGTATCTTTCTGTCCCATTTACCTTTTTATGTCTTTCTTGAATATTGGACTTAAGATCAAATTTTTTGTTAAGCTCTGTTCTTTTTATGAAGAAGGCTTGGAAGGCTACTATTTCACTGAATATTCATCTCCTCCCTTGAAAAATCATGCTCATTTTTGCAGGGTAGTTGATCCTTGGCTACAATCCAAGCTCCTTTACCTTACAGAATATCATGTTCCTTGCCTTGCGGTCTTTTAATGTAGAAGTTGCAAGGTCCTGTCTAATCCTGGCTGTGGTTCCATGGTATTTAAATTGTTTCTTACTGGCTGCTTGCAGCACATTCTCTTTCATCTGGTCATTTGGAATTTTGCTATTATATTCCTTGGCATTTTCAATTTGGAATATCTTTCCGGTGGTGAGTGGTGTATTCTTTCTATGGTTATTTTATCTTCCGGTTCTAGGACTTCAGAGCAGTTTTCCTTTATGATTTCCTGAAAGATACTGTAAAGCTCTTTTTTTTCATCATGATTTTCTGGTAGTCCAATGACTTTTAAATTGTCTCTTCTGGATTGACTTTCCAGGTTGGTTGTTTTACCAATGAGGTATTTTAAGTTTTCATCCATTTTTTTCAATTTTTTGTTTCTCTTTGACTGACTCTTGCTCTCTCATAGAGTCATTAGTTTCCATTTCTCCAATTCTAGTTTTTAACAGATTGTTTTCTTCTGTTAGTTTTTGTACTTCCTTCTTCAATTGGCCAATTGCATTTTTAAGGGATTTGTTTTCTTCAGTGTACTTTTTTTCCAATTGGCCAATTGTATTTTTTAAGGACTCTTCTACCTCTCTCATTAGACTTTTAAAATCCTTCTTGAGCTCTGCTAAGAAGGCTTTTTGATCTTCAGACCAGTTCATATTCCCTTCTGATGTTGCAGATGTGGGTTTGTGGACAATGTTGTCCTCTTCAGAATTTCTGTCTTGATCTCTACTCTTATCATAATATGAATCTGTGGTACCTTTCTTTTTACTCATGGTGTTTCTTTATTCACTAGACTTTAAAGAGATTGAGCTCTCCTGGGGAACAGAGGGCACTGACCCAAACTTCTTGTGTGGGGAGCCTAAATCTTGGTCACTGGCTTTTTGTGCTTGGCCCTCTTATGTTGGCAATTGGAGGCTGTAGGGTTTTGGCAGCTTACCTTGTGTTGGGCTGGAGTCAGCAAGGCTGGAACTTTCAGGCAATTCTAGGTTGCCTGCTTTTCCTTTCCTTTAGCTTTCTTCAGCTCCTTTTAGATGGGTGCTGCAGGGTGTTTATCTGCCTGGGGCCCCTTGCAATACTGTTTCCCTAGTTTCTGATAATGCACTGGGATATTCCTTTGTGGTAGAGTACTGAGGCAGTGGGTGTTTTTCTGAGCTGCTTTCCACTGGTTCCTCTGCCCTCACTGAGGCACTCAGAGGTCTAGGTGTTGGTGTTTGCCTGCTGTACCACCTGGGCTTCAGGATCTCCTCCTGGTTGACAGTTGGAGTTGTTGGGTTGGAATCAGCAAGGCTGGGACTTTAGGCAGACTCTAGGTTGCTTTCTTCATCTCCTTTCAGATGAATGCTGCAGGGTGCTTATCTGCCTGGGGCCCTTTGTAGTGCTTAAGGAGGGAATAACACACATTCAATTGTGTATGGAAATCTGTCTTACCCTACAGGAAAATGAGGAGGGGGAGAGGGAACAAGAGAGCAGGGAGATGATAGAGAGAAGGGCAGATTAGGAAAGGGGATAATCAGAAGCAAGCACTTCTGAGGAGGGACATGGTCAAAAGAAAGGTGGGGGGGCAGGATAGGATTAAGGGAAATAGAGTTAGTTTTTCACAACATGACTACTATGGAAGTGTTTTGGATAACTGCACATGTATAACCTATATTGAGTTGCTTGCCTTTTTAATGAGGGTTGGTGGGGAGGGAGGAAGGCAGAAAATTTGGAAAAAATATTCTCACATGCAACTGGGAAATAAAAAATACAGGAAATGGGGTACAGAAATCTATCCTGCCCTACAGGAAAATAGAAGGGGAAGGGGATAAGAGAAGGTGGGGAGAGATAGAAGAGAGGGCAGACTAGGGGAAGGAGTATTCAGAATGCATGCCATCTTGGGGAGGTGGAAGGGGCAAGATGGGGTGAAAATTTGGAACTCAAAATCTTGTGGAAATAAATGTTGAAAACTTAAAATGAATAAATTAATATAAAAAATGAAAAAAAAAGAAAAAAATTAATACAATTAAAAGATTCAAAAAATAAAAACTAAAGAACCAAGAAACAAAAAAAATAAACAATTAAAAAAAGAAATAATAGTAACATTGTGCAATGATTAACTATGATAGACTTAGCTCTTCTCAGCAATACAGCGACCTGAGATAATCCCAAAAGTCTCATGATGGAAAATGCTAAGCACATCTAGGAAAAGAGCTATGGAGGCAGCTAGGTGGCCCAGTGGATAGAACACTGTACTGGATTCAGGAAGCCTGAGTTCAAATCTGGCCTCAGACACACAACACTTACTAGCTGTGTGACCCTGGGCAAGTCACTTAACCCCATTGTCCTGCCAAAAAGCAAAAACAAAAAAACAAACAAAACAAAAAAAGAGAACTGTGGTGTCAGAGTGCAGATTGAAGCATACTATTTTCACTTTTTTGTGTATTTTTTTTCTTTCTTGTGGTTTTCCCCTTTTGTTCTGATTCTTCTTTCACAACGTGACTAATGTGGAAAAAAGCTTGACATGATTATAAATGTATACCATATATCAGATTACTTGCTGTCTTGGGGAGGAGAGGAGGCAGAAAAATTTGGAACCAAATTTTACCAAAATGAATGCTGAAAACTATCTTTATGTGTAATTGGAAAAATAAAATACTATTATTATTTAAAAAGTGAATATGCCTACATGAAATTACATTGACTTAAATAAATGCTGATGTGTAAAAGACAGGTTTTTTTTTCTCTTCCTTAGAGCAGGTTTTGAAAGGTTTGAAGAGAAAATAGAATCATAATGGGTGATTGAAACAGAGCAACAAAGGGATGCAACAGAACTGGTCTTGAAGGTTATGAAGCTGACATAAATTAAATATGTCTACCGGGACCAAATTTTAAAATATTTTTCATTGAACTAAAAATGTCTCATGGGACATTGGGAACTCATGTAACAATTTATAAGCCATTCATTCAGCCAAGAAACATAGAATTTCATAAAACGTTAACAACCATCTGAAAGAGTAAGTTGCTACTTCATTAGCCGTGGAATTTTAAAAATGTTGTAAGTCAATCCCAGCAGAGTATTTCTTCTAATACATGCCAAAAAAGCACTGCTAATCCCTTTAAGATTGATCTAATGCCATTTATGAAAGCACTTGGATTAGATTCTGGCCAATTCCAAACCACATCTAGATGTTTCTTCCATAAAATCAGGTGGAGTGATTTTAGGAACTAAATGAATCCCAAATGCAATTACCAAAGATGTATCTGCTGTAGAAGTAGTATTATTAGACCAGTACAGAAGTACAAGGGAGGCATAGGGAGGTTGCAATATATTATCAACAATAGCTAGCGTGCTAGAAATGACATAAAATATATCTTCTAAGAATTATATCATTACAAAAGAATATGGAATAATAATGTATACATGGATAGTCTAAGTGCTTTCCTGGCACTGATACTATAGTAAATGATCTAAAGAAAAGTCCCTGTTCTATTGTATAAATCCATTAGGGAGGATTTGCAGAAGAAAAAGAAAAACAACCTAGAATCAGATGTGATGAAAATATGTGCATGGGCTGAAAACTTCAACACTGGAGGAACTCTAACAGCATATAAAAATATATGTACTAGGTTGCTGATTCAGACAAATGACATAAACATAGAACATGTGAATTTTAGTAAGGAATCTAACAATTCCATTTATAATAGCCATGTGTACAAGATGAGAGAAACGGAATGCTGATTATTTGACTTAGGAACTTGTTGATTGATGAAGGGTTGTTGGTTCATGGATCAATACTCAGTATCTCAATCTCTATTTGCTTGATACAGGGATCTGACCCCATCCTTGTCATTACATCTAAATTAAAAAAAAAATAATTAGCCATGTAATATGTTCTGGGCACTGCCATTACAAAGATAAAAATGACAGAGTTTCTGTCACTTATCATATTGGGACATATGTGTGTATACATACACATGTTATAAATGTATATATGTATCTATGTGTGTACATATTAGAGTGTATGCATACATACGAGTACATATATATGTATATATGTGTATATATGTATATATGTATATATGTATATATGTATATATGTATATACACACATATATGAGTGATGGGAGAACTAGACAAAGAGCTCTAGGATTATTTGAGAAGAAAAGATAAAATTTCGCCGGAGGGAGATGAGAGAATACCACACTGAAGAGGTATCTCTTGAGCTCAGTACTAACTCATGAAGGTAAAGATGAAAAGAAAGTATATTTTAAGTACTGGAGACAGAAAGAGTAATACATTGAGGAGAGATAGATTAATAATGGCATTAGTACAGTTTGGTAGAATGGAGAGTATGTGGGGGGAAATCAATTGAATAAAACTGGAAATATACATCTGAATTGTTAAGGACATTAGCAGCCAGACTGAAGAAATTATAAAAGGAAAAGCAAACAAACAAAAGAAAAATCAAAATTGTAAGGCAGGAGAATAAGGAGCAAACAGGATTAAGATAATATTTATTAAACATCATAGCATACTAGAATTGTGTGTAGGCAAAAGGGGCAGAACAAGTAGAGATTGGGCAAACTGAAGATGAGGTAGGGAGTTAAAAGGTAATCATAAGGACAAAAATACAGAAGTATTGGAATCTAAGGTATAAATAGAGGTGTTCACCTCTTAAAATGACTCCCTCTTTACCAGAAATTGGAGGAAAGGAAGAGAGAATGAGGTTAAATGTGGTCAGTTTCAGAGTAATAGAGCAGAGGTGGAAGAGGGAGTATATAATGGAAAGTCTCAGTTTTCTTATTAAAGTAGGAGACAAGGTTATTTGCCAAAAGGGATGTGGGATCCTTTGGATTTTTAGGATAGCAAAAACTTGAAAAGGTTATAGATGGAATGTTTATATAATTTGAAAAAAATATTAGGGCTGGGAAGGGCCAAAGAAGACCTGATGTAATGCAGTAAAAGGTCATACCAAATAAGGTGAAAGGTGATAAAAATAAATGTAAAAACCTGCATTTAGCTTCTAAAAAAAGAAAGAAAAAAAGAAAAAAAGAAAGAGGGAGTTGTTGCTAGATAGCAGTAGGGGTGAATGCCTTAAAATGTTTGGTTTATTGTAAATTCAATAATCAAAAGTGTGATGTACCTAATTAAATAACTAAGAAAATTTTCTTGTCAATACTTTAAAATATCTATAATTTTATTTGTGTGAGTACTCTTATTATTGATGCAGACCCCAATCCTTACTGTCTTAACAGGTGATGTTAACAAGTTATTGTGGGTAAGGAGGATGGAAGGAGATACATTGTGTAGTTGCCAAAATCCAGTGATTGACTTCTCTGAACTTAACCATAATGGAACAGTCAACTGTCAAAGACAGTTCTAATCTTTCTGGCTTCATAGAAACAGCCAAAGTTGCATTCTATTTGGAATATCTTCAAAAGTCCACCATCAGATCCACAACATAACAAAGCACCAGAGTAAGACTTTTGTAGGTATGATGCAACGTTAGAATGCATTAATAGAAATGCACTTCCTTGAACAACAGAACTTAGAATCCTGCTACGTTCTACAGTGTTCATATCACACCTGGGGTATTGTATTATGTTCTGGGTACCATATATGCAACTGAACTGCATCTAAAGCATGACATCCAGAATGATGTGAAGACTCAACATTATGGCATATGAGGAAGGAATTATAGATGTTTAGCCTAGATAAGTAAACTATATCATAAGCTGTGAATGTTTGTTGAATTTGTTGAATTGAAGCCATGGGAAAAGATAGCCCCTTTCTTTGATCAATCAATTCCATTCCTCTCAATGGATGGTGGATTCTTTTTTTCCACTAATTTGTTTGTTGGATGGCAAGGGAATTACAAGCATCACACATTGGTATGCTTACTCTATTAAAACAGGAGTCAGCTGCTTTCTCCATAGATAGCTTCTGCCAGCTGGCTAAAGAATGGCATTGGCTCCAGCTGTGTTTTGCAGCCACACATTTCATGTTTTACAGTCCAATCAGATGTGATGGCACTGAGTGAAATGGGCACAGAATGTATGAGGGAGGATGGAATGAATAGGGAAAAAAGAGATAATGCGATGTAGTAACATAAATACTAGTCAGAATTCAACTTAATAGATCACATTACAAAAATATATGCATGATTAATGATAATAGTATTATCATGCATTCTATAAAGTCTTTCATATGTAGATAGTGCTTTTTTCTTCATTTCTATATACAACTAGTGCAATCAGAGAGAAGAAATAAATGATCAGTAAGGGTTTTCACATTAGCCTTGTCAGACATTTTTGAATGTGAGCATATCTTCTCTGAACTTCTCTAGACCAATAAAATGCATTTGACAATTTAGTGACTCCTATAGACCTAAGTGATTAATTTTCCTCCATTTTAGCATGATGTAATATTAAGTAAAAGAATAGTTGGAGACATTAATCATAATATACCTCATTTTCCCCATTTTCAAGGTTTTTCTACAAGGAGGAAGAATGAAATAAAAGTGGGGAGAGACATAGGAACAAAAGAAAAGGAGAAAAGAAAGGATTACAATGAGATAGAAATATAGTAGGAAAGGTTACAGAGTGAAGAGATTAAGGAGATTGAGAAGAAGGAAGAATTGAATAGAAGTTATATTACCTGAATATTACAAATAAAAAACAGCAATCTAATACACTTTCAGCAGAAATATTTAATGTCATTCAAAAAGCACATATTAAACTCTATTTCCCAGACACTGAGATAATGTAGATAAAAAGAATGGCAAAAATATTCAACACCTGTAAAAGCTTGCATTCTAATGTAAGATACAATAGTAACGGGGGTTAATTTGAGAAGGAGAGGCACCAGGAGTAAGAAGATTCAAGCTGAGCCTTGAAGGAACCTTCCAGAAGACAGAAGTGAAAAGGGGAAAATGTTCCAGGAATGAGCATCAGTCACTGGGAAATGGAATCTCAGGTGTAATGGAAAAGAAGCTCAGTGTCACTGAATCATGGGGTACTTGAAGGGGAATAAAGTATAATAAGACATGGAAAAGTAGTAAGGAGGCTGGTTTTGAAGGCCTCAAAAATCTGAAGAGAGGAATTTATTTTTTATCTTATAGGTAATAGGGAGTCACAGTAGTTTATTAAATAGGGGAGAGACATAGCTTTAGGTAGAAAAATTTGACAGCTGAATGGAAGATGGACTAGAATAAGTAGACAGCTGAGGCAGGGAAACTAACCAGCATGTTATTGCAATTGTCCATGGCATGAGATGACTTAAATGTGTGCCAGGAGCATAGCTGTGTGAGTATACAGAAGGGTACTAACTGTAGAAGAGATGGGTGAAGATAGAAACAAAAAAGATTTAGCAACAGATTGGATATGTGGAGTGAATTCAAGGAAGAAATAGAGGAAGACATCCACAGTGCCATTGACAGGCAGATGGGATTATGGGAGAGGGAAAGGTTTGGGGAGAAAGGGTGGATTCTGTCTTGGAAATACTAAGTTTAGAATTTCTAGAGGACATTTATTTTGAGATGTCAAGTCTAGCTGTACGATTGAGACCTGGAGACAAGAATGAGGTCAGGGTTGTATATATAGATCTAGGAGGCAGCCAAGTGTCTCAGTGAATAGATTGCTGGGCTTGTCTCAGGAAGACCTGAGGTGAAATCTGACCTCAGACACTTACTAGCTACGTAACCTAGGGCAAGTCATGTAACCTCTGTTCACCTTAATCCACTGGACAAAAAAAAATGGCAAATTACTCCAGTATCTGCCGAGAAACCCCATGGACAGCATTGGTGTGCTATTGTCTATGGAGTCACAAAAAGTTGAACGTGACCAAAGGACAACAATATAGATCTGGAGTCATTTGCACAGGGATGATAATTGAATCCATAAAGTCATGGAATCACCAATGCAGGAAATTTAGGAGAAGAGAAGCTGGTCTAAGACAAACTCTTAGGCAACACCTACCATCAATAAGGGTGATATGGGAAAAGATTCAGGAAAGGAGGGAGGATTGGTCAAACACATTGTAGAAGAGACAGGACAGACCAATTAAAAGGAAAAGAAGGGGAAAAGTTAGGCATTTTCCCTACTGATCACTGCTTTAACCTATTGTCCTGTGCCAGGAACATCTGCCACAGCCATAAAATTATCTGGGGGATGAGGTAAATGTGCACGAAGAAAAGAGTGATTTTCCTATTGGCATCTGCTACTGCTGTTGGTGCCCTGATTTTTGTTAGGTCACAACTGCCCTAAATGTCAATGTCTAACTTAGAAGAGGGGAAGCTGGGGGCTTGCACAGTACAGTGAGGAGCACAGTGGGAGTACTGGGGAATATGGTATTTTATCAGCCAATCAGAAGGTACAATAAGCAGTTCTATCTCACATTCTGTCTCATTCCATACCCCCTTAGGGTCATTCTCGGCCTTCACTTTAGAGTCTGACATCTCAGAGACCAATATTCTGAAAGGGGAAAGTCTGGATGTTTGAATGATGGCTGGAGTGAATCATCATCATCACCACCACCACCATCATCATCATCATCATCACGATAAAAATAATACTTATTTAGCACTTTAAAGTTTGAAAAGCACATTAAATAAATTGTGTCATTTTATCCTCAAAACAACCCTAGGAGTTATTATTATCAACACTTTATAGGTGAAGAAAAAGTTAAACAGAGATTAACAGACTTGCAGTTAGTGTCTGAAGTTGGATTTAACATCAGGTCTTTCTGACTCTAGTTCTAATACTGTATCCATTGTGCCAGCTAGTAATAAAAGTAACATTACTTAGAATTAGATGTGCAGCTATGGTGTGAATTAATTGGAACTTCATAAAGTAAATGAACAGTTAAGTGGTGCAGTGGAATGAGTATGGGGCCTGAAGTCAGGAATACTCATCTTCCTGAATTCAAATCTAGCCTCAGACACTTACTATCTGTGTGCCCCTAAACAAGTTACTTAACCCCATTTTTTTTCAGTTTCCTTATCTGTAAAATGAGCTGGTAATGGTAAACTATTCCAGTATCTTTGCCAAGAAAACCCCAAATGGGGCCATGAAGAGTTGAAAATGACTGAACAACAAAAAATATAATAATTAAATTTATCAACTTATAAAATAAATTTTATACCATTTTAACATTATGGTTTTTAATGTATGTGATATGTCCTTTCAGTGCAAATTAATTTTTTACATGATTTGGTTATATGTTCCCATGATTTTGATACATATTTTTGTAGTTTTTATCATGAAATCACACTTCTATACCATTGGATTTTAATAACAACTTTGACAAACAGTGCATTTTTTTTCAACTCTAACCTTGATTGTAGCCAATAAATTTTGAGTGAGATTTAAATCAATTGAATCTCCAGACCTCTAAAGTATACTTGTTTCTAACTCTTGGAAAAACTTCTGAATCCTTTGTGATTTCAAGTAACCTCATTATCAGGGAATATTTATACATTTGTATGTCCCAAGTTGAATACAATTAAGCTCCTTGAGGGAAGGGATTCTTTAGCTTTTCCCTGTGTCTCTAGTGCTTAGTAACAGTGGCTGCCAACATGTAATAAACATTTAATAAATGTTTATTGGATGATTTATTAAACAAAAAGGTGATTGGGGGAGGGAAGAGGAAAGGTTTTAGCTTCAAATCCAGTAGTCATTCTGTTATACTTCACTCCATGCTACAAATCAAATAACTAGTTTGGGGTAATTTAAAGACTTGGATGATAAACACACAGAGGAAAAAAATTACAACAAAAGTGACAATTTAATTTCTGATCCAATATCTCTTTTTCAAACTTCTCATACCCAATACAGTAGATTAATTTTCTTTCTTCTGCCCTAGGGATTTGTGATTTACCTAGAATGATTGTGTTCTATCTTTTAAAGTATAATTTTAGAACCTTATTCATGTTGACAAAGCATATGGCCTTTCAGTGTTGATGATTTTAGGACCTTTTCCAGGTCCCTTAATTGAATGAAACAATTTTCTCTACATTTATCTGATTATAATAATAAGCACCCTTCTCTTTCCATTGCCAACTTGTCTACATAATTTACCCCAGGAGTGTGATGACAATATAAAAGCTACAAAGAGGTAGAAATAATTAAATTTTGCAATTTCAATTTTTTAAATTAAAAGTCCCACTAGTCCATCAATATTTATCCTACATGAAGAATCCAGTACAATTATTCCATCCTCAGATTTCATCTTCTCTAAATTCCCACCAGTGGTATAATAGGGCTGCTGGCTGGTAGTATGACAGCATTCTTACTTCGGTCAAATGCTGGCCAGGAAGCCAGCAAGAAGATTATTTCTTTTTTTTTTTTGGAAGAGAAAATATGATATATAGACTTTTAATTGAGGATGAGTCAATTACCTTAGGCAATTGATTTACCATTTATCTGGGGCATAGTTTTGATAGAAACATCAAATGAGGAATACAATTTAGAGCATTTATATAAAGCAATATAGTGTAGAACTCACTCTTCTTACCAGCCTCATGTCCTCTCCCCAGTTCCAAAATCAGACTAAGTCAGCCTCCCCACATAAGTTTCACATGTTCCAATGCCAACTGTTTCATTTATACTTCCAGTTTAAATACATTTCTGTTTAAAGATCATTTCTATCACAGAATAAGGCTTTGGTATGTGAGGTAGCAGGAGCTGTGCAGTCTTTTGGGAGCATGATGGGGAAAAATCCTCCTAGTTCCTGCCCATGATTCCATAACCAGCAAATAGGATAAAACCTGAAAGTTCAGTTTGAAAAATAAAGTTGCCAAGAAATGAGAAAGTATAAACTGAGAGGCATCTGACTCACTTACATGGGCAAGGATCAGGATACAATAAGGCAAAGGTTTGATCTTTAAGCATTTCAAGCTGTAATCCAGCTATAAAGACATTCAAAGCCATATTAAAATGCATTTATTTTAAATATTTAACCGATGATTTTTTTTCATTTTTGTTACACTGCCACTTTTGAGTAGACAAGTTCCCTCATAAATCTCAAAATTTAGGCAGTTAGGCAAATGAAACAGTCATTTCAATCAGATAATATATGTGGCAATCCTTAAGTATTGTTCCCTACTTCTCTCCTAAAGAGGAGGGTAGAATATTTACTAATGAATTAGCTAGTCAGAGATTAGATGTGGTGCATAATCTGAATTCAGGTGTCACTTTGTCTTATTTTCATCTATAATATTATAGTCAAATACACATGCATGTGTATATGCATATATATATATGCATTATATATATAAAATCATGTTTCTGCAGCTCCTAGCCCCAGTCCCAAGGACAGCCCCCTAGAACAATATGCATTTTGAAACTTCCCATTAATGACCACAAAAGGTAACCCCAAATTCCTGGGCCAACACACAAAGGACTCTATGAAATATTTCAGGTCCCCTTGCCTATTATTTCCATTTACTCCATGCCCACTTCACTAGTCATCTAAATTTTGATCTACATTCCTAGTCTCCTCACCTCCTTCAGTCTGCTAGACAATATGCATAGTGAAAAAAACACTAGCTTAGAAATCAAACCAAGTGGATTTAGAGTACTATCTCGGCCACAACCTGCTAAGTTTCTTTGAATTTTTTTTTTCTTTTTGGGTTTCAGTTTTTCCCTTATATGAAAAGAGAAAGCTGCCCTAGATTCCCTCTGAGGTTATCTCCATTCTAGGTTCCCTTGCAGTTTTGTTCTTCAATCTTGGGGAGTGCTATGGAAAGAGTGTCCTTAAGCACATGAGTTATTTAGCATCTGAAGCCCAGGTGTCCTTAACACAATTGCTTTCCATTTGGTAGAACAAAGAGCTGAGTGAGCACATGGCAAAATAACCATCTGTGTCCAATGAGTGCAATGAATTGCTCTAACTTTTCTGCAACTACTCCAGGACCCTACTTTTCATTTACCCTGTCAAATGATATTCAGCCTTTAGTTTTGATTTCTTTCTTGCATGCATACTTAAAGTATTCTAATCACCAAGCAAGCTCTGCCTTGTGTAGATATTCTTTTGTCTGGTACTTTTAGTTGATTGGCCTGTTGTCAGTTTCCTAACTTTTAAAGGTAAGCTTCTTCTTACTGCCCTCCCCTATTCCTGACATTAGTCAGGTAGTCCAAGTACAATGATACCAAATCCTAAGATACCTCTAATATTACCCAGGAGAACCCCCACTACCACTGTTGTTCAACTTGGACTCCTTGGCTTATATACCCTTTCTTCAGGTCTATGTATACTTCTGTCTCTGAACAATTATCCAGCACTTCCTCAGATTCCATGATTCTTTAGATTTCCCTTAGGGCACACTCCCCAGTATCTGTTGTGGGCTTCATCCAAAGTGCTCATTAGAAACACATTTCCTCTTTTTACATGAACTACATCTGCCTTCTCATCTGTGACCTACATTTATTAATTAATTAAAGAAGTGTGGAAGAATACTTACTGAACATGCTGAAGTACATGCCACTATGTTTAAAAAGTGGCTTTGAATTTTAGTTTAATTGTATGTTTGTTCTTTACTTTTAGAATATGGATTTATTTGTTATTATTCAATGAATGACAAACTGTGTAATATAGATGTAGTAGAAAACTATAGAAATCCCTGTTCATAAGAACTTAAGACTTAGAGGGGGAGCCAAAATGGTGGAATAAAGGTAGTGATTCATCTGAGTTGTCCCCAAACTCCTCCAGATAACTTTAAAATGACTCTAAACAAATTCTAGAGTAGCAGAAACCACAAAAAATGGGTGAAACAATTTTCTAGGCTAAGATAACTACACTCTAGCACAGAACAGGCCCCAGCAAACCAGGAGGGCACCTCTGGGCAACTGAATCAATGGCAGCAGTGGTGGTTTCTGGAACTCTGAGCACGCAGAAGGCAGGATGATCAGACAATGAGTTAGAAGGAGATTTACAGCAGTCCATTTTTTGGCACCAGGGTAGGACTCTGTTGCATTGCCTATACTTGTGTATGGGTCATAGTTCTAGTCTTAGTCCCAGTGCAAAGAGGAGCAGTAGTACAGCAGAGGTTGTGGCTATAGGGGAGCAGGGACATAGGCCACAGTCCCAGGGTTAAAAACAGTGCTTGTGGTAATTTATGAACCAGTGCATTATTATGAACCAGTGCATTATTATGAACCAGTGCACAGTACAGTAGAGTAATAAACATACCTCTAACCACCACCTTGGAAGAGCCAAAAACTTACAGGTATCCAGAATTACTTCTGAAAATAGCTACACAAGGGGAAACTAGGTGGCACTAGCCCTGGAGTCAGGAGGGCATGAATTCAAATCTGTCCTCAGACACATAACACCCACTACCTGTGTGACTCTAGGCAAGTTACTTAACTTCAATTGCCTCACAAAAAAAGAAAAGAAAAGAAAATAGTTGCACAAGACAAATGAAACTTGGGACAGGACCTCCTCTACTTGGGAAGCAGACCACCACTTTATCATAGAGTTAAAAGTTGACAAGCTGAGAAATGAGCAAACAACAGAAAAAAATCTGATCATAAAAAGTTACTATTGTGATAAAGAAGATCAGAACACATACTGAGAAGAAGAAAACAAAGTCAAAATTCCTGAATCCAAAGTCTTCAAGAAAAATATGAATGGGTCTCAGGCCATGGAAGAGCTCAAAAATGATTTTAAAAAGTCAAAGAAGAGAGGCAGACAGAAAAAGTGGGAAGAAAAATGGGAATGATGCAAGAAAATCATGTAAAAAGAAATAATAGTTTGGTAAAGGAGGCATAAAAAATACTGAAGAAAATAACATCTTAAAAAACATACTAGACTAAGTGATAAAAGAAGCAGGAAAATCCAATGAAGAGAAGACTGCTTTGAAAAGCAGAATCAGCCAAGTGCAAAAAAAAAGATATACAAAGATCTACTGAAGAGAAGAAAACCTCAAAAAGCAGAATTTGCCAAATGGAAAAGGGGATACAAAAAAATCAATGAAGAAAATACTTCCTTAAAAGTTAGAATTGGGGGGTGGAGTCAGCTAGGTGGAGCAGTTGATAGAGCACCAGCCCTGGAGTCAGGAGGACCTGAGTTCAAATCCAGCCTCAGACACATAGCATTCACTAGCTATGTGACCCTGGGCAAGTCACTTAACCCCATTGCCTAACAAACACAAAAGTTAGAGTTGGGGCAGTTTTCCTTGATAATTTCTTGAAAGATGATGTTTAGTCTCTTTTTTTGATCATGGCTTTTAGACAGCCCAATAATTTTTAAATTATCTCTCTTGGATCTATTTGTCAGATCAGTTGTTTTTGCAATGAGATATTTCATGTTGTTTCATTTTTTTTTATTATTCTTTTGGATTTATCTTACAGTGTCTTGATATCTCATAAAATCACTTATGTCTAATTGCTCCATTATAATTTTTAAGAAAGCATTTTCTTTAGTTAGCTTTTGGACTTCCTTTTCCATTTGGCTAATTCTGCTTTTGAAGGCATTCTTTTCCTCGTTGGCTTTTTGGACCTCTTTCGTGATTTGGGTTAGGCTATTTTTTAAGGTGTTATTTTCTTCAGTATTTTGGGGGTCTCTTAAGCATGTTGTTGAGTTGTTTTTCATGATTTTCTTGCATCACTCTCATTTCTCTTCACAGTTTTTCCTCTAATTCTTTTACTTGCTTCTCAAAATCCTTTTCAACTCTTCCATGGCCTGGGACCAATTCATATTTTTCTTGGAGGCTTTAGATGCAGGAGCTTTGATATTTTTTGTCTTTTTCTGAGTATGTATTTTGTCAACAAAGAAAAATTCTATTTTCTGACTTTTTTTTTTTAGTTTTGCTCATGATCCCAGCCAATTACCTGAGTTATAAACTCTTTGTTGAGGTAGGTGTCTGCTTCCAGTGTGGAGAATGCACTGTCCCAAGCTTCAGGGGTTTTGTGCAGCTGTTTTCAGAGATACTCCTAGGGACCTGTAAACTTTCAGTTCTTCCAAGGTGGTATGATCTAGGGTGATTTGTTTACTGCTTTCCTGGCTTGTGCTCTGGTCTATGAGTGACTACAAGCACTCTTCTGCTTTGAAATTGTAAGAAGTATTTTCTATTCACCACCACTACAAGCTCTACCATGCCAGCACTCCTCCTTGCCCCAAGACCACCACTGAGAACTGTGACCCAGATCCAAGCACAGGCAAAGCAAGAGAATACTGCACCAGCAAAGAGATCTCTGCAATCTCTCTTTGGTCAGATGGAAGCAGCCACCACCCCAGTGCCACATGTGGGGAATGGGGCTGGGACCAAGCTTTTCTCTCACCTCAGATGCAGACTTTTCCTACTGAGCTTCTAAGTTGTCTTTGGCATTTTGGGGGTGAGAAGTCTGGTAACTCCCACAGCTGCCCAAGATTCAGTCCTCTGAGGCCTGCAACAGGTTTGCTGAGGACTGTTTTGATGGAGGAAAGGGCAGATTGGGGGAGGGGGTAATCAGGAGCAAGCACTTCTAAGGAGGGACAGGGTCAAAAGAAAGAATAGAATAAATGAAGGGCAAGATATGATTAAGGGAAATATACTTAGTTTTCCCAACATGACCATTGTAGAAATGTTTTGTATGTCCACACAAGTATAACCTGTGTCAAGTTGCTTGCCTTCTCAATGAGGGTAGGTGGGGAGGGAGGAAGGGAGAAAATTTGGAACCCAAACTTTTGAAAACAAATGTTAAAAAAATGTTTTCACATGCTACTGGGAAATAAAATATACAGGCAATGGGATATAGAAATCTATCCTTCCCTACAGGAAAATTGAAAGGGAAGGGGATAAGAGAAGGGGGGGGGGGATGATAGAAGGCAAGGCAAATTAGAGGAAGGGGTATTCAGAATGTATGCCATCTTGGGACGGGGGGAGGGATGAGATAGGGAGAAAATATGGAATTTGAAATCTTGTGGAAGTGAATGTTGAAAACTAAAAATAAATAAGTTAATAAAAAAAAGAGAAAAAAAAAGTTAGAATTGGGCCAGTGGAAGATAACGACTTTATCAAGAGACCATCAAACAAAATGAATGAAATGAAAAATTAGAACAAAATGTGAAATATCTCATTGAAAAAAAACCTGACCTGGAAAATAGATCCAGGGGAGATAATTTAAAAATTACTGGATTACTTGAAAGTCATGATCAAAAAAAGATCCTACACATCACCTTCAAGAAATTATCAAGGAAATCTATCCTGATATTCTAGAACCATAAGGTTCTAGAATGAATCCACCAATCACCTCCTGAAAATATCCCAAAATGAAAACTCCCAGGAATATTATTGCCAAATTCCAGACCTCCCAAATGAAGGATAAAATATCGTAGGCAGCTAAAAACAAATAATTTCAAACACATGCACCCACAGTCAGAATAACACAAGATTTAGCAGCTTCTACATTAAAGGATGGTTGGCTTGGAGTATTCCAGAAAGCAAAAGAGCTATGATTACAACCAAGTATTATCTACCCAGCAAAACAGAGTATAATTCTTCAGGGGGAAAATGGATCTTCAGTGAAACAGGACTTTCAAGGATTCCTGATGAAAAAAGACTGAATAGAAAATTCAGCTTTCAAATTCAAGATGTAAAAGAAGTATAAAAAAAGTTATCATAAGGGATTATATAAGGTTAAACTGTTTATATTTCCACATTGTTAAATGATATTTATAACTAATTAAAAAAATCTCATTATTAGGGCAGAAGGAATATACATAGACAGAAAATGTAAGTGTAAGTTGTATGTGATTATGTTGTATAATTATTTAAAAAATAAAATTAAGGGATGAAAAAGAAGAAGGAACTGTGAGAAATGGAAAGAGAGAGGTAGATTGGGCTAGATTAGCTGACATAAAAGAGGACTGAAAGAGATTTTACAGCGGAAGGGGAAAAGGAGGAAGCAGGGAGGAGAGTACATGAACCTTACTCTCACCAGAATTAGTCCAAAGAGGGGATAATATACATATTCAGTTGGGAGTGGAAATCTTTCTTACCATAGAGGCGAGTAGGAAGGGAAGGGGATCAGAGAACAGGAGATGGAGCTGATAAAAGGGAAGGCATTTCGGGGTGGGGTAAAAGTCAGAAGTAAAATGTTTGTTATTTTTCCTAGAAATCAATAAACATTTATTAAGTGCCTGCTATGTCCCACACATCCTGCTAAGTGCTGGGGAAACAAATGAAAGGTTTTTTTTTTTTTTAAAAAGAAGCAGTCATTACCCTCAAGTCATTCAATTGAGTAGGTACTTTATTTTTTTAATTTTTAATTTTTTTAATTTTTAATTTATTTATTTTTAGTTTTCAACATTCACTTCTACAACATTTTGAGTTCCAAATTTTTATCCCAACTCACCTCTCCCCCAACCCCAACATGGCATGCATTCTGAATATCCCTTTCCCTAGTCTGCCCTCCCTTTCATTTCTCCCCCCTTCTCTTATCCCCTTCCCCTTCTATTTTCCTGTAGGGCAGGATAGATTTCTGTACCCCATTTCCTGTATTTCTTATTTCCCAGTTGCATGTGAAAACATTTTTTTTAAACATGTGTTCTAAAAATGTTGGGTTCCAGATTTTCTCCCTTCCTCACTCCCCACCCACCATCACTGAAAAGGCAAGCAACTCAATATAGGTTATACATGTGCAGTTATGCAAAACACTTCCACAGTAGTAATGTTGCAAAAAACTAACTCTATTTCTCTTAATCCTAATCCGCCCTCCCCATTTATTCTATTCTTTCTTTTGACCTGTCCCTCTTCAGAAGTGTTTGCTTCTGATTACCCCCTTTCCCAATATGCTCTCCTCTCTATCACCCTGCTCTCTTGTCCCCTTCTCCCCCTATTTTCCTGTAGGGCAAGACAGATTTCCATGCCCAATTGAGTATGTATGCTATTCCCTCCTTAAGCTAAATCCTATGAGAATAACATTCACTCATTCTCTCTCACCTTCCCCCATTTTCCCTCCAGTGTGAGAGTCTTCTTTTTTTTTTGTGAGATGATTTACCCCATTCTACCTCTCCTTTTCTCCTTCTCCCATTCTAATCTTCTCTCACCCCCCAATTTTATTCTCCAGATATGACCTCTTCATCTTCAACTCATCCTGTGTCATCTATCTATCTATCTATCTACCTACATACATACATATAATTTTTTTCCTCCAACTACCCTAATACTAACAAAGGCCTCATGAGTTATAAATATCATTTTTCCATGCATGAATGTAAACAGTTCAACCTTAATAAGTCTCTTATGATTTCTCTTTCCTGTTTACCTCTTCATGTTCTTTTTGAGTCCTGTATTTGAAAGTCAAATTTTCTATTCAGCTCTGGTCTTTTCATCAAGAATGCTTGAAAGTCCTCTATTTCACTGAATGACCATTTTTTCCCTGAAGGATTATACTCAGTTTTGCTGAGTAGGTAATTCTTGGTTGTAATCCTATCTCCTTTGCCCTCCAGAATATTATATTTCATGTCCTCTGGTCCCTTATTGTAGAAGCTGCTAAATCTTGTGTTACCCTGATTGTGTTTCCACAATACTTGAATTGTTTTTTTTCTGGCTCCTTGTAGTATTTTCTCCTTCACCTGGGAACTCCAAAATTTGGCTACATTATTCCTAGGAGTTTTCCTTTGGGGATCTCTTTCAGGAGGAAATTGGTGGATTCTTGCAATTTCTATTTTGCCCTTGGGCAGCTTTCCTTGATAATTTCTTGAAAGATGATATCTAGAGCCTTTCTTTGATCATGGCTTTTAGATAGTCCAATAATTTTTAAATTGCCTCTCCTGGACCTATTTTCCAGGTCTGTTGTTTTTGTTTTCTCTTTTTTTAAAGTTATTTTTTATGTTATTAAGTTATTTTGATTTATCAACAATCACTTCCATATGCTTTTGAGTTTAAGATTTTTCTCCCCCTTCCACCCTACCAACCTCCCCAAGATGGCACACAATCTGATATAGGCTATACATTAACATTCCTATTAAACATATTTTCACATTAGTGAAGCTGTAAGTAAAAATTAAAACCAATAGAAGGAACCATTAGAAAGAGGAAACAAAACTCAACAGAAGAGAAAAAAAGGTAATGATTCAGTTTTCACAGTTATTATTAATATCTGTGTTTTTCTTCATCCTTTTCCCCCGTTTATGCTTTTCTTTCTCCTTTCTCCTCTCCCCCACTAGTGTTTTGCTTTATACCACTGCTTCCTTCACTCTCTCCTCCCTTCTATTATTCCTTTCCCTTTTCTTCCCCTTTACCCTTACTGCTTCTTCCCTCCCTCCTATCACCCCTTCCTTTTCTTTCCCCTTTTCCCTCCTCCTACCTGCAGGGCAAGTTAGATTTCTATACCTAACTGATTGCATTATTCCCTTCTTGAGCCACATCTGAGGAGAGTAAGTTTCAAATAAGCTCATCCCCCTCCCTTCTTTCCCTCTGCTGTAATAGGATTTTCTGTCTTTTCCTCTAATGTAATTTACCCTTTTCTACCTCCTCCTTTCTCAGTACTTTTTCTAAGATCAGACTAATCCACTTACTTGGATCCCTTTAATACACTTGATTAGATTTTTTTTCATCATTACATCAAAATCAGCTAATATCCACTCCCTTTATGTATACTCCTTTAACATGGTGTAATATTAGTACAGTTCTCAAGAGTTGCAAGTGTCATCTTCCCTTGTAGGGATGTAAACAGTCTGCCCTTATTAACAACATTTTGTATCTTTCTGTCCCATTTACCTTTTTATATCTTTCTTAAATTTTGTACTTGAAGATCAACTTTTTTGTTGAGCTCTGGTCTTTTTATGAGGAAGGTTTGGAAGTCCCCTATTTCATTGAATATCTATCTCCTCCCTTGAAAAATCACACTCATTTTTACACAGTAGTTGATCCTTGGCTTCAATCCAAGCTCCTTTGTCTCATGGAATATCATGTTTCAGGCCCTGCAGTCCTTTAATGTAGAAGCTGCAAGGTCTGTGTAATCCTGACTGTAGTTCCATGATATAGAAATTGTTTCTTTCTGGCTGCTTGCAGCACATTCTCTTTAATCTGGTAATTTTAGAATTTTGCTATTATATTCCTTTGTGTTTTCAATTTGGGATGTCTTTCAGGTGGTGAGCAGTGCATTCTTTCTATGGTTATTTTACCTTTTGGTTCTAGGACTTCAGGGCAGTTTTCCTTTATGATTTCCTTTTTTCCATTTTTTCATCATGATTTTCAGATAGTCCAATAATTTTTAAAATGTCTCTCCTGGATTGATTTTCCAGGTTGGTTGTTTTGCCTATGAGGTATTTTATATTTTCATCTATTTTTTTCATTTTTTTGTTTCTGTTTGACTGATTTCTTGCTCTCCCATAGAGTCATTAGTTTCCATTTCTCCAATTCTAGTTTTTAACAGATTGTTTTCTTCTGTTAATTTTTGTACTTTCTCCTTCAATTGGCCAATTGCATTTTTAAGGGACTTATTTCCTTCAGCGTATTTTTTTTCTAATTGGCCAATTGTATTTTTTAAGGACTCTTCTACCTCTTTCATTAGACTTTTAAAATCCTTCTTGAGCTCCTCTAAGAAGGCTTTTTGATCTTCATACCAGTTCATATTCCCTTTTGATGTTGAGGATATGGGTTTGTGGACAATGTTGTCCTCTTCAGAATTTCTGTCTTGATCTCCACTCTTATCATAATATGAATCTATGGTACATTTCTTTTTACTCATGCTGTTTCTGTATTCCCTGGCCTTTGAAGAGATTGAGCTCTCCTGTTGGGGAACAGAGGGCATAGACCCAAGCTTCTTGTGTTGGGAGCATAGGTCTTGGTCACTGTCTTTGTGTGCTGGGGCCTCTTATGTTGGCAGTTGGAGGCTGTAGGGTTTTGGCAGCTTACCTGGTGTTGGGCTGGAATCAGCAAGGCTGGAACATTCAGGCAATTCTAGGTTGCCTACTTTTCCTTTCCTTTAGATTTCTTCAGCTTCTTTTAGATGGGTACTGAAGGGTGTTTATCTACCTGGGGCCCCTTGCAATGCTCCCTCCCTCATTTCTGCTAATGCACTGAGATATTCCTTTGTGGTAGAGTGTTGAGGAACCTGGTGATTTTCTGAGCTGGTTTCCACTTGTTCCCCTGCTCTCACTGAGGCACTCAGAGGTCCAGGTGTTGGTGTTTGCCTGCTCTACAATCTAGGCTTCAAGATCTCCTCCTGGTTGACAGTTGGAGGTTGTAAGCTTCTGATAGCTTACCTGGTTTTGGGTTGGAATAAGCAAGGCTGGAAATTTAGGCAGACTCTAGGTTGCTTTCTTCAGCTCCATTCAGATGAATGCTGCAGGTTGCTTATCTGCCTGGGGCCCTTTGTAGTGCTGCTTCCCTTATTTTTGCTGAGGCACTGGGAGACGTGCTTGCTGGCCTGCTGCACTGTTGTTCTCCGTGTTTCTTCTAGTTCAGTTATTTGAGGGTCTTTTTTTTCTTTCTGGGGTGATATTTTCTGGGTTTTCAGAGGTTGATAGGGAGGGTGAGAGTGACTATCTATTTACTATGCCATCTTGACTCCTGCAAGCGGAAGTCCCGTTGTTCCAGTGGGATATTTCGCATTGTTTTCTAATTTTTCATACTTTTGGATTTGTTTTACAGTGTCTTGATTTCTCATAAAGTCACTAGCTTCCAATTGCTGTATTCTAATTTTTAAGGAAGTATTTTCTTCAGTAAGCTTTTGGACTTCCTTTTCCATTTGTCCAATTTTGCTTTTTAGGGCATTCTTCTCCTGATTGGCTTTCTGGACCTCTTTTGCCATTTGGGTTAGGCTATTTTTTAAGGTGTTATTTTCTTCAGTGTTTTTTTTTTTGAGTCTCCTTTAGCAAGCTGTTGACTTGTTTTTATAATTTTCTTGAATGAGAAGTAAAATGATTTTGAGAATGGACAGGGTACAAGAGAGAGAGAGAGAGAGAGAGAGAGAGAGAGAGAGAGAGAGAGAGAGAGAGAGTGCATCATTTAAACAGGGAGAAAATAGGATTGAGGAAAATACATAGTTGATAATCATTACTGTGAAAAAAATTACAGTTACTCTGATAAAGACTATTTCTCAAACAAAAAAATACTGATCAAATTTATAGAAAGAAATAAGTGTTATTCTTCAATTGATAAATGGTCAAGGGATATGAACAAGCAGTTTTCAGACAAAGTCATAAAGGTATCCATAGTCATATAAGAAAAATTCACTCAGTGATGAGAGAAATACAAATTAAACAATTCTGACCTACTACCTTATACCTGTCAGATTGGCTAATATGACAGAAAAGGAAAATGACAGATGTTGGAGGGGAAAACACTAACTTATTTTTGGTGAAGTAGTATACTGATTCAACTGTTCTAGAGAGCAATTTAGAACTATGCCAAAATGGCTATAAAACCATGTGTACCCTTTGACCAAGCAATGAACTATTAGGTTCATATCCCAAAGAGATAAAAAGGAAAAGGACCTCTGTGTACAAAAATATTTATAGCAGCTTTTTTAGTGGTGGCAAAGAATTGCTAACTAGGGAAATTTCCATCAATTTTGAAACAGATGAATGAATTGTTGTATATAATTGTGATCCAATACCATTTACTTTATGAAATGATGAGCAGGATGCTCTCAGAAAAAAAAAGGGAAGATTTACATGAACTGATGGAAAGTGAAATGAGCAGAACCAGGAAAATATTGTACCCAGTAAAAGCAATGTTGTATGATGATCTACTATGAATAACTGCTATTCTCAGTAATATAATTATCCAAGACGATTCTATAGAACTTATGGTGAAAGGTGCTGTCCAATTCCAGAGAAAGAATGGGTAGACCCTGAATGGAGATAAGAGATACTTTTACTTTAATTTCTTTATTTTTCTTGCTCTTTTTGTCTCTGTTTTCTTTCACAGAATGACTTACATGGAAGTGTGTTTTGCACACCTAAACATGTATAACATCCATCAAATTGCTTGCTTTCTCAGTTAGGTGAGGGAGAGAATTTGGAACTCAAAAATTTGGAAAAAGAAACATTAAAATTTTTTTATATGTTATCAGGAAAAATATATTAATTAGGATTTTTAAAAAATCCCTATTAATGTGTACCATATATAACCATAGTGGTAGTGTAGTACAGATGGGTGGGTTGTGAGGGGTTGGGAGCACAGATTTGCTGCAAGTCTGCTGATCAGATAGTGTGGGACAGTGTGTGTGTGTGTGTGTGTGTGTGTGTGTGTGTGTGTGTGTGTGTGTGTCTGTGTCTGTGTCTGTGTTGAGGGGAATGGTAGTTGGTCAAGCAAGTCACTACCTGGTGGATAAATCATACAACATGTTCTTTCAGTCAATTAATTAATTTTTATAAAATTAAATTATCTAGATGGTGATAGGGTCAAGCTGATATATTTTCTCTATCTTCCTCTTATTCCCAAGAGCTAAATCATTCTGTTAGCTAAATTCAGTACAGCATAGGGAGCAGACATAAAAAGAAAAAGTCATAGATGAGCAGGACGACTATGGAAGCTAAATATTGAAATTATTACATATATAAAAAGAAATGTAAGCTCATGACAAAGAATTGCAGTTTTATGAATAATAATCAATTGTTCTATAACCTCTTCAGAAATGCTTGTTCTATTTGATGGTTGTAAAGTTCAGTATTTAAAACACATGCTCATGTATGCATGTATATGTATGTACGTAGAAATGTATACGTGTATATATATATATATGCATATAGATAGAGCAATAACTATGTAAGTATATGTATATAGATCTTTCTGTTAAGTGTAGATATGTGATATGTTTGTATGTACGTATGCATGTACACATATATTCACATGCACAGGAAAAGATTATCTAAGTACCTCATAATTTCAAAACATTGGAAATTAACTACTCAAAATGGGGTGAACTCATCAATAGCTAGTTAACAAAACACCTTCTGTAAAATACTATGTAATGTAAAAAGAGCACATTGTGATGTGATGTGGGATGGAAAGAAACGAATGAGGTGCCATATGATTGTGTATGTGTTGATGGCGTATTAATATATGAATTCATAGAGCTTAGTTAAGATGACAGTGTGATGAGTGGTATTTCATTATTATGTCATACTGACATAAAAATGTGACTGTCATTACAGTCACAACAATACTTACAATATAATGTGATTTTGGGTGAAGAATACAGAAAAAAAGTCACCATGAAGGAGAGAACTAAATGAAACCATATAGCAGCCTTCACACATATACAATATTTGAGCAGTCCATTTACACAGTGACAAAGTGTCAGGCCTTTTCTCAGAAGTCTAGTATTTATTTTTTAAACCTTAATATTTCTCCCTCTATTCTTTTGACTATTTAAATATATAACTTATACTTTGTTCCCTTAGATTTTGCATTTTAGGGATTCAATGTGTGATATTTGGCAGTTTCCTTTTTCTAATTTTTAAAAGGAGTAACCTTTCAATTTTATTGGGTTTTTAACAGATTTCTGCATAAATAATAAAGTGTGTTTCTGTATGCATAGCAGGTCAAAATCTGTGATTTCCTTGATGTATGAAACTTCTAATATAAAAATTTCTTCAACTGATTCTGAGCTACCAGTGTTTAATTTATAACCTTAGAAAATTACCTAGTGCTACTGAAATGTTAAATGTTATTTAACACATGGCTGCTCTCTGTCAGAAGCAGGATTTGAACTTAGATGCTCCTGACTGCAAAGTTTGTGTGCTTTCATCTGCTCCATAGAGCTTCTTGTTTGTATATGCAAACTTTGCATTGAGTTTGCCCATGAAGGTTATGTCTATGTCTCCATGGTTTTGTCTAAATGTGTCTAGTTGGGAGGCATGACTTCATCTCTGGAATCCTGATTATCACTCTCCAAGGAAGTCTTCAATTCCCACCTGGAGACAAGCTGGAGATATGGACTACAAGACTAGAATCATATTGATCTTCCTCTCACCTTGGTAAATATTGCTAATTTAAAGGAAATTGTTTCCTTCTTAAATGCAAGCTGTTTTCATAATCCATTAATTAGGAAAGGAGTTCAACTTCTATCTGAAGGCTTGGTTCCTCCCCTCTCCAACAACAACAACAACAACAACAACAACAACAACAAAAACTTGTTATACAAAAGGCCATGATGAATGATGAACAATGAATAAATCTATTTACTCAAGCAAATGATAAACAGAAATCTGAGAAGTTATGCAGATTAGAATATACCAGAAAATATGTGGACTGAAAGAAATCTCTCTCTGGGAATTAGATATTTCAACTAAACCAAGAGAGTCCCTGATCACATATAGAGTAAAATTTACCAAAGTCTCTGGGGAGGCAAGTGAGAAATCAAAGAAATGTTGAATTACTGATTTCCCCTCATATTTTTACCTTCCCGTGTTACAGGGTTTGTAATCACATACATCCTTTCTCAAAACACAAAGAAAGAAAACCTCTCTTCTCCTATGCTTGTGAAACATCGTCTCCCTTTATGTATCATAAATTCATCAACTATCTTATGCAAATGAACCGGGATTGAACAAGAATTATACATATTATATGTTGTTGTTTGTCACAGGTTGACTCATTTGTAAATTTAATTTAAGTGAAGCAGAATTGCATTAAGTTTTCAGCCTTACTCTCTCTTCCAGAGTCATCAAAGTCCAGTGGTGGCAAAAGGTCAGGACAACTGGCAATGTCTTGGAATACAATAGACGATCTTGGCATTTTTTATGTCTGACCACCTCTAAGCATTCCATAGTGCCTGTGTCAACTGCTTTCATGGATGTTGGAAAAATGTTTTCATTTGCCTATTCTTCCAGCGGAGGTCTTCACCTGTGTGGGGTAGACATCCCACTAATTCACTGATGGGTTTCAGGCCCTTTCATTACTCTCAACCTGGGTTGGCATGTCTGCTGAGACGGTTTACCAGGATGTGGCCACTGTACATGCTACAACTTCTTGGAACCATGGGTGAAAGTTGAGTGTTGGATAGTCACCAAAGCTAGATGAACAGCCCTGAAAAAGGCTTAGCAAGGCCTCTCACACACAAGAGGTGCTAATTCTCCTTAAACCCCCCATATATTATATGTATATATGAAGCAATGTGGCATTTTTGTTGTTGTTGAATCATTTCAGTTGGGTTCAATTCTTCATGACCCCATTGGGGGTTTTCTTGGAAAAGATACTGCAGTGGTTTGCTATTTCCTTCTCCAGAGCATTTTATAGAAGGAGAACTGAAGCAAAGAGGGTTAAGTGACTTGCCCAGAGTCACACATCTAATAAGTGTCTAAGGCTGGAGTTGAATTTGGTTCTTTCTAGCTCCAGGGTTGGTGCTTTACTCACTTTGCCACCTACATTAGATACCCAAGGTGGCATAGTAGATAACATTCTGGTCTTTAAGACAGTAAGACAGTAACACCTGGGTTCAAGTCCTGCCATACACAGACACCCATACCCACGCACATGCATACATATGTGTGTGGGTGTGGGTGTGTGGGTGTCTAGTCTATGCTATATGTATTAATGAGAAATGTACCTCAGTGCTATAGGCAGTTCTTTAACACTATATGAATCTGTTGTAGAAGTTTTAGGGGAGTGGACATTCATGAAGAGAAGAGAAGACAAATGAGAGAAGAAAGTAAAAGTAATCTAATTTCTTTCATGACTATTCACTTAGGCTATGGTTTAATTCTCAAAGTACAAATTAGGTACTATCACAGTCAAAATGAACAATGTTTATTTAAACTCTGATTATGTCTTTTGGTATAATATCTTATGTTTAGATTCTAGAAATAGCAGGATAATCCTGATTTCAATAATTATATTTGAATGTTAAGAAATAGAATAGGCTAAGTCTAAGAAATTAAAAAGACACTAAAAAATTTGGAAGCAATAAGTGTCAAATGTTTATCCTCCAATTGCAAATAAATTGCTATTGAAATTTTCAAAGCATTTTGTGGCCGGCTGATAGCAAAATGTTAAATTTTAGAAGCTTGAAGGAATAATGGAGCCAATAATATATTAGATAGGCAGTCCTTATTTCTAAGAAAACATGATTAAAATAAATTATGAATATTTTAGAATGTGTAATGCAATGATGTTTTGATCTAGAAACATATGTTGAATGCCCAAGAAACTGCAGTATTTGATAAGACAAATATTTCCTAAGAGAAGATTTTCCCCCTTATACATTATTTATTATCACAAAAGTACGATCAGCATGCTCTGAAGGCACTCATCATAAAGTGTCAGGGCACCAGGCAACAAATCAAGGGTTGCTTAAATGGTTGTTTTTTCCCTGAGGGAAAATATATTTTTGCTTAGAGACCTAAATTCATTATGCTCCAGTGCATACTGAGTGAAAAATGCTATTTCTGTCATTAATGTGTTTATAAAAGTCTTTTGTTATCTGCACCAAAGAGTCAGCTGGTTCTTTTTTAAAAAATTTGCCTTTGATGTATGGTCTGACAGTAAAAGCTAATGTACTCTATAGAACTTGGAAACTTTGAATTGATTTCAAACTTTAAATCATAAAAGAGGCAAACTTAAGTGTATTATAAATTATCACTGTCATATCAATTGATAATTTGTATGAGTTCAATAAAAAAGGAACTTCCCCCAATGGTTCCCAATAAGTGTTTAATTTATCCAAAACTAGACGTTTTCCCCCCTCAATACCCATCATATTTGAACCTTTCAAGTTATTTGTTTCACTCTTAGTGTGTGTGTGTGTGTGTGTGTGTGTGTGTGTGTATGTTCATTTTTTTAATAAATCTTTTTGTCCATGCATGGTAGTAATCATCTATAATCTCTGCATTGGTAGTGGGTGAGGGGGATGAGCCTAATGGATCATTTAAATAAAATTCTGGCCACCATTTGGGTCATGCCATATTTGGACTCTTTTTCATATTTCTAGGCACTGATTTTTCTTTTTGCTCTTTTGGTTAGGCAATCAAGGGTTAGGTAACTTGCCCAGGGCCTCACAACTAGTGTCAAATGTCTGAGGCTGGATTTGAACTCAAATCTTTCTGACTCCAAGACTGGAACTCTCTCCACTGTGCCACCTAGCTGCCCACTTAGGCACTGGATTTTAAGGACATTGGAAATTGCAAACTTGTCTGGAGAAGGATGACTAGGATGGTTAAAGGATTGGATATCATCGTAGGTAAGGATTCACTGAAGTAGATTCACTGGTCATATTAGCTTAGAGGAAGTACCTCCTAGATTTATTTAGCTGTCTTCAAGTGTTTGAAGGAACAACATGTAGACAGAGGATCAGACTGATTCTGCCTCCTCATAGAAGGCAAAATAAGAACAATGAGTGGAATTTACAGAATTGAATTTCTATCCAATGAAATAAGAAGTTTACTAACAATTATTTCTATGTTGAAATGTAAAGGGTTGCCTTAGAAAATAGTGAGTTTGCCCTGGCAGGAAGTCTTCAAGTAGATGATTATTATCAGGAATGGATTCCATGGAGAACAAATGGGCTGCACCAAGTAGGCTTCTAGTTCCCTTCTACTTCTTAGATTCTGTGATTTGGTGACAGTTGTCCCCAGACTGGCTTTTTAAACATGGTTTACATAGGCTTAGGATACTTACATTTGTGAGATCCAGGATGGACTACTCCAAATCACTCTAATCATTTTCCTCTCTAATTTGAATATCTCAGGTTATTCCCAAGCTCACTCTAAAAAGGAGTTTGTTGATCACATCAAGTGAACATATCCCTATTGGGGCACTTGTAGCTGTCAGGGAAAATTTCCTAACTGCCCAGGTTTTATTCCCAAGGCATTCTCAAAAGAAACAGAGATGTTTCTTTCTTCCCTAATCTGAGCTGTGACCTGGATTCTTAAATACTATTTTTTTTCTTAAAAAGTATTCTAATGCATGCTGGCAATCTATGCTACACCTAACTTTCACACTGTTTGGTGACATAGAGGCCAGGAGAGTTCCTGCCACTTGCCTCCTCCCCCTTTATTATCAATGACAAAGTGATTTTGACATTTTAAGCTCTGGGCTTCCAAACACCATGGTAATCAGGACAGGGCAAAATAAACATTATTCCATTAGCATATGAGTACCACAATATTTTCTGGATGCTTTAGTCTAGGGAGTGAAGCAATGGATTCATCTTTCTTGAATTGCTACAGATGACAGAACCACATCCTTCTTGCTTTTATAGACAGTTATAAATCTTCCATTGAGAGATGAATATCCAAGCATGGGAGGTTACTAAGTTTATGGGTAGATGAAGGATATATAGCCCAGAACAACTGAATTCAAATCCTGCCTCTGATATTTACTCTGTAGCTCCCTGGGCAAATTAGAACAGCTAGATAGTACAAAAGTTAGGTTGCTGAGCCTGGAGTCTGGAAGACTTGAGTTCAAATGTGGTCTCAAATTTGTGACTCTGGGTAAGTCATTCAACTTCTGCTTGCCTCAGTTTCCTCAACTATAAAATTGGGTTAACAATAGCTTCTATATCAAAGGGTTATTATAAAGATTAAATGGGATAAAAATTTTAAAGTGCTTAGCACAGTTCCTGGCATATAGTAAGCACTATAAAATGATTGCTATTATTATTATTTCTCTCATCTTCAGTTTCTTCATCTATAAAATGGGGACAATTATATCTATATTAATTACAATTGAAATATGTCTGTAAAGATAAATGAATAAATAAAAAAAAAATACTAGAAACACAAACAGAAAAAGGTAAATTGTCTTTGTTATCACCCATCTTGTATTCTCTTTGGGGGAAATGAAATATAAAAGAAATTTCTCCTTTTGGACAGATAAAAAGGCCAAAAATTCCTAAAACTGCAAAGATCAGAGGGTTAGAAAAGTGCAGGGGTTTTTACGTTAAGTCAGTAGGTCAGATTATTGTCCTGGTATCTAATTCTCAGTTATTTATTAGTGACAAGCAGTTTCCATGAAGAAAGCTGCAAAGACACAGCTATAAAAAAAAAAAACCTCTTGACTTTGATGCAGATATTATTTCTCAGATAGAAATTTAAAAAAAAAAGCAAAAACAAAAGCCTGCTAGTCACTTCCCTACTAGTGTAGATACCAGTCCTAGCCCAGAATACTTCAAATGAGTAAGGATTCAAGATCTATCTATAGGTAGGTTTACTCTCACGCGCGCGCACACACACACACACACACACACACACACATCATAAACACACATACATAAACATAAAATATGTGTGTATGTATGTGTGTGTGCAATCTGACATCACTAACTTTAAAAACTCTAACTTTAAAAAAAATGCTAATAGCACATATCTAGCTGGTAATTTCACACCTTTACAATTTGGTCCAGTTTTGAAATACTTGACGAAATGACTTATAGGTTAAGAAATTTTCTAGAGTGGGAAGGGGGATTGGTAGGATTTTAAAAGTCCCTTCCTGCCTCAAAATGTCTTGCCAACATGTCTTCTTTCCATAGAGTCAAATTCTCACCAATTAACTTGTTAATAAGTTAGCAAATAAAACAGAAATATTTTTATTGGGGTTCACTGTTAAAATGCATATGTACATATAATTCCAGATTAACATATCATCCCAGAATAGAATATCAGATTAGCTAGATGAGAGTTAGGAATCTAAAGGAACAAACTATAGAAAATCAAATATCATTGTTAGAAAGGAAAGAAAGGTTATGGACAATATTCCATCTTTCCTTAGCAGTGAGGGAACATAAAAATGCCAGCACAGGAAGAAATAATCTAGTGTAAAGGGAAGAGTCAAAGAAAAATTCACCTTGTTCATAATTTTGAATGGAGTATATAGGTTTTTGCACAGGTGTCAGGTCAATGGAAGAGGCCATATAAGTTATCAATGAGATTTACAGAATAGCTATTCCTGTGATTCCAACAGTATATTTCACGAGCAGTTTTCAAAAAAGGGGACAAAGGCCCTTCTGTGAAAAGCTGAAAAGTCGGTTAGCATTCTCAGATACTTCTGTTGTTAGTGTCCTTCTGGATAAAAAGGTATGCATATAGACTACTGAAAAGATTGCTATCTACCCATCTGTCTCTTGCTATGAATTCAAATGTGTGATTATGATTTTATGGCTATCCCTAAAGATTATAGCTTGGCTAGTCAACAAACAACATGGTGCAAATATTTAACATACAGTCACTTGCTGGACAAGATGCAAATGTATGGAAATTGCAATGACTTTACGTGGAATCTTACTTCCTAAGAAAACTAGCCTCTGAGTGTGTGTGCGGGGGGGGGGGGAGGAGGCAGAGAAAGTGATCCTTAGGGGAAAGCAAAACTCATTGTTTAATAAGTCTAAATTCTACAAAAAGAGTGACTTTTCCCAAATGTAAAGTGAAGAATAGGGACTGGATTTATGATTTAATTAGACGAATAAACTCTCTCTTCTAATGAAAGTCCATGACAATCTTTGATGCTTATAGTATTAGGGAGTTGTCTAAGGCATTGAGAGTTTACATGACTGGCCCAGGGTCACAGAGCCAGGAACCTGTCAGAGGCAGGGCTTTCAGATCTAAATATAGTGCTATAGAAACTATTTCTACATTTAAGGGAGGCTGTCATCAGTCACATAAGCCATGATTACTATTAAGAATCCTTAAACCCACCTTATTGTGATATTTTCAATCACTAAGCAGAGGACCATAGGATCATTGATTTCAAATTGAAAAAAAAAAAAACTTGAGGAGGTCTGCTTCCACCCCTTAATTTTAATGATGAAAGTATGGTGGCACAGAGAAGTAAAATGATTTTACAAAGTTTACACAGAAATAAAATGGCAGAGCTATGATTTGAACCCAAGTCCTGAGTCCAAATTAACTATTCTAATTAACTATGTTTTTTTCCTAGCACTTGCCTGAATTTTTAAAATGTATTTATTTTCAGTTTTCAACATTCACTTCAACAAGATTTTGAGTTCCAAATTTCCTCCCCATATCATCCCTCCCACCCCAAGATGGCAACAATTATATATACCCTTTCCCCTAATTTGCCCTCCCTTCATCCTCTCACCCCCTCTCTTATCCTCTTCCCCTTCTATTTACCTGTAGGGCAGGATAGATTCCTATACCCCATTTCCTCTACTTCTTATTTCCCAGTTGCATATGAAAACAATTTTTTAACATACATTTTTAAAACTTTGGTTTCAAATTTTCTCCCTTCCTCCCTCCCCACCCACCCTTATTGAAAAGGCAAGCAATTCAGTACTGGTTATACATATGTAGTCATGCAAATCACCTCCATAGTAGTCATGTTGTGAAAAACTAAGTATATTTCACTTAATCCTACCCCACCCCCCCATTTAATTGATTCTGTCTTTTGACCCTGTCCCTCCTCAGAAGTGTTTGCTTCTGATTACCCCCTTTCCCAATCTGCCCTCTCCTCTATCATCCCCCCACTCTCTTGTCCACTTCCCTCCTATTTTACTGTCGGGTAAGATACATTTCCATACCCAATTGAGTGTGTGTGTTATTCCCTCTTTAAGCCAAATGAGAATAAGATTCACTCATTCCCTCTTACCTTCCCCTGCTTCCCCTCCATTGTAAAAGTCTTTTCCTGTCTGTTTCCTTCCAGATAATTTACACCATTCTACCTCTCCCTTCCTCCTTCTCCCAGTATAATTTTCTCTCACCCCTTAATTTTATTCTCCAGATATCATCCCTTCATCTTCAACTCACCCTGTGCCGTCTATCTATCTATCTATCTATCTATGTATCTACATATCTATATATACATATATAACATATATATGTATATATATATATATATATATATATATATAATATATATATATATACATATATAACATATATATGTATATATATATATGATTTTTTTCCCTCCAACTACCCTAATACTGTCAAAGGTCTCATGAGTTACAAATATCATGTTTCCATGCAGGAATGTAAACAGTTCAACCTTAATAAATCTCTTATGATTTCTCTTTCCTGTTTACCTCTTCATGTTTCACTTAAGTGTTGTATTTGAAAGTCAAATTTTCTATTCAACTCTGCTCTTTTCATCAAGAATGCTTGAAAGTCCCCTATTTCATTGAGTGACTATTTTTTCCCCTGAAGAATTATGCTTAGTTTTGCTGTGTAAGTGATTGTTGCTTGTAATCCTTTCTCCTTTGTCCTCCAGAATATCATATTCCAAGCCCTGTGGTCCCCTAATATAGAAGTTACTAAATCTGGTGTTATCCTATTGTGTTTCCACAGTACTTAAATTGTTTCTTTCTGACTGCTTGAAATATTTTCTCTTTGACCTAGCAACTCTGGAATTTGGCTATAATATTTGTAGGAGTTTTCCTTTGGGGAATCTCTTTCAGTAGCTGGTGGAATCTTTCAATTTCTATTTTGCCCTCTGGTTCTAAAATACCAGGGCAGTTTTCCTTGATAATTTCTTGAAAGATGATGTCAAGGCTCTTTTTTTTTTTTTGATCATGGCTTTCAGATAGTCCAATAATTTTTAAATTCTCTCTCCTGGATCTATTTGCCAGGTCAGTTGTTTTTCCAATGAGATATTTTTGTTTTCTATTTTTTCATTCTTTTGGATTTGTTTTACAGTGTCTTGATCTCTCATAAAGTTACTATCTTCCAATTGCTTATTCTAATTTTTATGGAAATATTTTCTTCAGTAAGCTTTTGGACTTCCTTTTCCATTTGGCCAATTTTGTTTTTTAGGGCATCCTTCTTCTCATTGGCTTTTTAGACCTCTTTTGCCATTTGGGTTAGGCTATTTTTAAGGTGTTATTTTCTTCAGTATGTTTTTGGGTCTCCTTTAGCAAGCTCTTGACTTATTTTTCATGATTTTCTTGCATCACTCTCATTTCTCTTCACAATTTTTCCTCTACTTCTCTTACTTGTTTCTCAAATTCCTTTTTGAGCTCTTCCATGTCCTGGGACTGACTCACATTTTTCTTGGAGGCTTTGGATGTAGGAACTTTGGCTTTGTTGTCTTCTTCTGCTTGTATGTTTTGATTTTCTTTGTCACCAAAGAAAGATTATATGGTCTGCCTTTTTCTTTTTTGAGGTTTGCACACAATCTGAGACAATTACTTGAGTTTGAAACTCTTTGCTAAGTTTTAAACTCTATCTTCTTCCAGTGTGGAACATGTACTATCCCAAGCTTCAGGAATTTTGTGCAGCTGTTTTCAGAGATACTTCTAGGGCCCTGTAAATTTTCAGTTTTTCCAAGTGCTAGGAACAAGGGCAATGTGTTTACTCCTTTCCTGGCCTGTGCTCTAGTCTATGAGTGACTACAAGCACTCTTTTCTTCCTCAGAACTGTGAGGAAGATTTCCTCTGCTCACCACTACAAGCTCCATCATGCCAGCACTCCTCCTTTCCCCAGGACCACCACCCAGAACTGTGACCCAGATCCAAGCACGGGCAAAGCAAGAGAATCCTGTACCAGCAGAGAGATTCCTGCAATCCTCCTCTGACAAGCCACTCAATTCTCCCTCAGTCTGTGGGCCCCGAGACTCAGGAGGCAGCCATTACCCAGGGGCTGAGCTGGGGGACTGGGGCTGGGACTGCACTTCTCTCTCTCATCACAGTCATAGACTTTTCCCACTGACCTTCTAAGTTGTCTTTGGAGTTCATGGGTTGAGAAGTCTGGAAAGTGACACAGCTATCAGTGATTCAGTCCTCTGAGGTATGCTCCAGTTTCACTGAGGACTGCCTTGCCTGTGTGCCCACACCAAACTGGGCTCCGCTCCCTGCTCAGTGCAATAGACCTTTCCAATCAACCACCCAGGCTGTCTTGGGCTGCAAATTTGTTTCACTCTGTCTTTTTTTGGGTTATGCTGCTTTAGAATTTGTTTAGAGTCATTTTTATAGGTGTTTGGAGGGTTTTGGGGGAGAGTTCAAGCAAGTCACTGCTTTCACTCTGCCATCTTGGGTCGGCTCCCATGGCTTTTTTTTTTTTAATAAAGAGGATACCATGTTACAATGAAAAGTAAAAAATGACAATGACAACAACAACTAATCAAACAGTGAAGTGGATGCCAAAGGATTTATGTTATATTCCCAGATGATCTATTTTCTACATCATTAAAAATAAGATTGGTTACAATATTTTTAATCTCCCTTCTAACTCTTAAAAAAAAAAACATATACGGCTTTCTTCTTTCCTTTATCCAAGCCATGAACATATGTTTATCAATCATTTCCTATGTGCCAGCACTGTGCTAAGTATTAATGATACCCAGAAAGTCCCTCTTCTCAAGAAGTTCATAAACTAATGGGCAAGAAAACATACAAATAAATTGTCATATACAAGATACATACAGAGTGGATGGAAAGTAACTTTAGGGAGAAAGGCTTAGGTGTCTGGGAGGTGAAGTGGGGAGTGTAGGAAAGCCTCCATGATTCAATTGCTTTTGAGCTGAGTTTGTAAAGATGCCAGGAAAATAAGAGTTAGAGATAAGAAGAGCTAGCATTTTAGGTGTGGGGAAAAGCCAGTACAAATGGAAATAAATGAAAGATGGTGTGTCATGATCAAAGAACAATAGGTAGACTGGTATCATTGAACTGTAGTATGTGTGGAGATGGGTAAAGTATGAGAATACTGCAAAGGTGGGAAAGGACCAGGTTATGGAGAGCTTTAAATGACAAAGAGTAGACTTTTGTCTTTGATCTTAGGGGCAATAGGAGGTTACTGGAGTTTTGCAAGCAAAGAAGGAAATGTCAAACTTTCATTCTACAAAAACACTGTGGAAGCTATGTAGAGAATAGATAAAAGTGGGGAGAGATACGAAGTCAGTAGATGTATATAAGAGATGCTGTGATGGGAGAAAAGACATGATTTGGCTTGTAATTACTTATATATGGTGAGTAGGAGTAAAGAACTGAGGTTGATGCTGATTTTGAGAATCTAGAGGACTTAAAGTATGGTAGTGCCTTCAACAATGATAGGTAAGTTCAGAAAAGAAGAAGCTTTAGCCAAAAAGCTAATGGCTTCTGTTTTGTCTTCTAGAAACTTGTCATTACTCTCATCCTATGGGGTTTACTCCATGCTGGGCATCTTTGATGGGTCTACTGATGTACTGAATCTTATGGTGACTGCTGGGCACATAGTTGTTAATGGGTATTATTAGCCATATACCCTCAGATTAATTATTTAAAATCTACAGGCCTCAGTGTCCCTCATAAGTAAAATGAAGACATTGGACAAGTAATTCTGAAGATACTTCCAGTTTTTAATCTATTATCCTGTGCCTGTAGATTCAAATCTAATGATTCCCCCCCACACACACACCCCATGATATATGCTTCCTTTTTAAAATAAGCGGCTTAGACCAGATTTGGAAGGTCCTCTTCAGCTATAAAATTATGATTCCAAAAGATACAGCTTGTCAAGTACGTTCCTTGACTAAACAGATACACATCAATTGATAGTCAGATGTATCTGCTGCAAATTGAATATGTTTCACTGTTACTTCTTTGAGTGAAAGGATTTTGCAAGTATTGTTAAATTTTATTTTGGAGACACAAGTTTTGTAGTAATACTGTATAAAATTTTGTATTATTATAGTTTGAAGTATTGTGCTATTCTTTCCATCTGACTGCTTCTTTTTATGGATCCTGAGTTTCCCTTGAATTCTTTGGAAAACAGGATACTTCATAAGCTTTTTCTTTTAGGTCCATAAAGCAAGACTAGTAGTTTAAACTAGCCCCAAGGCTCCTTTTAAGGCTGAATAGGGAAAATCAATTAGGTACTCACTGCCCTCAGAATTTCCTACTATATTCATTCAGAATTTAATAATTCAGATGAATTTTTCTTTATATGTTCCCCTTTCACAAATCATTATGACATTGCTTATAAAAATCTTTTGAAACTAACATTCTTCCTATGGCATATCTACTCAAGTGTCCTTTTAATCTCAATTAAAACTAAATTCCTACCTTTCTATCCTAAAACTGCATAGTTTCTAAGTCTATCGGAAAGGGATCTCAGCAGATCTCCAATTAATAACTACTTCATGTGATTTTTTTTGAAGGAAGGATGAGAAATTATGCTATTGCTGACATATAGTAAGGAAATTTGAGCTTCTCTGAGTCATTTAATGTATAGAGCAGTGAAAAGGAGAAGTAGAAAATCCCATGCGTACATGATGAAAACATTCCAATTTTCTCTGGTCTTTGCACCTACATATCAGATGTGTTTACTGGTTGAATTGTTAACCAAATGATGGTGGTGGTGGTGGTGGTAGTAGTAGTAGTAGTAGTAGTAATAGTAATGGGAAGGGGTGGAGTAGTAACATTAACAACACAGGGAAAACAGTCAAATTGGCTACCTTAAAACTATTAACAACTTTGTGTGTCTAATTTGTCAAACCAGTTTAGAGTACGTATATGGTCTGGGTTAGCTAGTATTTGTTACTGTTTGTGTTTAATCATGGAGTGAGACCCCTGTCATCATCCGATCTAATTTCCCTGTAAAACATACTCAATAAGTGCTTTGCTTGAAGACCTTTAGTTAGCTATAATTATTAAACATATTTTTCCTGTAACCAACCCTAAATATCTCTTTACAGTTTTCACTTCTAACTGTTAAATCAGACACTGAGGACAGATAGAACAAATCTAATCATTTCTCTGTATTTAAGTCTTTCAAATACATTCTTTTGGCCTCTCTATAGTCCATGAAATTATTGGTTATCCTCTTCTTTTTGATACTTTTGTCTCTCTAGATATTCAGGATGTTACTTTCTCCTAGTTCTCATCCTACTGACCAGTCTTCAGGTTTTTTTTTGTTTGTTTGTTTTTTGCTCTTGTTTTTGTTTTTGATTTTTCTGTTTGTTTGTTTGTTTTGTTTTTGCTTTTTGCTGGTTCCTCATCCAGATGACTTACACTAACCATGGGTCTCCCATAGAGTTCTGTACTGGTCTCTCTTCTCTTCTTCCTCTATGCTATTTCTCTAATAAACTGATTTCATCACCTCCCATGGATTTACCATCATTTCTGTGCTGATGATACTCACATCTACCTATCTAAACCTAACCTCTCTGTGGACCTCCAATGTCACATCTCCAATTATCTTACAGTTATCTCAAACTGTGTGTTAAGTAGACATCTTAAATTCAGCACATCCAAAACTAAACTCATTTTCTTTCACCCAAGACATCCTCTCTTCCAGACTTCCTTGTTACTGATAAGTATGCAACCATTCTCCCAGCACTCCAGGATCGCAACCTAGGTACTATCCTTGACTCTTCACTATCTTTCACCCTCTATATCCAATCTGTTGCCAAGGCCTAATGATTTCACCTTTGCCACAGCTCTTGAATGTATCCCTTTCTGTCCTCTGATGCTGCCACTACTCTTGTTCAAGCCTCCATCACCTTGTGCCTAGAACATTGCAATAGCTTGTTGGTGGGTATTTCTACCACAAGCTTCTCCCCACCGTAGTCCATCTTCTAATCATACACTAAAGTGATTTTCCTAAAGTGTAGTTCTCTGACCATATCATCCCATCCCACACACATACACCCACTCAATAAAATCCAGTAGTGCCTTATCACCTTGAGGATTAAAAAAAAATCCTTTGTTCTCATTCAAAGTCTTTTATAAGCTAGCACCCTTTATCTTTCCAGTATTCTTATACTTTAAATCCTCGCCCAACTCATCACATGTTTTTGAATCCAATGACATTGCCTCCTTTGCTGTTTCATGAATATAAGACACTCTCAGCTTTGGGCATTTTCTTTTGCTAACCCCCATGCTTAAAATATTTCTCCCTTCTCATTTCAGCCATTTAATATCCCTAGTTTCCTTCAAGTACCAGCTAAAATTCTACTTTTTACAGGAACTTTTTCTTAATATCTCTTAATTCTATTTTTCGCCTTAGTTAATTATTTCTTATTTATCCTGTATGTTGTTTGTACCTGTGTTTTTTGCTTGTTGTCCCTCCCATTAGACTGTGAGCTACTTGAGGGCAGAGACTTTGATTTTCCCTTTCTTTGTATTATCAGCATTTAACACAGTGCCTGGCACATAGTAATCACTTAATAAATACTTATTGATTGAAGAGAATACTAAAAAAAAAAAACCCATCAGCTGCTAAGCATCTCTAGATCCTTTAAACTATCTTCATATGGTAGAAACTTGTGACATTTCTTTATCTTGGTCACATTATTCCATCTTGGTAATGACTTGTAAAATGTAGAATTCAGAACTAAACATAATATTGTGGTTTTATCAGGGCAGATGAGGCATTTCCCTTGTTCCTAGAAGCTAAGCCTCTCTTACTGAATATTAACATGGCAGCTGATACTGACTAGTATAGAAGACTTATATGGCAGCTCTCTTGGATGCCATATCATGCAATTGATTCATTGAAGTCACATAGCAATACTCTCTTCCATAACTACTATCTAGACATAACTTTTCATCTTTTACTTGTGATTTTTTTGCCTGATGTAAAGCTCTATTAAACAATTAAAAAAGATCTTAGGAGAAAATAACATTTTATTACATTTGATAGATAATAAAATTCTGTTTTTTTTAAAAGCGTTTGACTTTTAAATGGTCCTTCTTTGTATGCATTAAAGTGATGGGCAAAGAAGAAAAATATCTTGTTGTTTGGTTCATGTAGTGTAGGATAGTGAAATAAGTTATATTTCTAACTGTATTGGCTTAGTTTTTATTCAATTTTAAATCATAAATAATAAATCATCTGTCTCAGAAACATGTATCTTCAAACCATGCAAATAGGTTTTCCCCATTTGGCAGGATAAATCATAACTGATGCCAAATGAGTCATTCAAAAGGCTTTAATTGATTTTACCACCTGGGTATTAGAAGATGGAATAGCAAAAACCATTGTAGCCTAGTAAATGTTTGATGCTCATTGGCAAGGCTGCTTTAATGTGAGTTAAACTTCTTCCCTTTGGTGGTAAGATCTTGGCTCTGTTTCTTTAGAACTATTTATTGAACAATATTTTCCATTATGTATTCCCTAAACTACAACCTGACTGAGGATGAAAATTAGTAGAAACAACATGAACACCTCTCCATGATTTTCATCAGTTGGATCTCTTAAAGCTAATAGATAAAATAAGTTGAAGATCCTTAAAACTAGCAAAGTTCAGGTTGTTATGACTGTTTGTCTTAGAGCTGATAGCATCATATTGCAAGTATTTATGATTATCTGGGGGCTAACACTGGGTGTAATCATAAGATTGACTTAATTTCACTTACTTTTATGCATCCATGCTTCAAATTAAAAAAAAATCAGACATAATTTATAGATTATGTGTCTGATTCCCTGTCAAAATATTCCAAAGTACATGGAAGGAGCATTCATTAGAATGACATATAAATACTGGCATGAGATTATGAATTATTAAAAAAAAAGTCTATGGTTATCCAGGGTCAGATTTCATTTATATTCATAGTTGAAAGAATGTCCACTAGATTCAATAATAATATCCATACATAAGCATACAACTACTGTCATTAAAATTGTCATTAGATATGGAGACACAATTTTCATATCCATTTTTAAAACTTCAAATTCACAGATGCTTTTAGCTGTGTTTTCAAAATCTCACATTATTTACCCAATTCTATTCTTCATTAATATTTCTAACTTGGCTGAAGCATAGAGTAAATGATGGGAGCTATCATGTTATCATCCTGGACAAATAGACTGGTACCAGACTTCAAAGGTCTTTAAATGACAAACCTAAGAACACAGTTTATCTTAAACACAATAGAGAGCCACTAAAGCATCTTTAATAGGGAAGTTGCATGGCCATGTCTGTAATTTAGACATGTGACTTGGTAACTATATAGAGAATGGCTTGGAAAGAAGAGAGGATGGATGCAAGGAGTGTACTATAATAGTTTGAGTAAGAGGTGATGAGAATCTAAAATGGGGTAGTTGTCTTGTGTGTAGAGATAAGGAGGCCAGATTTGGGAGATGAGAGGGGGATGGAATCAATAAGACTTGACATCTGAATGGTTAGGGATAGGAAGAGCTGTAGTGAAGATTCTAGGATTAACTTCAAATTAGTCTGTTTTCTATTTCTCCTACATGAGATATTATCTTCTAGCTCTGTGTCATTGCACAGACTTTGCTTTCACCTTTAGGAATCCTTAAAGCCCTTCTAGGCTCAGTTTAACTGCTATTTTCTTCACAATGTCCTTCCTAATCCCCCCAGTTCCTAGCCTCATGCCCAACCAAATACAGTATGTATTTATTTTATGTGTATATTGCATTTATTCCTCTCTGAACATGTCATATACTTTCTAGCAGAAGCTCCTTAAAGACCACCCAGATTTCTTGTTTTATTATTGTATTTATATTCCCAACACCCAGCTTTTCACAGTAGGTAATTAATTATATAGTCAGAGCTTGAAAGGGGGAAGGTATATAAAGGTAATCCATTACAATCTACTTATTTTATACTGAACAAAATGAAGGCGCAAAGGGGTTAAAGGAATTTTTCAGGTCGCAAGGCTAGTAAGTGTAAGAAGGGAGATTCAAACCTAGGTCTGACTGATTTCAAATCCAGCCCTCTATCCACCAAAGCACATTGCCTTTCAAATATCTATGGACTGATCGACTAGGGCAGTCTGTTGTTTATTATTCTTTAGCCGTTTTAATCAAGTCCTACTATTTGTGACTCCATTTGGGGTTTTCTTGGCCAAGATATTGGAATGGTTCACCATTTCCTCCTCCATTTCATTTTACAGAAGAGAAACTGAGGCAAATAGGATTAAGTGTTTGCCTAGGGTCACATAGTTAGTGTCTGGGACTGGATCTGAAGTCAAGTCTTCTTGCCTCCAGGACTGGCTTTTTATCCATTATGTCACCTGGCTGTCCTTAGGGCAGTGTCATTCCATACAATTGCTCCAGAGATATTCTTTGAAACTTAAGAGAGTCATTTAACAATAAGTAGAGTGAGAGGAGAGGGCTCCTTCAAGAGTAGCTGAAAGAAAAGAAAAAAAGAAAAAAAGAAAACAACATCTGAATGAAGCAGATAGTGTTAGACCTGGAGTCAGAAAGACCTGAGATTGAATCACATCCCAGACACTTACTAGCTATGTGACCTTATATGGGTCTGCCTCAGTTTCCTCATCTATAAAATGGGAGACATAATGTCACCTACCTCCCAGAGTTGTTGCGAAGATACAATGAGTTAGTATTTATAATACATTTTACCAACATTGTGGCACTAAATAAGTGATAGCTATTATTATTAATTTTTCATGTGTCAGTACTTATAATTCTCTGGGAGATATAGAGTGGCTAGATTCTAGGTCCCCAAACATATGTGTGGGCAGTTAGAAACAAAGAAGAATACCCCTAAGGAGTAGAGGTATCCTGACAAAGCTGGTGTTGCATTATTAGAGCTGAGATGCAGGGATGCATGTGCCTTATGCTAGTCCAGGAACACACCAGAAGCACTCTCTGTAGGAGATGAAAAAAATACTCAGGATCAGACTAGGGGCAGGGTATTCCTGTTGAGTGGGATTTCTAACACTACATGTTAAGATCTGTATAGCATTCTAAGAAGATATCCTTCTAAGTTGGGACTAAATGATTGAAATATTACATAAGAATTTGGAATACTGCTCTTCGGTAGAAGGCATCTGTGTTTTTTAAGAGCTATGTAGTCAACTCTATTTAATCTTTTTTCTTCTTCTACTAAAATGTTACCAAAATTGTGTCTACTACATACTCATAACAGGAGCTAAAAACACATCTCAAGTGATATTAGGTGTTGATTCGATAAAATTTTATTTTGGATTGAACTATGGGCCAGAGGGATGAAAAAATACTAAAAATGATGCAAAGATCATATATATTAAACCATGATAGAACTTTTTATGGCAGACATTTGTTTTTGTCCAGGGAGTCTAACATCTCCAGAAGGATTTGAAAATAGGACTGGGCTACTATTAGATCCAGGGAGAACACTAAAGTATAGTATAGGTAATACCCAGCCCTTTTGAATTTTCCCAACAGAGTGTGTAGCATCCTCTTATAGGGCACAAAGTTTAAGTTAAAAATTAAAAAAAAAGGAGGAATTCTGTAGCAGACAGCAAAGGCAAAAGCAGTAATGTATCCTTCAATTCTAAAAAAGTATGCTAAGGAGCCACAAAGTCACTGGCAACCTTGGGCAATGATCCAACTTTTCCTTCTTATCCAAGTTCATTAAGCTTAGATCAATTTGGAACTGAAATAAACAAAACCTCTACCTTCAGGGACACTTTAGAAATTAATTCAACACATAGATTGTTTAAGATAATTCATCTTTTACTCAGACAGCAAACAACTCTGTCAATGTCCAGTGGATGGCAAGGTCTCCAGATGTCAGATACATCTTTCCTAGAGAGGACAAACAATCCTCTTCACTTACTATGAAATGACCTGTTTTCAGCATGGTCGCACTTGATCATGCTCACTTTTATTATGCCAAAACAACTATATAATTAAGCGCACTGAACATATTCCTCATCTTTGGTATTTCAATCAAATTCGTATTACCAGAGCTATAGTTAGGTTAGGGTACAGCTTTGCTCAGAGGAAGACAACTTTTTTTCACCTTTTGCAATCTGAAAAAATCACAGCATCCTGAAGCATGTTTTCTTTCCTTTCCACTGCCCACACAAACAACCCCAAGTAATAGGCAGAACTTTATTGATTATTTTCTTGGGGCAGGCTTCTCCCTTGGCCACAACATAAGTGATCTTTCCTTCATGATTAGTCACATGCATAAGACTTGTTAGTTAAAACTCTGTTCCAACGAATAATTCTGGATTGAAGGGTAGTTTAGCTAACCAAGGATGAGAAAGATTACCACACCCCTTTGGGTCCACAGAGTTTCCCATGGGAAACCTCACTGTTATTTTTGTTTAATTGAAACTCTGCAGGATGGTAGGTATCCCCTAACAAACAAGAAAAGGGAAAAAGAGGGGGAAAAAGGAAGGAAGAAGGGAAAGAAGGAAGAATGGAAGGAAAAACGGAAGGAAAGAAGGAAGGAAGGAAGGAAGGAAGGAAGGAAGGAAGGAAGGAAGGAAGGAAGGAAGGAAAGAAAGAAAGAAAGAAAAAAAGAAAGAAAGAAAGAAAGAAAGAAAGAAAGAAAGAAAGAAAGAAAGAAGGAAGGAAGGAAGGAAGGAAGGAAGAGGAAGGAAGGAAGGAGGAAGGAAGGAAGGAGGGAAGAAGAAGGAAAGGAAGAAGGAAGGAAGGAAGGAAGGAAGGAAGGAAGGAAGGAAGGAAGGAGGGAGGAAGGAAGGAGGGAAGGAAGAAGGAAAGGAAGGAAGGAAGGAAGGAAGGAAGAAAGGGAGGAGGGAAGGAAGGAGGGAAGGAACAAAAACAAACAATAAACTTCCCAACACAGGAGAGGAAGCTCCTTCTAGAGGAGATTTAGAATAGAGAGGGTTCTGAGATGCCAGGGATCCCTTGAAGAACTTTAAATTTCCATGATTGACAAGCCCACATCTAATCATTTTAACCCTCCAGAAGCAATAAAATAACTTCTGGCTGCCCTTTCTATAAGACAGGTTTTGATTCTAAGTTATCCCACAGAAGTCCCTATTGCCTCAGTGGGACAGATGCATCTGACTAAGCCCCAGTATCTCTGCTGTGCCTTGGTCCAAATGTACTTGTTGAAGAGAGTTGTAATGACCATATTTTCAGTCTGTATGATAGAAGGGCACTCACCTAGCTTAAGCTGCAGAGAAGGAAGCCTAATCCTTGGACAACAGCTGCTGAGTAACTGGTGATTGCTAATGGGTACAGGAGGATGTGAGATTGTGCAGGGATAAGGACATCATAGTATCTTTAATGTCTTTAAGGAGACAGGAAGTATGCTGTCAGGACCCTCTAAAAGTCACTTCAACAAACACTGAGCACCTTCTTTGCAAAATATTTTATAATGGGTTGTATGGCATTTTTAGTTATCTAAATGACAGTAAAGAAATGCTAGGTCCAGAAACAGATTCTGAATACAGCAAAACTATGGTACAAAACCTTTGTAACAAAATAAAACAGGGATTTTTCCTATTAAATTTCACTCAATGTTAAGTATACTACAAACCAAACAATATGTTTCTGATATATTCCTTTCTAAATTGCATTATTGTAATATTCTGAAGGTTCAAAGCATAAATTCCCAAGGAAAATATAAAAACAGTTAATTAACAGAATATATCTATTTTGTTTAACTTACCTGACACTTCTGTATTTCACTTATTCCCTGTGCAGTAGACAAATGCAAATTTCCATGGCTGTTTTACCTTGCATTTTTAAATAAGAACCATGAAAAAAGTTATCAAGTTCATTACATGTTGTAGACTCTCTTCATCTTGAAAGCTGGCATAATTCCCATTTTCTTTGAATAGAAAAAGGTTGTGGAAATTCCATTCTTTGTACTTTACTATGGTAAATCTCATTCAACCTTTACATGCTGCTACTAGAGTTGTTAGTATGTTGTGGAAGTAAAGAATAAAAAAAAAACACCTTTTCCCAGGCTACAATATAAACTGTACAGAATACTACATCTTTGCTAACTTGCCAAGTATGTGTTGGATGAATTTCCCTTGACTTAAGTATATGTGATAAAATAATAATAATAAAAACCCTCAGGAATTGACTGAATGGACTACAAATCTGTTAATGTTTTTATCTATATATTTGTTATTTTATACTTTTATACATCTTTTAAAAGTTGGAACAAATGGAGTTGAAAAATTCAATATACACGATTCTCTTTTGTTCCACTTCATGGTTAGAAAACAATTTGTAGGGATGGCTCCATTTTCTATAAGCCATTCAATCCTTGGCCACAATGAAAAATTAATGCTGATGGAATGATAAGAAGCTAAGTGGACCTTGCTTGCTGGTATAATCCTTTTAAGACTATTGGGAGACATGAAATCTCTCAGACATTCATTGATAGAAGCTGTTTTTTGCACATCTCAAGGCTGTTCAATCAATTATTTAAACCTTTGTTCAAAACTTCCAGCTGGACGTTGCCAGTTCAGAAGTCAGTGTAGATTATTTAAAAGTATCAAGCTTAAAAATAAAAAATGGACACTTTTTTCTTATTTTAAAATTCTAATATCATTCCAAACTTCTACATTGGCAGTTTCATAATTCCATGTCTACAGTACATAAAAATCATTTTTTTTTAGTTTGAAATGTCCTCAGAAGTTATCTTTTCCAACACATACCAAAGTACAAATCACCTTTATCCTATCCCTGAGAAGTGGTCATTAGATTTTTTCATGACTTTCTCCGGTGATGGCAAACTTTCTACCTCCCAGATACCCACTCACTCTGAGATAGTTCTAATCTAGTTTTTCTTCATATTTAACAGAAATCTCCTTTTTCACAACTTCTATCTATTGGTTCTAGTTGCTGCCAGTTCTGCCATCTAACAAAGCAGAACAAATCTAACCTAAGCTTTCTTCTGAATATGAAAGTCCTATGAATATATAATGAAATCTACCATCATCCTACATCTTCTCTTCATTTTGCCAAATGCCCACAATTTCAATAGATGTTTACATACTATGATGTCTAGCCCTTCCAAGATAATATTTTTCTCTATAATTGTTTAACATAAATCAAATACAAGTATACCAAGCTCTTTAGGATACTCATATGAAAATGATAAACTCATTTGAAATATGTGGGAAATTGAATCCCAATTTTCAAGACAATATTTGTCTAGAAAATATTTTGGGAGTCAAAAACTCACCATCATCTTGATTTATAGAAGATCTATGTGGCTAATTCATGAGAATGTAGTAATAACAATAATAGTCATACATATAGTATTTTAAGATGTGAAGAATTATATAAATTATTCATTTTGACCTTCTTAATAAATCTGAAAGTTAGGTGCTAAAGGTATACTATTCCCTTTTACAGATGAGGAAACATAGGCTCAATTTGTTTTTAAGTAGAATTACTTATCCATGGTCACATGGCTCTCAAGCATAATAGATGGGATTTGAATCCAGGTCTTACGGACACCAAGCTAATCATTTTATCTGATGTACTATACTACCTCTCATATATTCAGTGTATTAGTAGACTTCATGTTTTTTTTTCTCACCCCCCTCAGAACTCCCATCGATGAATCAATCATGATGAAAACTGAACTCTTAGATTTCAATTCTCTTGATACCAGAAAGATTTAAAGGGAAACCTGTCCCAAGACAAATGGGCATGCAAGAGCTAACTGGGAGTTAGATAAAGGGCAGTAGAGAAATACATATATATATATATATATATATACACACACACACATATATATATATACACATATATATACATATATACACACACATATATACATACACACATATATGTATGTATATACATGTATGTGTGTATATGTATGTGTGTATACATACATACACACATGCATACATATACATATATACATATATATAAGTATATATGTGTGTGTGTATATATATATACATATATATGTATACATATATATATATATATATATATAAAGTCAGATGCTGATGTTTATAATTTCATTCCAGAATGGGATAAGGAATTGCTCTCCCACTGTAAATATAGAAAATCCATATCACACTGTTACTTCAATCACAGAATCATAGAATCTAGTATAATAGAGAATATTGGAACCCTCCCATCGGCTTCCTGTCCTATCCTCTTCTTTTAATTTTCTTTCTTCTATTCTCTCATGTTGTCTTCTCTTCCTTTCTCTTCCTTTTTCTTCTTTCTATCTTTTTTCTTTTTTCTTCATTTGTTTTCTTTCTTCATTTTCCCCCCTCCCTCTTTAAAAAAATAAAATAAAAAAGGCCTTCACCTTATAAGTAAGGATTCTGGCAGTTCAATGTTTGGCCCATTTTCACACAGGTAGTAAATAGTCAAGCTTAGATTTGAACTCTAGGTCTCTGATTCTAAATCCAATATTCTTTCTTTTAAAATAAAATATTTCACAGTGGGACAGATAATAAAAAGAGAGAAAGGGTACAAAATCATAAAAATAATAGAAATCTTGAAGAGTAGGTTAAAAGTAGATGCTAAAGAATGACAAGGGGCAGAGCCAAGATGGTGGAGTAAAAGCAGTGACTTGCTTGAGCTCTTCCCCAAATCCCTCTAAATACCTGTAAAAAATGGCCCTAAACTACTTCTAGGATAGCAGAACTCATAAAAGAATGAGTGAAACAAATTTCCAGTCCAAGACTGGATGGTTGATTGAAAAGGTCTATTGTGCCTGGCTAGGAAAGGAACACAGTTCAGCTTGGGCATGCAGGCAAAGACCAGGCCTCAGCAAACCTGGAGCACACCTCAGGGAACTGACTCACAGGCAGCTGTGGTAGTTTCCAGACTTCTCAAAGCACAAACACCAAAGACAACTTAGAAAGTCAGTGGGAAAGGTCCTTCAGACCTGTGTGAGAAAGAAGTGTAGTCTGGCCCTAGCACTAGCCCAGCCCTGGGGCAGTGGCTGCTTCTGGAGCTCTCAGGCCACAGACTGAGGGAGAATTGAGTGGCTGATCATAGGGGGATTGCAGGGATCTCTTGGTTGGTGCTGAGGCAGGATTCTCATGCTTTGCCTGTGCTTGGATCTGGGTCCCAGTCCTGGGTGGTGGTCCTGGGGTGAGGAGCAGCACTGGCATAATGGAGCTTGTGGTGGTGGAGCAGAGAGAATCCTCCTCACATTTCCAAGGAAGAAAAGAGTACTTGTGGTCACTCACAGACCTGAGCACAGGCCAGGAAAGGAGTAAACACCTTGCCCCTTATCACACCACTTTAGAAGAACTGAAAGTTTACAGGTCCCTAGAGGTATCTCTGAAAATAGCTGCACAACCCCCCCCCCCCGAAGCTTAGGACAATGTATTCTCCACGCTGGAAACAGAACCCTACCTTAACAAAGAGTTTAAAACTCAAGTAATTGTCTGGGATCTTGAACAAAACTTGCAAAAAAAAGTTAGACCATAGCATCTTTCTTTGGTGAAAAAGATCAAAATATGCAACAAGAAGAAGACAACAAAGTCAAAGCTCCTACATCCAAAGCCTCCAAGAAAAATGTGAATCAGTCCCAGGAGATGGAAGAGCTCAAAAAGAATTTTGAGAAGCAAGTAAGAGAAGTAGAGGAAAAACTTGGAAGAGAAATGAGAGTGATGCAAGAAAATCATGAAAAACAAGTCAACAGCTTGCTACAGGAGACCCCCAAAAATACTGAAGAAAATAACACCTTAAAAAATAGTCTAACCCAAATGGCAAAAGAGTCCCAAAAAGCCAATGAGGAGAAGAATGGCTTAAAAAGTAAAATTGGCCAAATGGAAGAGGAAGTCCAACAGCTTACTGAAGAAAATACTTCCTTAAAAATTAGAATGGAGCAAATAGAAGCTAGTGACTTCATGAAAAATTAAAAAAAAATTGTGTAAGAAAACCAAAAATATGAAAAAAAATAGAAGACAATGTGACAGGATGTGAGCCAAAATTTGGTGACCCAGGAGAAAAGGTAGAAATGCTTACTGTACTTCCAAATTTTCTCATTGATTTGGCTCAAATCCTGTCTTTCCCTGTACCCTTTCAGGGTGATTGAAGATGAACCCAAAATACTTCACACAAAACAACACATTCACTGTAGGAATAAAAAGAGAAACATAATTTGAGTGCTTATCTGAACACAAAGGAGTTAGAAGGAGATGTGGGCAGAAATAAGAGGCATACTTCCAAGGTACTAAGGCAACTGAGTAGGTCAATGAACACGGAATCACCATGAATCAAAGTAGCAGTGAAAAACCAACCAATGATTTGCTGGCCCATAAAGCATGACAGAGCTATAACATCAATAGATGGATTTCTTCAGTCTAGCCACTTAAGATGTGGGAAAAAAAGACAACTAGCACTATCATTTGGAAGATATCCAATAATGAAAAAAAAATTGCTAAGTGATAATAGGGCTAAGTGATAGCAAAAATGGAATGGGACCAGTCCATATGGAGAACTGTGAATAGAGGGGACCTGGCAGGAAAAAAAAAAAGCAATAAAGCTAAGAACACTGGCTTAGAGGAGCCAAACCTACCTTACATTCTACCTTGTTGAAGTGTCATACATGGAAATACTTTAAGTCTCATGTGGCCTGGACTTTGCAGGGGATAGAGCTTCTGACTTCCTATGGATTTCTGTTTGACTCCTTTTTATACCATTTAGTGTAGAAATAAAACCCCTTGTTTTAAAGACCTGTCAGGGTGAATGCTTATACAGGGAGCTGGTGCCTTGGCTTGGGAGAGAGTAAAACTATATATATATACATATATATATATATATATATATATATATATATATATATATATATATATATATATATATATATATATATACATATATATATATATACATATATATATATATATACATATATATATATACATATATTATACGTAAAATATAATATATAATATAATATTGTTATTTTTATATTATAATATATTGTTATACAAGATATATGTATATAATATAACTATAAATACACACACACACATATATATATATATATATATATATACATATATAATTTGTGGTTTTCTAAGTTAATATTCTGCTTTAGGGATTATTTTGTTAAACATTTCCCAATTATATTTTAATCTGATGAAGGTAACAGTTGAGGTTTTTATGAGTTTGATACCTCTGCCCAAAACCACGGTTCCCTTAAATAGAAACACTGAATTTGAAATGAAAGATCAATGGATTTGAAGTCAATTGACTTGGGTTAAATTAGAAACTCTGATGTGTATTTACTACATGAAATTGAAAGATTCATTTAAAATTTTTAGATCTCACTTTCCTCAATTGTAACATGAGAGGTTTTGATGAGATGATCACTAGGCTACCTTTCAATTCTCAATCTGCATTTTTAGCATAATGTGTACTTCAAGCATGCTTGAAGTAAGTATATTTCTAGTTTTATATAAAGTTTGGATATCTAATGCATCCTAAATCTAAACACACTATCCTAAAAGGCTAGAAAAGAGTTCACTAACATCTCTTGATAATGGAATTTCTGTAGTCTGATGGCAAATATAGATCTGTTAAAGCATAATATAAATATAAAAATGAAGCAAATATACATGGTTGAGTAGCTTTCATGACTTTCAAAAATCCAATGGCTATATATATATATATATATATATTTCAAGAAATAATACTGAAGTGACATTATATATATATGTATATATAATTTAATAATTTTAATTATATAAAGAAGAATCATGATTTTGAGCATGTGATCACTGTACCCATATAAAGTTAATTATGAGTAGGCTATATTTTCTTGATTATGGTGGTACAAGCTGTTCTCCTACATAAAAGGTGTAACTCATAGAAAGAATCAACGGATGCGAACAAAGAAATTAACTCCACTGTTCATGAGTAGCATACCAGGAATTGAATTATCATTTAAACATTGGATTTCATTAGTTTACAGGTAATATAAATTTTAAAAGGAAAGAATGCAAAACAGAATTAGTATTCCTCTACAGGGATTAGTAGAATCTACAGAACTCCCTTTTATCAGGGCTGGAAAACAATTAGAGGCAAACTTAAAGCAGAATTAGAGAATAAATAATGAGATTATTTTGCATGCATACAATGCATTTCTCAATACTTGACACACTAGGCATTTAACAAATGTTTATTGCCCATTTGGAAATGAAAGTAAAATACTCTGAGCACAGAGCCATGAAAATATGATAGCATTAACCTGTATGATGAAACTTGAAAAATTAATCTGGATTGATACCATAACACACACACACACACACACACACACACACACACACACACAGAGTGTATATCCTTGCCTCAAAACCCCAAATGGGGTCACAAAGAGTTGGACAGAAGTAATCAATGAGAGTGGGTTCTGGAAAGATGGTGGAGTAGATGAGAAAATTCCAGGCTCTCCAAATTTTCCTCAACAAACAAGACAGAACAATTCCTCAAAGTGAATGTAGAGGAACAAAAATAAATAAAAGTCATAGTAAAGTAGTTGTCTTCCTAAGAACACTTAGGAAGACTTCCTGAAAGACTGGACCTCCAGGGACATTTGTCCCAATTGAAGTGCAAACAACCTCAGGCCAACTCTACTGAATCAACAAACAACAAGCTCAGGGAAGTAGTTGGGTAAGGAAGTAGCTTTGGCCTCAGGAGATTTCACCTTAGCGGCTGAGGAACTGAGACTCTGATGGTTGTGGCACTAACAGGAGAGCAGAGTCCTTGGTTTCATTTCCAGAGCAGAGTGGAGAACTGAAATTTGCCACCAAGGTAGGGATTGCAGGGAATGAGAGCATTTGTGGGACAGTGTGACTGGGGGCCCTAGGCATGGCTTAAGGGTGAAGAGGACCAAGTGAGGTTGCCCTCTGGCCAGAACTCAAAAAATAGCAGTAAGAAGAACTTAAGATCTTAGGCACCATTCCCCATGCCTCAGGACTAGAACCTAATTACAATAATAAGCTGCTAAAATAAAATAAAACAAAACAAAAATGAGTAAGCAAAGGAGAAAGAACCTGACCAGAGATAGCTAATATAGGGATAGAGAAGATCTGGCTTCATATTCAGAAGAAATATAAAGTAGACATTAAAGATGAATTATAAGGGGCTCTATAAGATCAAACTGTTGTTCACATCCAGAGAAAGAAATATGGAGACTGAATGCAGATGGAATCATACTATTTGTTCTCCTTTTTCTTTGTTGCTTTGTTTTATCGCTTCATTCTCATGATTCCTCCCATTAGTTCTAATTGTTCTTCATATCAGGACTAATGGGAAAATATGCTTAATATGAATGTATATGTGGAACCCATCTCGGATTGTACACCATGTGGGGGGGAGGGAAGAAATGGGAAGGGGAGACAATTTAAAACTCAAAATCTTATAGAAGTAAATATTGAAAACTAAAAATAAATAAATTTTAAAAAAGAAAAACAATTTGGAATTATTCAAGTAAAATGACTAAAATGTCTATATCCTTGATCCAAGGATTCCAATACTGAGTTTACACACCTTGAAAATAATTTCTTATCCTTATATATACCAAAATATTTATTGCAGCACTTTTTGTAATAACAAAGAATTAGAAACAAAGTAGATGCCTATTGATTGGGGAATGGCCAAATTATGGTGCAATATTACAGTGCTATAACAAATTATGAATATGATTAATACAATGAAATATAGAAAAATGTTTGTGAACTGATACACAATGATGCAAACAGAGCCAAGAAAACTATACAGAATGTCTATAAAAATGTAAAAAATTTAAAAAATGAATGTTGCAAAAGTATAGACGAAGCATGGTTAGAAAGAAGAGATATGACACCTTCACCCCACCCTTTGCAGAGGTAAGAGGTTCACAAGTATTATACACTGTATATATTTTCAGACTTTTTCAATGTGTTGGTCAGTTATGCTGATTTTTCTTTTCTTTTCTCTTATTTTTGTCTTGAAATGTACTATATGTGGAAATAAATAGTAGTAGCAAAACAGTTGGAGTCCTCCAATCTTCCCCTCTCAGAATTATATAAACCTGATGAATAAAAGCAAGAAAGAAGTCAAAGAACTTAATAGAATTTTAGATAAGCTAGATATGACACATATCTGCAGAAATTAAATGGAAGACAAAGGAATATAACTTTTTCTCAACTGTACATGATATCTTTACACAGATTGATCATATATTAGGTCATAAAAATGTTATGTTTAAAAGCAGAAAAATTAAATAAACCCTTTTCAAATAACAATACAATAGAATTATATTTAATAAAGCAACACAGAAATATAGAATAAAAACTAAATGGGGACTAAGAATCCTAATATTAAAAAATGAGTGGGTTAAAGAATAAATCTTAGAAACAACTGATAATTTCAATTAGAAATGACAATAATAGATAACATATCAATATCTATTAGATACAGTAAAAGAAGCAATCAGAGGAAAATTTGTTTCTCTGAATGTTTACTTCGATAAAACAGAAAAAAAAGAGCAGACTGATGAAGTGTGTATAAAATTTAAAAAAGAACACTAGAAAATGAATAAATTTTAAATGCTCAATTAAATAGTAAATTGGAAATTTTAATAGTTAAAGATGAGATTAATACAATTGAACATGAGAAAACCATTAAATTAATAAATAAAACCAGGAGTTAGTTTTATGAAAAAAAACCCAACAAATTAGATAAACCATTGGTTAATATAATTAAAAAAGAAAAGAAAACCAAATCACTAGTGTTAAAAATGAAAAGGGTGGCTATAGAACCAATGAAGATGAAATCAAAGCTACTCTAAGGAGTTATTTTACCAAATTATATGCCAATAAATTCAACAATTCAAGTGAAATAGAAGAATATTTACAAAAAACATAAATATCTTTATTGATAGAAAAGTGAATAAGAAAATCTAAATAGTACTATTTTAGACAAAGCAGGTCACAAAAGAGCTTTTTAGGGAAAAAAAATCACCAGAACCAGACATATTTACAAGTGAATTCTATCAAAAATTTGAAGACCAAATTTATTTCAATATTAATAAAAGATTTTGAATAATAGGCAAAGCAGGAACTTTACCAAGCTCTTTTTATGAACAAATATGAAATTTATACCTAAACAGGAAGAGAAAAATCAGAAAAAGAAAATTATAGACAAATTTCATTAATGAATATGGATGCCAAAATCATAAATAAAATTTTAGTTAGCAGATTATGATAGTATGTTAAAAAATTATACATTTTAACCAACTAGTGTTTATAACAAGAATTCATCAATTAATAAACATAATGAAAACTATTAATATACTTGATTATATTAATAACAAAAGTAACAAAAATCATATGATTTTATCAATAGGTGCAGAAAAAGTTTTTCATAAAGTACATTAATTTTTATTAAAACCATCAGCAAGTTTTATTAGTAATGAGGATAACCTAGAAAATTTCCCCATAAGATCAGGTGTGAAATAAGGATGCCCATTCTCACCAATATTATACAATATTGTATTGGAAATCCTAGCAATAGCAATAAGAAAAGAAAAAGAAACAGATGGAATCAATGGGATAGGAGGTAATTAATCTATCTCTCTCTATATAACAGGACTATATACCTGGAAAATCCTAAAGACTCAAATAAAAAGTTAGTTGAAATGATAGTTTAGCAAAGTACCAGTATATAAAGTAAACCCACATAAATCATTAGCATTCCTAGATATGACAAACAAAACCCTACAAGAAGAGATAGTCAGAGATACAACATTTAAAGTAAATCTATACAATATAAAATGCCCAGAAGTAAATGTGTCAAAACAAACTCAGGAACCTTATGAACAAAATTATATGGGAAAAAAAGAACAAATAAAAAAAGATTTAATAATTGGAGAAATATTAATTGGTTATGGGTATCCAAGAACACAAAAAGTAAAAATGCTAACTTTGCCTAAATTAATCTAATTATTCAATGTCATCCCAATTAAATTACTAACATAAAATACTGAGTTAGAAAACATAATAAAATTCATTCATGGGGAAAAAGAGGTCAATGATACTAAAGGAACTCAGGAAAAAAATGTAAAGGAAGGGCATTTAGCAGAACCTGGTCTTAAACTATATTATTGGGCAGTAATTATCAAAATTATCTGGCATAGACTAGGAAATAGAAAGGCAGATCAGTGGAACAGAGTAGATATATAATCTACAGCAGGAAATAACTATAATAATCTTTTGTTTGACCTTGACTTAAGTTTTTGAGATGAGAATTTGTTATTTGGTAAAAGTTGGAAAAGCTAGAAAGCAGTCTTCTTGAAATTGGCACATATTACTTATGAGACTTATGGATAGGTGAACAATTTATTAATGAATAATAGAGAGCATTATGAGGTATAAAATGCTTAATTTTGATTACATAAAATTAAAATTGTTTTCTACAAATAAAACTAATATAGCAAAGATCAGAGGGAAAGCAGAAAATTATGGGGAGGATATATAGACTATGTCACAGATAAATTTCTCATACATATCTCAAATATATAAAGAACTTTGTCAAATTTGTAAGTCATTCCCCAATTGATAAATGACAAAGCTATAAATAAATAATTTTTCTGATGAAGAAACATGAACTATTTATAGTTGTATAAAATCTTCTAAATCATTATCGATTAGAGAAATGCAAATTCAAACAACCTTGGCTAAAATAATAGAAATGGAAAGTGACAAATGGTTGAAGTGATGTGGAAAAAATTGGGACATTAATTCACTGTTGGTGGAACAGTGAACTGGCCCAACCATTTTTGAGAGCCATTTGGAATTATGCCTAAGGTGTACCTGTTGATTCAGCAATAACACTATTAGATATCTTTCCCAATATGTTTTGGGAAAAAGGAAAAGAAGCTATATGTTATAAAATATTTATAGTAGCTCTCTTTGTGGTATTAAAAAAGAAATTGGAAATAGTGGGGATAACTGTCAATTGAGAAATGGCTAAACAAATTGTAGTATGTGATTGTGATGAAATACTACTGTGCTACAAGAAATAATGAGCTCAATGATCTCAGAAAAATCTAGAAAGACTTGCACAAAATAATGAAAAGCAAAATGAGCAGAACCAAGAAGACATTGTGTATTTAAGTTCAGAATAAAATGAAATGTTTAAAAATAATTGTATTTTAAATATTTATTGAACCTGTATAACAAGGAGGGAGTTGTTCAAAGTGTAAAAGATACACAATGTGGACCTTTATCTAAAAGAATATACAACTTAGTAGAACCATGAAATGGTGAGATGATTGGGACTCTGAACCAGAGCACCAAAATTTAGAGTGTACAGGAATTTAGAGTGTTAATTTCTTTTTAAAATATTTTATTTTTAATTAATTTATTTTGAATTATTAACATTCACTTCCATAAGCTTTTGAGTTTTAAATTTTCTCCCCCTTCTCACCTCCCTCCCCAAGATGGTGCCTGATATAGCCTATACATATACACTCCTATTAAACATATTTTCACATTAGTGATGTTGTTAGTAAGACCTAGAACCAATAGGAGGAACCATCAGAAAGAGGAAACAAAAGACAACAGAAGAAAAATAAACAGCAAATAATATGCCTCGATCTGCATTCAAACTCCATAGTTTCTTCTTTGTGGATATGAGGCCTTTGGAGATGTCTTAGATCCTTGTATTGCTGAGAAGGGTTAAGTCTATCAATATTAGTCATTGCACAGCATAGCTGTTATTGTGTACAATGTTCTCCTAGTTCTGCTTACTTCACTCAACATCAGACCATACAAGTCTTTCCAGGTTTTTCTGAAGTTAGCCTGTTCATCATTTCCTATAGCACAATAGTATTCTATTACATTCGTATAGTACAACTTGTTCACCCACGCCCCAGTTGATGGGCATCCTCTCAATTTCCAATTCTTTGCCACCACAAAAAGAGCTGCTATAAATATTTGTGTACATGTGGGTCATTTTTCCATTTATATGATTTCTCCTGGATATAGGCCTAGAAGTGTATAGCAATAACTTCAAAGAATGCACAGGAGATGACACAGCAGAAGAAGCACTTAGCCTAACACTCACAATATTCCAAACAAAATAACTTTAAAATAATGCAAAGCCAATAAAAGATTAGGGTGAGACATTCTTCCAATCCAAGTCAAAGGAGGAGATTGGGAAGAAAAATCTGTGAAATGGAGGTACAGGCTGGCTTGGAGCCCATGTGGATGAAACCTCAGTGAAATAACTAAGTGATGGCAATACAAACAATAGTAGCTTTAGGTGCTCTCAAGCCAGAGACATAAGGGGAACTGGAAATGGGTCAGGAAAATATTATAGGTGACCTCTGTGTAAGCACTGGACAAAGAACTAGAAGCCTTTTGGAAAATTCATTTTCTATGACCATTTCTGGTTTACAAGTCAAATATAGAGATGAGTACTTTCAGTCAAGAGAAGAAATATGGCTTTTATTCACAAGGAACTAGTAACCCTAAAAAACACTTTTTTTTTTTGCAAATCTAACAAAAGACAGGGACCCTGCAGAATAGTGTTTATTGCGGTTCCAAGATGTCATGGATCCTTCCTTTCTAAAGACCAGATAGACCATGAGAGCAGTGACCATACATTTCCCCATATCTCACCACCTTGGAAGTACCAAAAATTTTTATACTCACAAAAATAGCTCTGAAAATAAGATGAAAATGTCTGAAGTTTGGGAGAGTTACTCTCCTTCCTCTAATATCTACCATGAATTCAAATTCAAGAAATAGGATGGAAAAATGGGCAAACAACAACAAAAAAGAAAATGACCATAAAAAGTTCCTGTGGTGATAATTAAGATCAAGTCAAAAACTCAGAATATAAAGAAGTCAAACCCACTAAAAGCAACACCTCAAAGGGGAAAAAATGTGAATTACAAACAATCCAAATAAGAATTCCTAGGAAGGCCAAAAATGGCTTTCAAAATTAAGTGAATCACCAAATAGATTTTGGTTAAAATTTCCAAAATTGGATAGTATTTTATTTAATGAAAATGTCTTCATTTTTGACATAGAATCGTGACACTCCTGATGGAAAACCTTTAATGACTTGTCTTCCAAATAAATTTGAAAGCCATCTACAATCTTGGTACCTACCTTTTCCCAGTGTTTTCTCTTCTCATATAAACTGAGCTACGTCCTTTAAAAAAAAAACACTAATGTATCGTTGATGAAGTTGTGCATGATTCAAGCATCCTGGAGAACAAATTGGAAGTCTACTTAAAGGGAAACCAAATTGTGCATACCCTTTGATGTAGCAATTCCACTAATAGGTCTGTACTCCTAAGAAATAAAACAAAAAGGAAAATGATCTGTATGTACAAAAATATTTATAGCAGCTTTTTTAATAGTGGCAAAGAATTGGAAATTGAAAGGAAGTCCATCAAATAGGGAATGACTGAAGAAATTGTTGTGCATGATTGTAATGAGATACTATTGTGCTATAAGAAATGATGAGCAGGATGCTCTCAATAAACCTGGAAAGACTTGCATGAAATAATGAAGAGAGAAATGAGCAGAACCAAGAGAATATTGTACACAGCAAGAAGTATTCTCAGCAATACAATAATCTAAGACAGTTTTGAAGTACTTATTATGAAAGGCGCTGTCCATTTCCAGAAAACAAACAAACAAACAAACAAACTAGTGGCACCTGAATGTAGATGGACTATATTTTTTCTTTGCTTTCTTTATTTTCCTGGTCTTTTTTGTCTATTTTCTTTCACAGCATGAGTTATGTGGAAAGGTGTTTTGCATGATCACACACATATCACTTATGGCAAATAATTTGCCTTTTCAATGGAGAGGTATAGGAGGGAAGAAGATAATTTGAAACTAAAAATTTGAAAAATAATGTTAAAATTATTTTAAATGTAATCGGGAAATTAAAATATAAAATTAAAAATAGAATTGGGCAAGTGGAAGCTAGTTACTCCATAAAACATAAACAACCAGTCAAAAGAATGAAAAAAATAGGAAAAATGTGAAATATTTCTTTGGAAAAACAACTGACCAGGAAAATACATTGAAGAGAGATAATTTAAGAATTATTGCACTACATAGAAGACATAATTGAAGAAAGAGTCTACACATGGTATTTCAAGAAATTGTAAGTGCCCTGATATTTAAGAAATTTTGCCTCTCCTGATGTGGTAGAACCAGAAGGTAAAATACAAATTGCAAAAAATTACAGCAATCACTACCTGAAAGAGATTCCAAAAGAAAACCTCTGGGAATATTATAGTTAAATTTCAGAGCTCCAAGATCAGAGAGAAATATTTAAAACAGCCAGAAAGAAAACATTCAAATATTATACAGCTACAATAATACAAAATTTAGCAACTGCCATGTTAAGGAGAGAAGGAATTGGAATACAATATTCCAGAAGGCAAATGAGCTAGGATTTTAACCTAACATAACCTACTCAGCAAATGTGACTACAATCCTTGAAAGGAAAATTGGATATCTGTGAAATAGAGGACTTTCAAAAATTTCTGATTAAAAGATCAGAGTTGAATATAAATTTTGACTTTCAAAATCAAGACACAAGAAGCACATAAAATGTAAATATGAAAGAGATATCATGAGGAAATCAATAATATTAAACTTTTTATATTCCCTTATGGAATGATGATTTCTGTAACTTTAAAGAACTTTATTATTAAATAGGGGAATTAGAAAGATTATACATAGACAAAGGGCACAGGAGGGAGTTTATTCCATTGGGATGAAGTAAAAAAAATGGATGAGTGAGAAAGGGGGAGGCCCTACAAGATGGGGGAAAGGAGAGGAAAAATGGGGAAAATTATATGTCCCAAAAGAGAACACAAGGAAGTGTTTTTAAAGTACAGGGAAAAGTGTTGGGGAAGCAGTTAATACTTCAATATCACTCAAAATTGGTACAAAGAGAAAAATGCACACACAATCAGATATAGAAAACTATCTTAATAGGGAAGTAGGAGGTGAAAATAATAAGAGAAATGGGAGTGATAAAAGGGAGGTCAGATAAAAGAAGGCAGTAGTAAGAAGCAAAACAAATTAGAAGAAAGACAATAAGGACAAGGATAAACAGAAGAAAACAGGACAAAGAGAAATGAACAGATAGTAATTATAACTGTGAATGTGAATTGAATGAACTCACCCAAATGAATAGCAGAATAGATTAAAACCAGAATCCAATAACATATTCTTTTAAGAATATACTTGAAACATTCTTGAAACACAGAGATGCATACAGAGTGTAAGTTAAGGGGAGTGGAGCTGATTCAACTAAGATTTAGGTGAATTAAAAAAAAAGCATGGGTAGCAATCACAATCTTAGACAAAGCAAAAGCAAAAATAGTCCTAATTAAAAGATGTAAGACAGGAAACATCTTGCTAAAAGGGATTATAGACAATAAAGTAATAACAACACTATATGCATACATATATACACAAGTACACAATGGCATAGCATTAAAATTATTGAATGACAAATTAAATTAATTATAATAAGAAATAGATGTTGAAACTATACAGGTGGGACACTTTAAATTTTCTCTTTCAGAACTAGATAAATCTAATCATTAAATAAATAAGAGAGAAGTTAAGGGAAAAAGTTGAATCTTAGAAAAGCAAATATGACATACCTCTGGTGGAAATTGAATGGTATTAGAAAGTATGTCTTTTTCTCAGATGTTTGTAACACCTTCAAAAAAACTGATCATTTCTTAGTGAATTAAAACTTCACAACTAAATGAAGAAAAATAGAAATATTCTATGCACCCCTTTCAGAAAATAATGCTGTGAAAATTATCTTCAATTAAAAAAACATGAAAGAATAGATTTAAAATTAATTGAAAGCTAAATTATATAATCCTAAAGAATGAGGGAAGTCATGAACAAATCATTGAAATAATCAATAATTTCATTAACAAATGATAACAATAAGACAACATTTCAAATTTTATGGGATGCAGCTAAAGCAACGCTTAGTGGGAAATTTATATATCTAAGCACATAAATTAGTAAAAAGAGAAAAAACAGATCCATGAATAAGGCATGCAATTAAAAAACTAGAAAATGAAAAAAAATATTCAATTAAACAACAAAATAGAAATCTGAAAGGGGAGATTAATAACATTGAAAGTAAAAAAAATAAACTGATACATAAAACTAGGAGAATATGAAAAAAACAACAAAAAGAAAGAAACCGTTTTAAATATTATTCAAAAAAGAAATTAGAAAGCCAAATTACCAGTCTAAAAAATGAAAAGGAAGAGTTCACCATCAGTTATGATTTAATTAAGTCAATTTTTAGGAGTGATTTTGCCCAATTATATGTGATGAAAACTGACACTCTGAGTGAAATGGGTGAATATTAAAAATAAATAAATAAATAAAACTGCCAGGATAGAAGAGGAAAAATGAAGACTTAGAAAAATAAATTGAAAAAAGTCACATATGAGCTTCATGAGAAAAAAAAATGTTCACCACAACCTGGATATATGAGTGATTCATACTAAACATTTAAGAAACAAGTTGTTCTAATACTATATAAACTACTTTAAATGATCTATTCCTATTGATGCAAATTATTTAGATAAAATACTAGCAAAGAGATTGTAATAATGTATTATAGGAATCCAGGACTAGTTCAATATTAGGAAATCTATTAGCATTTATTAGTTCATGACATAGTTGTCCATAAACCTAATCTATAGGCATAAGTTAGGTGGCCTAGGGGATGGAGCAATGGGTGTAGAATCAGGAAGACACATCTTCAAGAATTTAAATCTGGACTCATTTTCATCAATTTTTTTTTCATTTTTTTGTTTCTATTTGACTGATTCTTGCTCTCTCATAGAGACATTAGTTTCCATTTGTGCAATTCTAGTTTTTAGCAGATTGTTTTTTCTTCTGTTAGTTTTTGTACTTCCTTCTTCAACTGGCCAATTGTGTTTTTTAGGGACTTGTTTCCTTCAGTGTGTTTTTTTTTCCAACTGGCCAATTGTATTTTTGAAGGACTCTTTTACCTCTCTCATTTGACTATTAAAATCCTTCTTGAGGTCTTCTAAGAAGGCTTTTTGGGCTTCAGACCAGTTCATATTCCCTTTTGCTATTGCAGATGTGGGTTTGTTGACAATGTTGTCCTCTTCAGAATTTATGTCTTGATCTTCACTCTTCTCATAATATGAATCTATGGTACGTTTCTTTTTACTCATGGTGTTTCTTTATTCCCTGGCATTTAAAGAGATTGAGCTCTCCTGCTGGGGCACAGAGGGTACTGACCCAAGCCTCTTTGTGTTGGGAGCATAGGTCTTGGTCACTGGCTTTGTGTTCTGGGGCCTCTTATGCTGGGAATTGGAGGCTGTAGGTTTCTGGCAGCTTACCTTGTGTTGGGCTGGAATCAGCAAGGCTGGAACATTCAGACAATTCTAGGTTGCCTGCTTTTCCTTTCCTTTAGCTTTCTTCTGCTCCTTTTAGATGGCTGCTGCAGGGTGTTTATCTGCCTGGGGCCCCCTGCAGTGTTGTCTCTCTCGTTTCTGCTAATGCACCGGGAGATTCCTTTGTTGTGGATTGCCGAGACTCCTGGGGTTTTCTGAGCTGGTTTCCATCGGTTTCCCCCCCACCCTCACTGAGGCACTTGGAGGTCCAGGTGTTGGTGTTTGCCTGCTGTACCACCTGGACTTCAGGATCTTTTCACAATTAGGGGCTTCAGGGCTCCTACAGCTCACCTGGTGTTGGGTTGGAATCAGCAAGGTCAGGGCTTTAGGAAGCCTTTAGGTTGTTTTCTTCACCTCCTTTCAGATGAATGACACAGGGTACTTATCTGCCTGGGGCCCCTTGTTTTTTGCTGAGGCACTGGGAGACCCGTTTGCTGGGCTACTGCACTGCTGCTCCTTGTCTTTCTTCTAGTTCAGATGTTCCAGGTTTTTTTTTTTTTTCTGGGGTGATATTTTCTGGGTTTTCAGAGGTTGATAGGGGAGAGTGAGAGCGACTACCTTTTCACTCCGCCATCTTGGCTCTAAATCTGGACTCAGACACTTACTAGCTGGGCAAGTTACTTTGTTTGCCTCAGCTCCTCATCTGTAAAGTGACCTGGAGAAGGAAATGGCAAACCACTCCAGCATCTTGTCAAGAAAAAACCCAAATTGGATCACTAAATGTTGGACACAACTGAAATGACTGAACAACAACATACATGCATAACTGACCTTGTTAAGAAGGGGAAAAATATCATAGGATTAGATTATTAAATAGAGAAAAAACTTTTGACAAAATACAACATCCATTCTTATTAAAAACATTAGAAAGTATAGGAATCAATGGAACATTTCTTAAACTGATAAGTAGTAGCTATTTAAGAGTAGAAACAAGCATTATCTACAATGGGGATGAACTTTAAGCCATTCCAATAATCTGAGTTGCGAAGTAAGGTTGTCCATTGTCATCACTATTAGTCATTATTGTATTAGAAATGCTATCTGTAATAATAAGAAAAGAAAATGAAATTGGAGGAATAAAAATAGGCAATGAGGACACAAAACTATCCCTCTTTGCTGATTAAATGATGGTATACTAAGAGAAACCTAGTGAATAAACCAAAAAAAAAAACTAGTTGAAATAATTAGCAGCTTTAGCACAGTTATAAAATGTTAAAAAAACCATAAATCAACAATAATTCTCTATATTACCACAAAATCCAGCAGCAAGATATATATAGAGAAATTCTTTTCAAAATAACTGCAGAAAATACAAAATAATTGGGATTCTACCTTCCGTGGCAATCCAAGGACTTTAAGAATATGATAAAACACTGCACAGAAATAAAACACATCTAAACAGTTGGAGAAATATTTTTTTCATGGGTAGCCCAATCCAATATATTATACATTATACTTCTACCTACGTTAATGTACTTATTCAGTGACATAGCAAACTACCAATAACTATTTTGTAGATTTAGAAAAAATAGTAGAATTTCTTTGGAAGCACAAAAAGTCAACAATATCAAAGGAATAATTTTTAAAAAATAAAGGAGGGCTGACTAATTGTATCAGATTGTATCATTTTATATCAAATATAGTAATCTTGAAAGCAATCTGTCATAGGCTTAAAAAATAGACTCGTGAATGAAAGGAATAGATTAGGTACAAAATGCACAGTAGTAAATGACCATAGTTATTTAATGTTTGATAACCCAAAGATCCAAGCTTTAGAGGTAAGGAGTCACCATTTTTCGAAAACTGCTGGGAAAACTGGAAAGAATTTTGGAAGGATCTAGGTTTAGACCAATTCCTCACACCATATACCAAGATAAGGACAAAATGGATAAATCATTTCTTAATAAATGGTGACATCATGAGCAAATTACAGGATAATGAAAAAGGTTACCCTTAAGATGTATGGATGTGGGAAGAATATTTGATCAAATGAGATTGAAAGAATAAAAGGAAGTAAAATGAATGACTTAGATTACATGAAATTAAAAAGGTTTTGCATGAACAAAGCCAAATTTATATATATATACACACACACACACACATACATACATATATACATATATATGTATATAAAAAGACTAGCTCTTTTTACTGAGAAATAGTAAGAAGATATGAACAAAGAATTTATAGAAGACATCAAAGCTATCAATAGTAACATGAAAATGCTCTAAATCATTATTAATTAGAGAAATGCAAATTAGAACAACACTTAAATATCATGTCATGCCTGTCGGATTGGCTATCATGATAGAACAGGAAAATGACAAATGCTGGGAGGGATTTGGAAACAATTGGGGGATGAATGCATTGCTGGTAGAGTCATGAATTAGTTCAACCATTCCATGGAACCATTTGTAACTACAAACAAAGGGTTATACAACTGTGCATACATTTTAATTCAGCAATACAAGTACCAGATCTCTATTCCAAAGAGATAAAAGAAAAGGGGAACCAAAATATTTGTACAAGAATATTTATAGCAGCTTTTTTTTTTTTTGCAGTGTCAAAGAAGTCTATCAGTTGAGGGAATGGCTGAACAAGTTGTGGTATATGATCATAATGGAATAATTTTGTGCTATAAGAAATGACTAGCATTGATGGTTCCAGAAAATCTGGAGAGACTCATCCAAACTGACCCTACAGTAAAGTGAGCCTAATATTTAAGGATAATCAGCTATGAAAAAGCTCCTCCGAGAAGACAAAGATCCAAGAAAATTCCAAAGGACCCTTGGTGAAAAATGCTAACCACCTTCAGAGAGAGAACTAAAGGACTCTTGAGTGCTTATTGAAGCATCCTCTTCATTTTTAAATATTTTCTTTATTTTTCTTGAGTTTTTTGCATGTGTTTTCTTTTTCAACATAGCTAATATGGAAATATGTTTTGCATGATTCTTATATACAATCCATATATTATTTTCCTTCTAATTGGGGTAGAAGAGTGGAAGGAGGGAGGAAGAGAATTTGGAACTCAAAATTTAAAAAAAAAGAATGTTTTTAAAGAGGTGACAGCTCTTTTAATCAGTAGTGCTGAAAACGGGAGGGAAATGTGTTTAAAAAATTCCATTGGTTCTATCTGGAACTGTTCTTCCTCATCCCCCAAAATTCTAAATCTCAGGGCCTGAGATCCAGTGGTGCCGACTAGGATGGATCCCCTCTCTTCCTCTGCTTGTTTCTGTTCCACAAGATCTATTCTGGGCATTGTAGACCACGCTCTGCTGGATCATGGGGTTGTCAGGGGACCTCATCCACTCCTTCTTCAACGGCTGTTTCAGCTGAGATAGACGCATGCTGGGTTTCTCCTTCTTCAGTCTTGGCAGGTGCAGCTCCTCAGAGGTAGTAAAAGCAGCTTTCCTGCGGCTCTCCGGGCGGCGGTCAGAGTCATCATTAACACGGAGGACAACTATGGCATCTTTGATCGTTCTGGTTTCCACGCTCCCCTCCTCGGGGACGCGGCGATTGACGTCCTCCTCCAAGGGTACTTCAAGGTGACTTTTTGGTTTGTCCACTGTCTCCTCACTCTCCTTCTGTTGGTGGTTTCTGCGGAGCGTCTCCTCTATCTGGGCCCCAGTCACTTTGCCTGCGGTCAGGGGCTTGGGCGACTTCCCCTTTAGCTTGGTGTCTTCTTCCAGCGGTCTCTGCAATTCTTTCTTTCTTCCTTTCCAGGTGCTGTAGAAGGCGCTTCTCCTTCTCCTCCTTCCTCTGCTCCTTCCTCACGACGTGTTTGTCATCATCTTTCGAATAAGCATCGTCCAGTTCCTGCTACCGCTTTGGCATCAGCTGATGCTTTGGCCTCGGCCTTCCTTGCTTGGGCAGCGGGCCCACTTGATGTTCTCGCCCTGGAACTTCTTGGGAATCCCTCAGCATGTACTCCTTCCACAAGTTCATGAATGTAAAATTTTAAAAAATTAGTTAAAATATTTAATGAAATAAATGAAAATATATTAAAAGTAAAAGACTGCACACTTTTCAAATATGTTACTTTTTTTTTAAGCTAGGCAATGGGGTGAAGTGACTTGCCCAAGGTCACACAGCTAGTAAGTGTTATGTGTCTAAGGTCGGATTTGAACGCAGGTCCTCCTGAATCCAGGGCTGGTACTCTATCCACTGGGCCACCTAGCTGCCCCAAAATATGTTACATTTTTAAAACACACACTCCAGAACCTTAGGGACCCGGTTGGCAAGAACACTCAAATAAGAAAGAACAAAATGGTATACTTCCTCACTAACTGGCACAACTCAGTCATTTTTAGTCATGCCTGTCTCTTTGTGATCCCAGTTGGGATTTTCTTGGCAAAGATACTGCAAGGTTTGCCATTTCCTTCTCCAGCTCATTTTACAGATGCCCTGAATTTAAATCTCACAATACCAGCCTAATTATCTGTGTGACATCACTCATGACTCCAGTGCTCTTGTCATCTGTAAAATGAAGGGGCTGAACCAGATTGTTTCTAAGGCTCCTTCTAGCTCTCACTTTGTCACTATGTCTACAATAAAATTTCCCCAGCAGTTCATCAAAGTATTCTGAAAGCTTCCAAAGATGCTTCAGATAATAGGGTTATTTAGAATTACTGAAAACACTTAATAATATTCACTAGCATATATTTAATAAAGTTTTATTATGAGGCACCAAGCAGAAATTTTCAAAAGATTTCTCTTACAATTTTCAGGTGCAAGATAAATAGATTTTACATCCTTCCTTAATGTTAAGGACATGAATAATATTTATGTCTATTGATTGAAAAAAAATAAGACATCTGAATAACAGGAAGTTTATCTACTTAAAGAGACTTTCAGATCTTAGAAGGGTCATGGGAACCTAGGTAGCTTCCTTTCTTTAAAAATTTTTATAGAAAGGAAGAGAATTTTAATAGCCTTACATACACAATATAAGTCTTACTAGCTTTACAGAAAGTGATTTGTAAGAGTGGGACACCATTTCATATATATCACATACATATAAACATGCATACATGCATACACACACAAATACACATACACATATATATGGAAAGAAAGAGAGAGAGAGAACTGATATATATATATATATATATATATATATATATATATATATATATATATATATATATATATATATATATATATATATATATATATTAATAACAATAGCACCTATGTCCCAGGGTATTGAATGCTTACCTGAATTTTTATTTTACTTGATACCAGTAATAAGTTACAGAGCTATTTACAGTGATATTGTCCAAGAGTACAAATTCATGGCTTGAAATTAAGAGAGGGATATCTGTGCCATTGAAGAACAGATTTCCATAATGTACTCTGGGATAAGAACCAAGCCAATTAGATTTAAAATTTCTGTAATTTTCATAATTTCTTAGTGTACCCACCAGAGTATCCACAAGATTTTCTTTGAACCTTTGGAGAATGAATAAGAAAATGAGCTATTAGGGTGGATATCAGTGTAACTGTCTCAGAGTGTACTTGAGTTTTTGAATTATATACTCACACCCCAGAGTTGTTATGCTGTCTTCCCTGATATAATGTAATCTTCAGCATAGGGACTATTTCATTTTCCCTTTGTGTTTCCACTGGCTCTTATATAATGTTTGTTCATTATTATTAATCTTGACTCAAATATCCATTTTACCACATTGGTTCAGTTTCAAGTTAAGAAAAACACTTTCTCTTTCTCTTTCCAACATTCAGTGTCTACTTCCTTTTTGACTCACAGATGGATCTGAATGAAAGGTTATGCACAGCTTCAAGATTCTCCTTCATGAAAGTCTCTTCTTCTTACATTTCTTTCCTTTAGATAAGGCTTGAATTTTGCATTTCAACAATTCCATCCCACTTCATTTGAGTTTTTCAGTTGTTAAATATGTGTAGATGAAGATGCTTTAGCAAAAATCAATGAATCATGTGTCATCTTCTTGTCTACATGATTCCTTCCAGTATATCAATCAACTGATCAACACTTTCAACAATTATTGAGAATATAACACATGCAAATCTGTAGGAAATTGTGTTTTAGGGACTTTAAAATATAAGATGTGGTCCCTGTTCTCAAGTTACAGTCTGGTTATGGATATAGCTCATATTTAAGTAAAAATAACAACCTAAAGTTACTGACTTATTATACATAATATGTAATATATGTTTTGTCAATATCTCTCATTTACATATATAAATCCTATAAGAATTCAGAGGAGGAAAAGTATACATTAGATAGTTTAGAGAAGGCTTTATGGATCAAGTGAAGTTGTGACTACACCTTAAAATTCTGATCTCCATCCTTATGAAGAATGTAATTTTTCTGAGAAGAAAATTTACCTAAATGAAAAAGAATTTTGGAGCAAGAAAATGTGTAACAGAGGATTAAACTGTGTCATCCTTAAGTCAGAAAAAACACAGGATGAGCAAGTATTGGAATTATCAGGGAAGAGATCAAGATGAAGCTAGGCCTTAAATCATGAAAAATAACAAACATTAAATAATAGGAAGTATTTTATGTCATATCATTATTATATCACTTTTAATAAATAGATTCTTTATATTACAATATGGGATTTATCTTAATATATAATAGTTATAATTTTATATTATAGATATATATATGCATGTTAAAAGTATTACATTTTATTATTTTTCTCATTCTTTAAGGACCATCTTTTTCTTTATAATTTCCATGATCCTTCCCTGAGAATTCCAGTCCTTGTGATTTTGAACTTCTCTGACTTCAGTACCAACCCATTTAGTACTCCATTTTCTTGTTCCAGAGTTGTTTTATATTTGGATACATTTTCTTTCTGCATAAGATTATATATTTCTTAAGGATAGAAATTGTATATAATATATATATATATACACACACATATATATATGTGTATATATATATATATATGTGTGTGTGTATGTGTGTATACATATGTACATATGTCTATATGTTATATATAGTGCATATGTATATATAACATACACATATTATATATATATATGTATATTATATATATATGTATATATATATGTATATATATATACATATATATATATATAAAATAGGGTTCAGTGTGAATGCATATTTTTGCATGGAGGGATATATGTAAATATATCCAAATGCATGTATAAAGAGATGTATGAAGGGTGAGGTGCAAATACCCCATGTGGATGAGGCTGGAAAGCCTGCCTCTTGAATTACAAGAAATACCCTGTTTGCAGCTTCGTTTAAAAAAAAAGAAAAAGAAAAAAAAAGAACAGCCTATAGGAGTAGCAGCAGCAAGAGGAAAAAAAAGAGGATTTTACACTTTGGACTTTTTATTAGGCACTTAAATTGCTGGAGAGACATGCCATTCTGAACCAAAGATGTGAAAAATGGGTTAAAAACATTATGAAATTAAGTCTAATAAATGGAATTTCAGCAGCAAAGTGGAGGCATAGATTCAGCCTCTACCCATCCAAATACACTGAGATATATTTTCTAAAATGCCCAAGACAAAAGCAGCAGCAGCAACAGCAGGAACTGTTCTGTAGTGTCTGTTTTCCTTATATGTTGTGTTGTTGGAGCATACTTAGATGCTCTGTAGCTAGTTATGGACTGCTAAATATGTGATAAGTGTACAGACCTTTTTATTCACCCCACAGCCAGGACTAATGTGCATTCAAAAGACATTCAACAGCTAAAGTGAGGCCTTTGATTTGATCTCTTTTCTGCCTGGCTGTGGTCAAGTAAGGAGACAAAGAAGGACTGAGCGTACAGTGGAGTGAGAACCCTCAGACCTACCCTTCAGGGTTTGCATGAGGATTGTAAAGCACCTAGTTCAGTCTCTGGCATGTAGCCGGTACTTATTAAATGCTGCTTCTATCCCTCCCTCCCTGATGATGCCAAGGTAGCCTGTTGGTCCATGGGCCCCTTGTTGTTTCTATCTTTATTGTATCTATTCTTTCCTGATTTTAGGTGAAGAATTTAGGATTTGGCTACAACCTTGTGAGTTTTGAAAAGTTATGAGAGGGATCTACTAGAAGTCTTGGAGTAGAGTCCATTAGAGGATACGACAGAAGCCAGATGGCAAGAATTAAAGTCCCTACGGACACACCTGGTCCAAATAAGCATTAGCAGAAATGCAAATTCAGTTAATCATTGGCAACACTACATTTGGAAGTGAACTTGTTGGGGCAAATCTTATCTAACAGAATATAAATTCTTTTAAGTCTAAAGTAACTCTCCTTTAGGTGTCATGGGAGAAATGTGAACCCAGGTGGTAGAGAGATATTTGTGCTTTTATTTTTATTATTATTATTATTATTTCTATAGTAAATATCCCATTTCAAAAGTAATTTGATATTAATTGATTAAATGTAACTGTGGTACTTACCACTGGTCATTAACACGGGGGAGAACATTCCAGAATGAGGACTTTAGTTGAGAGGAATAGAGAAACTTATCTCCTTTTCCTTGGTAATGCCCCTAGAATCCTCAGAGAAAGTCTGCCTTGCTCTGGGAGGCTGAGTTGGGTGTTGATATAAAGATACATGATTTTAAAAATTTATGTGTGTGCCTTGTTTCATTTTGCTTTTACAATAAAGCTGAAGAAATATTCAATGTTATCCCCATTTTTAGGTTAGGAAACAGTTTTAAAGTATTTAAATGGCATGCATGAAATCACATACTAAATGATAAGGAGTGGGGTACAAGAAAGTTTTAAAAACCATAAGAGAGATAGGAAATAAAAATGGACTTCTTCGGCTGGAGGAAGAGTGTGATCTTAAGAGTGTGAAATAAACTTGTCATGATGTGTTAAGGGACAAAATAGAAGGGCTAATACTCTACAACAAAGATCTTACAGGGTAAATGGAAAATACTTTGGATAGTTGAAGTATGGGCTATGGGTATGAATGCAGAGTCATAGAATAAGGTTATTTTGGAACTGAAAATTACCTTGGAGATCAACTAGTCCAATTCCTACACTTCTAGATAACAATAATTTGAGACAGGAAGTAAACTCAGTTCTTTGTAACTTCAAGTCCAATACTCTATCTAATATACCATTTAGGGATCACTTCAAAGTTTAGTTACATATATATATATATATATATATATATATATATATATGTGGATATACATGAGCATATATGTATATCCACATATACAAATTTACACAAATTTATACAAATACAGAAATCATATGACAACTTATATTGCTATATAGAAATTAATATGTGTTAATAGTGAGCATATTTTGTATTTTGCAAAAGATTAATTTCTTTTGTTTCTCTGACAACACAGGGCCAAAAACAGTCCCCAAGAAAGCAAAATAACATAACAAGAGATTTGTAACAGACAGATCTAAGAGAACAAATCTCATAAAAGCCCAGGGTTTTGCAAACAATGAAACCTGAGACTTTTGGGAGAAAGCAGCACGCTTTTCTGAGATCTGTATAAGCTATCTGCTCATCCAAATGAAAAAATAGCTATAGCTCATGCATTATGTGACCATGACAAAAAATAAGATGATGTTCTTGTCAAATTTGCCTGTGAAACCAATAACTGTAAGTTCATGGATCAATTTGTCTATTTGGGTTAGAGAATATTTACTGAGAGGCATAATTGCCCTCATTCTCTTGATGTGTGAAAAGGAAAAAAATTCAAATTTTATATTTTATTAAACCCATATGAGGGAAACTTTGCTTCACTGGTCATTTTGATGAAGTATGATTGACAGGGTACCTCGAGGGAATCTTAATCTCCTTCTAATTAGCAGGAAGTGCTAGCCTTCTTAAGAGATTGTCTGATTCAGACTTTGTACAGGTATCCTTTGAATGTGTCTGTGTTTATACACATATAGATATGTGTATGTGTGCACAAATATACCTCTATACCTACCCCACACACCCACATGAATACACAGTACAGGAATACTCACTTGCAATTCTATCAATTGCCACTTTTATGTATGCCAAGATTATTTTCAGATGGTGGTTATTAGACTAAATGGATGACTAGAAGCTAGAAGAAGAGGTCATTAGATGCACAAAGGGAATGAAGTTGTCTCCCAGAAATTCACTGAGTCTTAAAGAAACATCAACCTTCAAGATCAAGATCAAAGTATCAAGAAAAATATGCACAATTGCATTTTGAGGGGTATGAAAACATTACCATTTGTTCCTGGGGTAGCCCACTTCCCTTTTAGGTTCCCCCTCCCTGGAGATGTCCTTACAGAGGCTTGAAAACCACTTGTCAGTACATCATTAACTCCCCTTAGAGAGTTATCTAGAGTTGTTAAAGATTAAATGACTTTACCAGGATTATGTAGCCAGCCTGGTTTATAAGCAGGACTTAAACTCATGACTTCCTGTCTCTGAGTCTTGCTTTCTATCAATTATATCATAGTGTCTTTCAATCTATGCTATAACTGGAGAATAACTTGGATAAAGGTTAGTAACAAGAGAGTCAGATTAAGAAGATATAGATAATGGGTAATTTTAAACATGGTGATTTTCAAATCAAAAAAGGACATATGACCTATCATTATGTTTTAATGGAATTTGGCAGGTGTCCACCTGCTCTCAGGGTCTAGAGGAGAAGTTCTGTAAGAATCAGAGGAGGCAGGGCTACAATTTTGCTTCTGTCTGGCAGCTTCCTGACCTCCCTCCAACTGTCTTGTGTCACAAATTGCCTTCCTATCTAATTCCTTGGAGTTGTAGAATCAGTCTCCTACTTGCCCTTCTGCCTGGACCTCTCTGGTAATTGTGAGTGGTTTATTCTCCCACTTGACTTCATGGCCTCAGGCCTCTCCTTCCTGGAAACTAAGAATAAATATACACATCCTCCCTTTCTAGTGAGAACTTGCCATAGGACCCTAAATACACCAACAAGGTCTTGTTAAATAACCCTGTCATTCTCAGATCCCTCTGAGGTTATGAGAGTCTGGTATTCATGGAACACAGCAATGCACAAATATCCATCATTTCAGTTAATGTATCTCATAGAAGGGGAAGCAGAGAAGCACTGTCCATCAAGAACAAATATACTTGTGCTAGGGGAGAGGCTTTCTAATGTATAGAGGCTAAAGGCAAGAAGATTATTTCTCTAGGTCAATGGCTTATTAGTCTATGGAAATATAAGCCCTGCCAAGCTGATGGAGAAGGCCAAGATGCCCTGACAAAATACTTTTAATGGAATGTGTTATGGGAGAGGGAGTTATAGATGAAAAGAACCCACCTGGCTTGTGAAGTTCTACATCTAGAGATAAGGATGAAATAAATTGATTCCAAAACACTGAGGTCTCAAATTTAAACATACTAGCTTGAAAGCTACAACTGAGACAACCTTAAGAAAAATTTTTAGAATAAAGGAACTGAGAAAGCTGGAAGAAAGAGCTAAGAAAAGAGGAGTGACCATGCACTAAACCTCCGATGCAATGTTAGAGCTATCTGAGACAATGGAGAGCTGTCCATCTAAAGCAGAAGATGATCAATGCTGGAGGAAGTTGGAGACCTACATGCTAGAGTTTAGAAGAAAGGTAAGACAAGTGAATCAAATGGGGGTGTAGAAGTTCAAACCTATCTGGAGACCAGGTTACCTGAAGGCCTTCCTGACTTTTAAAATTCAAATTCAATACTATTTTAAAAGTGCTTAATTAAGGCACTGGTGCCAGATACTAGAAAAACAAAAACAGAAACATAAAAACCCAAATGTTCCAGTCCTCTAGAAGTTTACATTCTATAGATGAGACACAGAATATATAGATATTTTACACAGAAATGGAAAACAAATAAAAAGTTTTATACAAAACTGTTTAAAAAGGACAAGAGTACAAGTGGATGGTGACAGGTGGTGGGACGATGCAGAATATTCTCTAGTAGGACATAGAACTTGGGTTATTCTTTGAAGAAGCTACAGCTTCTAACAGGAGTAGCTAGACAGGTAGGGCATCCTTCAGGAAGTATCATCTATGCAAATACCTGAAAGTAATGAGAAAGATAAATGTAGGGGAAAAGCCAACTAGCCACTCTCGACCAAAAGTGAAAGTTTTACCCTGGAATCCTGATAGATATTGGGTAATTTCTCACTACAAACCCATATTTCTGGTCCCTAGACTTGCTGCCTATTTCTCGCTCGCCCTCACCTGCTTGATACATCAACAATGCATTTAATTCTGGCTCCCAACTATTTTCCATTTAATAATAACTAATACTTGGCCTCATCTAATATGCTGTTTGCTTGTGGTCTCTCATCACCAAAATCAAAATTTTCACCGATAATTTCAGCAGGCTCTTTGGTAGAGCTAATAGTTTCCTGTAGCAGTATTGTAATACTGTTATTTACTGTTTACACAATTGACAACCATAAGCATATAAAGTCATGTGTGACCCTAGCCAAGTTGACTTAATTTTGGTCTGCCTCAGTTTACTCATATATAAAGTGGGGCTAACACCACCTAACTCCCAGGGTTGTTATATGAATCAAATTAGACATCTGTGAAGTGTTTTGCAAACCTTACAGCACCATATAAATGCTTCCTATTATTATTATTGCGGTTCATTATATGTACATACATAGTGTATGTATATCTATCATTTATTTGCTTCCTATTATTATTATTGCAGTTCATTATATGTACATACATAAATGTATGTATATCTATCATTTATTTATCTATCTACATATCAATCTTTTTTTTAATCTTTTCCTTGAATATATAGCAGTATGATCTAAATATCACAAAAAAAAATTGTGTCAGTTTTAGGAAGGAGGAACAGGGCAGAAAGGAATATGACTGTCATCTTCTGTAGCTGGGAGTGAAAGTTAGAAAACTCAAGTCAGAGAAGAGACTTACATGATATGTTATATGATTAATAGATAACATATATTAACAAGGAACCTAGATGGTGTAGAGATACAGTGCTAGGCCTTAAATCAGGAAGACTCATCTTCCTGAATTCAAATTTGGTCACAGATACTTACTAGCTGCGTGAGCCTGGGAAAACCACTTAAAACCATCTTTGCCTCACTCTCCTCATCTGTAAAATGAATTGGAGAAGGCAATGGAAAAAATAGTCCAGTATCTTGGCTAAGAAAAGTTCCAATGGGTAAAAATCAGACATAATTGAACAACAATATTACTTACTATATATAGTATCATAGATTATCAGTATAATATATATACACATATACATAAAATTATACACACAAAAACCAGAATTTTTTTTAACCTAGTGCCTTTAATTCTAAATCTGGTTCTCTATTCACTTTTGAAGCATGATATTTAATTGAGCTTTTTTTTACAAGCACCTCCCTTAAATTTATTTCAGATGCAATAGACAAGTAAGAGTTTAATGACTGGTGAATATAAAAAAGTACATCTATAGCTATAGAAAGTGGAAGCCAAGTAAGGAAAAAGGAGTTCGGAAACTGAACAAAGTAGGAAATGGGTATGGGTGTGTTTGTGTGTGTATACAAAAAAAAAGTGAACAGTGAAATCAACCAGGATGATAATTAGTTTTTTTTTCCCTAGATCTTAGCAACACTAACACAAATTGTAAACATCTTATGAATAATTTACTGTATCATGAGAGTCAAAGTAATATTCAAATTTTGGAAAATTGAAAGTAAAGAAATGTCACCTATATACCCCCATCCTTATCTTGGGGCTTATCTCTATAAATTAGCTTTTCTAGACTTTACATTTGCTTTCCCTGCCCTGAAAACATTATTTCCCTATTTGTCAAATTCAATTGTCTTTGTGAAAATGTATTGAATTTCATCCATTTCTTTATAACCTTTCTCTCCTTTCAGAATAAAGGAGGATCTATCTAGTAAAGAAGTCTCTCTACAATATAATAAGCAACAAAAACAAAAACAAAGACGTGAACTTGTTTACAGTTTCACTTGCACCTCCATTCCCTGGAAAAAAAAATGGCTTTCATCTGAGGAAAGTCAGGAAGCAGGAAAATGATAATATTATTAACTTGCCAACAATTTGTGTTCTCTTCCAGTGTATGCCTATATATGAGGGCACTTGTGTTTTTAAGGCCTGGTTTCTATTTTGATAGGTAAGGGTGGCAAGAAATAGAATATATGATGGAAAAATTTTGTTCTCTTCCATCCTCCCCCACTGATCCTTATACTATCTTCTATATGTATAATGGGTTCTGCAAAATGGTTGTCATTAAGACATGAAGGATACTGAAAAATTTTGAAGACAATTGATAGGTATATACTATAATGAAATGTAAGCTTCCTAAAGGCTGGGGAAAATTCATTTTGGATTTTATGTTCCCAAATGCCTATCACAATGCCAAACATATAGTGGGAATTTAAATGTGTAATGAATTTAATTGAAATGCTGTTATAGGGAAGAATTACATTTATCTCCGGTTCTAGAGGACAAAGTATGGCCAGCATAGAATATAACAGGGAGGGACAGCTAGGTGGTGTAGTGGATAGAGCACTGAGTCAGGAGGACCTGAGTTCAAATGTGGCCTCAGGCACTTGATAATTACTAGCTTTGTGATCCTGGGCAAGTCACTTAACCCCATTGCCTAGCAACAACAAAACAAAACAAACAAATAAACAAAAAAAGAATATAACAGGACATAGGTTTCAGATCAGTATAAATGAAAATTATTAAAATAATATCAAATGCCTTTTGAGATAGCAAGTTCCCTCTGAATGGAAATGCAAAATGCTTTTTATTAGTTTAATATATTCCAAGCACTGTGTTAAGTATTGGGGATAAACCAGTCACTAATCACAAGGAGTTTATATTCTAATATAGGGAGACCACCTCTATAAGTGCTGTGCAGTTCAGGGAGTGATATTTTAATTTGTGATGTCACAGGGAAGATTAATAGAGACATAGGGGAGCCCACTGACATAACCTTTCCTTAAACAATGGTTCTTGTTTATTTGATTGTGGTTCTAGAGCTTAAAATTTATAGTAGGGGTTGGAAAGAGGAGAAAGGAGAATTTGGTGATGGGAGATAGAAGGCTTGGGGAAAAGTGGAGTGGCTGAAGCCTAATAAAATATAGCAGGCACTGTGAGGTACTAATTGTTCCTAGAGGTATATTAAATGGAGGCTGGAGGACCATTTGTTAGAAATGGGACTCATGATTTGAGTGAAAGCTAAACTAGGTGTCTTCTGAAGCTTATTTTTTTTTCCAGCTAGGCAGTGGGGTTAAGTTACTTGCCCAGGGTCACATGTGTCTGAGGCCAGATTTGAACTCAGTTCCTCATGAATCCAGGGCTGGTGCTCTAGCCACCGTGCCACCTAGCTGCCCCCTATGAAGCTTATTTTAATGCCTTAATTCTATGATGCAATGAAGCTCTATCTTTCTATGTCTATGACTGATTTTGGGACAAGAGAGATTTATAATATGGACAAGATTTAGAAAAATAGCATCTTCAGTACTATTAAAAGGAGGTAAATAAATGGTAGATAAGAGTAGACAGTACAAATGTATGGGCCTGGATTACTGTTTTTTACTTTCTATTTTTGACATCCACCGTGGCATTCTCTAGTTTCTACAGTTCCCTTCAAAGGTCAGATCAAACGCTACCTATTCATGAAATCATGAATGAATGAATGAATGAATGCATGAATGAATACATAAATAAATATTCAAGAAGCTCTTATTATATTCCTGACACAATGGTAAGGACTAGGGATAGGTACAAGCAAGAAGAAAATCCCTGTCCTCAAAAAACTTAAATTGAGGAAGATTCATCATCATCATCACCATCATCATCATTATCATCATCATCATTGTCACTATCATTTATAAAGAGCTTTAAGATGTACAAGCATTTTTTGTTGTTCAGTCATTTTCAGTCATGTCTGATTCTTCACGAGCCCATTTGGGTTACTTTTTCGTTGTTGTTTCAACAAAGATATTGGAGTGGTTTGACATTTCCTTTTCCAGCTCATTTAAAGATGAAGAAACTGAAACAAAGAGGATTAAGTGACTTGCCCATGGTTACAAAGCTAGTATGTGTCTGAGGCCCGATTTGAACTTGGGAAAATCAGTTTTCATGACTCCAGGCCCAAAACTACATCCATTATTCCTGCAAGTACTTTAAAAATATTATTTCATTAAATTTTCACAGCAGCCCTGAAAGGTTGGTGCTATTATTATCCCCATTTTAAAATTGAGGAAATTGAGAGAGACAGACTGAGTCTTATCCTGGATCACACAACCTGTGTCTGAGGCTGGATTTGAACTTAGGCATTTCTTACTCTAGGTACAGTAGTCTATCCACTGCACCACCTAGCTACCTCATATAGTAATGAGTGATGAGCAGTAAAGAGTGATTTAGACACAGAAGTCTTAAGGAATGATTAAGTCTTTAGGCCAGCTATAATACCTTGCATTTATTTTTGTGTCTTTTGAATATATTTATATGTATGTAAATGGTCTCCCCTGATAGAACATAAATTTCTTTAGGAAAGGGACAGTTTCATTCTCGTCGTCATCTCTCTAGCTCCTAATACATACTCAGACACATAGGTCAGGTTCTTTAATTAATTCTTATTGATTACTTCTCTCCAGATAAAGAGCATGACATAGTGGATAGAAGGCTTGCCTTGGATTTAGGAAACCTAGAATCAATCTTACTTTTGATATATGCTAGCTGTGTGACCACAGGGAAACAAACTATCTGTGCCCCTAAGCAATTCTCTATGTCAATGAGATACATCTGAGTTAAGGAACTTCATAAATGGAGGGAGTTTCCACATCAGAGAGCTCTCTACCTTAATGAATGAAGCTACAAAGAGGAGCATTTGAAGAATCACACCCTCAGTACTGTGATCCTCTTTTGTTTTTAAACCAAATGAATACTTCCAGAACAAATGAGGAACACCAGAAATGAGCTATTTGCCACCACATATTGCTTTATGTCTTATTTGATGTAAGCACTCGGTAAATTATTGGCCAAAATTATCTCTGTATACCCATGTATATATACATACATACATACATACATATATTATTTATATGTATATGTGTATGTATATTAGGTACTTTGAATAATTTTCAAGAATACATCTTAGTAAATTATAGAGATTGTAGGGATTATAGATGGAAATCCAACTCTGAAAAATACTTGAGAGGATATCTAGTCTTGTCCCCTTCCTTTACAGATGAGAAAACTGAGGCCTAAGGAGATAAAGTGACTTACCCAAGATCTTACAATTAGTAATGAACAGATAAAGAGTTTAAAACTGTGTCTTTTTACTTTAGAGCTATTGCTTTTTCCATTATATGACCCATGATATACTTTTTTTTTTAGTGAGGCAATCGGGGTTAAGTGACTTGCCCAAGGTCACACAGCTAGTGTGGGTCAAGTGTTTGGTCTGAGGCCGAATTTGAACTCAGGTCCTCCTGACTTCAGGGCTGGTGCTCTATCCACTGCGCCACCTAGCTGCCCCTGAAACACTTTTTTTTTTAAAGGAGTAGCAACAGGTCATTATATTTGATGCCCATTTCAATTGTGACCCATTAAATCTGGGAGGAAATGAAAATTTCAATTTACAGTCCTGAGATTTTTCTGCTCAGCACCAAAAATTTGGAGCTTTATAAGCATTTAGATGTTTGGTATTATTTTTAACAAAATATAAAGTGATACTTAAGCTTTACTTTTGACCTGGATAGTTTGAAAACATTTAAATAAGATCTTATCACTTTATCATAATGTAAGAAAAGGTCATAAAATCACAGAATTAGAGATGAAATTACTATAGGAGTAATAATAAAGAAATAAAATTACCACAAATGATTTGGAAAAAGTCCAACTTCCTCATTATACAGATAGGAAAAAAACCACAAACAAAAAGAGAGACAGAAAGAGGGACAGACAGTGACAGAGACACATAGAGAGACAAAGAGAGATTCACAGAGACAGAGAAAGCCAGAGACCAACAGAAAGAGACAGAAAGAAACCGAGAGAGACAAGAGAGAAGTACAGGAAAAGACAAATTCACAGGGAAAGCTAGTCCCTGACAAGTTTTCCCGCCGTATTTTGTATTATCTTTCCGAGTAATACGCCCTGAACATATCTTGTTTAAAACAGCTACAATGTAACATCACCTCTATGTTGGCAGAAACTGACTCCTTTCCAAATTTGTGCTATTGATGATACTATCTTCTTTCTTTTTAATGTCAAGTATGGCTTGTAGGGGACAATGATGAAAATGCTGAAGAAGACAGATGTGACTGAACTAGCAGATAGAGCATTATCTTCCTTAAATGATGGAAGGAATAAAAGTCTAGCCCTATTACTCCTTCACACAATAGATGTAGGCAATGTTATACTTATAATTAAAGCCTTACATTTTTTGCATTAAGAACATCCTGTTATCACTGAAATTACTTGAGGAATATGTTCTATACCTAAACCATACCTAAAGAAATCATGCTTCTGGATAAGTCATAAGGAAAGAAGTTAATTTGATTCTTTAAAGTGGAGTTTCAGGTGGCCAAAGTATCCAGTTGCTCCAATTTACCCATATAGACCATTTTGTTGTTCTATCTTTTTTTTTTAATTAAAATTTTTTTCATTTATTTATTTATTTTGGTGAGGCAATCCCAGTTAAGTGACTTACCCAGGGGCACATAGCTAGTAAGTGTCAAGTGCCTGAGGTTGGATTTGAACTCAGGTCCTCCTGACTCCTAGGCCAGAGTTCTATTCACTGAACCCCCTGGTTGTCCCTATCCTATCTTTTTCAGCTGTCATAAATATGACCTGGCAAGTCTTTCAGTGATGAAGTAAAATTTACTAGAGCTAAAGGACAAGTAAGTATTCCAGAGCAAGCTGAATAGAAAGTAAAAGTCTATTGACAGCAGTTATAAACAAAACAACAGAAACAAATGTTTGGTGAAAGCCATATACAGTAAAAACAAAACAGTGGTTATTATAATTAATTGAGCAGCAAGAAACCTTTTGAGAGAGAAAATGAAATTTAATTGAAATGGTCCCAGGTTAAGCAAAAATAACATCAACCACATATAAAGAAAACAAGAATATTAAGCATATTTTAATTTCGTAGCCAGGGGAAGACTAAAGAACATAGGTAAAGTTTTATCAATTATTTCATAACAATCTCAATGGTAAAGAAGTTACATTTTCTCCAGAAAGAAGGCTTTACTGCTAAAATGCCTGAATCAATGAAATATCTGGAGAGATAAAAACAAGTAAAGCAGTCCCAATATGGTGAAAATAGTTTATCATACCACTTTCTTTTCCTTCATATCTATAACTTTTTTGTCTCATGCTTTGCACTCTGAAATCACATTTATGCATATTAATATGTGATTAAGAGAATGATCCATGATTTCCTGAGTATAGTAAACTTGCTTGTAACCCATTAGTGACTTTGTGGATAAGTCTTAGGACACTTCTCAGGCACATAGAAATCAAATTAATAAACCAGGCCCACAAACTAGTAAGGTTTAGAGATAGGATTTGAAGCTGACTCTGCGCATTAGACCAGGCTGCCTTTCACATTCATTAAATGAGGAACTATATTATTAAAGTCTCTTGTTATTTTATAGTGTATAATGTTCACAAAAGTTAACATCTGATGAAGCATGTTTACTGATTATTTTATCTTCGTGAAGTCCAACTTAAAAATATATAAAATTGGATATTTAGCTTGTGTTTACCTTCTTATCCATAAAGCTAATTTGACAGTATAGGTATTTATTGTATAATATGGGCTACCCTAAAGATTGCTAATTAATAATCTATTCTGCAGCTTTAAGTTTTGCCCATTCTTAGAGGCATATATGGTGATTGCATATTTCAGAAAATAAATGAGAAAAAAATAAAATAGAAACAAAAATAAATAAAATGATTATTAATGATCTGGGAGAGGAAGTCTGGCAGTAAATGATTTGGCTAATATAAATTTTGGTACTAAATCCTCTTGAGCCTTTTTAATTTTCTCTAATGACTAACACATTAAATACCTTGATAGTATAAGAGAATACTTAGCGAGGTGGAAGATAATACCTCACATCTACTTAATGACTTTAGCTAAAGACATGCTGTACATATAAACATATGCTTACTTGCACATCATGGAAAAATATTGTATATTTAATACCATGGTTTTGTGTAGAAATTATAACAAGTTCAGACTTAGATAAAATATTTGTTCCATAATCAATGGTGGGACTGAGCAGAATTTCTTGGTTCCTGCTATCAGTCAGCAAATCTATATAGAAAAGCCAGAGTGAAGTAAATATACCAAGTCATAATCCAGTCTAATTCAGCTACAGTAGTTTACAAGTAATTAGATGTTGCTGGGAAAAAAAATTGTATTGAAAAGTATGCAAATATGTATGTGTGTGTGTGTGTGTGTGTGTGTGTGTGTGTGTGTGTATGAGAGAGAGAGAGACAGAGAGACAGATAGACAGATGTGCACACAGAGAGAGAGAGAGAGAGAGAGAGAGAGAGAGAGAGAGAGAGAGAGAGGGAGGGAGAGAGATCTGATGCTGAGTGAAGTGAACAGAACCAGGAGAACATTGTACACAGTTACAGTCATGTTCTGCGATGACTAACATTCACAGACTTAGCATTTCTCAGCAATGCAAAGATCTAAGACATCTCTAAAGGTCTTATGATGGAAAATGCTATCTGCATCTAAAGAAAGAACTATGGAATTTGAATGTAGATAGAAGCATACTATTTGCTATTTTTTTTTTCTGTTTTGTTTTGTTTCTTCTTTCTGGTGGTTCCTCTTTAGTTCTATTTCTTCCTCACAACACTACTAATGTAAAACTATGTTTAATAGGAATGTTTATGTATAGCCTGTATCAGATTCCATGCCTTCTTGGGGAGGGAGAGGGAAAGGGAAGAGAAGAAAAATTTAAAGCTCAAGAGCCTATGGAAATGATTGTTGATAAATCAAAAGAAATAAATAAAAAGATAAATTAACATATAAACTGAATTTCTTAAATATAAAGGCAAGGAACGGAGTGAAAAATAAAGCTGTAAGAAAAGTACTGAACTCTTATCTCAAGGAGGGAGAATGCCTGGATATATTTGAATGAAATACCTATTATAGCAATATTTCTGGATGGAATGCACATCAGAAGAAGAAAGATTACTAATTGAAGATGTTAAGGAAAGCCACTTCTAGTTTCAGGAAGAGCAAGGCTAATGCATATATCACACAGGATTCTATGTTTTCTGGAGAGACATGTTTACATGATACGAGACAATGGAAATAATATAAGAGGATGAAAGCTAATACAAATAGTAGTTTGTCTATAATAAAACAAAGGGCTTCAGTGGATATAATAAGAGGAGGCAAGGAGCTGACATGGGTGGGGTTGAAGGAACAAGGAATGGTGTTACAGGAAGGAAGTTTGTGCTTGGATATCAATCCTAAATCACAGGATGGTAACCACAGAGTAAAAAGATTATCATGCCATCCCAATCCCAAAGCAATGTGCTTGTTAACTCCTAAGCCAAAGATGAACAGTGTGTGTGGGAGAAGGTTGCTTATTCAAGCCACTTAGTAATCTGTCTAATGGGCAGGGACAGGGCTGGGAAGACAGATGGCAAGGGACTTGACCTCTGGGACCTGGTTCTGCACATAGGCTGATGGTCATAGGCTGGGATGGCAGAGCAGATGACATAAAATATCATTTATCATCAACCTTTGGCTTATGTTCCTGGTATTTATCAAGTAAATGCCCATAACTGGCCATCCTGCCTCAGAGGAATATGTCAATCATGGGATCACAGGATGATTTGATAATAGGTTTAGAAATGAAAAGGACCTTAGGTGATATTTATTAAAATTCTCTTATTTTGCAGATGTGTGAATTGAGGCCCAGACAGATTAAGTTACTTGCAGAAAATCACAGAGGGAGCACATGGAAGAAATGGGATTCAAACTCACATCTTCTAATTTCAAAGATTCCAAATCCAGCGTCTTTCCACACTAGAATACTGCATCAATCCTTCCTTCATATGCGGTAGGTTTGCAAGCAATGCATCTAAAGGATTGTACATCCAAAGGAATAGCAAATTCCTGCCCCACGAGCAGCTGCTGAATACTGGCATCGTCAGATAGATTTCACACCAATGTCCAAATTGGCCCTGACCAATACAGCTTTGCAAAATACAGCTGTGGTAGAAGGCACAATACTCACTTTTGAAAAGGCACCAGCTTTCTTCCCTGCTAGTATGCTTTTAAAGGGTTAAAAGAAACGTTTCCCTGTCTATCTCCTCATTATTATATTATAAAAAATGCTCAAAGACAGTTTCTACAGTGATATTTGAGCCAAGACACTGAAGGAAAGCTCTCATTTCAGAAGTCAGGGGGTTATTCCTCCTGTGGTAGGTAGCATAACCCTAAGCATTCCCCTAAAGTTCTAGTTGGCATCATTTGTGGCCCAGAATATTGAACATATTGTTGGAACCCCAGGAGAATAGCTGGGTCAGGGAATAAACAGAATTTTTCAGGTTATTCTAAATTGGGACATGTTAACAACCTGGAAAGGACAGAAATAATACAATGGCAACGAAGCAGGTTAGAAATATGGATAGTGAAGTACAAACTCAGAGTCAGCTTGTAAAAATGCAAACTGCATAAGGCATCGAGGGAAAAATAATCAGATACATTCAAGGGGCAGGTAAAACCTGCGTGCGGTGCCAAAAGAGACCCAAGGGTGATAATAGAAAACAAATTATATATGAGTTTGCAATACGATGTGCCAGCAAAAACGACCAATGCTATTTTGGGCTCCCTAGAAGTAGACATCAGGTTCAGGAGCAAGGAAGTGATAATTCTTTCTCCATTCACTATTCTAGTAAGAGTACTCTAGGACATTGGATTGAGCTTCATAAGCCATCTAGTAGAGAGCTATAGGCAACCAGTAGAGATTCTAAGAGGAACAGAAGTAATTAGGAGAATGAAAGGATAAATGATTTATTAGGATAAATAAGAGAAAGAGCTAAATATGTTTAGCTTGGGCGCATTATAATTATCTTTTGATCTCTTAAACACTAACTACAATGGTAATGGGGAAAGGAAAGATTAAGTATAACAAAAGAAACTTTACTAGGAGCTTAAGGGTGATATTAAGACAAAGAAACTACATTTACTGACAGGTAAGTAAATTAATTTATGAAATAAAATTCTACCATAGTTTCCAAAGGGAAGAACTAGAAAAATCTTAAATTATGGCAAATAAAATTTCAGCTTTATTTTAAAGTGGGTGTTTTATAGTTATACTTTTTTGGTAAGTCATTGGGCAACATTAGAATGGAATCTCACCAATCCTCACTGTTATAACCTATAAAATAGTTTGGTGGGATAAGTCATTGGGCCCTTAAAGTCTTTATTCTGAAAAAAAAGAAACAATGTGACCTTCTACAATTATTAGATTTAATTTCTGTTTCTACTGACATGAGATTCCTACAGATAACATGATTTTTTTTTCATTCTGCTGAAACAATCAATCAACATATGTTCCAGGGATTTGAGATTGCCATTTAATATTTTGTAATTCAGACAAAGATTCAATTCAATGTTACCAAATGTGCTGGTCACCAAAAATGAGGTTGTTGATATAGAAATGCATAGAAGTAAAGAATATCAGTAAGAAAATTTGAGGAAGATGATATCTTAACTAGGAATTCAGCAAGGGAATGATTAATGTTTTCTGGAACTTTCTGAAGATGAAAAACAGTGTGATCCTACACTGGGGAATCAAAATGTTTCAGTGTATCAAGAATATGTGATGTCCATAACACGTAAAGTCCTTACATATTGTAGCCCATTTACAACTTATAGGCTTAGAAATTACCTGAGGTTCAGTAAAGTTATATGACTTGCCCACGGTCACAGAGTTAGTGTCAGAAGCAAAATGTGAAGCCAGCACTTCCTGACTACAAATTCATCACTGTAAACATTACACTATATTGGTCCTCAGTCATTAGGATAGTTGGTTCTAATTAGAGCTACAACACAAACTCACCACATGACCTCCAACCAGGAGTATGCTGGAACCTGTTTGAATTGGCATCCAACACCCAATAGTTGATTTTCAGTATCATCATCTACTTTTAGTCCTTCTGTTATCTTGACTCTAACTTTACTTGAGACATAAAAATATTGATTGGCTTTATAATATACCTTACAATGTGAAAGTGGTTACTGATGTGGAAAATTTTAAAGAATCCTGGTTGTAAAATTGTGTTCCACTCTGATTAATCAAGACTGAAATTTTAACACCAGAATTTTTTGTTTGCTTATTTATACTTTCGAGCCTTTTGGGGTTTTTGAGAGTCATGGAAGCAAGATATCTGTGTATGTAGTTAACACCTTAAGTCATTAAAATAATTTTTTTTGGCAATTGGGGTTAAGTAACTTGCTCAGGGTCACTCAGCTAGTAAATGTTGAGTGTCTGGTCTGAGGCCACATTTGAACTCAGGTCCTCCTGACTTCAGGGCCTGTGCTCTATCCACTGTGCCACCTAGTTGCCCCTAAAATACAATTCTTTGTAAAGTCGTTGGTAATAAGATAAAAATGTAAAAGGAAGAGGTGGATCAGGGCATACTGGTGAGCTAATGTGGCCAGATCTCACTAGTGCTTTTCATGGAAAATGTGAAATACAACTGAGAGTTGAAATTCATGACAATTAGGGACTCTAGTCATACATAAACTCCATAAAAAAGGACCTTAAATATTGAGGGTCAATTCTGCCTGCAAGCCCTTTAGAATCACTTTTGACATGTCACATGCCATGAGAATGTATGTCCTTTTAGGTTCCAACTCACTATTTTGATGAATCTGTTATCTCAACTATCGAGGTAACTTCCTAATGATTAAGATTACAATTCAAACAAAACTCATCATGCAGTAGTTCTGCATACATCTTCCTATATAACTTCTACAGGAGGTGAATCCAAAATGCTGAAGACTTTATGTCTCTTGAAATTGTTTACAGACTGTCCATTTCCTTTCTTTCACTCTTGCCATATACCTGGACAAAGTTCTCTTCATCTTATATATTCCCACAAGAGTGGCCTTGAAGGAGATTTTATTGGACCTGATCGTGTGCTGAAAAATCTTCATATCGACTATGCATCTTTCCATTACCTGGAACAAGTGTTCATATTTTTAACACCATTTTTTTCTGGGAATACTGCTTGACTGCAAGTCTGTAGCAATTTAGTTTAAAAGAAAAAAAGTCATCAAATATTGATGAAACTCTGCATATTATTCTTTTCAAAAAAGCTCTTTTGAGCTATTTTATCTCTAAACTTGCACTCTGAAAGATAAAATGACTATAGCTCTTGTTAAATTATGTGAAATATCATTTGTAACATGATTTAGTAACTTGCTCACAAAAAGATTTATCACAACTTTGGTTCATGACTTTTGTTCAGTTGATTATGTGAATTCTATTCTACCAGTTAGCAATCTGAGTCATTTTGAATTTTGAGAATAGAAAAATTAAGTTTATGACTCCATTTTAAGATCTGTTGAGACCAATATGTTCATAATCTTGAATTTGAGTGTGGCTAGCCAGAGTTATTCATGGTGGAAGGAGATCCATTTAGATCACAATCTTAGAATGAAAAGTAAGGGTACTGTGAAAAAAATAAACAAACTAGGATCCTACTGAACTTTAAAAGTAGGTCTACAAATTCATGTTATTTATACATAGAAGGAACTTAATAAATGTTTGATGCATGTCACAGTGGATAGAAGGGTGTGTGACAGACTCCATGTTGGTGGGCTACAATGAAGTTTTGTTTTCATTTTATTTTTCTTTAAATATGTAGGCTGTGATTGGACTGTAGCTTTTATTTTCCAGGATAGACACTATTAGAAGTTGAAACATTTTAATTCAAGGATTATTATGTTAAAGTGACATTGGAAAACTTATTGAAATATGTGAAGTTTCTCCAAAGCTGTCTTTTGCAAATCAAAATAAGTCCTGCCTGTTAGCCTAGAGGATCTTATGAGGATCCTAGAGGAGTTGTGAGGATCAAATAAGATCATATAAAGTGTTTCATAAACCTTAAAGTATTATATAAACATTAGCTAAGCTATGATGATGATGATCATACTAATGACTGCTGACTATAACTGAACTAACAAAAAGTAGAAAGCAGTAAATTTTTTTCACTTAATAGTATTATATTTTTTTCCGATTACATGTAAATAAAGTTTTCAACATTCAATTTAATAAAATTTTGAATTCCAATTTTTTCTCCCTGCCTTCGCACCTCTCCATGATAGCAAGCAATGTGATATAGGCTACATATGTACAATCATATTAAAATATTTCCACATTAGTCTGTGAAAGAAAAATCAGAACAAAACCAGAAGAAAGGGGAAAAAAGTAAAAATAGTTTACCTCAATCTGCATTCAATTCTGGGTCATACATTTAATGTTGGGTCATAAAGTGTTCTGTTCTCCATTAAATTGCACTTCCATAGTTTTTTATCTAGATTTGGATATCATTTTCCATCATGACCCTTTTGGAATTGTCTTAGATCATTGTTTTCCTGAGAAGAGCTAAGTCTATCAGATTTGATCATTGTACAATGTTTTTATTACTGAGTACAATATTCTCCAGGTTCTTCTCATTTCACTCAGCATCAGTTTATACAAGTCTTTCCAGGTTTTTCTGAAGTATGCCTGCTCATCATTCCTTATAGCAGAATAATTCCATTATATTGATATACCACAACTTGTTTGGCCATTCCCCAATTAATGGGCATTCCCTCAATTTCCAATTTTTTGCCACCAAAAAAAGAGCTGCTATAAATATTTTTGTACATGTGGGTCCTTTTACCCTTGTTTATGATCTCTTTGGGATACAGACCTAGAAGTGGTATTGCTGGGTCAAAGGGTATGTACAATTTTATAGCCCTTTGGTCACAGTTCCAAATTGTTCTCAGAATAGTTGGATTAGTTCACAACTCCACCAATAATGCATTACTATTCCAATTCCCTCACTTCTCCAACATTTATCATCTTCCTTTTCTGTCATATTAACCAATTTAATAGCTATGATGTGGTACCTCAGAGTTGTTTAATTTGTGTTTCTCAAATCAATAGTGATTTAGAAAATTTTTTCACATGACTGTAGAAAACTTTGATTTCTTCATCTGAAAGGACATGCCTGTTCATGTCGTTTAACCATTCATGAATTGGGGAAGTACTTGTATTCTCATAAGTTTTACTTGGTTCTCTATATATTTTAGGAATGAGGCCTTTATCAGAGACACTGGCAACAAAAATCCTTTCCCAGGCTTCTGCTTTCCTTCTAATCTTGGTTGTATTGGCTTTGTTTGTGAAAAAAAAAAATACTTTTTCATTTAATGTAACAAAAAATATTCATTTTGCATTTCATAATGTTCTCTGTCTCTTTTTGGGTGATAAGTCCTTCCCTTCTCTATGGATCTGACAGGTAAACTATTCCTTGCTCTCCTAATTTGCTTATGGTATCACCCTTTATTTATAAATCATGTACCCATTGTGACCTTATATTGATATACAGTGTAACGATGTTGGTCTATGCCTAGTTTCTGCCATACTATTTTTCAGTTTTCCCAGCAGTTTTTGTGAAATAATGAGTTCTTATCCCAGAATCTAGAGTCTTTGGGTTTATCAAACAGTAGATTTTTATAGCCATTGACTATCATGTCTTGTGTACCTAACCTCATCCACCATCCACCACTCTATTTCTTAGCCAGTACCAAATAATTTTGATGACAAGTCCATTGATTCTTACCAAAAGCTTGGAAAGCCATGGCCATGAAAATCTGTCATGATGATTTAAGACACTTGGGCCAAGAGACATTTTTGAATTTCTACAAAACATATTCTACTGATCTAAAACAGCACTGGAAATATTTAAAAAATATTCAGCAGTTGGGCAGCTATGTGGCACAGTGGATAGAGCACCGGCCCTGGATTCAGGAGGACCTGAGTTCAAATTCGACCTCAGACACTTAGTAGCTGTGTGACTGTGGGCAAGTCACTTAACCCCATTGCCTAGCCCCCCCCAAAAAAAATTATTCAGCAGTATATAAAGTAAGTTTAAAGGAAAGTGTTATTGATTTAGACTTCTTACTTTGAGAGTATAAGAACTGGCAACATTTTGGAGATAGTATGCATAAATATCTTATCTCAGGAGGGAGATATAAAGAGCCAAAGTAATCTTATAGTAGTGGCGATGATTTTACCCACTATACATTGGCTTACCCAACCAGGAATGAGAATGTCATGCCAGGAACGAAAGTGCTATATTAGAAAAAAAAGTTTTGGGTTAGTTTCCCTAGTATGATTTATTCTGATTGGTGCTGAAATTTTGATAATAAGCTACTAAAGGAAAAATTAGCATTGGCAGGAGTCAATAACTCTAGTACAACACTTCACCATCTCAAAAGACAATTCAAGTGTTTTAATTACACCCTACTGAATAGGCTGAAGTCTTTGACATCTAGACAACAGATTCAATGCAACCAAACTGTGTAATTCTAGTGCCTGTATATAAAAAAGGATGCCATATGCATGTATCTCTATCAGAATACATATAAGAATGATACCAATGATAGAGACACAAGCTTTATAATGTAGCTACTTCTTTTGTAGAAAGAACCCATGTTTAGCTTCTAGTCTGAATTTTGGAGTCTTGTGGCAGACACTGAAGATATGATAACACAAAATAACATACTGTTGCACTGAAAGTTTATGAGGGGAACCTGATACTTAGTTAAGGTTTCAGTTCAAAGGACTCTAAATGGAAAAGAATCAATGTTAGTACTCTAGCCCGTGGATCAGCCCTGTTAGAAAATCTTGATATTTACAGACAATCCAAGATAGTGCATCAATGGATGACTGCTATATAGAAAGTATTTCAGAGACTGAGTAACATTCCACTCTACAAAGTAACCCTGGAGAATGAACAGAGACCAGAAAAGATGATTCAGCACAAACACCTGTTCCTCACTGGAGAGTTAGTTGGACCCTCTGGTGGATAGGAGGACAAGAGTAACAAAGAGTTAAGGAAACAAGGCCTGTCAGTTGCAGATGTGTGGTTGGCAACCAACCATTAGATTCAGATTACTTTTTGGAAGAAAACAAGACTGCGTATTTTTTTTTCATTTTGAGAGCTAGGGATACTTGCCAAGAATTGTCCATTTTGAGTGGGTCTTTTGACAGAAAATAGATAAAGGTTGTTTCCATAATCTACTCTTTTCTTGATTGATAATCAAGCAGGTATCTTAAATGAAAAGAAGTCACATGTACAACCTAATTCATCAGAGGCAGGAATAGCAATAATAAGCCTCAGCTGTCCATGACCAAGGATTGGTACTAAAAGTCACTGTGTATGAGAATCTTGAGTAGAAGAACTTATAACAGGTAACTAAGAAGCCTCAGGACTATTGAGATAATGTCAGGATGACATGTAATTCTCCAGGAGTAAAGGGAGCAGTCATTATACATATAATAGTAATAACAGCTGACATTTACATAATGCCTTAAAGTTTATAAAAGGCTTTACATACATTTTCTCATTTGATACTTACACCAACACTTTGAGGTTGAAACTATTCATATCCCCAGTTTAAGATGAGAAAATAATGCTGACAGAGGTTGTGATATTCTCGTGGTCATATTGCTAAATAGCAGAGGCAAAATTTGAACCCAGGTCTCCCCTCACTCCAAATTCAGTGCTTTTAAAAAAATTAGATTCCACAGACACACAAAAACATATTTTCCGTTATTCCTAATTGAAAAGTAGTATTTCCTCCAATTATGATTGTAAAGAACACATTATTTTGAGAAAGGATCCATAGATTTCCCCATACAACCAAACTGTCTATGACCCCCCAAAAAGGTTAAGAATACCTACACTAGTGCATACTACCCCCACATAGCCAGAAAAATCCCATTAATTGATTACATTATCTATTATTATTATCTATTTTGCATGTAAGCAACTTGTAACCTTATGTATTCAGTATGACCTCCGGATTTGGTAAACCGAATGAATATTTTACATATATTTCACATAGCGTATACAATACTAATTTTTGTCTTAGGTATTATAAAACTTTATAGGATGTGTTTACCTGGTGTTAAAATGCATGCAACTTGCAATGTAGAAAGTAACAAATGTTTTGAAGTGTACCTATGGGCTATACCCAAGAACCTAGTGTGATTTGCAGAGACTACATTTTTCATTCTTACTATGTTGTCTGTAAGGCAGGGTAGGAACTCTGCTCTGATGAAAAAAAATACAGGGAAAGGGTATTAGCTTTTCCCTCCCTCTACTAGTATTACCAAGTGGCTCCTTGAGGTTTATCAAAGTTCTAGGACAATTTTTATTGTGCGAATGCCTAACTGTCAGGAGATGTCATAGGAGTTGGAAGTGCAAATGAATAGGGCACATGTGTTTATCCTTACATTCAGAAAAACTTAATAAAAGTCACAAACTCTGTGGTGATCCAGTGGTCTGCATTTTGTAGCAGGAAAAATGTAAAATGAGTTGCTTTGACCCACTTAGTAAAAAAAAAAAGGGACTTTTGGTGAAGGGGCGAGTTCACAGTAAGTTTTTGTGAGCTCACTGTGAGAGCTTTTTTTGTCATCCAGGTACAGTATAGCCATTTAATCCAGGAGTTGAAATTGCTTTGGTTTGAGATTTGTTGGCCTTGGGCAATCTCACAAAACAGCAGTATCACTCTTTCCTAGAAACAAGATAATATCAGATAACAACTCCAACAGATGACAGCAACACATCAATGGAAAACCTGAAAATGAGGAGTTTGGGGGAGAGAACAAAACACAAGGCAGAGGTTCAGAAGATGATGGCTAAAGAGCCACAATGAAAGAGCTAAAGAAAGGGAAAGTCAGGGCCTTTACTGAGAAGCTGTAAGAGAGACAAGAAACAATGACACAACTTTTCTTCTCCAAGGAAAAGTGTTCTGGACAATGACTGATTCCCTAAGTGTGGGCATTTGTAAGAGATTATTTCCCTTATTACAAAAGAAGAAATTCATATTTAGTTCACCGGGTTCAGAATACTGGGTTCAACAACACAGAAGGATTGAGTTCAAATTCTATCTTAGACTCACACCACAGTGGCTGTAGGATCCTGAGAAAGCCATTTAATCTCTATTTGATGCATGCAAACATGTATTTATCATGTACATACTTCATTCTAGATCTTAGGTTAAGTTTTTGGGACAGAAAGTAAAAAGCAACTCTTCCTTCAGAATATAGATTCAAAATGTGCATGACATCATGCATAAGTATCTGCAAAATGAACACATTATTTTGGGGAGGTAGGGCATTTGAGACTGGCAGGGAATAGAAGGGCAGAATCAGGAAAGGTTTCATGAAACTGTGGCTGAGCTCTGAATGATAGCAGGGTTGCCAGTATGTGGAATTGAGGAGAGAAAACATTACAGGCACAGGGGATAGATAAGGAAAAGATGGAAAGAAAGGAGATGTAATACTATATGTGAGGAATAGAGGCAAATTTATATGTCTAGACCATAGTGTATGAACATAGGATTAAAATTCGAGAAGACTGGAAAGATAAGAACAGGTCAGACTGTGAAGGGCTATAAGTACAGAGCAGAGAAAGTTATATTTTATTTTAAAGGTAATATCACTAAGGTTTATTGAGTAAGAGGGAGAGGGAAGGTTGTACAATGATAAGATTTATACTTAAAATTATTTTGGTCACACTGTCAAGGATAGCCAAAAGTTTAGGGAAATTTTGAGGCAGGGAGACCTAATAGGAGACTTCTGAAATAATCTAGTTGAGAGATAATGAAAATATGAACCAAAGTAGTAGCATTTAATAATATATAGGAGCTTAATAAATGTTTATTGATTATTTTATTGGTTGATTGAATTAAACACATTGGAGATGATAAAATTATCAAATGAGAGAGTATAGAGAGATAACATAAGAGAATCTAAGACAGAGATTTCAGAGACATACACATTCAGTGATTGGTGAAAGAAAGGAAATGAGGAAAAAAAAACATTCAGTCAAGGAGATAAAGAGCCAGTAGAGTGAAGGTGTCATGAAACACTACAGAGCAGAGATGGTCATCAAGTTAAATCAATAAGCATTTAGTAAGTACTTCCTATGGGCCAGGCACAGTCCTAAGCATTGGGGATATAAAGAAAAAGCAAAAATATGCTCTCCCCTTAATGAACGCTATGATAGAACTGATATGTATTAGCATTTCCATGAAATATGAGTTAGGCCCATAGGCCCATGCCTGTTCTGCTTCCCTCTTGAATGAGTGCCCTGGGACCCTAATCAGCACACAAACACACATACACACACACAAAGAGAGAGAGAGAGAGAGAGAGAGAGAGAGAGAGAGAGAGAGAGAGAGAGAGAGAGAGAGAGAGAGAGAGAGAGAGAGAGAGAGAGAGAGAGAGAGAGAGAGAGAGTTGAAGGGGATGAGTCCAAAAAGCTAAGTGCTGCTCATTGCATAGCCTTGCTGTAATGAGGCAAAGTAAACCTTCTGTGAACTATTCAAAAATTTTCAAGTACCTCATTTTATTCCAACATTGAACCTGAAATAAGTTACCCCTAGAATTAGTCTTGCCTTTAACAAATGCACAGTCTAATGGAGGGAGATATTCTGTAAACAATTATAGATAAATTAAGACATATACAAAAATTAGAGATATTCTCAAGGAATGGCAGTATATGGAATCAGGAAAGCATCTTGCAGAGGGTGGAATTTTAGCTTACACTTTAAGGAAGCAAGGAAAGCCAGGAGGTAGAAGTGAGAAGGAAAGCATTCCAGGCATAGAATCAATTGTGTCAAATGCTGCTGAAAAGTCAAGAAGGAAGAGGATTGAGAAGAAGCCATTAGGTGTATCAATTAAAAGATCCTTGGTTAAGTTTGAAGAGAGCGGTTTCAGTTGAGTGATAATGACAGAAGCATAATTGTAAAGGGTTTAGAAGATAATGACAATTGAGAAGTAGAATCTAAATGATAGCTTTTTTATGATTCCTCTAGCAAATGGAGGAGGAATGTAGGATGCTAGCTTGAAGGGTTGGTATTGTTAAGAGAAGGTATTATAAGAAAAGGGGAGATTTGAGTGTTTGTAGAGATAATTTACTAAAGAAGAAAAGAATCAATTGGATCAAGGACACATATGCAAGATCCGGTTCAAACAGTAAGAAAGGCTCTCTCTTGATCTGATACTGAAATAAAGGAAAAAATAGTGGGGATAATATCAAAGGGTTTTGAGATAAGTAAGAGGGGATAAAAGTGACTTCAAAACAAATGATTGAGTTGATCAGTAAGGCATAAGGTAAAGTCCATAGCTGAAAGGGTCAGGGAAAGATAATGTCATGGGAGGCTTTAGGACAAAATAAAATGTCTGTAATAGCCATTATGAGTGGGACTAAGAATCATTTAGGTAGAAGCAAGCTCCCTCAAGTTTATCAGCTGAGTAATAATAAGAATAATAATAATTTATATACATATACATATGTATATATTTATGTATGTATAATGTAGTCTGCAGGTTGCAGTTCTTTACATTGACTAAAAACAGATTCTTCAATAATATGGCTTAATTAAATACTTTTTAAAAAATGATATATGCTTCTTCCTAAGCCGATTAGTTGAAAATGCATAGGGGGAATGATTTTTTGGGGTGTGTGTGGTTGTGACACTTAAAATATTTTGCACAATTTCTACTACCCAAAACATGTCACACTGCAATGGGGATAATAAGAAGTTCTACTGTGAAGTTGATTCAATTTAGAATATCATGCCCATTTTAAGTTAAGAAAACTGAGGTTCCCTGAAGTTATTTGCCTTGGATCACAAGACAATAAATGAAAAATCAAGACTCAAACTTGTGTGCTCTGACTCTAAGTCAACACTCTTTATAGCATATTTGGAGACATTTCAGTTTCTTTTTGTTGCAGGTAAGTCAATGTTGTAATATAATTAAGAAAATCTACTGAGCCCTTACTGTGTGAAAAACAGTTGGAAGCTTTATTCTGTGTATGATGTATTAGAATAAATTAGAAGAGATGTTGGAAGCTTGATCAGTATCTTCAAAGAATTTATAATTAAAAGAAGGAGAAAAGAAAAAAAACCATAAAAATATATAAAAAACCAGAGATAAGTTCTGTCTATTGCCAGTCAGGAAGATACCATCCATGACAATAAGGTATGAGAAAGCCACGAAAAGATCACTGACCACTCCGCCTCCATCTCACCTCTTGACCATGTACTTTTTGAGGACTATGCATCCAGCTTTGAGTGCCAGGTTCCTGCTGTGGGTTTATATAAGTCATACTCCCACACGACAGAGGGGGAAAACTGAGGTGAATGTGTCAATCATTGCAAAGGGAATTTTGTTCTCTCATCTCAGTAATCTTATGTAATAATGTGTTCCTGGGGACTAGAATGCTTAAGTACCTCAGGAAGCACCTCAAAAAAGAATAATTGTTTTTATTAGTTTAAATTTATTATTCTTAATGTCATCCTAAATCTATGTAATGTGGTAAAGATGTGAGGGTCAAGATTTTTTATAGGTTCTAGGACCTTGTAGATGGTGGACCTGGAATACATTATTTATGATATTAGCTTACACATGTCAAAGTGTTTTGTGCATCACACTGAGTTAAAGTAAGTCCAGGGTTAAAATCCAGCTTCAGAAACTTACTATTAGTGACCTTGAGCAAGTCACTTAAATGCTGTCTGCCTCGGTTTCTTCATCTGTAAAATAAGGATAACAATGTGCCTATCCTCCAGGATTGTTGGGAGGATTAAATGAGATTATCCATAAAATACTTAATAAACCTTAAAGTGCTTTTTAAAATGCTAGTAAAAATGACAAAGAAGATGATGATGATGTCAGAAAAATGACTAAGAACAAGTATAATTTTAAATACAATTTCCTTCCATTTCACATGTATATGTGGGAGTGAAATCAGCTATCTGCTTAAGTCTCCTCATTATCTTTACCTGAGAATCAATCAGGAGTACAGGAAGGGAATAAGTATTTATATAGCACCTACTATATGCTAAAAAAATATGCTAAGAGTTTGAGAGATATTGTCTCATTAGACCCTCACAATGAACCTCAGAGGTAGGCCCTAATCATATTTAAAATGAAGCTTATTCATAGTCCATTTATCATCTTAACATCATCATCATCACTAGCATTTATAAAACTTTTTACGTTTTGTAAGGTGCTTTATAAATATTTTCATTTGATTCTCACTACAAGCCTAAGAGATAGGTCTTATTATCATCCTTATTCTACAGATAAGGAAATAGAGGCAGACAGGTTAAATGATTGTTCAGGATCATAGAGTTAGTGTCTGAGGCTTAATTTACACTCAGGAATTCATGACTCTAGGTCTAGTCCTCTATCCACTGTGCCAGTTACAAGATCTTAGAACCTGTAAGAAGCTTTATTCCCTACTTCTTTACAAAGTTGCATAGTATTTGTTTTCTACATCTCTTCATGCATATTATCTATAACCAGAAAATCTCTCCTTTATACAACCTTTGCTGCCAGCCAAACAACAAAGTGTGATATATGAAGCACTTTGACATGTGTAAGCTAATATCATAAATAATGTATGACCCTGACTAATGAGGCAGATGGCATGATGTAACCAGTCCCACACCCATATGAAACATGCTTACCCTGTGCACAATATACTCCACTGAAACATAAAATTTCAAGAAAGCAGCTAAGAAGATGAGAAAGTAGTTGGTAAATATATGGAGTGGCAGAAATGACTTAATTGGCACAAGCTGGAGCAGAATAGAAAATAAATCTCACCAATAAAATACCATTTCTTCCATTTCATCTTTTTCTCACATTTGGAATTTTTTTTTATTCTGTATGTGATTCAGCCACTAAAAATATGGCAGCAGTTGTTATATACAAGTCTTCCTTATGGTGTTCACATAGACATATTTCTAGGCAACATTATCACTTTATTCCAAATCCACATGTATTCTTTCTTGAAAACCAACATTTTTTTTCCCCAGACACTACATGTCTGGCACTATTTGGTACCATGTAAAATGTACTCTCCTGTGGTGCATGACCTAAAATGCTTAATGTATAGACATATAGGTAATGGAGTCAGCTGCCTGCTGAAAGATGCCTTTCTAAAGTGAGGGAAATCAAGGAAGCAAGGGATTTATCATTGTTGTCGCTATCCTTATGTGTTTCTGTTGTGAAAACAAATTATACTAATACATCATTATCTGGGGCTTTTGCATGGAGTTTTAATTTTCATAGTTTTATGCCATCTATTCAATAAACCTACTTATCAGATTAATCAAATATCATTTGACATCATCATCATCATCATCAAGAACAGTAGCAGGAACAACAATGTCAAAGAAAACAAAGACAAGAACAACACTTAAAGAGCATTTCAAGGTACATAAAGCATATTATGCACTTTCTATTATTTAAGCCTCACAACTACTCTGAGAGTTAGATACTACAGATATTGTCCTTGTTTTACCAATAAGGAAACTGAGGCTCAGAGAGTTTAAGGGTGTCTAGTCACATGGCTAGAAAGTGTTAGAAAGTGCATTCCAACACATCTCTTGGCTCCAAGTCTAGCACCCCATTTATTACAGAAGACTGTATCTTATTATCATCATCACAAGTCACACAGTTCCCTGTGCTGTATTTCTCTTTTACTGTCTAATATGAATGTTTTTCTTCCTTTGGATGTAATAATTGTCCCTCTGGGAAATTCCTAAACAAAGAAAATGCCCTAATCCAGGTCTCTGGGGTTTCATCCCTTTGCAGCCTTTCATCATAACTCAGAATTATTATCTGAAGACTGAGCCTTTGGGACTCTCCATACTTTCTGCTTTCTCGTCCCTGACAACACCCCCGAACCCTAACATATCCACCACAGAGCAACATATACATGCTAAACCTTGCAAAGGTCAGAGCTATTTTTATTCCAGAATTAAAAAAATACAGAAATATAGGATTCAAAAGGACCTTGCTGGTCATTTAGCCATGACCTTTTAGAGGATTCACAACACTGTCATTCGACCTTCACCAAAAGCTAAAAATGACAGGGATCTAACTACCTCTGAAGGTAGCTACTTTCAATTTTAGAAAACTCTAATTGGTAGCAATCCCAACCTTGCATCAAAATGAAATTTGCATTTTTAAAACTTCACCTTATAGCTGCTATTTCTGCCCTCTGTAGCCAAGCCAAGTCATTCTTGGATAGTACAGCAACCTCCAAACTGTGATGTCCTCTTGAAATCTTACCTTAGGCTTAACTTTCCTATTTCCTTCAACTGATCCTTGTATTGTCTGCTTTCCTATCCCCTCACCATCATGGTTGCCCTTGGAAGGATGAGTTCTATTTTGTCAATGTTCTTCTTAAATAGTGCCATGGAGATATAAGCATAACAATAACAGAATTCAAGAATTGGAAAGAACTTCTATAGTCATCTAACTCCAGCCATACTCAAAGGAATTCTCACTATAACATATCTTATGTGTAATAAGACTGCTTGAGATCCTGCGATGAAGGGGAATCGAACACATCTTTGGGCATCACAATTTGCACAAATCTAATTGTTAGGTAAATTTTCGTGACATAAATCTTCTTTTCACTTTCTATCAATTGTTGCTGGTTCTGGTGTCTTGAGTCAAAGAGAAACAATCTCTCCCATAGTCTATATGATAAAATTTCAGATTTTTAAACTAAACTCACATGTCTTCTTGAGTCTTCTCTTCTCCAGACATTACCTCCTCTGTTTCTTCAATGTATCTTCACATGATGAGAAATGCAGATCCTTCATTTTCCTGGTTGTTCTGCCAAGACCCTTTTTGATCCTGACTCTGCCATTCATTGTGTCAGCTATCAATTCCAGTCTTATTCCATCTGCAAATTTGAAAAGCATGTTATTTTATGCCTATACTTCATATGATGCTGGACAAGATAGAAGACATTGTGGTACACAGAGCTAAGTTTCAGAGAATTTTCTTTTTGGACAAATATCTGGCCCTATAAGGGGTAACATGGATTAGTAGGTAGAGAAATTATTCTAGGAAACAGGAATACCTGGTTTTAAGTAGCTCTGGGCTAGTCACCTAATCTTTACTTCACCAGGAAACTCTCTAAGACTAAAATTTATAGAATAGACAGATTTGCATTGGTAAAAGCTGTTTCTTCATGGGGAATTCACTACACCAATGAAATCAAAAGTTGGAGATTTATTTATTAAGTCATCACAGAATTCATTCTTTTTTAAAAAATATAAAAAGTATTTTATTTTTACTTTATTTTCCCCCAGTTACATGTCCAGAATTTTCTTTTTCATTCAGTTTTACAAGGTTTTGAGTTCCAGATTTTTCTCCCTCCTTCCTCCCTACCCCTCTTCTGAAAATGGTAGGTAGTTTGATATAGTTTATACATGTATTATTATCTAAAACTATTTACATATTAGTCACAGTTGTGAAAGAAGAAACAGATAAAAAAGCACAAGAAAGAATAAAGTAAATAAAAAAATATGATTCAATCTACATTCAGAGTCAGTTCTTTGTCTGGATGTTGATAGCATTTTCCTTGTTGTGTCCTTTAGACTTCTCTTGGATCATTGTGTTGCTGAGAAGAGTTGATTCATTCATAGCTAATCATCACACAATGTTGCTGATGCTATGTACAATGTTTTCCTGTTCTGCTCATTTCTCTTTGCATTGGTTTATCCAAGTATTCCAGGTTTTTTTTTTTTCTTTCAGAAATCTGCCTGTTCATCATCTCTTATTTTACAATAGTATTCCATTATATTCATATACCACAACTTCTTCAGCCATTAACCAATTAATTAGCATCCCCTCAGTTACCATCATTTTCCACCACAAAAAGGGCTAATATAAATATTCTGTATGTATATTCTTTTTAGCTGTACTACAATTAGTGATATGATTTTTAAAAATTACAAGATTTTCCCATGTAGGAGCATAAATAGTTCAGCTTTATTGAATCCCTTATGTTTTCTTTTCCCTTTTTACTTGTTTAGACTTCTTTTGGACCTTGATAATATAGGTAAAATATTTGGTTTAGTTCTAGTCTACTCCTTATCAAAGCCTGAAATCCCTCCATATCATTGAATGACTATTTTTTTCTCCTTGTTGTATTGTGCTTCTTTTTGTTTGGTAAGTGATTTTTGGTTGTAGTCCTAGGTCTTTTGCCTTCCACAATATCATATTCTACGACCTCTGATCTTTAATTATGCAGCTGCCAAGTCGTGGGTAATCATGATGGTGACTCCATGATATTTGAATTTTTTTCTTTCTGGCTACTTGTAGTATTTTTTTCCTTGACCTGATAGTTCTGAAATTTGGCTATAATGCTCCTTAGAGATTTTATTTTGGGATCTCTTTCCTGTGCTGGTTGGTGGATTCCTTTCTTCTTCTTCTTCTTCTTCTTCTTCTTCTTCTTCTTCTTCTTCTTCTTCTTCTTCTTCTTCTTCTTCTTCTTCTTCTTCTTCTGCTTCTTCTTCTTCTTCATTACTGTTACTATTACTAATACTATACTGTTTACTGTTTTATTTCCCCCAGTTACAGGTGAAAAACAATTTTTAACATTTGCTTTTGAAACTTTGAGTTCCATGTTACCTCCCTTCCTCCTTCTCTCCCCCTCTTCACTGAGATGGCAAGCAATTTGATATAGGTTATACGTGTGCAGTTATGCAAAAATATTTCCTTAATAATCATGTTAAAAAATAAATTGATCAAAAAAAACCCTCAAGAAAATAATGTACAAATAAAAAGTATACTTCAGTCTGTATTCAGACACCATCAGTTCTTTCTCCAGAAATGGATTGTATTTTTTATCATAAGTACTTCAGAGGTGTCTTTGATTCTTGTATTGTTGAGAATAGCTAAGTCATTCACAGCTGATAATCTTGCAGTATTGCTATTACTTTGTACACAGTATATTTCTCTTTGCGTCAGCTCATTTTATGTCTTTCTAGGTTTTTCTGAAAGCATCCTGCTCATCATTTCTTATAGTACATTGGTATTTCAGCATAATCACATACCACAATTAGTTCAGCCATTCCACAATTTATGGGCATCCTATCAATTTTCAATTCTTTGCCCCCAGAAAAGAGCTGCTGTAAATATTTTTGTAGGTATAGATACTTTTTCTTTTTTATATTTTTTTGGGATACAAACCTAGTAGTAGTATAGCTAGGTTAAAGGGTATCCATGATTTTATGACCCTTTGGGCATAGTTTCAAATTTCCCTATGGAATGATTGAATCAGTTCACAACTCTACCAACAGTGCATTAATTTCTCATTTTTATTCCCACATCCTTGCCAACATTTTTATTTACTTTTGCTGTCCTATTAGTAAATCTAATAAGTGTGAGGTAGTACCTCAATTTTTTTTTCATGTGCATAGCTCCAATCAACAATGAGTTAGAACACTTTTATATGGCTATAGATAACTTTCATTACTTCATCTGAAAAATGATCATAACTTTTGCTCATTTAAAAATTGGGGAATGAACTTCTGCTTCCAGGAGCCAAGATAGCTGAGTAAAAAAGTAGTATCAACCTCTGAAAGATCGGAAAAATATCACCCCAGGACAAACCCTGGAACAGCTAAACCAGAAGAAAGATGGGGAGAAGCAATCCAATAGCCCAGGTAGCTTGAGGGACTAATGGGCAAGGCCTCTCTTGCCCTGGGGGAAGGGGAGTAGTACAAAATGGGAGGCCTCACTGCAAGCTAGTGGAAAGCACACCAGGAGGAGATCCTAAAACCCAGGTGGTAAAGCAGGCAAACACCAACACCTGGACCTCTGAGTGCCTCAGTGAGGGCAGTGGAACCAGTGGAAACCAGCTCAGAAAACCACCAGGGGTTCAGCATTCTACAGCAAAAAGGTCTCCAGGTGCCTCAGCAGAAATAAGGGAAGCAGCACTGCAAAGGGCCCTAGGCAGATAAACACCCTGCAACATCCATTCGAAAGGAGCTGAAGAAAATGAAAGTAAAGGAAAAGCAAGCAGCCTAGAGTTCCCCTAGAGTTCCAGCTTTGCTAATTCCAGCCCAACTCCAGGTAAGCTGCCAGAACCCTAAAGCCTCCAATTGCCAACACTGGAGGCCCCAGCACACAAAGCCAGTGACTAAGACCTAGGCTCCCAACACAAAATGCTTGTGTCAGAGCCCTCTGCTCCCCAGAAGGAGAGCTCAATTTCTTTAAAGGCCAGGGAATAAGCAGACAACATGAGCAAAAAGAAACATGCCATAAATTTACATGATGAGAATAGAGAATATCAAGGCAGAAATTCTGAAAAGGGAATATGAACTGGTCTGAAGCCCAAAAGCCTTCTGAGAAGAGCTCAAGAAGGACTTTAAAGGTCAAATGATAGAGGTAGAAGAGTCCTTTAAAAATACAATTGGCCAACTGGAGAAAAAGCACATTGAAGAAAACAAATCCCTAAAAATACAATTGGCCAAATGGGGAAGGAGGTACAAAATCTAATAGAAGAAAACAATCTGTTAAAAATTAGAATCAGACAAATGAAAGCTAATGACTTTATGAGAAAACAAGAATCAGTCAAACAGGAAAAAAAATGAAAAAAAAAGATGAAAATGTAAAATACCTCATTGGAAAAACAACTGACCTGGAAAATTGATCCAGGACAAACGATTTAAAAATTATTCATCTACCTGAAAATCATAATAAAAAAAAAGCCTGGACAGTATCTTTCAGGAAATCATAAAGGAAAACTGCCCCAAGGTCCTAGAACCAGAGGGTAAAATAGCCATAGAAAGAATCCCCCAATTACCTCCTGAAAGAGATCCCAAATTGAAAACACCAAAGAATATAGTAGCCAAATTCCAAAATTACTAAGTCAAGGAGAAAATACTGCAAGCAGCTAGAAAGAAACAATTTAAATAACATGGAACCACAGTCAGGATTACACAGGACCTCACAGCTTCTATATTAAAAGACTGTAGGGCATGGAACATGATATTCTGTAAGGCAAAGGAGCTTGGATTACAACCAAGGATCAACTACCAAGCAAAAATGAGTATAATCTTTCAGGAGAGGAGATGGATATTCAATGAAATAGGGGACTTCCAAACCTTAATGATAAAAAGACCAGAGCTCAACAGAAAATTTGATCTTCAGTTACAAGACTCAAGAGAGACATAAAAAGGTAAATGGGACAGAAAGATACAACATGTTTTTAATAAGGGCAAACTGTTTACATCCCTACAAGGGAAAGTGACAGTTGTAACTCTTGAGAATTGTATTGTTCTTAGACCATGTTAAAGGAGTATACAGAAAGGGGGTAGATATAATTGACTTTGATGTAGTGATAAAAAAAATCTAATCAAGTGGGTTAAATGGATCCTGGAAGTGGATTAATCTCATCTAAGAAAATGTACTGAGAAAGGCAGAGGCAGACAAGGGTAAATTACAATACAGGAAAAGACACAAAAACCTATTACAGAAGAGGGAAAGAAGGGAGGGAGATAACATTGTTTGAACCTTACTCTCATGGGATTTGGCTCAAGAAGGGAACAATGTAATGAGTTAGGAATAGAAATCTAACTTGCCCTATAGGCAGCAGGATGGAAAGGGGGAAAGAAAATGGAGGGGGATAGAAGGAAGGGAAAAAGCAGTAAGGGTAAAGGGAAAGAAAAGGGAAAGGGCTAATAGAAGGGAGGAGGGACTGAGGGGGTCAGTGGTCAAAAGCAAAACAGTAGTGAGGAGGAAAAAGGAGAAAGGAGAAAGAAAAGTATCAACAGGAAGGAAAAAAGATGGAGATAAAGACTCAGAGAATAATCTTAACTGTGAATGTGAATGGGATGAACTCTCCCATAAAATGGAAGCAGATAGCAGAATGGATTAAAAACCACATTCCTACAATATGCTGTTTATAGGAAACACATTTGAAAAAGAATGACACATAAAGGGTAAAGGTAAAAGGCTGGAGCAGAATATATTATGCTCTTACCTGAAACTAATCTGATCTCAGACGAAGCAAAACCAAAAATAGATCTTATTGAAAGGAATGAGGAAGGAAACTACATTCTGCTAAAAGGCACCATAGACAATGAAGTAATATTATTACTAAACATGTATGCACCAAATAGTATAGCATCCAAATTCTTAGAAGAGAACTTCAGGGAGTTACAGGAAGAAATAGACAGAAAAACTATACTAGTGGGGCACTTCAACCTCCCCTTCTCTGAACTAGATAAATCTAACCACAAAATAAGGAAGAAAGAAGTTAAGGACATGAATAGAATGTTAGAAAAGTTAGGCATGATAGACCTCTGGAGAAAACTGAATGGGATAGAAAGGAATATACAGGGTTCTACTTTTGGGAGCTAAGATGGCAGAGTAAAAAAGTAGTAGCTCTCACCCTCTCCTATCAACCTCTGAAAACCCAGAAAATATCATCCCAGAAAAAACAAAGAAAGAAACAAACAAACAAACAAAAAGCAAACAAACCCTGGAACAGCTGAAGTAGAAGAAAGATGGGGAACAGCAGTGTAGCAGACCAGCAAATGGGTCTCCCAGTGCCTCAGCAAAAATAAGGGAAGCATCACTACAAAGGTCCCCAGAGTATAAGCACCCTGCAGCATTCATCTGAAAGGAACTGAAGAAAGCAACCTAGAGTTTTCCTAAAGTCCCAGCCTTGCTGATTCCTACCCAACATGAGGTAAGCTGTCAGAACCCTATAGCCTCAAAATATCGACCAGGAGGAGATCCTGAAGCCAAAGCAAACACTAACACCTGGACCTCTGAGTGCCTCAGTGAGGGCAGGGGAACCAGTGGAAACCAGCTCAGAAAACCACCAGGTGCCTCACACTCTACCACAAAGAAATCTCCCAGTGCATTAGCAGAAATGAGGGAGGCAGCATTGCAAGGAGCCCCAGGCAGATAAACACCCTGCAGCACACATCTAAAAGGAGCTGAAGAAAGATAAAGGAAAGAAAAAGAAGACTACATAGAATTTCCTGAAAGTTCCAGCCTTGCTGATTCCAGCCCAACACAAGGTAAGCTGCCAAAACCCCACAGCCTCCAATTGCCAACATATGAAGCCCCAACACACAAAGCCAGTGACCAAAACCTAGGCTCTCAACACTAGAAGCTTGGGTCAGTTCCCTCTGTGCCCCAGCAGGAGAGCTCAATCTCTTTAAAGGCCAGGGAATAAAGAAACCATGGGTAAAAAGAAATGTACCATAGATGCATATAATAAGAAGAATGAAGATCAAGACATAAATTCTGAAGAGGAAAACATTGTCAACAAGCCCACATTTGCAATATAAAAAGGGAATATGAACTGGTCTGAAGCTCAAAAAGCCTTCTTAGAAGAGCTCAAGTATGATTTTAGAAGTCGAATGAGAAAGGTAGAAGAGACCTTAAAAAATACAATTGGCCAATTGGAAAAAAAATACACTGAAGAAAACAAGTCCCTAAAAAACACAATTGGCAAACTGGAAAAAAAGTACACTGAAGAAAACAAATACCTTAAAAATACAATTGGCCAATTGAAGAAGGAAGTACAAAAACTAACAGAAGAAAACAATCTGTTAAAAACTAGAATTGGACAAATGGAAACTAATGACTCTATGAGAGAGCAAGAATCAGTCAAACAGAAACAAAAAAAAAAAGATGAAAACAAAATAACTCATTGGCAAAACAACCAAACTTGAAAATGATCCAGGAGAGACAATTTAAAAATCATTGGACTACCTGAAAATCATGATAAAAAAAAAGAGCCTGGACAGTATCTTTCAGGAAATCATAAAGGAATATAACCCTGAAGACCTAGAACCAGAAGGTAAAATAACCGTAGGAAGAATACACTGCTCACCACCTGAAAGAGATCCCAAATTGACAATGCCAAGGAATATAATGGCAAAATTCCAAAATTACCAGATGAAAGGGAAGGTGCTGCAAGCAGCCAGAAAGAAACAATTTAAATATCATGGAACCACAGTCAGGATTACACAGGACCTTGCAGCTTCTACATTAAAAGACCGCAGGGCGTGGAACATGATATTCTGTAAGGCAAAGGAGCTTGGATTGCAGCCAAGGATCAACTGCCCAGCAAAAATGATAATGATTTTTCAAGGGAGGAGATTTCAATGAAATAGGGGACTTACAAACCTTCCTCATAAAAAGACCAGAGCTCAACAAAAATTTTGATCTGTAAGTACAAGATTCAAGAAAGACATAAAAAGGTAAATGGGACAGAAAGATACAAAATGTTGCAAATAAGGGCAGACTGTTAACATCCCTACAAGGGAAGATGACTCTTGCAACTCTTGAGAACTTTGTTGTGATTACACCATGTTAAAGAAGTATACATAAAGGGGTGGATGTTAGTTGACTTCGATGTAATGATAAAAAAAAATTTAATCAAGTGGGTTAAATGGATCCAAGTAAGTGGATTAGTCTAATCTTAGAAAGTATACTGAGAAAAGAAGAGGCAGACAAGGGTAAATTACATTACAGGAAAAGACAGAAAATCCTATTACAGCAGAGGGAAAGAAGGGAGGGGGGTGAGCATTGTTTGAACCTTACTCTCCTCAGATTTGGCTCAAGAAGGGAATAACACAGTCACTTAGGTATAGAAATCTAACTTACCCTATAGGCAGTAGGAGGGAAAAGGGGAAAGAAAAGGGAGGTGCGATAGAAGGGAGAGAAGAAGCAGTAAGGGCAAAGGGGAAGAAAAGAGAAAAGGGTACTAGAAGGGAGGAGAGACTGAAGGAGGTGATAGTCAAAAGCAAAACACTAGTGAGGGGGGGAAAGGAGAAAGGAGAGAAAAAAGCATAAACAGGGTGAAAAAGGATGGAGAAAAAGATACAGATAGTAATCACAACTGTGAAATTTGGGTTGCTATCTTTTTTTTTCTCTTCTGTTGAGTTTTGTTTCCTCTTTCTGACGGTTTCTCCTATTGGTTTTAATTTTTACTTACAACTTCACTAATGGGAAATTTTGTTTAATATGAATGTAAATATATAGCCTATTATCAGATTGTGTGCCATTTTGGGGAAGGTGGTGGGGAGGAAGGAGGAAAAAAATTTTAAACTCAAAAGTGTATGGAAGCAAGTAATGATAAATCAAAGTAAATTAATAAAATTTTAAGAAAGGAAGGAATATACATTTTTCTTGGCAGTACATGGCACATATGCAAAAATTGACCATGTACTAGGGCATGAAAACCACACAATCCAGTGCAGAAAGTCAGAAATATTAAATGCATCCTTTTCAGATCATGATGCAATAAAAATTATATATAATAAAGAGCCATGGAAAGATAGACTAAAAAATAATTGGAAACTAAATAATCTAATCCTAAAAAATAATTGGGTCAAACAACAAATCATAGAAACAATAATTTCATTCAAGATAATGACAATAATGAGACAACACACCAAAACTTATGGAAGGCAGCAAAAGTAGTTCTTAGGGGAAGTTTTACATTTCTAAATGTTTACATAAATAAAATAGAAAAAGAGGAAATCAAGGAATTGGACATACAACTGAAAAAACTAGAAAAAGAACAAATCAAAAATTCTCAATTAAATACCAAATTAGAAATGTTGAAAACCAAAGGAAAAATTAATAAAATTAAAATTAAGAAAGCTATTGAACTAATAAAGAAAACTAAGGGCTCATTTTTTTGAAAAAAAAACAATAAAATAGATAAATCTTTGGTTAATTAAAAAAAAAAGAAAGAAGAAAACCAATTTACTAGTATCAAGAATGAAAAAGGTGAAGTTACCTGAGGAAAGTAACACAATAATTAGAGTCATTTTGCCCAGCTATATGTCAACAAATTTGACAATCTTAGTGAAATGGATACACATTTACAAAAATATGAATTGCCCAGATTAACAGAAGGGGAAATAAAATACTTAAATAATCCAATCTCAGGAAAAGAAATTGAACAAACCACTGATGAAATCCCTAGGAAAAGTCTCCAGGGCCAGATAGATTTATATGAGAATTCTATCAAACATTTAAGGAACAATTGATTCCAATACTATATAGACTATTTGGGAAAATAGATGAAGGTGTCTTTCCAAATTCTTTTAATGATACAAATATGGTGCTGATACTTAAACCAGTAAAAGTCAAACAGAGAAAGAAAATTATACACCAATTTCTCTAATGAATATGGATGCAAAAATTTTTAACAAAATATTAGCAAATATATTACAGCAACTTATTACAAGAATAACACATTCTGACCAGGTAGGATTTATACCAGGAATGCAGGGCTGGTTCAATATTAGGAAAACTATCAGCATATTAATCAAATCAACACCAAAACTAACAGAAAACACATGATCATCTCAATAGATGCAGAAAAAGCTTTTGACAAAATACAACACTCATTACTATTAAAAACAATAGAAAGCATAGGTATAAATGCAGTCTTCCTTAAAATAATAAATAGCATGTATCTAACACCTTCACCAAGCACAATATGTAATGGGGACAAGCTAGAAGCATTTCCAATAAGATCAGGGGTCAAACAAGGATGTCCATTATCACCACTGTTATATTCAATATCATACTGGAAATGTTAGCTTTAGCAATAAGAGAAGAAAAAGAAATTGAAGGTATTAGAATAGGCAAAGAAGAAACAAGGCTATCACTCTTTGCAGATGGCATGATGGTATACTTAGAGAATCCTAGAAAATCGAGTAAAAAACTACTTGAAATAATAAAAAAAACTTTAGTAAAGTTGCAGGTTATAAAATAAACCCACATAAATCATTGGCATTTCTATATATTACCAACAAAGTCCAACAGCAAGAGATAGAAAGGGAAATTCCATTTAAACTTACTGTAGACATTATAAAATATTTGGGAGTCTACCTTCTGAAACAAACCCAGGAATTCTATGAATACAATTGCAAAGCACTTTCCACACAAATAAAGTCAGATCCAAATAATTGGAAAAACATCAGCTGCTCATGGGTAGGCTGAGCTAATATAACAAAAACGACAATTCTGCGTATGCTAATTTACTTATTCAATGCCATGCCAATCAAACTACCAAAAAAATTATTTTATAGAGTTAGACAAAATAATAAAAAGATTCATTGGGTGGACAGCTAGGTGGTGCAGTGCATAGAGTACCGGCCCTGAAGTCAAGAGGACCTAAGTTCAAATCAGACCTCAGAGCAAACACTTGACACTTACTAGCTGTGTGACCCTGGGAGAGTCACTTAAATCCAATTGGCTAAAAATTAAAAAAAATAAAAAAATAAAAAAAAAGATTCATTTGGAAGAACAAAAAGTCCAGAATATCAAGGGAACTAATGAAAAGAAATGCAGAGGAAGGTGGGCCTAGCCTTTCCAGATCTTAAATTGTATTGTAAAGCAGCAATTATCAAAACTGTTTAATACTGGCTATTAAATAGAATGGTTGACCAGTGAAATAGGCTAAGTATGGAAGACACAGCATCAATGACTATAGTAATCTATTATTTGAAAAATCCAAAGACCTCAGCTTCTGGAATAAGAACCCACTCTTTGAAAAAAAAACTGCTGGGAAAACTGGAAAACTGTATGGCAGAAATACACATAGATCAAAATTTCACACCATATGCCAAAATAAAGACAAAATGTGTTCATGATTTAGACATAAAGGCTGATAGTGTAAGCAAACTGGGAGAGCAAGGAATAGTTTACCTATCAGATTTATGGAAAACAGAAGAATTCATGACCAAACAGGAAATAGAGAACATTATGAAAAGCAAAATGGATAATTTTGATTACATTAAATTGAAAAGATTTTGCACAAATAAAGCCATTGCAACTAAGATTAGAAGGAATTAAGAAATTGGGAAAGAATTCTAACAACCAGTCTCTCTGATAAGGGCCTCATTTCTAAAATATATAGAGAATTAAGTCAAATTTGTAAGAACACAAGTCATTACCCAATTGATAAATGGTCAAAAGATATGAACAGCAGTTCTCAGATGAAGAAATTAAAGAGATCTGTAGTCATATGAAGAAATGCTCTAAATCACTATTGATTAGAGAAATGCAAATCAAAACAACTCTGAGGTATCACATGACATGTATCAGATTGGCCAAGATGACAAAACAGAAAAATAATAAATGTTGGAGAAGACGTGGGAAAATTGGAACACTAATGCATTGTTGGTGGAGTTGTGAAATTATCCAACCATTTTGGAGAGCACTTTGGAACTATGCCCAAAGGGCTATAAAAATGTGCATACCCTTTGACCCAGCAATAGCACTTCTAGGGCTATTTCCCAAAGAGATCATACAAATGGGAAAAGGACCCACATGTACAAAAATATTTATCACAGCTCTTAGTGTGGTGCGCAAGAATTGTAAATTGAGAGGATGCCCATCAATTGAAGAATGGCTGAACATGTTGTGGTATATTAATGTTAAAGAATAATATTGTGTTATAAGAAATAATGAGCAGGCAGACTTCAGAAAAGCCTGGAAAGGCTTCTATGGTCTGATGCTAAGTGAAGTGAGCAGAACCAAGATAACTTTGTACACAGTAACAGCCACATTGTGTGATGACTAATATTGATAAGCTGAACCCTTCCCAGCAATACAAGGATCTAAGACATCTCCAAGGGCCTCATGATGAAAAATGCTATCCACATCCAAAGAAAGAACTATGGAGTTTGAATGCAGATCAAAGCACACTATTTGCAATTTTTTTTCTTCCACTGAGTTTTGTTTCCTCTTTCTAGTGGTTCCTCCTATTGATTCTAATTCTTACAACATCACTAATGTGAAAATATGTTTAACAGGAATGTATGTGTATAGCCTGTATCAGATTGTGTGCCGTCTAGTGGAGGGTAGTGAGGAGCAAGAGGGAGAAAAATTTCAAACTCAGAAGCATATGGAAGTGATTAGAGAGAGATTAAAATAAATTAATTAAAATAAACCAAAAAACTGGGGAATAGTTCTTATTTTTGTCTATATGTTATAGAAATTAGGCCTTATCAGGGAAACTTGCTTCATTTTTTTCACAGTTACTATTACCAACTGTATTTCCCTCCATCTTGTCCCCCCACGCTGTTCATTCTATTCTCTCTCCTTTCACCCTGTCCCTTCTCAACAATGTTTTGCTTTTTGCTACCTCCTCCCCCAATCTGCCCTCCATTCTATTACCCCCCCCCATCTCTTATCTGCTTCCCCTCTTACTGTCCTGTAGGGTAAGACAGATTTCTATAACAAATTGAGGGCGTATTTTATTCCTTCTCTGAGCCAATTCTGATGAGAGTAAAGTTCATTCCCTCCCCCTTAGTTTTCCCCCACATCCCCTCCGGTTTAAAATCCTTTTCTTGCCTCTTTTATGTGAGATAAGTTATGCCATTCTATCTCTCCCTTTCTCATTCGCCCAATACATCCCTCTCTCATCACCCCCTTTTTTTTTTTTTTGGAAATCATTTCCTCATATTCAACTCTCATCTATGCCCTCTGTCTAAATATGCTCCTTCTAACTACCCTGATAATGAGAAAGGTCTTACGAGTTATAAATATCATCTTCTCATGTAGGAATATAAACCACAGAATCTTATTAAGTCCCTTATGATTTCCCTTTCTGGTTTACCTTTTCATGCTCTCTTAAATCTTGTATTTGAAAGTCAGATTTTCTATACAGCTTTTGTCTTTTCATCAAGAGTGCTTGAAAATTTTCTATATCATTCAATGACAGTTTCCCCCCTTGAATAATTATACTCAGTTTTGCTGGGTAGGTGATTCTTGGTTGTAATCCTAGCTCCTTTGCTCTCAAGAATATCCTATTCTAAGTTCTCTGATACTTTAACATATAGGGTGATAAATCTTGTGTTATCTTGACTATGGCTCCACAATAATTGAATTGTTTCTTGCTGTAATATTTTCTCCTTGACCTCAGACCTCTGTAATTTGGCTAGGATATTCTTTGCAGGTTTTCTTTGGGTATCTCTTTCAAAAGGTGATATGTGGATTATTTCAATTTCTATTTTGCCCTCTGGTCCTAGAATATCAGGGAAGTTTTCTGTGATAATTTCTTATAACATAATGTCTAGGCTCTATTTTTGATCATGGCTTTCAGGTAATCCAATACTTTTAAAATGATCTTTCCTGATTCTATTTTCCAGGTCAGTTGTTTTTTTTTCAGTGAGATATTTCACATTGTCTTCTATTTTTTTCATTCTTTTGGTTTTGTGTTACAATCTCATGATTTCTCATAAAGTCACTAGCTTCCATTTGTTCCATTCTAATTTTTAAGGAATTATTTTCTTCAGTGAGTTTTTGCATCTCGTTTCAATTTAGCCAATTTCTGATTTTTTAAGGCATGTTTGTCCTCATTGGTTTTTTGGACCTCTTTTACTATTTGGCCTCATGTGGGTTTTTTTTTTGTTGTTTGTTTGTTTGTTTGTTTTTTAAAGTATGATTTTCTTCACTACTGTGTGGACATGTATGTGTCTTTTATCAAGTTGTTGACTCGTTTTTCATGTTTTTCTTGCATCACTCTCATTTCTCTTCCAAAATTTTCCTCTGCCTCTCTTGATTTTCAAACATCTTTTGAGTTTTTTCATGGCCTGAGACCAATTCATAATTTTGGAGGTTTTGAATGTTGGAGCTTTTACTTTGTCGTCTTCCTCTGAGTTCATGTTTCAATTTTCCTTGTCACTATAGTAACTTTCTATAATCAGAGATTTTTTTTTCCTGTTGTTTGCTCATTTTCCCAGCCTATTACTTGGCTTTTGAGTCTTTGTTAAAGGAGTGTTCTGCTTCCAAAGTGGAGAGCACACTGTCCCAAGATTCAAGGAGTTTATGCAGGTGTTTTTAGAGATACCTCTAGAGGCCTGAAAGTTTTCAGTTCTTCCAAGCTGCTATGATGCAAAGTGAAGTGTTTACTACTCTCCTGGCCTGTGCTGTGGTCTGTGAATGACCACAAACACTCTTTTCTGCCCTAGAACTCTAAGGAGGGTACTCTGCTCCACTGTTGCCACAAGCACTACTATGCTAGCATTCTTTCACACTCTGGAATTGCCACCCCAGGACTGCTACAAAGATTTGAGAGTGGGCAAAGCAACAGAGTCCTGCCTCATTGCTAGGGGAAAAAAAATTATAATCTTTTTCTGACCAGTTATTCAACCCTTTTCCTTCTGTGGGCTGAGAGCTCTGGAGTCAGTCATTGCCATTGCTGCTGCTGATTCAGTTAATCCTGGTTTTCTCTGGCCATGGCTGTGCTGGTGCAGCTGGTGTTAGACTGTGCTGCACTCTCACTCTGATAAAACAAACCTTTCCTATTGACTTTCCAAGTTGTCTTGATCTTGAAATTTGCTTCACTCCATCTTTTTGTGATTTCTGATGCTCTAGAATTTGTTTAGAGTCATTTCAGAAGCTATTTGGAGAAGTTTGGGGGACAGCTTAGGCAAGTCTCTGTCTTTATGCCACCCTCTTGGCTCCACATTCCCCCATCCATTGGTGGAATCTTTCAATGGCCATTTTGTCTTCTGTTTCCAAGACAGCAGAGCTGTTTACCTTAATAATGTCTGTTTAAATATAAATTTATTTATTTTTAGTTTTCAACATTCACTTCCACAAGTTTTTGAGTTCCAAATTTTCACCCATCTCACCCCTCCCTCCACCCCAAGATGGCATGCATTCTGAATATCCTTTCCCCAGTCTGTCCTCTCTTCTATCTCTCCCCCTTCTCTTATCCCCTTCCCTTCTATTTTCCTGTAGGGCAGGATAGACTTCTGTACCCATTTCCTGTATTTCTTATTTCCAGTAGCATGAAAACATTTTTTTAAACATATGTTTTTAAAACTTTAGTTTCAAATTTTTCTCTTCCTCCCTCCCCACCCACTCTCATTGAAAAGGCAAGCAACTCAATATAGGTTGTACATGTGCAGTTATGCAAAACACTTCCATAGTAGACACGTTGTGAAAAACTAACTCTATTTCCCTTAATCCTATCCTGCCCTCCCATTTACTCTATTCTTTCTTTTGACCCTGTCCCTCCTCAGAAGTATTTACTTCTGATTGCCCCCTTTCTCAATCTGCCCTCCTCTCTATCTTCCCTCTGCTCTCTTGTCCCCTTCTCCCCCTATTTTCCTTCAAGGGAATACAGATTTCCATACCCAATTGAATGTGTATGTTATTCTCTCCTTAAGCCAAATCCTATGAGAATAAGATTCATTCATTCCCTCTCACCTTCCCCCATTTCCCCTCCTGCATAAGAGACTTTTCTGCTTTTTTTGTGAGATAATTTACCCCATTCTATCTCTCCCTTTCTTCTTTTCCTAGTATAATCCTCTCTCATCCCTTAATTTTATCTCCATGTATGACCACTTAATATTCAACTTCCCCTCTGCCCTCTGTCTATGTATCTATGTATCTATGTATCTATCTATCTATCTATCTATCTATCTATCTATCTACATACTTTTAACTTTTTTTCCTCCAACTACCCTAATACTGACAAAGGTCTCATGAGTTATAAATATCATCTTTCCATGCAGGAATGTAAACAGTTCAACCTTAATAAGTCTCTTATGATTTCTCTTTCCTGTTTACCTCTTCATGTTCCACTTGAGTCTTGTATTTGAAAGTCAAATTTTCTATTCAGCTCTGGTCTTTTCATCAAGAATGCTTGAAAGTCCTCTATTTCTCTGAATAACCCTTTTTCCCCCTGAAGGATTATACTCAGTTTTGCTGGATAGGTGATTCTTGGTTGTAATCCTATCTTCTTTGCCCTCCGGAATATTATATTCCATGCCCTGAAGCCCTTTAATATAGAAGCTGCTAAATCTTGTGTTATCCTGATTGTGTTTCCAAAGTACTTGAATTGTTTCCTTCTGGCAGCTTGTAATATTTTCTCCTTGACCTGGGAACTCTGGAATTTGGCTATAATATTCCTAGGAGTTTTCCTTTGGGGATCTCTTTCAGGAGGAGATCTGTGGATTCTTCAATTTCTATTTTGCCCTCTGGTTCTAATATATCAGGGCAGTTTTCCTTGATAATTTCTTGAAAGATGATGTCTAGGCTCTTCTTTTGATCATGGCTTTCAGATAGTATAATAATTTTTAAATTATCTTTTCTGGTTCTATTTTCCAGGTCAATTGTTTTTCCAATGAGATATTTCACATTGTTTTCTAATTTTTCATTCTTTTGGATTTGTTTACAGTGTCTTGATTTCTCATAAAGTCACTAGCTTCCAATTGCTCTATTCTAATTTTTAAGGAAGTATTTTCTTCAGTAAGCTTTTGGACTTCCTTTTACATTTGTCCAATTTTTCTTTTTAGGGCATTTTTCTCCTCATTGGCTTTTTGGACCTCTTTTGCTATTTGGGTTAGGCTATTTTTTAAAGTGTTATTTTCTTCAGTATTTTTTTGGGTCTGCTTTAGCAAGCTGTTGACTTGTTTTTTGTGATTCTCTTGCATCACTCCCATTTCTCTTCCCAGTTTTTCCTCTACTTCTCTTACTTGCTTCTCAAAATCCCTTTTGAGCTCTTCCAAGGCCTGGGAGTGATTCATATTTTTCTTGGAGGCTTTGGACATAGGAGCTTTGACTTTGTTGTCTTCTTCTGGTTGTATATTTTGATCTTCTTTTTAACCAAAGTAAGACAGTATAGTCTGACTCTTTTTGTGCTGGTTGCTTATGATCCCAGCCAACTACTTGCATTTTAAACTCTTTGTTAAAGTACGAGTCTGCTTCCAATGTGGAGAATATACTGTCCTAAGCTTTGGGGGGTTGTACAGCTGTTTTCAGAGATACTTGTAGGGACCTGCAAGTTTTCAGTTCTTGCAAGGTGGTATGATAAGGGGTGAGGTGTTTACTCCTTTCCTGGCCTGTGATCACAAGTACTCCTTTCTGTCCTGTAACTGTGAGGAGGGGCTCTTATCCACAGCCACTGCAAGCTCCACCACACTAGGGCTCCTCCTCACCCCAGCACCTCCACCCAGAACTGTGACCCAGATCCAAACAAGGGCAAAGCAAGAGATTCCTGCCTCAGCACTGGCAAATAGATCCCTGCAATCCCTCTCTCATAAGCCACTGGATTTCCCCTAGCCAGAAGCTTGGGAAGCAGCTGACCCATCCCCAAGGCCATGCTCTTTGGGAATGAAGCTGAGACCCTGCCTTGGTGTCTCAGCACCACAGAAACAGACTTTTCCCACTGACCTTCTAAGTTGTCTTTGGTATTCGTGGATTGAAGAGTCTGGAAACCTCCACAGCTGCCCAAGATTCAGTCTTCTGAGGCCTCCTTCAGGATCACTGCGGCCTGTGCTCCTGTGCCGTGCTGCGCTGAGCTCCCAGCCTGGTGTGATATACCTTTCTGATCAACCATCCAGGTTGTCTTGGGCTGGAAATTTGTTTCACTCTTTTTGTGGGTTCTGATGCTTCAGAATTTGTTTAGAGTTATTTTTATGAGTATTTGGAGGGGTTTGGGGGAGAGTTCAAGCAAGTCACTGCTTTCACTCAGCCATCTTGGCTCTGCCTCCCTAGAATCCTTAATAATGTCTTGAAAGATGTTGTCCAGGTCCTCCTTTTGATTATAGCTTTCAGGTAGCCCAATAATTCTGATATTATCTCCCCTGGATCTATTTTCCAGGTGAGTTCTTTTTGCCATGAAGTATTTTGCATTTTCTTCCATTTTTTTCATTCTTGTGAGTTTGTTTGATTGATGCATGATGTCTCACAGAATCATTAGCTTTCACCTTCCCAGTCCTCACTTTTAAGATGTTATTCTTCTTAATTAGCTTTTGAATTTCCTTTTTTCTATTTGGCCAATTGTATTCTTTAAGGAGTTGCTTTCTTTAGTGGATTTTGTATCTTCTTTTCAATTTGGCAAATTCCACTGTTTTAGCAGTTTCCCAAGAAGTTGGATCTTTTTTCATAATTCTTTTGCATCACTCTCATTTCTTTTCCCAATAGTTCTTTTACCTCTCTTATACGATTTTTAGCTCCTTTTTGAGTTCTTCCATAAGTTCTTTCTGGTCTTGAGACCATTTCCCATTTTTGTTTGGGTTTTTGCCCATTTGGTGTTTTGACTTTGTTTTATTCTTCTATAAGGGTATAGTGGGTAGGGGCAGGTACTAATAAAGGCCACAGGGGTATGACAGCTTATCTGGAATTGAGCTAGGGTCCTAGTGGTAGTAGGTGTTCTGTACTGAGGCTTAGTGGTTTTTTTCTGCATTTCCATTGAAGCCCATTGAGGTCTGTCCACAGGAGGGTGCTTGCTTGTTCTGGGCTGTGCTGAAGTAGGTGGAGATCTGGCCCCTGGGGGATGCCTATTTTCCTGGCTACACTGAAGCATGTGGTAGTTCTCAGAGCTGGAGTCTACTGGTTCCCCTGGCTATGCTGAGACTCCTAGGGGAGTCCTGGTGTTGACATTTGCCTGATCCTCCACACTGGAGCTCAGGATCTCCTGCTGATTTTCCTAAGGTGGGGTTTCCTGCTGGCTTGGTGGGATACTTCCTGCCCTGTAATGCACGACTTTTTTGCACAAGTGAGACAGACCTTTCGTTCAATTCTCAAAGTCTCTTGGGCTAAAACACCTGTGTACTGCATCCTTCTCTTTCCACTGGCTGTGCTATTGCAGGACTTGTTCTGGGGTACTATTTTATGGTTGTTTGGAGATGAATATGGGAGAACTGAAGCAATTTACTGCTTATTCCATTATCTTGGCTTCTGGAAGTCCAGAACTCATTCATTTTAAAAATAGTAATGCCATATAAAAACTCTCCAAATATTCTCATAGAAACTATAGTCTTACTAGATAGACTTCCCCTCCAGCCTTTAGTTGTGAAAGTGATTCCTTGAGGCTACTATTATAACTCTCTAACAATAATAACAATAACAGTAATAATTAGATAGCACATCAAAATTTGAAAATTAATTTACATATAACATTTAATCCTTACAACAATTTAGGGAGGCCATTACTATTATCATTTAAATCACACAGATGAATAAACTGAGGATGAAAGAAGTTAAAAGAATTGCCTGGGATGGCATACCTAAATGTCTAAGGCCTTACATCTTCCTGGCTCAAGTTCAGTGCTCTATGCACTGAATTATGTAATTGCCTAGTTAGTAGGTATTTACTAAATAGCCTGTTAATTGAATGATTTCATATTTGCCGGTTAAGTGCTACTGTATAATATTTGACCCAATATATTAATTTACTTCTCCTCACTCTTACCAAATATGTGTCATCTTCAAATTCGGTAAGTAGGGCACTTATGTTTTTTATCCAACTTAGGGATAAAGTATGTTTAAGGAAACAGGATTTAGGACAAATCCCTGGATATTCTACTTGATACCATCTTTCTAGTTAACATTGATCTTTTGGTTCTTGTTCTTCCTGATATTGGGTCATTTCAATTCAATTTAACCTAACATACATTAAGTAATGTGCTATTTTATTCAAGTCAATATGCTAGTTGCTAGTGTTACAAAGATAAAAACAAAATCATCTCTACCCAAAGCTTCTTACATTCTGTTGGGGGCAGGGGAAATACATTTTCAAAAATAAGCACAGCAAATTCAAATTGAGTATGGAAGGGAAACTAACAATTGGAGGGGTCATGAATTTTTTGCCCTGAACATCAACTGGGTCTTGAAGGAAGACAGGCTTTGGAAAGAGAAATGGAACAATATGGAAAATCATAATTTCACATGAGGGAATCCATAAATGCACGGAAGCAAGAGCTGGAGTGTCAACTCTAGGGGCTCATTTGTAGCTCAATTTGGCCAGGACATAGCATTTGTGAAAGAAAGTAGAAAAAAAAATAGGACTAAAAAGGTGGGTGGAATCTAGACTGAGAATGGTTACTAAATGTTAGGTCATTTTCTCTTATCCAGTGTAAAAGTACTGAAAGCTTTTGAGTATTAAATTTCATAGTCAGTCTTAAATCTTAAGAAGGTTATTTTGCAACATTGGGGATGATGGAGTGATGAATGAACAGCTTAAAAATAGAGATTCTGATTAGGAAATTATACATACATACATACAATCATATGTATGTGTGTGTGTGTGTGCGTGTGTGTGTATTCTAAAAAAAAGAAAGGTGATGAGGACTTAATACAAAAAGGACAGAGACTATTAAAAAATTTGTATGCTCAACATTAATCGCAGTGTCTGGCACATATTAACTGCTTAATCAATGATTTTTTCATGTATTTGTTCATGCCTTCAAACCCAAATTCTTCTACCTTCAGGAAAGGATTGCCTTTAGCTTCATAGGTGGCATATTAGCTCAGAACTGAATCAGATAAAGTACTGTTAATTTGAGTTCATTCTGTGTCATCTTCTGACCTACTGTATCTTGGGTTTCAACTCCTGGTTTACCAGTTCTGTACTTTCAAGTACAAAGACAATTTTCTGTGTTAACGGAGAAGAAGAGAGGGAGAGTGAGGGAGAGAAGGGGGGAGATGAGTAAATGAGTAGAAATTGAATAATTCTTCTCTTGGTCTTATGAATTATTAACATTTATTTTTTTTGGAGGGGAGAGGCACAGACCCCTAATTTTCATCACTGTGGAGAACCCCTGGTGTGGAAACTAATGTTTCAAATGCATATTAGCAACCTGGTTGCATCTTACAAAAAAGTTGCCTGAAGTTTTGAGTGACTTTCTCAGGGTCGGTAACTATAGGGGATAAGATCTGGAACCAGATTTTCTAGATGCCAATGTGCACTCTATTCTACATTGCCATAATGCCTCTCTATCAATAGTGGTTATACAATTTTTAAAACTATTCATCCTAATACAGCTTAATATGACCTTTTTTTTGTTTTCTCTAGTATTCATTGCTCATCTCAGTTCACAGTTTACTTCAACAATTCAGTCAGTTTCCTTATAGGATTGTACAACTTTTTTTTTTATTTGTAGAGTACTGTATTTAGTAATTCAATTGACTTCCCACTTAATCATCACCTACTCAAGTCTTGAGTTTTGCTTTTCTGCATGAGTCTCTGCCTTTCATAAAACATTATGCACTAACTCATACTCATGCCTTTTTTTGAGTCAAGACAAGCATGTATCACTGTATTCCCCCTCTCCCCAGGTTCTGCCTAGTTGACTACCCCTACAGATATCTTGCAAGGTCATCTCGTGAGGAATATATCAGATAATCAATCTGGGGACATATATATTGGCATCCATGCCCAATGCATGATCTTTGAAGCTTATTTTGGGATGATGGATGGTATGATATGATTGCTTTTCTTTCTTAGAGAAAGCTCACATTTTGTTAATTGCTAATAGCAAAATTTGTTGGCTTATGTGCTCACCAGGCTGCCTTAAACAAAGGAATAACGGAACACAGTTCTCCTCATTAAGCCAGTGAACACTGAACATACCAGACACAGACCCACTATGAAGTTAGCCTGAGGGTATTTAGCTCTGTCTTTTGGACACTGACCAGAGAGCACTGCAATAAGTTATCCGCTGGGGCCTTCGTGGACACTTATTGCCCCAGTGATGCTGTATAAAGGGTAAATGACAATTTTCTGAGCTGGTCAGCTCATTATGGGACAATATAATCCACATTACTATGCATATTTGATGGTAGTGGCACTCATAGCATACCTTGGAGTGTGAGATACTGACTTTTTTAACCAAAATTATTACTTTTGAGCCAGTAGGGATAGAATTCATGGCTGCTTTGTCCACGAGATCATATATATCATTCACTAGTACAAATATACCCAGCCTTGCAACTTTATATCTTTTTCACTTCATCATTTGTAACACCTTGAAATTCAAGCCTGTCACTGAACAACTGCTACATCAGACTGACACCATATTCATCCTCAGTTACACATCCGAGCATTGGCTCCTTTCTCTGTGTCTATCTTCACACAGGAACACAGACACATAAACACGCACAGACACAGAGACACAGGCACGTACAGAGAGATAGACAGACAGACAGACACACACACAACACACACACACACACACACACACACACACACACTGTGACCCCACGCTGTGATCCTGATCTTCTTACTGTTCTTTGTAGTCTTTCTCTATATATACTGACAGAATTTTCACTGGTTGTCCCTGAAATATTCTCTTATCTCCACTTCCTGGATTTTCTGCTTTCCTTCAAATTCCAGCTGAAGTTATGCCTTCTGCAAGAAATTTCTAGGAGGGCAGCTAGGTGGCACAGTGGATAGAGTACTGCCCCTGAGTTCAAATCTGGCCTTAGACCAAACACTTGGCATTTACTAGCTGTGTGACCCTGGGCAAGTCACTTAACCCCAACTGCCTCACAAAAAAAAAGAAGAAATTTCTAGGCCTCCATAATCTTGTTGACTTCCTTCTGAGATTATCCCCAATTTTCCAGTATATATTTTGTTTGTTCGTGTTTGCTTGCATTATTCTTTTGAGGATATAGACTGGTTTTATTTTTACTTATTTTTATTTTTTAATTTTGTTTTGGTTTAATTTTTTTCCAGGGATATGTGGAAAAAATTGCCTTTCTTTGCATTCCCAACTCTTGCCATAAATTCTGGTCAACAGCAAGTCCTTGACAAATATTTTGCTGACTGGCTTATCAGTACACATTGGCAGTACCTCCTCAAGTTAAAATCTTAAAGAGTCATTGCAGACATTGAGAGGCAAAGTCACTTTCCCAGTGTCATACAGCTAGCATGTATAGGCAAAGAACTCAAACTCTGCTACTCTGTGTCCCACTGTCCCGGCCTCAGTGCTATTCCTCAGGGTTTATCTGGTATATGCATAACTGAATGATGTGGACCCCATTATGAGAGGAAGCCCTTGAGCAAACTAACTATATTTTTGCTGTGCTTTGTGTCTTTAGAACTTAGCACAGTGCCTGGTATATAGTAATCACGTAATACTTTTTTTTATTATTGACTCACTTAGACATTTTATAGTACCTTGTAACTTGAATTCAAGCACTGATCAACTTGTCCATCTATCTGCTATATATCTTTTAAATATTTAACTTGGTTGAAGAATTCCCTGGTTTCTTTAAACAATTCATTTTCTACCTTAGAATTGTTTGTATCATTAGGACATCATTTTGATAACCTCTCACCTTTCTGGGATTCCTTCAGGTCTAAAATTTTCAGCTAATGAATCATATCTGTCATTTACCTGAACTTTAAAAAATCTCCCCAAATCTAAGTTTTATATCAGAGTCTGGATGGCTTTCTGCTCCTTATCTATCATGAATTCTGCAATGAACGGTAACTTTCTGATATAGCACATATCATTTGCGCTTCAATCATTTTCATAGTACAAGGGGATATTAGGATACAAACAATATTTTTATTCAGCACAACAAAAATGTGGTATCAGATTGACACAGCATTAATCTGTCTTCTCCATGTTCTCTTTGTGTTTCACAATTTTTCTTTCAAACCTAGCTTCACATTCCTACTAGCAGTGTGAATTTGGGCAAGTCACTTGACCTATGTCTATCTAAGTTTCATCATCTGTAAAATAAGGATAATAATAACACTTACATCCCTTGGTTGTTGTGAGGCTCAAATGAGATAATAATTGTAAACTACTTAGAACAGCGCTTGGAACATAATAAGCATTATATAAATGTTAGTTAGTAATAGCTAATTCTTAGTCTTTTTCTTTAGGTATCCCTGTTTTTTTTTTCCTTTCACTGGCAAAGTCTTTCCTAGAGTAGTTCATAAGTGTTCACCATTCCTATAGAAAGCTCCTACAATTATAACCAGTCCTGAGGTTATGTCACTTTTTCTCTTCTCCAAGACTGGGTTTAGAAACTTTCCTTATGTTGTGACAGTGAAAACATACTCAAGTCTGAGCCAAGGTGGGCATATTTGCTGCAACACATCTCTGCTTTTAGTTTTGCTATATTCTCAGTATCTCTCTAGAGGAAAGGGTAGAGAGTCAATGACCAAAGGGATCTCTGGGCTAACTTTCGTACCCCTGGGTAAATGAGTGACTTTTATGCCAAGGTCTAGTACAAAGCCAACAAAGTCATATAGCTTCCATCATTGAAATCTGCCTTCTAGGAGTACCCAAGGGACATGCCCACAATCTCTGTAGAATTATATGATCATAAATCCAGTCCAAGGCTCACCAAACCAGCAGCACATCAATCTGATCAGGGAATACTTCTACCTACCACACATATGTAGCACTGCGACAGATTTACAACACTGCTAGTGTGATGAATAATACTTACTATGTTCATCTCTGGGCAATAATAATAATTTTTCCATATAAAGGAAGGGTCAATAACATTAAGAAAAGAGGTGGCAACATAAAATTCATTTCTGAATTTAAAATGTGAGTGTCAAGTTATGTTATACTTCATAAATAGATGATTTACATGGCTCTGGGTAGAAGCAAGTGTATTGGGGAAATAAAAGTGAGTTTGTGGCATAGTCATGTTCTACTAATTTGTTATTATCAAGAGGAAAGGCATTCTGAAAAAGTGAAAATGTTTAATAATAGAATATTTTAAAATACATTTATTACTTTCAAGAACGTGTACATTAACCAGGCTAACCAATGCTTACCTAAAATTAATCATCAAAATATCTGAGAGTGATTTGTTGTTACATAATAAATGGACCAATCTAAGCAACCACTCTTCTCTTTGTTATGTTATGCCGATATTATACACACAATTGGTAAATTTAAAAGTATTTTGAAAATCATCTTCTTCTCCCCCAGCCCTTACTTTTAGTATTTAGCATAGAACCTGGCACACTGTTATCACTTAATAAATGTTTGTTGATTGATTTATTTAATTTTACTTTGTAAATCTATTCTTCTTATATAAAATTAATTATTTTCAAATTGTTGCAAGTTTTAAATCAGGGGTGGGGAAGTTTTATCCTCGAGGTTACATGTGGCCCTCTTGGTCTTCAAGTGTGACCCTTTGACTGAATCCAAAGTTCATAGAACAAATTTCAGTAAAAGGGCTGCACTTGAGGGCCTAGGGGGCCATACGTGGCCTGGAAGATAAAAGCTCCCTACCCCTGTTTTAAATAAATGAATTCTAAAGAAAAAGAGGATTTATTTAATCATCTTTCAACCCCTTGCATTTAGGCATGCTTTCTTTTAATCTGACACATCTCTTATAAATGCAACTTAAGTTGATTTCTTCTTAATTATATTCAATAGACATGTAGGAGAGTTGTTCACTACCCTTCTTAGAATATACTTGAACATGGGCTTTTCTCAACTCTTGTGATTTGTAGAAAATGAAAAAAAAATCTCAGAAAGAGCTAGAATGCTATGCCTCAGATGCCTTTTGGTTAACTAAAAATGTGAAACAAAGTTGCCAACTGAAAGAGAACCTTCAGATGTAGGGGAAATACATACCATATAATAGATAGTGTATTAGCAACAGGAAATGTGAGCACAACTTCCATTTCACAATGGTTATTATGTGAATAATTTCTTATCTGTTTAATTTACTATACTTGTATGCACAAAAAGAAATTAGCAATTAAAAAAAAACAATTTTAATATAGCCCTGCCTGATGGATTTGTTGCTACAGTTTCCATTTCCCAAGGTAAAGAACTGCATTACATGGTAAGACATTCATGCTATTGTCTGCATTCTATTCTTCAACATTTTCTCTCCTCCTTTTCTGAATATGCTTTTGAATCATCCATCATTTTTCTCCATTCCATGCTGCATGATTTTGACTAATCAGCATTCTTGATTTTTATTACTTAGTTTACTTTGTACCTGCTCTCCCTCTCTGTCAATTCCATAAATTCAGGAAACATTTTATTATGTGTCTACTTGGACAAGTCAATGTGCTGGGAAAACAAAAGGCAGAATAACAAAATAAAATAAATGCCACTAGTTCCTCGGCTCAAGAAATTTAAATTTTGGGGTGTCTATAAGTTTATATGTTAATTATCTATCAATTATCTATCTGATATGTGTATTTGTTAATGGAAAATAGCATCTGTAAATGTATGAGGGTGGGACTTAAATGACAGGTACAGAAGCAAGTATAGAGTCAGTCTGGTAAGCACATAGATTGAGTGAAAGGAAATAATATGAAATAAGACTAGAATGGTAGGTGGGAATGAGCTTATGGAGGGCTATAAATGTCAAGCTGGGGTTTTTGTATTTTATCCTGCCTTTTTTTTGGTGACAAATGGAGTCTAGCCTAGCTTTGCCTAATGAAAGCCAGCCCCAGGGTTACCACAGAACCAATATATTATGTAGGACTATCAGTGTCTGCCACATGATAGTTTCCTCTTGAGGAAAATATATGACACAATCGCACAAAATCCAGGCTCACACTTCAGCTGAGCTTGAAAAACTGAATAAAGCAGTTCTATAAAATGTTGCATGGTCATAAACACTTACTGTTTGACAAGAGTTTTCATGGTTTTTATAGCTTTTCATTTGGGAAAAAGGCATTAGGGAATCTTAATTTTATTTCATGATTAGTGAACCTCAAAAAAAAATCTTCAGCTTTCAAATTGCATGGAGAATTACAACTATGAAGCTAAGAGGCATATTTCTTTTCTAGTGGAGTGTCCTATAAAACCTGACAAGCCTTGAAAGGTCAAATATTTATGACGACATTTCCTAGAATTTTGTTTAATCAAATTGTTTATGTTCTGATCAATGCTCACTTAATGGCTCCTTTCAGAAACATATCAACAAGAAAGAATTACCTTTTTCATTATTTCCTGGGGTATCTTTCAGCTGTTTACACATTTAAACATGCTCCCCTGGGTCTCTATTATGAAGTTTCATGAGGGAGGACTGGAAACCTATGAAGAAAAAAAAAAACAACTTAAAACCAAATAAAATACAGTTTATTTTAAATAAAATTGTAACAATGAAATCCTTTTTTCTATGCAGATTTATGTGTGTGTGTGTGTGTGTGTGTGTGTGTGTGTGTGTGTGTGTGTATGAATGTGTAGAGTAACCCCAATAGGCAGATTTTGCTTGGAGTAAGCTTGAGACAGCATGAGGCAATGAAAAAAAGGAAGATTCATCACGGGGTTAGAGGAAAGAGTTTGCACATAATAAGAAAAATGTGTGAAATTATGTAAAAAAGTTTGGCTACAAATAAGATATATAAAAAGATATGTCTTGATGCTTCTTTCAGAGGTGGAAATGCCAGGAATAGTGGATATTTTGTGTTTATGTTAATATAACATCAAAAATGTTCTAATCAATTGATCAGTTCTTATCAATATTACCTGTTTTTTTTTACTCTAATCTATTTCATTATTTAAATAAAGGATGCTTCTATGTGTAGGATAAAGTTATGGAGGAAATTTAGGTCATTTTAAAATGAAATCTAAATTTAATTTTAATTTTATTTTTAATTAATTAATTTTTAGCTTTTAACATTCATGTTTATAAGACTGTGAGTTCTAAATTTCCCTCCTCCCTCAGCACTCCCCTCCCTGAGACAGTATGCCAAGTGATATGGGCTTTGCATGTACAATCATATTAACGTATTTCCACATTAATCACAATGTAAAAGAAGAATCAGAACAAAAGAGAAAAAAAAAACACGAGAAAGAAAAATAACCACAACAACAAAAGAGAAAACAGTATCCTTCGATCTGCATTCAGAGTCAACAGTTGTTTCTCTGGATTCGATAGCATTTTCCATAATGAGGTTTTTTTTTGGTGGGGGGGAATTGTCTTAGATCATTTCATTGCTGAGATGAGCTAAGTCTGTCAAAGTTGGCCATCACACAGTGTTGCTGTTGTGTGTACAATGTTCTCATAGTTCTGCTCACTTTACTTATCATCAGTTCATGTAAGTCTTTCAAGGTTTTTCTGAAATCTGGTTGTTCATCATTTCTTACGGAACAATAGTATTCCTTAACATTCATATACTACAACTTGTTCAGTCACTTCCCAATTTATGGGCTTCCCCACAATTTCCAATTCTTTGTCACCACAAAAAGAGCTTCTACAAATATTTTTGTACATGTGGATCCTTTTCCCTGTTTTATGATCACTTTGGGATATAGACCTAGAAATGGTATTGCTGGATCAAAGGATATTCACAATTTTATACCCATTTTGGTATAGTTTCATATTGCTCTCCAGAATGGTTGGCTCAGTTCACAACTTCACCAACAATGCATTAGTGTTCCAATTTTCCCACATATTTAACATTAATCATGTTCCTTTTTTTTGTCATTTTTTCCAATCTGATAGGTGTGATGTGGTACCATAGAGTTGTTTTAGTTTGCATTGCTCTAACCAACAGTGATTTAGATATTTTTTTTTTCATATGAGTAAAGATAACTTTAATTTCTTCATCTGAAAACTGCCTGTGCATATTTTTTTGCTATTAATCAATTGGGGAATAACTTGTATTCTTACATATTTGATTCAGTTCTCTATATATTTTAGAAATAAGGCCTTTATGAGAGATACTGCTTGAAAAAATTGTTTACCAGCATTCTGCTTCCCTTCTAATCTTGGTTTGATTGGCTTTGTGCAAAAGCTTAATTTAATGTAATCAAAATTATCCATTTTGCAATTCTTAATGTTCTCTATCTCTTATTTGATCATAAATTCTTCCCTTCTCCATAGATTGGACAAGTAAACTCTTCTTTGCTCTCCTAATTTGCTTATAGTATCACCTTTTATGTCCAAATCATATACCCATTTTGCCATTATGTTGATATACAGTGTAAGATGTTAGTCTATTACCTAATTTCTGCCATATTATTTTCCAGTTTTCCTACTGTTTTGGTCAAAATAGTGAATTCTTATCCCAGAAGCTGGAGTCTTTGGGTTTATCAAAAGTAGTTTACAGTAGTCATTAACTACTGTGTCTCATGTAATTAATTAACTCCAATGATCCACCACACTATTTCTTAGCCAGTACCAAGTAGTTTTGATGATTGGTGCTTTATAATACAGTTTTAGATATGTTACTTATAAGCCATGTTCCCTTGCATTTCTTTCCATTAATTCTCTGATATTCTGGAGCTTTCATTCTTCCAGATCAATTTTTTTTTAAAGTTTTTCTATCTCTAGAAAATATTTTTGGAAATTTGATTTATATGACATGTAATAAGTAAATTAGCTTAGGTAGAATTGTCATTTTTATTATATTAGCTTGGCCTACCCATGAGCAACTGATGTTTTTCCAATTATTTAGATCTGACTTTATTTGTGTGAAAAGTGTTTTGTAATTGTGTTCATGTAGTTCCTGGATAGGTCTTGGCAGGTAGACTCACAAATATTTTATATTATCTACTGTTTCTTTAAATGGAATTTCTCTATCTCTTGTTGCTGGGCTTTATTAGTAATATATAGAAATGTTAATGATTTCTGTGGGTATATTTTATATCCTGCAACTTTGCTAAGTTAATTATGTCAGGTATTTTTAATTGATTCTCTAGTATTCTCTAATTATACCATCATATCATCTGCAAATAGTGATAGCTTTGTTTCGTCATTGCCTATTCTAATTCCTCCAATTTATTTTTCTTCTCTTACTGCTAAAGCTAAAATTTCTAGTACAACATTGAATAACAGTGGTAATAACAGACATCCTTATTTCACCCCAATCTTCCTGAAATGTTTCTAGCTTACCCACCTTACATATGATGCTTGCTGATTGTTTTAGATAGATGCTATTTATCATTTTACAGAAAACTCCATTTATTCCTGTGCTCTCTAATGTTTTTAATAGGAATAGGTGTTGTATTTGTCAAAAGCTTTTTCTGTATCTATTAAGATAACTATATGATTTCTGTTAATTTAGTTATTGATATGGTTGATTATGCTAATGGTTTTCCTACTATTGAACCAGCATTGCATTCTTGGTATAAATCTCACCTGTTTATGGCATATTATTCCTATGGTAAGTTGATGTAATCTCTTTGCTAATATTTTATTCAAAATATTTGCATCTATATTCATTAGGAAAATTGGTCTATATTTTTTTTCTCTGTTTTGGCTCTCCCCAATTTAGGTATCAGCACAATATTTGTACCCTAAAAAGAATTTGGTAGGACTCCATCTTCACCTGTTTTCCAAATAGTTTGCGTAATATTGGAATTAATTGTTCTTTAAATGTTTGGTAGAATTCACTTACAAATCAATCTGGACATGGAGATTTTTTTTTCTTACAAAGTTCATTGATGGCTTGTTCAATTATTATTTCTCCTGAAATGGCATTATTTAAGTATTTTATTTCATCTTCTGTTAGTCTGGATGATTTGTATTTTTTAAAATATTCATCCGTTTCACTTAGATTGTCAGATTTATTGACAAACACTTGGGTAAAATAGCTCTTAATTATTGTTTTAATTTCCTCTTCATTGGCGGCGAATTTACATTTTTGATACTGGTAATTTTTTTCCTTCTTTTTAATCGAACAAAAAACTTATTTATTTTATTGTTTTTTTTTTATAAAACCAGTTCTTACTTTATTTTATTAGTTCAATAGTTTTCTTAATTTCAGTTTTCTTAATTTCTCCTTTGATTTTCAGAATTTCTGATTTGGTATGTAATTAGGAGTTTTTCATTTGTTCTTTTTCTAACTTTATAGTTGTATGTCCAATTCATTGATCTTCCATTTCTCTATTGTATTCATGTAAGCATTTAGAGATATGAAATTTTCCCTAAGAACTGCTTTGGCTGCATCTCATAAGTTTTATCATACTGTCTCATGTTTGTTATTCTTTTTGATGAAGTTATTGATTATTTGTATGGTTTGTTGTTTGACCCACTCATTCTTTAGGATTCGATTGTGTAGTTTCCAATTCATTTTTTGTTATCTTTCCATGGCCCTTTATTACGTATAATTTTTATTGCACCATGTTCTGAACAGGATGCATGTAATATTTCTGACTTTCTGCATTGAATTGTGATGTTTTACGCCCTAGTATAAATGGTGAATTTTTTATAGGTGCCATGTACCACTGAGAAAAAAAAAGTATATATTCTATCTTTATTCAATTTTCTCCGGAGGTATACCATATATACTGTCTCTAAAATTCTCTTCATCTGGAGAGGAGGAGGGGAAGAGCCAAGATTGAGGAGTGAAAACAGCTTGCGCTATCCCTCAAATACCTATAAAAGTGACTCTAAACAATTTCTAAATGAGAAGAACCTAAAAGAAGACAAAGTTAAAGAAATTTCCAACCCAAGACAATCTGGATAGTTGATCAGAAAAGTATATCGTGAAGACTGGGGGAGGAGCGCAGTTCAGCATGGGTGAGCAGGTGCTGCAAATACAGAGGAGGTCTTGGAGGACTGAATCGTGGGCAGTTGTGGAGGTTTCCAAACTCCTCAAACCACGAACACCAAAGACAACTTAGGTCAAAGGGAAAAGTCTGTTTCTGTGGTGAGAGAGATGCGTGGGCTCCCAGCCCCATTTCCTGAGCTTGGCCCCAGGGCAGCTGGTTGCCTCCTGGGCTTCCAGACCACAGTCTGAGGGGGAATGCAGTGACTAATCAGAGGGGAATTGCAGAGATCTCTCTGCTGGTGCAGGATTCTCTTGCTTTTCCCATGCTTGGATCTGGGTCATAGTTCTCTGTGGTGGTCTTGAGGCAAGGAGGAGTGCTGGTATGGTAGAGCTTGTAGTGGTGATTAAAAGGAAATCCTCCTCACAGTTCCAAGACAGAAAAGAGTACTTGTGATCACTCATAGACCAAAGCACAGGCAAGAAAGGAGTAAACACCTTACCCCTTATCATACCACCTTGGAAGAACTGAAAATTTGCAGGTCCCTAGAAGTATCTCTCAAAACAGCTGCACAATCCCCTGAAACTTGGGACAGTACGTTCTCCACATTGGAAGAATACCTCTACCTTAATAAAAAGTTTATAACTCAAGTAATTGGCTGGAATCATGAGCAAACCTTGCAAAAAGTGTCAGACCATAGAATCATTGTTTTGGTAACAAATAGGATCAAAGCATACAACCAGAAGAAGACAACAAAGCCAAAGCTCCTATATCCAAAGCCTGGAAGGAAAATATGAATTGGTTGCAAGCCATGGAAAAACTCAAAAAGGATTTTGAGAAGCAAGTAAGAGTAGAAGAAGAACACCCCAAAAATACTAAAAAAAAATAATAACACCTTAAAAAATAGCTTAACCAAAATGGCAAAAAAGGTCCAAAAATCCAATGAGGAGAAGAATGCCTCAAAAAGCAAAATTGGACAAATGTAAAAGGAAGTCCAAAAGATTACTGAAAAAAAAATACTTCCTTAAAAAGTAGAATGGAGCAACTGGAAGCTAGTGACTTCATGAGAAATCAGTACTCTGTAAAACAAATCCAAAAGAATGAAAATTAGAAAACAATGTAAAATATCTCATTGAAAAACAACTGACCTGGAAGATAGGTCCAGGAGAGATAATTTTAAAACTATTTTACCATTTGAAAGCCATGATCAAAAAAAGAGCCTAGACATCATCTTTCAAGAAATTATCAAGGAATACTGTCCTGATATTTTAGAACCAGGGGGCAAAATAGAAATTGAAAGAATCTACTGATCTCTTTCTGAAAGAGATCCCCAGAGGAAAACTCCTAGAGTTCCCAGATGAAGGAGAAAATATTACAAGTAGACCACAAAGGAACAGTTCAAGTATTGTGGAAACACAATCAGGATAACACAAGGTTTAGCAGCTTCTACATTAAGGTACCATAGGGCATGGAATGAATGTGAATGGGATGAACTCTCCCATAAAATGGAAGCAGATAGCAGAATGGATTAAAAATCATAATTTCACAATATGTCGTTTACAGGAAACACATGTGAAAAAGAGTGACTGGAGCAGGATATATTATGCTTCAGCTGAACTAAAAAGGGCAGGGGTAGCAATCCTGATCTCAGACAAAGCAAAAGCAAAAATAGATCTTATCAGAAGAGATAAGGAAGGAAACTACATCCTGCTAAAAGGCACCATAGACAATGAAGTAATATTACTACTAAACGTAAATGCACCAAATGGTATAACATCCAAATTCTTAGAGGAGAAGTTCAGGGAGTTACAGGAAGAAATAGACAACAAAACTATTCTAGTGGGGACCTCAACCTCTCCCTTTCTGTACTAGATAAATCTAACCACAAAATAAACAAGAAAGAAGTTAAGAAGTTAAATAGAACATTAGAAGAGTGAGCTATGATACACCTCTAGAGAAAACTGAATGGAGATAGAAAGTAATATACTTTTTTCTCGGTGGCACATGGCACATACAGAAAAATTGACCATGTACTGGGGCATAAAAAACTCACAGTCCAGTGCAGAAAGGCAGAAATATTAAATGCATCCTTTTCAGAGCACAATGCAATAAAAAATGTAATAATGGTCCATGGAAAGATAGACTAAAAAAAATTGGAAACTAAATAATTTAATTCTAAAAAATGATTGGGTCAAACAACAAATAGAAACAATCAATAATTTCATTCAAGAGAAGAACAATAATGAGACAACATACCAAAACTTATGGGACGCAATGAAAGCAGTTCTTAGGGGAAGTTTTATGTCTCTAAATGCTTACATAAATAAAATAGAAAAAGAGGAGATCGATAAATTTGGCATATAACTAAAAACAACTAGAAAAAGAAGATATTAAAAATTCTCAATTAAACACAAACTTAGAAATATTGAAAACCAAAGGAAAAATTGAGAAAATTGAAATTAATAACACTATTGAACTAATAAATAAAACTAAGAGCTGGTTTTCTGAAAAAAAAATAGATGAACCTGTGGTTAATTTAGCTAAAAAAAAAAGAAAGAAGAAAACTAAATTACTATTTTCAAGAATGAAAAGAATGAATCTACCACGAAGAAAGAGGAAACTAAAACAATAATTAAGAATTATTTTGCCAAATTATATGCCAATAAATTTGACAATCTTGGTGAAATGGATACATATTTACAAAAATATAAATTGTCCAGATTAACAGAAGAGGAAATAAAATACTTAAATAACTCCATCTCAGAAAAAGAAATTGAACAAGCCACAGATGAACTGCCTAGGAAAAATCCCAGGGCCAGATTGATTTACATGAGAATGCTATCAAACATTTAAAGAACAATTAATTCCAATACTATATAGACTACTTGGAAAAACAGGTGAAGGAGTCTTTCCAAATTCTTTTAATGATACAAATATGGTGCTCATACCTAAACAGGAAGAGTCAAAAAAAAAAGAAAGAAAATTATAGTCCAATTTCTCTATGAGTATAGATGCAAAAAACTTTAACAAAATATTAGCAGATAGATTACAGCAACTTATCACAAGAATAATACACTATGACCAGGTAGGATTTGTACCAGGAATACAGGGCTGGTTCAATATTAGGAAAACTATCAGCATATTGATCACATCAACACCAAAACTTACAGAAAACACATGATCATCTCAATAATAGAGGCAGAAAAAGCTTTTCACAAAATACAACACCCATTACTATTAAAAACAAAAGAAAGCATAAGTATAAATGCAGTCTTCCTTAAAATAATAAATAGCATTTATCTAACACCTTCACCAAGCATAATATGTAATGGGGACAAGCTAGAAGCATTTCCAGTAAGATCTGCGGTGAAACAAGGATGTCCATTATCACCACTATTATTTAATATTGTGCTGGAAATATTAGTTTTAGCAATAAGAGAACAAAAAGAAACTGAATGTATTAGAATAGGCAAAGAAGAAACAAAGCTATGCCTCTGTGCATATGATATGATGATATACTTTCAGAATCCTAGAGAATCAAGTAAAAAACTACTTGAAACAATAAACAACTTTAGCAAAGTTGCAGGCTACAAAATAAACCCACATAAATCTTTGGCATTTATATAGAGTACCAACAAAGCCCAACAGCAAGAGATAAAAAGAGAAATTCCGTTTAAACTTACTATAGACAATATAAAATATTTCAGAGTCTACCTCCCGAAACATATCCAGGAATTCTATGAACAAAATTACAAAACTCATTTCACACAAATAAAATCAGATCCAAATAATTTGGAAAACATCAGTTGCTCATGGGTAGGCCGAGCTAATATAATAAAAATGACAATTCTACCTAAGCTAATTTACTTATTCAGTGCCAACAATCAAACTACCAAAATATATTTTATAGAGTTAGAAAAAAATATAACAAGATTCATTTGGAAGAGCCAAAGGTCCAGAATATCAAGGGAACCAATGAAAAGAAATGCAGGGGAAGGTGACCTAGCAATTTCAGATCTTAAATCATATTATAAAGCAGCAATCATCAAAACTGCTTGGTACTGGCTAAGAAATAGAGTGGTGGATCAGTAGAATAGTTTAAATATGCAAGACACAGTAGTCAATGACTATAGTAATCTGTTATTTGATAAATCCAAAGACCCCAGCTTCTGGAATAAGAATGCACTCTGAAAAAAAAAAAACTGCTGGGAAAACTGGAAAATAGTATGGCACAAACTAAGCATAGACCCAAATCTCACACCATATTCCAAAATAAATTCAAAATGGGTTCATGATTTAGATATAAAGGCTGATACCATAAGCAAACTGGGAGAGCAAGGAATAGTTTATCTATCAGATGTATGGAGAACAGAAGAATTCATGACGAAACAGGAGATAGAGAACATTATGAAAAGCAAAATGGATAATTTCACATTGAATTGGTAAGTTTTTGTACAAGCAAAGCCAATGCAACTAGGATTAGAAGGGAGGTAGGAAATTTGAAAAGAATTTTTACAACCGGTGTCTCTAATAAGGGCCTTATTTCTAAAATATATAGAGAGAATTAAGTCAAATTTAAGACGCATTCTGCAATTGATAAACAGTCAAAGGATATGAACAGACAATTCTCAGATGAAGAAATTAAAGTCATCTATAGTCATATGAAAATATCCTCTAAATTATTATTGATTAGAGAAATGCAAATCAAAATAACTCTGAGGTATCACATCACACATATCAGATTGGCCAACATGACAAAACAGGAAAATGATAAATGTTGGAGAAGATGTGGGAAAATTGGAAAACTAATGCATTTTTGGTGGAGTTGTGAAATGATCCAACTGTTTTAGAGAACAATTTGGAACTATGACCAAAGGGCTATAAAAATATGCATACCCTTTGACCCAGTAATAACACTTCTAGGGTTATATCCCAAAGAGATCATAGAAATGGGAAAAGGACCCACTTGTACAAAAATATTCTTTTGTGGTGTCAAAGAATTGGAAATTGAGAGGATGCCCATCAATTGGGGAATGGCTGAGCAAGTTGTGGTATATGAATGTAATGGAATACTATTGTGCTATAAGAAATGATGAACACCCTGACTTCAGAAAAACCTGGAAAGACATGTATGGTCTGATGCTGAGTGAAGTGAACAGAATCAAGAGAATGTTGTACATAATGACAGCCATTATGGGGTGACTAATATTGAATAAACTTAACCCTTCCCAGAAATACAAGGATCTAAGACATCTCCAGAGGCTTTGTGATGGAAAATGCTATCCACATCCAAAGAAAGAACTATGGAAGTTGAATTGTCATTTTTTTTCTCTTCTGTTGAGTTTTGTTTCCTATTTCTGATGGTACCTCCTTTTGGTTTTAATTTTTACTTACGACATCACTAATGTGAATATATGCTTAATAGGAATTTAAACGTATAGCCTATATTAGATTATGCTCATTCTTGGGGAAGGTGGTGGGGAGCAAAGGGGGAGGAAATTTTAAACTCAAAAGCATATGGAAGTGATTATTGATAAATCAAAATAAATTAATAAAATAAAAAAAGAAACATATTGTAAGTTTGTGGTTTTTAATCTATTCTTCTATCTGCTCCATTTTATGGAGAGTTCATACCATTCATATTCACAGTTATGATTATTGCATTTTTCTCTCCATCCTATTCTTCCCCCCCCCCATTAATGCTTTTCTCTATCCTTTCTCCCTTTCCCTCCTCACCAGTGTTTTGCTTCTGGATACTGCCTCCCTCAATCTGTCCTCCCTTCTATCAGCTCCCATATCTTTTCTTTCCCTTACCCCTACTACTTCATTCCTCTGTCTTCCCTCCTTTCTATTCACCCCTCTCTCTCTTTTTTTTTTTTACATTTTCTCCTCCTACTTCCTATGAGGTAAGATAGATTTCTATACCCAACTGAGTGTATATGCTATCTCCTCTATGAGCCACTCAATGCCTTTTAAGCAAGAATATTTGTGTAAGAGCTGAGTATCTTCAAAAAAAATGTAGACATAGACATTCATCAATTTATTTTGTTTTAATTGAAACTTTTGATGAAAAGACAACTTATTATCTGGTTTTATTAAGAAGCCCTCATGATCGAACCCAGTTTATGTAAACTCCAAGTTTTGGAAATGGGCTCTAAGTTATGATTATAATTCACATTAAAATAAGATCTTAAAGATTAGAAAATGTTCCTTTACAACCAACATCATTGTATCTTAAACAATGACAGTATGATTTTCTCCATTTTATAAATGATAAATTCAGGACTGGAGTTTTATATTACTTGCCCACAGTTATACAACTGGTAAATAATGTACCTGGCACTTGAACTTAGGTGTCATCATTTTCACTTCAGTGTTGTTTTGATTACATAAAATCATACCTGAGAGCAAGTAGCCCAAGTATAGAGGGAAGACCTAGAGCTGACACGATCAGATACAAAAACAAGAATTTTGTAGTAGGGACTAAGAATCACATTATACCTATCAGTGATGCCAAACCAAAGCTACTTTTTTCCACTGAAGAAAGTGAGGGATTTATACTTCAACTTGCACTAAGAGTTCATCAGTTCTTTCTCTGGAGGTAGATAGCAATTTTCATCAAGTCTTTCTGAATTTTCTTGGATCATTGCATTGATCATAGTAGCTAAGTCTTTCATAGCAAATCATCCTTACAATACTGCTGTTGTTGTGTACAGTGACCTCCTGGTTGCACTTATTCCACCTTGCATCAGCTCATATAGTTCCTTCCAGGTTTTTCTGAAACTACCCACCCCTCATTATTTTTTACAACACAATAACATTCCATCACAATTACACAGTACAGCTTGTTCAGCCATACTCCAGTTGATGGGCATCCCTTCAATTTCCAATTCTTTGCCACCACAAAAAGCTGCCACAAATATTTTTGTACATAGAATTCCTTTCTTTTTTTTTCTTTGATCTCTTTGTAATACAGAACCAGATATAGTCAAAGAATAAGTACAATTTTATATCCTTTTTGTTCTGGTTCTAAATTTTTCTCCAAAAAGTCTGAACAACTTCACAACTCCAACAGCAGTTTACTAGAATACCTATTTTCCAAATCTCCTCCATCATTTTCCACTTCTGATATTTTTGAGGTGGTAGCTCAGAGCTGTTTAAGTTTGCATTTCTCTAATCAATAGCAATTTAGAGTATTTTTTTTCATGTGTCTACAGATAGCTTTGATTTCTACATATAAAAAGTGTCTGTCCATATCAGTTAACCATTTATAAATTGGGGAATAGTTCTTATTTTTATGAATTTTAATTTTGTAAATTTGACTCAGTTCCTTACGATGTGCCATTATTGGAGAAACTTGTACAAACGTTTGATATTACTTCATTATCTATGGTACCTTTTAGCAACATGTAGTTTTCCTGACATTTCCTATTATCAAATTTATTTTTTCTTTGTCTGAGATGATGATCCTTACCTCACTTTTTAACTTCAGTTTAAATAGAATAGATTCTGTACCAGCCTCTTATTTTTATTCTTGTTTTTTTCTGTTTCAAGTATGCTTCTTATAAATAAGAAATTATTGTACTTCATTTTCTTCTTTAATAATTAGTTTATTTTTAGTTTTCAACATTCACTTCCATAAGATTTTGAGTTTTAAATTTTCTCTCCTTCCCTCCTCTCCCTCTCCAGATGGCATGCAATCTGATATAGGCTCTACTTATGCATTGATATTAAACATAATTTTCCATTAATCATAATATAAAAAAATAAACAAATAGAACTAATGGGAGGAATCATGAGAATGAAGCAATAAAACAAAACAACAAGGGAAAAGGAGAGCAAATAGTTTGTTTCCATCTGCATTCAGACTCCAAAATTCTTTCTCTGAATGTGGATAGTGTTTTCCACCATGAGCCTTTTGGAGATGTTTTAGATCCTTGCATTGCTGAGAAGGGTTAAGTCTATCCAAGTCAGTAATGGTACAGTGTGGCTGTTATGGTGTACAATGTTCTCCTGGTTTTGCTCATTTCACTCTGCATCAGTTCATATAAGTCTTTCCAGGTTTTTCTGAAGTCTGCCAGCTCATAATTTCTTATAGCACAATAGTATTCTATTACATTCATACACCACAACTTGTTCAGCCATTCCCCATTCATTGACATCCTCTCAATTACGAAGTCTTTGACACCACAAAGAGAGCTGCTACAAATATTTCTGTATATGTGGGTCCTTTTCTCATTTTTTTATGATCTTTTTGGGATACAGCCCTAGAAGTGCTATTGCTGAGTCAAACGGTGTGCACATTTTTATAGCCCTTTGGGCACAGTTCCCAACTGCTCTCCAGAATGGTTGGATCATTCACAACTCCACCAACAAGGCATTAATGTTCCAATTTTCCCACATATTCTCCAGCATTTATCATTTTCCTGTTTTATCATGTTGACCTATGTGATAGGTGTGATGTGGTACCTCAGAGTTGTTTTGATTTGCATTTTTCTAATCAATAGTGATTTAGAACATTTTTATATGAATATAGACAGCTTTAATTCCTTCTCTGAAAACTGCCTGCTCATATCCCTTGACCATTTATCAATTAGGAAATGTATTTCATTTTCTAATTTATTCAGTTATTCACTTCAATTTTAGGGATCAGTTTATCCCCTCACAGTTATGATTCCTTCAGTCTTATTTTCTTCTCTTTATCTTTCTCTCTCTCTTTTTACCTTTCCCCTCCACAAAAATCTGTCCTTTTGTCCTGCCTCCATTAATCCACTTTCTCTTTTATCCCTTTGAGAGAGAGAAATTCCATTTTTGAACCAATTTAGATGAAAGCGAGATTCAAGTGTGGCCCCCCTCCCACTCACAAATTTCCTTTTTATTATAAAAGACCTTTCTTGACTGTCTTTTTGGTGAGATGATTTTCCCCATTCTTCCTTTAACTTCCTCTTCTTCCACTGCATGTCTTTCTCATCCTTTTATTTTTTTGATATCATCCCAATTGCCAACTTACAACCATGCCTTTTATCTATGTAACCTCTTTTTAACTGCCTTAATAAATGTAAAGTTCACAGAAGATGCATATATTGCCTTCCCATATAGGAATGTAAATAGTTTAACCTCATTTAAGCCCTTAGGATTCCTCTTTCATATTTATCATTTTTAGACATCTTCAGTCTTTTATTTGAATGTCAAATTTTCTATTTAGCTCTTATCATTTAATCAGAAATGTCTGAAACTCCTCTATTTTATTAATTATTTCATTCATCCATTTTTCCCCTGGAAGAATACACTCATTTTTGCTGGATAGACTATTTTTCATTGTAATTCTAGCTCGTTTGCCTTCTGGAATATTATATTTCAAGTCATCTATTCCATTAATATGGCAGCTCACAAATTTTGTGTGATACTGACTGTGGCTTCACAGTATTTGAAGTTTTTCTTTCTGGCTGCTTACATACTTTATCTTTGACTTAGGAGCTCTTTAACTAGGCTACACTATTCCCAGGAGTTTTAATTTTGGGATCTTTTTCAAGGGAGGTTCTCATTTTACCTAACAGAAATAAAATGTCAGTGAAGTTTTCCTTCATAATTTCTTGAAATATGATGAATAGGCTCTTTTTTTATGGATTTCAGATAATCCAATAATTCTTAAATTATCTTCCTTCAATCTATTTTCCAGGTCAGTTGTCATTTTTTTTGTCTTAGGAGATATTTCACTTTTTTTTTCATTCTTTTGACTTTGTTTCATTCTTTCATGATGTATTATGGAGATAACTTCCACTTTCCCAATTCTAAGTTTTAAGGATTTATTTTTTCACAGCCTTTATGCCTCTTTTAATATTTGCTCAATTCTGCTCTTTTAAGGAGTTCTTTAGTGAATTTTTGTGCCTCTTTTACCATTGGGCCAATTATGTTTTTAAGTTTTTTTGTTTTCTTCAGTATATTTGAGCCTCTTCTTTCATCAAGCTCCTAATTCTCTTTTCATAATTTTCTTGCATTACTCTTATTTTTCCCATTTTTTTCCTCTATCACTTTTCTCTTTCCTTAATTCTTTCAGGAATTCTTGCTGTGCTTGTGTCCAATTGACATTTTTCTTTGAGGGTTTTTCATAATTATTTTCTTCTGACTTTGTATCTTACACTTCCATGCCACCATAGCAGCTTTTTATGGCCAAGTTATTTTTGGCAGATTTTTTTTTTCATTTTCCCAACCTTTTTATTGACTTTGAATGTTATATTAAAGTTGAGCTCTGCTCATCTGGGGTTGGGTTAGCACTGTCTGAATCTTCAGGCATTTTTGTGTTGCTTTTCTTCAGAGGTAGTTCTGAGTATCTGCAAGTTTTCAGTGCTTCCAAGATAGCATGATAGGGGGAGAGATCTGCCTTCTGCTTTCCTAATCTGTACTCTGGACTTTACCTTGGAAGAGACTTTGTTGCCTCACAGCATTCACTCTCCTTTAGGTCCCTTGCTTTCTTGTAGCCACAAATTGTTGTGATCCTCTCTGCTTTGGAACTGTAACCAGCTTCTTTGTGATTGATCACAAGTACTTCTCCCTGTCCTGGAATTGTGACTCAGAACTGTGACCAAGAAGAACAGATGGGAGATTCAGTGGCAAAATAGCAGAAGGATCTTAACCCATTGCCAACAAAGGGTCTCCTGCATTCTTTTTCTGACCAATTATATGACATTCTTACCAACTCAGGGGTCAGAGCTCCTAAGGCTGTTGCAATCCATTTCACCTCCAAGGCCCAAGTCTGGTTTTATCACCATGTGTACTCTGGATTGGACCTCACTCTGGTGTCACAGAGCTCTCCTGCTAACCTCCTAAGTAAATTTTGACCAGAAAAATGCTTCATGCTGATATTTTGTTGACTCTGACACTTCAGAATTTAATTGGAAGTCTTTTTTAAAGTTGGAGGGTAATGTTCAAAGAGACTAGTAGGGTTGCTGCCTCTTCTCTACCATCTTGGCTCTCCAGATATACTTTGGCAACAAAACAAAACAAAACAAAAAAAAACAACTGAACAGCTTGATCTAGTTTGTAATTGAGGCAAGATTGAGGCTAAGATTAAGAACAGGCTAGTTAGCCCATAAATTGTTAATCTAACTGATGGAGAAAAAAAAATATGTCCACAGATTTCAATTCTTACAGACAATTACAGCCTATAAAAATAACATTCCTTAGGTAACTTGGATAGCTAAAGGATATGAAAAAAAAAATCAATGAAGTATATTATTGGTAAAAAAAAAATAATAAAAAGTTGTGGAAATTAGAGGAAGGCCGGTAATGTAAGCTATATACCAGCTCAGATAACTATAAAATAGTCAGCCTCTACATACAACTTCAGATATATGTATAGCTTCTAGTAGTTATAAAACAGTGAGCTCATTCTAAGCTTAGAGTTATCCTCTGAAAGTCCATCCAAGGTACAAGTGATTCTGATGCCAGCACGGCTCCTGTTCTGACCACCCACATGTCTTATACTGAACAGTTTGGAAATGGCACACAGTCCATCTGCTCATCCAAACCAGCAGCCTACAGCCATTCCACCAGCAAGACCCCACAAAGATACCAAACATGCTGAGATAACTCTAGTACAGGGAGGAGGTGTTGTTGCTAGACAACAGTTTATGTCTACATAACTTAAGGGTTTCCATGGATTGCAAGCTCAATATGAATAAAGAATTTGATACGGCAAAGAAAAAAGCTAGCACAATATTTGGCTCCATTAATAAAGGCATATTATTCAAAACAAGTTGGGTTGTGGTCTACTATTTTCTACATTGTTCAGATGACATCTGGAATATTGTGTTTAATTCTGGATGCTATATTCTATGAGGTATACTGATAATGGGAAACATGTCTAGAGTAGAACAAATAGATTGCAGAAGAGACTCAAATCATGTCATGTGGGAATCATTTCTCATCTTCTGAGATTAGTTATCCTAACAAAATAAAGAGTTGGGGGATGGAGGAGCAAAACATACTAGCATATTCATTCTTAAAATCTATAATATTATTTAAAAAAAATCAACAAGTGTTTATTAAGTGCCTATTGCATGCAAGGCATTGTGACAGGTGCTTCAGATACAAAGCAAACAAAATAAAACATTTTAGAGTGTTTAGAGTGGGTGGGTAGTTGATCAGATTGCAAAGTATTAGCACAAAATATTTGGATGTCTGATTATTCATATCTTCAGCAGGTCAGAAAAATAAAATCAGAAGAAGTTTGGAAGATTTTATTGACAAGAAAGCTATGAATCAATGGGATTTATGACAACAAATTTCCAAAGGCAATATAAGTTCACATATATGAGGCTTGTATGGAGGTGAAAGTATAAATCGGAACACAATGACTTACATGTGTTTATAAAACCTTCACTTTCATTTAGTCTTACAGAATTGAATTGTGAAGTTCTGGATTGAGCTGAGAAGTTTAATGATGGAAGAATAATAGAATCTATTCTACAATAACCTAGTTAAATTTATTCTTCTTGTTTTGGGCTTTTGTGCCCTACCTATGGGTCCGCTATGCTTTTAGCCAAGAGAAGACTGTCTCCTTGAACAACCTCAGCAGCAAACAAGTTTCCACAGCTCTAGTGAATGTGATGAATAGCAAAGCCTGAAGCCTCAAGAAAACATTAAGAAGAGCTGACTCAGAGCCTAAGCTCTTTTGGACTGAGAAGGAAATATCAACTCTTTCCATATAAATCTTATTTTGCAATTGAACTGTAATGTTTTTAATGTTCCCTCTGCTCTCCACCCCTAAACACATGCATTTTACCACCAACATTGTAACTGAAGAAATTTAATATAATTCTACTTTTCAGTTCTAGGAGAAGCTGTGATATACAAAGAGGTCAAAAGGAAGGAAGAAGGGATGGGAAATGGGACAGTATAGCTGAACAGCCTTGACTTCGTGCTCATTTAGTCATCCCTCAAGGGAAACATAACTGTTGCATAGACAATAACTTTTGAACCACATAAGAATGGGGCTGGTTCCTAGAAGAAAGCAGGCAAGAGAGAATGTGACAGCACCAATGCATTTGGTGCAAGTGAACTTCCTCCCAGTGCCACTTCCTGAAGAGCTAATATGTGTTCCTGGAGGTCTGCCTCTCCTTTCTGCTACTCCAAGGCCTGTAGGCCAGTGTACTGTAAGAAGTCCTGAGCTGCCTGTCAGGAAGCAAGAAAGATTTTGTGGTGGGGCATCAAATTAGTTTTTCCTATCTCTTCCCTAAAGGAAAGGGTTACACCCTTCTTAGGTGTTTCTAAAGAAAAGAGAAAGCCCTAAAGAGTTGCTGAGCCTCTGGATGTATCATATTCTCTGCATTGAATGACACTAGGGGTTGGGGGCAAGAGCTTTCTGCTGGGGGTGGTAGGCAGGGAGGGAATATCTGCCTATATGGAACATCAGGGCTGGTTAGGATGGGGTAGGGCCGAGATCTGTCTTGAACCTAGAAAGCTGCAAGGCCTGGAAGAAAGTATTCGCTGAACCGGAATCATAACCCACCTCAGGCTGGTGTGCAAACAGCAATTGCAATAACTCCAGGTTCTAGCCTACCACCTCTGAGTCAGAAAGGGTCAGGATATCTACCCAAGTCGGTGAGTAGTGGACCAGGCCAGAGCTTCTAGCAGTAGAAAGGGCCCTTCTCTGCAATGTTGCACAGGATTGTGAGCTCCTGAGAATAGAAGTGAAAAAGAGAGTTCTGAGGGTTTTGCCTTTCCAGACTAAGAAGAACAGAATCCTTGAAACATTTTTATCAACAGATCTGAGTCCAGGAATTCTACATTTCAACAAGTGAATGCTGGCCACCCCCAGTGTCCTGTACATGCCCCTGAGGGATTGATGTCAGACTGGACACATGAACAGAGCTGCTCAGCCCAGTGAGCCGATAATCAGAATCTGGGGATCAGTACCTACTTGTGCCTTATACTACTACTTTAGTTAATGTTAATAATATGACTTTCAAAGGACATGTAACACAATGTGGGTCTAAGAGTCACTGAATCTAATACTAGGTCCTGCAGTGGGCTGTCAGTGGGAGACATGTTTTCAGGCATCTGAGCACTGTATTGACAGACATGGGTCTAGAACCCGGCCCTTGGATCCGATTTCCGTCTATAGGTGTCTGACCTCAAAAAGACCAAGAGGAACACAGAGAGACAATAAATTTAGTAATTCTTTTTTTAAAAATTTATTTATTTTTAGTTTTCAACATTTACTTCCACAAGATTTTGAGTTCCAAATTTTCACCCCATCTCACCCATCCCCCCACCCCAAGGTGGCATGCATTCTGAATATCCCTTCCCCTAGTCTCCCCTCCCTTCTCTCTCTCCCCGCTTCTCTTATCCTCTTCCCCTTCTATTTTTCTGTAGGGCAGGACAGACTTCTGTACCCCATTTCCTGTACTTATTATTTCCCAGTTGCATGTGAAAACATTTTTTTAAACATGTGTTTTTAAGCCCAACAGCAAGAGATAGAAAGAAAAATCCCATTTAAATTTACTCTAGACATTATAAAATATTTAGGAGTCTACCTCCCAAAACAAACCCAGGAACTCTATGAACAAAATTACAAAACATTTTTCACACAAATAAAATCAGGTCTAAATAATTGGAAAAACACCAGTTGCTCATGGGTAGGGTGAGCTAATATAATAAAAATGAAAATCCTACCTAAGCTAATTTACTTATTCAGTGCCATACCAATCAAACTACCAAAAAATTATTTTATAGAGTTAGAAAACATAATAATAAGATTCATCTGGAAGAACAAAAGGTCCATAATATAAAAGGAACTAATGGAAAGAAATGCAGAGGAAGGTAGCCCAGCAATTCCAAATCTTATAATGCATTATAAAGCAGCAATCATCAAAACTGCTTGGTACTGGCTAAGAAATAGGGAGGTGGATCAGTGGAATAGGTTAAATATGCAAGACACAGTAGTCAGTGACTATAGCAATCTATTATTTGATAAACACAAACACCCCAGCTTCTGGGATAAGAACCCACTCTTTGAACAAAAACTGCTGGGAAAACTGGAAAAAAGTATGGCAGAAACTAGGCATAGACCCAAATCTCACACCATATACCAAAATAAAGTCAAAATGGGTTCATGACTTAGGTATAAAGGCTGATACCATAAGTAACCTGGGAGAACAAGGAATAGTTTGCCTATCATATCTATGGAGAACAGAAGAATTCATGACCAAACAGGAGATAGAGAACATTATGAAAAGCAAAATGGATAATTTTGATTACATTAAATTGAAAAATTTTTGCACAAACAAAGTCAATGCAACTAAGATTAGTAGGAAGGTAGAAAATTGGGAAAGAATTTTTACAACCAGTCTCTCTGATAAAGGCCTCATTTCTAAAATATTTAGGGAATTAAGACAAATTTATAAGAACACAAGCCATTCCCCAATTGATAAATGGTCAAAGGATATGAACAGACAGTTGTCAGGTGAAGAAATTAAAGCCATCTATAGTCATATGAAAAAAAGCTCTAAAATGCTATTGATTAGAGAAATGCAAATCAAAACAACTCTGTGGTACCACATGACACGTATCAGATTGGTCAACATGACAAAACAGGAAAATGATTAATGTTGGAGAAGATGTGGGAAAATTGGAACACAAATACATTGCTGGTGGAGTTGTGAAATGATTCAACCATTCTGGAGAACAATTTGGAGCTATGCCCAAAGGGCTACAAAAATGTGCATACCCTTTGATCCAGCAATAGCACTTCCAGGGCTATATTATATGCCATGCTCTCTGATCCCTTAATATAGAAGCTGCTTAATCTTATGTTATTCTGATTGTGTTTCCACAATACTTGAATTGCTTCTTTCTGGCTACTTGTAATATTTTCTCCTTCATCTAGAAACTCTGGAATTTAGCTAAAATATTTCTAGTTTTCCTTTGGGGATCTTTTCAGGAGGAGATCGGTAGATTCTTTTAATTTCTATTACCCTCTGGCTCTAATATATCAAGGCAGTATTCCTTGATAATTTCTTGAAAGATGATATCTAGCATCTTTTTTTTTTTATCATTTCTTTCAGTTAATCCAATAATTTTCAAATTCTTTCCTGGATTTATTTTCCAAGTCAGTTGTTTTTCCAATGAGATATTCCACATTGTTTTCTAATTTTTCATTCTTTTGGATTTGTTTTACAGTGTCTTGATTTCTCATAAACTCACTAGCTTCCAATTGTTCTATTCTAATTTTTAAGGAAGTATTTTCTTCAGTAATCTTTTAAACTTTCTTTTCCATTTGGCTAATTTTGCTTTTTAGGCCATTCTTCTCCTCATTGGCTTTTTGGACCTCTTTTGCTATTTGGGCTAGGCTATTTTTAAGGTGTTATTTTCTTCAGTATTTTTTTGGCTCTCCTTTAGCAAGCTGTTGACTTGTTTTTTGTGATTCTGTTGCATCACTCTTATTTCTGTCCCAATTTTTTCATCTACTTTTCTTACTTGCATCTGAAGACCCTTTTTGAGCTCTTCCATGGCCTGAGACCAATTCATACTTTTATTGGAGTTTTTGGATGTAAAAGTTCTGACTTTGTTGTTTTCTTCTGGTTGTATATTTTGATCTTCTTTGTCACCAAAGTAATATTCTGTAGTCTGACTTTTTTTTGCTCTACTTGTTCATGTTCCCAGCCAATTGTTTGACTTTTAATTCTTTGTTAAGGTAGAGGTCTGCTTCCACTGTGGAAGGTGTATTGTCCCAAGCTTCAGGGGTTTTGTGCAGCTGTTTTCAGAGATACTTTTAGGGACCTGGAAATTGTCAGTTCCTCCAAGGTGGTATGATAAGGGGTGAGGTGTTTACTCCTTTCCTGGCTGTTCTCTGGTCTATAAGTGATAACAATCATTCTTTTCATTCTTGGAACTATGAGGAGGATTTCCTCAACACCACCACCACCATAAGCTCACCAAGACATGGCTCCTCTTTGCCCCAGGACCACCACCCAGAACTGTGACCTGGATCCAAGCACAGGCAAAGCAAGATATTCCTGCCTCAGCAGCAGCAAAGCTATCCCTGTGATTCCCTTCTGATTAGCCAAGGGATTCCCCAACGGGTCTGTGGGCCTGAAGCTCAGGAAGCAGCCATAGCCCCATGGCTGATCTCAGGGAATAGAGCCCTAGACCTAGCTTCTCTCTCACTACAGAAGCAGACTTTTCCCACTGAACTTCTAAGTTGTCTTTGGCATTGATGGGTTGAGAGGTCTGGAAACCACCACAGCTGCACATGATTCAGCCCTCTGAGGCCTGCTCCAGGTTTGCTGTGAACTGCATGCCCACGCTGAACTGCACTTCTCCTCTGCATGGTGTGATATACCTTTCTGATCAACCATCCAGATTGTCTTGGGCTGGAAATTTGTTTCACTCTGTCTTTTTGTGGGTTCTGCTGCTTTAGAATTTGTTTAGAGACATTTTTATAGGTATTTGGAGGGGTTTGGGGAGAGCTCAAACAAGTCACTGCTTTCACTCTGCCATCTTGGCTCTGCCCCCCAAATTTAGTAATTCTTTTTTTTTTTGGCTAGGCAAGTGACTTGCCCAGGGTCACACAGCTAGTATGTGTTATGTGTCTGAGACCGGATTTGAACTCAGGTCCTCCTGAATCCAGGGCCAGTGCTCTATCCACTGCGCCATCTAGCTGCCCCAAAATTTAGTAATTCTTAAGGATAGTATATACCTGGTTAATGTACTTGCTGGCAAAGCTGAAGGCCAAAATAATATATTCCACATGATGCCTCTCCGATCCAATATTTCCTTTGTCAGGAATTTTCTCTGAATATTTTATCAAAAAAAGTGCAAAGGTTATCATAGCAGTATATATAATAAAAAATAGAAACAGCTTAAATGTTCAATAGTGAAATAGTTATATAAATTATTCTATATAAATGTCACAGGATATAATAAGGCAATTAAGTTAAACAAGCGTAAGATATGCAAAAACAAAATCTGGCATGTCCAGCATGATACAGTGGAAAAAAAACACTGGATTTGGAGTCAAAGGACCTGAGTCCCAGTTCTGTTAACTACGAGACCTTGAATAAGTCATTTAGTCTCTCTGGCCTCAGTTTCCTCATCTGTCCAGCATGATACAGTGGAAAAAAACACTGGATTTGGAGTCAAAGGACCTGAGTCCCAGTTCTGTTAACTATGAGACCTTGAATAAGTCATTTAGTCTCTCTGGCCTCAGTTTCCTCATCTGTAAAATGAATAATTTTTACTAAATGACCTCTGAGTTCTCTTCTAGCTTTCAATCTGTGGAGTCTTTATAAAAATGTAAACTACAAAAGCAAAACCATAAGAATGGAATACGCATTAATACTATATATGTTGGAAAACGAATGAGAAGAAATGGAAAAAGAATCCTGATGAAGATTTAAGCAGGTGTACTTGATCTTTTGCTTTACAGATATCTTTGACAGTTTGGGGAAACCTATGGATCCTTTCTCAAAATAATGATTTTAAATGCATAAAGTAAAACACGTGTGTGTGTGTGTGTGTGTGTGTGTATGTATGGTGTGTGTATATGTATGTATGTATGTATGTATGTATAGGCATAGGTATATATGTGTATATTTCTGTGTGTGTATACCATGAGAAAAAACTAATTAACTCCAGGGGTGCAGATTGAAGCATACCTTTTCCACTTTATTTTTCTTGCTTGTATGTGGCAACATGGCTAAGATGGAAATACATTTTGTATGACTTCATAAGTGTAATTGATCTCATATTGTTTGCCTTCTCTATGGGTGAGGGAAGGGCTGGAGGGAGAGAATTGGGGAATTAAAAAAAAGGTTGTTAAAGTTAATAATGTATAATTTTTAAAAAGATGTTCAAATAAGATAATAAATGTAAAGTGTTTAACCATAAAATTCAAACTATTAATATAAAGATAATTATCATAATCACTTCATAATGTCTGTAATCATTACTTTCCAAAAACCCATTAGACATGGGAGGGGGCATAGAAATTTCACACCAAATGCTGCTAACTCTTTTAGTTATATTAGAATTGTTGTAACTTGTGATTCTGCAATAACCCTCCTTTTACAAGAAATTATACCTTTAAAAAATGTAAAATAAATATGTCAGGAATAAAAGTGAGAACTAAATTGTAGATGAGACAGTTTTGTTGATCTTGAAATGTATTCAGAAAATAAAAATGCATACAATATTAAGGTGTACAGAAAGGTGAAACCTTCACGGGATATAGAAATATAATATTTTACTCATTTTCTCTTCTGAGGTCTTACCTCTGAGACTTGTAAGTTTATATAGTTTATACAATAATGCATGATTTATAAAAATAGTTTTATTACAATCTCAATAATAAATACATTTTCTGACAGTGGGAAATACTAGGTGGTGCCTCTTTAAACAGTTGATTACTTTTCGACACCTAAAAATGGGTCATGGACCCAGAACACCTTAACTTTAATAATTCAAATAGCATCTTTTCTCTTAATCAGATAAATTTTTGGAGACCATGAAGCAGTTCCTGTGTAATGTAAAATGAGTTTATAATAAGTCCAAATTAAAGGTAGCTAGATAGCACTAATTTATCTCTCTTTCTATACATATATGTGTATGTTTATTTTACTATTTCAGCTAGTTTTTTTTTTTGTTTTTTATGACACTGGAGAATGATACATCAAAGGAATCTCATTGTGTGTTCTAGTTTGCCATAAACTGACTGCTTTATATATCAGGGATGATGCAAACAGAATATATAAACTCTCAACAAAAATGCAACAAACTGTATTTTATTTAAGGAAACATGGATTATATTCTATAATTCTGAATCATGATTCATCATGATTTATTTCCCAGTTTTCATATTATTTGAATAAACTGTCATTCCAAGTACTTCATTTTTGTAACATTACATGCTATATCCAAAGAAGACTTCAAAATCCTTCATATTTTGTCAAGGGGAAAATTTTGAAAGTACATGGAATAAATGACCTTTCCACAATAGAGATATGGGGGAATACAGTCATGTAATTTACATATTCTATTAAATGCAATCTGTTGATTGCTTGTCTTTAACTGTTTTTCTTTAAAAATATTTTATTGATTTTTCTAAATCACTTAAATTTCCCATGCATACCCAATATTCTCAGGGACACATTTTTATAACAAAGAAGTAAAGTTAAGCAAAACAAACCAACATATTGCCCTTTTCAGCCTGGCTATAGAGTCAGAAGATCTGGCTTCAAAACCTACTTCTATTATTTCCTGTCATCTATCTTTTGGCGTACCATATTTCAATACTTTCTTTCTTTTTCATATTTGCTGCATAATCATATATGACTATAACTACCATTCCTCAATGTGAAATTTTTGCTTTAAAAAGATAGGTCTGGGAAATTTTAAACACATTCCTGGATGTGATCAATTTGGGGTTTCTTTCAGATGACAAACTGTTATGTCTTTTACTTTGCTCTCTACTTCCAAAAATTCTTTTATACTTTTATTTTCTCTGACTTCTTGATGTATTGTATTCAAAGTTTTTTCAGTTGCTTCATCATGATTTCAAGGGAGCCCAATGAGTCTTTAAAACTTCATTTTTTTCTTTTATTGAACATACAACTTTTTTTCACTGATGCATATGTCACTGAGGGCAAGTTGTTTTGGATTATATGTTGAACTCCTTTACTTTTCAGAATACTGTATTGTATTCCCTTCTTTAGTTTCTAATGGATGCAGAAAAGTTTTATGTTATTAAAATTTTCTTCCTTTATATTTGATTTTTTTGCCTCATGGTTGCTTATAGAATCAGTGTGTATCATCAGAACTGTTCAACTTAACCACAATAAGTTTTAGAGTTTATAGCAAAGAATTTCCCCTTTCCTACAAATAGAGGGCATGAATGGATCTTCTCAATTTTTTTCTGTAGTCAGAGTTCTCAGTAAACACATTTTATTATTTCTTCCATTATGGCCTCCAGTTTTTCAATTGTCATGTCCTTATGGAAAATATAACAATAAAATTATCTCTATGCCTCAGGCTTGCAAGATCAATGTGTTTTGCTTATATAGATAGCATATGCTCTTTTAATATATACCTTTTTTCCCTTATTCAGATTATCCTTTAGTTCCATAAAATAACTTCTTATGCAATTGTTCTCTCACGTAAAGAAATTTGCTGTCATGGATACAAGATACACACACACATACATACACATACACATACACACATATGTTTCTAATTATTTCAGCTGTGAAGGTTTTCAATCCTGCAATTTGGTCTGCAATTTCTTTTAAATTCTAATTTCTCTTCAGAGAAATATGGGAACATCTTTATGTGTTTATATTCTCTCATAGTAATCCACAAGGTTGTCTGTTTCATCAGGCATTTATTTGATTCCTTTTTTCTTGATAGTTTTTTTTTACTTTAGAAATGTTTGTTGTCATAGAAATGTCTTATTAGTCATCATAGCCTCCTTTTTAATTTCACTTCACATATTTATCTTCTTGTGATCTAGGTTTTCAATGGAGTCTTCCTCCTGCAATCTTTGATGCTTTTATTAATTTTTCCCCTTTATAGCCTTCTGTCATTCGTTTTCTGACTCTTTCCTTTTTAATGGCAGTTTTGCTGCTACTGGGCATGCTTTAACACTGGACTCTAACAACATACTTGTCAATGACTATTTGTAGGATTTAGATTATATTCCTTAATCTTCTTAGCATTAATATGGATATGATATCTATAATATTTGCCCCATAAAGTTTTTGTCAGGCCAAATCATTGTTTTGTGTCCTTTGGGTCTCATTTATTCTCCATTCAACACAGAAATGTATACTTGGTCACAAAAGAGCCAACTGTCCTATGTATGATGCAACAAACTAGGGAAGAGAAGCTATGCTTTTCAACACTATACAGGAAATTACTATATCAGTTGCACACAGAAATGGTCAAACCATTCATCTTGAAATCAACCACAAGTGTTTCTCTTCCTTGTTCACAAACTGTAAAATCAATTACTGGAGTAGGATCTTATATCATTGCATCTTTTCCTTAAATCTTATTCCTTAAACCCACTCCCTAACCCTGTTCTTCATGGCATCAATTACTTCAAACTTCAGCTTTCCTCCCTCCTCCTAAGACTTCACCCTTACATTGGCTATACTCTCTTCCATTCCCTCTCTTGCCCTCTGGTGAATCACCTGAAACCTAAACTATTTCTTCCCCTAGAATCCTTTGTCCCTTTATCTTATCATTATTCACAATGTAATAAATGCTAAACCAGGTTTGCCCTCATCACTTATCTCCATTTCTCTTATATACATGCTGCTGAAGAGAATTAGAAGAAATTTCAAAACCATGCTTACTGGACTTTGCTTCATGTTTAAGCCATCTACTCTCAACTGGACACTCAGTGCAGCAAGTTAAATATATTCTTCCTTAATTGATTCACTATCTCACTCATCACAAAAACTGTTTCAAATATTATTTTTTCTCTGTAAACTTTGCATTTGACTCCTCCCCCATCATTTCAGCTGAAGATAATACTTCATGCTTCACTGATAAATCTGAGGTCATTCACTGAGATGTATCCATTATTTCCTATTTCATATCCCTCAGACCTCATCCTCTATTATTTCTTCCTTTACTCAGTTTTCAGATGAAGAAGTTGCTTTACTCCTTGACAAAATCAACTCCTCTGGGGGCAGCTAGGTGGCATAATGGATAGAGCACCCACCCTGAAGTCAGGAGGACCTGAGTTCAAATCCAGCCTCAGACTAAACACTTGACACTTACTAGCTGTGTGACCTTGGGCAAGTCACTTAAACCCAATTGCCTAAAAGTAAAAAAAATGAAAAATAAAAATGAGAAAAACATCAACTCCTCTACATACATCCCTGATCAGTGTGAGGACAGTCTGCAATCTTTAGCAAATCTCCCCAAATATCATATCCACTCACTTTTATTTTTCATATCTCCTAATCTAATGGTATCTTCCTTATTGTTTTGCCTCTCCTATCCCCAAAACACTCACCCTTGAAACTACCAAACTCAGGGTCTATCATTCTATGTGTTTTCTTATTGTGGCTAAATCTCTGGAGAAAACATGTATTAGATACCTCTTTAGATGCAGCATTCACCTGAAACATTTTAGCTTCAATTTACCTGTGACCTATTAATTACCAGACCAAAAAGCTATTTTCCCCAAACTGGATCCTTCCTGCCTCTTTGCAGCATTTGAAACTGTTGACTATCTTCTGTTCCTGAATATTCACTCTTTACATTTTTGTGGAAGTTCTCCCCTTCTCCTCATCCTCCTTGTCCTCTCATCCGCATCCTCATTCCTCCTCATTCTCCTCTTCCTCCTCCGCCTTCTTCTTCTTCATCTCTGAATACTAAAATTTGTCTCCTTCACTGGTTTTTCATCTATGTCTTAACCAATGATGTGGAGAGTTTCTAAAGTCTCTGTTTGAAGTATAGGAGTGCCCATGAGGGGCAGAAGAGGCAGAGTTTAAATACACATCAACAAGGATGGAAACTCATGGAAGGTACATCTTGAAGCTGTTATGCAAGTTGTTTTGCAAAATAGTCAAAAGTTCATAGAGGAGCCAGAGGAGGCTTAGAGAGTGGTAGTATATTGTAAGAACAGTGGGCTCTAGGTGTAGCAACTGGGAGTTTCCAGAGATACTACAAGACCACCTCCAGCTGCTCTGAGCCTACTCCAAGTAGTCCATCTGACATCTGCATTCAATATTACCAACCACATTTTGGGCATCATGATTTGGATTCCCAGGAGGTACTTCAAATTTTATATATCCCGATTTGATCTGATTATCTTTTCCCCAACATTTTCCATTGTTCTATACTGCCCTATTACTTCAAGGACACTGTCACTGAATAATTTTCAGCATTACTTTGTTGTCCTAAGATTGTTGTCCTCAGTTGTCCTACTTTCTCTCACTCCCACTCATATGAAGTCAGTAGCCAAATCTTGCTATTTTAGTTTCACAGTGTCTCACTGTATATCTCCCTTTTTTTTCCACTCACAAAAGCACAATTTAATTGTTTCATCACTTCTCACTTGAACTCTTCAATAGTCTTCTAATCAGCCTTTTAGCCTGAAGCCTCTTCCCATCTAAATCCATCTCTTAGTCAGCTGCAAAGTTTTTTTCCCTTAACCATAGGTGTGGCCAGGATACTTTCAAGCTTGAACCTTCTTAATGGCTCACCGGAGTTCCCACGGCATTGTATTACATCTACAATCAAATATAGGCCGCTAGGTAATACAGCGGATACTGTAGATAGCATAGTGTACCTAAAGTTAGGAAGATCTGAGTTTCAGATCCAGCCTCAGACATTTATTAGCTTGTAATCCTGCATAAGTCACTTAAACTCTCTGTCTGCTTCAGCTTCCTCATATTTATTATTATTAATTGTTATTGTCATGAAGATCATATGAGATGATAATTATAATTACAGTGCTTTGCACATGGTAAGCACTATATACATGTTAGCTATCATCATCATCATTCTCCTCCTCATCATTACTTTCATTTAAAGTTGTTCTAAAGTAGCTGCTTTCAAATTTCTAGTCTTCTCAAAACTAACTCCATTGAAGTTTCTATTTCTGTTCCTTTGTAAGTGCTGTACTCATGCTTGGAAAGCTCTTCCTTGTCACCTCTACTTTTTGGTTTCCCTTGCCTCCTTAAAGGCTCAGTTTAAAGCCTACCTTCTTTAGAAAGCCTTTCTAGGTTCCTCCAGATGCTAATGTCTTTCCTAATCGATAGCTTTGCATGTGCTCTGCATACTTTTTAAAAAAAATTAACGTAGTTATTTATATGCTTTTTCCATCTTTAAATGTATGCTTCTTGGTCTATACTTAGAAGGTTTTTTACCTTTTTATCTTCATTGCTTAGTACAGGACTAGGCACATAGTAAAGGACTAATGCGTGATTGTTTACTGATTTGACATTATATTTCTCTTAAATATCCTGTCATAATAATTTAGGTTAGTGTTTTAAAAAAGGTCATCTTTGTTCACCTCCCCCTTGAAGTTAATTAGTATAAAATTTTAATTTATGTGCTTGTGTTATATTACCCAATAGAATGTAAATCCATTGAGGATAAGGATTTTTTTTTCTTTTTCTTAGTATGCTTTGCTTAGAACAGAGTTAGTACTTTATAAATGCTTTTTGAATTCATGGGGGGTGGGAATGAAATGGCTATGCCAAAAAGAACAATTCATTTTTCTCAAAGACATGCCTTGCCAATGTAGACAGAACATGTGAAATAGTTTACAATTTTAAAATATATGCAATTTTGGCAAAAAAACATTTAACTTAAAATATGCCTATGTTTACATTTAAATTAAAATTGATATTATTAATTAAGTTAATTGATTGTATGTCATTAGAGCTCTGTAGTAGCTAGGCTAGATAAATGTACAATCAGCCCCACCACTCAATACTTTCCTCACCCTTCCTCTCTATCCCTAAAGTCTCAAATTTTTTTTTAAGTTAACAAACTGTTCAAAGGCAACTGAATTTGTGGGAAATCTTTGGTCTATATGTATGGGGATTTGCCACTGTCTTGTGCATGTCTCTAATTACCTATCTGTGAAAACTGCTGATCTTATTGATCTCAATTGTTTACTAAGTATCCAGATTAAAGAAAGATTAAAACTGAACTTCTACTAACAGTCTATTTACTACTTTCCTGAGCAATGATCCTTGCAACTTAATGACAGTGTTTGAATTTGTTGTAAGTGGTCCAAGATGTAGATTGTATACATTGCATTTTTCTAACTCAAAATCAGTCTGATTGCCCCCAAAAGCTATATTTTTACATTATAAAAAGTAAGCAGTAATTTAAATTTTCATATGTTATAAAATATGTTAATTCAATCTGACAGTTTTTTTGGTTTTAATTAGTTTCACAGATTTAAAAAAAATTCTGACAACAGTTATTTTGAAAGTTTTCTAAAAAGTGGAAAGGAATAAAACTAAAGAAGTAAGGCATATCTAAAATGTAAGCTGAAATGAACTAGTACAAAGGGAAGAGGGAACTTTATAATCATTCTCTTGATTTAGTATCTATAGAGAATTCAGCATATAATTCATGAAAAAATATTGTTCTGATCCATAGTATCTGGACTAACTCCTTGCATTGATAAAAATACATTTGATAATTTTTCTATCATCCATTTTCTTCAAACCATACATATACAGCCTCAGCATATCAATTTCAAAACTAAATTTACAAGTATATATTACTTAACATGGCCTAACTCAATTTTCATGTACATCCTTCATCTTTCACAAAGCTTGAATAAATCAACTTTTTTTCCTAGTAGTCTCCTTAATACATAGTTAAATAACTACTTATACCATTTCAAGTTATAACAAATGCAGTATTCCTACAAAAGACAATAAGAAATCAATTCTTTCCTTTGGATATTTGAGTTGATAGATCATTTTCCACTCTTTCCATCTAACAAGCACTCTAGTTATGATTCTTAAGGCCATCAATGGTCATAACTGGCAAGAATTCGCCATACCAAGGCATCTTCAGCTATAACATGGTACCCTTCAAAATCTTCATGCTATTCTTCCTTTTTCCCACCCCTACCACAGTGATCCTTCCCTATTTTCCTCCTTTTGTTCTGGGAATAGTAATTGAATTGAATCAGCATTACAATTTCTAGAAGGGCTGTATCAACCTGATTCCCTGAACAAAATGCTCCAGCCATTACTCTGCTTTATCTGTTGCTATCCACTATTAGAATTCCTTGGGAGCAGTTACTGTCTTATTTTTTATGTGTGTCCCCAGTTAATTATCACAGTGACTGGCACATATAAATACATAACAAAGGTTTTTTTCCTTCATAGATTTCTCTGCCTGTATTCCCTAATCATATAATACTAAGAGGAAAATAATTGTAGAAGTTTTGGGATGTTATAAGATTGGGTGGTACCTTTAAAATGCTAAGCAAAAAGTGGAATCTCTTGCTGAATCAAGTTTGGGAATACTCAAAATTTGTGGCCCTATTTCATCTATGACCATGGTCATACCTAAGAGTGTAATAATTTCTAAAATGGTATATGCCCAGAATGAAATAAGTGCCAAGTAACCTAAACATCAGGATTTGTGAGGCAATGTGTTGTAGTGAAATGACAAATGAAAATCAGTTCAGGAAACCAGGGTTCTAATCTAGTCTCTTATAAAAATCATCCATACAATAATGATTCCCTCATGTAGTCTTGCTCTTGCTCAATGAATTCTGCTTACTAGAACCCATTAGAGTTTGTACTTCCCTAGTTTATCCTTCATGAACCAACAATGTACCATCTATCACAAGAGATCGAAATAGGTTTTTCATGACATAACATTTTTATTTTTCATTGATGGCAACTAAGGTATTAATCACGCAATTCTTTTTTTAAAGAATGCACTTCACATTATATCTCAGGATACCAATTTCACCAAATTAGACATTTTAAAGAAAAATATTTGGTCACTTTATCTAAATAAACAACATAGAAGGAACTCACCTTGGAGAAAGGAAGAATGTCTTCAAGTCTGGCATATTTTACATACTTGATGTATGATTCTGGACAAGTCACTTAACCTCTCAATGCCTCAGGCAATTCTTTTATACTATAAATAGTAGAACAATTACTCCCTCCATAGATAGAACTAATCCTATTAACTGCAATTCCTCACACATTGGTGAAATCTAGAAAAAATAACAGTAGGATTTTTATAATATCCTATGGTCAAAAAATCATTTTAAATAATCATCTTTTCCAAGGCATGTGAGGTAGAGAGTGAAATTATTATTCTCCCTGGAACATTAGAGAAAAATTAGCCAGAGAGAGGTTATATCTCTAAAGTAATAACAAAATACATTTTCAAGCAACATCTTCTCTATAGAAGGCAGTATATACAGGAGATCCTAGGTGTTTATTTAGTCTTGTTCTCCAGTTTCTGAGTGACTGTAATTGCTATATGTCTGTACATATGTGTGTACTCTTTCTTGATATCAGAATCTATACGATGTCAGTTTTTAGCTTATCAATTTATTGGATATGAAATTATGTTAGTCTATGTCCCATATATTTAGTTCACTACCTACATACAGAAAATGCTCAGTAAGTGTTTACTCACCTCCAGAATTTTAAAGAAACTTTCTTTTATTGTCCCTTATGACAATTTGAGCTCCTTTTTATATTTATTCATTATAATTTTTGATATATTTATCAAAGGATATATCTCCTTATCACCCCTAACTCCTTGAGGACAGGGGCCATATTATTTTTATTTTTGTATCTGCCTTTTTTCCTAAAACCGCACATTGTACATGACAGAAACTTAATAAATCATTGTTGAATACTGCATGGTATGTTTATACTCAAAAACATGGCAAGGACAAACTTTCTCATGAAATGGTAATATGAAGTATTCTTTTCTCTTGTTATTTCTAAAATCCTATTATTCAATAATATTGTGTGTTTGTATTAAGACTTATACGGAAAAGGTCCAACTTCTATACTTAAAAGAATTTGTTGTTTAAAGAAGTATACTATTTTCTTAAATAAAAAGGCCTACAAATGGTGGCAGAGCCAACGTGGCAGAGTAAAAGCAGTGACTTGCTTGAGCTCTCCCCCAAACCCCTCCAAATACCTGTAAGTAATGACTAAACAAATTCTAGAGCAGCAGAATGCACAAAAAGACAGAGTGAAACAAATTTCCAGCCCAAGACAATCTGAGTGGTTGATGGGAAAGATCTGTTGTGCCAAGGTGGGAGAGAGGTGCTGTTCAGAGTGGGCCACTGAGGCAAACACCAGGCCTCTGAGGACCTGGAACAGGCTGTATGGGTCTGAATCATGGGAAACTGTGGTAGTTTTCAGACTTCTCAAAGCACAAACACCAAAGACAAATTAGAAGGTCAGTAGGAAAGGTCCTTCAGACTTGGGAGAGAGAGGAGCATGCTCTGGCCCCCGCACCTGCACAACCCTGGGGTTGTGGCTACTTCCAGGGCACTTGGCCCATAGGTGGTGGGGGGATCAAATAGCTGATCAAAGGGGGATTTCAGAGGTCTCTTTGCTGGTGCTGAAGCAGGATTCTTTTGCTTTGCCTATGTTTGGATCTGGGTCCCAGGCCTGAGTAGTGGTCCTAGGATGAAGAGGAGCACTGGCACGGTGGAGTTTGTGGTGGCAATGGGGAGAGAAGCCTCCTCACAGTTCCTAGGTAGAAAAGAGTACTTGTGGTCACTCATAGACCTGAGCACAGGCTAAGGAAGGAGAAACACCTCACCCTTGATCATAACTGACAATTTCCACATCCCTAGGAGTATCTCTGAAAACAGCTACACAAAACCCCTAATGCTTGGGACAGTACATCTTCCACACTGGAAGCAGACCTCTACCTTAACAAAGAATTAAAAGCTAAGCAATTGGCTGGGAACATGAACAAATAGAGTGAAAAAAAAGTCAGACTACAGAATCTTATTTTGGTGACAAAGAAGATCAAAACATACAACCAGAAGAAAACAACAAAGTCAGAACTTCTACATCCAAAGACTCCAGTAAAAGTATGAATTGATCTCAGTCCATGAAAGAGCTCAAAATGGGTCTTCAGATGCAAATAAGAAAAGTAGAGGAAAAATTTGGAAGAGAAATGAGAGTGATGTAAGGAAATCATGACAAACAAGTCAACAACTTGCTAAAGAAGACCCAAAAAAATACTGAAGAAAATAACATCTTAAAAAATAGCCTAACCCAAATGGCAAAAAAGGTCCAAAAAGCCAATGAGGAGAAGAATGCCTTCAAAAGCAGAATTGGACAAATGTAAAAGGAGGTCCAGAAGTTCACTGAAGAAAATTCTTCCTTAAAAATTAGAACAGATCAAATGAAAGCTAAAGACTCTATGTGAAATCAAAAAATTATAAACAAAACCAAAGAATGAGAAAATAGAAGACAATGTGAAGTATCTCATTGGAAAAACAAACAAACAACAAACAATTGACCTAGAAAATAGATCCAGGAAACATAATTTAAAAATTATTGGACTACCTAAAAGCCATAATAATAATAAAAAAAAAGATTTTAGACATCATCTTTCAAGAAGTTATCAATGAAAACTGCCCTGATATTGTAGAACCAGAGGGTAAAATAGAAATCAAAAGAATCCACTGATCATTTCCTGAAAGAGTGCCCTAAATGAAAACTACTAGGAATATTGTAGCCAAATTCCAGAGTTCCCAGATCAAGGAAACAATATTGCAAGCAGCCAGAAAGAAACAATTCAAGTATTGTGGAAATGCAATCAGGATAACACAGAATTTAGCAGCTTTTACATTAAGAGACCAGAGGGCTTGGAATATGATATTCTGGGTGGCAAAAGAGATAAGATTACAGCCAAGAATTACTTACCCAGCAAAACTGAGTATAATCCTTCAGGTGAAAAAATAGACATTCAATGAAATAGGGTACTTCCAAGCATTCTTGATGAAAAGACCAGAGCTAAATAGAAAATTTGACTTTCAAATACAAGACTCAAGAGAAGCATGAAGAGGTAAACAGGAAAGAGAAATCATAAGGGACTTATTAAAGTTGAATTGTTTACATTCCTACATGAAAAGATAATATTTGTAAATCATAAGACCCTTCTCAGTATTAGGGTAGTTGGAGGGAATACACCCCCCCACACACACACATACACAATGATTTGACGATGAAGGGATGATATATAAAAATAAAGTTAAGGGGGGAGAGATTATACTGGGAGAAGGAAAAAGGGAGAGGTAGAACAGAGTAAATTATATCACATAAAAAAAGAACAAAAAAAAGCTTTTACAATGGATAGAAAGAGGGGGGAGGTGAGAGGGAATGATCGAATTTTACTCTCACCAGATTTAGCTTAAGAAAGGAACAAAATACACACTCAATTGGGTATGGAAATCTATCTTACCCTATAGGAAAATAGAGGGGAAGGAGATAAGAGTGGGGGGGATGATAGAAGGGAGGACAAATTAGGGGAGGGAGTAATCAGAAGCAAACACTTTTGAGGAGGGGCAGGTTCAAAGGACAGAATAGAATAAACAGGGGGCAGGATAGGATTCAGGGAAATATAGTTAGTCTTCCACAACATGACTATTTTGGAAGTGTTTTGCATGACTACACATGTATAACTTATATCAAGTTGCTTGTCTTATCAATGAATGTGGGTGAGGAGAAAGGAAGGGAGAGAATTTGGGACCCAAAGTTCTAAAAAATAAATGATAACAATTGTTTTTATATGCAACTGGGAAATAAGATATACAGGCAATGGGGTATAGAAATCTATTCTGCCCTAAAGAAAAACAGAAGGGGAAAGAGATAAGAGAAGGGATGGTGGTGGTGATAGAAGGGAGGACAGATTGGCAGAAGGAGTATTCAGAATGCATGCCATCTTGGGTTGTGTGTGGGTGGGGCAAGAGATTGGGAGAAAATTTGGAACTCAAAATCTTGTGGAAGTGAATGCTGAAAAACTAAAAATGAATTAATTAATTATAAAAAGGCCTACAAAGGGCCATTAAATATCCATAGTTAGAAGAAACTTAATAAAGATCTATTGAATACACTAATACAAACATATATCTATATCTATATCCTCTCTATTCTAGCTACAGTTCCTCTCTATTCTAGCTCCAAGATGACTGGATTATCCAACATGTGGTTGAAGGTCTGTGGGGAGGAGGAACTAACTACCTCTCATGGCAATCCATTACACTTTTGAACAGGAAGTTAAGAAGTTTTTTTTTTCTTTTTAACAAGCCTAAAATTGGTTCTTTAAAACTTCTACCCATTTTTCCAAGTTCTGTCTTCTGACAGAACAAAATAAATCTAATATCTCTTTAACTGCTTAAAGATAGCTTTCATTCTCTAAATCTTTTCTTTTCCAAGCTAAGCATCTCAATTTCCTTCTTATCCTTGCATGGCATCATCTCCAAGATATACACTCACCATCCTGGGTGCTCCTCTCAAGGTATTCTTCAGCTCATATTCTAATTAAAATATCCTAAGAATATGTTTCTTATACTACAAAATGGGTCTGATAGGACTAGTACTAGATTGGCCACTTCCCTGCCCTGGTCATTTTATTTCTCTAAATAGAGAGTAAAATGTCACTAGCTTTTTTGATAGCAATATCATGTTGTTGCCTAATATTTAGTGTAGCACTCTAAGACCTTTAGATTCTTTTTTCTTTCAAGCATGGTATTCTATCCACATCTCTCCATATATACTTAGGTAATTGATTTTTAAACCCAATAAAAACACTTCACATTTTACCACATGGAATAAAATGAAATTATTTAGACTCTTGAGAAAACCATGAGTCCATCAAGTTCTGAAGAGGAAATATCTAGAGATAATAAGATGGTCCTTGAATATTTACTCATTCACTTTAATAGTCCTCACGTTTACATTTAAGATATACTAAAAGAATAACAATGTTGGACTATCATTAAAAATTGTCACAAAAGGTTTCCATCAATGAATTAGATAATTTTAGAAGTTACAGATTTCTAAACATAGATTTTTATGTGATTAAAATATATTATAAAGCAAAAAAAACCAAAATGATTTAGCGAATGGTTACCTGGACTTGGAATCAATAATATTGGAGTTCAAATTCCAACTCAGACACTTACTAGCTTTGTAAGCATCATTTAACCTATTAACTTAGAGAATCATTAACTTGAGTTATTCCCTCAATTTCCTTACCTGTATGAGTGTTTTTTATGCTCCTATGACCAAATAATACATGTCAATGATAGCTGTGATAATTGTTATTGTTTGTTTGTTTGTTTGTTTGTTTGTTTGTTTGTTTGTTTGGAGGGAAGAGCAGTGAGGCACAAGTTTTCACTAGAGGCTTAAGCAACTAGATGGAAATGTTTTAGAAATGGCATATTTTAAGCGATTGATTTAGACAACTTTTACTTATGGGATAAATAACATAGCTGATTTGTTCATTGTTCTCTTAGGCTAGATGAAGAACCATATAACTTATTAGAGTTTCTTACACTGCTGTACAATTCAATTTGCTCATAATTTACTAAGTTCTTACTGTATGCAAAATTCCATGCTCAGAAAGAGAAAAACAGACATGAGACTCGAAAATATGGAGTCTTAGGAGATTCTAGTATCTTGTAACATAGAGTCATGTAGAGATATAACTATAATAAAAGCTATAAAATATTTATGGAGATTTGGGTTCTAATTGAAAGTCTATTATAAACTCATTTCTATATGAATCATTGTTTAGACATGCTTTCCATTTCCTGTACTTGTGTTATTTTGTATACCTAACTTATTCTATTGGTCCACCACTCTATTTCTTAGCCATTACCAAGTAGTTTTGATGATTGCTGCTTTATAATGCAATTTAAGATCTGGAACAGCTAGGTCATCTTCTTCTGCATTTTTTTTCCATTAGTTTCCTTTATATTCTGGAACTTTTGTTATTCCAAATAAATCTTGTTGTTATTTTTTTTTAGCTTCATAAAATAATTTTTGGTAGTGTGATTGTTTTGGCACTGAAAAAGTAAATTAGCTTAGGTAGAATTGTCATTTTTATTATATTAGCTTGGCCTGCACATGAGCAACTGATGTTTTTTTTTTCCAATTATTTAGATCTGACTATGTGTGTGGAAAGTGTTTTGTAATTGTGTTCAGATAGTTCTTGGATTTGTTTTGGTAGGTAGACTCCTAAATATTTTACAATGTCTACAGTAATTTTAAATGGAATTTCTCTTTCTATCTCCTGCTGTTGGGCTTTGTTGGTAATCTGTAGAAATGCTGATGATTTATGTGGGTTTATTTTATAGCTTGCCATTTTGCTAAAGTTATTCATTATTTCAAGTAGTTTTTTACTTGATTCTCTAGGATTCTCTAAGTATATCATCATATCATCTGCAAAGGGATAGCTTTGTTTCTTCTTTGCCTATTCTAATACCTTCAATTTCTTTTTCTTCTCTTACTGCTAAAGCTAACATATCCAGTGGATTTTGAACAACAGTGGTGATAATGGATGTCCTTGTTGCACCGCCGATCTTATTGAAAATGCTTCTAGCTTGTTCCCATTACATATGATACCTGCTTAAGGTTTTAAGTAGATGCTACTTATTATTTTAAAGACTCCATTCATTCTTATGTTCTCTAGTGTTTTTAACAGGAATTGGTGTTGCATTTTGTCAAAATATTTTTCTGCATCTATTGAGATGATTATGTGGTTTCTGTTAGTTTGGTGTTGATATGTTCAATTATGCTGATAGTTTTCCTAATATTGAACTAGCCAGGCATTCCTGGTATAAATCCTACCTGTTCATAGTGTATTATTCTTGTGATAAGTTTCTAATATTTTATTTAAAATTTTTGCATCTATATTCATTAGAGAAATTGTTCTATAATTTTCTTTCTCTGTTTTGACTCTTCCTGGTTTAGGTATGAGCACCATACTTGTATCATAAACATAATTTGGTAAGACTCCTTCTTTGCCAATTTTCTGAAAGAGTCTATATATTATTGGAATCAATCATTCTTTAATGTTTGCTAGAATTTGCTTTTAAATCCTTGTGGACCTAGAGATTTTTTTTTTCCCTAGGGAGCTCATCAATGGCTTGTTCAATTTCTTTTTCTGAGGTAGGGGTATTTAAGTGTTTTATTTCCTCTTCTGTTAATATGGGCTATTTTTATTTTTGTAAATATTCATCTACTGCAATAAGTTTGTCAAATTTATTGGCATGCAGTTGTTCAAAATACTTCCTAATTATTGTTTTAATTTCCTCTTCCTTGATGGTGGATTCACCCTTTTTATTTTTGAAGTTTTTTTTTTTTTTTGCTTTTTGGTGAGGCAATCAGGGTTAAGTGCCTTGCCCAGGGTCACACATCTAGTAAATGGTAAGTGTCTGAAGCTGGAGTTGAACTTATGCCCTCCCGAATCCAAGGCCAGAGCTCGATTTACTGCACCACTTAGCTGCCTCTCCCTTTTTATTTTTGATACTGGTAATTTGGTCTTCTTCTTTCTTTTTTAAATTAAATTAAACAGAGGTTTACTTATTTTATTGTTTTTTTCTTCAGAAAACCAGCTCTAAGATTTATTTATTAGTTCAATAATTTTCTCAATTTTAATTTTATTATTTTCTCCTGTGGTTTTCAGTATTTATAATTTAATATTTAATTGAGGATTTTTACTTAGTTCTTTTTCTAGTCTTTTTAGTTGTATGCCCAATTGATTGATCTCCTCTTTTTCTATTTTATTTGTGTAAACATTTAGAGCAATAAAACTTCCCCTAAGAACTGTTTTTCCTTCATCCTATAAGTTTTAGTATGTTGTCTCATTATTGTCATTCTCTTGAATTAAATTATTGATTGTTTCTATGATTTGTTTTTTACCTATTCATTTTTAGTAGATTATTTACTTTCCAATTACTTTTTAGTCTGTCTTTCCATGGCCCTGTATTACATATAATTTTTATTGCATCATGATCTGAAAAGGATGCATTTAACATTTCTGGTTTTCTGCTTTGGATTGAGAGATTTTTATGCCCTAATGCATGGTCAATTTTTGTGTAAGTGTCATGTACCACCAAGATAAAGGACATTCCTTTCTATCCCCAGTCAATTTTCTCCAGAGGTCTATCATATCCAAGTTTTCTAAAATTCTATTCACCTCCTTATCTTCTTTCTTGTTTCTTTTATGGTTAGATTTATCTAGTTCAGAGAAGGTCTCCCACTAGTAGAGTTTTGCTGTCTATTTCTTCCTGTAGCTCCCTGAACTTCTCCTCTAAGAATTTGGATGCTATACCATTTGGTGCATATATGCTTAGTAATGATTTTTTTTTATCATGACATTAAAGTCAACTTATACTCACCCCCTCTATGCATACCACCATAAAATGGTATAATAACAATATAGTTCTCAAGAGTTACAAGTGTCATCTTCCCTTGTAGGAATGTAAATAGTTTGCCCTTATTAATAACATGCTGCTGCTGCTGCTGCTGTTGTTGTTGTTTTCCTCTCCCATTTACCTTTTTATGTCTCTCTTGAGTCTTGTGTTTGAAGATAAGTTTTTCTTTTGAGCTTTGGTCTTTTTATCAGGAAGGTTTGGAAGTCTCCTATTTCATTGAATGTCCTTCTCCTCCCTGAAAAATTTTCCTCATTTTCACTGGGTAGTTGATCTTTGGTTGTAATGCAAGCTCCTTTGCCCTAAGAAATATTGTATTCCATGCCCTCATAACTTTTAATGTAGAAGCTGCAAGGTCCTGCATAATCCTGACTGTGTTTTCATGATATTTAAATTGATTCTTTCTGGCTGCTTGCAGTATTTTCATTTTGATTTGGTAATTTTGGAATTTGGCTACTATATTCCTTGGCCTTTTCAATTTGTGATCTCTTTCAGGAGATGATTGGTAGATTCTTTCTATGGCTATTTAAGTTTCCAGGACCTCAGGAGAGTTTTCCTTGATGATTTCCTGAAAGATGCTGCCAAGGCTCTTTTTTTCATCATTGTTCTCAGGTAGACCAACAATTTTTAAATTTTCTCTCCTGGATTGATTTTACAGGTCAGTTATTTTACCAATGAGATATTTTACATTTTCATCTTTTTTTTTTTTATTCTTCTGTTTCAGTCTGATTCTCGCTCTCTCTCAAAGTCATTAGCTTACACCTGCCCAATTCTAATTTTTAACAAATTGTTTTTTTTCTATTAGATATTGTTACCTCCTTATCCATTTGGACAATTCTGCTATTTTAAGGAGTTGTTTTCTTCAGTGTACTTTTTTTTCCAGTTGGCCAATTGTATTTTTTTAAGGACTTGTTTTCTACAGTTAATTTTTGTCCTTCCTTTTCCAAGGTATTAACTTTCTCTTGCATACCTCTAATTTCTTCTCCCAATTTTTCTTCTACCTCTCTTATTTGACTTTTAAAATTCTTCTTGAGCTCTTCCAAGAAGGCTTTCTGGGCTTCAAACCAGTTAATATTCCCTTTTGAGGTTCCTGATGTGGGTTTGATGACAATGTTGTCCTCTTCAGAATTTCTGCCTTGATCTTCATTGTTTCCATAATAGGAATCTTTGACACATTTCTTTTTGCTCATGGTGTTTGCTTATTTCATGGACTTTAAAGAGACTGAGTTCTCCTGCTGGGGAGCAGCTGGGGAGATTCTTATTTTGGGAGCACAGGGTCTAATCACTGGCTTTGTGTGCTGGGGCCTCAACTGCTGGCAGTTGGAGACTGTGGGATTCTGGCAGCTTACCTGGTATTGGGCTGGAATAAGCAACATGGAGCTCTATGGGAAGGACTGGGTCATCTGGCTCCTGGTGGTTGTGTGTTCATCCTTGCCTTTCTGTCCCTTCACTTTCTTTGGCTTCTTTCTGATGGATGTTTTGCTTCTGCAGGATATTTCTACACCTGAGGTTTTCCCCCTTGGACATTTCCTAGAGTTTAGTTGAGGCACTAAGAGACTTGACTGTTGGAGAACACCAAGGAATGTGGTGATTTTCCTAGCTGGTTTCCACTGGTTCCCCTGCCCTTACTGAAACACTCAGGGATCCTGGTGTTGGCCTTTGCCTGCTCCACCACCTGGGGTTCAGGATCTCCCCCTGGTACGTTGAGGTAAGGCTTTCAGCTAGCTTTCTGGGACACCTCCTATTCTGTACTGCTCCTTTTCCCCCAGGGCAAGAGGGGCCTTAACCATTAATCCTTCAAGGTGCCTGGGCTACCAGACTGCTGTACTCTGTCATTCTGCTGGTTCAGCTATTCCAGGATTTTTCCTGGGGTGATATTTTCTGTGCTTTCAGAGGTTAATAAGAGATGGTGAGAGCAACTTCTTACTTTGCCACCTTGCCTCCTGGAAACGAAACTCAGAGGGATTTTTTAAAAACATGGCTTGAATTTACATTTACATTGAAAATATATAAACATATATGACAGACAAGTTTATATTTTAAATAAGGCTTTTAAGTTAAAAGAAAAAATAAGTTAAATAAAAAATTGAAACTGAGAGATGTTCTCTAAATATGTTTCTCAAAATAATTTTAATTACTTATAATTTGGTGAGAATACATTTGTTTTAGATCAACTTACCAGGTATACTGTGACATTTCTTAATTTGACAGTAAATTATTCTTTTTTTAATTTCAAAATACATTATATTAAGAAGCTTGACATAATTCCCTTAATGTGCTTTCAATAAATCCATGCAATGGTGTCCAAAAAACAATTCAATATTATTTAATAATCTGTTTCAATTCCACCTACCATGGGTAAAATCTAGACCACTGTGAATACATTGAAACTGCATACAAAATCAGGACTGATGTATTGACAATGTTTTCACTTGATTGTGCTAAAGGAAACAAAATCCTGGAGATGAGGTGGAACATGTAATTGTTTGGGGGGAAAAATGAATCAAAGCAACCCAAATGACAAAACATTTTTTTTTCATGCACTGACATGTTTTGGTATGCATCTTGTCTCATTAAAAGTTACGATGAAGTCCTAAAATTGCATATCTCAGTTTTATTAGGACATATTTAGTTAGAATTTTAGTCATCTATAATTGTTTTCTTATAGAACATTTTGGATTATATCACAGAATCATAATTGGCAGAATTTTAAAAATGTTAGAGGCATCAGATATAACCTAGTTCTAACAGTACCCATTGTTGTGGTGCTGCCTGATGGGCCAGTTAGAACACTAATCTGTCTTATGATATCTTTTCAGAGGTCTACAATGTCTCTCACCTCTTCCTCTCTTCCCATTTTGATGAAAATAAATGGATACATGTCAACTTGAAAGAAGGTCTTTATTTGAGTGCAACAAGCTCTTCCTCTGGCTCTCTTGTATCTAAGACTTCTATCAGAAATTTAGAACAATAGATAGAATATCCAATTTGCAGATGACCCAAACCTGCAAAGAATATAAAGCATATATAAACACACATCCAAATCTTTATCTCTGTATTAGTCTCTCTATCTCTAATCTATCTCATCTTTCTATATCATAAACATCTCCTACACATCTCTGCATATTTAATATATATGTGTATGTGTGCATATAATCCATACACATGTGTTCACACCGACACACATGTACACACATATATATTCTATCTCTTTATGAAGTTATATATTACATATATTATATGTGTGTGTTTATAATGCATATACATGTATGCACACAGATGCACACACACACAGACATCTTATTTTTGAAATTAACTTTGGTATTATTTAGTACAAGTGAATTTACCCATCATCATTGTACATCACAATGTTTCAGTGTCCTCATCTAATGTGATGCTTAAGTTTTGCCATGATGGGCAACTAAACATTTTTTATAGCATTGTACAATATTATCTAGTCTTATTTCATAATCCTATTAAATTGTGTTTTATATTCATTATCTGTCAGTGTCCAGTATTTAACTAACCTATGCATGATGGCTTAATTCAAGGGATTGCCTATCTAATTTCATGTCATTAGTGCAATTCCTTTTTCTACATTTCCCCCTGTTTGGATGGTTTAACCAATATTTTGGGTGCTGTTGAGGTGGAAAAATTAAGAAAAAAAGTTTCGTTTTAATTCTTACTTTGTTGTTGACTACTCACATATGGGCTTTGCTCATTTAATCTCTTGACTAAACCTGAATCTTCCTAACTTTGACCTAACATGATGGGCAAAGTTTGGTCTGTGCTCTTTTGGAAGCATGCTCTCCTCACTGACTTCCCTTCAACACTTAGAAAGACAAATTAGTTTCAAGAAAAACAACTATAAATGACAGATTCACTTGCATTATTCTGGTCATACAATGGCAGCCTTCTCTGATAATCTTGAATGGACCCAAATACTGATGATATTTGGATAACTGCACTGTGTCAGCAGATGATTGCCATTTTAGACTTGCTTCTAAATTCTTAAACTTATTAAGAGATTATATTAGATTCAGCATGATTTGCTATAAATATTAAAAGTTATTTATGCTATATCACCCTAACAATAATCATGATTATGATAATGATATATTAATAATGCTGTTTTTCAATTTAATTTCAGTTGTCTCCAACTCTGTGTAGCTCCATTTGGGTTTTTCTTTTCAAAGATACTGGAGTGCTTTGTTATTTCCTTCTCCAGCTTATTCTACAGATAAAGTAACTGAGGCAAACAAGATTGAGTGATTTGTCCAGGGTCACAGAGCTCATAAATAATCAGGCCATATTTGAACTCTGGAAGATGAGTCTTTCTGATTCAAGGCCTGGCATTCTACCCACTGCTCCATCTAACTGCCCAAAATTAATAATAATAATAATAATAAAATAATAATAATAATAATAATAATAACCATTTATACAGGTTTTTTTCAGATTCACAAAATGTTTTGCATATGTTATTTCATTTGTGACTTGCAACAACCCTTTGAGTTAAGTAATTTTATTATCCCCAATTGACAGATGACAAAACTTAGATTCAGAGAAATTAAATGACTTATCTGTGTTCACACAGCTAATAAGCATCTGAGACAGGTTGTAAACTTAAATTTTCCTGCTTCAAATCAAACACTGTACCCAGTATTCCCCCTAGATGCTGCATATACTTAGATGTGTATATTTCTAATAACCTTAATAGTTAAAGAGTTTGAGAAAAAAATCAAACATGCTTAAACTTATGCCCAGTTATACAGTATGCACTGTCAACTTTACAACAGAAGCAGGAAGGTATAGTCTTTACCCTCATGGTGCTTACAATCTAAGCAGAAAATACCTTTTTTTGCCTTTTTGGTGAGGCAATTGGGGTTAAGTGACTTGCCCAGGATCACACAGCTAGCAAGTGTTAAGTGTCTGATGCTGGATGTGAACTCAGGTCCTCCTGACTCCAAGGCCAAAGCTCTATTCACTGCGCCACCTAAGCAGAAAGCATTTGTAAAAAAGTCAGGATAGCATATAATTTACATTTATGCAGAAATGAAAAAAATACATAAAGACAGACATGAAAACTTCCATGTTTACATGAATGATGAAATGTCAGTCCTTCACATCTTGATGACCATATTAATTGTCATGAAAGTTATGGGAAACCTCAAAATTTATGATCAGGAATGGAGAGTTCTTCCTCTGCTGATCACTGGTTTAAATGTCCCTTCTGAACTCATAAAAAAAAATTCATTAACTTATGATAGCTGTCTGGTGTTTTCTGCAAAATGAGAGTGTGACATCAGTTGATATCATTAAAAAAAAAAAGTATTCCTATAATTTCAATTACCTAGTACACCCTTGCAACCAGTCTCCTTGGAGGCCAAGGATTAAAAGGGCATGAAAACAGCAGTGCTCACTTGCCCTAAAACCAGCCTTCTACAGCTGGTCTGAGGTTTTTAATGGGGTGATATGTAACTGGGAACCTGATGCTTGTACTCCTCCCTGTGTAGTAATAAACATCAACCTGATCTGCATCCTATCATTATTTTGTGTTTTAAGTTCTTCCTTGAATATACACAGTCCAGCTTGATTAATAAAACGAAATTAAAACCACTTTAAGTCTTAGATGTAATCACTAGGAACAAAGTGTTTTAGAACTTCCCAAGACAAATGTGAGTTCACCTAATAATCCATTTGATATCTTTTGCTACAGAATAAATTTTGGATATTTTGATTTTTCAAATCTTATTTTTCACTGGAAGATAAACTCCTTGAGGGCAAAGCCTATTTCTTAGTTCATGTTTGAAGCCCAAGAACCTAGAAATGGGCCTTGAGCACAGGTAAAGCTTAAGACATAAAAAGCATGTATGTTTACATATTCATACACACATATATGTGCATTTGTATACATTATAGATAAATGCATATACATATATATATATATATATATATATATATATATATATATATAATAGATTGGGTATTTGTTAGATTGAATTAGTTTCAGTATACTTGAGTTTGCATAGCCTTCAATATAATTATATGGATTGTGCAAGGGGGTGGGCATGTTGAAGGAAGGAAAATTGACATCAATGATTATTTCAGAGTGAAATATAGAATCCTTAGAAAAAATTGGTTCATCTAAGATCAATTCTTAGTTTTTCCTTTTTTGTTTTCCATTTTTAGCATCTGAGTCAACAGTATATTAAGTATAGTTTAGTTGTCAATGATCCAAAATCATTAAATTCATGATGTTACTAAGTCTGACTTCCCACTTTGTCTGGGAGGGCCTACCCCCTTACTATCTTCCTAGGGTACTCATCTACAGGCATCAAACTGAGAATGTGATTATGCTCTGGTAATGAGTAATAAATAGGCCTTGTGAATTCTTTCCCAAGTGCAAAACTAAAAAAGTCTGAAGTAACTAATTATAGTATGAAATAAGTGTTCAAAGTTTCTAGGCTTTCCTTTGTCCCCTACTGTGTCTTTGGTAAACATTTCTAATGCAAGAAATTAACATGTTTTGGTTAAACTCTACACCACAGTAAACAGATTACTATTTATTAAATAAGTCAGGGTCTGAAAGAATATTATTTGCAATAGGCAATAACAGTAAAATTTTATATACTTTATAATACAGAATACTCTCTAATCTTGTTACTTAAATTACTCAGCTAATTAGGTCTCCAATGAAAAGGTGTGTAAACATACCCATGTTTAACTTTAAACATTATTTCCAACACTCATGGGTACTATTACAACACATGCAACATGTACATACCAAAAAAAAAATCATTAAAATGCTTAAACACAGAAAGAATGATGCAATTAATCAGAGATCTCTAAAGAATGCCTCTGGGCAAGCATATTTAAGTATATAAGCTAATATGAAGATCTAATAATACCAATACATTTGAGTACTAGATGTATTGCTTTACCTTAATTATAGGCATATAGCTCTTCAAACTATAATTCTTCAAACATGAACCATATAAATCATAAAGTTTTCATAAAAAAGAAATAATACTTATAAACAACACATGGTAAAATTCTTTGAGGACAAAACCAGCAGCCTAACATTTTATAAAAGATGTGTGAGAACAGTGATTTTCTCCTAAAATAAGTTGAATTTTGAATATCAAAGTTTTTTTTTTTATAAACCTTGCAATGTTTGAAATATCTTTGGCAAAACAAAATAAATAAAAGCAATAACACTCCCTCTTCCAGAATTTAAGTGCTTTCACGTGATATTCTCAGAGCTTTTTTCACAGGCTTTTATTATTATTCAGGTAGTGTTTGCAGAACTCTCTAGTCTCAACGCACATGTTCATATAAGCTTGAAATAAGGAAGAGTGACAAGAGAGGCTTTTGCCTTTTTCATAACTCAAGTTGATGCTTCTATATATGCAATTACATTTAAACATAGCAGGAGCATAGGTGAAGAGACCAGTGAGGTTAAGACTAAATTGTTAAAGCTTACACCTCTGGTGCACGTTACAGCTTACAAAGATCCCCCTTTCCTGAAGGAGAAAATTGAATGGACTGTATAGGATCAAGGATTAAGATAATCTACTAATGATAATCTTAATTCATAATAATTTGAGCTCTTATCTGCCATTTTGAAAACTACATTCAAATTAGTTTTAAAAATCAAACAAATAAGCTAACTTTTGGTTCATTCGGTAATGATGCATATATCATAGAGCTAAGTATTTCTCATTCTGACTACTGATTTGAAAGTTATTATTATGGCTATTTTATATGACTATATGCATACTTCCCTTTCATGTTTAAATGAGACATGCATATATTTAATAATTTTAAAAATAAATCCCTTGAGTTCAGCAACTGTTTGACTTTTGTCATATTCTTCTGTGTCTAGAAAAATAGTTTTCTCATACTCAAAAGGGTCATTGATGTCTTTATTTAGGGCATTCCCTCCACAAATGCAGAAAACAGCCAATCTGTTTCTATAGATGCTATGAGGCGTTTGTCCATCATCAACAGCCTGGGAAACTTTGTTACTTTCTTCTGACATTGAAAGGATAACAGCAGGAAAATGGAACATTAATGCTTATCTTTTATTCTCTCTACATGGAAAGTTCTTCTTTATTTTTCAGTCATACATTTTCCTGATGATATATTTTACTTGATTATTCTTCAGCATATCCTGTTGGTAATATGTTGTAGCCCACTCATACACTGCAACTTCCACTGACTTTTGAGTGATATGCATGTTTAATTCTTCAAAGGCTATGGTGTTCCATGATTCTCAATCAGATAGAAATGCCAGTAGACCATCAGTAGTAAAAGTGGACATTTATTTCTGGGAGAAGGTTGAGGTCATTAAAGGAGCTTCACATTTTCTTGTAGTGAATTTAGTCTTCTTTCTGCCTTTTTGTTGAAGTTCTGGACACATTTGGCTATTTGCACATTTTTAATCTTAGTATTACATACATGGGGCAGCTATGTGGTACAGTGAATATAGTGTCAGGCCTGAAGTTAGGAAGACTCATCTTCTTGAGTTCAAATCTGACCTCAGAAATTTAGTAGTTGTGTGACCCTGAGCAAGTCACTTACTCTTGTTTGTCTCATTTTCCTCATGCATAAAATGAGCAGCAGGAGGAAATGACAGTATCTTTGCCAAGAAAACTCCAAATGGGGACACAAAGAGTCAGACATGATTGAAATGACCAAACAACAACCAAAGTATACACATTGCTATGTATCTATTTGTATAAACATACCACATGATCTAATCTAGATGATCAGCATTTTACATACATTTAGTGCTTTCTGCACGAATGGTAAAAAAAAAAAAAAAGAGTGGCAACAGGACTCTCTCAGAAGGTCCTGCATTGTGTCACAACTGAACAAAACCACCATTAGGTCATCTATGAGCAAGAGTATAGTAAATACCTGCCCCATTTGGACTCAGTACTTGATCTCTTCTAAAAGAGTGGCCCACACGTACAAGCACATGCCTCCCTGTTTAATTCATTGGCTGATATTTGTAATCAGAGGACTGTTGAACAAGACTATTTCTTCTATTGCATGAATCAAATAATTTTGATGTGTGGGAGGGAGACATCTCATTGGGGATGAGTCTTTTAAAATATTATTTATGCTTCACAAAAAGAAATGTGTATATGTGTGTGTATGCATGTATGTGTGTATATACATACATAACAACATACAGATAAGCTATGTCAACAAACATGTATATATACACACACACACACATACACATACATGTTCCATATAAATATATACAATCAAATATAAAGTTTTATTCTTTGTACCTCTTGATCATTGCATAAAGGTAAAGATGTTGTTTACTGTGAAGTTTCATTTGTAAATATCCCCCTCTTCTTTCTTCATTAATATTTTTATCAAAGATATCTTGAGTGTTTTAGTAGATGATTCTTATTATTTTTCCATCAACAATTTTTACATCACCATGGGAAAGTAGGTCAGTAATTGCCCTTCTTTCAGTTACTTTTTTCAGCATGAATCACTTCTGAATTTTCTTTTCTCACACCTTTACCATCTTCCCCTATTTGATGTATCTTGGGAATTGATCCCTCCTTTTCTTCATAATTATCTTGAATCCAGCATGAATCACTTCTGCGTACATTTGACCCAATATGCCTGCTTTTCCTATCTTTGTTTTCTTTTGCTTTGTTTTGTTTTGTTTTTAGTAATATTTTCATGTTATCTTGTACATAGGACTATGTTATTAGAAACTGGACACAGTATCTTTCACGATGGGAAAAAGGTTGCTATCAACTTTTTGCAGACCATTCCCCCACATTTTTCTTCTGTGTCTTGGCCCTTTACGTTGTATCTTCAAATATGCACACAGTGAATTATTTAGTTAGATCTTTCAAGTTTCTTTAATTTGTTTTTGCCTACCTCCAATTATCTCTGGTTTACTATGTGATAGTTCTCAAAATTCTTTATTCTACATTTCAATAAGTTTTTTTTAATGAGTTTTTGTTTTCCTCAGCTATCATATGTCTATGTTATAAAGAAAGTGAAGAGTTTCTTGGGATTCATTGGTTACCTTGGAAATAAATGGATGTAAATTAAATTTGTGCATGGCATTATTATATATTGTTCTTTCTTCCAACTACATCTCATTTTCATCATTAAGTAGTTGATTGAATAAATCAGGATTAAGTTGTTCCACTTGAATACCAGATCTTTTTCTTATTCTTATTTTTATTGGTTGCAGATTTTTTTTTTCTCTTTACTAATTTTCATCTTTGTTCTAACAAGCTGATGGTCCAACTGGGCCCTGGTTAAGGAGTGATTTCCACATCCATAATGCATCATTTCTCATGACTTAATATGATCAATTTCACTTTTCCCCCATATTTGCTATTCATAACATATGCCTACCAAGCCTTTCCTCAAAGAAATATTCTTAATATATAAGTGTAATGATATATATTAGATTGAAATGAGCAGAACCAAGAGAATGCTGTACACAGTAACAGCAATATTGTTTTAAGAACAACTTCGAGTGAAAGATTCATTTTCAATACTATAAATACCCAAATTAACTACAAAGTACTTGTGAAGGAAGACATTATCTACAGAGATAGAACTGATGAATAGAACCATATATAGAATGATTTTATACACACCCATATACATACATGCATACATACATACAGATATACATACATGCATACATATTCGTGTGTACAAATTCTCTAGGGCAGGGGGATGGAAAAAAAAGGGAAAAAATAAACAGTAAGTTTACTATATATTTAAAAGGAATAGCAAATTGCACATAATAGATTTGAAATTTCATGTGCAATCATCTTATTTTTTATTATACTATGTCACAGAAATGCTTGTTTTATTCCATAAATTAGATATAAAATATTTTAAATACATATTAATGTGCAGTCTTTGCATAGTCTAGTAATGTTTAATCATACTTAATCATAATTCCTGAGTGAAATCTTCACTTACATTTCTTTTTTATCCTCACCCATTTCTAGCATTGCATAGAAATGATCATCTATTGTCATTGTGTATGCTGAGTTAATGTGGAAAGTTATGTAAATGTCCTCATTGAACGTATCTGATTCTTCATCCTCCACAACTCTGAAGTAGTGAGGTGGCACAACAGGCCTGGGCCTGAAGTCAGGAAAAGTTCATAGTTAGCCAGAGATATTTCCTAAGTCTGGACAAGTCACACACAACCTTTCTCTACCTTAGTTTCTCAACTATAACTTTGGGATAATAATAGCACCTATTTTCCAAAGATGTTATAAGGATCAAATGAGACAATATATGTAAAGCACTCAGCACAATGGTTGGCGCACAGTAGGTACTTAATAAATACTTATTTCTTTCCTACCTCACTTACTGTCTGCCTTCCTATAACTGATATTGTTGAATAAAATGCAATTTTTAGGTTATCCTTTTACAGATATGTTTAACAATCACTGCAGTAACAGAGTGAGAAAAAAAACTGTAAAATTTAGTTTCCTATTGGCTGTGGGGACATGATAAACTGAAATTCACCAATTACTTGTCTCTACAAAGAAAACCTAAAAGGTATCCTTCAGTTCGGCAGAAATGTCTTTTCCCCCCTGGATTTATATACAAGAAGAGTGACATAGTTGTGACTCAGTTCCTCTAAAAGAATATCCATTGGTTAGTCATTGGAGAAGAATATTAGATTCAGAGGACAAACAGCTGAGTTAAAATTTATAAAATATCCAAAAACTCCCTGGTTCTTTGTACCTCAGTTCTCCTTTCTAAAATTGTCAGTATTGCTTTGACTAAAGAGGTATAGCAGTTGGCTCATGAAAAGGAGTTTGTAGTTTTCATATTTTTGATGGATTCTCATGCCCAAAGGATTTATCATCAATTTGCTTATGGTGAACTTTTTCATTATTAGCTGTTTTGATTTTCAGAAAAGGAAGGAAAGGGAGTAAACATTTATAGAGCACCTACTATTTGCCAGGCACTGTGCTAATTATGTTTTACAAATATTATCTTATTTCATCCTCAAAACAACCTTGGGAGGTAAATGTATTATCCCCATTTTATAGGTGAGGAAACTGAGGCAAATAAATGTTAAGTGATTTGTCCATGTTCACACAACTAGAAACTGTCTAAGATCAGATTTGAACTCAAGTCTTCCTAATACCAGGTCCAGAACTCTATTCACTGTGCTACCAGAAAGAAATCTTTTTCTGAATCTGGCCTGGTAGAACCTGCCTGACACATATTAAGTGCTTAATACATTCTTGTGATGCACACACACACACACACACACACACACACACTCTACACATATGCACATACATCTACATATGCACATACATGTGCATGAACATACATGCACATATATTCATATATGTATGCATGCACACATATGTGTGTGTGCATGTGTGTGTAGCAGAATCAAACACTAAAGTTGTAACAGGGTACAAATGTGATTCAGTAACATAATGTTCAAAGTACTAGTTTGGATTACATCACATGTTCTTCTAAACTAAATATAATATTTAAAATCTTACGTATTAGTTTTCTTTTTTTTATTTAAATTCTAGCCTGACAGAATTTTTTTGTAAACATGCTGTATGTGCAGTTTTAGGTGTAAAATATTAATGCAACTGAAATGAAACACATATTGTTTATTAATAAACCTACAGTGTAGGCAATATTTGCATAAGATGATTTAAACACAAGAACTGTCATCTAATTGATATTCTTAACAAACAAATAGTTGAGTAAATAATCCAGGGGCCAATATTAAGGTAGGAGAAGAAACAAAAAAAAAAATTTGCTATGAAAGCATTAACTGCAGTCAATAAACATACATTCATATGCTGAAAAAGAAAGTACTGAACTTATTTTGGGACTTTAACCAAAAGTATGTCTTACTTATGGTTAAGTATGAGAAACCCAAGGCCCTTTGATTGAATCCACACTTCATAGAACAAATCCCCTCAATGAAAGGATTTGTTCTGTAAATATTGGATTCAGTCAAAAGGCCACACCCAAGGACCTAGAAGGCCACATGTGCCTTGAGGCTAAAGGTTCCCCATCCCTAGACTAACCTTTCTTTTAAGGAGAAGCTATTTTTCATTTTGCCAGAGCTTTAGGTTCACCATTTATGAAGAGAGGAGGCTGACACTCAAGCCCCAAACAGGAAAGGGGATGCAGACAGAAAAGAAAAATTATTGATGACTTTGTTACACTCCCTCTTGTAAATTTTAACAAACGTGTAATGGAGAAATGTTAGTGTCGTGTCAGGGAGAGGGAGTGTTCACAGAGAGAGAGAGAGGCTGAATGGATACTGTCTCTAAATCTATTTAATCACATTTTCACATTTTTCTAAGTATGTCCTTTGAAATTTAACAAATATCTATAATTTGCTATGTGTAGTTCCAACTGAGAGCAAAATAATTTTTAAGAAGCCAGTTTCTGATTGTAAGGGCCTTAAAATTATTAAAGGCAATATGGCATGTGCTCAAATATAAGTTCAATACACACTAGAATTTGATCAGGCAAAGGAAAGATCCAGACAAAGTGCCTTAGGAAGATTGAAGGAAGAGGAGATTCTGGAATTTTCCTTGGAGTAGAAAGGGTAGATCAAGGACTGTTTCATAATTAAAGATGGAATGTAACCCAGTTCTTTAAAGGAGATGATGATTTCAAAAAAGGAGAAATGAGAAGGAAGTGCATTCTAAGGAGATGGCCTGTGTGAATGAAGGTAATGAAGGTAAATGTAAAATTCCTTTCAAAAGAAAAAAATATCACTAGGTTAAAGGGAGAGGAAACACAACAATAAATATCTCTTTTAGTATGCCTGGCCCCAGATAGACCTCTTAAAATTTCACAGAAAATTAGGGAGGAAGTGTTAGTTGTTACCTAACCTAGGGTTTCATCTATTTATTTAGGGGCAGTTAGGTGGTGCATTGGATAGAGCACTGGGACTGGAGTCAGTAACATTCATCTTCCTGAGTTCAGATCTGGCCTCAGATACTAGCTGTGAGTCCTGTTTACCTCTGTTACCTTGTCTGTAAAATGATCTGGTAAATAGAATGGCAAATCACTCCAGCAGCTTTGCTAAGAAAATCTGAAATGGAGCCACAAAGAGTTGGACACTATTGAAACTACTGAACAAGAAAAATGTATTTGTTTTAAAGAAGTGCTGTGAACTAGAGACACAGTATGGCCCAATGGATAAAGAACTACCTTTGGAACTGGAAAGACCTGGATTGGCATCTTATCTATGATATAAACTGGCTGCCTGACTCTAAGAAAGTCATTCCTTTCAGTACACTTTGGTCTCGCAGAAGGTATTAATCTGCAGCAAGAAAAGAATTTTCCTCATTAGGAGCCCCCAATGCCAATACAATTACAAATACAGTGCCTTCCTCATTATAAATTCATTTTATCCTAGTCATACAGTTAGTACTGATAATGTACTAAGAGGTACTCTAAATATATGGCATGCATAAAAGTTTCCAACATCTCTTGATGATTTATTAGGTGCAAAAATTGAAACATTTGATATTGGATGAAAAACGATTTATTTCATTTACATTCTTTACATACACAAACAAAAAACACCTAGGTCAAGTTTGCTAAGGATATGGAAAGAAATCTGATCATTTTGTTGGACTGCAGGGAATAAAATTTTTATAAAACATTTTTATTTTTGTCTCCACAGGTCAAGGATGAGGAGGAGTCTGAATTGTTTTAACAATATGGTGAAATGTATAATAAGTAGTGCAGTTTCAATATAAGAGTAATAGAATACCTATTTGGGGGAACTTCACAAAGTTTATTGTCTTCACATCCATAAAAATTTGTTTTCTCATCTAGTTACCTTTCAAGAAAGAATTTCAGTAACTAAGGGAAATAACAGTATCATTAAATTACCTAAGTTGCTCACATACTTTCAAAGCAGGCTATCCAAATTGGAAATGCCTCCACCGGGCAAATACCAACCAAATTCTCACCAGATATTGATGATACAGTTTAAGTATGTAGAAACTTTAAAATATAACTCTGTCCACTTCACATTTCACAAGGTTTTGAAAATTTCTTACCAACCAAAATTACATTTGTTGAACTAGAAAAGCTTTCTCAAGCTCCCATGGCTCTATGATAACAAGAGTCAAATGCTTATTAAGCATTTGTTATGCATAAAAAATTAAGCACTGAATGCATTTTGATACCATAAAACAAACAAACAAACAAACAAACAAACAAAAATTGTCCTCAAGAGTGTTCTTTCTGTTTGGATGGAGCTCACAGTGTCAGGTAGGTAGATAGAAATATGGTTAGATGGACAAATAGATACGGAAAGTAAGACAGTAAGATAGATTAGATATAAATGGATAGTAAGTACTAATAACTTCATTTGAGAATGGTGCTAAATCAAGGTATGTGTGGTGGTGGTGAGGATGGTGTTGGGGAAGGAGTCAACCAGATGGTGCCTGAGGGAAGACAAGATGGAAGAAAAGGATTCTGAAAGATAAAGAAAACAGGTACTTCAGGCATGTAACTCTTTCAAGTCACTGATGAGGAAGCAATGCAATGTAATGGATGAATGAGTGATTAAATGAATGATTGAATGAGAGATTGAATGGATGAAAAAAATTCTTATTATGTGCTGAGTACTAGGAATATAATTTTAAAAGTAAGAGTCCCTGCCCTCAAACCTCTTTCATTCAAATAGGAGGAGTAGTGGCCATGGTCTAGAAAGCCATTGTGAGTGGAGCCATAGGACAGTATACTGTTCCACTGTTTCAGGTAGCAATGATAGTGTTGATTTGATCATTGCCCCTAGAAACAGAAAGGTGGCTGGTAAGCAAAGTATGAAAAGAAGCCTACTTACCACTGTGTCCCATCTAGAATTGCCTAGGTTAAAGTAGATGAGAAGAAAAGTAAGAAATAGAAGCATCTTGGTGTAGCAGATACAACACTGGATTTGGATTTCAGAAATTTCTGGATTTTAATTTTGCCTCAAGCATTTTCTGCTTACATGATCCTGGTCAAGTCACAATATTTTTCAGGTTTTTTAATCTCAGTGGTATCATATGTGAAATGTGAATAATAACACTAACCTTGGGGCAGCTAGGTGGCACAGTGGATAGAGCACTGGCCCTGGAGTCAGGAGGACCTGAGTTCAAATCCGGCCTCAGACACATAACACTTACTAGCTGTGTGACCCTGGGCAAGTCACTTAACCTCATTGCCTAGCCAAAACAAACAAACAAACAAACAAATAACACTAACCCAGTTGTGAGAATCAAATGAGATAATTTATATAAGGTTTTGTCGAAATGAAAGCATTAGATACAGACCAGCAACAAAGAAACGTTAAGTAACCATCAGAAACTTGCCATTCATATACTCTAAATAACTCAGAAAATCTATTAGACGCACTTTGGGGGAGGCTGGGCCTTCGGGGCTTAAGACTTGATAATTTTTTCTGTTTCAGGTATGCATTGGTGTTCTGTCTACTGCCTTAGGAAACTCCATTAACCCCCCCTTTGAATTTAGGTTGTTATTTTACTGCTTTCAGTGTTTCCAATTTTAAAATGTATCTGCATTGTGTCTTCATTATTGTTATTCAAACAGTCAATAAATGAGCTAACCTTTCTTGCTGCAAAGAATGCTAGATAATTTGCTTAATGATCTCATAGCAGATATCAGGCAGATTCTTCTTAAATTTAAAAGATAGAACAATAACAGCAGCATTTCAATATGCAAAGATCCTACAATTCTGCATACTAAAAATGTATTTGCTTTGATGATTTATTTAATGCTTCAGAGACATTTCATTAAATACCTCAGCTCTTTCTAACTTCTATTGTCCATGGTTTGGCTATTTAGCAATTTTAAAATGTTTTCTACTCCATAAAATTTTGTGCCTAAGGAATAACTATTTATTAGATTAACAATGATCCCTTGATTTTTCAACTCTTTATTTTATTTCATTCTACATAAAGCAGGTCAATAAATTTTGTCATACTGTAACATGAAGACAAAAAAATTATATCCTCTACTTACTTCATAGTAATGAAAATTTACCTAATTTTAATGTTCAACTTATATCATGTTAACATTGTCACCTGCTGCAGTGCAACTTGCAAAGGAAAGAGGAAGCATTATTTTGGGAGGCGGGCCTGGAAGCCTAAGTAGTGTAGGAAGGGGGGAGCAGACTGCCATAAAGCCACTGGAATCTGGATTTCAGTTTATGTGAAAGAAGGAGTCTTAGATACTTGTATTGCTATTCAGTAAGCTACATAGGGGTTTCCACTCCATAGCCTCATTAACACCAGCCAACCATACAAAAAACTGTGATCTAAAGTCACACCAGTGTGGTTCTGCACCTTTCTGACTGCTGCCCTCTTGGAACACTTGCGTAGTACCATTTTCATTCACAAGGGAACAAGGACCCAGAAGTAGAGTATCACTTGAAATCCCAAGGTAACAGAGGCCCTGAGTAGTATCACCTCCAGTTCCAAGGGAGCAGGAGAACTGAAGAGCTGTATTACTTCCAGTCCTAAGGAAACTGAGGAGCAGTATTGATTGCAATACCAAGAGATCATGGTCCTTTCCTGGGTAAGGACCAGAGTGATGGCAGCGCCACCCTGATCATAGCACCTTGGAAGCACTGAAAAATTCCAAGCCCCCAGAACTAACTCTGAAAAAAGCAGTGTAATAAAAGAAGGGGAAAAAAAGACTGAAGCTTGAGTTAGTCCCTCTCCATCCTCTCACACCAGAACAGAGGACACTTTTAATGTAAATTCAGTCAAGAAATACAGTGAAAAAATGAACAAATAACAATAACAACAAAAAAGAACAGTTATAAAAAGCTGCTACAGTGATAGAGAAGAACTTGACACAAACTCAGAAGAAGACAATGAAGAAAAAAAATAGCTAGAAGAAAAGCCTCAAAGGGGAAAATGTGAATTGGACACAAGAACAACAAGAATAACTGGAAAAAACTTAAAAACAATAATTTTCAAAATCAAATTGAATCATAAATAAAAAATATATAAAGGAATGAGATCAAGAGAAGAAAATTATGAAAAAGATAATTAATATCTTGGTAAAAGTGGCACAAAATACTGAAGAAAATAATATTTTAAAAAACAGAATTGTTGTAAAGGAAAAAATAGTAGAAACTTTCCTGATGAAAATAGCTCTTCAAAAAGAAGAATTGGCCAAAACAAGGGAAAGATAGGAAAGCTTACTGAAGAAAATAATTCCTTAAAAATTAGAATTGGGCAAGTAGAAACTAATGACTCCAAGAGACATCAAGAAACAATCAAATGAGATCAAAAGAATGATAAAATAGAAGAAAACATGAAATACCATATTGGAAAAAGACAGGTGGGTCCCCAGTGGGGCAGCTACTAATTCAGATTGTTGTTTGTTGCTTGTCCTTAGTTCTTGAAGAGGACCACAACTTCAGGGAAGGTGATGTCATGACTTGCAAGTGAATTGAATTTAAGTGAGGCAGAGCTGCACAAAGTCACTAGCCTCACTCTCTCATCTGGAGCCCTCTGGGTCCAATGGCAAGATGTACAGGATGACTGGAGAGGGCCCTGGATGCCATGGGAGACCTGGACTTTTTAAGCTAAGGTCTTTCCTAGGTTTCAGTTTGTTTAGTATTAATAATAGCAATAAGAAGCATGGCATGGGGGGATACAGATCTGACCCTGGAATCAGGAAGACCTGGCTTGAAGTCCCCCGTGAGACACGTAAAGACCAGGAAATCAATTAACAACTCAGTGCCTCAGACAATTTCTCTAAGACTATAAATTGTGGAAATATTGATTTACATTGATAGAAATTCCTACCTTTCACCAATAAAAGCATGAGTGTGGGGTGGGGGGACAACATATGAAGACTCTTCTCCCTATGGTAAGAACTTTGTGTAATGGGAGTTTATTCCCATTGCATGACAGAGACTCAGTTAGCATTCAAGAACAGAATAATAAAGAAAAGAGCCATTGATGACTTTCAAGCGCATTCTGAGAAAGCAAACCAAGGCCATCTTCCTGCACTGACCTGGAAACTTAGAACTGTCTGCTATTCTGTCTATTTGTAAAGCTTTGATTGCTTACAACATTTTATTTTATTTTTGTCCCAGAAACCAGATGAAGGTTTTCCTAACTATAACTGCACAGATAAGAGACCATACGGGGCCACACAGAGTGATAGCACTGTGCATCATAGATAAGACCCTCTACAGTCTACTCAGATAAATGAGGAAATATTCAATATCATGCTTTTGTTACCCTCAACCAATTACTATGCTAAAAGACTTCAAAGTGGAATTTGAAAGTGGAGGTAATAGATAGCACTTTGTTCCCTACCAGTCAACATCTTGGAAGCCCCCAAGCTGGTATGATGGAGATTAACTGTAACATATGTGAGAGGTGTAGGCATGGCATCCTGCCAGTCCAGTCTCTCTGATTCTAGCTAGATGCACTGTTTGGTATTGGTCCATTCTCTTCATTGACATGTTAAGTCAGGTTGGAGAAGAAAAAGTTTAGTGGGAGGAGGTGAGAGAGATATTTCTCCCCCAGAAGAGAAATTCCTTCTCATAGCCTTGGATCTAAATCTTCTTGCATCAACTTAAAACCTCCAGAAGTATGATTTGCTTAAATGGCTAGCTAATTAGTTGTTCTTCTCAATTAAAAAGATTCAGATTTCATATACAGATGACAGGATATGTGCCCTTTTGTTTACAAAAGTAAAGTGTAATTAAAATGATTTGTTGATTAATTGAGTCAACAGAAGCACTTTTTTCCCCCCCTGTAATTATAGTTATCAAGCTGGGGAAAGGTAAGTAACCACATTCTGCATTTATTACTCATAGGATGATAGGGACATTGGGTCTAGAAACACAAAGAACTTCAGAATTGATATCCTAGACCATAGCCACTTTGTTAGCACATGACATAATTTGTGTAGCTATGATATGCTTGAAGAGTGGCCAATAGCTGAAAGAAGAAAAATATATTGTCTAATGAGTTTTAAAATGAGTAAACAAAAGCATTAAGGATATCTTTTATGAAGGTACATTATTTCTTTAAGGTAAATGAAAGAGTTTATTCATGAAAGGGACATAAGTGTTTTCATATAATTGAAGAGATTCATATGGTTGAATAGCATATTTCATGTTAGAGATGGACATTTTGATAACTGATAGGAGTAGAAAAAATAACTTTAAATATATGTTGTACATACATGCACACATGCATACATAACACAGATTTGGACCATTTTGAAGAGACAATGATCTGTGCTATTGATGTGAGGATTTAAATCTCTTTGTCTATGATGTGAAGAGATACCTCATTTTCTATGTGAGTAATTTAATGTAATAAAGAAGCAGATAAAATATTTATTTAAGACTAGATGAATCTGAGTATAAAAAAGCACAGTTTTGAGGGTACTAAAGAGATGGAGGACAATGTTGAAGCTTTCATAGCTATAATTTCTTGTTAAGAGGTCAGGCAAACCTTTAAAAACAGAGAAATCATAAAAAAAATACTGAGGTATGATTTTCCAAAAGGCTATAATTTCTATGGGCAGAATCTTCACAGTTGTGACTTTTTAAGTGAAAAGTGAATCACTGAAAGTCAGACATCTCTCATTTAAACAACAGAATCTAGAAAAGGAATGGGATAGGAACTGAGTATATGGGGTATTTGGGGAAAGTGAAGACACAGGAAAAAGGCAGAAGAAGCTGTTTTCTAGGAACTGTCCCAGTTAGAAGCAATCAGCTTATAGAAGGCTTCATTGAGTGATTCTTGATTATTCAAAGAGAAAATTAATTTCATTGGCCAATAGGTGCATTGACAGCTCTTGCCCTTCATCAATACCCAGAGTTATAGAAAGGTGAAGTTTCTCCACAGGGTTTATTTCTCTTTTGCTGAATGTTGTGCCTGCTACTACCTTTGGCTTGAGAAAGAAAGACAGAGGAGGAGCTTTACAGTTACTTTAGTTTCCTGGTTTGCTGACCTAAAGAGTCTACCTGAACTATGTAGGCTTCATTCAGATTGGACAATTCAATATCCAGGTGGTTGAATAAGTTGCTGATCTGGATTGTATACCAGAGAGAGCCAATTTGATGAGCTTTTGTGGTTTTTCAGCTTAAAGACAATTGCTATTTCACAGTAAGAGCTAACACTTTCTAAAAGCCATTTTTAAGGGTGATGGTTAACTGGAAGAAATTTATTTAAAGACCATATTTAAGTAGAGGGAAGAGCATCTCCTTAATTGAAATTGGAGTGAGAGTCAAGCAAGGATTCAATCAATAGTCAGCCAAGTAACATTTATTAAGTGCCTACTATGTGCCAGACATTTGCTGCTCAATAAGCAGAGAAGCAGATTTATGTGGTGCAGAAGCTCCTGAATTGACCAATAATAAAGAAACCTACAGTCCAAAGTTATGAGTTACCCTGAGCATATGTGTTTTCCCTCCCTCTTGTACTGCTTTGCCAGGTTCCTACAACTGTTTGCCTGCTCTTCATTAAGGATATTGAGTGCATTTGGTGGGAGAATGGGATTTAGGTTCATGTGTGTGTCATAATGCATTTTGTTATTTATGTATTATCTTCACTAAATTGTTATCTCACGTTTCATTGTTTTAAGTGACTGGTTGTATAAATAGCATACATTATGGGAATATTTTAACTTTTGATTGACTAATAGAAAACTAATTAGCTCAAGAATTGAAATAGTGAGTTAGGAGAACTGTATTTCCCCTCAACACACTTACATTAGGACCCTGAATGAGTTTGAATGTAATAAGGTAAGGATGGTCTATTTCTTTTAATGTAGACCTGCCTGGGAAGAAGACAGGTTTGTATGTACAATCCAAAACCAAAAAAAAAAAAAGAGAGAGAGAGATCTTGAAATACTCTCTAAGATAAGTGTAATGTTCAGGAGCATTTATGTTTCACTTTGGTTGTAATCCCATTGTAATAAAGTCACATTTATGAAGTTGTTAAACTCAGAGCCAAGTATTATACTGAAGCTCAGAGTCAAGAAATGCATTAAAATTGCTGATTGTGTAGACTCGAGATGTGACAATTCAGCATAGACTGCAACCACAAGAAAAGGAAGAATCCCATGCCAATCAAGCTGACCCCAAGATGGCCAAATATTATACTGAGCTAATTAAATTCATTCCACTGCTCTGAAAATTCTGGTAGCTCCCTATTGCCTTTTGAATCAAATACATGCTTTTGTGATTGACATTTAAATCAATTTTTAGCCAAACTCCAAATTATCTTTTCTGCCATTTTAATTATGCTTCTCCTTTGCTCACTTTTCACTACTGACAATATGGCTTCTTTTTGTTATTTACCCCTGAAATTCCATTGCCATGCCTTTGTACACTGCATTCCATACCTTTAAGGCATTTTGCCTTTACTTCTGCCTCTTTGAATTCCTAGTTTTATATTAAAGCTCAGTTCAAATATCTGTGACTTCAGACTTTTCCTGATTTCTCCAGCTCTTAATACCTCTCACCTCAACCACTGCAAATGCCTTAAATTTATTCTGTACATATTTCTGAATATACTTGTTTTGGAAATAATTTCATGTGGTGCCTGATGAATGACTGAAGATCTTCTTGAGAGCAGAGGCTTTTATTTTTGTACTCATATCCCTAACATCCAGCAGAGTTCCTGGCAAATGCAGGCATTTAAAAATCATTTGATTGATTCAATTAAACTCATCAATCACCTTGTATGGGATAGTTTTTATTTGGGGGTGGTTAGTTTGTTTGTTTTGGTTTTGGTTTAAGGTGACCCAAGATACAATAATCAAATTTTGATATTTTTTAATTTTAACTATTCCATTCAATTATTTAAATGCATTGTCAGTTGACATGAAGACAGTGCATTGAACATGGTAGGTTATAAATAAATGCTTATTGAATAAGTAAAGAAATACCACAACTAATCATGAAGGATAGCTGCAAGACAATTTAGGAATCATCTTTTCCAACACCTTCATTTTTTGGATAAGGAAACTTGGTCCCAAACAGTTTAATGATTTGGGCTGGTTATTTTGTCCCTGCTGAGTAATTGTAGCACAAGTTCATTACAGTGAATTTTCATTAATGAAACTGACCATTTGGATTCCCTTAGAATCTGGAAAATTATTCTGACACTCTGTCTCTGGAGATTATCTATGTTATCTGACCTTCTCAGAGACTCTCTCCACAACAAACTATTCCCAATGTATCTGCCACCCCTGATTTTCCAAACTCTCATTTCTTTTTCACAGAACATCATGGGAAAATTCTGCATAATTTTTTTACTAAGTACTACATATCTTCAAGATTTTACTTCATATCTCTTCTCCAAAATATTTTTTAACATAGGAAAAATGTACAAATTGTAGGTGCTAGAAATAGATACACATTTTAAAAATTATCAATATATTTATGCTGTTGGAAAGTTAGCTTTTTATGTCCCTGACTACAAATGCCTCTTGACAAATTATATCAAAAACATAGATTCATTGGTATATAAGTTCCATAGTTATTTTCTTATCTATTTAAGTGACTGGACTAGTTCAAAGACAATTTATGTGAATTAGAAGTGGTTCTGAGGCTAAGTGACCCTGGAGAGATCCTTCAATTTTTATCAAAGTCTTTTCTTTTTCCTATTAGCTTTAGCATTTTCCTGTGTACTTACTTGTAGGAGTGAGCTTTATCCTTGTCCACTTGTGAATTTTAGAGTCAATTCATAGAATGGTAAGTGAAGATGAAAGCCAGTGCATTTAATAATGTTGTTGGTCTTCATGATTTTAAATGTGGAGAAATATGCTGGAGGGAAAACAAAAAGAGAGAGGGGAAAGGCTGAAAATTCATTAAAGCTAAAGACAGCATTCAAGCTGAGAGTTTAATTATTCCAAATCATAGTAGCCGAATTATTCTTTAAAGTGCTTTCTGCCAAATCACAACGTTTCTTGATTTACTTATTTACTTATCTATTTATTTATTTGTTTGTTTATTTATTTATTTATTTATTTTAGTTAAAGCACATATTTCATCTAAGTAAATAATTTCTCTTTTTGGTCTTGTGTAATCATCCAGAGAACATTATCATTAAAATTAATGCCACTTCACCTGGAAAATGGAATTTTCTGGGGTTTCAAGGAGGAAAATGGGTGTTCAAATGAACCAAGAGAAGGAGATTTCAGTACAAAGAGATGATCTCAGTGATGTTTTAATGAGAAGGGCAGAGCACAAGTAAAGTTATGAAAGAGGTGAAGTTAGCCCAGTCTCCTTTTTCCCATAGATCTTCTACCCAATTAAATACTCCCATTCTCCAGGCACTTTTGCAGTATTTTCTTCAGTCAGGACTTTGTGCTCAGCTGACTTTGACTGGAAATCAATCTGATAAACTTAATTTGCCTAACAGAGCTCCCTTTATATACATCCAAACACAATCTTTCCCTAAAGGTTTTAGCTGTCAAAGTTTTAAGGTGTTGTTTTTTAGAGGCAGTTAATTTTGCAGTCCCTAGAGTCCTAGATCTAGAATCAGGAAGAACTGAATTCAAATCTGACCTTTAAAACTAACTAGGAAGTCCACAATCAATGGCCTCACTTTCCTCACCTATAAAATTAGAATAATAATAACACTTTTTTCATAAGGGTGTTGTGAAGATGAAATAATATTTGTGAAGGGCCTTACACGTAGTGGGTACCTCATATATGCTTGTTCCCCTTCCCTTACTATACAAGATATATTTCTTTTCATAGTAAAATAAAATTAGAGCTATAAGGTTTCTTAAAGATCATTCACCATCGTGGAGTCAAGATGGAGGAGAGAAGCCAAGAAGTTGCCTGGGCTTTCCCCAGTCTCATTTGGAAACAACATTAAATCAAGCCTGTGAATGGATTCTGGAGTGACAAAAGCCACAAAAAGACAGAGAAAAACAATTTTCCAACTTAAGATAACTTAGAAGGACATCAGGAAAGGTTTGTCTCCCCTGGGTAAAATAAGAGTGCAGCCTAGTGCAGACAGTGTCCAGGCAAGCCAGTAGCAGGCTTTTAGCCACAGCAGAAATTAGCAGCCAAGGCTTCTCAGTCCTGGCTCAACAAGCCAGAAGTGAAGTCTCTAGCCCCAGGGCAGAAGGCAAATTGTGAGCCCTGAAACCCTGGCAAAACAAGCATGATTAGGCCCAGTACAATGCACAAACCACGAGAACCTGAGGCCTGGCATGGAAACCAGTGACCAGGCCCCTGGCCTCAAGCATAATAAACTTGGGATAGTGCTCTCTGTGCCCCAGGAACAGAGCTCAACTTTAAAAATCCCAAAAGAGGGTATAAGAGGGTAAGAAACAGAAAAGAGACCTGACCATAGAAAGCTACTATGGTGATCAAAACACAAACTCAGAAGAGGACAACAATGCCTACATGTGAAGCCTCAAAGGGAAATGTGAATTTGTCTCAAGCCCAAAAAGTCCCCTTGGAAGAGCTCAAAAAAGATCTTAACAATTAAGTAAGAGAGATGAAAGAAAAAATTGGGGAAAAAAATGGGAGGTATACCGGAGAATTATGATAAAACAGTCAACAGCTTAGAAAAGGAAACACAAAAATTAAATAAAGAAAATAACGCCTTAAAAAATAAAATTGGCCAAATAGGAAAAAAAATCCACTGAAGAAAACAACTCCTTTAAAATTCCTTTAGAATTAGCATGGCAAAGGAAGTACAAAAGCTAACTGAAGAAAATAATTCCTTAAAAATTAGAATTGGGCAAGGGAAAGCTAATGACTCTGTGACACATCAAGAATCAGTCAAACAAGATCAAAAGAATTTAAAAAAAAAGAAGAAAATGTAAAATACCTCATTGGAAAAATAACTGACCTGGAAAACAAATAGAGGAGAGATAATTTAAGATAATTATGAGACTACTTGAGCACCATGATCAAAAAAAGTTCCTGGACAGCATCTTTCAAGAAAATATCAATGAAAACTGCTCTGATATCCTAGAACCATGGGGCAAAATAGTCATTAAAAGAATCCATTGATCACCTCTTGAAAGAAATCTCCAAATGAAAATTCTAAGGAATATTGTAGACAAATTCCAGAATTATCAAGTCAAGGAGAAAATACTGTAGCAGCTTGAAAGAAACAATACAAATATCAAGGAGCTACAGTCAAGATGACACAGGACTTAGCAGCTTATAAGTTAAAAGATCAGAGGCTTTAGAACATGATATTTCAGCAGGCAAAGGAGCTTGAATTACAACCAAGAATCAACTACCCTTCAAAATTGACCATAATCTTTCAGGAGAAATGATGGATATTCAATGAAATGACATTCAACCATTCCTGATGAAAAGACCAGAGCTGAATAGAAAATTTGATCTTCAAATATAAAACTCAAGAGAAGCATAAAAAGGTAAACCAAGGGAAAAAACATATTATTCAATGAGATTCAACTCTTTACATCCTACATGGGAAAATTATACTTGTAAATCTTGAGAATTGTATCTTTATTAGGGTAGTTAGAAGGAGTATACACAGACAAAGGGTGTGGATATAAATTATATAAGTTGACTTTGATGTCATGATATGAAAAAAAACTAAGGGGTGAAAAAGGGTTGTACTGGGAGAAAAGGAAAGGGGGAGTCATAATAGGGTAAAATACACCACATTAAAAGGTACAAAAATGTATTACAGCAGAAGGAAAGAAGGGAGGGCTACATATAAAAGTTATCTTCAGAGAGATCTGGATTGAGAAAGACAAGAAATCCACCTTCATGTCATTTTCTTTTTTTTTTATTATTATTGATTTGTTTTAATTTATCAACAATCCCTTCCATAACCTTTTGAGTTTTGAATTTTTCTCCCTCTCCCTCCCCATCTTCCTCCCCAAGACAGCACATAATCTAATATAGGCTCTACATATACATTCCTATTAAACATATTTTCACCTTAGTGATGTTGTAAGGGAGAATTAGAACCAACAGTAGGAACCACAAGAAAGAGAAAACAAAACCAAACAGAAGAAAAAAATAACTAATAGTATACTTTGATCTGCATTCCAACTCCATAGTTCTTTCTTTGCATGTGGATAGCATTTTCTATCATGAGACCTTTGGAGATGTCTTAGATCCATGCATTGCTGAGAAGAGCTAAGTCTATCAATGTTAGTCATCTCTCAACATTGCTATTACTACATACAACATTTTCCTGGTTCTGCTTACTTCACTTTGCATCAGTCCATACAAGTCTTTCCAGGTTTTTCTGAAGTCTGTCTGCTTATCATTTCTTTGTTTTAATTAATTTATTTTAATTTGTCAACAATCATTTCCATATGCTTTTGAGTTCAAAATTTTTCTCCCCCTCCCTACCACCCTCCCCAAAACAGCACACAATCTGACATAGGCTACACATTTACATTTCTATTGAACATATTTTTATATTAGTGATGTGGTAAGTAAGAATTAGAAGCAATAGGAGGAACCACCAGAAAGAGGAAACAAAACTCAACAGAAGAAAAAAAATGGCAAATAGTATGCTTCAATCTGCATTCAAACTCCATAGTTCTTTCTTTGGATGTGGATAACTTTTTCTATTACAAGGTCTTTGGAGATGTCTTAGATCCTTGTATTGCTGAGAAGGGTTAAGTTTATCAATATTAGTCTTCCCACAATATGGCTGATATTGTGTATAACGTTTTACTGGTTCTGCTCACTTCACTGAGCATCAGACCATACAAGCCTTTCCAGATTTTTCTGAAGTCAGCCTGTTTGTCATTTCTTACAACACAATAGTATTCCATTGCATTCATATACTACAGCCTGTTCATCATTTCTTACAGCACAATATTATTCCATAACATTCATATACCACAGCTTGTTCAGCCATTACCCAATTGATGGGCATCCTCTCAATTTCCAGTTCTTGCCCACCACAATAAGAGCTGTGATAAATATTTTTGTACGTATGAGTCCTTTTCCCATTTGTATGATCTCTTTGGGATACAGCCCTAGAAGTGATATTGCTGGGTCAAAGAGTATGCACATTTTGATAGCCCTTTAGGCATAGTTCCAAATTGCTCTCCAAAATGGTTGGATGGTTTCACAACTCCACCAAAAATGCATTAGTGTTCCAATTTTCCCACATCTTCTCCAACATTTATCATTTTCCTGTTTTGTCATGTTGGCCAATCTGATAGGTGTGACATGGTACCTCAGGGTTGTTTTGATTTGTATTTCTCTCCAATCGATAGTGATTTAGAGAATTTTTTTCATATGATTATAGATGTCTTTAATTTCTTCATCTGAGAACTGTCTGTTCGTATCCTTTGACCAATTATCAATGGGGGATGACTCATATTCTTATGAATTTGACTTAATTCTCTACATATTTTAGAAATGAGGCCCTTATCAGAGGCACTGGTTGTAAAAATTCTTTCCCAATTTTCTGTCTTCCTTCTAATTTTGTTTGCACTGACTTTGTTTGTGTAAAAACTTTACAATTTAACGTAATCAGAGTTATCCATTTTGTTTTTCATAATGTTTTCTATCTCTTGTTTGATCATGAATTCTTCTGTTCTCCATAAATCTGATAGGTAAACTATTCCTTGCTCTCCCAGTTTGCTTATAGTATTAGCCTTTATATCAAAATCATGAACCCATTTTGACTTTATTTTGGTACATGGTGTGACATTTTGGTCTATGACTACTTTCTGCCATACTTTTTTCCAGTTTCCCCAACAGTTTTTGTCAAATAGTGAGTTCTTATCCTAGAAGCTAGGGTCTTTGGGCTTATCAAATAGAAGATTATGATAGTCATTAACTGCTGTGTCTTGCATACCTAACCTATTCTATTGATCCACCACTCTATTTCTTAGCCAGTACCAAGTAGTTTTGATAATTGCTGCTTTATAATACAATTTAATATCTGGAACACTGAGGCCACCTTCCCCTGCATTTCTTTTCATTAGTTCCCTTGATATTCTGGACCTTTTGCTATTCCAAATGAATCTTGTTATTATCTTTTCTAGCTCTATAAAATGATTTTTGGTAGTTTGATTGGTATGGCACTGAATAAATAATTAGCTTAGATAGAATTATCATTTTTCATTAAATTAGCTTGGCCTACCCATGAACATGTGATGTTTTTGCAATTATTTGGATCTGACTGGAAAGTGTTTTTTAATTCTGTTCATATAGTTCCTGGGTTTGTTTTGGTAGGTAAACTCTTAAGTATTTTATAATGCTCATAGTAACTATAAATGGAATTTCTCTTTCTATCTCTTGCTGTTGGGCTTTGTTGGTAATATATAGAAATGCCAATGATTTATGTGGGCTTATTTTATGGCCTGAAACTTTGCTGAAGTTTTTTTTTATTATTATTTCAAGTAGTGTTTTACTTGATTTTCTAGGATTCTCTAGGTATATCATCTCTCATCTGTTAATACGGATAGCTTTGTTTCTTCTTTGTCTATTCTAGTACCTTCAATTTCTTTTTCTTCTCTTACCTGAATGTCATTTCTAAGCATTTTTATTTGGTTCTCCTTTGTATAGTCAGTAACTCTCTGTATAACAGAGAAGAAAACAGACACACTTATAATACTATTTTTGGAATTTGTAATTGGATGAAAAATATAATAATATGTAATTAGATGGATGCTGCACAACATGCCATCTCATCAATCTATAGCATGAGAAAAAATGACCTACCACCTTTTTACTCACTGTTTTTTTCCCCCCTTAGGAGGATAGGTATAGTGGAAAGGACACAAGACTTGGACTCAAAAGCTTCATGTACTAGCCTACATTCTACTACTTGTTTGCTGTATGCATGACCTTGGGCATGCTACAATTCTTCTACAGGCCTCAGTTGTCTCATCTGCAAAATGGTTCTACTCCTTACCTGGCACTATTTTTTGGAGTTTTGTGAGGAAAAAAAAAAACTTTGCACTATTGGTGCTGAGGCTTTTTCTTTTAATTCTATGCCTCTCTCCACTTTTCCATAAACAAAATCATTAATGACAACTTTTTCATTGATCTGTGCTCCTCATCTATGTGCCTAGACCTTTGGCAATAGTGGATATTGGCAGATTACACTCAACAGCATGATACCTGGACATTTCTCTCTCTGATAACAAGATGATGAATTAATTTATCATCCAGGGTCAAAATATACTGATAATATTGGTAGAAATTTCAGATCAAAGATAAGCCATGCAAATCATTGTTTGTTAAAATGAGACATTCGGTAACAATTTTTAGTAATAACTTAAAGAGAGTCAATCTGGTATAAAAGCAGCTAGGTCACACAGTAAATAAAGCATCAGCCTACAATCAGGAAGACCTAAGTTCAAATCCAGCCTTAGACCCTTACTAGCTATGTGACCCTGGACAAATCTGTTAACTACCCTTTGCCTCAGTTTCCTCATCTATAAAATGAGAATAATAATAGAACCTGCCTCCAAGGGTTGTTATGATAATCAAATGAGATTATAAATGTGCAATGCCTGCTACATAAGTTTATAAACTTTGTAACTATATAAATGTTAGCTGTTATTATCATTATGGTATGATGGGCCTCCAAGTATGGAAACCTGGGTTCAAGTCCATCCTTTGACATGTGTTGGCTATCGGACCATGGACAAGTTAATCCTTCAGGGTTACCAGGCAACAATCTAGAGACTACCTATTATATGCAGTTTGGTATTTTTCATCAGCGGAAAATGTTTCAATTATGTATAAAGTGCTTATTAAATGTAAGGCATGTAAGATGTAAAATACTGTGCTAAGATCTGGACATAGAAAAAAGGCAAACTCATGATCCCTGAATTCAAGGAGCTATCATACTAACGGGGGAGATAACAGGCAAAAAAAAAAAAAAGATGTACATATAAGATATATACAGAGTACATTAGAAATAATCTCAAAGAGAGAGAGAGAGAGAGAGAGAGAGAGACAGAGACAGAGACAGAGAGACAGAGAGAGAGACAGAGAGATTGATAGGAGAAAGGGAATTCCTCAGATTGATGAAACATAAAAAGTGCTTACTAAAAACATACAAACAACAATCGCAAGCAGTAACTGTAACATCCCACAGTCAAGCAGAGAAGAGACATTGAAAGAGTAAAGTGATGTATGAGTCTTAAGAAAGAAAAGGTTCATCTACAAACAGATATAAAACGAGGATCAGAAGTAGAGGCTGCAGTGAAAAAAATATATCTCCAAGAAGAAAGAAAGCAGTGAATATTATTTTCCTGAGAAGCCCTGTTGGTTCCTTCATGTTGAACAGGGTTGTATTGACATTAGCTAAACAGAATAAGCAAAAGATTCCTTGAATTTCTAGGGAGAAGGTGGAGGGAGAGAGAAAAAGAAAGGAGGGAGAGAGAGAGAGAGGGAGAGAGAGAGAGAGAGAGATTGAGGAAGAAGAGGAGGGGCTGAAGAAAGGGTGACGGGTAGAGGGAGAGTGGCTCTTCTGACTTGTTGGATGTCTGAATACAACCTGTCACTTTGACTGACAAAAGAAGCTTCCATATAGAGATAAAAGGGGGTACATCTAGAAAATAAGTGTCATGTCACAGTTATCTTTGATGCATATCTTTCTGTCTTGGGACAAAGTAAAACTCTTTTTGTTAGATGTTCAATGACTTAGAATTTTTACAACCAGGGTCTCTGATAAAGGCCTCTTTTGTAATATATAGTGAGACCTGAGATATTCAATGACTTAAGGAGGTCTTGTTCATCCCAACATCTGCCCTGAACTAACAGAGTTCTGGCACTAAGCCTGCCTGGCCCTTACCCTCTAACTCAATGGAAGAAAACCACAAGTTACTCATAAAGCCACATCATCATCTTTATCATGACACCACAAATATAATCTATTTCCATTCCAACAAAACTAGTTTTAAAAAGCAAAAACCTTCATACACAAAAAAAAAATGCATCCACATTTCTATTCCACACACTACACCTAAGTTTTTCAAAACTAATTTGGTTGACTCAATGATCCAGTTGTCTGAAGATTCATTTGGAGCTAATCACAATTGGTTTGACCAAAATACGAGTATTAATGACCAATTGAACTGAAGTAAATGATTTGTTCTTTTTTGACTGCCATCACTAGTAAACCTAAGTAAAATTGGCAAAGGTATTGTATAAATACACACATTTCCCTTAGATATAATTTGCAATATTTTAGCAACTTCAGATGAGGAGGGTAGGTCAAGTTACCCTTAATTCCCAATTCATTCATTAAGTTTATGAAATCTTAATGAAAATTGTCACCCTAATTTTTAATCTTAATGATTTCATTAAGACAGCACAGAATCTGTGTTCATTGCAATACAAACATCTGCTACTTGTATTAAGTGATCAAAGATTTATATTTTACACTCACTCTCTTCACTGATAGATAGGTGTAGCTCACTTTAATTTCCTAGCAAGGAGTTATTACTTTATCATTTAACTGTTAGATATGGACAATTATGTAGCAAGATGACAAAACTGAATGAAAGAGCAACATCTTATCATCAATGAAATGAGGCAACCAATGATATGTCTTTATAAGTTCATATAGTGTTTTTTAAACATGAAAATAGATGTTGTCCCATTTATTTAAATAGTCACTTTCATTTCTCTAATATGATCATATATCTAGAAGAAGAAGGTACTTCAGAGTCCATCTTGTCCAACCTTTTCATTTTGTAAAAGAGAAAACTGAGTCCTAGGGAGATTTAGTGATTTGGCCAAGTCTACACCAAGTGTCAGAGGTAGTATTTGAAGCTAGATATTCTGACTCAGAGCCAGAGATCAAATAATATTCATGGTTACTGCCAATAAACTATAGTTATGTTAGAATTCCTTTTTCCTTCAGGATGCAAAACAAAACCTTTTCTTTTTTTTGCAAATAGACAATGAGTTATTTTTTTTTCCTGACTCTGAATGTTTGTTTTCAGTTTTTCTGTTTGTTTTTAACAATAGCAACAGCAATAACTTTTGTATATCAATTTGCATGTGCCAGATAATGTGCTAAGCCCTTTAAAATTATTATTTTATTTGAACTTCACATTTCCTTGTGAATAAGATGTGATTATTATTCTCATTATTCTCATGAGAAAATTTGGTGAAACAACTGTTAAATGACTCGCTGAGCATTACACAATTAGTAAGCATCTGAGGCCAGTTTTGAATTTAAGACTTCTAGACTCCAGTCTCCACATTTTGCATTGTACCACCAAGCTGCCTAGTAGGAAGAAATACATTTTTAATTGAAAAAATAATAATATGACATTCATTCAAAAATTAAATCACTTTGTCCTAAACTGTTTCACCTAATAGCACTTTATCACAGTTTTGAAGTTTGCTCTATCCTCATTGTTCTTTCTGCTCTTTTCATTTGGGTAAGTTAAAAGAGCTAAAAATCAAGGATCATAGACAGTTAAAGTATCATCATAGCAACTGGCTCCTCAGTGGATAGAACACTGGGCCTGAAGTCAGGAACACCTGAGTTCAAATTCAGTCTCAGACACTTTCTAGCTGTGTGATCGTGGGCAAGTTACTTAACCTCTGATTGCCTGACAAAAGGATTTACTGGAGAAGGAAAACCCTATGAACAGTTGGTTTGTGGGGCCACGAAGAATCAGACGTGACCAACTGACTGAACAGCAACTCTCCTTGGAGATCAATGAGTCCAAATGTTCCACTTTACCTATAAGGAAACTGATACACAAAAGATTAAATGACTTTCTTAGAGTCACACAGGCTGGTATTCAAATCCAAAAGTCAGGCCACTTTCCACTGATCCATGCTATTATTTGTATTTTGCCCTATGTTCAGTGTTCTTTTCATATTTGGTACATTTATCTATTCAATTAATTTGCCAAATGTTTAAAAAAAATCATTAGGTATATTAGGTATTATGCTAGAAACTAGGGAAAGATTTTAAAAATTAGAAAAATTTAGTGCCTTAATTGAGGTTATAATTTAGTGCTATATGGGGTTCAAACAGTTCTCTCCCTAGGCTAGATAACAGTCTTAGACTAGAGTTGTAGCTAGCCTTTCAAATATTAGTAGTTTTGACTACAAGAGAGGTTCGGAAGGAAAGCCGTTTCTTTCGTCACTCTTAAGCATATTATCAGCCCTTGTATTTGCTGACTTAGATCATTTGTATATAAGCAAATAGCAAACAGAAATCAAATAAAAATATGAACTTTTGTTTTAGGGAAAAACTTAGGTTCATTAAAAGTACTGTGTAATTTCTAAAAATAAATCCTGTCCACCTTTTCTTGTTCTGTCAATTTTTGAGCCAATCCTTGAGAAAGGCATGATTTCAGTGCTGCCAAATTTTGTGGGGTAAGAGGAAAAGGAAGATGAAAGCATGCAATTATTAGACTTAATTATGCCACAACTCCTTGCCATTCATTTTATACAATCGTAGGATCGGAAATTTAGACCTCAAAGAAATTTCAGGACCATGAAATCCATTGCCCTTAATATATAGATGAGAAAACTGAAGCAATTGAGGACTTTCCCAGTCACAAAGCTACTAAATGCTGGAGCTTAGATTTAAATCCAAATGCTCTCTGCCTCTAAAATCCAGAGCACTTTTTCTTCTGTACCATGTTCTCATATATTATTAAACTGGGTGCAAATTAAATTTCATAATTTGTTAAATACATACTAATATTGTTCAAATGAGCAATAAAATTGAAGGATTCAGACAGGAGTACTAGGAACAAGAATGCTAAATTACCTAGACTTCTATTAGTTCCCGTAATAGTTAAGCTCTTTCCCTGCCCTACTATTAAAATCATATATATATACACACACACACACACACACACATATATATATATAATATATATATATATATATATATATATATATATACCATATATATGTGTATATATATATATGCATTTGTGTGTGTGTATATTTCATAAATATAAATGTTCATTATTACTACAGTAAGTAGTAGTAAGCAATAGAGCTACTAATACTTGGTGCTGTTATTTGTCATGTGAGCAAGTAGCTAGCCATGGCCATTCTTCTATTCCCTAGAAGGGGGAATTTTCGGCCTCCCGGAGAGACAGTTGGGCAACATTTCATAGATATCTATAATGGATACGCCCAAAAAGTTTTCATATATTTTTAAAAAACCAGGTAGACATACCACCAATCTCTTCTACTGGCATATATATGTTGCTCAAATGGCTGGCTGATCTTTTCTGATCGATCTCTCTGATAGCATCTTTGGTACCATATCTTTAGTGTGTTCTGCTTTGGTGATCTGTTAAAGCCACTGCCCACCTTCTCCATTGCCCTTACCAAGAGAGAGCTAAGACTAGAATTATAACTGGCCCTTTGTAGTAGTCTTTGGCTGCAAGAGAGATTCATAAGGAAAGTTGTTTCTTTGTTCACTCTTAAGGAAATTATCAGCCCTTGTACTTGCCAACTTAGATAATTTGTATATAAGCAAATAGCAAATAGAAATCAAATCAGTTATACAGATTTGACTATGTGAAATAATGAACTAGAGCAAATAAAATTATCTTGGACTAAGATGAGATACTCAAATGTCGAAGTACCCAATGTCACATAAAGATATTTATGCTGGTAGTCTCTAGGGAGTCAGACTGTAAGTACGGGACATATTTGTGCACCACCTTCCTCTACATGTCTGCTGTTTTTTCTTTCCATTTGTGTCTCCAAAATTTTGTACACCAAGAAGCTCTAGCACTAACACCATTCCTTATGCTAGATATGTAGTATTGTGCTCAGCCTTCTCTATGCCAATTAGGAGTCACTTTTCCTTTCGCATACCAGCATCACACAAAGTGATTCAGGGTTGGTTGGAAACCTAGATAGGGAGTGTATGCATATGTAAAAGTGTATTTGTACATGTATGTATATGCATATGTGTAAGCATATGTGTATGTATGCATATATGTGCATGTGTGTGAATAGGTATATACATGTGTGTATGTATACACATACTATATATTCTCTATATGTATGTGTATGTGTTTATGTATATATAGGTATATCTATATCTATACATACTCTGTGTGTGTGTTTGTGTGTGTGTGTGTGTGTGTGTGTGTGTGTGTAAGAGGAATATATCACACTCTCAATTCCAATAAGACATGCTAGGCCATGAGAACTTTATCAAGCAGGAATGCCTCTGGTCAGTTACAGAATCAAACAATCAATAGAATATTAAAGAAGGAACAATATCTAGTCACTTCTTTTGAATTAATCAAAGGTAAAAACTAGTTTGAAGGAGTGAAGTTCTTTGAGCCATTGGAGGAAATAAAATAATAAAATGTATTAAAATTGGCTGAATGACTGAAACACACTTCTGGACCTAAGTATGAGAGAAAGAGGGAATTCTAGCAGAAAAGAATATATCTGGTAGTGCTCTGAGGATCCACACTCTTTGCATTGTAATCAGAGAAAAAGGAAAAGAGCTATCACAGAAGTTGCCTCCTTCTGCACCACCACCACCACTTACCAAGTCATAGGAGGCATTGCACTGGACCAGTAACAATGTATCCCTCTGAGAGCTGAGAGAAGACAGACCAGGCAACCCAAAGAAAGGCAGCTTCCCTGAATGTCACCTATTTGAGGAATAAAGGAGGAGAGCCTCAGGATTCTCCAAAAGAGTCCCAACCTTTAGAGAGAAACAGAAATCTATTCTGAAGTAGATTTTCATGAAGACTCCACAAAGGGAGAAAATTACTTCCAATAATCAGGAGCTAAGAGTCACTCTTTGGCCCCATAGGATCTCTATATTTGATCTCATTTTCTCCTTGATTGAATAATCCAAGAAAGCATGTCCTGGTTTTCTGGGAGAATTGGTTTTGTACTTAACTCTTCTTATAGTCATTTAATAAATACTTCAAACTAAAAACTGCTAAATTCTGGTTAGCTGATAATTAATGGGGAGTATACAAGATAGGGGTTCATGAACAGCTTTCTAATCCTTCAGAGGTTACTACTAGAACCTCCAGGAAAGAAGTAGTAACACACTAGAAATCTAACACAACAGTTTGAGAGGGGTTTGGAAGTATAAGTGGGGTGCTATATATATGCTTTTTATTGATTTATCTGTGTGTATTTTGTTTCCTCCAATTATACATAAGCTTCAAGAAGAGAGGGACTATTTCATTTTTGACTTTGTGTTCCAAACATGTAACATGTGACCAAGCAATAAGTATATGTGAAACAAATACTTGGTGAATTGAATTGGATAAGCACACTATCATCTTCTTGTGAGATAAAATATATAGTATTTATTATAATTATAATATCAAATATCATCATATTATTATCATTCTGCTATATTATTAAAATGACAACATTTGTACAGTTACTTATAGCATTGCCTGGCACACAGTAGGGGTGATATAAATTCCTTTTTGCTTTCCAGCCATAGAGGTAGTAGTAATAGGTGGTAGTTGTGGTAACAGCAGCTGGGATAGGTATCAATTACATAATGCTTTAAGATTTCAAAGCACTTCATTTATCTCATTTGAGACAATTGCTGTTACTGTACCCCCATAAGCACCCAATTTATAGGTGAGGAATGGACACTGAAAGATATTAAATGAGTTGCCCAGAACACAAAGCTAATTTGTCCTTGAAGCAGGATTGAAACTAAGGATTTCCTGATTCTAATCTCAGAACTCTATTCACTATAGCAACTAGCTGTAATAATTCCAGTAGGTAAAAACCTGACTTGGCTACATAAAGAAATGTGTCTGAGCAAAAAATAAACAAACAAATAACAAAACCTACCTATTTGTATTTTAAAACTATTCTCAAGATGTAAGGGTATGGATGGGGATTGCAAACATTTTTAAAATTATTATTTTGATTTTTATGTTGCTAGTTCATCATGAATATCTGGCCACAACTGGGGTTTGAAAAGTTCAGAACCACTGAAATGTTCTACCACATCTTGAATCGCAAATTGGCTCCATGTAACTGGCATCCTTCCCTCTACTCCCACTAGCTGTCACCACTTCAAGGTCCTTTACTATCTTTTATTTTTTTCCCCAAAATGATTCATTGCCAGATTTTGTCCCATTTGATCTCCTATCCAAATAAAATCAGTGGTAGTCAGGCTTTAAAATCTGTGCCAAGGATTTTACGACATGTTTGTAGATTAAAAGGCACAGTTTTCTTTTCTTTTCTTTTCTTTTTTATTGTGAGAAGTTCAGTACTCCTTTAGCTTGATTACATGCTTCATTTCAAAACTCTCACAGTAATTACTGTTAAAGGCTACTCGAAGATACAGCTATGCTTTCACTTCTTCTCCCTGGACAACATTACACTATGGTCATGGTGGTTTCAGGTTTTGTCACCATTCAATTAAATAGATATGGGAAAATCAATGAGAGAGATAAAGGTCAAAAGAATTTGCGCTAGCTTAATGATTCATAGTAGTTCTCCCCTAGTAAAAGCTAGTAGATAAAGCACACTGCGGTTTCTACAAAAGGCAAAATATTTTCTATTTATTTTTATCTGTTGGTGCACAAGTTAGGAGAAATGAATCATCATTTTAAATTATTTTAAATGTCATCTGGGTGAGTTGCGATGACACAGATCAGTGATATTTAGTTTTTACTGATCAGAGTCTATAAAAGATCAATTATTGAATCAATTTAGCTCTCCAAGAAGCTGCAAATGTAAATTTAGGAGGTTCTGTTCTTAAGCACATGCTGCATAGAAACTGATGAAATTTCTTTTTTGATATCACTTTAAATATATATAAACCTCATTTTCTAAGGAACCCTTTGGTATAATGAAATACTCATTGACCTAAGAGTTTCAAAAACCTCGTTCATAAAAGGAAAAAGGTCTAACTCCTTTCTAGCTCAAAAATCAAGGGAAAATTTAATTTCAATTCCAAGAAACTGGTTATACATTTAGAAAGAACCTAAGGGATTTAATAAAGGATATGTTCAGTGTGGTATTTGTGTGTGATGATTGCTATTGCCATTTAAAAGATTTAATTAAATATATCTCAGGCTTTTCATTTTTTTTCACCCTTGGTAATATTGAATAATTGGCTTGTATATCTCCCCCTCCATTTAAAAAAAAAATGGGTTGTTTTGGCATTGTATAGCCCACAGCATTCTAGTTTGAAAGAGGGGGAAAAAATTAATTACTTTAATCTTTACAATCTAAATGTTCCATTACCCCAAGAGTGAATGAAGCTAAAAGATTCTGAAACTAATAACTGGGAGGTTCATTTATTGTGGCATCCCTTTAATAAAATGCTTATTGTCTTCCTAAATATAGAATATGACACTAGAAAATGTAGGTAAAGACATAGTCTTTTCCGTCATTTAGTTTATAATTTGGGATATGAATGTATGTGTGTATATATATATATATATATATATATATATATATATATATATATATATATATATATATACATATATATATATATATATATATATATATATATATAACGAACATAATATCATTCAAGAATTGTTAAATAATTCAATTCAATAAACATTTATTAAATATCTACTATTGCTAGGTACTGTGCTAATCACTGGAGGGACAATATCATATTCAAAGGAGTAGTTTGCTACCCACAAAGGTGGAAGATTTCAAGAAAGTTTATTTAATCTGGGAATTACAGAATAGATACTTATTTGACAAGTAAGTAGAGTGAATGGCAGTGGGGGGGGGGGATTCCAGACATGAGGAATAATTTGAATAAAGTCATGGCAACAGGAAAGTATAGAGTTTGCCACTTCATTTTGACTGTTTTTTGTAGCATAAGCAGTGATATGAAATAAAACCAAAAAGATAGACTGCTGTCAGGTAATGGACATCTTTGAATGACAAAGAAGTCTGCATCATAAACTACAGAATAAACTAGGAGGATAAAGGCTGAAAAAAGGCCATTGATCATGGGTACCCTTTAAGAGAGCTCTTTCAATAGAAAAGAGGAAAAATAATCTTGCAAAGAGGAAAGGAAATAAAGTGAGAGGAAAGAAGAGGAGAGGGTTGTAGTGAGGTAAGACAGTAGAATCTTGAACTTTATTAATAGCTTCTGAATAACTTTAGTAGTAAACAGACTGATAGGACATGGGTCCTTAGCAGATGGGTCAAAGGAAGATGATATTTTATTTTGTTTGTTTTGTTTTTTAAAAAGGACACAATCAAGAAGAAAGAATTTAAAATGTAAGAGAAAGAGGGAATGGTTCCTGCAGTTAAGAAATAGAAGAAACAAAGGGTAATAGGATTGAAAACACACGGGAAGTAGAATTAACCTTAGTGAGAAGAGAACATCTTTCATGTGACCAGAGGGAAAGAGTGAGTGTTTAACTGTGCTGAAAATTTTTCAGGAGTAGAGAAGAGGGATACAGAGAAATTATTTTGGATGGATTCAATATTTTCAGAGGTTGGTTATTCCATTTTTAAGTATGGGAACTGGAGTAGAATTGAGGGCAAAGGAAAATAAAAAATCAAATAGATTGAATACTGTAGGTATTAAAACAGGGAGTCAGCATGGGTAAAGAAATACATATATTAACAATAATGACCCTGGTGAGGCTATAAAACAAAGCTTAATGGATGAAGTAATCTTTATTTTATAATTTTCTTATTTTGAGGTTCATAGAAGTTGCCACAGGGGAAAGAGATAGAATTCATCTCTTTGAGACATTTATATACATACCAAGCTCCATCTCAGTAGAGAATTAAAAGGATTTTGATCACTATGCAGGAAGCCAAGAGGGAACTTAACATATATGAGGATATTTTAAAGGGGAGTGGGAAGAGAGAAATGGCCCCTCTATCATGAGTTTCCATGTGAATATTATGCATACACTAAGGATTGGGCCCTTGGGGAAGGATTGTATGAAATGCTTTTTTTCCTTGATAGCCAAAAGGGCATAATAAATTCCATGTGACCTCTCAGGATACCCCCTGCATCTATGACTAAGCCAAGTGATGTGAGACCTTAAATGTTCTTAGCTGTATATTTTGGAAGTCTCAACCCTATGAGGAATGGGTAGGTAATATAATGCCAGACCACCTTTGGAATGTGTATTTTGAGACTAATATTTAGTAAAAGAGAGCAACAAGGAGAAAGGATGATAGAGCTGACCTTATAAGACAACATTGATAAATTTCTGGTATCAGTGATATATACAGAAGTAGTGATAATGAGTAAGAAGGTGCTCACTCCTCTTCCTGGTCCCTATATGTGAGGTATGCATGTGTCTGTGTGTGAAGGTGTTGCAGGCTCATATTGAGAAAGTTGCAAGGAATGTTTGTATCCTCAGGACTGAGTCAGAACTCTATCACAATTAAGAGGCAGAAGAAATATTGGTTAAAAAGTATTAAGTAGGGGAGTTTGTTGAGAGAGTACAATGAAAGGGCTAGGATATAAGCAAAGCAGATTGGAAGGAAAGAGGAAGCCTGGAGAAAATTTAAGGAGATTAGAAGAGGGATTAATTTGGGGAGCACAGTTTCAGATCTGAAATGGTTCTGTGCTTAGCTATTTAAGCCCCAAGTTCATTGGAAGCACTATAGCCCACCTTGCTATTTCCTGTCTTTGCTATTTACTGCCAGTCTTACTCCTATGGCTACTGTACCTCATTCTCTTAAGATCTCCTTACCTACTGCCTCTCCTGGGCTGCTATAGAAAGTATAGACTACTGCTACTACTGAAGTGGAAGAAGAGGAGTCAGGATTTGGGCTGATGAGGTCTTGATAGAAAATGACTATCTACCTAGGAAAGGGAATAAGCACTTATATAGCAGTGACTATGTCTCTAACACTATGCTAAATGCTTTACAAATATTATCTCATTTGATCCTAATAACAACCCTGGGACGTAGTTGTTATTATTAACCCTCTTTTAGTCAAGGACACTGAAACAGAGGTTAAGTGATTTGTCTAGGGTCACACATCTAGTAAGTATCTGAGGTAAATTTGAATTCAGATGTTCCTGATTCTAGGTCCAATGCTTTTTCACTGCCCTGCCTAGCTGCCTTTAAGGTAAAGGTGTGGGCTGCCAACTTTTAGGCCTAGACTTTGTCACAGGCAGGCAGAGGAAAGGAGAGCAGCAGAGGCAGTGACTGTAGGCCCTCAGAACAACCAGGCTGCTCTTCCCAGTTCTATTATTTCCTTTGTGAAGCCCATTAGATAATTTTGCATACCCTGTGGGATGCATGTACCCCACTCCAGACGCCATTGATATGGGTTATTGGAAATTAGTTCTTGGATTCATTTCCAGATCTTTTATCAATTATATCTTTCTTTTTCTTACTCTAATTCCCCTATCATTTTGTGCTTTCTAATTAATATTTCCTATACCACTCATTATTTCTGAAATATCTGGGGAATAAGCAACAGTTTAACATCCCATTTTCTGTATCTTAATTCTTCAAACATTCCACACCTTTCCAGCATCATTAAAATAATGAGTAGGCAGTGTCTTTAATAATAATTTGTTTCAGGAGCATCAGGTACAAAAAATTATTTTTATTTAACTGCCTTGAAGACTTGTATTGTAGAATTTGGAATGAAAATGTGTCTGTTTGTATCCTTTCCTTTTAACCTTCTACATATTATTCTAAAGTTAAAAATAACTTATTCAAATAATACTGGACATTATCAAAGTGCCTTTCATATTACTTATATGCCCACTTAACAATGAAAGAAAATTAAAAAGAAGGAAAATTAATTAATCTCTGTGTCTTATGCTATTAAATTTGAAGTACAGATTACATCATTCTTGAACCATGCAACGATTCACCTAATATAATAGTGATAGGAAATAGGAAACGATAGCTGGAAAAAAAATTGTAACGCGAAAAAATTAAAGCATAGCATTTGAATCATTTATAAATATGTAGATGTATAACAACTAAATTTTGAAAATCTAAGAGCAGAGTTCACTTATCAACTTTGATTCTAAACTTAGGGCAACACAAAAAAAGTCTTAAATGGATAGTTATCTTTCAATCTTTCATTTAGGCATCTTAGTGTCCATCAAGGCCTGTTAAAATGTAAGGTGAGAGACAGTATGAGAGTGTATCAACAACAGCCAGGATGACCTGGATTCAAACTCCCTGTCCTTGACACATACTTACTGTGGAACATATGATTTATTTGGTATAGAGAAATCCCGGATGAAAAAATTTGCTTTTCCAGTAGAGATCAACGTCTTTGCAATTTGTAATCTTAGAAAGTTACCTAGAACACTGAGAGATCAAATGACTTGTTCTGGGTCAAAAAAGACAGGCTGTGTCAAGAGGTGACACATGAACATAGGCTTTCTTGGCTCTAAAATTGACTTTCTACCCAATATCCCACACTGCATGTTTATAGTTTAAAAAATGTGTATAAAGAGGGAAAGTCAGAATGGTGTGCCACAATCTGACTCCCTCAGTAACCTATTCTATTTGCTGAACAGCTGAGCTCTCTGTCACACAGTAGTTTTTGGCTTTTGAAAGCAGATAAGAGAATTGAAGGACACGAGGAATGGTTATTTAGTCCAGGAAAGAAAAAAATAGAGGAGAAACATTATTTTCCTATGGTTTTCACCACACGAAAATAAAAGGCAATTCCTATCTCCCCCTTTTCTTAAACAGACTTCTGAGAGAAATAGTTTAGTAATTGTATCCTTTTGCTTTCTTTATCCTTTTGTTTTGTTTTCATTTTTAATGAGATGTATTTGAAAAAAAGGTCTGGGCTTTAAGCCCAAAGACGTGAGCTCTAATTCGAATTTTGCCATTAACTAGCCAGTGACTTTAAACAAATCAATGTCCCTTTATGGGCCTTGAATTTCATCATCATCATTATTATTATTATTGCATTAAAGGATTAGATAAGATCAATGCTAGTTTCAAAAACATATGCTATAGGGATTCTATATGCAGGATTCTTTCAGGAAAAGATAAAAGCAATATAAATTGGAAAGCCCAAGGTGTAGTCTGATCCTCAGTTGAGTACTTTTTTTTAATTTTGTTTTGTTTTGCTCTGTTTTGACCAAGACAGAAATTAAGAGTAGAAAATAGAGGGGAAATGGACAAATGAACTAATAGGAAAGGTTGATCAGAGTATAGTATATTTAAGAGCACCCAGTGATCTCATTAAGATTCCCAGAGGGGGGGAGGAAAACTTAATTTCTACAACAGTATAAAGCTCCCCTTTTAGAAAGGTTTCCTGACATGTGAAATGGGATTGATAAAAGTGATTGACTTCTTAAGGTTGTGGTCTACATTGGTTTCACATAATTGTCATTAGTAAGCTGTCCAGCCCTAACAGTTTGTTAAATTTTCCTGTTATTTGAAGAACAGCTAATTCAATTTTGAGTCCTTATTCCTCTGGCATACTGCACAATATGGCACATTCCTTATGGATCAGGCTTTCAAGTTAAATGAGATGTGCACTCTGGTAAGAGCACTGACTTGGTAGTCAGACAACATGGGTTCAATTCTACCCTCTGACATATATTGTTGCCTTTGGGTAAGCCATTTAAACTCTTTGAACCCAAGTTTCCTCTACTTGAAATATGAATGGGTTGCACTACAAACATATGTCCTCTGACTACAAATACCCTGTTCTTACCTGCATATCACACTGCTCTGATGGTGGATAGAATATTTAACCTCTCTAACTTTCTTTGCCTTATCTTACATAAGCTTAAAAATGGAGATAATAGGGAGGCTGAACAATTCCCTAACATGCAGTCAAGGATCAAAGAAGATATTTACTCAATGTCCTTAAGGATGAGAGAAAGGCTTTGTTTATTTGGCAAACACCTGGCAAGCATGTAGATCACTCAGCAACAAATGAAACATCAAACAGGGCTTATATTAATTAACATGTGCCTCCTTAGTTGAAAGGATTTTTTTGTTTTTGTTATTTGTTATTTGTTTTGTTTTTGTTTTTGTTTTTTGCTGTCTGTTGTTTAGTCCTGTGGACTCTTCATGACCTCAAATGGCATTTTCTTGGGAAAGATACTGCATTGATTTGCCATTTCCTTCCCCAGCTCATGAGAAACTAAGGCAAACAGGGTTAAGTGACTTGCCCAGGGTCACACAGCAAGTAAGTGTCAGAGGCCACATTTGAGCTTTTCAAGATGAGTCTTCCTCACCCCAGGTCAGGTGCTCTATCCACTGAACCATCTAACTGCCTGGAAGTCTTCTAGCAATGGGTAAATTATTCTTTGCTTGGTCCATTGTCAGGTAAGGATTCTTTCTTGATTTACGGTTTGTACTAGATGGTTGCTTTCTCTTTCATCTCTGAATTTTGTGATTTTATAAATTAAGCTGTATACATAAACATCAACAAAATACTCTCTGTGTTGTTTTCTTCTGGTTGTATGTTTTGATCTTCTTGGTCACCAAAGTAAGATAACATAATCTGACTCTTTTTGTGTTGCTTGCTCATGGTCCCAGCCAATAACTTGAGTTATAAACTCTTTGTTAAGGTAGGAGTGTGCTTTCAGTGTGGAGAATGTACTGTCCCAAGTTCTGGGATTTTTGTGCAACTATTTTCAGAGATACTTCAAGGGACCTGAAAATTTTCAGTTCTTCCGAGGTGCTATGATTAAGGGTGAGGTGTTTACTCTTGTCCTGGCCTGTGCTCTGGTCTATGAATGACCACAAACACTCTTTTCTGTCTTGAAACTATGAGGAGGATTTTCTATTCACAACCACTACAAGCTCCACCATACTCCTTCTCACCCCAGGACCACCACCCAGATCTGTAACTCATTCCCAAGCATGGACAAAGCAAGGGAATCCTGCACCAGCAGAGAGATCCCTGCAATCCCACTCTGATCAGCCACTCAATTCCCATCAGTCTGTGGACTGGAAGCTCAGGAGGCAGCTGCTGCCCCACGGCCACTGCCCTGTGGCCACTTTGGGGAATGGGGCTGGGACCCCATGCTTCTCTCTCACCACAGACACAGAGTTTTCCTACTGACTTTCCAAGTTGTCTTTAGCATTCATGGGTCGATAAGTCTGGAATGTATCACAACTGCCCACAATTCAGTCCTCTGAGGCCTGCTTCAGGTTCGCTAAGGCCTGCACGTCCATGCCAAACTGTGCTCCTCTACCAGAGTTGCGCAATATACCTTTCCGACCAACCATCGAGGTTGTCTTGGGCTGGAAATTTGCTTCACTCTGTCTTGCTGTGGGTTCTGCTGCTTGCTTAGAGCCATTTTTACAGGTATCTGGAGGGGTTTGGGGGAGAGCTCAAGCCAGTCACTGCTTTTACTCTGCCATCTTGACTCCGCCCCCTGCAGTTTTCCTTTTATTCATTTTTTATAAGTTATTACTCAAGGCCATTCTTCTAGCATATTTTGGTTACACAAAAGCCTGTTTTCTTTTAACATTAACTTTACCTGACCAAAATCTGACTCATGAAATAAGGAAAGGCTGATATTCCTCAGATAGAATCCAAAGGGAAGGCAAAGTGATTCAATTATTTGCTTTGTAATAGTTTAAGGAAAGATATTCTTGATGCCAAGTCTACTTAGTTATTTTGGTGACATGTACAACTTCCCCCCTCAATCAACTGATTTGTGAATCTGTAACTAGGTGGCTCAGTGGATAGAGAACTGGGCCCAAAATCTGGAAGACCCAAGTTCAAATTTGACCTCAGATACTTTAAAGATGTGTGATCCTAGACAAGTCACTTAGTCTTTTTTTGCCTTAATCAACTGGAGAAGGAAATGGCAAATCACTACATTATCTTTGTGAAGAAAACTTCATGGACAGCATTTGTATATTATGGCCCATGAGACCATGAAAAGTCAGACAGGACTGAACACCAACAACAAACCTTAATTTAGCTATAAAGTCTGCTGAACTAAGTTTGTTTCTGTATGATATTATGGTTCTTTAAGTTTGTTTTATTTTTAAGACATTGAAGGAAACATAGGATTATACATCTGTCTTTTCTTTAACTATTACGGCCTAAGAGAAATGTACAAGATTGCAATATGTAAAAGAGTTATTTCTTTGTCATTTGGATATAATTTTGCGTATAAGAGGCCTTCTCAGAATCTTAATGACTGTTCAGGTTTGTTTTCTGTGACACCTGAGCCTATGCTTGAGTATAATAATAAAACATTTTTTCTTACATCTCTATAATTTTTGCATTTTGGTAAATATATTTTGGCATCAGTTTCCTACAACACAAACTCAGTAAGAGGATATTTCTCTCATTGTGAAACTGATGGGTAGGATCTGAGGTGGGTTGTTTCCCATTTTTAGGTAAAATTCATGACCACATAATTTGATTAGTAGTTTACTTGAAAATTGTTGATAAAGTTATTTATAATATTTTATTCATTGGTTGTCTTATCAGAAGGTCAACCTACATTTATCAGTTGTTTATATGCATGCGGCTTACTACATCACACAGATGTTTATCTCATTAAAAAAACAACTTACTCGAACATTTCGAACAAAAAATGGAGGTTTAAAATATAATGGACTCAGTTTTATTAAGATTACAAAATATATTTTGTTAATGGAAACTTAATCTTACCATATTGTCAGTTATACTAAATTAATAAGCTATTTTATTAAAATCAAAGAACTTATTCTCTACATGTTACTAATAATACTAAATTAATACACTACTACTTTACTAAGGTACTAAAACTTATTTTCACTACAGCCACCATACCCTCCCACCTACTTTTCAATTTCCTTTTATATTTTTGTCTTCCTTTACTAGAAAATAAGCTCCAGGAAGACAAGGATTACCTTTCTTTTCACTTGTATTTGTATCCCTAGCACTTACACAGAGTCTGACACATAGTAAGTGATTAATAAATGTTTGTTACCTTCTGACCATACCGTATCAATAGTTCCACTCAAGTCTGGCAACTGAATCTTTCACTGGTGGTCAATGGATACTTCAGTCCAATTAAGATAATCATTATTTTTAATTTTTTTTTAGGCAATTATGGTTAAGTGGCTTGCCCAGGTCACACAGCTACTAAGTGTGTGAGGTCAAATTTGAACTCAGGTCCTCCTGACTCCAGCCCTGGAGTCCACTGTTCCACCTAGCTGCCCCTTCTTATGTTATTTTACTTTCTTCCCTACACCCACCCCTCACCACACACATGCAGGTACTCATAAAGAGGCCTTTCTAATTTCTGCCTCTGTGATGTTTTTCAAATTGTAGTCTCCTTCCTTCTTATTTCCACCAACTTATCACTAACAATTGATTTTATTCTTCCTTTTATAACTTTATGTGGGAGGTCCTGAGAGACTAGGGAGAATGTCATCCATCATGAGGTCTACAAGACTGGGAGTCAAGCCACGATTAGCCAGACTGAAAAGAAAATCAATTTCTTTGTACATTAAGGAAGACTGATTGAGCTAAGAGTCACTTCAGCTTTAAGGGTACAGTTTAGGTTTATAGTATTTTCTTTATAGTATTTTAGGTCTTCATGTAGTACACAGCCAATCAGCAGCATTCCACAGCAGAATGGAAAGGAGAGAAGTATATAAGCCTTATAGTCACAAGAGCTACTAAAAATCAGGTTTGATTTTATAGGAAATGTATTTCCTTATGGTTAGTCTTATCAAAATTCCCCATATTGGCAGAAAATTTCTAAAATGGCAGAGAACTTAAAAAAATTAAATCATTCTGTTCATCCTGTTTTTGCCAATAGGTAGGAGACTAAAGAACAAATTCCACAGTTCTGTTTCCTTGGTCTCAGAAGTTACTTTGTCTAAGAAGTTACTTTGTCTAAAAACGAAATGTTTACACAAAATACACAGTGTATAGTTTCATCTGTTTCCTCCATGATCTCTACTGTTGAAAAGTTTAAAGCAATTCATTATTATTAAATTAAATTAAATCATTAAAATATGATAAAATTGTCACTTAATACTATTGGTATAACAATTACTATTATGGTTGTTATAAGATTCCATAATACTATGAATAATATAATACCACCTTCAGAACAAAATAGAGAACTGCTACACAGAAGTGAAGAGAATGAGGCGTAATAGAAGAATGCAGAGAGTTAGAAGAACCAGGGGTTTGATGTTCCATATGGAGAGAACAGAAGAAGAAATGATTTGCAAGATCTAATAAGATATGAGATGATGTATTAGCTAGAGGTTAACTTGCTATTGAGACACCCTGCAGTCAAGTTAGACCGGTCAGCAGAGTGGAGTACCACTGGTTTTTGAGATGTTAATTATATCTCTAGCATCCATGGTCTTTTTCTGAACTGCATATTGATTCACACTCTTCTCTACATTTGTTTTTCAATTTTTTTTAAGTTAAGGTTTATTTTCTCATAGAATCCTGAATTTTCTGAATATTGGAAGAAATGACCATGGGTTTAATATTTTTCTTGTGGAAGCTTAGAGGTATTAGCCAATTCCAAACTTTTCTGATTACCCAATCTTTTTTTAATAGGTTAATCACCTTTCAGAAACCTTAAAAGCTACTCTAAAACTAGCATTCATTGCCTTATGTGAATAATTGTTTATGGTTTATTTTTCTTTAGTTTTTTTTTTTTAAGTCAAATACATTTCCCCTCCAGCTTCCCCTTTCCTGCCTCCCACAGTCCAGTTGCATCTTTGTTGGGATAATACTTAATGGGAACCCAAAGTGACTTGGTAGGGAGTGAGGGGAAGAAGTTCTCTATAATCTCCATCTTTGCTTGTTTGTTTGTTTGCTAATAAAATCACAGGTTTATATTTTTTTCCTAAATCTTTGTGCTTTCAAGATCTTCAACTGTGTGAATGAGATTTCTGTGATTTGAAAAATGCTTTACAAAAAAAATGCTTTAGCAATGTGATGAGATAAATCTTCATATACATCTCTGTTCTATATTAAAAAAAAGTATCCATTACTGCAAAATCTATCTAGGAGTAGATTCAGTAAATCAAGAAGCATTTATAAAAGGCAGAAACAAAAAAGAAACAAAAACCCAAAACGAATAGCAATACTAAGCTAGAGAAACAATATCTCTCTTTACAATATTTTTCATAAAAGATTTAGGCAAGAAGAAACTAGTTATCCCATTCCTGAAATGTAGAATATAATCAGGTATGTACTTCCCAAAGTCCAACAGGATTTCAGAGAGGGAAAGGATATTTTGAGGTAAGGTAGTCTGAATAAACAACATTGAATGAAAAGTTCCTATATGACTATGTTGAAGGCAGATTTGTGAGAGATTACAGTTGGAGAAACAACATATAGGCAGGAATGAGGAAATCTGAATATGTGTGTGCATCTCAGTTGAAAAGGGAAAGATGGGGGAGGGGGGAGCCAAGGTGGTGGAGAAAAGGCAGCAACTCTCCTGAGCTCTCCCCAAAACCCCTCCAAACACCTTTAAATAATGTCATAAAACAATTCCTGGAGAGGTAGAACCCACCAAAGGATGGGGTGAAATTATTTTCCAGCCAGAGAGAACTTAGAAGGTCAGCAGAAAAGGTCTGTTGCACATGGGTAAGAGTGGAGCAGTCTAACTCAGGCCTCACCAGCACAGACCCAGCCCCAGCAAACCAGGAGCAGGCCTTTGGATCCACTGAATCAGTGGCAGCTGCTTCCAAAGCTCTCATCCCACAGATAGTAAAGGGGTCAGAAGGAGCTGGAATCAGGGGCAGGACTGTGTTGCATTATGGAGCTTGCAGCCACAGTGCTACAAGAACCCTCTTCACAATTCCACGGCAGAAAAGTGTGCTTGTAGTCATTCACAAAGCAGAGCACAGGCCAGTGATGTAAATACCTCTCCTTAGCTCATACCACCTTGGAAAAACTGAAAACTTAACAGGTCCCTAGAGGTATCTCTGGAAAAAAAAACAACTGCACAAACCCCCTGAAGCTTGGGGCAGTGTACCCTCTACACAAGAAGCAGAGCCCTACTTTAACAAAGATTTAAAAGTCAAGAAATATTCTGAGAAAATGAGCAAACAACAGAAAAAAATTCTGACTAAAGAAAGTTACTATGGTGAAAAGGAATATCAAAACACACTCAAGAAGATAGCCAAGTAAAAACTTCTACATCTAAAGCCTCCAAGAAAAATATAAGTTGGTCTCAGGCCATGGAAGAGCTCAAAAAGGATTTTGAAAAGCAAGTAAGAGAGGTAGAGAAAAAATTGGGAAGAGAAAGGAGAGTGATGCAAAGAAAACATGAAAAATGAGTTAACAGCTTGGCAAAGGAGACCAAAAAAATACTGAAAAGAGAGAGAGATGACAAGAAGGCTGTCTTAATTAAAGCAAAAATTCCTTGGTGGAAAGTGAGGGATCAAATTGTGTAGACAAAAAAGGGACAGTGTTTTCTGTAAATAAATTCCAGGTTTATACATTTGAGTTACCTTTTATAGGGTGGCAATGTTGAAGTTGAGTGTAGGTAGCTTAATTGCCTTGTAAGAGCTAGTAGAACACCTAGATTCCAGTCTTCAAGGTATTCATAATAGCTCTTTGATCCTGGGCAAGTTGTGTAAACTCAGTTCCCTTGGATACTTTTTTTACTGCAGATGAGTTATAAATTTGGAATATGTTTCCACTTCAGGAAAACCCTGCTCTTTTGAAATTATAATTTTTACTGCCAGTAATAACAATTTAGCAGCACTATGAAAAAATGTATAATAATAAAAAATAAAATGTAGAATCTAGAATTAGGGAGAATAATAAATAATATTTACCATACATGCAAGTTTATAAAGCCAATAAATATTTTGTTCATGCAAAATATGTAGAGTATTATATTAGTTTATAACATTCATTGTATTCTTGTCATAGCATTAGTAATATATACATACATATATGTATATTAAATATATGTATAAGTACCTATGAAAATCACAAATTCTACCTTCTTCCTGTTGGGTATGTAGATTATTTCAGCTTAAAAATATTCTTTTCATTTCAGAAATCTTACTGGATTTTGGGAAAGTTGCTTAATTGATTATGTTTTACTTTTCAAGGAAGAAGTATTATACTATACACACATACACACACACACATACACATATATATATGTGCATGCATACATACATATATGCATATAGTATATATTGTCATATATGCTTTCATGTGTGATTTAGTGTGTATGTGTATAAATACACACAAATACACAGAAATACTGTCTGAGGTACCTGAGACATATCAATATTGTTGGTTTTAAAGGAGACAATATGTATATAAATGCTTTAAAAACTGAAGTGCAGATTATATCAGCATAAATTATTTTGATTGTAATTGTTACTTATAAAGTGCAATATTAAGTGATAGGATTTAGGTGTTAGACTAAAAGACTATTGAAAGAAACCTGATTGTTCACTGGAAAAAAAGAGATGAAGAATTCAGAATAGTTCCAAGATTTTAGATCCAGTAGCTAAAATTGCTTGGAAAAAATATGAAAATTACCTTCTCAATACTTCTACCTGGCAAGAGTGTTTAGAAATTCTGGGTTCTCACATTTGCATTATATAGTTATCTGTGCTCAAATTTATCTATATATTTTTTCTTGGTATATTTGATACTTTACACATAAAATTCTTGAAATTAAAAATAGTCTAATTTGGAATTTTAACTTATATAAAAGAGAAATTAGACTTTCCCCCTTTGCATAATGGCTTTATTCAAAGAATTTTTTTTCTATTTCTGTCAAAAAGCAAATAGCATATTATTAATATTTCCATTAGGGTATTTATTTTCATTTAAAAAATATATTTAAATTGTCCTTAGCAGATTCAATTATAGAAAGCAATAAGCATTTTTTAAAGGAAATTGACAGTGAAAAGCTGCCATATGGTACATTGAAAAATCGCAACTTTTTTCCTTCTAATAATATATGAAATAAAAGACTTTTTCAGGCCATCCCACTCAATTTCTGTTTAATTTTAGCTGCTACAGTATATGTAATACAATACTGTATCACTGCTTCTAAATTAGGCATGTGTATATTATCTACTGTCAGGTTTTTATTATTCCTGTAATTTGGATGGCATTTTACCTTTTATTTAAATGCAAAATACAAGATTTCCACTCTAAAATTATTAAAGGCATATAATGTGTGAGAGGTAACATGATACAATGCATATAGAGCTAGCACTGACATCAGGAAGATTCTAGTTAAAGTCTGGACTCTGATGTGTATTATCTATTAACATGGAAAGTTATATAACCTTTCACTACCAAGGCATCTCTGAGACTAGAAATTACAGAGGAGCAACTGTTCTGCATCAGTGAATAGAACTGCCTTACTCTGAGTTCTCCACACTAATGATAATATGTGTTCAGGACAAAATTCAGACTTAAATTGAAGAAAGTAGGGAAAACTATCAGACCATATAGCTAAGACCTAAATGACATCTCTAAGAATATGAAGTGGAGGTGATAAATACATTTAAGGGATTAGATCTGTTAGGTAGAGTGACAAAAGAACTATGGACAGAGGCTTACAAAACTGTACAGGAGGCAGTAACAAGAACGACAAAAAAAATTCCAAAGAAAAACAAGAGCAAGGAGCAAAATGGCTGTATGATGAGGTTTTATTAATAGCTGGGGGAAGAAAGAAAATAAAAGGGAAAGGAGAAAGGGAAAGAAATACCCAACTGAATGCAGAATTCCAGAGAATGATTCATTGTTGTCCTTCATAATCAAAGAGGACCAAAATGACATCATGACATAGGGGTCAATGTACAATATGTCTAACTATGGCTGATCAAATCAATATGAGCTCAGAACGCTCTTCCACAGTTTGGGTACAAACAGTCCATATAAACATTTGGGAAAGAGATGCCTCTAATTCTGTGTAGCTCACATTTCTTTTGAACTAATTCAATTGTGCTTTACTCAGACCTTCTTTGATGTAGGCATGCTGTTCTGTGTGGTCTTGTGCCAGTGTCTCCCACGTCTCACAATCAGTACCAAGGTGTTTTTTTATAATAATATTTGATTTTCCACAATTGCATGTTAATTTTTAAATTTTTTTAAGTGCTGAGTTCCAAACCCTATCCCTCCATCCCTTTCTTCCCCCTTCTCTGAGATGGTAAGCAATCCAATATAGTTCATACCTGTGCAATCTTCACTTTAGTACTTACTTATAGCCTTGTCAAGTTAAATAATTTACTGTTATTGTGGTAGCTGACCTTGATGCCATTTTTATCCTCATTGAAGGAGTCTGATAACATTGCTGAAAACACCATGCTAAATGACATGACAGCAAGCACAGAGCCCTGCTTCATTTCATTGGTGATTAAGAAAGCATGAGGGCATCATTCATTATTGAGAATCCATGCAGACAATGTTAACAAACTTTTCTAAGCAACCAAATTTTGTCATGATTTATGCATGGGTTCTCAATAATTAATTATGTATTAATGTACAATACTGATGAACTTCTCTAGACAACCAAATTTTGATGTAAATTTCCACAAGTATCAAAGACTTTGTTCAGATTGACAGTATCAATGAGTCATAATATCAAAGGCTTTGGTCAGATTGATAAACATTGTATATAGCCTGCTGTTCTACTCCTAATATTTCTCCTGGAGTTGTTGACCAGCAAACATCATGTCAACTGTGTCTTGCCCCTTTCTGAAGCCTCACGGGCTCTCAGGTAGATCAACATCTTTTGGTTGAAGGATTAGCCAATTAAAGAAGAATCTTGCCAGCAATGACTAAGAGAGAGATCACCCTGTGATTGTCAAAGGACAGCCTATTTCCTTTTCCTTTATAGAGGTAGACAATGGAGACATTTTTTATTAATTTCTTTTGACTTATCAACAATCACTTCCATAAGCTTTGGAGTTTTATATTTTTCTCTCCCTCCCTCCCCACCTCCCTCCCCAAGACGATGCATAATCTGATATAGGCTATACACATACATTCATTTTAAACATATTTTCACATTAGTAATGTTGTAAAGAAGAATTAGAAACAATAGGAAGAACCAGAAGAAAGAGAAAACAAAACAAAACAGAAGAATAAAATGGGAAATAGTATGCTTTGATCTGCATTCAAACTCCATAGGTCTTTCTTTGGATGTGGAAAGGTCTCAGATCCTTAAATTGCTGAGAAGGGCTAATTCTATCAATGTTAGCCATCCCACAACGTGGTTGTTACTGTGTACAACTTTCTCCTGGTTCTGTTCACTTCACAATGGAGACATTCTTGCTGTCCTGGGGGATAACCTCCTCTTGCCATATAACATGAAATATTTCAATTAGTTTTTATATGAGCAGTGGACCTTCTGCCTCATAAATCTTAGCTGGAATGAAATCAGCACCAAGCACTTTGCCACATGAGAGGGCCCTAATGACATTCAAAACTTCTTCAGTTAGTAGTTTGGCTATAGAGGGACTGACTTCAACCTGAGGTATCTGGTCAATGGCTTTAGCATTGTTTGAAGAGAGTCTGTTGAGAAAACTATGGAAGTGTTTGGGCTATCTGTCCAGAATCATGTCCTTGTCACTGATCAGTGTGGCTCTATAAGTGATGAATAGTTCAGATGCACCATATGTCTTTGAACCATAAATAGCCTTCTGACATGGTAGACACACTTCAGATTATTACTATTAGGGAAAAAAAATCTGAATTTTATCAGCCAACTCACTGACCCAAGAATCCTGCAACCTATTCATACATGGGATCTAATCTGTGAGTTAGCATTTTCTGATAGTTGTCTTGCCTTAGGGCTGCCACTTTTGTTGAATGAGAATCTTTAGCTTGAAGAGGATAAGTCTATGATCAGTCCAGCACTTCAGTACTCCTATATGGATGTGATTCCCACTGAGTTCTCTTTCAACAAGAGCTATTCATCTTTCAGGTATATTTAATTTTGTGTTGTCCATAAGTGTGCACACAGTACATATACCAACAGTGAGTCAAATCATCTTCACAAATTGTGTGTGTGTATGTGTGTGTGTGTGTGTGTGTGTGTGTGTGTGTATTTCAATTACAGAGTACAATTGTTGGAATAAATTGTTCACATCTGCCTGTTCCACCACTGAAGTCTTCACACGGTTGGGGTACCCTAAATCACTGACTGATTTGAAGTCTATAGATTACCCTCAGTCTGATTTAGCACATATGCCCACATGATTTTATAGAGGTCTGGCCACTGTGCATACTATATTTTCTAAGAGCCACAGGAGAGACTTAGGAGGCAGGTGGAGACCAAAGGTGTATAAGCAGCACTGAAAAGAACTTGGCCAGCCCTCATGCAAGAGGTGCTACCCTGCTTGAACACCCCATTCACTTCAGCAAGAGAGATAAGAAGGTTTTCTTAAAAGAGCAATGTAAAAAATAAAATAAAATGAAATAAAACAATGCAATGGGAAAGACAAGAGATCTCTTCAAGAAAATTAGAGTTTTCAAGGGAACGTTTATGCAAAAACAGGCATGATAAGAGACTAAACTTGTAGGACTTAACAGAAGCAGAAGAGATTAAGAAGAGGTGCAATAATACGCAGAACAATACAAGAAAGGTCTTAATATCACCAGCAACCATGATGATGTGGTTACTGATTTTTTTTTTTTAGGCAATTGGGGTTAAGTGACTTGCCCAGGGTTACACAGCTAATAAGTGTTAAGTGTTTGGTCTTAGGCTGGATTTGAATTCAGGTCCTCCTGACTTCAGAGCCAGTGTTCTGTCCACTACACCACCTTTCTACCCCATGTGGTTACCGATCTTGAGCCAGGCATCCTAGCGAATAAAGTGAAGTTGGCTTTAGGAATCACTGCTAATAATAAGGCAATGGAATTCCAACTGAGCTATTTAAAAACCTAAAAGAAGATGACGCTACTAAAGTGTTTAAGCCAGCAAATATAGAAAACTCAATAGTGGCCACTAGATTGGAAAAGATCAGTTTAAGTCCCTATCCTAAAGAAGGACAATGCCAGAGAATGTTTAAATTATCAAACAATTGTTCTCATGTCATGTGCCAGTAAGGTTATGCTTAAGATCCTACAAGCTAGGCTTTAGCAATATGTGAACCAAAAAATTGTCAGAAGAGTAAGCTGGCTTTTGAAGAAGCAGAGGAACCAGAGAGCAAATTACCAACATTTGCTGGCTCATGGAGAAAGAAAGCGAGTTCCAGAAAAAAAAAACTACACACATACACATATCATATATACATATATACTTATATATATATATATACATATATATATACACACACATACATACACACATATATACATATACATACATATGTGTGTGTATATATACAGATACAGATACAGACACACACACACATATATATGTATATATGTATGTATGTATGTATATATGTATGTATGTATATATATATATAACTGCTTCATTGACTATACTAAAGCCTTTGACTGTGTGGACCACAAAAAAATGTGGAATCTCCTCAAAGAGATAGGAATACTACATCATCTTATTTGTCTCATGAGGATCTTGTATGTAGGACAAAAAACAACAGTTAGAAGTGACGATATAATAACTTATTGGTTTAAGGTTAGAAAAAGGATTATGCAAGGTTATATATCATTAACTTATTTATCTAAATGATATGCACAATATATAATGCAAAGTGCCAGGTTGGATGAATAAAAAGTCAGAATTAACATTGCCAAGAGAAATGTCAATAATCTCAGGTAAATGGACAAAACCACTCTGGTGGCAGGAAGTGAAGAAGAATCTTGGTGAGGATGAAAAAGGAGAGTAGAAGAATTGACTGAAGATTAAAACAAAATTTAAAAAATAACATCTTGGCAACTGGTCCCATCATTTCCTGGAAAACAGGGAGAAGAAATGGAAGCAGTATCAGATTTCGTATTTTTGGGCTCGAAGATCACTGCAAGTAGTGATGGAAGCCATGAAATTAAAAGACATTTATTCTTAGAAGGAAAAATATGACAAATCTGGACAGCATATCAAACAGCAGGGACTTCACTTTCCAGCAAAGGTCATCATAGTCACACTATTTTTTTTCCCTAGTGTAATATATGGCTACGAGAGTTGGACTGTATAAAAAACAAAACAAAACAAAACAAAACAAAAACTGAGCACCACAAAAACAATGCTTTCAAATTGTGGTGTTGGACATGATTTTTGAGTGTCTTGGACAGCAAGGAGATTAATCAGTGAATACTTAAAGAAATTAACTCAGACTATTCACTGGGAGGTCAAATCCTAACTGAAGCTTAAATTCTTTGACCACAAAATGAGAGGACAGGACTCATTGGAATAGACCCTGATTTGGGAAAGAGTGAAGGCAAAAGGAGGAGACAGCAGAGGATGAGATAGATCAATGATGACACTGAAGCAAAGAACATGAACTTGGATAGAATATGAGTGTGGTCCATGGGGTCATGAAGAGTCAGAAACAACTGATTTTACCTGAAGAACAAGTGTATTTCTGTGTATTGCACCTTCCCAAGACATTCCCATCCTTATGATACCTCACCCCCACTCCTCCCCTGAACAATCAATCAATAAATATCCATGCCTAGTATGTGCCATGCACATAGCATTTTGTAAAACTGATATCTGTACCATTGGGAAAAAAATTACACTGGATATTTTTCCACACTTATGACCATTATATGTTTAAATGCTTACCAGACAGTCAATGAGCATGTATTAACGACCCAGTGTACTGTGCCTGATGTTACTTGTAAGGTTATAAAGAAAGAACACAAAACAAAAGGAAACAAAACGAAACACGAAACGAACCCAAAAAAAATCCTGTTCTTAAGAAATTCACAGTCATACTTTTATAGAGACATTCTGCATTAATCAAAACAAATAGAAGAGACTTAAATTGTCCCACTATAATTACTTAAATATAAATCAACTAAATAGTTGACTGTGTTCTTCTTTCACTTTAACTTTCAGTTTTTAAATATTCCTTGGTAAAATGATGTGGAATCTCAGGATTTTCCTCTGGTCACCATGCTCTCTCAGCTTACTGATCACTGTGAGTATAGGAAAAGCTCAAGCTCAAACACTGAATGAAAAGATATGGATTTTTTTCCTGCTAAATTTTTACTATAGTAAAATAACCCTACAATTGTATGCTTTGTGAAAAAAAAAAGTTAGAAGGGCTTGTCACAGTCAAAATTTCTGTAAAACAACCCATTGCACTTGTAGAAAAATGTGTCTATTGTCATCAGGGATCTCTGATTTGATTTGTGTTACCATTGCCTTCTGCTATTACATAGAAACTTTACTGGCTGCAAATTCATCAGTCTAAAGCAGGGGCCTCAAATTCCTGGAAGAACTCCCGACTGTATCCCAAATTAGATTAAAATGTAACTGGAAAATGTTTAACAGAATAAATAAAAGTACACTGAAACATAAATAATGTTAATTTGTTGTTATCTAATTCAATGTGCAGGGAAGCTATTTCTATTACAGTTTTACACTAGTGGTCTGAAGCCAAGCTTCTGATGAGTCTCTTTGAACATTTTAGCTAGGCTGATTTTTAGAAAGCAGTTACTTAGTCTATGACGAAGCCGCACCTGAAGCCTTCTTATCTTGGTAAGACCTTTAAAATCTTGTGCTTCCTTGACATAGCCTTCAAGGACCCAGGACCACCTGCATGCCAGGATGAAGCACTACTCAACTTGTATATGTTTCCTCTGTAAAGTAGAATGATCTTTGGACTGAAGAGAGCAGATAGATTACAGCTAGCAGGACATAAATAGATTAACAACTAGAGGGGAACTTGGAAGGTATCGACACCATCTCTCTCATTTTATTGATGAGGAAACTGAGGCATAGAAAGATTAAGTGACTTGCCCAGGGTACATCCATAATTCTAGACTTTTTTTTATTAACACATATATAGATATAGGTATATAGATGTGCCTGTCTACCTATCTATCCACATATATGCATACATACATACATACATACATACATGTATATACATATATATGTATGCATATGTATAAATTTATACATATTTGTGCATACACACATACACATATGTCTTGAGGAGGTCTGGATCTAGTGAGTTCCCACGGATGGTGCAGGGCCTGTTTCCCATGTGCAGAGAGAAGAGTGTCTTGTGCAATGCAAAATATTGTAGAAGAGACATCTCCACCTCTTTTCCTAACACCCTTCTCCAAGGGGAACTGTAATTCCTACCACAAGGAGAAGTAGGAAGTTGTGGCCAGAGTGCACCAGTCTGCTCTCCTCAGATTAAGTGGTTAAGGTGGAGTAAAGAGGTAAGTGGTCAAGGTGGAGTTGAGGAGATTGAAGAATGATGATTCTAGAGTATTTGGGGAAAGCAGAACCTTGCATTTTCTAGTCCATAAGAATGAGGGCAAGGGAAAAAGCTAATTTCTAAACTTCTTGAAAAAAGGAACAAATAAAGACTCTCCAGGTCTTTGTGGTTCACTCCAAAGGAGGAAGGGGGAAGAGTGATTCTATTAGAAGGTGGAGGTCCAAAAGAAGTAGTCTATCAGTTAGCATTTATTAAGAACTTCTTATGTGTAAGACACTTTTCAGGGCATTTCAGATATAAAGGCAAAACAAAACAAAATAATTCCTATGGGCTATTCCTCATGGTTCAATGCATAAGGGTTTGGGGAGGGTTGGTATGGCAAGATAAGAAAAGGAACAGCACATACTGGAGGGAGATGACCAAAGATACATCATCTCTCTCAGTGACAGAATTTGGAAAGATTGTGTAAGAGGATGAGATCAGGGCTGAAAGTGACTTTGTTAATGACAGATTGGAGGTTCCCCACAAGAAAATGGAATGTGAGAAAAGAGGAGACTATAGTCTGCAGAAGAGTAGAGATGATGCAGATAGGGAGATAGGGAGATGGAGAGACTGAAGTTAGAGTTCAAGTACTTTGGTGAAAGGAATATCTCTTCAATGTACAGAGACTGAATCATTGAGAAGAGAGGAGCAAGAGTTGAGAGTTTATTACCTAAAGCATGGGACAACAATGAGAAGTTTGGAGATGTCACCATCCAGTGTCTTGTGCTGATTGAGAACAACACTACTGAGTAATTGGGGAGATAGGTGGTATCTGATTCAGTAAATATCTAGTGAACAGTTCCCTTAGGGTAAACTGAATACAACCTCAGTGCCACCTTCACATCCATAGACCAAGATAGTATGGGATGAGGAATACTCAGAAGAGAACTCAGATGTGGAGCAAGTACATTTCAAATCTCTGAAATATCAGAAGTATTGGCTCCCTAGTGTCTTTGGTATGCAGAGCTTCTGAATGTCTGATAGACGTAAATCCTTTTTGGCACAGAAGATAATGAAAGATAATGAAACAATTAGCTAAACTAAAAATAACTTTTGAATACAAGTAGCCTGTAATGAGGCATTTAATAATGTAATGAATGATCTCTGATTTTCTTTTTCAGTGTGAGGAGCTCTATCAACTTTACCTTCGATGAGTCTAAACTCTGTTCCAACTCCAATTCTTATGATTTAATCCAGTCTCTTTATTTCAAAAATGAAGAAAATGATACTGAAACGCATTCATGCAGTTAGTAAGTAGCAGATTTGGTATTTGAATGAAGATAATGTGAATAAAGCTGCAATGTTCTCTCTACTCCTCTATAGGGAAAGCCACCCTAAAATATTCAGTATTTTAATTTTTTTTTTAACTTTTCAGCAGCTCTATGTTGAAGTGCTGCTTTTATGAATAGATAACCATTTGTAATTAGTTCATTAGAATGCCAGTCTAAGCAGCTCTAGATCCTTCACATACTGTGATTCCCTTGTAAATGGGTGTTCCTGAATCATTTGTTCCTTTAAGTAAACAAATCTTTTTTTTCCCTGGAAACACTCCTTGCTCTATTAATTGACTTACCAAACCATTTAATTATAGATGGTTGAGGGAATTTCTGCAAATTCCAAATTAGTGAAGTCTGACTCCCTTCAGTTTAACTGAATTTGCATTGTTCAGAAGTGGAATTCAAGAGCACAAACACAGATAATTGAAACATTGCTATAATGAGGGAAGCAGTAATCCATAGATCTAAATTGTCTTTTCCTCAAAGATAACAATATGTAAATTCTACCATTGCTTAGCAAATTCTAAAGAGCATTTAATATTGTATCTCCAGCAGGTTCAAGCCAACCAATTTTATTCCACATGGCAGACTACATACACAATACTTGCTTTCTAAAGTTGAAGAACAGTGCATCTATATTGTAACAGTTGTCTCAAGACAAGATAGAGACATCATGGAGAGAAAGAGGGAGTTTTAATGTGCCTGGTCCAGAGCTAGCAAAGCCCTAAAGTAGATGGAGACATAACAGCTACTAGGAACCTGAAAAATGGATTTGGGAGTTAGTTTCTCAATGAGACCTAATTGACTATCTGAAGGGGTACCATTCTGACTTTCAGTAGGAAGAGTTTCAAGAATGAGATGAATTGAAAATTTGAGGTCACCTGTCATAGAACAAGTGTGGCAGCATGAATGCTGGATTTGGAGGCTAGACAATTGGTATTGATTCTTGAGACTGCTCTTTAATCAATCAGCATTTGTTAAGCACTATGTGCCAGACACTGTGCTAAGGATACAAAAAGAGGTAAAAGACAGTCCCTCGCCTCAAGGAGCTTACAATCATATGAAGGAGAAAATATTCAAACAAATGTATACAAAGCAAGCTATACGCAGCATAAATAGGAAATATTACCTGATGGACCTGGAATTAGGAAGAGTTGAGGAAGGCTTCATGTAGAAGGTGGGATTTTAGTTGGAATTTAAAAGGAAGCCAGTGAAGTCAGTAGAGTGGAGAAGAGAGAATGTGCCAGGCATGATGGACATTCCCAGAGTCAAAAGATGAAGTATCATTCATAGGGCATTAAGAAGGTCAGTGTCACTGTATAGAAGAGTACAAGTAGGGGAGTAAGTTGTAAAAAGACTGGAAAGGTAGAAGGAGTCTAGGTTATAAAGGACTCATATAAAGTCCTACTTCATGTTCAAGGTCTCAAATATTTTTGAGCTATGAAACTTTCATAAGGCCTTTGATGATTCATAAGGCCACACAGCACACAGAAATAATTTTTGTGATGCAGTTGCAACCTGTCAACAATATCCTAAAATCATGAACTGTTGAATTTTTCTCCTTCTTTTGTTAAAAAAAAAAACAACCTCAGAGGTGAGTCTCTCTCTCTTTCTTTCTCTCTCTCTCTCCCTCTCTCTCTCTCTCATCCCCTCCCTTTCCCTCCCATCTGTCTCTCTAATGTATTGATTGCTGTGAATGTAAATTCAAATGTCAAAACTACTGCTGCATTTTTGGAAATCAAGTATCCAAATGAGGTTGGGGAGGATGATAGTGAAAACAGTGAAACTGGTTAATTAAAAGGTTACCTTTGGAAATTTTAAAAAGTAGTCTTAAGTCACCACCCTTCTGGGTGCCAGTCACAAAAAGAAGAAAATAATATCCTACTTCACTATGTAATTTTGACACAACACACACAAAGAGCTTTGTAAACGTTGTTTTGTGCTTTTTTTAAAAATTTTCTTTAAGGCAATTAGAGTTAAGTGACTTGCCCAGGGTAACACAGCTAGTAAGTGTCAAGTGTTTGGTTGGAGGCCAGATTTGAACTCAGGCCTTCTTGATTTCAGGACCGGTGCTCTATCCACTGTGCCACCTAGCTGCCCCAGCTGTGTAAACTTTGAAATGGTATAAATGACTATTTTTTTTTCTATTATTGAAGAGGAGAAGGGAAATAGTCTCTAATTTTGTTAGTACAGGGAACTTAAGTGAGGGAAATTCTCTTACCAATGCAGACCAGAAACCTGGAGTCTTACAAGTTTTCCTAGGGTATTTCCCAAAATTAAATTGGCACAGTGTCAGAGGCAAGTTTTGAACTCAGTTTTTCCTGCCTCCCTAGCCACTATTTCTGTTGTCTCTTTATTTCTATTATTGTTTTGTATAAAACAGTGAGGTTAACCTAGATAATTTCTTAGGTCTCTTTCAGCTTTAAATCTAAGTCCCTTTAAATATAGATTGATCTAGGATTCAAAGTGGGAACTACTGTCAATAGCAGTTACTAGAGATTTTAACAGGAAGTGTGCAATTAACAATAGCTAGCTTTTATATCACACTTTAAGGTTTATGAAGCACTTCACAATTATCATCTAAGATTGTCCTCATAAGAACCCTGAGAAGTAGTACTATTAATATCTCCATTTTACAATTGATGAAATGAGGTAAACAGAGGTTAAATTACTTTTGCAGGATCATAAACCTTGTTAGTGCCTGAAGCCAAATTTGAATTGAAGACATTTTGGACCCAAATCCAAGAGCTATGAGTCAATATGAAGAATGAAGAATGTTGATCGTTTGTATTCCATGTTCCTCTCCCCTACAAAGTACAGAATTTGTCACCTGATTGTGGGAGTTCATGTCTCCAAAAGGGAGTGCGTTGCTCTGAGAGGAAATGATAAATGTTCCATGTTGGCTTCCAGGCTCAATCCCATTTTACAAAAATATAACTTTATTATTTAAATGACCACACATTAGATTATTTACTAAAATGATGATTAAATAATATAGGACTTTGATTTTTGGAATAAAACCAGACTAATTTGTGGTCTTTATAAGATTAACTTCGTTAGCATTTATGTTTAACTTGCTTCTCTAAAGCAAACCCCATTGATAGTATGATTGGGCCCTTTCTAATTCTCTCAGAAAGGTCATACATTTCTAATGTCTTTTCAAGGGCTCCCTTTCATGGTTCCTTTTGTCAACATTAGGGTTCTGTCATATTGCAATATTACTATATAACTGAATATTTTAGAGGAAATTGCTCAGCAGAAGACAGATATAAACTTTCCAAAGTGTTTGCCATCAACATGAATGAAATCCAACTTGAAGTCCAAATGGAAAAGAGATTCTTTATTGACTTGGAAGTCCTCCAGATACCATTTGAAGGTGGCATTGTGCTGATTATATTAAACCATAAAACACTGCATAGTCTCCTAAATATTAGCTATATTGATTCACAAAAATCAAACCAAATTGTTCAAACAGTCAAATCAAGAGAATGAAGAACAGGGACTCCAAAATTTTAAAGTCATTGGTTACCTAGAGGTAAATGAAATGGTATGTCATGTGATTGAGTAGTCTCCAACATATGTTTAACAAAGAATTACATAATGAAGTACTTAAATTATGTCACCAGAGCAACAGGCAACTGGAATATCAAGTGTCAAAACAGAGAAATAGTCTTAGATAAATTTGGTTAAGGCCAACATCTCACACCATGTACCAGTATAAAAGCCAAATGGATACATGACTTAGATATAACAGTTAACGTGATAAACACACACATACACACACACACACACACACACACACACACACACACATATATATATATCTAATGTATAGACAGATATAGATGGATAAATAGATATGCATATATGTAGTTGAATAGGCATTATTTTACAGAGGCAGCATTAGAGTCAGGAAGATATAGGTTTAAGGCCTACTTATGACACATGCTTGTCATGCCACCCTGGGCAAATCCCAGCCTCAGTTTCCCTTTGTATAAAAGTACACAGACACATAAACATACATGTACACATATATAAACCCCCAGTAAGTATGATTTTTCTCTATATTTTAAAAAAGATTTAGCCACAATATATGAATTCATAAGCATTTTAAAAAGTTCAATAATTTAGATTATATAAGGTTGTGTCATTATATTAATTTCTATTTGGCTGTCAGTAGGACTGAATTACTTCAAAAGATAGGTATGGTTTTAACCAGTGGAACAAATTTTGTGTGTGTGTGCCTGTGAGTATGTATATTCTTTTTTGTTTTTTTGGATAGTTGAGATAATAGGAGGAAGATGAAGAGAAAAGAAGGGAATCATCTGGGAGCTGTCTCTATAGGGTCTGACCTAAAAGATTTTCCTTTCCTACTTCATGAAGTAGCTAAATTCTGGTTATGTTTTGACAAAGTACTACCTCAATACATTGACTCGACTCAAAGTAATTTACACAGCTTCCAAATGTTCCTAACTTACAACATGGGAATAACTTGAGTAATGGAGGAATTCAATTCATAATATAAAGAATCAAGAGAAGAAATGGGCCATTCAAAAAGTAGAATAGAGTAAAATCATTTTTGACTTTTTGGCTTTTTGGAGAATGCATGAATATAAAATGTTAAATGACATGGAAATACTCAGATAAAGGGGGAAATCACAATCACCAAATCTACATTATTTAATAAAAATTTCAGTTTTCAGTTTAAAAATTTCATTAAAAACTTTTTATTGAAAAGTACTAGAATATATACTATACAATCGATATTCACCATATGTTTTTTTATATAAAAACATGAAATTCAGGTTCATAGAGGCCATGTTGTTCATACAGATAAATCCCAAGAGCCCTATTTCTCCAGGTAATACTCCTTAGACTGTCCTAACACTCACACAGCAGATGTTGTTCAGGCATGAAAATATCAGACACTACTGTTATAAGGTCTTGAGTTGTACCTGTTGGCCCCAGTGGGTATGTGGGCTATACACATAGTTTAAATAGTTCTCTTGACTTCTGGGCAGTCTTTTGACAAAGCAGAAATCCCAGTGGGATCTAAAGTGACACTGACAGCCATAGTTTGGTATCATATTTCACCTTCCAGTATTTTTATTCTTTCAATAAGTTATATCATCCAGAGGGATGAGAGGACACTCAGGTCAAAACCACAACATAAATGAAAAATGAGAGTTTTTTTTCCTATGAATTGGGCCTGATATGGCATTGGCTCAAAGATGTACAAAGTCTGATGTTTTTGAAATGAACCATCTAATTAGGTTCTTCTAAAAGTAACTTGCCACAACCTTCAAAAGTATTTCAAAACATTTATTAGACATCACAATAACATTCATTTTTATTAAAAAAAGAATAGAACATGGTGCTATACCCCTATGGTATTATCCTCATATACTACAGTCATAACTATAATATAAAGTACAATGTGATAATATTAAAAGAGAGGCACAAAAGCTATTAGCTCAGAGAAGTAATCAATCATTTCTGCCTAGGAGGACTCAGGGAAGGCTTTATGTAGTTGACATTATTGGAATATAGCCCATCAGGACTTCCAGTGCTGGTGCCAAAATAGCAGAATTGAGAAAGGACTCACCTAAGCTTCCCAACATGCACCTCAAAACAACTTTAAAATTTACCTCAAATGTAATCAGAGGGTACAACAATTTGAAGTGATATTTTTTGTTTGTTTGTTTTGCTTTTTGGTGACGCAATCAGGGTTAAGTGACTTGCCCAGAGCCACACAGCTAGTGTCACGTGCCTGAGACTGGATTTGAACTCAAGTCCTCCTGACTCCAAGGCCAGAGCTCTATTCACTGCACCATCTAGCTGCCCCAAAGTAATATTTTTTTTAAATGCCAGAAAATGGCAGAGTAGTGGAAGAACTTAGCTTAAATCTCTTATTATTGATCAAAACAATTTTAAAGTAATGCCTCAAATTGAAATCTGGAGTGGCAAAGCCAACAAAAGCTCATGGTGAGACATTCTTCCATCCCAAGAAAACTTAGGAGGTTGGAAAGAGAGATCTTTGATAAAAGGTGGAGGATGGCTCTGAGCCTACATAGATGTCGCACCAGTAGTGGGACTAGGTGGAGTCTACAGAAGCAGCAACAG